>NC_092338.1:315263750-316656875 GCF_046630445.1 Rutidosis leptorrhynchoides | reverse complement strand
AAACTCCCTAACTCTACTGGTATCAAATCAATCTTAAATGTTTCGCTAACCAGTTTAATTTCTCGATTCCGACATATATTATCTGCTGAAATTAATTTACCATTTGCTAATTCGAGTAAAAATTTACTATCCAAAGGCGTCAATGGACAACTTAATTTAGCACAAAAATCTCTACTCATATAGCTTCTATCCGCACCCGAATCAAATAAAACGTAAGCAGATTTATTGTCAATAAGAAACGTACCCGTAACAAGCTCCGGGTCTTCCTGTGCCTCTGCCGCATTAATATTGAAAACTCTTCCACGGCCTTGTCCATTCGTGTTCTCCTGGTTCGGGCAATTTCTAATAATGTGGCCCGGTTTTCCACATTTATAACAAACTACATTGGCATAACTTGCTCCGACACTACTTGCTCCGCCATTACTCGTTCCGACACCATTTGTTCCTTTCGTTCTATTAACCCCTGGTCCATAGACCTCACACTTCGCCGCGCTATGACCATTTCTTTTACACTTGTTGCAAAATTTGGTGCAGAACCCCGAGTGATTCTTTTCACACCTTTGGCATAGCTGCTTCTGATTGTTGTTGTTGTTGCGGTTATTATTGTTGTTGGGATGATTGTTGTAGTTGCTGTTGTTGTTGTTGTTGTTGTTGTTGGGCCGTTTGTTGTAGTTGCGATTGATGTTGCGATTGTTGGGATAATTGTTGCGATTATTGTTGTAATTGTTGTTGCTGTTGTATTGGTGATTCTTATCACCGTTTTCCTCCCACTTTCTTTTGACTTGCTTCACATTGGCCTCTTCAGCAGTCTGTTCTTTAATTCTTTCTTCAATTTGGTTCACGAGTTTGTGAGCCATTCTACATGCCTGTTGTATGGAGGCGGGCTCGTGTGGACTTATATCTTCTTGGATTCTTTCCGGTAATCCTTTCACAAACGCGTCGATCTTCTCTTCCTCATCTTCGAATGCTCCCGGACACAATAGGCACAATTCTGTGAATCGTCTTTCGTACGTGGTAATATCAAATCCTTGGGTTCGTAACCCTCTAAGTTCTGTCTTGAGCTTATTGACCTCGGTTCTGGGATGGTACTTCTCGTTCATCAAGTGCTTGAATGCTGACCACGGTAGTGCGTACGCATCATCTTGTCCCACTTGCTCTAGATAGGTATTCCACCATGTTAACGCAGAACCTGTGAAGGTATGCGTAGCGTACTTCACTTTGTCCTCTTCAGTACACTTACTTATGGCAAACACCGATTCAACCTTCTCGGTCCACCATTTCAATCCGATCGGTCCTTCGGTTCCATCAAATTCCAAAGGTTTGCAGGCAGTGAATTCTTTGTAGGTGCATCCTACACGATTTCCTGTACTGCTAGATCCAAGGTTATTGTTGGTATGTAGCGCAGCCTGTACTGCGGCTATGTTTGAAGCTAGAAAAGTACGGAATTCCTCTTCATTCATATTCACGGTGTGTCGAGTAGTCGGTGCCATTTCCTTCAAAATAGTTAAATGGAACAAGTTAATCATACAGAATATTAAGAGTAGTTAATAGTATTTCGTAGCATAATATGAACTCATTTATAAAAGCTTTTTCTTCATATTAGCGTTTTATAAGTTTAAATTCGGGTAGTACCTACCCATTAAGTTCATACTTAGTAGCTAATATACAATTCAACTACTACAATTCTATATGAAAAACTGATTATAATAATATTTCGCGTTCAAACTTTTATACAATATTTTACAAACTTACAATACCGCTTATTTTACATAAAGCATGAAATATAGCACACAATAACTTTGATACAAGATAGTTGTGAAGACAATTCTAGCTAGTACACAAGTCGTTCAGCAAAGGCAATAAAGACACGTAATTCATACGTCCAGAAACAAGTCATGCATTCTGGTTTTACTAGGACTACTTCCCATCCTTGGTCTTGTGCAACATAATCGTTATGGCCGTTGATAAGACAGCGTGTTGTAACATCATCAAAGGGACGAGGGTTACGTAATGTCCAACAGTCCCGTAATAATCTAAAAACCTCATTTCTTACCCCAATTACCGACTCCGTCACTTGTGGAAACGTTTTGTTTAATAGTTGTAGCCCGATGTTCTTGTTCTCACTTTGGTGAGAAGCGAACATTACTAATCCGTAAGCATAACATGCTTCTTTATGTTGCATGTTAGCCGCTTTTTCTAAATCACGAAGTCCAATATTCGGATATATTGAGTCAAAATAATTTCTTAACCCGTTGCGTAAAATAGCATTTGGGTTCCCCGCAATATATGCGTCAAAGTAAACACATCGTAACTTATGGGTTTCCCAATGTGATATCCCCCATCTTTCAAACGAAAGTCTCTTATAAACCAAGACATTCTTGGAACGTTCTTCGAATGTCTTACAAACTGATCTCGCCTTAAATAGTTGTGCCGAAGAATTCTGGCCGACTCTAGACAAGATTTCATCAATCATGTCTCCGGGTAGGTCTCTTAAAATATTGGGTTGTCTATCCATTTTGTGTTTTTAAACTGTAAAATAGACAAGAGTTAGATTCATAAAAAAATACTTATTAATACAAGCAATTTTTACATATATCATAAAGCATAAGAACACTATATTACATATATTACACCACACGAATACAACTATCTTATTCCGACTCGCTCGTTTCTTCTTCTTCGGTTTTGGTTCGTTTTGCCAAGTTTCTAGGGATATATGATGTTCCCCTAATACGAGCCGTCGTTGTCCACATTGGTTTCGAAAAACCTGGTGGTTTAGAGGTTCCCGGGTCATTGTTACAACTTAAGGACTTCGGGGGTTGACGATACATATAAAGTTCATCGGGGTTGGAATTAGATTTCTCTATTTTTATGCCCTTTCCCTTATTATTTTCTTTTGCCTTTTTAAATTCAGTTGGGGTAATTTCTATAACATCATCGGAATTCTCGTCGGAATCCGATTCATCGGAGAATTGGTAATCCTCCCAATATTTTGCTTCCTTGGCGGAAACACCATTGACCATAATTAACTTTGGTCGGTTGGTTGAGGATTTTCTTTTACTTAACCGTTTTATTATTTCCCCCACCGGTTCTATTTCTTCATCCGGTTCCGATTCTTCTTCCGGTTCCGATTCTTCTTCCGGTTCCGACTCTTCTTCCGGTTCCTCTTCGGGAACTTGTGAATCAGTCCACAAATCATTCCAATTTACATTTGACTCTTCATTATTATTAGGTGAGTCAATGGGACTTGTTCTAGAGGTAGACATCTATCACATAATATCAAACACGTTAAGAGATTAATATATCACATAATATTCATATGTTAAAAATATATAGTTTCCAACAAAAATGTTAAGCAATCATTTTTAAAGAAAACACGGTCGAAGTCCAGACTCACTAATGCATCCTAACAAACTCGATAAGACACACTAATGCAAATTTTTTGGTTCTCTAAGACCAACGCTCGGATACCAACTGAAATGTCCCGTTCTTATTGATTAAAAACGTTCCATATTAATTGATTTCGTTGCGAGGTTTTGACCTCTATATGAGACGTTTTTCAAAGACTGCATTCATTTTTAAAACAAACCATAACCTTTATTTCATAAATAAAGGTTTAAAAAGCTTTACGTAGATTATCAAATAATGATAATCTAAAATATCCTGTTTACACACGACCATTACATAATGGTTTACAATACAAATATGTTACATCGAAATCAGTTTCTTGAATGCAGTTTTTACACAATATCATACAAACATGGACTCCAAATCTTGTCCTTATTTTAGTATGCAACAGCGGAAGCTCTTAATATTCACCTGAGAATAAACATGCTTTAAACGTCAACAAAAATGTTGGTGAGTTATAGGTTTAACCTATATATATCAAATCGTAACAATAGACCACAAGATTTCATATTTCAATACACATCCCATACATAGAGATAAAAATCATTCATATGGTGAACACCTGGTAACCGACATTAACAAGATGCATATATAAGAATATCCCCATCATTCCGGGACACCCTTCGGATATGATATAAATTTCGAAGTACTAAAGCATCCGGTACTTTGGATGGGGTTTGTTAGGCCCAATAGATCTATCTTTAGGATTCGCGTCAATTAGGGTGTCTGTTCCCTAATTCTTAGATTACCAGACTTAATAAAAAGGGGCATATTCGATTTCGATAATTCAACCATAGAATGTAGTTTCACGTACTTGTGTCTATTTTGTAAATCATTTATAAAACCTGCATGTATTCTCATCCCAAAAATATTAGATTTTAAAAGTGGGACTATAACTCACTTTCACAGATTTTTACTTCGTCGGGAAGTAAGACTTGGCCACTGTTGATTCACGAACCTATAACAATATATACATATATATTAAAGTATGTTCAAAATATATTTACAACACTTTTAATATATTTTGATGTTTTAAGTTTATTAAGTCAGCTGTCCTCGTTAGTAACCTACAACTAGTTGTCCACAGTTAGATGTACAGAAATAAATCGATAAATATTATCTTGAATCAATCCACGACCCAGTGTATACGTATCTCAGTATTGATCACAACTCAAACTATATATATTTTGGAATCAACCTCAACCCTGTATAGCTAACTCCAACATTCACATATAGAGTGTCTATGGTTGTTCTGAAATATATATAGATGTGTCGACATGATAGGTCGAAACATTGTATACGTGTCTATGGTATCTCAAGATTACATAATATACAATACAAGTTGATTAAGTTATGGTTGGAATAGATTTGTTACCAATTTTCACGTAGCTAAAATGAGAAAAATTATCCAATCTTGTTTTACCCATAACTTCTTCATTTTAAATCCGTTTTGAGTGAATCAAATTGCTATGGTTTCATATTGAACTCTATTTTATGAATCTAAACATAAAAAGTATAGGTTTATAGTCAGAAAAATAAGTTACAAGTCGTTTTTGTAAAGGTAGTCATTTCAGTCGAAAGAACGACGTCTAGATGACCATTTTAGAAAACATACTTCCACTTTGAGTTTAACCATAATTTTTGGATATAGTTTCATGTTCATAATAAAAATCATTTTCTCTGAATAACAACTTTTAAATCAAAGTTTATCATAGTTTTTAATTAACTAACCCAAAACAGCCCGCGGTGTTACTACGATGGCGTAAATCCGGTTTTACGGTGTTTTTCGTGTTTCCAGGTTTTAAATCATTAAGTTAGCATATCATATAGATATAGAACATGTGTTTAGTTGATTTTAAAAGTCAAGTTAGAAGGATTAACTTTTGTTTGCGAACAAGTTTAGAATTAACTAAACTATGTTCTAGTGATTACAAGTTTAAACCTTCGAATAAGATAGCTTTATATGTATGAATCGAATGATGTTATGAACATCATTACTACCTTAAGTTCCTTGGATAAACCTACTGGAAAAGAGAAAAATGGATCTAGCTTCAATGGATCCTTGGATGGCTCGAAGTTCTTGAAGCAGAATCATGACACGAAAACAAGTTCAAGTAAGATCATCACTTGAAATAAGATTGTTATAGTTATAGAAATTGAACCAAAGTTTGAATATGATTATTACCTTGTATTAGAATGATAACCTACTGTAAGAAACAAAGATTTCTTGAGGTTGGATGATCACCTTACAAGATTGGAAGTGAGCTAGCAAACTTGAAAGTATTCTTGATTTTATGAAACTAGAACTTTTGAAATTTATGAAGAACACTTAGAACTTGAAGATAGAACTTGAGAGAGATCAATTAGATGAAGAAAATTGAAGAATGAAAGTGTTTGTAGGTGTTTTTGGTCGTTGGTGTATGGATTAGATATAAAGGATATGTAATTTTATTTTCATGTAAATAAGTCATGAATGATTACTCATATTTTTGTAATTTTATGAGATATTTCATGCTAGTTGCCAAATGATGGTTCCCACATGTGTTAGGTGACTCACATGGGCTGCTAAGAGCTGATCATTGGAGTGTATATACCAATAGTACATACATCTAAAAGCTGTGTATTGTACGAGTACGAATACGGGTGCATACGAGTAGAATTGTTGATGAAACTGAACGAGGATGTAATTGTAAGCATTTTTGTTAAGTAGAAGTATTTTGATAAGTGTCTTGAAGTCTTTCAAAAGTGTATGAATACATATTAAAACACTACATGTATATACATTTTAACTGAGTCGTTAAGTCATCGTTAGTCGTTACATGTAAATGTTGTTTTGAAACCTTTAGGTTAACGATCTTGTTGAATGTTGTTAACCCATTGTTTATTATAACAAATGAGATATTAAATTGTTATATTATCATGATATTATGATATATAATATATCTCATTATGATGTATATACAGTTAAATGTCGTTACAACGATAATCGTTACATATATGTCTCGTTTCGAAATCATTAAGTTAGTAGTCTTATTTTTACATATGTATTTCATTGTTAATATACGTTATAATATATTTACTTATCATTTAACATAATTAACCAAGTGTATCAATATCTTAATATGATTCATATGTACCTAGTAAGACGTTGTTATAACGATAATCGTTATATATATCGTTTTCGAGTTTCTTAAATTAATAGTCTCATTTTTATGTATATAACTCATTGTTAAAATACCTAATGAGATAAATACTTATAATAAAAACATGTTAACTATATATATAACCATATATATGTCATCGTATAGTTTTTACAAGTTTTACGTTCGTGAATCACCGGTCAACTTGGGTGGTCAATTGTCTATATGAAACATATTTCAATTAATCAAGTCTTAACAAGTTTGATTGCTTAACATGTTGGAAACATTTAATCATGTAAATATCAATCTCAATTAATATATATAAACATGGAAAAGTTCGGGTCACTACACTGCCAATGTGAAAAACGGCATGCCAAACATCCAGATTAAATGACCTCAGCAAACGGGCTGCCTCAGCAAACGGGCTGGCCAAACGGCCTGCCAGCCGTTTGCAGGCAAAAATCAAGCTTATTTAAAGGGCACTTGTCATTCATTTTCAACACACACTTCAATTCACTTCTTTCTCTCTCTTGTACAATATTAGTCATACTTTCAAGGTCTTCGACTCCATGCGGGAAACCTAGTACCCGAAGAAGAATGCCGAAGATTGTACTATGAGCGGTCTGGAGTCTTGAAGTTGTCACTTTTGTATTCAGAACTCGTTTAATCTACTGGCAATTCTATCCCCTGTCTTTTTATAATGTCTTCCATTATTATGCTTTGCGATATTGTTGCCATGCTATCTTTAGTGTATGTTATGACGTAATCAGTTATAATGCCGAAATTATATTATGGCTTGTGTATGTTGTCAAAATGCTTTCCGATTATGCTTTGAACTCAATCACTTTTCCAACTAATAGAACGTAGTTATTGGCTCTGTTATTGGGAAGTCGCGAACCCCGATTCAGAGTACACTATCTGTGTCACCCCTTGGTAAGAGAAGTCTATCGGATAAAACGTAAGTTTGAATGAGGAACACCAGTTGTAGTAAGTCCACCGAACTTTGGATTCCTACTGAGGACTCTTTCGTAGTGAAACATCTGACTAGACTCCTAGTACATTGTCGGTCCTTGACCATGCTAGTGTAGTCACCTAGCATATAAACTTCATACGTGCACACTAAAGCACAACGATTGTTGTAAGCTGTACCTCTGCTAAGTAAGGCCATGGAACACGATTAGTGTTAACTAGTACACTTCACCATAATGCAGTCTCAAGCATTGCACCCCGCTTGAGGGATTCCTAGTTAATTAAGGAACTGTTTATTACATAAAGGATTGGACCGTTAGGATAACCGAACGTTTCTGATGTGTGCGAGGTGTACTAGGAAATAGTATTATTTTTACAACGAAATACTATTAAATACAATACAAATTTACACAAGTTATTTATTTATTTATAGAGTGGATATACCTAAACCTTGCTACAACACTTATAGGCAGTGTACCTAATCGTAGAGTAGTGTAGTTTTTAGTAAGTCCGGTTCGTCTACAAGGAACTCTTAAACAAGCTTAACGCTATATTAGTTTAACTTATAAAAATACAAATATATATATATATATATATATATAAGTAATATTATTATTATAAAAATGGGGTTTTTACCGTTTAATGACCGGTTTGTCGATTTTAAAAATTTTAGTCGCAGTTAAAACCTAATGTAAAATATTAAAAATAAATACAACTTAATTTAAAGCGTAAAGTAAATAACAATAATGAAATTGCGATAAATAAAAGTGCGATAAAATTGCGATAATTAAAGAGTACGATAATTAAAAGTGCAATTAAATACAAAGACAATAAATAAAAGTGCGATAATTAGAAGTGCAATTAAATATGAAAATAAAGGAATTATGCTTATTTAAACTTCCGTAATTATGATGTTTGACGTGTTGTTTTTAGTTTATTCCCATGGGTTAATTGTTCTTTGTCCTGTATTATTCGATATGTCCATACGGATTTGTCCATAATATTCCATCAGGCATAAATATAAAATACGAAAGTCTTTGTCAAATTATTCTTATTCCCGAAGTCAAATATTCCAACTAATTGGGGATTCGAATTGTAACAAGGTTTTAATACTTTGTTTAATGAATACACCAGGTTATCGACTGCGTGTAAACCAAGGTTTTACTACTTTGTTAACAATTACACCAATTACCCTTGAATGTAATCCACCCCTGTTTCAACAAGTCTATTAACTATTAATCCAGTTCCGTGTCCGGTAAAATAAACAATTATTGGTATTTATAGATATCCCGCCCACCGTACCCAGTCAAGCGTATGTGGTAATATATAAATACGTCAAATTATAAGTCTATATATTAATTTAACGAGGTATCGTTTAGTTAATATAAAACCCATTAATAGCCCATAGTCTAATTTCCACAAGTGTCGTTCTTTTATCCAAACCCCAATTATGGTACAAAGCCCAATTACCCAATTTTAAATATTTTAGCCCAATATCATGATTACTTCGTCTTAAATAAGCATAATAATAACTTAGCTACGAGACATTAATTTAAAAATAACATTAACCATAACTTACAGTGATTAAAAATAGCGTAACGTTACACGAACAGAATTTCGACTTACACCCTTACAACATTCGCTAACATACCCTTATTATTAGAATTAAAATTAAAATTAAAACATAAATATAAATATATTTACGTATGAGAGAAAGATGGATAGGATGATATATATTGAACCAAAACACGCGAATTTATAGCAATGTGGCCTGTCACCTACCACCATGTGATCGCATGGAATTAAAGCTTCCAGGCCATGCGATCGCATGGCCTCTTTTTCCAGCTCACATGTGTTTGTTTCTTTGTATGCCGACGGTTTAATATATAAATATAATATATAAATAATTATAAGAATTATTTAAATATTATATTATATTTATGTGCATAGTTGACTTGTAATTTTTAGTCCGTTGTGTCGAGCGTTGAGAGTTGACTTTGGTCCCGGTTCCGGATTTTCGAACGTCCTTGCGTACAATTTAATATCTTGTATTTTGCGTTTCGCATCTTGTACTCTTGTAATTTTGAGACGTTTCTCATCAATAATTGGAACCACTTTGATTGTATTTTGTACTTTTGATCTTTTTGGTCGTTTACGTCTTCAATTCATCGAATCTGGCTTTTGTCTTCACCTTTTATTATTTAAACGAATATCACTTGTAAATAGAACAATTGCAACTAAAAGCTTGTCTTCTTTGAGGGATAATGCTATCAAATATATGTTCGTTTTTAGCATTATCAAATATTCCCACACTTGAGCGTTGCTTATCCTCAAGCAATATAGTCTTGAAATAAAAATACTAGAATCACTTCTTTATTCTTCACACTTTGTACATCAGTGATTTCTATACGGCGGTATAAACAATGGTAGTAACGTTGTGGTTACAGTCTCACATGACTATGAAAATTTAGATCCATTAAGGAAATTGGATCTTTATGAAAATAATTGATCTTTTGAAAATTGAATTTAGCTTTTACCCTAGATAGGTTTTTCGGAATAACCCTTCACCGGTGTTTGCAAAATATTTTTGTGGGTTTGGTGGATTTCAGATTTGAAAATTTTAGCTCAAAACTTGTGGTTTTGTGTCACCCACTTGCTAACCTTGTATTGGGAAAGCAACACGTCCAGTATACTTGCTCCGTATATTACCTTTCGGTAAACTACCGTCCGGTTGTAAAGGAAAGCGTTAAACAAGCAACTGTTAAGGTAATGTCCCCTGACATGCTTTTAATTATGGTCTATAACGTGTCGGATGCAATTACTATCCTTGGTAGGAGCAATAGTAAAGCTCACCCTTATAATTTTTCGGTCTGGCACAAGGTTCTGTCTTTGACCATGCTATACAACCACCGTTCTTACGGTTGACACCCGATTTGGTTCAGGTGACCTAAGGAATTCCAGGTGAATTCCTAGCATTTTACGTTCAATGGTAATGAACGCATTAAAAATGGGTTTTCAGAAAACAAATTGGTTTGTAATTTTGATCAAACTATTTTCTCGTTCAAGCTAGAGTTTAGATATCATCGAATTCCATGAGTTTGTAATTCTCAATCTTTAAGGTCAATCTCTAGGATTGAGTAATATCAGGCTTAAAAGCTGATTTTTGATCTTTAAGGAGATTATCCTTTCTGGGGATCTGATTCATTAGTCTTATCCAGCTAATTTGCACGGCATCCTCCCTATTTTATGAGATAGATCCTCTCATGGTTAGGATAAGTCTGACCACTTGGCGACCCTGTTTGATGCTGAGGTCCGTGGATTTCCTGCTGATTTTAGAGATGACTTTTCTAGATTTTTCGTCAACCTACAGCTGGTCTGGACGAAAACTTCATGACCTAAATCAAGAAGCGCGTGTCTTTTTCGGAAGACTTTACTTCCTTTTAATGATGGAATTTATTCATCGTGTAGATCCATCTTTTCTTTCAAATATATTACAGTAAATTGGGTAAAACTATTTAGATTAGTCCAAAGCAAAAGTATCTTCAGTTATTTGTAAAAAATATGTGATATATGTTTTAAATAACTTGGTAAATTTTTCCCACACTTGGCTTTTATTTTCTTTTATTTGCCTTTTTATTGTCCTCTATTCCATTTTAAATGAATTCTAACATTTTGGTTTGTTTCTCAATTTATGTCCTTTCTGAGGTAACAATAATTTCGGTGTTAACACCTAGTTTTATCATTCATAAATATGTATAAACATGATTTTGAGTTCATTTAATTGAAAATTTTGAAAAATTTTACTAGAATTGGGTAGTCAGTATATAAGACTAGGGCTGTTCTTTATTATCAGAGAGCACTAGATTCTATACAACTACTACGTTACTAGTATTTTTAATGGTAACCAAGTGTTTAAATCAAATTTTTTTTAAAATTCCGAAAGAATTTAACCCCTTCCCACACTTAAGATCTTGCAATGCCCTCATTTGCAAGAAATCAGTAACAATTTAAATTATTGAGGGTGATTAGCGTAGAAAAATGATTAAATTTTATCAAAGTTTCCAAACATATTGGCGTTTGTTTGCTGAATGATAAATGGTGCATATCATTTGTTCATTCCATCTTGTTGTTACATCACATTTGTTTTTCGTTTTGTCGTCAAAAGTACTAGCTTTTGCTGAACTTAATGCCAGTCTTTGAAAATGCGATGTTTTACCCTGTTTTGTACAATTGACAATATACATACATAAAATATAAACAAGCATGGCAATTTGAAATGGGACTTAAAATCCCACTTTCAAATCAAATATGAAACATTAGTACAACAAATAAAAATATTAAATATTACAATAAAAGTATCACAATATATTATGTTTAAACATAAACAAATAGAAATAATAAAAATTTAAAAAAATTACCAACCGGAACTAAATCAATCTGGATAGGGGTTCCAGTTCATGTCGTCATTCGGGTTCCATGGTTGGTGATAGGTGTACTGGTATGCCTGGTTAGGGTCGTAGAGAGTATAAGACGGTCTCATCTCGGGCTGGTGTGGAGGATAGTAAGCTGGTCGGGTCGGGATGTAGGGCTCCTGAGGTGACAGCCGGCTCATAATCTGACGCTGATGATTGTCCCATCCATCATGCTGTCGTTGCCTGGAATGCTCGTAATCATTCCGGGCTTGTCACTACTCCATCCGACGAAATCTCTCCGCATTTGTATCAAATGCTCCCTAACACGGTCAGCAAGTTGGACCCTTTCCAAAGGATCCCAATCAATTACCCTAGGCACCTCTACATCTTTCGTTACTAATTTGAATTTATTACTTTGATATGCCAGGTAATCTCTCCAGCTTCTATCGAATCTCAGATTAGGATGCAATGTATGTTCAGGAATCGTTGGGTATTCTCGTGGCGGATGCATCGAAACTACTATGAATTCATTAGCAAACTGTAGCGGATCATAATAAGGTACATGTTGATCAGGCTGATGTTGTTGTTCCTGTTGTGGTTCTTGTTCGGGTTCTGGCTCGTATTGCGGTTCATATTCTGGTTCAGTTTCTTGTTGTGGTTGTCTAGATTATGATGAAGCACCACCAGTATCGATTTTCTGCAAAACACATTAAACACAAAATTTGTGAATCCAAATATGCATTACTGTTAGCAAAATAACAACTTAAATTAACCACAATAACATGTTCAATAAAAATTAAACTTATACACATTTTCACATTTTTTACAATTCTACACTTTTTCAAATAAGCACATATGAAAATGTATACAAAGTTCATAAGCATTTAACTCAAATAACATGTCAAAATAGTCATAACTAGCAATTAAACAAGTCTCAAATGGCAATTATATCAAATTAATCAAGTTCATGAATTTTGTACCTAAAAAGTCCACTTTAATCTTCAAAAATCATGTTTAGGATCAATGTTTGGATCATTTAGCTACCTAAACATGTTACACTACTTAATTTAGCAATAATTCATGACAAAAATCGGTCATAACCTGTTTATATCAAAAAGCCCCAAATTGCTGAAGAACACAAACCCTAGATTCCTAAAATTTTTGAAGTTTTTGACTTCAAATCATGTTAAATAGCATCAATCTAGGTTATACATGCATAAAATACTAACAATTTAACACTAATTACACTAGAAATTAACAAAATTGCATTAGGTAAAATATTGGTAATTATCACAAAAACTAGGAAATTTTAGAGTTTAGGGGTGTAATTTTTACCTTTTTGTTGAAGAATCCGAACCTAGGCATGATTAGAGCAAGAAATTTGACGAATTACGGTGAAAAATGGTGATTTTTGGTGATTATTCTGGAGTGTATTAGTGTATGTGTGTGTTTGAAGTGAGAGACAGAACAGCTCGCTACTTTTTGTTCCTGAGCTGAAATCCAGCCTCATGCGATCGCATGAGTTTGTAGTGCAAACACCATGCGATCGCATGGGGTCCGTGTACAGTGAATTTTTGCTTCTTTTTTTTTTCTTTTTTTTTAAGGCTTATAACTTTTAAAACATAAATTAATAAAATTTTTAAAAATTTGTTTCTTTTTAGGATGAGGGCGTTTCGGAACGATGTCCTAGTCTGTCCCTCGACAAAATTTTAAAATTTGTCATTTTTTTAAGCGCAGTTTTAAAAGCAAAGATTTTTATTTTTTTAAAATGTTTTTGACATACTTTAATTCAATAAGATTAAAAATAATGATCATAAAAGTTCTCATCCCTCCCTTGGGTAAAGCAATTTCGGTTCAACGACCTAGTCTTCAACTCACGACGAATTTTTAGAAATCAATTTTTAACTTAGCGAAATAAAGTAAATTTTTGTTTTTAAATTCACACCAAACTTAAATTTAAAATGCATAAAATTAAAAATTCATATTAAAAATTCACACCAAACTTAAATTATATTTTTGTTTTTATACATACAAACTTATATTAAAAATATTAATTTTTTAAATATTTACAATTTTAAATATATTGATTTAAAAAGTTTACAATATTATTTTAATATTAATTTTAAAAACAAAGTAAAAATAAAATTAATAATCTTTTTGGTCTTTTATCCCACTTTAATCTATCAAATATTATCAAAAATATACGCCCCTCTTTTCGGTAAAGTAATTTCGGTTTCATAACCTAGTTTAACTTATGACGAATTTTTGAAATATTTTGGGTTGATTGATTAAAGATATTTATACCTTAAGAATAAACGATAAATTTCACAGTGATGTAGTAAATTTTTGCATGATATCAATAATTTCGTTCGCAAAACCTAATTTTATTGAATACCAATTTAATACTTTATAGCGAACGATTTAGCGTTTATTATCAAAAGGTTAAAAGCAATAAAAACTGTACATACTTACCTGTGAAATAGAATTCTTAGTGACCTGCTTTAGCCCACTCATAAGATAGTCGGACTAATTGGTTTTCCATAGCTACATAGGCGTAACCTCGAGCATTCAACGTTTTTTCTTCTAAACATATGAACGGTCCATCTCTGCATAAAGTAACAAATTCGGTGTTGGAATATGTCTGATTCGTCGAGCATTTTCCTTCATGTGACAATTTTCCGCATTTGTGACATCTTTCAAGGTGTCGAGCTCTCCTTTTTGCTGCGGATTTTGATTTTCCTTTACCAAATTGTAACTTATTATTTTCGTTCCTGGATTCTTTTCTTACTCCGTCTAATTTGCCTCTAATTAATGATACTATTTCACTTGGAAGGGTGTCATTATTACGTTTAGTGATCAAAGCGTGTAGCATTAGACCATGGTTTAGTTCACAGGAAGTCTTCATCTCGTAAAACCTAAAAAAAATAAAAATTCAGAATGGGGGGATAAGACTAGTTCTTTAGGGTCTGCTAGGGAAAGACCATTCGGATTCCATTTCGAGAACTACACGAAAACAGAAAATCTAACTCTAACAGAAATACATATTATCCTAAAAAGATTCGATTCTCCCCACACTTAGTTGAAATTGTGATTAACGTTATTGTCAATTGGATCATCAACAACTTGAATATCTTTGACTTTTACTTCAATCCATTTGTTGATTTCCTCCGTAACTTTCACAAATTCAACTAACATAGCCTTTTATTTTAGTGATAAATTGGATATTAATCGGTTACATAACTTAAAGTTTCCCTTAATCTTAGCATCGTGAATCCGTTTATAAAGTTTCTTCGTTGAACTGTTAAAAACAGGTTCATCTAATTTCTTATCATCAACGGGGTTCTTTGTGATCGGATCATCATTAAGTGTTTCTTCATCTTCCCCATACTTATGCGTTTTTATTGGTCTAACAGTTTTGGTTGGTGGAGATCTAAACTTTCAATTCACAAAGGTGATTGATTTATCACCATGCCTTAGTGTCATTCTACCTTCTCTTACTTCAATGAATGCCTTAGTGGTTGCTAAAAATGGGCGACCTAAAATTAGAGGAACATCAAGGTTTTCCTCCATATTAATCACTATGAAGTTTGCAACAAAGGTCAAACTTCCCACGTTAACAAGTAAATTATTTGCTATTCCAACCGGGTGTTTAATGGTTTGGTCAAATGATTGAACACCTATTTTGGTTGGTTTTAATTTACCCATACCTAATCTTTTGTATAAGGAAAGAGGCATAATATTTGCACTTGCTCCTAAATCTGCAAGTCCATTATATACAGCACCATCATTAAGCAAGCACGAAATGATAAATTCACCCGGGTCTCCTGCTTTAGTAAGTCGATTTGGTTTGTAAACCTTTTTCAGGTGTTCTTTCACTTCTAATTGAACTTCTTGTTCACATTTTTCTTCGTTTTTTGGAATGGGAGGTTTGTATAAGAATTCTTCTTCATCACTCAAATTTGAATCCTCCCTATTTTCCAATTTTGATTTTTCATATGTTGTTGATAACATATTTATGTTTTCATTTTGAGGGTTTTTTTGGGTGGTAAAATTATGATTGACTTCATTGTCAACTTCCATCGGACCATGTATGTAATGTTTAACTCTGTGACCATTAACCTTAAATTCAATTCCATTTGAATTTATTAACTCTACTGTTCCATATGGGAAAACTCTTTTGATTTTGAATGGTCCAGACCATCTTGATTTCAATTTTCCAGGAAATAGCTTGAATCGTGAATTGAAAAGAAGAACTCTGTCTCCTTCTTTAAATTCTTTTGAACTTCTGATTCTTTTATCATGCCATTTCTTCGTTCTTTCCTTATAGATTAACGAATTTTCGTATGCTTCATGTCTTAATTCTTCTAATTCGTTTAGTTGACTTAATCGTAGACGTCCAGCTTCATGTAAATCAAGATTACATGTCTTCAAAGCCCAAAATGCTTTGTGTTCAATTTCTACTGGAAGATGACATGCTTTTCCGTAAATAAGTCTAAAAGGTGTGGTTCCAATTGGAGTTTTGTAGGCTATTCTAAAAGCCCAGAGTGCATCCTCCAATTTAATGGACCATTCCTTTGGATTTGATCCTACGGTTTTCTCTAGAATACGTTTCAAAGCTCGGTTGGTATTTTCAACTTGTCCACTTGTTTGTGGATGATAAGCAGTGGATATTTTATGAGTTACTCCATATCTTTTGAGAACTTTCTCAAGTTGATTATTACAGAAATGAGTACCCCGATAATTTATTAAAGCTTTCGGTGTTCCGAACCTTGCAAAAAGACGTTTTAAAAAGTTGACTACAACTCGTGCATCGTTAGTCAGGAGAGCTTGTGCTTCCGCCCATTTAGATACATAATCAATGGCAACGAGAATATAGAGATAATTATGAGATTTTGGAAATGGACCCATAAAGTCAATACCCCAAATGTCAAATACTTCACATACTTGAATGACATTTTGTGGCATTTCATCACATTGACTTATTTTTCCGGCCCTTTGACAAGCATCACAGGATTTGCAAAGAAGGTGTGCATCTTTGAAAATTGTAGGCCAATAGAATCCAGCATCGTAAACTTTTCTTGCGGTTAGTTGAGGCCCATAATGCCCTCCTGTTGGTCCTGTGTGACAATGGTTTAAAATTTGACTAGCTTCATCTCCAAATACACGTCGGCGTATTATTCCATCGGGACAACTTTTAAACAGATGTGGATCTTCCCAGAAATAGTGTTTTATATCACTAAATAATTTCTTTCGTTTTTGGTACGATAACCCTTTTTCAAGGAATCTACATACTAAGTAGTTTGCATAGTCTGCAAACCATGGAATTTCATTATAATCTATCTTCAATAGATATTCATCAGGAAAGTTGTCTTGTATGGCCGATTCATTTAGAACTTCTAATTCGGGATTTTCTAGACGAGAAAGATGATTAGCGGCGAGATTTTCTGCTCCCTTTTTATCTCGGATTTCAATTTCAAACTCTTGTAAGAGTAAGATCCAGCGGATTAATCGTGGTTTAGCATCTTGTTTCGAAAATAGGTATCTAAGAGCAGAATGGTCGGTATAGACCACCGTTTTAGCTAGAACGAGATATGATCGAAATTTGTCAAAAGCAAAGACAATAGCAAGGAGTTCTTTTTTAGTAGTTGTATAATTTGTTTGTGCTCCTTGTAACGTCTTACTAGCATAATATATAGGTTGAAATCATTTTTCAATCCTTTGTCCTAAAACGGATCCCATTGCAAAATCACTTGCATCGCACATAAGTTCAAACGGTAGATTCCAATTTGGAGTTATCATGATCGGCGCATTAGTGAGTTTTTCTTTAAGTATATTAAAAGATTTGATGCATTCATCTGAAAAGATGAATGGAGCATCCTTTTCTAGGAGTTTATTTATAGGAGTGGCAATTTTAGAAAAATCTTTTATGAAACGTCGGTAAAAACCGGCGTGCCCTAGAAAACTCCTAACTCCTCTAACATTGGTGGGATGTGGAAGTTTAGCAATTACATCTACTTTAGCTCTATCCACTTTAATTCCTTCCTTTGAAATGCTATGACCAAGAACGATGCCTTCTTTAACCATGAAATGGCATTTCTCCCAATTAAGTACTAGATTTGATTGTTCGCATCTAATAAGCATTCGTTCAAGATTAACTAGACATGATTCAAATGTATCACCGAAGACTGAAAAGTCATCCATGAAAACTTCCATGCATTCTTCTATCATGTCATGAAAAATTGCCATCATGCACCTTTGAAAGGTTGCAGGGGCGTTGCAAAGTCCAAATGGCATGCGTTTATAAGCAAAAGTACCATAAGGTCATGTGAATGTGGTTTTCTCTTGGTCTTCGGGTGCTATTGGAATTTGAAAATATCCGGAAAAACCATCAAGAAAACAATAGTAACTATTTCCGGCTTATCTTTCCAACATTTGATCAATAAAAGGTAAGGGAAAGTGATCTTTTCTGGTGGCGTCATTCAATTTTCTATAATCAATACAAACACGCCATCCTGTTACAGTCCTAGTAGGAATAAGCTCATTTTTCTCATTTGTAATGACAGTCATGCCACCCTTCTTAGGCACGCATTAAACTGGGCTTACCCATGGAATATCAGAAATTGGATAAATTAAACCTGCATCAAGCAGTTTAATAATTTCTTTCTTAACAACATCTTTCATATTAGGATTTAGTCTTTGTTGACGTTGCTCATACGTTTTATGACCTTCTTCCATAAGGATTTTATGTGTGCAATATGAAGGACTTATTCCTTTAATGTCATGAATCTTCCATGCAATGGCTGGTTTATGAGCTTTTAGCACAGAAATGAGTTTAGATTTTTAATTTTCAGTAAGAGAAGACGATATTATTACAGGTAATTCAGACTCACCATGTAAATAAGCATATTCCAAATGGTTTGGAAGTGGCTTTAACTCTAATGTCGGTGGTTCTTCTATCGATGATTTATATCGATATCTGTCTTCTTCTTTTAGCATTTGAATTTCTTCTGTTGTTGGTTCATATCCATTAGCCATAAGTGTAGCTAACATTTCAGTTTCATCAATTGGTTCAGCTCCTTCTCCTAAAGAACATTCTCCTATTCCTTGTAATTCTAGAAATTCTTCTAACAATTCTGCATGTGATTCTATAGTTTGAATATAATAACATGTATCATCTGCTGATTGCGGTTGTTGCATGGCTCTATCAACTGAAAAAGGTAACACTCTCGTCCTCTATACTTAGGGTCAGTTTCTTACCGAACACGTCTATTATTGCTTTAGCTGTGTTTAAGAATGGTCTTCCTAATATGAGAGGTACTCGAGAATCTTCTTCCATGTCCAGAATAACAAAATCTACTAGAAATACTAAAGTACCAACTTTAAGTAGCATGTTCTCCATTATCCCTCTAGGATATTTTACTGATCGATCGGCTAGTTGTATACTTATTCTTGTTGGTTTCAATTCTCCAAGGTCTAGTTTAGTGTATAATGAATACGGCATTAAATTTATACTAGCACCTAAGTCTGCCAATGCTTCTATTGAACTAAGACTACCCAGAAAACATGAAATTGTGAAACTTCCTGGATCTGAAAGTTTTTCTGGTATCTTATTCAACAGCACTGCAGAATAATCAGCATTCATAGTAACAGCCGAGAGTTCTTCCATTTTCTTTCTATTTGTGATTCGATCTTTCAGAAATTTAGCATATCTAGGCATTCCTGAAATCACATCAATGAAAGGAAGATTTACATATATTTGTTTAAACATATCCAAGAATTTGGATTGCTCGGCTTCAAGTTTCTCTTTTCTCATTTTACTCGGGTAAGGAAGTGGTGGTTGGTATGGTTTAACATAAGGTTTAACCTTAAATGTGTTATCTTCATTAACCTTTTCAACTACCGGTTCTTTTTCCTTATCTTGTGGAGTAGGAATAGCTTCATCAGAAATTATAGGTATTTTAGGTGGTTTAAGTGTAATACCACTTCTTGTGGTAATGGCTTTAGCTGTTTCATTCCGGGGGTTAGCATTTGTATCACTAGGTAGACTTCCCGGTTTTCTTTCACCTATTAACCTTGCTAGGTTGCTTACTTCTTGTTCCAAATTTTGAATAGAAGCTTGTTGATTTCTAAATGCTTGAGCATTTTGTTCATTGGTTTGTTTCTGAGATGTGAAAAATTGAGTTTGAGATTCAACTAGCTTCGACATCATATCTTCTAAATTTGGCTTTTCATCATCGGTTTGTGGTGGTTTGTTTTGAAAAACAGGTCTTTGCTAATTGTAAGTATTGTTGGATACTTGTTGATTACTTGGACCTTGTTGGTTGTTATATGGAACATTTCGATTATAGTTCTGATTTTGATTGTAGATCGGTCTTGGCGGTTGATAATTATTCTGATAATTATTTCCAGGCCTTTGGTTTATGTATGAAACGTTCTCTCTTTGTTCCATTGTTAGTTCAATACTGAGACAATCTTTTGTCAAATGTGGTCCTCCACACTGCTCACAACTAATTCGTATTGAGTGGATATCTTTAGTCATCATTTCCATTTGTCTCTCGACAGCATCTATCTTTGCGAAAATGGAATCTAAGTCATGGCTAGAATCGGCTCTAGCTGCTTTAGATGATCTAACGATATCTTTTTCTTGGTGCCACTCATGTGAGTGGGAAGCAGTGTTATCAATAATTTTGTAAGCGTCAGTTGCTGTTTTCTTCATAATGGAACCACCAGCTGCTATATCGATGTCTTTCCTTGTAGTGATGTCGCATCCTTGGTAGAATATTTGTACTATTTGACAGGCGTCTAAACCATGTTGCGGACATCCTCTTAATAATTTTCCAAATCTTGTCCACGCCTCATATAGAGTTTCGTTTGGCTTTTGTGTGAACGTAACAATTTCTCCTTGAAGTCTCACAGCTTTAGATGCCGGAAAAAATTGTTTAAGAAAATTTTCAACTAAAACGTCTCATGTATCAATCGCCCCTTCAGGTAACGATTCCAACCAATCTTTGGCTTCTCCCTTTAAAGTCCAGGGAAATAACATGAGATATATCTGTTCATCCTCCACTTCTCTGATTTTAAATAGAGTGCAGATCCTATTAAAGGTACGAAGATGTTCATTTGGATCTTCCTTCAGCGCACCACTAAATTGGCATTGATTAGTTACCATGTGTAGGATTTGTCCTTTGATTTCATAATCTGGCGCATTAATGTCTGGTTGAGTAATTGCGTGACCTTGGCCAGTGCGTTTAGCTCTCATTCGGTCTTCCATACTTAAAGGTTCCAGATTATCCATAATTGAATTTGTTGAATCTGAATCACTAGAGGATTCTGATTTAATGGTTGGTTCCTCAACAATCTCTGTTTGAATGATTGGTGGTTCCGGAGGAAAGATTGGTTCAGGATCTATGAATTGTCCCTGAATATTCTCCGGATTCTCAATTGTGAGGTCGGGTTCAAAAAATGGATTATCGAAAATTTGAATTGGAGTACTTGGTCGACTGGATGACGATTCTAAAGAAAAATCAACGGCGACAATATTTGCTAGATGTCTTGATCGAGTTACAGGTGGTGAACGTACAAAAGGTGGTGAACGTTTTGCTCAGTGCATTCACTGAATATCCTATTAGTTTTTAAAAAGAAAGAAAAATTATATAAGTTATCAAATTAATAGACTTTTCTGATTTTGCCCACATTTCGAATAGCCAAAAGATGCAGCAGAGGGGCAGGATTCGTTTGGTCTCAATATAATTGAGTACTGTTTGGCACCAATAACCCGGTCCATGTACAAATCCAACTATTACTACGAACCAGAAAATTTTGATATCTATCAATTTAACCACTTAAAATAATTTTTCGTTTAAATTTAAAGAAATTTTAGATAAGAAATAGAAAAAATCTAAGTCCTAAAAACTAGAGCGTCGAGAAATAAGAAAGAAAAAGAGCGCATCGAAAAATGTCGAAACAAAATAAAAGGTCGAAAAATAATAGGCGTCGAAAAATAAAAATAAGAAAGTAGCGCGTCGAAAACCAAAAAGGAATTAAAAACTAAGAATTAAAAGTTGTGTCTAAAAATATTAAAGCTTAAAAGAAATTCTATATCCCAAATGGCAATAACTTAAAAAGGTACTAAAATATAAAAACGGTGTCGCAAAATTCTAAAGCACTTAAATCTTAGTCTAAAGAAAAAGCACTTAAGGGATTTTACGGCAAAGCCTAAAAATCTAGAAGTAAAAATAACTACAGCAAAATACTAGAACTTAAAACTAGATACGAACGAAAAGTACAAATATTACGCTAAAAGGAATAAAAAGAAACAAAATATAAAAAGATAAACTTAAAGTTGTAAAAAGTACAATTTTATTTTTATATTATTTATTTTATAAAACTATTAATTTTGTAATTTAAATAAACTAATTAAACTTAATATACAAATTAAATAAAAACTAAATTAACTAATTAAATAATCTAACCCTAATTAGGGTTTATATAATAATAATTATTAATTAATTAAACCCTAAACTCGGCGGCTGAGGTTACCAGACCTGTCAACTCACCTCATGCGATTGCATGAGGTGTTAGTTGGTTTTCCATGCGATCGCATGGACTCGGGTACCAGGCTTGGATATGGGCTGCTATAGTACGGGCCGAGTGTTTTTATATTTTTTTTTCTCTGTTTTTCTGTTTTAAATATATAGAATATTTATATAAAACATATATCTTTAAAAAAATAAAAATAAAGAAACTTTATAAAACTTATATATTTAACAAACTCTTAAAAATATTTATATTTTTCTTTTTCTTTTTATATTTTCGGTTTTTAAAATTTAAAACGTATATTTTTTTACAAAAGCATATTTTTATAAAAGTAAACTAAAAATTAATAAAAATCTTTTTTTTCCTATAGCGTTGCGCTTCCGGCGTTTAAGCAGAATTGTCCCCTGCAGCGGCGCCAAAAATACTTGATGTGTGCGAGGTGTACCAGGAAATAGTATTATTTTTACAACGAAATACTATTAAATACGATACAAATTGTAAGACCCGAGTATTTGTAGTGTATATAAGTGTAATGTTCGATACTTGAAACGGGGTTTTGGTTATATATTTAAAAACAAGAAAGAAGCTGAACTGGAGGTGTCGCGCGCCGCGCGGCCTGGTGGCGCGCCGCGCCATCTGTCTGCGACAGATTCTCCTCTTCTTTTAAAATAGATATTTAGAGGGCATTTTGGTCAAAACACATTGGAGCCCGAATTTAATGCCTTGGATCAGTTTTGGAGCTTCATTCACTCCATTCCCAACAACCTTATCTTCTCCAATTAAACTCTAGAGAGAGAGTGCAATCCTTGAGAGAGAAAGCTCCATTAAAGGGTGAAAGAGGTTGAATCGGGTCTTGGTGCAAGTTATAAAGTCGTTCATCTAGTCGATAGCTACGTGGTGATTGTGTTGGTAAGTTATAAAACCCGATTTCTTACTTTAATTGCTTTAAGGGTTAGGGTTTGGGCTAGTGATGAACCAAAGATCCATTTTGTTAGTATTTTGGGGATTTTGGGTTAATATGGGTTATGAAGGCTCATTGATGACTAACCTAGGGTTTGAATGTGTTAATTGGACTTTTGAGTCTTAAATTTGGTTAGTTAGTTGCTAGAACACTTTAATAATATGTAAACGGGTGTTATTGGGTATGGATGACCCAAATGGGTGTGTTGACCTTGAAATGGGTCAAATGAGTCTTTAATGACCTAAGTGGCCTAGCAAGTATGAAAACGAGTTAGCCTTGTGACCTAAATGTGTTTTAAACCCATCTTGACGAATGATTAGGGTTTTGGTGTGTGTTGACCCAAATTAGGGTTAAGGGTGCAATGGGTTGAAATTGCACCTTGGGTCAAAATGGCTTAGAATGGTGAAAGGGTTTGGTTGACCGACTTGAGTTTATGTTTGATGATGTGTATAATATGTTAGGTACGTTACTTTGAGGTCTTTCAATCTCGAGTATCTTTTCACAAGACTTTGAGGTGAGTGGAATAATTATATGCGTATGTATATAATGTATCTATTTGTTGTAGTGTGAAATGTGTAGTGTCAAGGTGCTAAGACATCATGTTTCACGTGAAGAGTGTAGCATCGAGGTGTTAAGATGCCACTCGGGTGTAGCATCGAGGTGTTAAGATGCCACCTAGGAGTGTAGTGTCGAGGTGTTAAGACACCACTCCGTAAATTAATGAGTGATGCATCGAGGTGTTAAGATGCCACTCGGGGTGATGTGCCGAGGTGTTAAGGTGCCACCCTAGGGGTTAGTGGTGCGAGGTGTTAAGTGCCCTAACGGATGTTGTGAACACCGATGGCATTTTCGCGAGCGTCGTTCCCTTGTACTGTTAGTTAACCATGGTTATTTGTGTTGTAAGCATATTATATTATTCGAGTTATATTCATATGCGGTTGTTATGCTAGCTTGTGGTATTGGAGATTTATGGCTTGTTATCGTGACGATAAGCTAAATGTGTATGCTAGCGTGTTTGCGGGTTGGTGTGTAAGTGTATGCAAGTAGGTATAATTATATATGTATTCGTATAATTATTGAATTCACTAAGCTTTGCTTACCCTCTCGTTGTTTACCATTTTATAGGTTCGGTTTTGGACAAGGGTAAGGGCATCGTTTTGGACTAGAGATCCCGCTTGATACTAGGGGACGCTTTTGGCTTTAGTAGCTCTTGGAGTTTGACCGATATTTAGGTAGTTTAATCTCAAACACCATGCTCATTGCGTAGTTTGGAACTTAAACTTTTTGGTGGTCGAAACTCTTAACTTGTACTAAACTTGTAATTTGGGTCGTGTGGGCCCCGCTTGTAAAATATTGATTTTATGTTTGAAACAGGTTAGTTTTACATATTTGGATGTATGGTAAAAAGCGTTTCGTCTAAAAGTGTCGGGAACTAGTCAATCTTTTTCGCATTTAAAAACTTTCCGGACAGTCCACTTTGGCGCGCCGCGCCCCTACCTGGCGCGCCGCGCGGGTATGCTGCACAGAATTTTTTTTTATTTTGTATTTTCGCGTGGTCTGGTCGAGGGTTGGTTTGGGTTGTTACAAGTGGTATCAGAGCATGGTCTAAGGGATTTAGGTGACTTGAGATAGGCGCCTAGACTTAAACTTTTTGTGTGTGCGTTATGCGGGACTTGTAGGACCTTGGGTCGGATCGGGATTAGTTTGTGCATAGGTTTATGTAAACTAATCATGCGCTATTTGTTATGTATGTTTAGCGAGCATCGAGCGAAATGGACGTTGTACTAGCAAGTTAATGCGACGTGCTCGCGTAACAATGATTAGCTACCATTGTTACGGGCGTAAATCGTATCAAACAAGTAATGTACGACGATTGTTGAGCGAGATGGAGTAGTGTGGCGTATGTGTATGTATATATATATAATTTGTTCTTCCGTTTGGTGGTTTAACCTAATTCGTTTTATAGAATGAAGATGAGAAACGGTCCCGAACATGATAACGGAAGTACAAACGGGGACGCCGAGTTCTCAACCAAGGTCGAGGCCGTCTTTAAGAAGTTAAAAGCGGATTTTCTTGCGGACGTTCGAAAGGTCTTTCAAGATTCGGTTGATGAGCAAATAACCGATCTAATTAATGAACGAATGAAGCCCACTATCGAAGAGGCCCTTGACGCTAGGAATATCTATCCTCGCGGTGAAGGAGGTGAAGGAAGGCGGGACTTCCACTACAAGAACTTCAAGGATGCTCAACCCCCGGTGTTTAATGGGGTGCGGGATCCTTTAAAAAGTACATGTTGGATCTCCGATATTGAGGGGGCTTTCCGTACCGCGGAATGTCCTCCCGAAAAGAAGACGAGGTATGGTTCTAGCATGTGACGCGAAGAAGCTAAGTTGTGGTGGGACGATAAAATCAACTTGTATGGTGAAGAACAATGTATGGGCTTGACATGGGAGGAGTTCAAGAAAGAATTTTTCTGAGAATACCGAACTTCATCCGATCTCGATAGAATCTGGGACGAGTTGCACCATTTGCAACAAGGGTCAATGGACTTGGTTACACTCAAGTCTACATTCTTGGCAAAGACTCGTTTTTTCCCGGAATATGTGGGTGATGATCATAAGCTCATGAAGGATTTCTATCGTACTTTGAATGATGAGTACAAGGGGAAGATTAGTCGGGGTATGGCTAAGTCTTTTGATGAATTGTTCGAGTTGGCTCGGGGTTTTGAGCCGGAGGTTCCAAGAAAGAGTGATTTCATGTTTTCTAAAAGAAAATTTGAAGGTTTTAGTTACTCTAACGCCTCAAGCAAGAAGAGCAAGAGCAAGAGGGGGGCCGAAAGTGTCAATAGTGCAAAGAAGGGCACTACCGGCGGGTTTTCTTATACGTGCTACAATTGTGGGCAACCGGGTCATATGGCTCGTGAATGTCCGAAACCATCTTCCGGAAACAAAGTCACTTGTTTTAATTGCGTCAAAGAGAGGCATAAGAAGCCGGAGTGTCCCGATTTGCGAAATGATAATGTGAAGCGGTTAGAGAAGGCGGCGCGTACGGCTAGGGGTCGCAACTACTTGATGACTAATGATGAAGCCAAACAATCGAACGAAGTTGTCTCAGGTACTTTCATGGTTAATTCTAATCCGACGAGGATTCTTTTTGATAGCGGTGCAAATTTGTCGTTTGTGTCTCCTAGATTTGTGCCTAAACTTGATAGACCGTTAACTAAGTTAAGTCGTCCGGTAGAAGTCGAAATAGCGAACGGCAAGATGGTGCTAGTGGTCGATGTGTGTGAAAATTGTGATGTTGTTTTTGGTGCCGAAACCTTTAAAATTGATCTTATTCCAATGACCTTGGGCGACTTTGATATTGTCGTTGGTATGGATTGGCTCGATCGTTATAGAGCCAATATTGCATGCCATGATAAGTTTATTCGTGTGAAGACCCCAAGTGGGGGAGAGTTGGTTATTCATGGTGATAGGCGGAGGAGACCGGTGCCGATATGCACTTTTGCACGAGCACGTCGTCATGTTGTTACCGGTGGCGTGGCTTTCCTTGCTCATGTTGTTGATACTTGTAATGAGCCACCACCTATTCGTGAAATTCCTGTGGTTAATGAGTTTGAAGATGTTTTTCCGGATGAGTTACCGGGTGTTCTGGCGCAAAGACAAGTTGAATTTCGCATCGAGTTGGTTCCGGGGGCTACCCCCATTGCTAAAACTCCTTATCGTTTAGCGCCAACGGAGATGCAAGAGTTGTTAAATCAAATTCAAGAATTGCTCGAGAAGGGTTTTATTCGACCGAGTGCTTCACCGTGGGGCGCTCCGGTGTTATTTGTGAAGAAGAAAGATGGTAGTATGCGTATGTGCATTGATTACCGTGAGTTGAATAAAGTGACGATCAAGAATCGTTATCCATTACCTAGGATTGACGATTTATTTGATCAACTTCAAGGTGCAACGTATTTCTCTAAGATCGACCTACGGTCCGGCTATCACCAAATGCGGGTCCGTGAGGAAGACATTGAGAAAACGGCTTTTAGAACGCGGTGTGGGCATTTTGAGTTTGTGGTGATGCCTTTTGGTCTTACGAATGCACCGGCGGCATTCAAGGATCTTATGAACCGAGTGTGCCAACCTATGTTGGACAAGTCGGTAATAGTGTTCATCGACGACATACTAGTCTATTCGAAAAGTATGAACGAACATGAACGTCATTTGCGTGAAGTATTGAAGACCTTACGAAAGGAGAAGTTGTATGCTAAGTTCTCCAAATGTGAATTTTGGCTAAGGGAAGTCCAATTCCTTGGTCATATTGTGAACAAAGATGGTATTTGTAGTGACCCGAACTTTTCCATGTTTATATATATTAATTGAGATTGATATTTACATGATTAAATGTTTCCAACATGTTAAGCAATCAAACTTGTTAAGACTTGATTAATTGAAATAGGTTTCATATAGACAATTGACCACCCAAGTTGACCGGTGATTCACGAACGTTAAAACTTGTAAAAACTATATGATGACATATATATGGTTATATATATAGTTAACATGATATTATGATATGTAAACATATCATTAAGTATATTAACAATGAACTACATATGTAAAAACAAGACTACTAACTTAATGATTTTGAAACGAGACATATATGTAACGATTATCGTTGTAACGACATTTAATGTATATATATCATATTAAGAGATATTCGTACATCATAATATCATGATAATATAATAATTTAAAATCTCTTTTGATATTATAAACATTGGGTTAACAACATTTAACAAGATCGTTAACCTAAAGGTTTCAAAACAACATTTACATGTAACGACTAACGATGACTTAACGACTCAGTTAAAATGTATATACATGTAGTGTTTTAATATGTATTCATACACTTTTGAAAGACTTCAAGACACTTATCAAAATACTTCTACTTAACAAAAATGCTTACAATTACATCCTCGTTCAGTTTCATCAACAATTCTACTCGTATGCACCCGTATTCGTACTCGTACAATACACAGCTTTTAGATGTATGTACTATTGGTATATACACTCCAATGATCAGCTCTTAGCAGCCCATGTGAGTCACCTAACACATGTGGGAACCATCATTTGGCAACTAGCATGAAATATCTCATAAAATTACAAAAATATGAGTAATCATTCATGACTTATTTACATGAAAACAAAATTACATATCCTTTATATCTAATCCATACACCAACGACCAAAAACACCTACAAACACTTTCATTCTTCAATTTTCTTCATCTAATTGATCTCTCTCAAGTTCTATCTTCAAGTTCTAAGTGTTCTTCATAAATTTCAAAAGTTCTAGTTTCATAAAATCAAGAATACTTTCAAGATTGCTAGCTCACTTCCAATCTTGTAAGGTGATCATCCAAACTCAAGAAATCTTTGTTTCTTACAGTAGGTTATCATTCTAATACAAGGTAATAATCATATTTAAACTTTGGTTCAATTTCTATAACTATAACAATCTTATTTCAAGTGATGATCTTACTTGAACTTGTTTTCGTGTCATGATTTTACTTCAAGAACTTTGAGCCATCCAAGGATCCATTGAAGCTAGATACATTTTTCTCTTTTCCAGTAGGTTCATCCAAGGAACTTAAGGTAGTAATGATGTTCATAACATCATTCGATTCATACATATAAAGCTATCTTATTCGAAGGTTTAAACTTGTAATCACTAGAACATAGTTTAGTTAATTCTAAACTTGTTCGCAAACAAAAGTTAATCCTTCTAACTTGACTTTTAAAATCAACTAAACACATGTTCTATATCTATATGATATGCTAACTTAATGATTTAAAACCTGGAAACACGAAAAACACCGTAAAACCGGATTTACGCCGTCGTAGTAACACCGCGGGCTGTTTTGGGTTAGTTAATTAAAAACTATGATAAACTTTGATTTAAAAGTTGTTATTCTGAGAAAATGATTTTTATTATGAACATGAAACTATATCCAAAAATTATGGTTAAACTCAAAGTGGAAGTATGTTTTCTAAAATGGTCATCTAGACGTCGTTCTTTCGACTGAAATGACTACCTTCATAAAAACGACTTGTAACTTATTTTTCCGACTATAAACCTATACTTTTTCTGTTTAGATTCATAAAATAGAGTTCAATATGAAACCATAGCAATTTGATTCACTCAAAACGGATTTAAAATGAAGAAGTTATGGGTAAAACAAGATTGGATAATTTTTCTCATTTTAACTACGTGAAAATTGGTAACAAATCTATTCCAACCATAACTTAATCAACTTGTATTGTATATTATGTAATCTTGAGATACCATAGACACGTATACAATGTTTCGACCTATCATGTCGACACATCTATATATATTTCGGAACAACCATAGACACTCTATATGTGAATGTTGGAGTTAGCTATACAGGGTTGAGGTTGATTCCAAAATATATATAGTTTGAGTTGTGATCAATACTGAGATACGTATACACTGGGTCGTGGATTGATTCAAGATAATATTTATCGATTTATTTCTGTACATCTAACTGTGGACAACTAGTTGTAGGTTACTAACGAGGACAGCTGACTTAATAAACTTAAAACATCAAAATATATTAAAAGTGTTGTAAATATATTTTGAACATACTTTGATATATATATGTATATATTGTTATAGGTTCGTGAATCAACCAGTGGCCAAGTCTTACTTCCCGACGAAGTAAAAATCTGTGAAAGTGAGTTATAGTCCCACTTTTAAAATCTAATATTTTTGGGATGAGAATACATGCAGGTTTTATAAATGATTTACAAAATAGACACAAGTACGTGAAACTACATTCTATGGTTGAATTATCGAAATCGAATATGCCCCTTTTTATTAAGTCTGGTAATCTGAGAATTAGGGAACAGACACCCTAATTGACGCGAATCCTAAAGATAGATCTATTGGGCCTAACAAACCCCATCCAAAGTACCGGATGCTTTAGTACTTCGAAATTTATATCATATCCGAAGGGTGTCCCGGAATGATGGGGATATTCTTATATATGCATCTTGTTAATGTCGGTTACCAGGTGTTCACCATATGAATGATTTTTATCTCTATGTATGGGATGTGTATTGAAATATGAAATCTTGTGGTCTATTATTATGATTTGATATATATAGGTTAAACCTATAACTCACCAACATTTTTGTTGACGTTTTAAGCATGTTTATTCTCAGGTGATTATTAAGAGCTTCCGCTGTCGCATACTTAAATAAGGACGAGATTTGGAGTCCATGCTTGTATGATATTGTGTAAAAACTGCATTCAAGAAACTTATTTTGTTGTAACATATTTGTATTGTAAACCATTATGTAATGGTCGTGTGTAAACAGGATATTTTAGATTATCATTATTTGATAATCTACTTAAAGCTTTTTAAACCTTTATTGATGAAATAAAGGTTATGGTTTGTTTTAAAATGAATGCAGTCTTTGAAAAACGTCTCATATAGAGGTCAAAACCTCGCAACGAAATCAATTAATATGGAACGTTTTTAATCAATAAGAACGGGACATTTCAGTTGGTATCCGAGCGTTGGTCTTAGAGAACCAGAAAATTGCATTAGTGTGTCTTATCGAGTTTGTTAGAATGCATTAGTGAGTCTGGACTTCGACCGTGTTTTCTTTAAAAATGATTGCTTAACATTTTTTGTTGGAAACTATATATTTTTAACATATGAATATTATGTGATATATTAATCTCTTAACGTGTTTGATATTATGTGATAGATGTCTACCTCTAGAACAAGTCCCATTGACTCACCTAATAATAATGAAGAGTCAAATGTAAATTGGAATGATTCGTGGACTGATTCACAAGTTCCCGAAGAGGAACCGGAAGAAGAGTCGGAACCGGAAGAAGAATCGGAACCGGAAGAAGAATCGGAACCGGAAGAAAAAATAGAACCGGTGAGGGAAATAATAAAACGGTTAAGTAAAAGAGAATCCTCAACCAACCGACCAAGGTTAATTATGGTCAATGGTGTTTCCGCCAAGGAAGCAAAATATTGGGAGGATTACCAATTCTCCGATGAATCGAATTCCGACGAGAATTCCGATGATGTTATAGAAATAACCCCAACTGAATTTAAAAAGGCAAAAGAAAATAATAAGGGAAAGGGCATAAAAATAGAGAAATCTAATTCCAACCCCGATGAACTTTATATGTATCGTCAACCCCCGAAGTCCTTAAGTTGTAACAATGACCCGGGAACCTCTAAACCACCAGGTTTTTCTAAACCAATGTGGACAACGACGGCTCGTATTAGGGGAACATCATATATCCCTAGAAACTTGGCAAAACGAAGCAAAACCCAACAAGAAGAAACGAGCGAGTCGGAATAAGATAGTTATATTCGTGTGGTGTAATATATGTGATATAGTGTGCTTATGCTTTATGATATATGTAAAAATTGCTTGTATTAATAAGTATTTTTTTTTTTATGAATCTAACTCTTGTCTATTTTACAGTTTAAAAACACAAAATGGATAGACAACCCAATATTTTAAGAGACCTACCCGGAGACATGATTGATGAAATCTTGTCTAGAGTCGGCCAGAATTCTTCGGCACAACTATTTAAGGCGAGATCAGTTTGTAAGACATTCGAAGAACGTTCCAAGAATGTCTTGGTTTATAAGAGACTTTCGTTTGAAAGATGGGGGATATCACATTGGGAAACCCATAAGTTACGATGTGTTTACTTTGACGCATATATTGCGGGGAACCCAAATGCTATTTTACGCAACGGGTTAAGAAATTATTTTGACTCAATATATCCGAATATTGGACTTCGTGATTTAGAAAAAGCGGCTAACATGCAACATAAAGAAGCATGTTATGCTTACGGATTAGTAATGTTCGCTTCTCACCAAAGTGAGAACAAGAACATCAGGCTACAACTATTAAACAAAACGTTTCCACAAGTGACGGAGTCGGTAATTGGGGTAAGAAATGAGGTTTTTAGATTATTACGGGACTGTTGGACATTACGTAACCCTCGTCCCTTTGATGATGTTACAACACGCTGTCTTATCAACGGCCATAACGGTTATGTTGCACAAGACCAAGGATGGGAAGTAGTCCTAGTAAAACCAGAATGCATGACTTGTTTCTGGACGTATGAATTACGTGTCTTTATTGCCTTTGCTGAACGACTTGTGTACTAGCTAGAATTATCTTCACAACTATCTTGTATCAAAGTTATTGTGTGCTATATTTCATGTTTTATGTAAAATAAGCGGTATTGTAAGTTTGTAAAATATTGTATAAAAGCTTGAACGCGAAATATTATTACAATCAGTTTTTCATATAGAATTGTAGTAGTTGAATTGTATATTAGCTACTAAGTATGAACTTAACGGGTAGGTACTACCCAAATTTAAACTTATAAAACGCTAATATGAAGAAAAAGCTTTTATAAATGAGTTCATATTATGCTACGAAATACTATTAACTACTCTTAACATTCTGTATGATTAACTTGTTCCATTTGACTATTTTGAAGGAAATGGCACCGACTACTCGACACACCGTGAATATGAATGAAGAGGAATTCCGTACTTTTCTAGCTTCAAACATAGCCGCAGTACAGGTTGCGCTACATACCAACAATAACCTTAGATCTAGCAGTACAGGAAATCGTGTAGGATGCACCTACAAAGAATTCACTGCCTGCAAACCTTTGGAATTTGATGGAACCGAAGGACCGATCGGATTGAAACGGTGGACCGAGAAGGTCGAATCGGTGTTTGCCATAAGTAAGTGTACTGAAGAGGACAAAGTGAAGTACGCTACGCATACCTTCACAGGTTCTGCGTTAACATGGTGGAATACCTATCTAGAGCAAGTGGGACAAGATGATGCGTACGCACTACCTTGGTCAGCATTCAAGCACTTGATGAACGAGAAGTACCGTCCCAGAACTGAGGTCAATAAGCTCAAGACAGAACTTAGAGGGTTACGAACCCAAGGATTTGATATTACCACATACGAAAGACGATTCACAGAATTGTGCCTATTGTGTCCGGGAGCATTCGAAGATGAGGAAGAGAAGATTGACGCGTTTGTGAAAGGATTACCAGAAAGAATCCAAGAAGATATAAGTTCACACGAGCCCGCCTCCATACAACAGGCATGTAGAATGGCTCACAAACTCGTGAACCAAATTGAAGAAAGAATTAAAGAACAGACTGCTGAAGAGGCCAATGTGAAGCAAGTCAAAAGAAAGTGGGAGGAAAACGGTGATAAGAATCACCAATACAACAACAACAACAATTACAACAATAATCGCAACAATTATCCCAACAATCGCAACATCAATCGCAACTACAACAAACGGCCCAACAACAACAACAACAACAGCAACTACAACAATCATCCCAACAACAATAATAACCGCAACAACAACACCAATCAGAAGCAGCTATGCCAAAGGTGTGAAAAGAATCACTCGGGGTTTTGCACCAAATTTTGCAACAAGTGTAAAAGAAATGGTCATAGCGCGGCGAAGTGTGAGGTCTACGGACCAGGGGTTAATAGAACGAAAGGAACAAATGGTGTCGGAACGAGTAATGGCGGAGCAAGTAGTGTCGGAGCAAGTTATGCCAATGTAGTTTGTTATAAATGTGGAAAACCAGGCCACATTATTAGAAATTGCCCGAACCAGGAGAACACGAATGGACAAGGCCGTGGAAGAGTTTTCAATATTAATGCGGCAGAGGCACAGGAAGACCCGGAGCTTGTTACGGGTACGTTTCTTATTGACAATAAATCTGCTTACGTTTTATTTGATTCGGGTGCGGATAGAAGCTATATGAGTAGAGATTTTTGTGCTAAATTAAGTTGTCCATTGACGCCTTTGGATAGTAAATTTTTACTCGAATTAGCAAATGGTAAATTAATTTCAGCAGATAATATATGTCGGAATCGAGAAATTAAACTGGTTAGCGAAACATTTAAGATTGATTTGATACCAGTAGAGTTAGGGAGTTTTGATGTGATAATCGGTATGGACTGGTTGAAAGAAGTGAAAGCGGAGATCGTTTGTTACAAAAATGCAATTCGCATTATACGAGAAAAAGGAAAACCCTTAATGGTGTACGGAGAAAAGGGCAACACGAAGCTACATCTTATTAGTAATTTGAAGGCACAAAAACTAATAAGAAAAGGTTGCTATGCTGTTCTAGCACACGTCGAGAAAGTACAAACTGAAGAAAAGAGCATCAATGATGTTCCCGTCGCAAAAGAATTTCCTGATGTATTTCCGAAAGAATTACCGGGATTACCCCCACATCGATCCGTTGAATTTCAAATAGATCTTGTACCAGGAGCTGCACCAATAGCTCGTGCTCCTTACAGACTCGCACCCAGCGAGATGAAAGAACTACAAAGCCAATTACAAGAACTTTTAGAGCGTGGTTTCATTCGACCAAGCACATCACCGTGGGGAGCTCCTGTTTTGTTTGTCAAGAAGAAAGATGGTACATTCAGGTTGTGTATCGACTACCGAGAGTTGAACAAACTTACCATCAAGAACCGCTACCCACTACCGAGAATCGATGACTTATTTGATCAACTACAAGGCTCGTCTGTTTATTCAAAGATTGACTTACGTTCCGGGTATCATCAAATGCGGGTGAAAGAAGATGATATTCCAAAGACTGCTTTCAGAACACGTTACGGTCATTACGAGTTTATGGTCATGCCGTTTGGTTTAACTAATGCACCAGCTGTGTTCATGGACCTTATGAACCGAGTGTGTGGACCATACCTTGACAAGTTTGTCATTGTTTTCATTGATGACATACTTATTTACTCAAAGAATGACCAAGAACACGGTGAACATTTGAGAAAGGTGTTAGAAGTATTGAGGAAGGAAGAATTGTACGCTAAGTTTTCAAAGTGTGCATTTTGGTTGGAAGAAGTTCAATTCCTCGGTCACATAGTGAACAAAGAAGGTATTAAGGTGGATCCGGCAAAGATAGAAACTGTTGAAAAGTGGGAAACCCCGAAAACTCCGAAACACATACGCCAGTTTTTAGGACTAGCTGGTTACTACAGAAGGTTCATCCAAGACTTTTCCAGAATAGCAAAACCCTTGACTGCATTAACGCATAAAGGGAAGAAATTTGAATGGAATGATGAACAAGAGAAAGCGTTTCAGTTATTGAAGAAAAAGCTAACTACGGCACCTATATTGTCATTGCCTGAAGGGAATGATGATTTTGTGATTTATTGTGACGCATCAAAGCAAGGTCTCGGTTGTGTATTAATGCAACGAACGAAGGTGATTGCTTATGCGTCTAGACAATTGAAGATTCACGAACAAAATTATACGACGCATGATTTGGAATTAGGCGCGGTTGTTTTTGCATTAAAGACTTGGAGGCACTACTTATATGGGGTCAAAAGTATTATATATACCGACCACAAAAGTCTTCAACACATATTTAATCAGAAACAACTGAATATGAGGCAGCGTAGGTGGATTGAATTATTGAATGATTACGACTTTGAGATTCGTTACCACCCGGGGAAGGCAAATGTGGCAGCCGATGCCTTGAGCAGGAAGGACAGAGAACCCATTCGAGTAAAATCTATGAATATAATGATTCATAATAACCTTACTACTCAAATAAAGGAGGTGCAACAAGGAGTTTTAAAAGAGGGAAATTTAAAGGATGAAATACCCAAAGGATCGGAGAAGCATCTTAATATTCGGGAAGACGGAACCCGGTATAGGGCTGAAAGGATTTGGGTACCAAAATTTGGAGATATGAGAGAAATGGTACTTAGAGAAGCTCATAAAACCAGATACTCAATACATCCTGGAACGGGGAAGATGTACAAGGATCTCAAGAAACATTTTTGGTGGCCGGGTATGAAAGCCGATGTTGCTAAATACGTAGGAGAATGTTTGACGTGTTCTAAAGTCAAAGCTGAGCATCAGAAACCATCAGGTCTACTTCAACAACCCGAAATCCCAGAATGGAAATGGGAAAACATTACCATGGATTTCATCACTAAATTGCCAAGGACTGCAAGTGGTTTTGATACTATTTGGGTAATAGTTGATCGTCTCACCAAATCAGCACACTTCCTGCCAATAAGAGAAGATGACAAGATGGAGAAGTTAGCACGACTGTATTTGAAGGAAGTCATCTCCAGACATGGAATACCAATCTCTATTATCTCTGATAGGGATGGCAGATTTATTTCAAGATTCTGGCAGACATTACAGCAAGCATTAGGAACTCGTCTAGACATGAGTACTGCCTATCATCCACAAACTGATGGGCAGAGCGAAAGGACGATACAAACGCTTGAAGACATGCTACGAGCATGTGTTATTGATTTCGGAAACAGTTGGGATCGACATCTACCGTTAGCAGAATTTTCCTACAACAACAGCTACCATTCAAGCATTGAGATGGCGCCGTTTGAAGCACTTTATGGTAGAAAGTGCAGGTCTCTGATTTGTTGGAGTGAAGTGGGGGATAGACAGATTACGAGTCCGGAGATTATACAAGAAACTACCGAGAAGATCATCCAAATTCAACAACGGTTGAAAACCGCCCAAAGTCGACAAAAGAGCTACGCTGACATTAAAAGAAAAGATATAGAATTTGAAATTGGAGAGATGGTCATGCTTAAAGTTGCACCTTGGAAAGGCGTTGTTCGATTTGGTAAACGAGGGAAATTAAATCCAAGGTATATTGGACCATTCAAGATTATTGATCGTGTCGGACCAGTAGCTTACCGACTTGAGTTACCTCAACAACTCGCGGCTGTACATAACACTTTCCACGTCTCGAATTTGAAGAAATGTTTTGCTAAAGAAGATCTCACTATTCCGTTAGATGAAATCCAAATCAACGAAAAACTTCAATTCATCGAAGAACCCGTCGAAATAATGGATCGTGAGGTTAAAAGACTTAAGCAAAACAAGATACCAATTGTTAAGGTTCGATGGAATGCTCGTAGAGGACCCGAGTTCACCTGGGAGCGTGAAGATCAGATGAAGAAGAAATACCCGCATCTATTTCCAGAAGATTCGTCAACACCTTCAACAGCTTAAAATTTCGGGACGAAATTTATTTAACGGGTAGGTACTGTAGTGACCCGAACTTTTCCATGTTTATATATATTAATTGAGATTGATATTTACATGATTAAATGTTTCCAACATGTTAAGCAATCAAACTTGTTAAGACTTGATTAATTGAAATAGGTTTCATATAGACAATTGACCACCCAAGTTGACCGGTGATTCACGAACGTTAAAACTTGTAAAAACTATATGATGACATATATATGGTTATATATATAGTTAACATGATATTATGATATGTAAACATATCATTAAGTATATTAACAATGAACTACATATGTAAAAACAAGACTACTAACTTAATGATTTTGAAACGAGACATATATGTAACGATTATCGTTGTAACGACATTTAATGTATATATATCATATTAAGAGATATTCGTACATCATAATATCATGATAATATAATAATTTAAAATCTCTTTTGATATTATAAACATTGGGTTAACAACATTTAACAAGATCGTTAACCTAAAGGTTTCAAAACAACATTTACATGTAACGACTAACGATGACTTAACGACTCAGTTAAAATGTATATACATGTAGTGTTTTAATATGTATTCATACACTTTTGAAAGACTTCAAGACACTTATCAAAATACTTCTACTTAACAAAAATGCTTACAATTACATCCTCGTTCAGTTTCATCAACAATTCTACTCTTATGCACCCGTATTCGTACTCGTACAATACACAGCTTTTAGATATATGTACTATTGGTATATACACTCCAATGATCAGCTCTTAGCAGCCCATGTGAGTCACCTAACACATGTGGGAACCATCATTTGGCAACTAGCATGAAATATCTCATAAAATTACAAAAATATGAGTAATCATTCATGACTTATTTACATGAAAACAAAATTACATATCCTTTATATCTAATCCATACACCAACGACCAAAAACACCTACAAACACTTTCATTCTTCAATTTTCTTCATCTAATTGATCTCTCTCAAGTTCTATCTTCAAGTTCTAAGTGTTCTTCATAAATTTCAAAAGTTCTAGTTTCATAAAATCAAGAATACTTTCAAGATTGCTAGCTCACTTCCAATCTTGTAAGGTGATCATCCAAACTCAAGAAATCTTTGTTTCTTACAGTAGGTTATCATTCTAATACAAGGTAATAATCATATTTAAACTTTGGTTCAATTTCTATAACTATAACAATCTTATTTCAAGTGATGATCTTACTTGAACTTGTTTTCGTGTCATGATTTTACTTCAAGAACTTTGAGCCATCCAAGGATCCATTGAAGCTAGATCCATTTTTCTCTTTTCCAGTAGGTTCATCCAAGGAACTTAAGGTAGTAATGATGTTCATAACATCATTCGATTCATACATATAAAGCTATCTTATTCGAAGGTTTAAACTTGTAATCACTAGAACATAGTTTAGTTAATTCTAAACTTGTTCGCAAACAAAAGTTAATCCTTCTAACTTGACTTTTAAAATCAACTAAACACATGTTCTATATCTATATGATATGCTAACTTAATGATTTAAAACCTGGAAACACGAAAAACACTGTAAAACCGGATTTACGCCGTCGTAGTAACACCGCGGGCTGTTTTGGGTTAGTTAATTAAAAACTATGATAAACTTTGATTTAAAAGTTGTTATTCTGAGAAAATGATTTTTATTATGAACATGAAACTATATCCAAAAATTATGGTTAAACTCAAAGTGGAAGTATGTTTTCTAAAATGGTCATCTAGACGTCGTTCTTTCGACTGAAATGACTACCTTCATAAAAACGACTTGTAACTTATTTTTCCGACTATAAACCTATACTTTTTCTGTTTAGATTCATAAAATAGAGTTCAATATGAAACCATAGCAATTTGATTCACTCAAAACGGATTTAAAATGAAGAAGTTATGGGTAAAACAAGATTGGATAATTTTTCTCATTTTAGCTACGTGAAAATTGGTAACAAATCTATTCCAACCATAACTTAATCAACTTGTATTGTATATTATGTAATCTTGAGATACCATAGACACGTATACAATGTTTCGACCTATCATGTCGACACATCTATATATATTTCGGAACAACCATAGACACTCTATATGTGAATGTTGGAGTTAGCTATACAGGGTTGAGGTTGATTCCAAAATATATATAGTTTGAGTTGTGATCAATACTGAGATACGTATACACTGGGTCGTGGATTGATTCAAGATAATATTTATCGATTTATTTCTGTACATCTAACTGTGGACAACTAGTTGTAGGTTACTAACGAGGACAGCTGACTTAATAAACTTAAAACATCAAAATATATTAAAAGTGTTGTAAATATATTTTGAACATACTTTGATATATATATGTATATATTGTTATAGGTTCGTGAATCAACCAGTGGCCAAGTCTTACTTCCCGACGAAGTAAAAATCTGTGAAAGTGAGTTATAGTCCCACTTTTAAAATCTAATATTTTTGGGATGAGAATACATGCAGGTTTTATAAATGATTTACAAAATAGACACAAGTACGTGAAACTACATTCTATGGTTGAATTATCGAAATCGAATATGCCCCTTTTTATTAAGTCTGGTAATCTGAGAATTAGGGAACAGACACCCTAATTGACGCGAATCCTAAAGATAGATCTATTGGGCCTAACAAACCCCATCCAAAGTACCGGATGCTTTAGTACTTCGAAATTTATATCATATCCGAAGGGTGTCCCGGAATGATGGGGATATTCTTATATATGCATCTTGTTAATGTCGGTTACCAGGTGTTCACCATATGAATGATTTTTATCTCTATGTATGGGATGTGTATTGAAATATGAAATCTTGTGGTCTATTATTATGATTTGATATATATAGGTTAAACCTATAACTCACCAACATTTTTGTTGACGTTTTAAGCATGTTTATTCTCAGGTGATTATTAAGAGCTTCCGCTGTCGCATACTTAAATAAGGACGAGATTTGGAGTCCATGCTTGTATGATATTGTGTAAAAACTGCATTCAAGAAACTTATTTTGTTGTAACATATTTGTATTGTAAACCATTATGTAATGGTCGTGTGTAAACAGGATATTTTAGATTATCATTATTTGATAATCTACTTAAAGCTTTTTAAACCTTTATTGATGAAATAAAGGTTATGGTTTGTTTTAAAATGAATGCAGTCTTTGAAAAACGTCTCATATAGAGGTTAAAACCTCGCAACGAAATCAATTAATATGGAACGTTTTTAATCAATAAGAACGGGACATTTCAGTATTCAAGTAGATCCGGGAAAGATAGAGACGGTGAAGAGTTGGGGACAACCGACTACGCCTACAGAAATCCGAAGTTTCCTCGGATTGGCCGGTTATTATCGTCGGTTTATCCAAGACTTTTCTAAGATTGCTTCTCCATTAACGAAGTTGACGAGAAAGAATGCTAAGTTTAATTGGGAGAACGAGCAAGAAATTGCTTTTCAATTGTTAAAAGAGAAGTTGTGTCAAGCTCTGGTGTTAGTATTACCGGAAGGTGTGGAAGATATGACGGTTTATTGTGATGCTTCGCTAAATGGGCTCGGGTGTGTTCTGATGCAAAGAGGTAAAGTCATCGCTTATGCCTCTCGACAATTAAAGGAACACGAAACGAGATATCCGACTCATGATCTTGAGTTGGCGGCGGTTGTGCATGCGTTGAAAATTTTGCGCCATTACTTGTATGGTGTCAAATGTACGATTTATTCGGATCATAAGGGTTTGAAACATCTCTTTAATCAACGAGATTTGAATTATTGCCAACGTAGATGGATGGATGTGGTGAAAGACTACGATTGTGAAATACTTTATCATACGGGTAAGGCGAATGTTGTCGCGGATGCGTTGAGTCGAAAGAGTCAACATTCGGTGATAAAAGTGGGGTCGTTACGTTTGATTATTTCCAACGATTTTCTTGAGAAGCTTGGCGAGATTCAAATAGAGGCTTACGTTCACAATAAGCATGTGGAACGAATCGTGGGCCAATCGGAGTTCATTACTATGGGCCCGCGTGGTTTGTTATCTTTTCAAGGAAGGGTGTGGGTGCCTAAGATGGGTGATTACCGACGGGTGCTACTTGATGAAGCACATAAGTCAAAATATTCCATTCATCCGGGCGCGACAAAAATGTATCATGACTTGAAGAAAGATTATTGGTGGCCGGGCATGAAACGTGATGTTGTGAAGTATGTTGAGCAATGTGTCACGTGTTTACAAGTAAAAGCCGAACACCAAAAGCCGTATGGTAAGTTGCAACCGTTAGAAATCCCGAAGTGGAAATGGGAACACATTACCATGGATTTCATTACAAAGTTACCTAAAACAGCGAGAACCCAATTCGATTCGATTTGGGTTATAGTTGACCGATTGACAAAAAGCGCTTTGTTTCTTCCCATTAAAGAAGCGATATCGTCGGAGGCCTTGGCTAAGTTGTTTATCAAGGAAGTGGTCTCGCGACATGGGGTTCCTATATCTATTATTTCGGATCGAGATACCCGTTTTACATCTCGGTTTTGGGAAAAGTTTCATGAAGATATGGGTATGCAATTGAAGTTGAGTACGGTGTATCATCCTCAAACGGACGGTCAAACCAAACATACGAATCAAACTTTGGAAGATATGTTACGGGCATGCATCATTGACTTCGGTGGTAGTTAGGATGATCATTTGCCTTTGGTGGAATTCTCGTACAATAATAGTTATCATACTAGTATCGGGATGCCACCTTACGAAATGCTTTATGGGCGTAGGTGTCGAACTCCCGTTTGTTGGGGAGAAGTGGGTCAAAGAGAGATCGGGAGTACCGATTTGGTTTTAGAGACCAATAGCAAGATTGATTTGATTCGGGAACATTTGAAGAAGGCTCAAGATAGGCAAAAGTCGTATGCCGTTAGACGTAGGCGATTGATTGAGTTCCAAGAAGGCGATATGGTGATGCTTAAGGTTTCGCCATGGAAGGGTATTATTCGATTTCAAAAAACGGGGAAAGTTAGCTCCTCGGTTTATTGGGTCGTTCAAGGTTTTAGCTCGTGTTGGTGAAGTTGCATATCGATTGGAATTACCCGAAGAGCTTGCGGGGATCCATAATACATTTCATGTTTCCCACCTCCGTAAGTGTCTTGCGGATGATTCCTCATGGATGCCTTTAGACGATATCGAGCTAAACAACAAGTTAGAATATGTCGAGGAACTGATTGCTATCCTTGACGAGAAGGTGAAAATGTTGAGGAATAAAGAGGTGAGAACTTTCAAGGTTCAATGGCGGCGAAGTAAAGGTTCCGAGTTCACTTGGGAGCCCGAAGAGTTCGTGTTAGTTTATCTTCCCTCGTGTCATGCGGCTTGGATTGCGAGGACGCAATCCGAATAAGTGGGGGAGAGTTGTAAGACCCGAGTATTTGTAGTGTATATAAGTGTAATGTTCGATACTTGAAACGGGGTTTTGGTTATATATTTAAAAGTAAGAAAGAAGCTGAACTGGAGGTGTCGCGCGCCGCACGGCCTGGTGGCGCGCCGCACCATCTGTCTGCGACAGATTCTCCTCTTCTTTTAAAATAGATATTTTGAGGGCATTTTGGTCAAAACACATTGGAGCCCGAATTTAATGCCTTGGATCAGTTTTGGAGCTTCATTCACTCCATTCCCAACAACCTTATCTTCTCCAATTAAACTCTAGAGAGAGAGTGCAATCCTTGAGAGAGAAAGCTCCATTAAAGGGTGAAAGAGGTTGAATCGGGTCTTGGTGCAAGTTATAAAGTCGTTCATCTAGTCGATAGCTACGTGGTGATTGTGTTGGTAAGTTATAAAACCCGATTTCTTAATTTAATTGCTTTAAGGGTTAGGGTTTGGGCTAGTGATGAACCAAAGACCCATTTTGTTAGTATTTTGGGGATTTTGGGTGAATATGGGTTATGAAGGCTCATTGATGACTAACCTAGGGTTTGAATGTGTTAGTTGCACTTTTGAGTCTTAAATTTGGTTAGTTAGTTGCTAGAACACTTTAATAATATGTAAATGGGTGTTATTGGGTATGGATGACCCAAATGGGTGTGTTGACCTTGAAATGGGTCAAATGAGTCTTTAATGACCTAAGTGGCCTAGCAAGTATGAAAACGAGTTAGCCTTGTGACCTAAATGTGTTTTAAACCCATCTTGATGAATGATTAGGGTTTTGGTGTGTGTTGACCCAAATTAGGGTTAAGGATGCAAATGGGTTGAAATTGCACCTTGGGTCAAAATGGCTTAGAATGGTGAAAGGGTTTGGTTGACCGACTTGAGTTTGCGTTTGATGGTGTGTATAATATGTTAGGTACGTTACTTTGAGGTCTTGCAAGCTCGGGTATCTTTTCACAAGACTTTGAGGTGAGTGGAATAATTATATGCGTATGTATATAATGTATCTATTTGTTGTAGTGTGAAATGTGTAGTGTCGAGGTGCTAAGACACCATGTTTCACGTGAAGAGTGTAGCATCGAGGCGTTAAGATGCCACTCGGGTGTAGCATCGAGGTGTTAAGATGCCACCTAGGAGTGTAGTGTCGAGGTGTTAAGACACCACTCCGTAAATTAATGAGTGATGCATCGAGGTGTTAAGATTCCACTCGGGGTGATGTGCCGAGGTGTTAAGGTGCCACCCTAGGGGTTAGTGGTGCGAGGTGTTAAGTGCCCTAACGGATGTTGTGAACACCGATGGCATTTTCGCGAGCGTCGTTCCCTTGTACTATTGGTTAACCATGGTTATTTGTGTTGTAAGCATATTATATTATTCGAGTTATATTCATATGCGGTTGTTATGCTACCTTGTGGTATTGGAGATTTATAGCTTGTTATCGTGACGATAAGCTAAATGTGTATGCTAGCGTATTTGCGGGTTGGTGTGTAAGTGTATGCAAGTAGGTATAATTATATATGTATTCGTATAATTATTGCATTCACTAAGCTTTTCTTACCCTCTCGTTGTTTACCATTTTATAGGTTCGGTTTTGGACAAGGGTAAGGGCATCGTTTTGGACTAGAGATCCCGCTTGATGCTAGGGGACGCTTTTGGCTTTAGTAGCTCTTGGAGTTTGACCGATAGTTGGGTAGTTTAATCCCAAACACCATGCTCATTGCGTAGTTTGGAACTTAAACTTTTTGGTGGTCGAAACTCTTAACTTGTACTAAACTTGTAATTTGGGTCGTGTGGGCCCCGCTTGTAAAATATTGATTTTATGTTTGAAACAGGTTAGTTTTACATATTTGGATGTATGGTAAAAAGCGTTTCGTCTAAAAGTGTCGGGAACTAGTCAATCTTTTTCGCATTTAAAAACTTTCTGGACAGTCCACTTTGGCGCGCCGCGCCCCTATCTGGCGCGCCGCGCGGGTATGCTGCACAGAATTTTTTTTTTATTTTGTATTTTCGCGTGGTTTGGTCGAGGGTTGGTTTGGGTTGTTACACAAATTTACACAAGTTATTTATTTATTTATAGAGTGGATATACCTAAACCTTGCTACAACACTTATAGGTAGTGTACCTAATCGTACAGTAGTGTAGTTTTTAGTAAGTCCGGTTCGTCCACAGGGAACTCTTAAACAAGCTTAACGCTATATTAGTTTAACTTATAAAAATACAAATATATATATATAAGTAATATTATTATTATAAAAAGGGGGTTTTTACCGTTTAATGACCGGTTTGTCGATTTTAAAACTTTTAGTCGCAGTTAAAACCTAATGTAAAATATTAAAAATAAATACAACTTAATTTAAAGCGTAAAGTAAATAACAATAATGAAATTGCGATAAATAAAAGTGCGATAAAATTGCGATAATTAAAGAGTACGATAATTTAAAGTGCAATTAAATACAAAGACCATAAATAAAAGTGCGATAATTAGAAGTGCAATTAAATATGAAAATAAAGGAATTATGCTTATTTAAACTTCCGTAATCATGATGTTTGACGTGTTGTTTTTAGTTTATTCCCATGGATTAATTGTCCTTTGTCCTGGATTATTCGATATGTCCATATAGATTTGTCCATAATAGTCCATCAGGCATAAATATAAAGTGCAAAAGTCTTCGTCAAATTATTCTTATTTTCGAAGTCAAATATTCCAACTAATTGGGGATTCGAATTGTAACAAGGTTTTAATACTTTGTTTAATGAATACACCAGGTTATCGACTGCGTGTAAACCAAGGTTTTACTACTTTGTTAACAATTACACCAATTACCCTTGAATATAATCCACCCCTGTTTCAACAAGTCTATTAACTATTAATCCAGTTCCGTGTCCGGTAAAATGAACAATTATTGGTATTTATAGATATCCCGCCCACCGTACCCAGTCAAGCGTATGTGGTTATATATAAATACGTCAAATTATAAGTCTATATATTAATTTAACGAGGTATCGTTTAGTTAATATAAAACCCATTAATAGCCCATAGTCTAATTTCCACAAGTGTCGTTCTTTTATCCAAACCCCAATTATGGTACAAAGCCCAATTACCCAATTTTAAATATTTTAGCCCAACATCATGATTACTTCGTCTTAAATAAGCATAATAATAACTTAGCTACGAGACATTAATTTAAAAATAACATTAACCATAACTTACAGTGATTAAAAATAGCGTAACGTTACCCGGACAGAATTTCGACTTACACCCTTACAACATTCGCTAACATACCCTTATTATTAGAATTAAAATTAAAATTAAAACATAAATATAAATATATTTACGTATGAGAGAAAGATGGATAGGATGATATATATTGAACCAAAACACGCGAATTTATAGCAATGCGGCCTGTCACCTACCACCATGCGATCGCATGGAATTAAAGCTTCCAGGCCATGCGATCGCATGACCTTTTTTCCAGCTCACATGATTTTGTTTCTTTGTATGCCGACGGTTTAATATATAAATATAATATATAAATAATTATAAAAATTATTTAAATATTATATTATATTTATGTGCATAGTTGACTTGTAATTTTTAGTCCGTTGCGTCGAGCGTTGAGAGTTGACTTTGGTCCCGGTTCCGGATTTTCGAACGTCCTTGCGTACAATTTAATATCTTGTATTTTGCGTTTCGCATCTTGTACTCTTGTAATTTTGAGACGTTTCTTATCAATAATTGGAACCACTTTGATTGTATTTTGTACTTTTGAGCTTTTTGGTCGTTTGCGTCTTCAATTCGTCGAATCTGTCTTTTATCTTCACTTTTTATTATTTAAACGAATATCACTTGTAAATAGAACAATTGCAACTAAAAGCTTGTCTTCTTTGAGGGATAATGCTATGAAATATATGTTCGTTTTTAGCATTATCAGTTTCCTGGAAGTCAGCTTGACTTGGCCATGGTGTTCTTTATGGTTAAACTCTTTTAAGGGCATAACTATCTTCTAAACCAATCAGTAACGAAAGCATTGTGACCCATCATGTCTCTCGGATGTGGAAAATCATGTATTCTATTATACTTAAGAAAGTTTAGACCATTTTGGAATGTTAATACGTCACCCAACCAAGTCGCTCAATTGGATGAGCCGTCTGAACGTGTATGCATGTAGTCAGACTGCACGGGCATCGGGGGTAAGGGACGTTGCTGTCTATTCGGAATCTTCAAGCCTAGCGCATTACCCAGTGACATGTCTTATAACAGGGGCGTTTAGGACTAGTGTAGTAAATACAAGGTCACTGCCTATCCATGAGCCAACATTCCATAATACCGGCAAAGTAACTGATGAAATCATAGCATGTACTTGTTTTAGCCTTATTTGAATTACAAAGTTTATCGTATTTACTTTACTTTACTTTAATCTAGAAAACCCAAAATTAGGTAATCACCAACTACTCCTGCACTTTATAATTATCTTAAGATTTAGGTATAGGTTCGATTCTACTGATATCTCAAAAATACGACTCTAAGTCATACTTCCCTTACTCATAATAAGGAGTAGTACGATTTAGGCCCCGCTAAATATAAATTTATAACAAGTGTCCCCCCTCTTGGTGGTCGGCTCTGACGTGCCACGACCTGACGACATCGCACGAAATAAAACCGTCTGTTTCGGTCATATCAGTTCCTAAACCCCGAGTTAAGTCAAACATATCCGTGGGGTGGGGCTAAGTGAATGTAGGATGTTGTGCATGTTAGTGTTTAGTAAACTAACAGTTATCCACTAAGCTTTTATGTGAGTGTTTTGTAGCACAGATGGCAGATAATAGGGATGCGAACGATACAAACCCGATCCACCCTAGAACATTCAGTGCTCCAGATGTGGAGGATGAGGCAGAGGTTTACGATGCTGATTATGTGCATGAACTTGAAAGTAAGTTTAAGGAAGCTCAAGAAAAGATTGCTGAGCTTGAGTCAGCTAGACAATCGGGTAATGAGGATACACCGCCAGGTTTTGCCACGGCACAGTCTCGTACCGTACCACAGATAAACCAGAACCAGTATCAATACCCATTCCAGAATCAATTCCCTCAATACATCACGCCACTACAGATCAACTACCAGTACGCAAACCCAATGATGATGAACCAAGTTCAGCCATCCATATATCAACAACAATTCCAACAACCATACCAGCCACCAAAAAGATGTACCGTTAAACAATTAAGGGATTGTGGACCTTCTCCCTACTCAGGAAGTTCTGACCCAACCACAACTCTCAACTAGTTAAGGGAAGTTGAAAAGGCATTCGAGGCGTATCTATGTGAGCCAGAACTGAAGGTAACTTATGCGAGTAGGTTGTTGAAAGACAGAGCCATGGTGTGGTGGGATTCTGTGATAGCTAGTGTTCCTCCAGAGCAAGTTAGAATGATCAATTGGGAGCAATTTTATGCTAAGGTATGTGAGAAATATTTCAATGTGTTCGATATGAATAGAATTAAGATGGAGTTCCTAAAAATGCGGATGACGCCGCAGATGTCAATTGATGTAGTAGTCGAGAAATATATGGATAAGTTAAGGTTTGTGCAACAATGGGTGCCTGATAAACAATCAAGAAACCAGCATTTTGTAAATATGTTCTTGCCAGAATACAGGACGTTTGTGAGGTCTGCACTGAAGTTATCTCAGGCATTTGTGATGGAAAAGATGGTGGAAAGTGATGTAAGAGCAGCTAGGGGTATGAACTTTGGAAGTATTGCACCGCTGGGTATCATCCAAGATGGACGGTCAGAGTAAACGTACAATACCGACACTAGAGGACATGCTTAGGTCCTGTGTGTTAGAGTACGGTGGTCTGTGGGATATACATCTACCTTTGATTGAGTTCGCCTACAACAATACTTACCATTCGAGTATTGGTATGCCACCTTATGAGATGTTGTATGGTCGCAAATGTAGAACACCGACTTGTTGGTTAGAAGCCAGAGAGAAACAGTATGCAGGTCCAGAATTAGTTCAGATAACAGCAGAAAAGGTAGCGATAGCACATGAAAAGTTGAAAGCAGCGCGTGATAGACAGAAAATGTATGCCGATCCACGTAGACGTCCGGTAAACTTTGAGGTGGGTGATGGTGTTTACTTGAAAGTTTCACCGTGGAAGGGTGTTATCAGGTTTGGTAAGCGAGGTAAGTTAGCTCCGAGGTATATTGGGCCGTTCAAAATTATTCAAAGGGTTAACGACCAAACTGTTGTGTTAGAGCTTCCAGCAGAGTTGGCAGGGATACACAACACATTAAATGTGTGTTACCTTAGAAAGTGTAAGGTTGATGATGAGACACAACTGGTTCCGTTAAGTGATTTGAGGGTTGACTTAAATCAAAAGCTAGTTGAAGAACCTATTAGGATTGTCGATCGAAAGGTTACAAAGTTAAGAAAGAAGGTGATGTTGTTGCACGAGGTGTACGAAATACTATTATTTTTATTACGAATACGATACAAATTACACAAGTTTTAATTATTTATTTACAGATGGATATACCTAAACCTTGCTACAACACTATAGGCATTGTACGTAATCGTAGAGTAGTATAGTGTTTAGTAAGTTCGGTTCGTTCCACAGGGAGCTGGCTTATTTTACACTATATTTTAATTAACTATATTTGTACAAAATATATATAATTATATATAACAATATATAAAAGTGGGGTTTACCGTTTAATGACCGGTTTGTCGATTTTATATCTGAAGTGACAATTAAAACCTAATGCAAAATATAAATGACGATAATTAAAGGTACGATGAAATATAAAATAAAATAATTATGCTTATTTAAACTTCCATAACCATGATGTTTGACATTTTGAATATAATTTATTACCCTGGGTTAATTGTCCTTTGTCCAGGATGTATTTGAAACCTATCTGGTTTTTGGCCAAAATAGTTCATCGATCATAACTATAAAATGCTCGGCAAAGTAACCTTATACCCGAAGTCAAATATTCCAACTAATTGGGGATTCGAACTGTAACAAGGTCTTAAAACTTTGTTTAATGATTACACCAGGTTATCGACTATGTGTAATCCAAGATCTTAATACTTTATTAACAATTACACCAATTACCCTTGAATGTAATCCACCCCTGTTTTAACGAGTCCATTGACTATTAATCCATCCTCGTGTCCGGTCGAATGAACAATTATTAGTATTTATAAATATCCCGCCTACCGTACCCGATCAAGCGTATGTGGTTATATATAACTACGTCAAATTGTAAATATCTATATTAATCAAATATAAAGTCCATTAATAACCCATAGTCCAATTTCCACAAGTGTCGTTCTTTTGTCCAAACCCCAATTATGGTACAAAGCCCAATTACCCCGTCTTTAATATTTAGCCCAACATTATGATTACTTAGGCTCAAATAAGCATAATAATAACTTAAGTACGAGACATTAATTTATAAAGGAGAACATAGCTTGCATTGATTATTTATCGCGTAGTGTTACACGGACAGAACTTCGACTTCAAAACCCGTAATTAACCGTTATATTAACTAAACTAATCTAATATAAAACTAAACTATATTATATATATTATAAATATATATAATTATATATATAAAAGAGAGAGATTGATTGAATTTTTTTTTTTTTGTTTCATCGAGCAGAATTCGTTGGCTTTTATAGGCATTTAATGAAATGACTGCTCCGCTATCGCGAAGCAACTGTGCCTTTCAGCTCCGAGATCGTGAAGGCACGCCTTCCAGCTCACCAACTTTTGGCCATTTGCTTGTCGACGTTATATTATATAATTTAATATATATATATATATATAATTTTATATAATTATTTATATATTATATTATATTCTTGTGCATAGTTAACTTGTAATTTTTTGTCCGTTGCATCGCGTGCTGAAAGTTGGTTCATGTCTCGGTTCCGGATTTTCGAACGCCTTTTCGTACGATTTAATATCTTGTACTTTGCGTTTCACAACTTGTACTCTTGTCATTTTTAGACGTTTCTCATCAATAAATTGAACCACTTGGATTGTATCTTGTACATTTGAGCTTTTTGGTCATTTGCGTCTTCAAATCTTCGTTTTCGCCTTTCGTCTTCGCACTTATTTATTTAAACGAATATTACTTGAAAATGGAACAATTGCAACTAAAAATTTTACATATTGGAAGGATATTGCGCTAAAATATATGTTCATTTGGAGCACTATCAAATATCCCCACACTTGAATGTTGCTTGTCCTCAAGCAATGCAGAACTTGAAATTAAATCACACTTCACTCGAATCACTTTTTTATTCTCACACTTTATACATCAGTGATTTTAATACGGTGGTATAAACAATGATAGTAACGATGTAGTTTATAGTCCCACATGATTATGAAAATTTAGATCCTTTAAGGAAATTGGATCTTTATGAAAACATTTGATCTTTTGAAAATTCATTCTAGCTTTTACCCTAGATAAGTTTTCTGATTTGACCCACCATCGGTGTTGCAAAATATATTAATGGATCAATATTTTGGCTAAAAACTTTTAGGTTCGTGTAATCCACTGCTATCCCTGTATCGAAAATCACACATCCAGTTTACTTGTTCCGTATATTACCTTTCGGCAAACTACCGCCCGGTTGTAAAGGAAAGCGATGAACAATAAACTATTAAGGCAATGTCTAATGACATGCATTTGTTCATGGTCTAAAACGTGTTAGATGCAGTTACTATCCTTTGTAGGAGCAATAATAAAGATCACCCTAGATTTTTCGATCTGGCACAAGGTCCTGTCTCCGACCATGCTATGCAACCACCGTTCTTACGGTTGACACCCGATTTGGTTCAGGTGACCTAATAAATTCCAGGTGAATTCCTAGGATTTTATGTTCAATGAACGCATTGAAAATAGAGTTTTCAAAAAACAAATCGGTTTGTAATTTTGATCAAAATATTTTCTCGTTCAAGCTCGAGTTTAGATATCATCGAATTCCATGAGTTTGTAATTCTCAATCATTACGGTCAATCTCAAGGATTGAGTAATATCAGGCTTAAATGCTGATTTTTAATCTTTAAGGAGATTATCCTTTCTGGGGGTCTGATTCATTAGTCTTATCAAGCTAATTTGCATGGCGCCCTCTCCATTTTACGAGACAGATCCTCTCATGGTTAGGATAAGTCTGACCACTTGCCGACCCTGTTTGATGCTGAGGTCTGTGGATTTCATGCTGATTTTAGAGATGACTTTTCTAGATTTTTCGTCAACCTATAGTGTGATGACCCGGAAATTTCCGATCAAATTTAAACTTTAATCTTTATATATTTCCGACACGATAAGCAAAGTCTGTAATGTTAAGTCTCGTAAACTTTGAAACTATATTAATGTAATCAGATAACCTTTGACTGTTCCCGACGATTCACGAACATTGGTGTGTAAATAATATGTAAATATATATGAATTCTAAACGTAAGAAATATATATATATATATATATATATATATATATATATATATATATATATATATATATATATATATATATATACCTATAAATATATATATATTTAATAAATATCAAAGATTCAATAAATTATATAATTGGTAGATATAATATAAATTAATAAATGGTAATATTAAAGGTAATTAATAGTTAAGGTATAAATGTTATATTAATATTATTATTATTACTACTTTCATCACCAATATAAATACTAATATTAATATTAAGATCAATATTATTCATATTATCATTATGAAATCCAATACATATAATTGGTTATGTTATTATTATTTTTATAATTATTATTATCATTAACTCTAGTATTATTAGTATTTTTATATATAAATAATAATAATATTAATTATTAATATCAATTAATTAAAAATAGAACATATATATATATATATATATATATATATATATATATATATCTGAATAATTCAATCAGTTGTATCTCACCATCAAAGTCTTTACGCGTTTCATCAATTCAATATAAATACAAAACAGTTAAAGATATTCATCTACTTTATTTATTCTCTTGAATGGAATTAGGAGTACTATCTGTCCAAAATCTGTTACCTATCTTAATCCACTTTATTTATTTTTGTTTTTCTTATTTGTCTTTCTGTTAAAGGATTCTTCTTGTCTACACCAATCACAACCATCCATCCACCACAAACCCATCTAAAAATCATCATTCTGTTTCTTTATTTTATTTCTCTATCGAGCTCCATATACAAACACCCATTTACAGTAAATCACCACATCTTCCTCTCTAGCTCTCTCTCTCTCTCTCTCTCTCTCTCTCTCTCTCTCTCTCTCTCTCATCCTCTCTATTTTTTTATATCCGTTTTCTATTTTCTCTTTTAGATTATGTAGTAAAAAAACCACCAACTGGTAGCATTTCTTGGTTGCTCGTCTCGTCGATTTCGGGTATGGAACAAAACACTTGTTGACTACCATTTGCAACCATCGAACTACCATCATCTATATCTATATATACACAAGCACCTAGAGATATATACACATACATACGTACGGGTGGTATATTAAATCACCACCACCCTAACTTTCTTCATCACCACCGTCTAGAACCACCACCATGCCACCCTTTTCCCTCATGAATATTCTACACCCGCCACTATCATAAACAACCACCTTCATCTGACCACCATTGTCGACCACTACTTGAGGTTTACATACACCATCTCAAATCAAAACTTCAAAACCTACTTATTTCTTTTTCTGTTTAATCATCAACAACCAAACTCAATTATGTTCTTGTTTGAACCTCTAATACAATAACAGCCACTATATATATTTTTGAAGCTGCAAATCTTCCAACAACTTTATCATCCAAAAAGGCTACAGCATGTTTTCTTCTTTTTTTTTTTGGCCGACCCATTTGTTTTACAAGTTGGCATGATCTTAATAATTTAAGAAAGTTGGTATTGCTTGCGATATTATTATTTTTCCTCCATGACCGACACTTATCCATCACCATAAAGCAACCAATGTTGAAACTACTACTCAACTTCCTTTTCAAAAGTCTATTTGTCCATTTCTCCCTATTATCTAATTCGGTGATAAATTAATCACTACAAACACAACCCTTGTAAGATCACCACAATCAATAATCATCATCTAACCGCCATCATTACCCATCATGATCACCACATATGATCAAGACTTGCTACTTCATATATCTATACGAATTGCAGGTAACAAGTACACCATTAAATATATATATGCTTCGATTATTCCACAGAAAAGATGGATGGGAATGATGAGATACTTTTTAGTAATGGCAGACAAACACTTTAAACCTAAACCCTACCCACTTGCAATATATGCTACAAACTTTGTTTCCTTCTGTTTTGTACATACACAGAAATCGTAAATTTCTATTGAACTGAAATCCAAACTGTCTGTTGGGCTAGAAAAACATTGGGCCGATTACTAATATTTAGTTTCACTTGGGTCGAATCATAATTAGAAGATTTAGTAATAGAGAGGCCGTCAAATTAGGATTCTTCAATAACTCTTTGATTTTGAAAGTGAAAGATACGTATTGGATTATCTCTGGTGTGCATCGTATCCGTTTTCAGTTGGATGATTGAGTATCAGTTCATAATGTTATATAGATAACGATATGATGATAATTAAATTAAAATGATGATATGGATGATGATTACGAAAGATGATGATCATAAAGATGAATGATGTCCACAATAATGATAATGGCGATGGTATGATATAGATGATGAACATGAGAGATGATGATTAATGATATTAGTGTTGTAATTCGACGATGCTTAAATGATGATGATTAATCTGTGTAAAAGTTAATAGATGATAATTAATGATATATGATTGATAAAATTTTGGGTCGATTACATATGATGAAAAAGGAATTGTGCTACGGGATAAAAAGAATTAGGTGGTGGTATTATCCAGAAAAACTAAATTGGACGAGTGGTTTGAGGTGTTAACGGGTGAATGAGAGGTCGCGGGTTCGACCCCGGTTCGGGGCCTTTTTTTTATATAGGAAAGCATTCTAAGGTAGTCTTTAATTTCAAAAAATTTTATTTTTATTTTTATTATTATTATTATTATTATTATTATTATTATTATTATTATTATTATTATTATTATTATTATTATTATTATTATTATAAGCTAATACAATTTTTTTTATTATTATTATTTTATCAAATAAAAATTAGTTACATAAAATCATATTTAATACATATAACATATAATTTACTAAAATAACAAGTATATCACTAATAATATAAAATTTCATTTGACGTCAATTATACGTGTTAATATATATATAAATGATATAGGTTCGTGAATCCAAGGCCAACCTTATACTTGTTCAATGTCGTCATATGTATTTTTACTACAAAATACATTAGGTGAGTTTCATTATTCCCTTTTTAAATGCTTTTGCAATATATATTTTTGGGACTGAGAATACATGCGCTGCTTTTATAAATGATTTACAATAGACACAAGTACGTGAAACTACATTCTATGGCTGGATTATTAAACCGAATATGCACCTTTTTAGTCTGGTAATCTAAGAATTAGGGAACAGACACCCTAATTGACGAGAATCCTAAAGATAGATCTATCAGGCCCAACAAGCCCCATCCAAAGTACTGGATGCTTTAGTACTTCGAAATTTATATCATGTCTGAAGGAGGATCTCGGAATGATGGGGATATTCTTATATGCATATTGTGAATGTCGGTTACCAGGTGTTCAATCCATATGAATGATATTTTTGTCTCTATGCATGGGACGTATGTTTATGAGAAATGGAAATATGAAATCTTGTGGTCTATTAAAATTATGAAATGATTATTTATGTTTAACTAATGAAGTCACCAACCTTTTGGTTGACACTTTAAAGCATGTTTATTCTCAGGTATGAAAGAAATCTTCCGCTGTGCATTTGATCATATTACATGGAGTCGTTCATGGCATATAGAGGTCAGAACCTCGCAATGGGATCAACTATTGAAGACTTCGTCCAGATGGATTAGGACGGGTCACTACAGGTGGTATCAGAGCGGTGGTCTTAGCGAACCAGGTCTTGCATTAGTGTGTCTAACTGATAGTCATTAGGATGCATTAGTGAGTCTGGACTTCGACCGTGTCTGCATGTCAAAAGTTTTGCTTATCATTTTTGTCGGAAATCGTCTGCTTATCATCCTTAGGGAATTACCTACTTATCATTCCTATTCTAGACACATCTTGCTACATTGATTGCATGAATAGTGTATAGACAAATTCATATCTTAGCGTATCTGCTAATTCATATCTTAGCATATCTGTTACTGTAAACTTTGCCTAACATATTCCGTAGATTCCTCCGTAACTTATGGAATTTTAATATTATATATGCATATGTAAATTATGTATTACAGGGTACTAATCTACATTCTATAATCTATTTCTTATCGAAAATCCTTCATCTGATCGTACGAGATGAATCCTGTAACCAGTTCGAGTCCCTCAGATTTCGATAGCTATTCCGATAGTTCTTCCGACAGCTATTCCGACATGGATATTCACCTAAGCTCCGAAAACAGCGTCACCAGAATGAATCAACCAATCATCCATCCTCAATTCATATGATGGGTTCGTAGTCGACTTAATCCATGGAGACGCGAAGAAGGCGATCCTTTCCATCAACCAAATTCACCTCTTGGTGAAGAACCTGAAGCACTTACCGGCGAACCTGTCCGAAACACCATTTTCACACTCATCTCCAGAGTATCTCGCCACGATTAAATTCCATCTAAAATTCTAAACCTTATTCATTCGCTAGTTCCGACCAACAATCATCCCGGAATAATATAAGAAATCAACGAGCTTTGCTCCCGAGTTGTAGCCCTGGAAAATATGGTGCAAAACGTACCAGCTTCAACAAAATCACCGGCACCAACAGTACCACTAACATCAATACCATTACCACCAACAACCCAAGTTTCAATGTCACACGCCTCAACATCTCATTCAGTACCTCGAGTATAATCAGCATTCTACAAATCGTTCTACATAAACTATCTTCGTCCTTCATGGCAATTATGTAATCTCTAATGTGTTAGAGATTATGTACTCTATTTTTAGCCGTAAATCTGATGAGTTTAATATCACATTGACTCATTAAATCCATGATTACGTCTGAAGAAAATATATATGTATATATGTTTTCATAAAAATTGTAATTAAAATTCTTTTGTACAAACTGTTAATGGTAAAAAATATTTTAACGGGTAGGTAATACCCGAGGAATATTTAGATTTCATATTAATAAGTTACACTGTACATTCTTCGAATCTAATTCAATAGTCATTTACTATCCTACTTACAACCACAGAAGTACGAATCCGTTCATCACAGAATAACCATTTTCATTCAATTTCATATATAGATTTTGACCTATCAGAATTCAACAAGTGGCATAATGAAGAAAACATTGGACAAAATAAAATTTGTTAGAAACAAACAAATTAACTATGACAAATTTTGTTAAGAATCCACGCTAACTTTTCCTAGCTAATTGTTCCTAGCTAACTGATTACATTTTATTTATCGCAATTTAATTATCGCAATTTACATTCTCGAAACTTTATTTATCGTCATTTAATTTCTGTTATTTACTTTACGTACTTTATTTATCGTTATTTAAGTTCTGTTATTTATTTTACGCACTTTAAATATCGGGACACGTATACAAGGTCTTGACATATCATATCGACGCATTTATATATATTATTTGGAATAACCATAGACACTCTATATGCAGTAATGATCGAGTTCTCTATACAGGGTTGAGGTTGATTCTATAATAATATATATAATTTGAGTTGTGATCGAGTCTAAGACATGTACACGGGTCACGATACGTATTAATTAATTCGAATATTATAAATTAAACTATATATGAATTATTGGACTATTAATTGTGGACTATCGACTGTAGACTATCAAGATTGGACAATTAAAAATAAATTAAAATATTGATTATAACATATGAAACTAAACAATTCTTCAAGTTTGCCACTTGATTTCATCTTAAACCTCATTTGTATCCTGACGATTACAATCTGCGTTCAAACCTTTCATGATTCTTGAAAACACCTCAATCGAGAGGATGAACCAACCGCACTTCATCTACGGAAGGAAAGATTTATGCATATAGTTATGTACCTGAATACACTCGGAACCTGAGTAAACGTTTAAAACATGTCTGTGCTAACTCCTTTGGTGTTGTTATTACCGAAAATGACTTTTCAATCCCTTTTCAAGGTAGCAAATTTTGTCACAGCTCCAGCAAGTCATCTTCAACTTTTCGTTCGAAACAACCTTATTATCACTTTGATACATATGTGTGCTCTTTTATTATTACTGGGGAACCTTTTATATTCCACCATATTACCATCAGCGTTTAATCATCTAAAAAAACACAATTCTCCTGAAACCATCTCGGATTGATAACCGGCGATTCAGATATGGTAGCATTAAATGCAGAGGAAACAGCAAAATTGTAGATGGTCTAAACGGCCAAAAGTTTAATAATAAAGAATGGAATTTTGGGAACGCTAGATAGAAAATTTTGTACTGAGAAACGGATTTAGCTAACCGTGAAGGAGACCAAGGACAAATATAAGGACCAAACCCTATATTCAAAGAATCCAGGTAATTCTGAATCCGATGAAATCTTTGGAGAATATCTTACTCCGAAGTCTTGTTAAAATCTTGCGGAAAATTTTTTCTTCGTCAACCTTCGAACTTAGAAATTCAAAAATATCATCATAAATATCTTCGATATTTATGAGGATATTTTCATTCTTGTCCGAAATTATCTACCTCTTCATGTTTTCTGTATTCCATTATATTAGAAACTTCTGTAAAATCTAAGTATAAATTATGAATGAATTGTGGAGAAGTGTTGGGAATTGAAGCATGGGTTAGTATAATATAATGACGCAAGGCCAACGTGATTATATTACAGTAATTCATGCTGAGTTTCTAATGGAACGTGATGATTCACAGAACATACCGTCATCATGTGCCATTTACACGACTCTTACATTCTACCCAATCTCTAAACATATTAAGAACATATCTTATTGATAGTTCTATCTTTCCAGATATTCTGGTAATTTACCAAATCAAGATCGTGCCATTACGATTCCCTTCTTAAAACATTGACTATGTTCATCCAAAACTTCATATCTACGAATTCTGGACCATTATTCGCTTGACTTGAAGTCGGGAAGAGGAGACAAAAATATGGAACTCTTGAATATAAAAGAAATATATAAAGCTCAACAACAACATATAAATTACAAACCGTGCATATCAATACGTATTGCCACGTAAAGGCACGGGAGAATTAAAATTACTATAACCCCAAGGTAATAGTAAAAATAAATAAAATCCTCCGGTGGTAAATGAAAAAGAAGAATGACAGATATGAAAGTTAGGAGTATATCAAGAATCAGTACTGGATGGAGCATATTAATGGATGCTTTAAAGTATGAGTTGATGGAGAAAGAATATAAGGTGTGAGTTGTAAGGAAATGACGGGGGTGGATTTATAGTAAAATATCTGACAGAGAAATCAAAACACGTTATTGCATTTAACCAAAGAGGATCCTAATCTCCTTAATTACCGAAGGATCAAATCTTATTACGATGATTTTCTCTAAATCCCTTGAACTCCGGAAATTAATCCTATTTACGTCAAAAGATATGACGAAACTTAATTTTCTCATTTCACTCTTTTGCGATAGCTTCACTCGTACTCTTCACATAAACGTATTGTTTTATCCATATTACTCAATGATGATAAAACTCTATTTATCAACTCATATTTGTCATGAAAATATTCTTATTATTATCTATGACAACCTCTCTCAAATTTCGGGACGAAATTTCTTTTAACGGGTAGGTACTGTGATGACCCGGAAATTTCCGATCAAATTTAAACTTTAATCTTTATATGTTTTCGACACGATAAGCAAAGTCTGTAATGTTAAGTCTCGAAAACTTTGAAACTATATTCATGTAATCAGATAACCTTTGACTGTTCCCGATGATTCACGAACATTGGTGTGTAAATAATATGTAAATATATATGAATTCTATACGTAAGAAATATATATATATATATATATATATATATATATATATATATATATATATATATATATATATATATATATATACCTATAAATATATATATATTTAATAAATATCAAAGATTCAATAAATTATATAATTGGTAGATATAATATAAATTAATAAATGGTAATATTAAAGGTAATTACAAGTTAAGGTATAAATGTTATATTAATATTATTATTATTATTATTACTACTTTCATCACCAATATAAATACTAATATTAATATTAAGATCAATATTATTCATATTATCATTATGAAATTCAATACATATAATTGGTTATGTTATTATTATTTTTATAATTATTATTATCATTAACTCTAGTATTATTAGTATTTTTATATATAATTAATAATAATATTAATAATTAATATCAATTAATTAAAAATAGAACATATATATATATATATATATATATATATATATATATATATATATATATATATATATATATATATATATATATATATATATATATATATATGTATCTGAATAAGTCAATCAGTTGTATCTCACCATCAAAGTCTTTACTCGTTTCATCAATTCAATATAAATACAAAACAGTTAAAGATATTCATCTACTTTATTTATTCTCTTGAATGGAATTAGGAGTACTATCTGTCCAAAATCTGTTACCTATCTTAATCCACTTTATTTATTTTTGTTTTTCTTATTTGTCTTTCTATTAAAGGATTCTTCTTGTCTACACCCATCACAACCATCCATCCACCACAAACCCATCTAGAAATCATCATTCTGTTTCTTTATTTTATTTCTCTATCGAGCTCCATATACAAACACCCATTTACAGTAAATCACCACATCTTCCTCTCTAGCTCTCTCTCTCTCTCTCTCTCTCTCTCTCTCTCTCTCATCCTCTCTATTTTTTTATATCCGTTTTCTGTTTTCTCTTTTGGATTATGTAGTAAACAAACCACCAACTGGTAGCATTGCTTCGTTGCTCGTCTCGTCGGTTTCGGGTTTGGAACAAAACACTTGTTGACTACCATTTGAAACCATTGAACATCCATCATCTATATCTATATATACACAAGCACCTAGAGATATATACACATACATACGTACGGGTGATATATTAAATCACCACCACCCTAACTTTCTTCATCACCACCGTCTAGAACCACCAACATGCCACCCTTTTCCCTCATATTCAACACCCGCCACTATCATAAACAACCACCTTCATCTGACCACCATTGTCGACCACTACTTGATGTTTACAAACACCATCTCAAATCAAAACTTCAAAACCCACTTATTTGTTTTTCTGTTTAATCGTCAACAACCAAACTCAATTATGTTCTTGTTTGAACCTCTAATACAATAACAGCCGCTATATATATATATTTGAAGTTGCAAATCTTCCAACAACTTTATCATTCAAAAAGGCTACAACATGTTTTCTTCTTTTTTTTTTTGGCCGACCCATTTGTTTTACAAGTTGGCATGATCTTAATAATTTAAGAAAGTTGGTATTGCTTGCGATATTATTATTTTTTCCTCCATGACCGACACTTATCCATCACCATAAAGCAACCAATGTTGAAACTACTACTCAACTTCCTTTTCAAAAGTCTATTTGTCCATTTCTCCCTATTATCTAATTCGGTGATAAATTAATCACTACAAACACCACCCTTGTAAGATTACCACAATCAATTATCATCATCTAACCGCCATCATTACCCATCGTGATCACCACATACGATCAAGACTTTCTACTTCATATATCTATACGAATTGCAGGTAACAAGTACACCATTAAATATATATATGCTTCGATTATTCCACAGAAAAGATGGATGGGAATGATGAGATATTTTTTAGTAATGGCAGACAAACACTTTAAACCTAAACCCTACCCACTTGCAATATATGCTACAAACTTTGTTTCCTTCTGTTTTGTACATATACAGAAATCGTAAATTTCTATTGAACTAAAATCCAAACTGTTTGTTGGGCTAGAAAAACATTGGGCCGATTACTAATATTTAGTTTCACTTAGGTCGAATCATAATTACAAGATTTAGTAATAGAGAGGCCGTCAAATTAGGATTCTTCAATAACTCTTTGATTTTGAATGTGAAAGATACGTATTGGATTATCTCTGGTGTGCATCGTATCCGTTTTCAGTTGGATGATTGAGTATCGGTTCATAATGTTATATAGATAATGATATGATGATAATTAAATTTAAATGATGATATGGATGATGATTACGAAAGATGATGATCATAAAGATGAATGATGTCCACAATAATGATAATGGCGATGGTATGATATAGATGATGAACATGAGAGACGATGATTAATGATATTAGTGTTGTAATTCGATGATGCTTAAATGATGATGATGAATCTGTGTAAAAGATAATAGATGATAATTAATGATATATGATTGATAAAATTTTGGGTCGATTACATATGATGAAAAAGGAATTGTGCTACGGGATAAAAAGAATTAGGTGGTGGTATTATCCAGAAAAACTAAATTGGACGAGTGGTTTGAGGTGTTAACGGGTGAACGAGAGGTCGCGGGTTTGAGCCCGGTTCGGGGCGTTTTTTTTATATAGGAAAGCTTTCTAAGGTAGTCTTTAATTTCAAAAATTTTTATTTTTATTTTTATTATTATTATTATTATTATTATTATTATTATTATTATTATTATTATTATTATTATTATTATTATTATTATTATTATTATTATTATAAGCTAATACAATTTTTTTTTATTAACATCATTTTATCAAATAAAAATTAGTTACATAAAATCATATTTAATACATATAACATATAATTTACTAAAATAACAAGTATATCACTAATAATATAAAATTTCATTTGACGTCAATTATACGTGTTAATATATATAAATGATATAGGTTCGTGAATCCAAGGCCAACCCTATACTTGTTCAATGTCGTCATATGTATTTTTACTACAAAATACATTTGGTGAGTTTCATTATTCCCTTTTTAAATGCTTTTGCAATATATATTTTTGGGACTGAGAATACATGCGCTGCTTTTATAAATGATTTACAAAATAGACACAAGTACGTGAAACTACATTCTATGGCTGGATTATTAAACCGAATATGCCCCTTTTTAGTCTGGTAATCTAAGAATTAGGGAACAGACACCCTAATTGACGCGAATCCTAAAGATAGATCTATCGGGCCCAACAAGCCCCATCCAAAGTACTGGATGCTTTAGTACTTCGAAATTTATATCATCTCCGAAGGAGGATCCCGGAATGATGGGGATATTCTTATATGCATATTGTGAATGTCGGTTACCAGGTGTTCAATCCATATGAATGATATTTTTGTCTCTATGCATGGGACGTATGTTTATGAGAAATGGAAATATGAAATCTTGTGGTCTATTAAAATTATGAAATGATTATATATGTTTAACTAATGAAGTCACCAACCTTTTGGTTGACACTTTAAAGCATGTTTATTCTCAGGTATGAAAGAAATCTTCTGCTGCGCATTTGGTCATATTACATGGAGTCGTTCATGGCATATAGAGGTTAGAACATCGCAATGGGATCAACTGTTGAAGACTTCGTCCAGATGGATTAGGACGGGTCATTACATACAGCTGGTCTAGACGAAACTCCCTGACCTAAATCAAGAAGCGCATGTCTTATTCGAAAGATTTACTTCCTTTTGTAACGACCCGGAAATTTCCGACCAAATTTAAACCTTAATCTCTATATGTTTCCGACACGATAAGCAAAATCTGTAATTTTGAGGCTAGAAAGTTTGAAATCTATATTCGGATAATCAGTTGTCCATTGACCACGCCTGACGATTCACGAACTATTATGTGTATTATTATAAAAATGATTAAAATTATAATCTAATTATGTTTTAAATTAAAATTGTCATTTAATACTATTATCATTTTATTAGATATCATTAATATTGATATCATTCTTATTATCAGTATTATCTTGATTATTAATATTATTATCATTAATAATGTTATTATCATTTTCACTAATATTATTTTATGGTGATTTATTACTAATGTTAATATTACTTTTATGATTAATTATTATTATTATTAGGTTTATTAATATAAATAATATTATCACTATGAAATAATACAATTTGTTATATAAATATTATTATTAGTATTTTCTACTAATATTCGATATTATTATAAATAACATTAATTGGTATTATTATATAGTTATTAATAATTTAATTATATAATTGTATAACAATAACATGTAATAGAATTTAGTTTATTATATATCTGTTTTATTTTAAACTGGATACCATATATCTGTATTTTGATTCACGTCCATATCACAAAATCAATTAGAATCTATTAATACTGTATTTGAATTTTGTTCTTATCTTAAAAAAAAAAAAAACGATTTATCTGGATATCAATTGCCTCTGTCTTTAAATTGACCGAATTCAATATCAGATGAGGATAAAAACTGATTTCAATCACTTTCAAATCTTTATTTTTTTTATATATTTCGGTATCAGTTAAATATTTCTGTCGAGTGAATCCAACTACAAAACAAATATAAATAAGTCTATACAGCTGTATTAATATCTATAAAATCGTTCACTAATACAATTCGAGAGTAAAAATAGGAATTAAACTGAATTATTTGAAAACCACTTCGGGTTCTCCTGCAACACCGCTACCATGATCTTCACCACCACCTTCGTTTTACTTAAATCATAAAAACACCATTTCATTATAGACCATCGCCCTACCACCACCGAATAACCACCATGTAACACTATCTCTCTACCCTCTCTCTTTCGTTTTTCTATTCCGGTTTGAAGAAACACCACAAGAGAACCGTGATCACCTACAAAACCCCACTATCTTGTTTCCTTTCTGTGTCTTCGATCAAATCACTGAACCATCGATCACTAAACCTTCTATCTTCATAATTGTGCTACTCGACTTGTCTGTTTATAATGAAACCCATCTAAAACCCATTTCATTATCATATAACCGGGTTTTATGATTCCAACCCACCAATAAAAACGCCATCACTAACCACTCTATGATCACCATTAACAACCTGTTAATGTTTCTGTTCCATTAACCCACGACAACCATCTAACCAACGGTAACCCTACAACCTTCATCACCAACAACAAATCACAAAAACCCACTGTTTTAATCGACCCTCACCTTGGTTGTTATTGCTAGCCACTAGCTCAGGTTCTTATACAACCAAACACCACTTCGAAAACCTTGAACCATCTCCATCACCTTGATTCAAAACCGAGAACTACCACAATAAATCATCACCACGAACTGCAACTGTTTTCTTTTCCTGTTACAAACCCACCGTAAACCCCATTAACTTTATATTGTTGCTGCTAATACTACAATACAACTCCTGTTGTACGAATGCAACGAGAACGATGGAGATAAAGTTTGGATAATAAAAAAAAATTGTATATAACGAGCTGAATAACAAAGAATATATCACGAAGTGGGGATTATGGCGATATGTATATTTTTGTTTCCCAATCACAGTGACATATTTAATTAAAATATGATGATGAAACAAATTTTTAATAAAGGCTGTTTTATTTACCTTTTGTGGCCGACAACTACAGCTCATGAAACCATTCACAATTATATTGTTGTTCTGCTGCTACCGAATTCTGTTAGAAACATTTGAGTTAAATTGTGCAATTTAGTTTTGGGCTTATGAATTAGTAATGGGCCGAACTTTTTTTAAAGAAGGAGATGAAACGAGACAATTACGGGTTAAATAAAAATGAGTTTCTAATTCAATCAGGAAAACAGAACAGATCAGATGGTTAGGGTGCGTGTTGGGTAGTGAAGGGTCTCGGGTTCGAGTCCCACTTCAGGCAGTTTGTTGCCTTCTTTTTTTTGAGAAAGGCTTTTAAGGTATTAACTAATATTATTATTATTATTATTAAAGCTAATTATTATTATTATCATTAAAAACCTTTTATTAATCATTATTATCACTTTCATTATTAAAACTATTATTATTATTATTATTATTATTATTATTATTATTATTATTATTATTATTATCATTTTTATCATATTTAGGTAAAGTATCATTATTATTATTAAATTATAACGAATAAAGATTTTGTACATTAAATATATTTATATTACCTATACTTATATATTAATCATATTAACAAAATTATGTACAAATTCTGTATCAACTACAACAACAAATATATATAGATATTATATGTTTAATAGATGAAATTATGTGATTTCCATTATATGTTTTAATAAGATATACAACTAATATAGTTTCATGAATCCAAGGCCAACCCTACACATGCTCAATGATGTTATATGTATTTTTACTACAAAATACAGTATGGTGAGTATATAGTCCCTTTTAAACTCTAAATATTTTGGGATGAGAATACATGTATTTTATGTTTTACGTTATGGACACAAGTAACTGAAAAATATATTCTACGTTGAGTTGTACCACTGGCATACTTCCCTGTAGCTTGGTAACTATTATTTACAGCGGTATTGTAAACGCGAATCCTGTTGATAGATCTATCGGGCCTGACAACCCCAACCGGACTGGACGACCAGTATTCAACGGTTGCACAGTACTTCGTTTCGTGACTACACTTGGTACGGTGTAGTAAGATTTCATAATAAAGGGAATATGCGACGTGATTAAATGTTAAGTATGGTTACCAAGTGCTCAACCACTTAGAATATTTTTATTAAAATGTTTACACATGAAATCTTGTGGTCCATTGTTATAACGCTGCTAGCATTAAACCTATATATCTCACCAACTTTATGTTGACGTTTTAAAGCATGTTATTCTCAGGTACGAATTAAGTCTTCCGCTGTGCATTTGCTCATGATAAGGACATTACTTGGAGTCGATCATCGCAATGGAACCAAATGTTAATGACTTCGTCCAGGAGGATTAGGACGGGTCTTTACAGGTGGTATCAGAGCGTTGGTCTTAGTGAACCAGGTCTTGCATTAGTGTGTCTGACTAGTAGTTGTTAGAATACATTAATGAGTCTGGACTTTGACCGTGTCTATATGTCAAAAGTTTTGCTTATCATATTTAGTCGGAAATCATTTGCTTATCATCCTTAGGAATTGCCTGCTTAGTATTCTTAAGTCTAGACACGTTCCACTGCATTTAGTGCATCGATAGTGTATAGACGAAATTCATATCTTAGCGTATCTGATAATTCCTATCTTGGCGTATCTGTAGATTTGCCTATTATGCAAATTCCTCCGTAGTCTACGAAATCTTTAGAACCATATATATAGATATTTTATATAGTTAAAGTATCATCCGATATTTGAAAATCATTTCACATCAAGAATCCTTTCCATTCCCCAAATTGTCCTTTTGGCGATGAACCTGAAGCACTTACCGGCGAACCTGTTCGAAAAACCATTTTCTCTCTCATTTCTAGAGTATCTCGTCACGATTATATACTATCCCATATTTCAGATCTTGTTCATTCGCTCACTCCAACCACCAATCATCCCGGTGTACTAGCAGAAGTTAACGAACTTCGCGCTCGCGTGACGGCTTTGGAGAATATGGTGCGAAGGTTACAAACACCAGCAGCAGCACCAGCAGCATAATCCGTACCACCATCATCAACACCGACAGTACCCATATCACCCTCAACCACAACCGCGTCGTAAACCTCAACATCACAATTTGTACCTCGGATATCAACATCACACACCTCAATATCACTATCTGTACTTCGAGTATGATCTTCGTTTTACATATCATTCTATATCGATTATCTTCGCTTTACTTATCGTTCTATCTCATTTATCTTCATTCGACATAGTAATTATGTAATCTTTAATGTTTTAGAGATCCTGTAATCAAGTATTAACGATAAATCAAAAAAAAAAAAAATTAATATCTTATTGACTCATTAGATCCATGATTACATCCGAAGAAAATATATATACAAGTATATTTTCATAAAGATTGTAATTAAAAATTCTTTCGTACAAACTGTTAATGATGAAAATATTTTAACGGGTAGGTAGTACCCGAGGAATATTTAGATCTCACATTAATAAGTTACAGTGTATATTCTTCGAATCTGATTCAACGGTTATTTGCTATCTCACCTACAATCACCGATATACGTATCTGTTCACCCCAGATTTACCATTTCCATTTCAATTTCAAATTTGGATTTTTATCTATCAGAATCCAACAAGTGGCATAAAGAAGAAACATTGGACAAATTAAAAATTGTTAGAAACACACGAATTAACTAATTGAAATCTGTTAAGGATTCCACGCTAACTGTTCCTAGTTAACTGTTCCCAGCTAACTGATAATTCCGTATTACATTTTATCGCAATTTAGTTTATTGTCATTTAAGTTCTGTTATTTATTTTACGCACTTTAAATAACGGGACACGTATACAAGGTTTCGACCTATCATATCGACCCATCTATATATATATTTCGGAACAACCATAGACACTCTATATGTGAATGTTGGAGTTGGCTATACAGGGTTGAGGTTGATTCCAAAATATATATATACTTTGAGTTGTGATCGACACTGAGACCGGTACACGGGTCACGATACGTATTAATTAATTCGAATAATATATATTTAATTTATATATGAAATTATTAAACCATTGGACAATCGGACTATTGGACTGCTAACTTTGGACGATTGAAGTGAATTAAAATGTTGATTATAACATATGAAACTAAACAATTCTTCAAGTTTGCCACTTGATTCTATCTAAACCTCATTCGTATCTTGGCGATTACAATTTGTACTCACAACTTTTCACGATTCTTGAAAACGCCTCGATCAAGAAGTTGAACTAGTCGCACCTCGTCTACGGAAGAAAGATTCCTGCATATGGTTATGCACCTGAAAACTCTCGGAAACTGAGTTAACACGTAGCAGTGTAAATTTCTTTAGTGTTATTATTACCCAAAATAACTTTGCAATTTCTTTCTAAATTAGCCACTTTTATCACAGCTCCACTTTGACTTCTCAGTAAAACTAGTCTTATTATCATCTCGATATAAATACGCTGTCCTTTCGCCGTCGTTACTGGAGAACCTTTCACGACATCATGTACCAGCAGCTCGGCATCCCTTTGGCGGAATCCGCAAGTCGTATTTTGAAAATCTTGCAGAACTTCTCCAGCTATACTTATGATGATTATCTCTAAGAATTTCAAACCCGAATGTGAAGTTTCTGAAAGACGTTTTGAACTATGAAGTAGTTCTTGAAATACTGACAAAGCAGCATGTTGTAGATGGTCTTAATGACCAAAAGTTGATGATAAAAGGAGGAAGTGTTAGGAACGCTCGATAGAAAATTTGGTAACGGAAACCGGATTGAGCAAACTGTGAAGGAGACTCTGAACAAATTACAAGGACTAAACTTGTACATAAAGAATCATGACGATTCTGTAACAAACACCTTGCTTCTGAATCTAAACCCTTACGGGTCAATCTTCATCATCATCCTTCGACATTAGAAATTTCAAGATATTATCATATCTTTCATTATAAATATCATCAATATTTCTGAAGATATTTTCATAACTATCCTTATCTGAAATCATTTATTCCTCCGTAATATCTGTGTTACAATATAAAAGAAACTGTGTTAGTTTCTAAGTTCTAAAACCTTCGAGTTTAAAATAGGAATGTTTTGAAGCAGTGTTGGGAACTGATGCATGAATTAGTATAATATAATGAAACTTGATCAACTTCATTATATTACAGTAAGTCATGTTAAGTTCCTAATGGAATGTGATGATTCACAGTACCGTCATCATGTGCCATGTTACACGGCTCTTACATTCTATCTAATCCCCAAATGTATTAGGAACATATCGTCTTGATAGTTCGATCTTTTCCAGGATATTCTGGTAATTGGACAAATCAAAATCGTGCCATTACCATTTCTTTCTAAGAGCATTAGCTATGTTCATACCTACGAATTTCGGATCATTACTCGCTTGACTCGAAGTCGGGAAGAGAAAACGAAAGCATGAAGCTCCGAAAAATAATGAAGGAGATAAAACCCAACAATCACCCAGGATTTACAAACCGTGTATATCAAAACGTATTGCAATGTAAAGACACGGGAGAATTAAAAACATTATAATTTCGAATGATAGAAGTGAATAGATTCTTCTGAGAGTAGATGAAAAGAAGAATGACAGATGTAAAAATTAGGGGTATATCAAGAATCAGAATTGGATGGAGCATATCGACGAATGTTTTAAAATAGGAATTAAGGAGAAATAGTGGAAGATGTAGGCTATGGAAATAAGGAAGTAAAGGAGGTGGATTTATAGTGAAATATCCGACAGAGAGATCAAAACAGATTGTCGCATTAAATCAAAAGAAGATCCTGATCGCCGAATAACCAAATCTTATTATGTAAGATTTTCTTTAAATCCCTTAAATCCCGGAAATTCAAACATACCCACGTCATCGGTTAAAACAATTCCATATTCACTCATTTCATTCTGTTGTGATAGCTTCACTTGTGCGCTTCACATGATCGAATTGTTTTATCCATATCTTCCAATAATGACAACACTTTATTATTACCTCATATTCATCATGAAAACATTCCTATTGTTATTTATGACAACCTCTACCAAATTTCGGGGACGAAATTTCTTTAACGGGTGGGTACTGTAACGACCCGGAAATTTCCGACCAAATTTAAACCTTAATCTCTATATGTTTCCGACACGATAAGCAAAATCTGTAATTTTGAGGCTAGAAAGTTTGAAATCTATATTCGGATAATCAGTTGTCCATTGACCACGCCTGACGATTCACGAACTATTATGTGTATTATTATAAAAATGATTAAAATTATAATCTAATTATGTTTTAAATTAAAATTGTCATTTAATACTATTATCATTTTATTAGATATCATTAATATTGATATCATTCTTATTATCAGTATTATCTTGATTATTAATATTATTATCATTAATAATGTTATTATCATTTTCACTAATATTATTTTATGGTGATTTATTACTAATGTTAATATTACTTTTATGATTAATTATTATTATTATTAGGTTTATTAATATAAATAATATTATCACTATGAAATAATACAATTTGTTATATAAATATTATTATTAGTATTTTCTACTAATATTCGATATTATTATAAATAACATTAATTGGTATTATTATATAGTTATTAATAATTTAATTATATAATTGTATAACAATAACATGTAATAGAATTTAGTTTATTATATATCTGTTTTATTTTAAACTGGATACCATATATCTGTATTTTGATTCACGTCCATATCACAAAATCAATTAGAATCTATTAATACTGTATTTGAATTTTGTTCTTATCTTAAAAAAAAAAAAAACGATTTATCTGGATATCAATTGCCTCTGTCTTTAAATTGACCGAATTCAATATCAGATGAGGATAAAAACTGATTTCAATCACTTTCAAATCTTTATTTTTTTTTATATATTTCGGTATCAGTTAAATATTTCTGTCGAGTGAATCCAACTACAAAACAAATATAAATAAGTCTATACAGCTGTATTAATATCTATAAAATCGTTCACTAATACAATTCGAGAGTAAAAATAGGAATTAAACTGAATTATTTGAAAACCACTTCGGGTTCTCCTGCAACACCGCTACCATGATCTTCACCACCACCTTCGTTTTACTTAAATCATAAAAACACCATTTCATTATAGACCATCGCCCTACCACCACCGAATAACCACCATGTAACACTATCTCTCTACCCTCTCTCTTTCGTTTTTCTATTCCGGTTTGAAGAAACACCACAAGAGAACCGTGATCACCTACAAAACCCCACTATCTTGTTTCCTTTCTGTGTCTTCGATCAAATCACTGAACCATCGATCACTAAACCTTCTATCTTCATAATTGTGCTACTCGACTTGTCTGTTTATAATGAAACCCATCTAAAACCCATTTCATTATCATATAACCGGGTTTTATGATTCCAACCCACCAATAAAAACGCCATCACTAACCACTCTATGATCACCATTAACAACCTGTTAATGTTTCTGTTCCATTAACCCACGACAACCATCTAACCAACGGTAACCCTACAACCTTCATCACCAACAACAAATCACAAAAACCCACTGTTTTAATCGACCCTCACCTTGGTTGTTATTGCTAGCCACTAGCTCAGGTTCTTATACAACCAAACACCACTTCGAAAACCTTGAACCATCTCCATCACCTTGATTCAAAACCGAGAACTACCACAATAAATCATCACCACGAACTGCAACTGTTTTCTTTTCCTGTTACAAACCCACCGTAAACCCCATTAACTTTATATTGTTGCTGCTAATACTACAATACAACTCCTGTTGTACGAATGCAACGAGAACGATGGAGATAAAGTTTGGATAATAAAAAAAAATTGTATATAACGAGCTGAATAACAAAGAATATATCACGAAGTGGGGATTATGGCGATATGTATATTTTTGTTTCCCAATCACAGCGACATATTTAATTAAAATATGATGATGAAACAAATTTTTAATAAAGGCTGTTTTATTTACCTTTTGTGGCCGACAACTACAGCTCATGAAACCATTCACAATTATATTGTTGTTCTGCTGCTACCGAATTCTGTTAGAAACATTTGAGTTAAATTGTGCAATTTAGTTTTGGGCTTATGAATTAGTAATGGGCCGAACTTTTTTTAAAGAAGGAGATGAAACGAGACAATTACGGGTTAAATAAAAATGAGTTTCTAATTCAATCAGGAAAACAGAACAGATCAGATGGTTAGGGTGCGTGTTGGGTAGTGAAGGGTCTCGGGTTCGAGTCCCACTTCAGGCAGTTTGTTGCCTTCTTTTTTTTGAGAAAGGCTTTTAAGGTATTAACTAATATTATTATTATTATTATTAAAGCTAATTATTATTATTATCATTAAAAACCTTTTATTAATCATTATTATCACTTTCATTATTAAAACTATTATTATTATTATTATTATTATTATTATTATTATTATTATTATTATTATTATTATTATTATTATCATTTTTATCATATTTAGGTAAAGTATCATTATTATTATTAAATTATAACGAATAAAGATTTTGTACATTAAATATATTTATATTACCTATACTTATATATTAATCATATTAACAAAATTATGTACAAATTCTGTATCAACTACAACAACAAATATATATAGATATTATATGTTTAATAGATGAAATTATGTGATTTCCATTATATGTTTTAATAAGATATACAACTAATATAGTTTCATGAATCCAAGGCCAACCCTACACATGCTCAATGATGTTATATGTATTTTTACTACAAAATACAGTATGGTGAGTATATAGTCCCTTTTAAACTCTAAATATTTTGGGATGAGAATACATGTATTTTATGTTTTACGTTATGGACACAAGTAACTGAAAAATATATTCTACGTTGAGTTGTACCACTGGCATACTTCCCTGTAGCTTGGTAACTATTATTTACAGCGGTATTGTAAACGCGAATCCTGTTGATAGATCTATCGGGCCTGACAACCCCAACCGGACTGGACGACCAGTATTCAACGGTTGCACAGTACTTCGTTTCGTGACTACACTTGGTACGGTGTAGTAAGATTTCATAATAAAGGGAATATGCGACGTGATTAAATGTTAAGTATGGTTACCAAGTGCTCAACCACTTAGAATATTTTTATTAAAATGTTTACACATGAAATCTTGTGGTCCATTGTTATAACGCTGCTAGCATTAAACCTATATATCTCACCAACTTTATGTTGACGTTTTAAAGCATGTTATTCTCAGGTACGAATTAAGTCTTCCGCTGTGCATTTGCTCATGATAAGGACATTACTTGGAGTCGATCATCGCAATGGAACCAAATGTTAATGACTTCGTCCAGGAGGATTAGGACGGGTCTTTACACCTTTTAATGATGGAATTGATTCATCATGTAGATCCGTCTTTCTTTCAAATATATTACAATTTACCGAATAAAACTGTTAATTTAGTCCAAAACAAAAGCACCTGCAATAACTTTACAGAAACATGTGATAGATAGTTTTTAATTGAATAACTTGGTACATTCTCCCCACACTTGGCTTTTTTCATGCGTCTTTTTATATCTTAGTAAATAAATTCAAGCGTTTTAGTTGTTTCTCAATTTATGTCCTTTCCGAGGTAATAATAATTTCGGTATTAACACCTAGTTTTACCGTTCATAAATATGTATAAACATGATTTTGAATTCATTTAGTTAAAAAAAATTTTAAAATTTTCACAAAATTCAGAAAATAAGCCAAGTATAAACCCGAGAGAATTTATAACCCTTCCCCACACTTGAGATCATGCAATGCCCTCATTTGCATGAAATCAGACTATAATTATAAATTCATGAGGGTGATTAGTGTAGAAAAGTAGTTAAAAATACCCAATTTGTAATTACAAAGCTCGTTAAATGATAGATGGCGCGCCTCATCGTTCATTCCTTCTTGTTATATCACACATGTTTTTCTTTAAGAATGGTTGCTTTTCTGAACTGTTTGCTAATTTTTGAAAATGCGTCTTTTACTCTTACTCATCATGCATGTTTATTAACGAGTTATGCACTAACCCGAACCCCTATTTTAACGTTAAGTGGGGTTAGACTTCCCCACACTTAGCTGACGACATGTGAAGTCGGTAGAATAAGTTCCACGAATTAGAATAGTGAGCCAGTTATTTACATCTCGGGTGGTGTATGATATATCAATGGGTTTAAAGTTTATACTTACCCGATCGTCACTACTTAATTCTTTTTTAAGTGTAGCTTTTAGTAAATGGATATGTCTCTTTTCTGGTTCTTGGTCAAATGGATCGATATACACCGACATGCATATTATAGGGTGAACAATTCCTAACATTTCCTTCCGTTCATTCTTGGGATCAAAGGTTTCACCTCTATTACCCAATTGGGTGAAATCTGAGGTGTCATTATCTATTATAGCTCGTAGTTCATCTTCGGTAAATGGCTCGTTTATTGAGAATATTGGGTTGGAAGGTTGTGGAATGGTGAATTTCGGGATCGAAGTAGATTCTTCTTCATTAACGGTACTTATCGGTCCCACCACTTTGGTCTCGGGGGTAAAATTTTCAACGTTATCGTTTTCCCAAGAATACCAATTTGTCACCCTTACTTCTTCTTCATCCATTGATGGATCGATGATTTCGTCGGTTGGGGCTAATGTGTCGATATGTTGTGAAATTGGTAAAGCTGAATAAAAAGTATCATCGGAATAATTGGTGATTTCGGAGCTCTTTAATTCATCAAAATTTGATGATATGAGATTTTCTTTCACAATATTCCTCAGATCAATAGGTGTGTAATCTGATAGAGTTTCAGCTTGCCTATTTACAAACTCCCTCATTTGTTCATTTTGGGCATCAAGTTCTTCGAGTTTGATTTTCATATAATCTAAAGAATTTTTAGACACATAATTTTCCTCGTCCTCTGGTTGTTGAGTTTGGATATATTCTTGGGAATTATCCCAATTTGGCTTATATTCTTCATAATCATTCCATTCAGGTTCCGTGGGTGCATAATTTTCCATTGAAACGTAATAATAACATTCCCATGTTGAATGATAATCTCCACAGATTTCACAACCAGTTATTGTTTCGTTATTCGTGATCCAAGATTGACCGAACGAATTGTCGTCAACACCCGTTTGAGGGTATTGATTTAATTGATTTCGGATGTCATAAAGAGTTTCCAAGATATTTTCGAGGTTTTCCATACTACACTTATTACCAAATTTTAGCTACAATGTGGTGCATTTATTAATTATCCTATTAGTTATAAATATAAAAATTATATAAGTTATCAAATTAATAGACTTTTCTGGTTTTGCCCACGTTTCGAATAGCCAATAGATGCAGCAGGTAGCCATGACCCTTTAAATCGAAAGCCAACAACTCGCCACTAACAAATCCAACTATTACTACGAACCAGAAAATTTTGGATGTCTATCAATTTAACCGCTTAAAATAAATTTTTTTTTTCGTTTGAAATTTTAGAGAAGAAATAGAAAATCTATGTCCTAAAAACTAGCGTGTCAAGAAATAAGAAAGAAAAAGATTACGCGTCGAAAAATGTCGAAAAATAAAAATAAGAAAGTAGCTCGTCATATCTTAAAAGGTTAGCGTCACAAAATTCTAAAGCACCTAAATCTTAGTCTAAAGAAAAAGCACTTAAGGGATTTTACGGCAAAGCCTAAAAATATAGAAATATAAAATAACTACGGCAAAAACAAATTTTAAAACTAATTACGAATGACAAATATAAAATAAACTATACAAATACAAATTATAATAAAAATACAAATTTTATAAAAATATTATTTTTATATTATTATTATATAAAAATATTAATCTATATAATTAATAACAATAATAATACAAATAAATAAAACTTGATATTACAAATTAATAATAAAACTAGATATTAATTATATTAAATAATAAAAACCGAAAAATTAAATATTATAATAATAATAATAAATAAAACCCTACTTCGTAATTAATGTGTATCAGGTCAGGCCTATCAGACCAGACTCCGCGATCGCTATGTGGTTTGCCTATTTTTCTCCGAGATCGCGGAGATATGTAGGGGGCCAAAACCGGTTCGTTTTTTTTTATTTTATATTGTTTTTCTAAAAATTATATAAAAATATTTATACAAATATATATTAAAAATTATAGCGTTTCACCGATTCCCCGGCAGCGGCGCCAAAAACTTGATGTTGTTGCACGAGGTGTACGAAATACTATTATTTTTATTACGAATACGATACAAATTACACAAGTTTTAATTATTTATTTACAGTGGATATACCTAAACCTTGCTACAACACTATAGGCAGTGTACCTAATCGTAGAGTAGTATAGTTTTTAGTAAGTCCGGTTCGTTCCATAGGGAGCTGGTTTATTTTACACTATATTTTAATTAACTATATTTGTAAAAAATATATATAATTATATATAATAATATATAAAAGTGGGGTTTGCCGTTTAATGACCGGTTTTTGATTTTATATCTTAAGTCACAATTAAAACCTAATGCAAAATATAAATGACGATAATTAAAGGTACGATGAAATATAAAATAAAATAATTATGCTTATTTAAACTTCCATAACCATGATGTTTGACGTTTTGAATATAATTTATTACCCTAGGTTAATTGTCCTCTGTCCTGGATGTATTTGAAACCTATCTGGTTTTTGGCCAAAATAGTTCATCGGTCATAATTATAAAATGCTCGGCAAATTTAACCTTATACCCGAAGTCAAATATTCCAACTAATTGGGGATTCGAACTGTAACAAGGTCTTAAAACTTTGTTTAATGATTACACCAGGTTATCGACTGTGTGTAATACAAGATCTTAATACTTTATTAACAATTACACCAATTACCCTTGAATGTAATCCACCCCTGTTTTAACGAGTCCATTAACTATTAATCCATCCCCGTGTCCGGTCAAATGAACAATTATTAGTATTTATAAATATCCCGCCTACCGTACCTGATCAAGCGTATGTGGTTATATATAACTATGTCAAATTGTAAATCTCTATATTAATCAAATATAAAGTCCATTAATAACCCATAGTCCAATTTCCACAAGTGTCGTTCTTTTGTCCAAACCCCAATTATGTTACAAAGCCCAATTACCCCGTCTTTAATATTTAGCCCAACATCATGATTACTTCGGCTCAAATAAGCATAATAATAACTTAAGTACGAGACATTAATTTAAAAAGGAGAACATAGCTTACATTGATTATTTATCGCGTAGTGTTACACGGACAGAACTTCGACTTCAAAACCCGTAATTAACCGTTACATTAACTAAACTAATCTAATATAAAACTAAACTATATTATATATATATTATAAATATATATAATTATATATATAAAAGAGAGAGATTGATTGAATTTTTTTTTTGTGTTTCATCGAGCAGAATTCGTTGGCTTTTATAGGCATTTTCTGAAATGACTGCTCCGCTATCGCGAAGCAACTGTGCCTTTCAGCTCCGAGATCGCGAAGGCACGCCTTCCAGCTCACCAACTTTTGGCCATTTACTTGTCGACGTTATATTATATAATATATATATATATATATATATATATATATATATATATATATATATATATATATATATATATATATATATATATATATATATAATTTTATATAATTATTTATATATTATATTATATTCTTGTGCATAGTTGACTTGTAATTTTTTGTCCGTTGCGTCGCGTGCTGAAAGTTGGTTCATGTCTCGGTTCTGGATTTTTGAACGCCTTTTTGTACGATTTAATATCTTGTACTTTGCGTTTCACAACTTGTACTCTTGTCATTTTTAGACGTTTCTCATCAATAAATTGAACCACTTGGATTGTGTCTTGTACATTTGAGCTTTTTGGTCATTTGCGTCTTCAAATCTTCTTTTTCGCCTTTTGTCTTCGCACTTATTTATTTAAACGAATATTACTTGAAAATGGAACAATTGCAACTGAAAATTTTACATATTGGAAGGATATTGCGCCTAAATATATGTTCATTTGGAGCACTATCAGAAGGAAATCCATATGGTGCTTGTTGATGAAAGGACCCGTTCATATACTTTATAAACGATTCAAAATAACTGATTACATCGCGAGGTATTTGACCTCTATATGATACATTTTGCAAATATTGTATTCGTTTTTAAAAAAACCAAACTTTCTTTACATCGAAAGTTAACGGGCATGCATACCATTTCCTAATATATCAAACTATCAGTGACTTCTTATCAATCTTGATGAACTTAATGACTCGAATGCAACATCTTTTGAAATATGCCATGAATGACTCCAAGTAATATCTTTAAAATGAGCAAATGCATAGCAGAAGATTTCTTTAATACCTGAGAATAAACATGCTTTCAAGTGTCAACCAAAAGGTTGGTGAGTTCATTAGTTTATCATAAATAATCATTTCATCATTTTAAAAGACCACAAGATTTTCATTTCCATTTCTCATAAATATACGTCCCATGCATAGAGACAAAAATAATCATTCATATGGTGAACACCTGGTAACCGACCTTAACAAGATGCATATAGAATATTCCCTATCATTCCGGGACTCCCTTCGGACATGATAAATTTGAAGTACTAAAGCATCCGATACTTTGGATGGGGCTTGTTGGGCCCGATAGATCTATCTTTAGAATTCGCGTCAATTAGGGTGTCTGTTCCCTAATTTTTAGATTACCAGACTAAAAAGGGGCATATTCGGTTTAATAATCTAGCCATAGAATGTAGTTTCATTTACTTGTGTCTATTTCGTAAAACAGTTATAAAAGCAGCGCATGTATTCTCAGTCCCAAAAATATATATTGCAAAAGCATTCAAAAAGGGAGTAATGAAACTCACAATACGATATTTTGTATTAAAAATATTCATATGCAGGGTCGACCTCGGATTCACAAACCTATATCAAGTATGCATATTAACACATATAATAATATTCAAATAATTATATATTTTTATTTTAGTAATATACTTGTGATATTAAATGTAATATTTATAGTTACTTAAATATTTCTATTTTTTATATTTCATTAGGTAATGATAATAATATATTATATATTTCTATTTTATATATTTCATTAGGTAATGATAATAATATATTATATACTTTATTAATATATTTAGAATAAATATTTAGTATCCATATTTTTAAATACTCATAATTTTTAATATGACAATATTTTTTTAATAAATTCGAGTCATATTAAAACGTAAATGAACAAAAAGTATTTTATTAGTAAAAGTAGTATACTCATTATATATATATTTCTAGATATCTAATGTTTGTATCTAACTTATAATATCTATCTTTTTAGTTCAAGATCATAAAAATATAGTTAAATTTTATATCCAAGATACATCTAAAACTAAAGTTATAGTTAGTATTGTTAATAATAATAATAATAATAATAATAATAATAATAATAATAATAATAATAATAATAATAATAATAATAATAATAATAATAATAATAATAATAATGATATTAGTAGTAAAAATAATAATAATAATAATAATAATATAGTTGGAATAATAATAATATTAATAATAAAAATAATAATGATATTGATAATAATATTGATATTAGTAATAATAATACTTATTTTAATTATAATAATGATAATAATAATAATAATAATAATAATAATAATAATAATAATAATAATAATAATAATAATAATAATAATAATAATAAAAATAATAGGAATAATAAGTATACTACCTTAAATAAATAGGTTCAAAAAAATATTGTCGCAGCCCGGGCTCGAACTCGCGACCTCTCGCTCCAACATAAACACCCCTACACCATCCTTCTATTTCTGTTTCCCTTGAATTAATATCGCCCCACAAATTTATATCCCAAATTTATGTGTTTTTCCCATTTTTCTTTAAACGACTTGGGCTTCTTCCGGCCCAAAAGAGATTAAGTGAATTCGGCCCAACAAAACCATAAGCTTGCACTAGTCCACGTGAGATGAATTTGGCCTAATAACGAATTAATTAATCGGCCCAAGTACTAATTCATCTAAACCCATCTAGATTTTGGCCCAACAACGAACACAATAGTTTTACAAACTGATCGAACATAGTATAATCGACCAGCTCTTTTAAAATTTCTGTTCCCTTGTTTATTATTATTATTTTTTTATTTTAAAATTACCTAATGACTTACAGGTGTCCATCGACCCCACTGTCTCCTCCCAAGCACCTTCCTATCTAGATCAAATATGAATATAATGCTCGTACTATTTCCAACTCCATTTGTCTGCCACTATCCCATTTTGATTGTCTATTAATAACAATCATCATATAACGTCTCACACAATCATCCACTGGATTCATATTAAAAAATATATATATATTTTATGTGTCCCATCTTGGTCGGCCATAAAGTTGTAACTAATCCACTTAGCCTAACAAATTTGCGATATATATGTATTTAATATATCAAAATTATCAAAACTTCAATTGTGAGCGTCATCATCATTCTTCATTGTAATGATATTTCGGGATCATTATTAAAGTATCATCATAACCGTAACAATATAAAAATGTTGCAATATTTCGCTAGGTGGCTTAGTTGCTGAATCAGAAAGACTACTCTACAGAAAAGGGCTCTAGCTTGCTACTAATCTTAACGAGTCATTAAGGCTAACAAAGTGGATCAAAGAAATTCGGCCCAACTTGATAAATTAACTAAGCCCAAGCGTATGATTATTTGGATCGGTTAGTAGCCCACAGAAAATTTACAAGTCCTTATTTAATACAAGTCAACCCAATGATGTAATTGTCTCGTGGATTTAAGCTTAGCAGCCAAAATAGAAAAACGGTGGTGAGGTTTATTCGTTGATGGCTTGTCAGCCATTAAATCAAAAGAAATCACTAGCATCCAATCTTGTGTTATCGTTTGGTTTTTAAATACAAAAGCACTTGAATGTGGTAGCAATAAATTCAAAGAATAGAATTAAAGCAGGAAGTAGGAATTAACAAGTAACAAGAAAATGGTTTGGTTGTGGGTTCGTGACTGAACAGAAAACAAAAAAAAAATTAATACACCAAGGTGTTTTGTAATGAAAAGAAATCAAACGTTACCGATACAAGTTTGAGAAAAATAACGGCGATCAAGATGGTGATTGTGATTGGAATAAAACCCAGAAAACGGAAGCAACACAGTAGCAGCCGAATGATTGAAGGTGTGTTAGTTGTGGAACGGCAAGGGTGGTTCATGGTTCGAAGGTGGTCATGGTTATGACTATGATCTTGGGTTTTCAGTTGACTTGATGATCAAAGCAAACAAGCATCATATTGATCATACAATGATATGTTCAATAGTAATCGATAAGTGACATCATAGTAGTAATAATAGTGGGTTTTGGTTAGGGTTGGATTGAAGTTTACAACGGAAGCATTTCAATAGTAACGAGGGCCTTCAACAGTTCAAAGTGATATTGGCATTGGTGGTTCGTGTGATGTTCAAGCTACAAAACAAAAGACAACGATAGCTAGATAAAAAAATAGTAGTAGTGCAAGGTTGAGAGATGTTGATCGATGATGTTTGATAAAAGTGTAATGGTAGGGTTTGATGGCTTAAGATGGTGAGAGTGACGAGATGGTGGTTGCAGGGTGGCTACAAAATTAGTAGTATTATGTTACAGCAACTTTAGAAACTAAAATGATGATGATGATGAAATGGAAGAATATAATGATTCTGTAAGATTAAAATAAAAAAATAAAGGGGTGTTTGTTTGTGTTAAGTGTTATGTATATCCATATATGTAATATGTATATGTATATTACATCGATGAATTATTAATCAATCAAACACCAATTAGATACAATGGTCTTGATTGATATTTAATCATTCACGGGTTAATTAATTATAACTCTGCCGACAATGAAAGTTGGCAAATAGATGGGTCACGAAGAAGAAGCTAAAATGGGTGATTGAAGGTTGTGTAGTTTTTCAATGTAATGAATGTATATGTATATATCTAATATATAGATAGGTAATAATAGACAAGGATAGATAGATATATATATAACATAATTATTAGATAGTTAATTGTAAAGTGGGTGATTGATTGGTACAAAAGTTAAAAAAACCATGTTGGCTGAATTGATTTTCATATATCCGTACCAATCATCTATATATATAATCTTTGTGATTTAGTTAGTGGGAAATGACAACAAACAACACACTAAAATTTACAATTCAGATATGGCACAGTATATCATGATATTAATTTACAATCACGGATGCATATAACTATTATACTACCGATGCTTTTAGCTCGGGTATTATTTCGGATACCATTGTTTTTTTTTAAATCACATAAGTTCCTTTTTAACTCGTAACTATCAATCGAATGACAATTAAGCGTTACCTTCGTTTACTAAATAACTTTGAAACCCTATGTATATATATATATAGGTACTTTTTTAAATAATAGTTATTATTTATTATTATTATTTTACATAATAAATTCTAATAATTACAATATATATATATATATATATATATATATATATATATATATATATATATATATATATATATATATATATATATATATATATATATATGCATATCTATTTACAATTAATTGTTCGTGAATCGTCGAAACTGGTCAAAGGTAAATGAATACATGAACATAGTTCCAAAATTTTCGAGACTCAACATTATAAACTTTGCTTATCATATCGGAATCATATAAAGATTAAGTTTAAATTTGGTCGGAAATTTTCGGGTCGTCACAGTACCTACCCGTTAAAGAAATTTCGTCCCGAAATTTGAGTGAGGTCATCATAGTTAACAATAAAAATGTTTTCATGACGAATATGAGTTTATAAGTTGAGTTTTATCATTATTGATTAATATAGATAAAAGGATTCGATTACGTGAAGCGTACGAATGAAGCTATAACAAAAGAGTGAAATGAGAAAATAAAGATTCGTCTTAGCTTTTGACGTAGTTAAGTTTGAATTCCGGAATTCAAGGGATTTCAAAGAAAATCTTCGTTATCTATATAAGATTTGATTCATCAGTGATTAAGGAAATTAAGATCTCTTTAATTAAATGAGTTATCTGTCTCGATTGCTTTGTCTGGTATTTTCACTATAAATGAACTTCTTCCGTTTCATTATTTTCACCACTCCAATACTTTCTTTCTCGATTCATACTTTCAATGATTGTGGATATGTTTAATCCAACTCTGGTTCTCAACCTCATTCTGACTATCGCAACAATCATTCTTCTATTCCAACTCCCACCAGAGGAATCTGTTTACTTCTACTTCGCTCTTGGGGTAATTGTGTTTATCATACTCCCGTGTCTTTATATTGCTATTCGTATTAATGTACACGGTTTGTGATTTCAGTGTTGTTGTCGAGTTTTATATCTTCCCTTATGTTTCGGAGCTCTTTGCCTTTTTATTCTCTTCGCGACCTCTAGTAAAGCGAGTAATGGTTTAGAATTCGTAAGTATGGAGTTTCGAATGATTATAGTATTCTAAGCAGAAAGGAATGTATTAGCACGATTTGATTTGTCAAATTACCAGAATCCCTTAGGATGGAACTATCAAGAACATATTTTCTTGACATGTTCAGAGGTTAAGTAGAATGAAAGAGTTATGCAACATGGTTCATGATAAAAGGTATGATCTGTGATCCTTTATCACGTTCCATTAGAAACTCAGCATGACTTACTGTAATATAATCACGTTGGCCGGGCATCATTATATTATACTAACCCATGCTTCAATTCCCAACACTTCTCCATAATTCATTCACAATTTATACTTAGATTTTACAGAAGTTTCCAATATAATGGAATACAGAAAACACGAAGAGATAGATAATTTCGGACAAGAATATTTATGAAAATATCCTCAGAAATATCGAAGATATTTATGATGATATTTTGGAATTTCAAATTTCAAAGGTTGATGAAGAAAAATTTTTCGCAAAATTTTAACATGACTTCGGAGCAAGATATTCTCTAAAGATTTCATCGGATCCAGAATTATCTGAATTCTTTGAATATTGGGTTTGGTCCTTATATTTGTCCTCGGCCTCCTTCAGGGTTAGCTCAATCCGTTTTTCAGTACCAAATTTTCTATCGAGCGTTCCCAACCTTCCATCCTTTATTATTAAACTTTTGGCAGTTTAAACCATCTACAATTTTGATGTTTCCTCTGCATTTAATGCTATCATATCTGAATCATCGGTTATCAATCCGAGGTGGTTTCAAGAAAATTGTGTTTTTAGATGATTAAACGCTGATGGTAATATGGTGGAATATAAGAGGTTCTCCGGTAACAATCAAAGAGCACGCATATATATCAAGGTTATAATAAGGTCGGTTCGAACGAAAAGTCGAAGTTGATTTGTTGGAGCTGTGACAAAATTTGCTACTTTGAAAGGAATTACCAAGTTATTTTGGGTAATAATAACACTAAAGGAATTAGCACAGATACGTGTTAAACGTTTACTCAGGTTCCGATACTTTTCAAGTGCATAACTATATGCATCAATCTCTTCTTATGTAGATGAAGTGCGGTTGGTTCATCCTCTCGATTGAGGTGTTTTCAAGAATTACGAAAGGTTTGAACGCAGATTGTAATCGTCAAGATACAAATGAGGTTTAAGATGAAATCAAGTGGCAAACTTGAAGAATTGTTTAGTTTTATATGTTATAATCAATATTTTAATTCATTTTATTTGTCCAATGTTTTCTTCATTATGCCACTTGTTGGATTCTGATAGGTCAAAATCCAAATATGAAATTGAATAAAAATGGTTATTCTGTGGTGGACATATACGCATACCTGTGGGTGTAAGTAGGATAGTAAATGACTTGTTGAATCAGATTCGAAGAATGTACAGTGTAACTTATTAATGTGAAATCTAAATATTTATCGGGTATTACCTACCCGTTAAAATATTTTCACCATTAGCAGTTTGTACAAAAGAATTTTTAATTACAATCTTTATGAAAACATATATACATATATATTTTCTTCAGATGTAATCATGGATTTTAATGAGTTAATATGATATTAAACTCATTTGGTTTACGGTTAGAACTAGAGTACATAATCTCTAAAACATTAGAGGTTATATAACCATCATGTCGAACAAAGATAAATGATGTAGAACGTCATGTAGAACGGTGATTATACTCGAGGTACAGAATGAGATGTTGAGGCATGTGATGTTGAAACTTAAGTTGTTGGTGGTACTGTTGGGGCCGGTGATGTTGCTGAAGCTGGTAAGTTTTGCACCACGTTTATCAAATTGATTACTCGAACGCGAAGTTCATTGACTTCTTCTATTATTCTGGGATGATTGTCGGTCGGAATGAGCGGATGAATAAGATTTAGAATTGTGGATAGAATATAATCGTGATGAGCTACTCTAGAAATGAGGCTGAAAATTGTGTTTCGGATAGGTTCCCCGGTAAGTGTTTCAGGTTCTTCACCAATAGGTGAATTCGGTTGGTGGAAGGGATCGCCTTCTTTGCGTCTCTATTGATTAAGTAGACTACGAACCCATCTCCAATTCATCCAGAATAAATGATGGCTGATTGGTTGATTCATTCCGGTGATGCTGCTTTCAGAGTTTAGGTGAGCATCCATGTCAGAATAGTTGTCGGATTCTGAAGAACTTGAACTAGTGGTGAGTTCCATTCCGTACGATTGAGTAAAGGATTTTTTGATATGAAATGATTTTTGGATATAGGATGATATTCTAATTACATAGAATACCTATACATAGTACAGAAGATCCCGTAGATTACGGAGGGAATTAAGGAAACGTGTCAGATAAAATCTACAGTAATAGATACGCTAAGATTTGAATTTTGTCTATACACTATTCATGAAATCAATGCAGTAGGATGTGTCTAGACTAAGAATGATAAGCAAATGATCCCCTAATAATGATAAGCAGGTAATTTTTGACACAAAATGATAAGCAAAACTTTTGACATGTAGACACGGTCGAAGTCCAGACCCACGAATGCATCTAAACAACTATCAGTTAGACACACTAATGCAAGACCTAGTTCGCTAAGACCACTGCTCTGATACCAACTGAAATACAATTGAGGACAACCACTGTCCCACTCAGTGCCTTCCCAGCTAACCACCTGGTGACCACTGAGTGTACCTCAGATACTGATTTTAGGGCCTGCCTCTCGGCTACTGCCAACCATCGTAAGGGATCGCAAGGAGTAAGAGCTAATGCTTCATCACAGGTAACACTATGAGAACCTCCTTTACGACTAACCCTCCACACATGGACGGTGTTATACCAGCTCTGATGCTAACTGAAAGGACCCGTTCATATACTTTATAAACGATTCACAATAGCTGATTACATCGCGAGGTATTTGACCTCTATATGATACATTTTGCAAACATTGTATTCGTTTTAAAAAAAACAAACTTTCTTTACATCGAAAGTTAACGGGCATGCATACCATTTCCTAATATATCAAACTATCAATGACTTCTTATCAATCTTGATGAACTTAATGATTCGAATGCAACATCTGTTGAAATATGCCATGAATGACTCCAAGTAATATCTTTAAAATGAGCAAATGCACAGCGGAAGATTTCTTTAATACCTGAGAATAAACATGCTTTCAAGTGTCAACCAAAAGGTTGGTGAGTTCATTAGTTTATCATAAATAATCATTTCATTATTTTAATAGATCACAAGATTTTCATTTCCATTTCTCATAAATATACGTCTCATGCATAGAGACAAAAATAATCATTCATATGGTGAACACCTGGTAACCGACCTTAACAAGGTGCATATAGAATATCCCCTATCATTCAAGGACTCCCTTCGGACATGATAAATTCGAAGTACTAAAGCATCCGGTACTTTGGATGGGGCTTGTTGGGCCCGATAGATCTATCTTTAGGATTCGCGTCAATTAGGGTGTCTGTTCCCTAATTCTTAGATTACCGGACTAAAAAGGGGCATATTTAATTTAATAATCCAGCCATAGAATGTAGTTTTATTTACTTGTGTCTATTTCGTAAAATAGTTATAAAAGCAGCGCATGTATTCTCAGTCCCAAAAATATATATTGCAAAAGCATTTAAAAGGGGAGTAATGAAACTCACAATACGATATTTTGTAGTAAAAATATTTATACGACGATACTGAACAATGCAGGGTCGACCTCGGATTCACGAACCTATATCAAGTATGCATATTAACACATATAATAATATTCAAATAATTATATATTTTTATTTTAGTAATATACTTGTGATATTAAATGTAATATTTATAGTTACTTAAATATTTCTATTTTATATATTTCATTAGGTTATGATAATAATATATGATGTCAAAGCAGAGGGGTATAAAATACTATTAATTTTTAGCAGAAAATACTATTAAATACGATACAATTTTACACAAGATATTTATTTATTTATAGAATGGATATACTTAAACCTTGCTACAACACTTATAGGCAGTGTACCTAATCGTACAGTAGTGTAGTTTTTAGTAAGTCCGGTTCGTTCCACAGGGAAATCTTTAAACAAAGCTCAACGCTATATTAGTTTAATTTTATAAAAATACAAATATATATATAAGTAATATTATTATTATAAAGGGGGGTTTTTACCGTTTAATGACCGGTTTGTCGATTTTAAAACTTTAGTCGCAGTTAAAACCTAATGTAAAATATAAAATAAATACAAGACTTTAAATTAAAGCGTAAAGTAAATAACGATAATGAAATTACGAATAATAAAAATGCGATAAAATTAAATTGCGATAATTAAAAAGTACGATAATTAAAAGTGCGATTAAATAAAATAACAATAAATAAAAGTGCGATAATTAGAAGTGCAATTAAATATAAAATAAAGGAAATTAAATATGAAATAAAAGAATTATGCTTATTTAAACTTCCGTAATCATGATGTTTGACGTGTTGATTTTAGTTTTATGCCCTTGGGTTAATTGTCCTTTGTCCTGGATTATTCAATATGTCCGTCTGGTTTTTGTCCATAACAGTCCATCAGTCATAAATATAAATTGCAAGTGTCCTTGTCAAATTATTATTATACCCGAAGATAAATATTCCAACTAATTGGGGATTCGAATTGTAACAAGGTTTTAATACTTTGTTTAATGAATACACCAGGTTATCGACTGCGTGTAAACCAAGGTTTTACTACTTTGTTAACAATTACACCAATTACCCTTGAATGTAATTTCACCCCTGTTTTAATTATTCTAATGGCTATTAATCCATTCCCGTGTCCGGTTAAATGAACGATTATTCGTACATATAAATACCCCGCCCATCGTGTCCGATCGAGTGTATATGGTAATTTATAGGGACGCCCAATTGTAAATCTTTATATTAACATTAACAAACTTTCATTTAGTTAAACAAATATAAAGCCCATTAATAGCCCATAGTCTAGTTTCCACAAGTGTCGTTCTTTTATCCAAACCCCAATTATGGTACAAAGCCCAATTACCCAATTTTAGTAATTAGCCCAACATCATGATTACTTCGTTTTAAATAAGCATAATAATAACTTAGCTACGAGACATTAATGTAAAAAGGTTGAACATAACTTACAATGATTAAAAATAGCGTAGCGTTACACGGACAGAATTTCGACTTACACCCTTACAACATTCGCTAACATACCCTTATTATTAGAATTATAATTAAAATTAAAATATAAATTATAAATATAAATATATATTACTTATGAAGAGGAAGAGAAAAAGGATGTCTAAAACTCGTCAGAAAACTGGCTATTTATAGGACCTGACCAGCAATCTCACACCATGCGACTCGCATGGTTTTGTGCTTCTGGCCATGCGAGTCGCATGGCCACCCTGGATTCAGCCAACTACTTTTGTTTTCTTCTTGCCGACGTAATATAATAATAATAATATATATAATATATAATTATATATAATTATATATATATTATATTATATTCTTGTGCATAGTAGACTAGATATTTTTGGTCCGTTGCGTCGGGCGTTTCTTCTTGGCTCAGGTCCCGGTTCCGGATTTTCGGACGTCCTCGCGTATTATTTTATATCGTGTACTTTGCGTCTTGTAACTTGTACTCTTGTCATTTTGAGACGTTCCTCATCAATATTTTGAACCTTTTTGATTGTATCTTGTACTTTTTAGCTCTTTGGACCTTTTTGTCTTCAATTTGTCGAATCTGCCTTTTGTCTTCACCTTTTATTATTTAAACGAATATCACTTATAAATAGAACAATTGCAACTAAAAGCTTGTCTTTCTTGAGGAATAATGCTATGAAATATATGTTCGTTTTTAGCATTATCAAATATTCCCACACTTGAGCGTTGCTTGTCCTCAAGCAATATTGTCTTGAAATACTAGAATCACTTCTTTATTCTTCATACTTTGTACATCAGTGATTTCTATACGGCGGTATAAACAATGGTAGTGACGATATGGTTTACAGTCCCACATGACTATAAAAATTTAGATCCATTAAGGAAATTGGATCTTTATGAAAACATTTGATCTTTTGAAAATTAAATCTAGTTTTTACCCTAGATAAGTTTTCCGGAATAACCCTTTACCGGTGTTTGCAAAATATTTTTGTGGGTTTGGTGGGTTTCAAATTTGAAAATTTTAGCTCAAAACTTGCGGTTTTGTGTCACCCACTTGCTAACCTTGTATTTGGAAAGCAACACGTCCAGTTTACTTGTCCCGTATATTACCTTTCGGCAAACTACCGTCCGGTTGTAAAGGAAAGCGTTGAACAAGCAACTGTTTAAGGCAATGTCCCGTGACATGCTTTTGATTTATGGTCTATAACGTGTCGGACGCAATTACTATCTTTGGTAGGAGCAATAGTAAAGCTCACCCTTATAATTTTTCGGTTTGACACAAGGTCCTGTCTTTGACCATGCTATGCAACCACCGTTCTTACGGTTGACACCCGATTTAGTTCAGGTGACCTAATGAATTCCAGGTGAATTCCTAGGATTTTACGTTCAATGGTAATGAACGCATTGAAAATGGGTTTTTCAGAAAACAAATCGGTTTATAATTTTGATCAAAATATTTTCTCGTTTAAGCTCGAGTTTAGATATCATCGAATTCCATGAGTTTGTAATTCTCAATCTTTAAGGTCAATCTATAGGATTGAGTAATATCAGTCTTAAAAGCTGATTTTTAATCTTTAAGGAGATTATCCTTTCTGGGGATCTGATTCATTAGTCTTATCCAGCTAATTTGCACGGTGCCTCCCCATTGTACGAGATAAATCCTTCTCATGGTTAGGATAAATCTGACCACTTGGCGACCCTGTTTAATGCTGAGGTCCGTGGATTTCCTGCTGATTTTAGTGATGACTTTTCTAGATTTTTCGTCAACCTACAGCTGGTCTGAACGACAACTTCATGACCTAAATCAAGAAGCGCGTGTCTTTTTCGGAAGACTTTACTTCCTTTTAATGATGGAATTGATTCATCGTGTAGATCCATCTCTTCTTTTCTTTCATCGGGTAAAACAGTTTAGTTTAGTCCAAAGCAAAAGTATTTTCAGTTATTTGTTACAAATATATGTGGCATATGTTTAAAATAACTTGGTAAATTTTCCCACACTTGGCTTTTTATTTTTCTTTTTATCGTCCTCTATTCCATTTTTAAATGAATTTTAACATTTTAGTTTGTTTCTCAATTTATGTCCTTTCCGAGGTAACAATAATTTCGGTGTTAAAACCTAGTTTTATCGTTCATAAATATGTATAAACATGATTTTGAATTCATTTAATTGAAAATTTTGAAAAATTTACTAGAATTGGGTAGTTAGTATATAAGACTAGGGCTGTTCTTTTTTTTATCAGAGAGCACTAGATTCTAATACAACTACTGCTTTACTAGTATTTTTAATGGTAACCAAGTGTTTAATATAAAAATTTTAAAATCCGAAAGAATTTAACCCCTTCCCACACTTAAGATCTTGCAATGCCCTCATTTGCAAGAAATCAGTAACAATTTAAATTATTGAGGGTGATTTGTGTGAAAATGATTAAATTTTTACCAAAGTTTCCAAATATATTGGCGTTTGTTTGCTGAATGATAAATGGTGCACGTCATTTGTTCATTCCGTCTTGTTGTTATTTCACATACATTTTGCATCATTGTCGTCAAAATTACTTGCTTTTGCTGAACTTAATGCCAGTCTTTGAAAACGCGTTGTTTTTCCCTGTTTTGTGCATAAAAGAGAATACATACAATACAAATATAATCATACATGCAATTTGAAATGGAACTTTGGCATCCCACTTTCGAACTATAAGAAAAATATTAGTACACAATAATAATAAAATATCAAACATTACATAAATATAATAAAATGTTAAGTGTTTAAAATAAAAATAGAAATTACCACTTATATCTACTGATCAGGAGGTGGGTTAGGAGGATAATTAGGATAGGGATCCCAATTCATGTTCGCGTCCGGGTTCCATGGCTGATTATAGGTGTACTGGTATGCTGCGTCATAATCATATGAATCATAGGGTGGTCTCATCTCTGGCTGATGTGCGGGATAGTATGCGGGTCGGGTCGGATAATACATCTCGCCAGGCTGCAACTGGCTTATAATTTGGCGCTGATGATAATCCCATCGGCCATGCTCTCGTTGCCGGGAATGCTCGTAGTCATTCCGGCGTTGCCATGCCTCGTACTGCATATGCCTATCATAGTTCGTCATGTATTCATCCTCCATACGAATACCTAAATCAAGAGCAGTCTCCCGAACAACTCCTATAATGTTGTTCGCCTCCTCCATCTCGTCATCCGAACCTCTCTCTACCTGTCGCTGAGGTCCCTCGTATCGATATACCCGACCACGTCTCATCAATAATACCCTTGCACCGTGATAAAGGTTTGAACTTATAGTTTCACCTCCGTCCTCTATTTCGTTCATTGGACCCCCTTGGTGCTTATCTACACCTAAATACTCTCCAATGAGAGTAATGAAAATACCACCACCTATAATACTCCCCGATTTCATCCCCGAAACTACATTAGCGAGATAATAACCAACACAATAGGGAATGTTAACGAAACTCCTCGGGTCTCTAATACACTTGAGGTAGAACAAATCATTTACGGTCAATTTCTCCTTATTCCTACCCCTTTGTGTAATTGTGTTTGCTAAGAATCTATGAATCACCCGGAGTTCAGCTCTGTCTATATCTAAGTATGTATGATTTCCACTGGCGTGAAATTCATTAAAGTGGGACATACGCCTCCAGACAGCGTTAATATCAAATTCCCTATCTACCCTTTCTCCTTGGGCAATCAGGCTATTACAGTCGGGGCTCAAAAGTTCAGCAGGGGTGTAAATCTGTAAGGCCCTGGCTAAATCTATCATGGACATTCTGTACATGCGTCCACCTAAAAGAAATCTAATAAAGCTTCTATCATCTATCCTCCTAACATCACTGTTTAACTTAATAGTACTAAGTAATTCTATACACCATTCCCTATATATGGTTCTACGAATGGAAAATAGGCGCATCCAATCGTTAAACTGAGAATTACCATACCTTTGCACCAATAATTGCCGAATCGGTTCGGCAAGGTCAACTGTTTCCAAAGGTACCCAGTCAATTGCCCTTGGCATTTCAACAACCTTAAAGTAGAGAATGTGCATGTTCTTTTGATAGTCTGGATACTCTATCCAACATCTATCAAATCTCAGATTTGGGTGTAACTGATCTTCATTAATGTCTAAACTCAGAATCCTTTGATGTGGAGCGAATTGACGAAACTGATTCACGAATAATTGATCTTGATCGTGATAAGGAATATGTTGCTCCTCCTGTTCTTCTTCTTCTTGTTGCATATGTTGTTCCTGTTCATGAAACATTTCCGGTTCGGGCTCTGGTTGCCTGGACGATGATGCTCCTGATCCTCCAGTATCGGCTTTCTGCAAAACACATTAAACACAAAATTTGTGCATCCAAATATGCATTAGTGTTAGCAAAATAATAACTTGAAACAATTATGATGACCTGTTCAATTCATAACACATTTTATACACATTTTCTTAACGATAACAATTCTACACTTTTACATACGAAAATGTGTACAATGTTTTATCACATTTAAACTCTTAAACATGTCAACAATAATTATTATAACAATTAAACACTTGTTACATGGCATTCAAATCAAACTAGTGCTCATTTTCATATTTTTGTCAAGTCTACACTTTGTCAAATAAGCATATACGAAAAATGTACATCAAGTTCATAAGCATTTATCTCAAATAACATGCCAAAATAATCACTACTAGCAATGAAACAAGTTTCAAATGGCCTTTATATCAAATTATCCAAGTTCATGAATTTTTAGGCTTAAAAAGTCTACTTTAATTCTCAAAAACATGTTTAGGCTCAAAGTTTGGATCAATTAACTACCTAAACATGTTACACTACTTAATTTAGCAACAATTCATGACAAAAATCGGCCATAACCTGTTTATATCAAAAAGCCCCAAATTGCTCAAGAACACAAACCCTAGATTCTTAAAAATTTGAAGTTTTTAGCTTCAATTCATGTTAAATAGCTTCTATCTAGGATATACATGCATAATATAACATCAATTTAGCTCTAATTACACCTAAATTTAACAAAATCAAAATATAAATTTTCTAGCTCAAGAACACAAAAATTCGAATTTAAAGAGATTAGGGGTGAAATCTTTACCTTTCTCCTGAAGGGGTTGAGACTACTGAATCTAGGCATGATTATTGTGAAGTTTTGCAAGAAATTTGGTGAAAATTGGTGAAAAATTGAGAGAGTTTGGGAGAGTTTTCGTGTATATGTGTGTGTATTGTGAGAAAGAAGCAGAACTCGCTGAGCTTTTGATCCTGTCCAGTTTTTTACATCCATGCGAGTCGCATGGCTTAAGCCTTTCCCCCATGCGACTCGCATGGGGTGTAATTCCCGGTTTTTTTTTTTTTTTTTTTTTTTTTTTTTTTTTTTTTTTTTTTTTTAAACATTAAACTTTTAAAACATAAAATTTAATAAAATTTTAAAAATTTTGTTTCTTTTTAAGACGAGGTCGTTTCGGGACGATGCCCTAGTCCGTCCCTCGACAAAATTTTAAAATTTGTCTTTTTGTAGCGATTGTTTTAAAAGCTTAGATTTTTGGATTTTTTTAATTTTTTTGGCATACTTTAAATCAAAAAGATTAAAAATAATGATAATAAAAGTTCTCGTCCCTCCCTCGGGTAAAGCAATTTCGGTTCAAAGACCTAGTCTTCAACTTACGACGAATTTTAAAAATCATATTTTTAACTTAATGAGATAAAGTAAATTTTTGTTTTTAAATTCACACAACTTAAATATAAAATTCAAAATTAATAAAAAATAATCACACCAAACTTAAAATTTAAAATGCATAAAATTAAAAATTCATATTTTAAAAATTAAAAATTCACACCAAACTTAATTTAAAAATTCATATTATAAATTCACACCAAACTTATATTAATTTTTCAAATATTTACAATTTTAAAAATATTGTTTATATAAAGTTTACAATATTAATTTAAGGTTTAAATATTAATTTTAAAAACATGGTAAAAATAAAATTAAAAATCTTTTTGTCTTTTTATCCCTCTGTAATCAATCAAATATTATCAAAAATATGCGCCCCTCTTTTCGGTAAAGTAATTTCGGTTCCAAGACTTAATTTAACTCATGACGAATTTTTGAAATATTTTTGGTTGATTGATTAAAGATATTTATACCTTAAGAATAAACGTTAAATTTCGCAGTGATGTAATAAATTTTCGAACGATATCAATAATTTCGGTCGCCAAACCTAATTTTATTTAATACCAATTTAATACTTTTTAGCGAACAAATTAGCGTTTATTATCAAAAGGTTAACAATAAAAATAAAAATAAAAACTGTACAGACATACCTGTGAAATAGATTTCTTAGTTATATGATCTATTGTATTCATAAGATAGTCGGTTTAATTGGTCTTCCATGGCTGCATAGGCGTAACCTCGAGCATTCATTGTCTTTTCTTCTAAACATATGAACGGTCCGTCTCTGCATAAAGTAACAAATTCGGTATTTGAATAGGTTTGATTATTTGAACATTTACCTCCATGTGACCATTTTCCGCATTTGTGACATCGTTCTAGGTGTCGTGCTCTTCTTTTCGCTGCGGATTTTGATTTTCCTTTACCAAATTGTAACTTATTATCTTCGCATCTGGATCCTTTTCTAACTCCGTCCATTCTTTCTCTGATTACTGATACTAATTCACTCGGGAGTATGTCATTATTACGTTTAGTGATCAAAGCGTGTAGCATTAGACCATGGTTTAGTTCACAGGCAGTCTTCATTTCGTAAAAACCTAAAAAAAAATAAAAATTCAGAATGGGGGGAGAAGACTAGTTCTTTAGGGTCTGCTAGGGAAAGACCATACGTGTTCCATTTTCGAGAACTACACGAAAACAGACAATCTAACTCTATCAGAAATACATATTATCCTTTAAAGATTTGATTCTCCCCACACTTAGTTAGCTGTGGTATCGAAATTGTGATTAACTTCGTTGTCGACTTCCATCGGACCATGTATGTAATGTTTAACTCTGTGACCATTGACTTTAAATTCAATCCCATTTGAATTCATCAATTCTATCGTTCCGTATGGGAAAACTCTTTTGACTATAAATGGTCCAGACCATCTTGATTTCAATTTTCCAGGAAATAGCTTGAATCGTGAATTGAAAAGAAGAACTCTGTCTCCTTCTTTGAATTCTTTTGAACTTCTGATTCTTTTATCATGCCATTTCTTCGTTCTTTCTTTATAGATTAACGAATTTTCGTATGCTTCATGTCTTAATTCTTCTAATTCGTTTAGTTGACTTAATCGTAGACGTCCGGCTTCATGTAAATCAAGATTACATGTCTTCAAAGCCCAAAATGCTTTGTGTTCAATTTCTACTGGAAGATGACATGCTTTTCCATAAACAAGTCTAAAAGGTGTGGTTCCAATTGGAGTTTTGTAGGCTGTTCTAAAAGCCCAGAGTGCATCCTCCAATTTAATGGACCATTCCTTCGGATTTGATCCTACAGTTTTTTCTAGAATACGTTTTAAAGCTCGGTTTGTATTTTCAACTTGTCCACTTGTTTGTGGATGATATGCGGTGGAGATTTTATGAGTTACTCCATATCTTTTAAGAACTTTCTCAAGTTGATTATTACAGAAATGAGTACCCCGATCACTTATTAAAGCTTTCGGTGTTCCAAACCTTGCAAAAAGACGTTTTAAAAAGTTGACTACAACTCGTGCATCGTTAGTTGGGAGAGCTTGTGCTTCCGCCCATTTAGATACATAATCAATGGCTACGAGTATATATAGATTATTATGAGATTTTGGAAATGGACCCATAAAGTCAATACCCCAAATGTCAAATACTTCACATACTTGGATGACATTTTGTGGCATTTCATCACGTTGACTTATTCTTCCGGCCCTTTGACATGCATCACAGGATTTGCAAAGGAGGTGTGCGTCTTTGTAAATTGTAGGCCAATAGAATCCAGCTTCATAAACTTTTCTTGCTGTTAGTTGAGGCCCATAATGCCCTCCTGTTGGTCCATCGGGACAACTTTTAAACAGATGTGGATCTTCCCAGAAATAGTGTTTTATATCACTGAAGAATTTCTTTCGTCTTTGGTACGATAATCCTTTTTCAAGGAATCCACAAACTAAGTAGTTTGCATAGTCTGCAAACCATGGGATTTCTTTATAATCTATCTTCAATAGATATTCATCAGGAAAGTTGTCTTGTATGGCTGATTCATTCAGAACTTCTAATTCGGGATTTTCAAGACGAGAAAGATGATCAGCGGCGAGATTTTCTGCTCCCTTTTTATCTCGGATTTCAATATCAAACTCTTGTAAGAGTAAGATCCAACGGATTAATCTTGGTTTAGCATCTTGTTTTGAAAATAGGTATCTAAGAGCAGAATGGTCGGTATAGACCACCGTTTTTGCTAGAACGAGATATGATCGAAATTTGTCAAATGCAAAGACAATAGCAAGGAGTTCTTTTTCAGTAGTTGTATAGTTCGTTTGTGCTCCTTGTAATGTCTTACTAGCATAATATATAGGTTGAAATCGTTTTTCAATCCTTTGTCCTAAAACGGCTCCCATTGCAAAATCACTTGCATCGCACATTAGTTCAAATGGTAGATTCCAATTTGGTGTTATCATGATCGGTGCCTTAGTGAGTTTTTCTTTAAGAATATTAAAAGATTTGATACACTCATCTGAAAAGATGAATGGCGCATCCTTTTCTAGGAGTTTATTCATAGGAGTGGCAATTTTAGAAAAATCTTTTATAAAACGTCGGTAAAAACCGGCATGCCCTAGAAAACTCCTAACTCCTCTAACATTGGTGGGATGTGGAAGTTTAGCAATTACATCTACTTTAGCTCTATCCACTTCAATTCCTTCTTTTGAAATTTTATGTCCAAGAACGATGCCTTCTTTAACCATGAAATGGCATTTCTCCCAATTAAGTACTAGATTTGATTTTTCGCATCTAATTAGCATTCGTTCCAGATTAACTAGACATGATTTAAATGTATCACCGAAAACTGAAAAGTCATCCATGAATACTTCCATGCATTCTTCTATCATGTCATGAAAAATCGCCATCATACACCTTTGAAAGGTTGCAGGGGCGTTACAAAGTCCAAATGGCATGCGTTTGTAAGCAAAAGTACCATAAGGGCACGTGAATGTGGTTTTCTCTTGGTCTTCGGGTGCTATTGGAATTTGAAAATATCCGGAAAATCCATCTAGAAAACAATAGTAACTATTTCCGGCCAATCTTTCCAACATTTGATCTATGAAAGGTAATGGAAAGTGATCTTTTCTGGTGGCGTCATTTAATTTTCTATAATCAATACATACACGCCATCCTGTTACAGTCCTAGTAGGAATAAGCTCATTTTTCTCATTTGTAATGACAGTCATGCCACCCTTCTTAGGTACGCATTGAACTGGGCTTACCCATGGACTATCAGAAATTGGATATATCAAACCTGCATCTAGCAGCTTAATAATCTCTTTCTTAACTACATCTTGCATATTAGGATTTAGTCTTCGTTGGCGTTGCACATACGTTTTATGACCTTCTTCCATAAGGATTTTATGTGTGCAATACGAAGGACTTATTCCTTTAATATCATGAATTTTCCATGCAATGGCTGGTTTATGAGCTTTCAACACAGAAATGAGTTGTGATTTCTCATTTTCAGTAAGAGAAGACGATATTATTACAGGTAATTCAGATTCACCATGTAAATAAGCGTATTCCAAATGGTTTGGAAGTGGCTTTAACTCTAATTTCGGAGGTTCTTCTATCGATGATTTATATCGATATCTGTCTTCTTCTTTTAGCATTTGAATTTCTTCTGTTGTTGGTTCATATCCATTAGCTATAAGTGTAGCTAACATTTCAGCTTCATCAATTGGTTCATTACCTTCTCCTAAAGAACATTCTCCTGTTCCTTGTAGTTCTGGAAATTCTTCTAATAATTCTGCATGTGCATCTATAGTTTGAATATAATAACATGTATCATCTGCAGATTGTGGTTGTTGCATTGCTCTATCCACTGAAAAGGTAACACTCTCATCCTCTATACTTAGGGTCAGTTTCTTACCGAACACGTCTATCATTGCTTTAGCCGTGTTTAAGAATGGTCTTCCTAATATGAGAGGAACTTGAGAATCTTCTTCCATGTCCAAAACAACAAAATCTACTGGAAATACTAAAGTACCAACTTTAACTAGCATGTTCTCCATTATCCCTCTAGGATATTTTATTGATCTATCGGCTAGTTGTATGCTTATTCTGGTTGGTTTCAATTCTCCAAGGTCTAGTTTAGCGTATAGTGAATACGGCATTAGATTTATACTAGCACCTAAGTCTGCCAATGCTTCTATTGAACTAAGACTACCTAGAAAACATGGAATTGTGAAACTTCCTGGATCAGATAGTTTTTCTGGTATCTTATTCAACAGCACTGCTGAACAATTAGCATTCATAGTAACAGCCGAGAGTTCTTCCATTTTCTTTCTATTCGTGATTAGATCTTTCAAGAATTTAGCATACCTTGGCATTCCTGAAATCACATCAATGAAAGGAAGATTTACATTTATCTGTTTAAACATATCCAAGAATTTGGATTGCTCGGCTTCAAGTTTTTCCTTCTTCATTTTACTCGGGTAAGGAAGTGGTGGTTGATATGGTTTAACATAAGGTTTATCCTTAACTGTGTTATCTTCATTAACCTTTTCAACTACCGGTTCTTTTTCCTTATCTTGATCAGGTTGTGGTTCTTGTGGAGTAGGAATAGTTTCATCAGAAGTTACAGGTATTTCAGGTGGTTTAAGTGTTGTACCACTTCTTGTGGTAATAGCTTTAGCTGTCTCATTCCGGGGGTTAGCATTTGTATCACTAGGTAGACTTCCCGGTTTTCTTTCACCTATTAACCTTGCTAGGTTACTTACTTCTTGTTCCAGATTTTGAATAGAAGCTTGTTGATTTCTAAATGCTTGAGCATTTTGTTCATTGGTTTGTTTTTGAGATGTGAAAAACTGCGTTTGAGTTTCAACTAGCTTCGTCATCATATCTTCTAAATTCGGCTTTTTATCATCGGTTTGTTGTGGTGGTTTGTTTTGAAAATTCGGTCTTTGCTGATTGTAAGTATTATTGGATACTTGTTGATTGCTAGGACCTTGTTGGTTGTTGTATGGAATATTTCGGTTATAATTCTGGTTTTGATTGTAAATCGGTCTTGGCGGTTGATAATTATTCTGATAATTATTTCCAGGCCTTTGGTTTATGTATGAAATATTCTCTCTTTGTTCCATTGTTAATTCAATATTGAGACAATCTTTTGTCAAATGTGGTCCTCCACACTGCTCACAACTAATTCGTATTGAGTGAATATCTTTAGTCATCTTTTCCATTCGTCTCTCGAAAGCATCTATCTTTGCCGAAATGGAATCTAAGTCATGGCTAGAATCGGCTCTAGCTGCTTTAGATGATCTAATGATATCTTTTTCTTGGTGCCACTCATGTGAGTGGGAAGCAGTGTTATTAATAATTTTGTACGCATCAGTTTCGGTTTTCTTCATAATCGAACCACCAGCTGCTATATCTATGTCTTTTCTTGTAGTGATGTCGCATCCTTGGTAGAATATTTGTACTATTTGACAGGTGTCTAAACCATGTTGCGGACATCCTCTTAACAACTTTCCATATCTTGTCCACGCCTCATATAGAGTTTCATTTGGCTTTTGTGTGAACGTAACAATTTCTGCTTGAAGTCTTACGGCTTTAGATGCAGGAAAGAATTGTTTAAGAAATTTATCAATTAAAACGTCCCATGTATCGATCGCCCCTTCAGGTAACGATTCCAACCAATCTTTGGCTTCTCCCTTTAAAGTCCAGGGAAATAACATGAGATATATCTGTTCATCCTCTACTTCTCGTATTTTAAATAGTGTGCAGATCCTATTAAAGGTACGTAGATGTTCATTTGGATCTTCCTTCGGCGCACCACTAAATTGGCATTGATTAGTCACCATGTGTAGAATTTGTCCTTTGATTTCATAATCTGGCGCATTAATGTCTGGATGAGTAATTGCGTGACCTTGGCCAGTGCGTTTAGCTCTCATTCGGTCTTCCATACTTAAAGGTTCCAGATTCTCCATATTTGAATTTGTTGAATCGGTATCACTGAATGATTCTGATTTAATAGTTCGTTCCTCAACAATCTCTGTTTGAATGATTGGTGGTTCCGGAGGAAAGTTTAATGGTTCAGGATCTACGAACCGTTCCTGAATATTTTCTGGATTCTCAATTGTGAGGTTTGTTTCAAAAACTGGATTATCGGAAATTTGAACTGAAGTACTTGGTCGACTGGATGACGATTCTAAAGAAAAATCAACGGCGGTTATATTTGTTAAACGATGTCTTGATCGAGTTACAGGTGGTGAACGTACAAAAGGTGATGAACGTCTTGCTCGGTGCATTCACAGAATATCCTATTAGTTTTTAAAAGGAAAGAAAAATTATAATAAGTTATCCAATCAATAGACTTTTCTGATTTTGCCCACGTTTCGAATAGCCAAAAGATGCAGCAGAGGGGCAGGATTCGTTTGGTCTCAATATAATTGAGGACTGTTTGGCTCCAATAACCCGGTCCACGTACAAATCCAACTATTACTACGAACCAGAAAATTTTGATGTCTATTAATTTAACCACTTAAAATAAATTTTCGTAATTTTAAGAAATTTAGATAAGAAGTAGAATAAAATTCTAAGTCCTAAAAACTAGAATAGCGAGAAATAAGAGAGAAAAAGATTGCGCGTCGAAAAATGTCGAAAAAGAAAAAATGGTTGAAAAATAAAAGGTGACGGAAAAATAAAAGAAACTTATAAAAACTTAAAAATACTTAACTAATTTAACCTTATTACTATAACTAACTTAAAATTATAATCGCAAATTGAAATTACTAATTGGAATGATAATTGATACATAGTAAAAGGTCTAAAAATATTAAAGTTTACAGGAGAGACTAAATCCCAAATGGAAATAACTTAAAAAGAAATTAAAACTTAAAAAGGCGTCGCAAAATTCTAAAGCACCTAAATCTTAGTCTAAAGAAAAAGCTCTTAAGGAATTTTACGGCAAAGCCTAAAAATCTAGGAGTAAAAATAACTATAGCAAAAACTAAGTTTAAAATTAAATATGAGTTAGAAATACAAATATTACGCTACAACGATTAAAAAGGTACAAAATATTAAAAGTTATTAAAAGTTATAAAAATATTAGATTTTATAAAAATATTATTTTTATATTTTATAATTTAAAGTATTAAGTATTATATAATTAAAACTAGTTAAAAGTAATAATTAATTTAAATAACTAAAACTTAATTAATAATAATAAATAAAACTAGGGTTTAAATAATAATAATAAATTAATACGCATTAAATGCGAAATTAGGGTTTGAATGTGGCCCTGTCAGACCCGTCATGCGAGTCGCATGGTTTTAGGGGGGGGGTCATGCGAGTCGCATCACTGAACTGGACCAGTTCAACTGGACTGGTTCAAATGACGGGTCACGTATTATTTTATATTTAATTTCTTTTATTTTCTGTTTTAAATTTAAATAAAATATATATATATATAATTAGAATAAAAACTTAAAAATAAACTTAAAATACTTTATAATTTTGTAAAAATAAAAGAAAAACTTAAAAATATACTTAAAATACTTTTTTTTTTTTTTTTTTTTCGATTTTAAAAGCTTTTCTTTTAATTTTTTTTTTTTATCTTTTTAATTTTTTTAAACAAAAATATAAATTTTACAAAAACTAATTATAACTTAAAAATTAAAAATATGGCGTTTCGCTTCGGCGAATGTTAGTTCCCCGGCAGCGGCGCCAAAAATACTTGATGTCAAAGCAGAGGGGTATAAAATACTATTAATTTTTAGCAGAAAATACTATTAAATACGATACAATTTTACACAAGATATTTATTTATTTATAGAATGGATATACTTAAACCTTGCTACAACACTTATAGGCAGTGTACCTAATCGTACAGTAGTGTAGTTTTTAGTAAGTCCGGTTCGTTCCACAGGGAAATCTTTAAACAAAGCTCAACGCTATATTAGTTTAATTTTATAAAAATACAAATATATATATAAGTAATATTATTATTATAAAGGGGGGTTTTTACCGTTTAATGACCGGTTTGTCGATTTTAAAACTTTAGTCGCAGTTAAAACCTAATGTAAAATATAAAATAAATACAAGACTTTAAATTAAAGCGTAAAGTAAATAACGATAATGAAATTACGAATAATAAAAATGCGATAAAATTAAATTGCGATAATTAAAAAGTACGATAATTAAAAGTGCGATTAAATAAAATAACAATAAATAAAAGTGCGATAATTAGAAGTGCAATTAAATATAAAATAAAGGAAATTAAATATGAAATAAAAGAATTATGCTTATTTAAACTTCCGTAATCATGATGTTTGACGTGTTGATTTTAGTTTTATGCCCTTGGGTTAATTGTCCTTTGTCCTGGATTATTCAATATGTCCGTCTGGTTTTTGTCCATAACAGTCCATCAGTCATAAATATAAATTGCAAGTGTCCTTGTCAAATTATTATTATACCCGAAGATAAATATTCCAACTAATTGGGGATTCGAATTGTAACAAGGTTTTAATACTTTGTTTAATGAATACACCAGGTTATCGACTGCGTGTAAACCAAGGTTTTACTACTTTGTTAACAATTACACCAATTACCCTTGAATGTAATTTCACCCCTGTTTTAATTATTCTAATGGCTATTAATCCATTCCCGTGTCCGGTTAAATGAACGATTATTCGTACATATAAATACCCCGCCCATCGTGTCCGATCGAGTGTATATGGTAATTTATAGGGACGCCCAATTGTAAATCTTTATATTAACATTAACAAACTTTCATTTAGTTAAACAAATATAAAGCCCATTAATAGCCCATAGTCTAGTTTCCACAAGTGTCGTTCTTTTATCCAAACCCCAATTATGGTACAAAGCCCAATTACCCAATTTTAGTAATTAGCCCAACATCATGATTACTTCGTTTTAAATAAGCATAATAATAACTTAGCTACGAGACATTAATGTAAAAAGGTTGAACATAACTTACAATGATTAAAAATAGCGTAGCGTTACACGGACAGAATTTCGACTTACACCCTTACAACATTCGCTAACATACCCTTATTATTAGAATTATAATTAAAATTAAAATATAAATTATAAATATAAATATATATTACTTATGAAGAGGAAGAGAAAAAGGATGTCTAAAACTCGTCAGAAAACTGGCTATTTATAGGACCTGACCAGCAATCTCACACCATGCGACTCGCATGGTTTTGTGCTTCTGGCCATGCGAGTCGCATGGCCACCCTGGATTCAGCCAACTACTTTTGTTTTCTTCTTGCCGACGTAATATAATAATAATAATATATATAATATATAATTATATATAATTATATATATATTATATTATATTCTTGTGCATAGTAGACTAGATATTTTTGGTCCGTTGCGTCGGGCGTTTCTTCTTGGCTCAGGTCCCGGTTCCGGATTTTCGGACGTCCTCGCGTATTATTTTATATCGTGTACTTTGCGTCTTGTAACTTGTACTCTTGTCATTTTGAGACGTTCCTCATCAATATTTTGAACCTTTTTGATTGTATCTTGTACTTTTTAGCTCTTTGGACCTTTTTGTCTTCAATTTGTCGAATCTGCCTTTTGTCTTCACCTTTTATTATTTAAACGAATATCACTTATAAATAGAACAATTGCAACTAAAAGCTTGTCTTTCTTGAGGAATAATGCTATGAAATATATGTTCGTTTTTAGCATTATCAATATATTATATACTTTATTAATATATTTAGAATAAATACTTAGTATCCATATTTTTAAATACTCATAATTTTTAATATGACAATATTTTTTTAATAAATTCGAGTCATATTAAAACGTAAATGAATAAAAAATATTTTATTAGTAAAAGTAGTATACTTATTATATATATATTTCTTGATATCTAATGTTTGTATCTAACTTATAATATCTATCTTTTTAGTTCAAGATCATAAAAATATAGTTAAATTTTATATCCAAGATACATTTATAACTAAAGTTATAGTTAGTATTGTTAATAATAATAATAATAATAATAATAATAATAATAATAATAATAATAATAATAATAATAATAATAATAATGATATTAGTAGTAGTAATAATAATAATAATAATAATAATAATAATAATAATAATAATAATATAGTTGTAATAATAATAATATTAATAATAAAAATAATAATTATATTGATAATAATATTGATATTAGTAATAATAATACTTATTTTAATTATAATAATGATAATAATAATAATAATAATAATAATAATAATAATAATAACAATAATAATAATAATAATAATAATAATAATAATAATAATAATAATAATAATAAGAATAATAAGTATATTACCTTAAAGAAATAGCTTCAAAAAAATATTGTCGCCGCCCGGGCTCGAACTCGCGACCTCTCGCTCCCACATAAACACCCCTACACCATCCTTATATTTCTGTTTCCCTGTAATTAATATCGCCCCATAAATTTATATCCTGAATTTATCTGTTTTTCCCATTTTTATTTAAACGACTTGGGCTTCTTCCGGCCCAAAAGAGATTAAGTGAATTTGGTCCAACAAAACCATAAGCTTACACTAGTCCACGTGAAATGAATTTGGCCTAATAATGAATTAATTAATCAGCCCAAGTACTAATTCATCTAAACCCATCTAGATTTCGGCCCAACAACTAACACAATAGATTTACAACTGATCCAACATAGTATAATCGACCAGCTCTTTTAAAATTTCGGTTCCCTTGTTTATTATTATTATTATTTTTTTAATTTTTTAATTTTAAAATTACCCAATGACTTGCAGGTGTCCATCGACCCCACTATCTCCCAAACACCTTCCTATCTAGATCAAATATGAATATAATGCTCGTACTATTTCCAATTCCATTTGTCTACCACTATCCCATTTTGATTGTCTATTAATAACAATCATCATATAACGTCTCACACAATCATCCATTGGATTCATATTAAAAAATATATATATATATATTTTATGTGTCCCATCTTGGTCGGCCATAAAGTTGTAACTAATCCACTTAGCCTAACAAATTTGCGATATATATGTATTTAATATATCAAATTTATCAAAAACTTCAATTGTGAGCGTCATCATCATTCTTCATTGTAACGATATTTCGGGATCATTATTAAAGTATCATTATAACCGTAACAATATAAAAATGTTGTAATATTTCGCTAGGTGGCTTAGTTGCTGAATCAGAAAGACTACTCGGCAGAAAAGGGCTCTAGCCTGCTACTAATCTTAACGAGTCATTAAGGCTAACAAAGTGGATCAAAGAAATTTGGCCAAAGTTGATAAATTAACTATGCCCAAGAGTATGATTATTTGGATCTGTTAGTAGCCCACAGAAAATTTACAAGTCCTTATTTAATACAAGTCAACCCAATGATGTAATTGTCTCGTGGATATAAGCTTAGCAGCCAAAATAGAAAAATGGTGGTGAGGTTTATTCGTTGATGGCTTGTTGGCCATTAAAGCAAAAGAAATCACTAGCAGCAAATCTTGTTTTATCGTTTGGTTTTTAAATACAAAAGCACTTGAATGTGATAGCAATAAATTCGAAGAATAGAATTAAAGTAGGAAGTAGGAATTAACAAGTAACAAGAAAATGGTTTGGTTGTGGGTTCGTGACTGAACAGAAAACAAAAAAAAAATTTAATACACCAAGGTGTTTTGTAATGAAAAGAAATCAAACGTTACCGATACAAGTTTGAGAAAAATAATGGCGATCAAGATGGTGATTGTGATTGGAATAAAACCCAGAAAATGGAAGCAACACAGTAGCAGCCGAATGATTGAAGGTGTGTTAGTTGTGGAACGGCAAGGGTGGTTCATGATTCGAAGGTGGTCATGGTTATGACTTCTATCTTGGGTTTTCGATTGACTTGATTATCAAAGCAAACAAGCATCATATTGATCATACAATGATGTGTTCAATAGTAATCGATAAGTGGCATCATAGTAGTAATAATAGTGGGTTTTGGTTAGGGTTGGATTGAAGTTTACAATGGAAGCATTTCAATAGTAACGAGGGCCTTCAACAGTTCAAAGTGATATTGGCGTTGGTGGTTCGTGTGATGTTCAAGCTACAAAACAAAAGACAACGATAGCTAGATCGAAAAAAACAGTAGTAGTGCAAGGTTGAGAGATGTTGATCGATGATGTTTGATAAAAGTGTAATGGTAGGGTTTGATAGCTTAAGGTGGTGAGAGTGACGAGATGGTGGTTGCAGGGTGGCTACAAAATTAGTAGTATTATGTTACAGCAACTTTAGAAACTAAAATGATGATGATGATGAAGTGGAAGAATATAATGATTCTGTAAGATTGGAAAAAAAATAAATGGGTGATTGTTTGTGTTAAGTGTTATGTATATCCATATATGTAATATGTATATGTATATTACATCGATGAATTATTAATCAATCAAACACCAATTAGATACAGTGGTCTTGTTTGATATTTAATCATTCACGGGTTAATTAATTATAACTCTGCCGACAATGAAAGTTGGCAAATAGATGGGTTACTAAGAAGAAGATAAAATGGGTGATTGAAGGTTGTGTGGTTTTTCAATATAATGAATGTATATGTATATATCTAATATATAGATAGGTAATAATAGACAAGGATAGATAGATAGATATATATAACATAATTATTAGATAGTTAATTGTAAAGTGGGTGATTGATTGGTACAAAAGTTAAAAAACCATGTTGGCTGAACTGATTTTCATATATCCGTACTAATCATCTATATATATAATCTATGTGATTTAGTTAGTGGGAAATGACAACAAACAACACACTAAAATTTACAATTCAAATATGGCACAGTATATCATGATATTAATTTACAATCACGGATGCATATTACTATTGTACTACCGACGCTTTTAGCTCGGGTATTATTTCGGATACCATTGTTTTTTTAAATCACATAAGTTCCTTTTTAACTCGTAACTATCAATCGAATGACAATTAAGCGTTACCTTCGTTTACTAAATAACTACGAAACCCTATGTATATATTCTACATACTTTACTTATATATATATATATACATATATATATATATATATATATATATATATATATATATATATATATATATATATATATATAGGTACTTTTTTAAATAATAGTTATTATTTATTATTATTATTTTACATAATAAATTCTAACAATTACAATATATAATATTACATATTATTATATACATATATATATATATATATATATATATATATATATATATATATATATATATATATATATATATATATTTAAATATATGCATATCTATTTACAATTAATTGTTCGTGAATCGTTGAAACTGGTCAAAGGTAAATGAATACATGAACATAGTTCCAAAATTCTCGAGACTCAACATTATAGAGTTTGCTTATCGTGTCGGAATCATATAAAGATTAAGTTTAAATTTGGTCGGAAATTTCCGGGTCATCACAGTTGATTGGAAGCATAGTTTAGAATCAAACCTTACGTGGGAGACCGAAGAGCTGATGAAGGCTTGTTATCCACGTCTGTTTGACCATGATCAGATTTCGAGGACGGAATCTTCTTAAGGGGGTGGATTTGTAACATCCTAAGATCGAGCATAGATCTAAGATGACCTTTTTGCCGTTAGGCATAATTGTGTGATTAATTATGCTTTTATTTTAATTTAATGTTCAGTGTTATTTTATTATTTGGTTAAGACCAGTTTGTGACAAGTGTCACAGAACATGTTCGTTTATTTAATTTGAACTATGTTAAGGCAGTCAAATTAAGTACGAAAGATATTAGATAACTTGTAAATAACTAGGGGGGTTGAGGTATTGTATTTAACCTAATTATATAAGCTTGTGACCAGCCTTCTCTCTCACTTTCTTGAACCTTCCAAACAAACACTCGTACCTAATTTCTCACCACTTGAAAATTCCATCACACTCCTTTTTCAAGAAAGTGGTGGATGCTTGCTCAACATCTCCCTTTTTGGCCATGAGTGTCTTCAAAAATTTTCCATAGTTGGGCATATTCTCAAGCACCTCCGCCAAGGGGAGTTTAACATAAATATTTTCGTTGTCGGATAAAGTTGAGTTACAATCCACATCATTTAGATGTGCAGGATGTAGTGATTGAAGATGTGAGACCGGTGTCTCATTTTTCTCCTTCGTTGATGTGGTAGAAACCTCAACCTCATCTTTTTGGGCCTTTTTATTCGATAAAGTTTCGACCTTTTGCTCTTTATCAACCTTTCCCAATTGAATTTGCTCAAAATCACCCTTTAACTCCTTGCATGTTGACTCGGTAGCCTCCATGGACATTACACTTTTAACTTGGTAGGGAATGAATGTTGCATCGTCTAAATCTTCCGTAAACTTGAATACCCCATAGTCGATAGTATCAATTTCTAACGCTTCATCAAAATCAAACTTGTCTCCTTCAATATCGAACTTGAAAGCTTGAGGATATTCGGATTGATCTTCTTCGGTCGAATCAATCGAGTTCACTTGAGCATAAGTGTTAGTGGGATTTGATGAACTCGCTTGATTTTGGATTGGATTTGTAGTGTTGCTCTTGATAGGAATAACTCTCGTGTTATTTTGGTGGTTTTGTTGGTTGTTTTGGTTGTTGTTGTTGTAATTATTCGGGTTGACTTGAGTGTTTGAATGTAAAGTTCCTTGCGGTCTTTCGGCAACTTGGTTTGAAATTCTTCCAACGGTGCTCTCAAGGTTTTAGAATGAAGCTTGTTGGTTTCAGAGTTGTTGCTTCAAGAGCTCATTCTCTTTCATTAGAAAAGCTTCACCTGATTCTACTTTCCTGATGTAGTTTTGCATGATTTCTTCTAAGCTCTTCGAAGGTTGGGATTGTTGGTTGTTTTGTTAAGGTTGTTGGTTGTAACCTTGGTTATTTTGTGATTGACTATAACCTTGGTTGTTTTGATAATTTGAATTTGCTTGATTGTTGTACGGTTGGTTGTTGTTAGTTTGTTGGTTTTGGTATTGGAAGTTGTTGTTTCAGTTTTGGTTATAGTTGTTGTAACCTTGATTTCGGTTTTGGTTTGTGAATCCGGGTGATTGATGTTCGTAGAGGTGTATACAAAATAGTTATATTTTTACAAGGAAATACTATTAAAATTTTACACAAGTTATTTATTTATTTATAGAGTGGATATACCTAAACCTTGCTACAACACTTATAGGCAGTGCACCTAATCGTACAGTAGTGTAGTTTTTAGTAAGTCCGGTTCGTTCCACAGGGATCTTTAGCCAAGTTTAACGCTATATTTTTAAAACTATATTTGTAAATATATAAATATATATATATAAGTAGTATTATTATTATAAAAGGGGGTTTTTACCGTTTAATGATCGGTTTATCGATTTTAAAACTTTAGTCGCAGTTAAAACCTAATGTAAAATATAAAAAAATAAATACAACTTAATTTAAAGCGTAAAGTAAATAACGATAATGGAATTGCGATAAATAAAATGACAATAAATAAAGTGTGATAATTAGAAAGTACGATAATTAAAAGTGCAATTAAATACAATGACAGTAAATAAAAGTGCGATAATTAAAAGTGCAATTAAATATGAAATAAAAGAGTTATGCTTATTTAAACTTCCGTAATCATGATGTTTGACGTGTTGAATTTTAGTTTATTACCATGGGTTAATTGTCCTTTATCCTGGATTATTCGATATGTCCATACGGATTTGTCCATACGGATTTGTCCATAATAGTCCATCAGTCATAATCATAAAATGCGGAAGTCTTCGTCAAATTATTCTTATTCTCGAAGTCAAATATTCCAACTAATTGGGGATTCGAATTGTAACAAGGTCTTATTACTTTGTTTGATGAATACACCAGGTTATCGACTGCGTATAAACCAAGGTTTTAATACTTTGTTAACAATTACACTAATTACCCTTGAATGTAATCCACCCCTGTTTTAACTAGTCCATTAACAATTAATCCAATCCCGTATCCGGTGAAATGAACAATTATTGGTATTTATAGATATCCTGCCCACCGTACCCGATTAAGCGTATGTGGTTATTTTTAGATACGTCAAATTATAACCTTTATATTAAATTAACGAGGTATCGTTAAGTTAATATAAAGCCCATTAATAGCCCATAGTCTAATTTCCACAAGTGTCGTTCTTTTTTCCAAACCCCAATTATGGTACAAAGCCCAATTACCCAATCTTTAATATTTTAGCCCAACATCATGATTACTTCGGCTTAAATAAGCATAATAATAACTTAGCTATGAGACATTAATTTAAAAAGGTTGAACATAACTTACAATGATTAATAATAGTGTAGCGTTACACGGACAGAATTTCGACTTACACCCTTACAACATTCGCTAACATACCCTTATTATTAGAATTTAAAATTAAAATTAAAATTAAAATTAAAATTATATATTATACGAGTGAGAGATAGGAAGGAAAAAAAAAGATGTGTTTAAGTTCGCTCAAAACTGCGAAATTTATAGGCATGTGGCCACAAAAAGTGGCCCATGCGATCGCATGGTTATTAAGCCTACAGGCCATGCGATCGCATGGAGGTAGGATACAGCTCACATTGCTTTGTTTGCTTTCTTGCCGACGGTTTTTTAATAATAATATAATATATAAATAATTTATAGAATTATTTAAATATTATATTATATTCATGTGCATAGTTGACTTGTAATTTTTAGTCCGTTGCGTCGAGCGTTGAGAGTTGACTCTAGTCCAGGTTCTGGATTTTCGAACGTCCTTTCGTACAATTTAATATCTTGTATTTTGCGTTTTGCGTCTTGTACTTTTGTAATTTTGAGACGTTTCTCACCAATAATTTGAACCACTTTGATTGTACTTTGTACTTTTGAGCTTTTTGGTCGTTTGCGTCTTCAATTCTTCGAATCTGTCTTTTGTCTTCACCTTTTATTATTTAAACGATAATTACTTGAAATTAGAACAATTGCAACTAAAATCTTGTCTTTCTAGAGGGATAATGCTATGAAATATATGTTCGTTTTTAGCATTATCAAATATTCCCACACTTGAGCGTTGCTTGTCCTCAAGCAATATAGTCTTGAAATAAAAAATACTAGAATCACTTCTTTATTCTTCACACTTTGTACATCAGTGATTTCTATACGGCGGTATGAACAATGATAGTAACGATGTGGTTTACAGTCTCACATGACTATAAAAATTTAGATCCTTAAGGAAATTGGATCTTTATGAAAACATTTGATCTTTTTGAAAATTCAATCTAGCTTTTACCCTAGATAAGTTTTCCGGAATAACCTTTCACCGGTGTTTGCAAAATTGTTTTTGTGGGTTTTGTGGGTTTCAAATTTGAAAATTTTAGCTCAAAACTTGCGGTTTTATGTCACCCACTTGCTAACCTTGTATTGGGAAAGCAACACGTCCAGTATACTTGCTCCGTATATTACCTTTCGGTAAACTACCGTCTGGTTGTAAAGGAAAGCGTTGAACAAGCAACTGTTAAGGCAATGTCCCCTGACATGCTTTTAATTATGGTCTATAACGTGTCAGATGCAATTACTATCCTTTGTAGGAGCAATAGTAAAGCTCACCCTATGGTTTTCGGTCTGGCATAAGGTCCTGTCTTTGACCATGCTATGCAACCACCGTTCTTACGGTTGACACCCGATTTGGTTCTGGTGACCTAATGAATTCTAGGTGAATTCCTAGGATTTTACGTTTAATGGTAATGAACGCATTAAAAATGGGTTTTCAGAAAACAAATCGGTTTGTAATTTTGATCAAAATATTTTCTCGTTCAAGCTCGAGTTTAGATATCATCGAATTCCATGAGTTTGTAATTCTCAATCTTTAAGGTCAATCTCAAAGATTGAGTAATATCAGTCTTAAAGGCTGATTTTTGATCTTTAAGGAGATTATCCTTTCTGGGGGTCTGATTCATTAGTCTTATCAAGCTAATTTGCACGGCGCCCTCCCCATTTTACGAGACAGATCCTTTCATGGTTAGGATAATTCTGACCACTTGGCGACCCTATTTGATGCTGAGGTCCGTGGATTTCCTGCTGATTTTAGTGATGACTTTTCTAGATTTTTCGTCAACCTACAGCTGGTCTGGACGACAACTTCATGACCTAAATCAAGAAGCGCGTTTCTTTTTCGGAAGACTTTACTCCCTTTTAATGATGGAATTGATTCATCGTGTAGATCCATCTTTCTTTCAAATATATTACTACTTTCCGAGTAAAACGGTTAATTTTGTCCAAAACAAAAGTATCTTCAGTTATTTGTACAAAAATATGAGATATACGTTTTAAATAACTTGGTAAATTTTTTCCACACTTGGCTTTTATTTTCCTTTCTTTGCCTTTTTATTGTCCTCTATTCCATTTTAAATGAATTCTAACATTTTGGGTTGTTTCTCAATTTATGTCCTTTCCGAGGTAACAATAATTTCAGTGTTAATACCTAGTTTTATCGTTCATAAATATGTATAAACATGATTTTGAGTTCATTTAATTGAAAATTTTGAAAATTTTTACTAGAATTGGGTAGTCAGTATATAAGACTAGGGATGTTCTTTATTATCAGAGAGCACTATATTCTAATACAACTACTGCGTTACTAGTATTTTTAATGGTAACCAAGTGTATAAGTTAAAATTTTAAAAATATGAAAGAATTTAACCCCTTCCCACACTTAAGATCTTGCAATGCCCTCATTTGCAAGAAATCAGTAACAATTTAAATTATTGAGGATGATTAGCGTAGAAAAAAGATTAAATTTTACCAAAGTTTCTAAACATATTGGCGTTTGTTTGTTGAATGATAAATGGTGCACATCATTTGTTCATTTCATCTTGTTGTTACATCACATTTGTTTTTCGTGTTGTCGTCAAAATTAGTATCTTTTGCTGAACTTAATGCCAGTCTTTGAAAATGCGCTGTTTTACCCTATTGTGTACAATTGACAATATACATACATACAAATATAAACATGCATGGTAATTTGAAATGGGACTTAACATCCCACTTTCAAATCAAATATGAAATATTAGTACAACATAATAAAAATATTAAACTTACATAAAAGTATCAATATTTGTATGTTTAAACATAAATAAATAAAAATAATAAAAAGATAAAAATCATAAAAATCACCAACGGAACTATATCAATCTGAATAGGGATTCCAGTTTATGTCATTGTTCGGGTTCCATGGTTGGTGATAGGTGTACTGGTAGGCCTGGTTAGGGTCGTAGAGAGTATATGGTGGTCTCATCTCGGGCTGGTGTGTAGGATAGTAAGCAGGTCGGGTCGGTACATAGTGATCCTGAGGTGACAGTCGGCTTATGATCTGACGCTGATGATAGTCCCATCTATCATGCTGTCGTTGCCTGGAATGCTCGTAATCATTCCGGGCTTGCCACTGCTCCATCCGACTAAATCTCTACTCGTTTGTCATTTCCACCTCATCTACACGCTGGTAGACGTCAGTCATAGCCTCCCTAATGACATCCCTAATGTCATCTGCTTCCTCCATTTCCTCATCTGAACCTCTCTCTACCTGAGGATGACTACCAACATATGGTATTGCCTGATTGCGTCTACTTTTTAATACCATATGTTAGGGATGGACTAGGACAACGATCTGAAACGCCCTCATCCTAATTTTAAAAATTTGTCACTTTTTAAGCGTTGTTTTAAAAGTAAAGATTTTTGGGTTTTTTAATATTTTTGGCATACTTTAATTCAATAAGATTAAAAATAATGATAATAAAAGTTCTCGTCCCTCCCTTGGGTAGAGCAATTTCAGTTCAACGACCTAGTTTTCAACTCACGACGAATTTTAAAAATCAATTTTTAACTTAGTGAAATAAAGTAAATTTTTGTTTTTAAATTCACACCAAACTTTAATTTAAAATGCATAAAATTAAAAATTCATATTATTAATATTTTTATACATACAAACTTTATATTAAAAATATTAATTTTTTAAATATTTACAAACTTAAATATATTGATTTTAAAAAGTTTACTATAATAATTTAATATTAATTTTAAAAACAAAATAAAAATAAAATTAAAAATCTTTTTGGTCTTTTATCTCACTTTAATCAATCAAATATTTTCAAAAATATACGCCTCTCTTTTCGGTAAAGTAATTTCGGTTCAATGACCTAGTTTTACTGTTGACGAATTTTTGAAATATTTTGGTTTGATTGATTAAAGATATTTATACCTTAACAATAAACGGTAAATTTCGCAGTGATGTAATAAATTTTTGTATGATATCAATAATTTCGGTTACGCATACATAATTTTATTGAATACCAATTTAATACTTTATAGCGAACGATTCATCGTTTATTATCAAAAGGTTAAAAGCAATAAAAATAAAAATAAAAACTGTACATACTTACCTGTGAGAAAGAATTCTCAGAGAACTGCTTTAGCCGACTCATAGGAGAGTCGTGTGATTTGATTTTCCATAGCTACGTTAGCATAACCTCGAATCTTCAATATCTTTTCTTGTAAACATATAAACGGTCCTTCTCTGCATAAAGTAACAAATTCGGTATTTGAATATGTTTGATTATTTGAACATTTACCTTCATGTGACCATTTTCCGCATTTATAACATCTTTCAAGGTGTCGTGCTCTTCTTTTTGTTCTGGATTTTGATTTTCCTTTACCAAAATGTATCTTATGATGATCTTTTCTGAGTTCTTTTCTTACTCCGTCCATTTTTTTCTCTTATAAATGATACCAGTTCACTCGAAAGTGTGTCACTATTACGTTTACTAATCATAGCATGTAGCATTAGACCATGGTTCAGATCAAAGGAATTCTTCATCTCGTAAAATCTAAAAAAAATAAAAATTCAGAATGGGGGGAGAAGACTAGTTCTTTAGGGTCTGCTAAGGAAAGACCATACAGATTCCATTCTTGAGAACTATACGAAAACAGAATATCTAACTCTAACAGAAATACAAATTACCTTAAAAAGATTCGAATCTCCCCACACTTAGTTAGATGTGGTGTTGAAATTGTGATTAACGTTATTTTCAATTGGATCATCAACAACTTGTATATCTTTGACTTTTGCTTCAATCCATTTGTTGATTTCCTCCGTAACTTTCACAAATTCAACTAACATCGCCTTTTCTGTTGGCGATAAATTGGATACTAATCGGTTACATAACTTAAAGTTTCCCTTAATCTTAGCATCGTGAATCCGTTTATAAAGTTTTTTCGTTGAACTGTTAAAAATGGGTTCATCTAATTTCGTATCATCAATGGGGTTCTTTGTGATCGGATCATCATTAAGTGTTTCTTCATCTTCCCCACACTTATGTGTTTTTATTGGTCTAATAGTTTTGGTTGGTGGAGATCTAAACTTTCGGTTCATAAAGGTGATCGATTTATCACCATCCCTAAGTGTCATTCTACCTTCTCTTACATCAATGAACGCCTCGGTGGTTGCTAAAAATGGGCGACCTAAAATTAGAGGAATATCAAGGTTTTCCTCCATATTAATAACTATAAAGTTTGCAACAAAGGTCAAACTTCCCACGTTAACAAGTAAATTATTTGCTATTCCAACCGGGTGCTTAATGGTTAGGTCAAATGATTGAACACCTATTTTGGTTGGTTTTAATTTACCCATACCTAATCTTTTGTACAAGGAAAGAGGCATAATATTTGCACTTGCTCCTAAATCTGCGAGTCCATTATATATAGCACCATCATTAAGCAAACAAGAAATGATAAATTCGCCCGGGTCTCCTGCTTTAGTAAGTCGAGTTGGTTTGTAAACCTTTTTCGGGTGTTCTTTTCTTGGTTCTTTCACTTCTATTTGAAATTCTTGTTTACATTTTTCTTCGTTTCTTGGAATGGGAGGTTTGTATAAGAATTCTTCTTCATCACTCCAATTTGAATCCTCCTCATTTTTTAAATTTGATTTTTCATATGTTGTTGATAACATATTTATGTTTTCATTTTGAGGGTTTTCTTGAGTGGTGAAATTATGATTGACTTCATTGTCAACTTTCATCGGACCATGTATGTAATGTTTAACTCTGTGACCATTAACTTTAAATTCAATCCCATTTGAATTTATTAATTCTACTGTTCCGTATGGAAAAACTCTTTTGACTATGAATGGTCCAGACCATCTTGATTTCAATTTTCCAGGAAATAGCTTGAATTGTGAATTAAAAAGAAGAACTCTGTCTCCTTCTTTAAATTCGTTTGAACTTCTGATTCTTTTATCATGCCATTTCTTCGTTCTTTCCTTATAGATTAAGGAATTTTCATATGCCTCAAGTCTTAATTCTTCTAATTCGTTTAGTTGACTTAATCGTAGACGTCCGGCTTCATGTAAATCAAGATTACATGTCTTCAAAGCGTAAAATGCTTTGTGCTCAATTTCTACTGGAAGATGACATGCTTTTCCGTAAACGAGTCTAAAAGGTGTGGTTCCAATTGGAGTTTTGTAGGCTGTTCTAAAAGCCCAAAGTGCATCCTCCAATTTCATGGACCAATCCTTTGGATTTGATCCTACAGTTTTCTCTAGAATACGTTTTAAAGCTCAATTGGTATTTTCAACTTGTCCACTTGTTTGTGGGTGATAAGCGGTGGAGATTTTATGAGTTACTCCATATCTTTTGAGAACTTTCTCAAGTTGATTATTACAAAAATGAGTACCCCGATCACTTATTAAAGCTTTCGGTGTTCCGAACCTAGCAAAAAGACGTTTTAAGAAGTTGACTACAACTCGTGCATCATTAGTTGGGAGAGCTTGTGCTTCCGCCCATTTAGATACATAATCAATGGCAACGAGAATGTAGAGATTATTATGAGATTTTGGAAATGGACCCATAAAGTCTACACCCCAAATGTCAAATACTTCACATACTTGAATGACATTTTGTGGCATTTCATCACGTTAACTTATTTGAAATGTCCCGTTCTTATTGATTAAAAACGTTCCATATTAATTAATTTCGTTGCGAGGTTTTGACCTCTATATGAGACGTTTTTTTAAAGACTGCATTCATTTTTAAAACAAACCATAACCTTTATTTCATAAATAAAGGTTTAAAAAGCTTTACGTAGATTATCAAATAATGATAATCTAAAATATCCTGTTTACACACGACCATTACATAATGGTTTACAATACAAATATGTTACATCGAAATCAGTTTCTTGAATGCAGTTTTTACACAATATCATACAGACATGGACTCCAAATCTTGTACTTATTTTAGTATGCAACAACGGAAGCTCTTAGTATTCACCTGAGAATAAACATGCTTTAAACGTCAACAAAAATGTTGGTGAGTTATAGGTTTAACCTATATATATCAAATCGTAACAATAGACCACAAGATTTCATATTTCAATACACATCCCATACATAGAGATAAAAATCATTCATATGGTGAACACCTGGTAACCGACATTAACAAGATGCATATATAAGAATATCCCCATCATTCCGGGACACCCTTCGGATATGATATAAATTTCAAAGTACTAAAGCATCCGGTACTTTGGATGGGGTTTGTTAGGCCCAATAGATCTATCTTTAGGATTCGCGTCAATTAGGTTGTCTGTTCCCTAATTCTTAGATTACCAGACTTAATAAAAAGGGGCATATTCAATTTCGATAATTCAACCATAGAATGTAGTTTCACGTACTTGTGTCTATTTTGTAAATCATTTATAAAACCTGCATGTATTCTCATCCCAATAATATTAGATTTTAAAAGTGGGACTATAACTCACTTTCACAGATTTTTACTTCGTCGGGAAGTAAGACTTGGCCGCTGGTTGATTCACGAACCTATAAAAATATATATATATATATATATATATCAAAGTATGTTCAAAATATATTTACAATACTTTTAATACATTTTGATTTTTTAAGTTTATTAAGTCAGCTGTCCTCGTTAGTAACCTATAACTAGTTGTCCACAGTTAGATGTACAGAAATAAATCGATAAATATTATCTTGAATCAATCCACGACCCAGTGTATACGTATCTCAGTATTGATCACAAATCAAACTATATATATATTTTGGAATCAACCTCAACCCTGTATAGCTAACTCCACCATTCACATACGGAGTGTCTATGGTTGTTCCGCAATATATATATAAATGGGTCGACATGATAGGTCGAAACATTGTATACGTGTCTATGGTATCTCAAGATTACATAATATACAATATAAGTTGATTAGGTTATGGTTGGAATAGATTTATTACTAACTTTCACGTAGGTAAAATGAGTAGTTTTTATCAATCTTGTTTTACTCGCCATTTCTTCGTTTCTAATCCGTTTTGAGTGATTCCAGTGGCCACTGATAATGCTAAAAATGAACATATATTTCATAGCATTATTCCTCAAGAAAGACAAGCTTTTAGTTGCAATTGTTCTATTTACAAGTGATATTCGTTTAAATAATAAAAGGTGAAGACAAAAGACAGATTCGACGATTTGAAGACGCAAACGACCAAAAAGCTCAAAAGAACAAAAGACAATCAAAGAGGTTCCAATTATTGATAAGAAACGTCTCGAAATTACAAGAGTACAAGATTCAAAACGCAAAGTACAAAATATAAAATTGTACGCAAGGACGTTCGAAAATCCGGAACCGGGACCAGAGTCAACTCTTAACGCTCGACGCAACGGACTAAAAATTACAAGTTAACTATGTATATAAATATAATATAATATATAATTAATTATATTAATTATATATATATTATATTTATATATAAAAAACCGTCGGCAGAGAAAACTCCAAGGACTGAGCTGTAAATACTATCTCCGCGACTCGCGGAGTTTGGAGGGTATTTTGCCGCGAGTTGCGGAGCCCCAAATTTCAACTCTGGCTATAAAGCAAACCGAATTCTGATCATTTTTCATAATCTATAATCTCTCTTCTCTCAATATATACGTAATATATATATATATAATTTATATTTTAATTTTAATTTTAATTTTAAATCCTAATAATAAGGGTATGTTAGCGAATGTTGTAAGGGTGTAAGTCGAAATTCTGTCCGTGTAACGCTACGCTATTTTTAATCATTGTAAGTTATGTTCAACCTTTTTATATTAATGTCTCGTAGCTAAGTTATTATTATGCTTATTTAAAACGAAGTAATCATGATGTTGGGCTAATTACTAAAATTGGGTAATTGGGCTTTGTACCATAATTGGGGTTTGGACAAAAGAACGACACTTGTGGAAATTAGACTATGGGCTATTAATGGGCTTTATATTTGTTTAACTAAATGAAAGTTTGTTAATGTTAATATAAAGATTTACAATTGGGCGTCCCTATAAATTACCATATACACTCGATCGGACACGATGGGCGGGGTATTTATATGTACGAATAATCGTTCATTTAACCGGACACGGGAATGGATTAATAGCCACTAGAATAATTAAAACAGGGGTGAAATTACATTCAAGGGTAATTGGTGTAATTGTTAACAAAGTAGTAAAACCTTGGTTTACACGCAGTCGATAACCTGGTGTATTCATTAAACAAAGTATTAAAACCTTGTTACAATTCGAATCCCCAATTAGTTGGAATATTTAACTTCGGGTATAATAATAATTTGACAAGGACACTTGCAATTTATATTTATGACTGATGGACTGTTATGGACAAAAACCAGACGGACATATTAAATAATCCAGGACAAAGGACAATTAACCCATGGGCATAAAACTAAAATCAACACGTCAAACATCATGATTACGGAAGTTTAAATAACCATAATTCTTTTATTTCATATTTAATTTCCTTTATTTTATATTTAATCGCACTTTTAATTATCGTACTTTTTAATTATCGCAACTTTTATTTTATCGCATTTTTATTATTCGCAATTTCATTATCGTTATTTACTTTACGCTTTAATTTAAGTCTTGTATTTATTTTATATTTTACATTAGGTTTTAACTGCGACTAAAGTCTTAAAATCGACAAACCGGTCATTAAACGGTAAAAAACCCCCCTTTATAATAATAATATTACTTATATATATATTTGTATTTTTAATAAAAGTAAACTAATATAGCGTTGAGCTTTGTTTAAAGATTTCCCTGTGGAACGAACCGGACTTACTAAAAACTACACTACTGTACGATTAGGTACACTGCCTATAAGTGTTGTAGCAAGGTTTAAGTATATCCATTCTATAAATAAATAAATATCTTGTGTAAAATTGTATCGTATTTAATAGTGTTTTCTGCTAAAATTAATAACTATTTTATATACACCTCGTACGACATCAAGTATTTTTGGCGCCGCTGCCGGGGAAACTATCTTAAAAGCCGGAAGCGCAACGCTAATATAAAAAAAAATAAAAAAGATTTTTTGTTTACTTTTATTAAAATTCGCTTTTGTAAAAATACGTGTTAATTATTCAAAAATATAAAAAGAAAAACAAAAATATATGTATTTTTAAGATTTTGTTAAATATTTAAGTTTTATAAGTTTCTTTATTTTTATTTTAGTTTATAAAAATATAAGTTTTATTTTAAAATCTTTTATTTATTTAAAAACAGAAAACAGAAAATAAAAAAAAATAAAAAAAAAATAAAGAAAAACGCGTAAAAAATTCAAACCTGTCAGCTGAATTCTGGAACCCCGCGACTCGCGGGGTTTGAAGCATTAAATGCCGCGACTCGCGGAGCTTCTCTGACACGCGAACAGAAACCCTAATCCTGCATTAATTACGGGTTATTATTAATTATAATTATTATTTAAACCTAATTATTATTATTATTATTATTAGTTTTAGTTTTATTTTTACTTTTTATTTAATTTATGTATTTTGTTTAATTAGTTTTATTAAACTTGTAAAATTAATAATTTAATAAAATAAATAATATAAAAATAATATTTTTATAAAAAATTGTAATTTTTACAACTTTTTGTATATTTTTATATTTTGTACCTTTTTAATCGTTGTAGCGTAATATTTGTATTTTTAGCTCATATTTAATTTTAAACTTAGTTTTTGCTATAGTTATTTTTACTCCTAGATTTTTAGGCTTTGCCGTAGAATTCCTTAAGTGCTTTTTCTTTAGATTAAGTATTAGGTGCTTTAGAATTTTGCGACGCCTTTTGAAGTTTTAGTTTCTTTTTAAGTTATTTCCATTTGGGATTTAGTTTTTCCTTGTAAGCTTTAATATTTTTAGACCTTTTACTATGTATCAATTATCATTCCAATTAGTAATTTCAATTTGCGATTATAATTTTAAGTTAGTTGTAGTAATAAGGTTAGGTTAGTTAAGTATTTTTAAGTTTTTATAAGTTTCTTTTATTTTTCCGTCACCTTTTATTTTTTTCAACCATTTTTCTTTTTCTACCTTTTGCGACGAACTCTTTTTCTCTCTTATTTCTCGCTATTCTAGTTTTAGGACATAGATTTTTATTCTACTTCTTATCTAAATTTCTTAAAATTACGAAAATTTATTTTAAGTGGTTAAATTAATAGACATCAAAATTTTCTGGTTCGTAGTAATAGTTGGATTTGTACGTGGACCGGGTTATTGGAGCCAAACAGTCCTCAATTATATTGAGACCAAACGAATCCTGCCCCTCTGCTGCATCTTTTGGCTATTCAAAACGTGGGCAAAATCAGAAAAGTCTATTAATTGGATAACTTATTATAATTTTTCTTTCCTTTTTAAAACTAATAGGATATTCAGTGAATGCACCGAGCAAGACGTTCATCACCTTTTGTACGTTCACCACCTGTAACTAGATCAAGACATCGTTTAACAAATATAACCGCCGTTGATTTTTCTTTAGAATCGTCATCCAGTCAACCAAGTACTTCAGTTCAAATTTCCGATAATCCATTTTTTGAACCCAACCTCACAATTGAGAATCCAGAGAATATTCAGGAACGGTTCATAGATCCTGAACCATTAAACTTTCCTCCGGAGCCACCAATCATTCAAACAGAGATTGTTGAGGAACGAACTATTAAATCAGAATCATCTAGTGATACCGATTCAACAAATTCAATTATGGAGAATCTGGAACCTTTAAGTATGGAAGACCGAATGAGAGCTAAACGCACTGGCCAAGGTCACGCAATTACTCATCCAGACATTAATGCGCCAGATTATGAAATCAAAGGACAAATTCTACACATGGTGACTAATCAATGCCAATTTAGTGGTGCGCCGAAGGAAGATCCAAATGAACATCTACGTACCTTTAATAGGATCTGCACACTATTTAAAATCCGAGAAGTGGAGGATGAACAGATATATCTCATGTTATTTCCCTGGACTTTAAAGGGAGAAGCCAAAGATTGGTTGGAATCGTTACCTGAAGGGGCGATCGATACATGGGACGTTTTAATTGACAAATTTCTTAAACAATTCTTTCCTGCATCTAAAGCCGTAAGACTTCAAGCAGAAATTGTTACGTTCACACAGAAACCAAATGAAACTCTATATGAGGCATGGACAAGATATGGAAAGTTATTAAGAGGATGTCCGTAACATGGTTTAGACACCTGTCAAATAGTACAAATATTCTACCGAGGATGCGACATCACTACAAGAAAAGACATAGATATAGCAGCTGGTGGTTCTATTATGAAGAAAACCGAAACTGATGCTTACAAAATTATTGATAATACTGCTTCCCACTCACATGAGTGGCACCAAAAAAAAGATATCATTAGATCATCTAAAGCAGCTAGAGCCGATTCTAGCCATGACTTAGATTCCATTTCCGCAAAGATAGATGCTGTGGAACGACGAATGGAAAAGATGACTAAAGATATTCACTCAATACGAATTAGTTGTGAGCAGTGTGGAGGACCACATTTGACAAAAGATTGTCTCAGTATTGAATTAACAATGGAACAAAGAGAGAATATTTCATACATAAACCAAAGGCCTGGAAATAATTATCAGAATAATTATCAACCGCCAAGACCGATTTACAATCAAAACCAGAATTATAACCGAAATATTCCATACAACAACCAACAAGGTCCTAGCAATCAACAAGTATCCAATAATACTTACAATCAGCAAAGACCTAATTTTCAAAACAAACCACCACAACAAACCGATGATAAAAAGCCGAATTTAGAAGATATGATGACGAAGCTAGTTGAAACTCAAACACAGTTTTTCACATCTCAGAAACAAACAAATGAACAAAATGCTCAAGCATTTAGAAATCAACAAGCTTCTATTCAAAATCTGGAACAAGAAGTGAGTAACCTAGCAAGGTTAATAGGTGAAAGAAAACCGGGAAGTCTACCTAGCGATACAAATGCTAACCCCCGGAATGAAACAGCTAAAGCCATTACCACAAGAAGTGGTACAACACTTAAATCACCTGAAATACCTGTAACTTCTGATGAAACTATTCCTACTCCACAAGAACCACAACCTGATCAAGAAAAGGAAAAAGAACCGGTAGTTGAAAAGGTTAATGAAGATAACACAGTTAAGGAAAAACCTTATGTTAAACCATACCAACCACCACTTCCTTATCCGAGTAAAATGAAGAAAGAAAAACTTGAAGCCGAGCAATCCAAATTCTTGGATATGTTTAAACAGATAAATGTAAATCTTCCTTTCATTGATGTGATTTCAGGAATGCCAAGATATGCTAAATTGTTGAAAGATCTAATCTCGAATAGAAAGAAAATGGAAGAACTCTCGGCTGTTACTATGAATGCAAATTGTTCAGCAGTGCTGTTGAATAAGATACCAGAAAAATTATCTGATCCAGGAAGTTTCACAATTCCATGTTTTCTGGGTAGTCTTAGTTCAATAGAAGCATTGGCAGATTTAGGTGCTAGTATAAATCTAATGCCGTATTCACTATACGCTAAACTAGACCTTGGAGAATTGAAACCAACCAGAATAAGCATACAACTAGCCGATAGATCAATAAAATATCCTAGAGGGATAATGGAGAACATGCTAGTTAAAGTTGGTACTTTAGTATTTCCAGTAGATTTTGTTGTTTTAGACATGGAAGAAGATTCTCAAGTTCCTCTCATATTAGGAAGACCATTCTTAAACATGGCTAAAGCAATGATAGACGTGTTCGGTAAGAAACTGACCCTAAGTATAGAGGATGAGAGTGTTACCTTTTCAGTTGATAGAGCAATGCAACAACCACAATCTGCAGATGATACATGTTATTATATTCAAACTATAGATGCACATGCAGAATTATTAGAAGAATTTCCAGAATTACAAGGAACAGGAGAATGTTCTTTAGGAGAAGGTAATGAACCAATTGATGAAGCTGAAATGTTAGCTACACTTATAGCTAATGGATATGAACCAACAACAGAAGAAATTTAAATGCTAAAAGAAGAAGACAGATATCGATATAAATCATCGATAAAAGAACCTCCGAAATTAGAGTTAAAGCCACTTCCAAACCATTTGGAATACGCTTATTTACATGGTGAATCTGAATTACCTGTAATAATATCGTCTTCTCTTACTGAAAATGAGAAATCACAACTCATTTCTGTGTTGAAAGCTCATAAACCAGCCATTGCATGGAAGATTCATGATATTAAAGGAATAAGTCCTTCGTATTGCACACATAAAATCTTTATGGAAGAAGGTCATAAAACGTATGTGCAACGCCAACGAAGACTAAATCCTAATATGCAAGATGTAGTTAAGAAAGAGATTATTAAACTGCTAGATGCAGGTTTGATATATCCAATCTCTGATAGTCCATGGGTAAGCCCAGTTCAATGCGTACCTAAGAAGGGTGGCATGACTGTCATTACAAATGAGAAAAATGAGCTTATTCCTACTAGGACTGTAACAGGATGGCGTGTATGTATTGATTATAGAAAATTAAATGACGCCACCAGAAAAGATCACTTTCCCTTACCTTTCATAGATCAAATGTTGGAAAGATTAGCCGGAAATAGTTACTATTGTTTTCTAGATGGATTTTCCGGATATTTTCAAATTCCAATAGCACCCGAAGATCAAGAGAAAACCACATTCACGTGCCCTTATGGTACTTTTGCTTACAAACGCATGCCATTTGGACTTTGTAACGGCCCTGCAACCTTTCAAAGGTGTATGATGGCGATTTTTCACGACATGATAGAAGAATGCATGGAAGTTTTCATGGATGACTTTTCAGTCTTCGGTGATACATTTAAATCATGTCTAGTTAATCTGGAACGAATGCTAATTAGATGCGAAAAATCAAATCTAGTACTTAATTGGGAGAAATGCCATTTCATGGTTAAAGAAGGCATCGTTCTTGGACATAAAATTTAAAAAGAAGGAATTGAAGTGGATAGAGCTAAAGTAGATGTAATTGCTAAACTTCCACATCCCACCAATGTTAGAGGAGTTAGGAGTTTTCTAGGGCATGCCGGTTTTTACCGACGTTTCATAAAAGATTTTTCTAAAATTGCCACTCCTATGAATAAACTCCTAGAAAAGGATGCTCCATTCATCTTTTCAGATGAGTGTATCAAATCTTTTAATATTCTTAAAGAGAAACTCACTAATGCACCGATCATGATAACACCAAATTGGAATCTACCATTTGAACTAATGTGCGATGCAAGTGATTTTGCAATGGGAGCCGTTTTAGGACAAAGGATTGAAAAACGATTTCAACCTATATATTATGCTAGTAAGACATTACAAGGAGCACAAACGAACTATACAACTACTGAAAAAGAACTCCTTGTAATTGTCTTTGCTTTTGACAAATTTCGATCATATCTCGTTCTAGCAAAAACGGTGGTCTATACCGACCATTCTGCTCTTAGATACCTATTTTCAAAACAAGATGCTAAACCAAGATTAATCCGTTGGATCTTACTCTTACAAGAGTTTGATATTGAAATCCGAGATAAAAGAGGAGTAGAAAATCTCGCCGCTGATCATCTTTCTCGTCTTGAAAATCCCGAATTAGAAGTTCTGAATGAATCGGCCATACAAGACAACTTTCCTGATGAATATCTATTGAAGATAGATTATAAAGAAATCCCATGGTTTGCAGACTATGCAAATTACTTAGTTTGTGGATTCCTTGAAAAAGGATTATCGTACCAAAGACGAAAGAAATTCTTCAGTGATATAAAACACTATTTCTGGGAAGATCCACATCTGTTTAAAAGTTGTCCCGATGGAATAATACGCCGATGTGTATTTGGAGATGAAGCTAGTAAAATTTTAAACCATTGTCACACAGGACCAACAGGAGGGCATTATGGGCCTCAACTAACAGCAAGAAAAGTTTATGAAGCTGGATTCTATTGGCCTACAATTTACAAAGACGCACACCTTCTTTGCAAATCCTGTGATGCATGTCAAAGGGCCGGAAAAATAAGTCAACGTGATGAAATGCCACAAAATGTCATCCAAGTATGTGAAGTATTTGACATTTGGGGTATTGACTTTATGGGTCCATTTCCAAAATCTCATAATAATTTATATATACTCGTAGCCATTGATTATGTATCTAAATGGGCGGAAGCACAAGCTCTCCCAACTAACGATGCACGAGTTGTAGTCAACTTTTTAAAACGTCTTTTTGCAAGGTTTGGAACACCGAAAGCTTTAATAAGTGATCGGGGTACTCATTTCTGTAATAATCAACTTGAGAAAGTTCTTAAAAGATATGGAGTAACTCATAAAATCTCCACCGCATATCATCCACAAACAAGTGGACAAGTTGAAAATACCAACCGAGCATTAAAACGTATTCTAGAGAAAACCGTAGGATCAAATCCGAAGGAATGGTCCATTAAATTGGAGGATGCACTCTGGGCTTTTAGAACAGCCTACAAAACTCCAATTGGAACCACACCTTTTAGACTTGTTTATGGAAAAGCATGTCATCTTCCAGTAGAAATTGAACACAAAGCATTTTGGGCTTTGAAGACATGTAATCTTGATTTACATGAAGCCGGACGTCTACGATTAAGTCAACTAAATGAATTAGAAGAATTAAGACATGAAGCATACGAAAATTCGTTAATCTATAAAGAAAGAACGAAGAAATGGCATGATAAAAGAATCAGAAGTTCAAAAGAATTTAAAGAAGGAGACAGAGTTCTTCTTTTCAATTCACGATTCAAGCTATTTCCTGGAAAATTGAAATCAAGATGGTCTGGGCCATTCATAGTCAAAAGAGTTTTCCCATACGGAACGATAGAATTAATAAATTCAAATGGGATTGAATTTAAAGTTAATGGTCACAGAGTTAAACATTACATACATGGTCCGATGGAAGTCGACAACGAAGTTAATCACAATTTCGATACCACAGCTAACTAAGTGTGGGGAGAATCAAGTCTTTAAAGGATAATATGTATTTCTGTTAGAGTTAGATTGTCTGTTTTCGTGTAGTTCTCGAAAATGGAACACGTATGGTCTTTCCCTAGCAGACCCTAAAGAACTAGTCTTCTCCCCCCATTCTGAATTTTTATTTTTTTAGGTTTCTACGAAATGAAGACTGCATGTGAACTAAACCATGGTCTAATGCTACACGCTTTGATCACTAAACGTAATAATGACATACTACCGAGTGAATTAGTATCAGTAATCAGAGAAAGAATGGACGGAGTTAGAAAAGAATCCAGATGCGAAGATAATAAGTTACAATTTGGTAAAGGAAAATCAAAATCCGCAGCGAAAAGAAGAGCACGACACCTAGAACGATGTCACAAATGCGGAAAATGGTCACATGGAGGTAAATGTTCAAATAATCAAACCTATTCAAATACCGAATTTGTTACTTTATGCAGAGACGGACCGTTCATATGTTTAGAAGAAAAGACACTGAATGCTCGAGGTTACGCCTATGCAGCCATGGAAAACCAATTAAACCGACTATCTTATGAATGGAATAGATCATATAACTAAGAAATCTATTTCACAGGTATGTCTGTACAGTTTTTATTTTTATTTTTATTTTTAACCTTTTGATAATAAACGCTAATTTGTTCGCTAAAAAGTATTAAATTGGTATTAAATAAAATTAGGTTTGGCGACCGAAATTATTGATATCATTCAAAAATTTATTACATCACTGCGAAATTTAACGTTTATTCTAAAGGTATAAATATCTTTAATCAATCAACCCAAAATATTTCAAAAATTCGTCATGAGTTAAATTAGGTCTTGGAACCGAAATTACTTTACCGAAAAGAGGGGCGCATATTTTTGATAATATTTGATTGATTAAAGTGGGATAAAAAGACAAAAAGATTTTTAATTTTATTTTTACCATGTTTTTAATCTTAATATTTAAATCTTAAATTAATATTGTAAACTTTATAAAAACAATATATTTAAAATTGTAAATATTTGAAAAATTAATATAAGTTTGATATCAATTTATAAATTTTTAAATTAAGTTTGGTATGAATTTTTAATTTTTAAAATATTAATTTTTAATTTTATGCATTTCAAATTTTAAGTTTGGTGTGAATTTTTAATATTAATTTTGAATTTTATATTTAAGTTGTGTGAATTTAAAAACAAAAATTTACTTTATCTCATTAAGTTAAGAATATGATTTTTAAAATTCATCGTAAGTTGAAGACTAGGTCTTTGAACCGAAATTGCTTTACCCGAGGGAGGGACGAGAACTTTTATTATCATTATTTTTAATCTTATTGATTTAAAGTATGCCAAAAACATTAAAAAACCCAAAAATCTTAGCTTTTAAAACAATCGCTACAAAAAGACAAATTTTAAAATTTTGTCGAAGGACGGACTAGGACATCGATCCGAAACGACCTCGTCCTAAATAACAAGGGAAACAAAATTTTAAAATTAAATACTTAATTGTTTTATAGGTTAAAGATTATAAAAAAAAAAAAAAAAAAAAAAAAAAGCAAACTCCGCGACTCGCGGAGTTTGAAAGGGAAATCTCCGCGACTCGCGGAGGGATCAAAACCCAGAAAAAAAATAATAAACACCCGAACTGATCAGTCAAAAACACAAAAACACCCCAAAATAACAGCGAAAATACTCCGAAAAACCACCCAAAAACACCCCCAAAATCCCAATTTTTAACCGTTAATCACCAAATCTTTTGCTAAAATCATGTTGAGAAGGATGCTATCTAAGAATTACTCAAGAAAAACGGTAAATTTCTACACCTAAACACCATTTAATTCGAAATTTGGTGTTCTTGAGCTATTTTTTCCCCAATTTGATTTTGATGCTTTTTAGTGTAATTAGACTTAAATTGTTTATGTATTATGCTTGTATAACCTAGATTGATGCTGTTTAACATGATTAGAAGCCTTAAACTTCAAATTTTGAGTAATCTAGGGTTTGTGTTCTTGAGCAAATTTGGAGCTTTTTGATATAAACAGGTTATGGCCGATTTTTGTCATGAATTGTTGCTAAATTGAGTAGTGTAACATGTCTAGGTAGTTAAATAATCCAAACTTTGAGCCTAAACATGATTTTGAGAATTAAAGTGGATTTTTTCAAGTCTAAAATTCACGAACTTGATTTTTGAAAGATAATGCCATTTGAGACTTGTTTAGTTGCTAGTAATGATTATTTTGACATGTTATTTGAGTTGAATGCTTATGAACTTGGCGAAAATTTTCGTATATGCTTATTTGAAAAAGTGTAGATTTGATAAAAATGTGAAAATGAGCTTAAGTTTGATATAAATTGATAATGTCATTGTAATTATTTTGATTGATGATTTTGCTGACACTAATGCATATTTGGATGCACAAAATTTGTGTTTGATGTGTTTTGCAAAATGAAAGGGGTGAATCTTCATCCCAAGCCCGCAATGCTCCTGCTGAGAATTTGGAACAACAGGAGGTGGATAACTACTACAAGCAGGATGTACCTCATCCAGTCATGACTTTTTCCGATATGCACTTGGAAGAGTTGCACCCGAACCTGAGATTTGACAGACTTTGGATAGATTATCCAAAATATCAAAGGGGTTTGCATACTCTTCATTCTAAGGTTGTTGAGGTACCGAGGGTCATAGAATGGGGACCCTTAGAAGCTGTAGAATTGGCCGGGCCAATTAGGGAATTACTTGTACAGAGGTATGGTAGTTCTTCTTTTAATGACTGGATATGTTTATTCACCATACGTAGACCTGTATATAAAGTATGGTGTGAAGAATTGTTATGTAGTATAGAGTTGAATGATCGGGTAGCTAGTTTAACCGATCGTTCTTTTATTAGATTTTTGTTAGGCGGTTCGATGCGCCACATGTCTTTACTGGACATGGCTCAGGCTTTACGTATATATACGCCTGAGGAGTTAGTGTCTGCCGATTGTAGAGGATTGATACTAAACGGTAGAAAGATAGATGAAAATTTTGATACACACGGTGTGTGGAGTCAAATGACAAGCCATCACCGTTTCAAAGGGGGAAATTACTCTTATTTGGATATAGATAGAGCCGAATTAAGAGTGATACATAGGTTTTTAGCTAATTCGATTACACAAAGGGGTAAAAATAAAGAAAAGGTAAATGAACAAGATTTGTTTTACCATATGTGTATTCGAGACCCACAGAGCGCTGTAAGTATACCATATTGTGTGGGTTATTATTTATCAGCTATGGTTCGGGGGATGCGACCACATAGCATAATAGGAGGTGGTATTTTCATTACTTTGATTGGTGAATATCTCGGTGTGGATATAAGTCGGGGAGGATTATTACTAGAAGAGCCGGAACCCCGCGATACTATAAGTTTAAATGTATACCATGGTGCGAAAGTTTTGAAGAGGCGAAATAACGCCGCAGTACGATACCATGGTAGACATCCACAGGTGGAGAGAAACCAGCAACAAGGTAATGTAGGAGGGGGGAATGAGATGCAAGAAATGCATAGGTTTATAGCTTCTCAGGAACACGAAAATGCTAGACAGAGAGCATTTGAAGATTGGCAAGTTCATCAGAACCAGATCATAGCTCATTGCCAACATATAGGTAGAAACTATATTCCTACACCGAAACCCGTCTTCCCTCCTTGGTCTATAGAGATGCAGCCACCATATCCTACGTATGACCCTGCCGAAGCATTCTATAGCACTTATGGTTATGCCTGGAACCCCTATTGGTACCAATATCATCCTTAGTTTACTTATTATTATTTTTTTTTATTTTGTAATTTGTAATTATTGATACATTTAATATTTTTGTTAATATTGTAATCATTTTTATAATTATCTAACTTTTATTCTTAGACTTTAATAATTTTTGAATGTGGGGTAATATACCAAACTTCAAAAATATGTATATATATTTGCAGTTTATCTTATGTACACAACAGGGTAAAACAACGCATTTTCAAAGACTGGCATTAAGTTCAGCAAAAACAACTAATTTTGACGACAAGATGCAAAATATATGTGAAATAACAACAAGACGGAATGAACAAATGATGTGCACCATTTATCATTCAGCAAACAAACGCCAATATATTTGGAAACTTTGGTAAAAATTTAATCATTTTCACACAAATCACCCTCAATAATTTAAATTGTTATTAATTTCTTGCAAATGAGGGCATTGCAAGATCTTAAGTGTGGGAAGGGGTTAAATTCTTTCGGATTTTAAAATTTTTTACTTTATACACTTGGTTACCATTAAAAATACTAATAAAGCAGTAGTTGTATTAGAATCTAGTGCTCTCTGATAAAAAAGAACAGCCCTAGTCTTATATACTGACTACCCAATTCTAGTAAAATTTTTCAAAATTTCAATTAAATGAATTCAAATCATGTTTATACATATTTATGAACGATAAAACTAGGTTTTAACACCGAAATTATTGTTACCTCAGAAAGGACATAAATTAAGAAACAAACTAAAATGTCAAAATTCATTTAAAATGGAATAGAGGACGATAAAAAGAAAAATAAAAAGCCAAGTGTGGGAAAATTTACCAAATTATGTTAAACATATGTCACATATATCTGTAACAAATAACTGAAAATACTTTTGCTTTGGACTAAACTAAACTGTTTTACCCAATGAAAGAAAAGAAAAGATGGATCTACACGATGAATCAATTCCATCATTAAAAGGAAGTAAAGTCTTCCGAAAAAGACACGCGCTTCTTGATTTAGGTCATGAAGTTGTCGTCCAGACCAGCTGTAGGTTGACGAAAAATCTAGAAAAGTCATCACTAAAATCAGCAGGAAATCCACGGACCTCAGCATTAAACAGGGTCGCCATGTGGTCGGATTTATCCTAACCATGAGAAGGATTTATCTCGTACAATGGGGGGCACCATGCAAATTAGCTGGATAAGACTAATGAATCAGATCCCCAGAAAGGATAATCTCCTTAAAGATTAAAAATTAGCATTTAAGACTGATATTACTCAATCCTAGAGATTGACCTTAAAGATTGAGAATTACAAACTCATGGAATTCGATGATATCTAAACTCGAGCTTAAACGAGAAAATATTTTGATCAAAAATACAAACCGATCTGTTTTCTGAAAACCCTATTTTCAATTCGTTCATTACCATTGAACGTAAAATCCTAGGAATTCACCTGGAATTCATTAGGTCACCTGAACTAAATCGGGTGTCAACCGTAAGAACGGTGGTTGCATAGTGGTCAAAGACAGGACCTTGTGCCAGACCGAAAAATTATAAGGGTGAGCTTTACTATTGCTCCTACCAAGGATAGTAATTGCGTCCGACACGTTATAGACCATAATCAAAAGCATGTCACGGGACATTGCCTTAACAGTTGCTTGTTCAACGCTTTCCTTTACAACCGGATGGTAGTTTGCCGAAAGGTAATATACGGAACAAGTAAACTGGACATGTTGCTTTCCAAATACAAGGTTAGCAAGTGGGTGACACAAAACCGCAAGTTTTGAGCTAAAATTTTCAAATCTGAAACCCACCAAACCCACAAAAATATTTTGCAAACACCGGTAAAGGGTTATTCCGGAAAACTTATCTAGGATAAAAACTAGATTTCAAAAGATCAAATGTTTTCATAAAGATCCAATTTCCTTAATGGATCTAAATTTTTATAGTCATGTGGGACTGTAAACCATATCGTTACTACCATTGTTTATACCGCCGTATAGAAATCACTGATGTACAAAGTGTGAAGAATAAAGAAGTGATTCTAGTATTTCAAGACAATATTGCTTGAGGACAAGCAACGCTCAAGTGTGGGAATATTTGATAATGCTAAAAACGAACATATATTTCATAGCATTATTCCTCAAGAAAGACAAGCTTTTAGTTGCAATTGTTCTATTTACAAGTGATATTCGTTTAAATAATAAAAGGTGAAGACAAAATACAGATTCGACGATTTGAAGACGCAAACGACCAAAAAGCTCAAAAGAACAAAAGACAATCAAAGGGGTTCCAATTATTGATAAGAAACGTCTCGAAATTACAAGAGTACAAGATTCAAAATGCAAAGTACAAAATATAAAATTGTACGCAAGGACGTTCGAAAATCCGGAACCGGGACCAGAGTCAACTCTTAACGCTCGACGCAACGGACTAAAAATTACAAGTTAACTATGTATATAAATATAATATAATATATAATTAATTATATTAATTATATATATATTATATTTATATATAAAAAACCGTCGGCAGAGAAAACTCCAAGGACTGAGCTGTAAATACTATCTCCGCGACTCGCGGAGTTTGGAGGGTATTTTGCCGCGAGTCGCGGAGCCCCAAATTTCAACTCTGGCTATAAAGTAAACCGAATTCTGATCATTTTTCATAATCTATAATCTCTCTTCTCTCAATATATACGTAATATATATATATAATTTATATTTTAATTTTAATTTTAATTTTAAATCCTAATAATAAGGGTATGTTAGCGAATGTTGTAAGGGTGTAAGTCGAAATTCTGTCCGTGTAACGCTACGCTATTTTTAATCATTGTAAGTTATGTTCAACCTTTTTATATTAATGTCTCGTAGCTAAGTTATTATTATGCTTATTTAAAACGAAGTAATCATGATGTTGGGCTAATTACTAAAATTGGGTAATTGGGCTTTGTACCATAATTGGGGTTTGGACAAAAGAACGACACTTGTGGAAATTAGACTATGGGCTATTAATGGGCTTTATATTTGTTTAACTAAATGAAAGTTTGTTAATGTTAATATAAAGATTTACAATTGGGCGTTCCTATAAATTACCATATACACTCGATCGGACACGATGGGCGGGGTATTTATATGTACGAATAATCGTTCATTTAACCGGACACGGGAATGGATTAATAGCCACTAGAATAATTAAAACAGGAGTGAAATTACATTCAAGGGTAATTGGTGTAATTGTTAACAAAGTAGTAAAACCTTGGTTTACACGCAGTCGATAACCTGGTGTATTCATTAAACAAAGTATTAAAACCTTGTTACAATTCGAATCCCCAATTAGTTGGAATATTTAACTTCGGGTATAATAATAATTTGACAAGGACACTTGCAATTTATATTTATGACTGATGGACTGTTATGGACAAAAACCAGACGGACATATTAAATAATCCAGGACAAAGGACAATTAACCCATGGGCATAAAACTAAAATCAACACGTCAAACATCATGATTACGGAAGTTTAAATAAGCATAATTCTTTTATTTCATATTTAATTTCCTTTATTTTATATTTAATCGCACTTTTAATTATCGTACTTTTTAATTATCGCAACTTTTATTTTATCGCATTTTTATTATTCGCAATTTCATTATCGTTATTTACTTTACGCTTTAATTTAAGTCTTGTATTTATTTTATATTTTACATTAGGTTTTAACTGCGACTATAGTCTTAAAATCGACAAACCGGTCATTAAACGGTAAAAAACCCCCCTTTATAATAATAATATTACTTATATATATATTTGTATTTTTAATAAAAGTAAACTAATATAGCGTTGAGCTTTGTTTAAAGATTTCCCTGTGGAACGAACCGGACTTACTAAAAACTACACTACTGTACGATTAGGTACACTGCCTATAAGTGTTGTAGCAAGGTTTAAGTATATCCATTCTATAAATAAATAAATATCTTGTGTAAAATTGTATCGTATTTAATAGTGTTTTCTGCTAAAATTAATAACTATTTTATATACACCTCGTACGACATCACCACGATTTCGTATTGAACTTAAATTTATGAATCTAAATAGAAAAAGTATAAGTTTATAGTCAGAAATACAAGTTACAAGTCATTTTTGAAAGAGGTAGTCATTTCCGTCGAAAGAACGACATCTTGATGACCATTTTGAAAAACATACTTTCACTTTGAGTTTAACCATGATTTTTGGATATAGTTTCATGTTCATAAGAAAAATCATTTTTTTAGAAGTATAGATTTTAAATCAAAGTTCTTCTTAGCTTTTAATTATCCCAACCAAAACAGCCTCCTGTTTTACTACGACGGCGTATATCCAGTTTTATGGTGTTTATCGTGTTTCCGGGTTTTAAATCATTAAGTTAGCATATCATATAGATATAGAACATGTGTTTAGTTGATTTTAAAAGTCTAGTTAGAAGGATTAACTTTTGTTTGCGAACAAGTTTAGAATTAACTAAACTATGTTCTAGTGATTACAAGTTTAAACCTTCGAATAAGATAGCTTTATATGTATGAATCGAATGATGTTATGAACATCATTACTACCTCAAGTTTTCTGGATAAAGCTACTGGAAATGAGAAAAATGGATCTAGCTTCAAAGGATCCTTGGATGGCTTGAAAGTTCTTGAAGCAGAATCATGACACGAAAACAAGTTCAAGTAAGATTTCCACTCGAAATAAGATTGTTATAGTTATAGAAATTGAATCAAAGTTTGAATATGAGTATTACCTTGTATTAGAAATATATCTTACTATAAATAAGAAATATTTCTTGAGGTTGGATGATCACTCTACAAGATTGGAAGTAAGCTGGCAAACTTGGAAGTATTCTTGATTTTATGAAACTAGAACTTGTAGAATTTATGAATAACACTTAGAAATTGAAGATAGAACTTGAGAGAGATCAATTAGATGAAGAAAATTGAAGAATGAAAGTGTTTGTAGGTGTTTTTGGTCGTTGGTGTATGGATTAGATATAAAGGATATGTAATTTTGTTTTCATGTAAATAAGTCATGAATGATTACTCATATTTTTGTAATTTTATGAGATATTTCATGCTAGTTGCCAAATGATGGTTCCCACATATGTTAGGTAACTCACATGGGCTGCTAAGAGCTGATCATTGGAGTGTATATACCAATAGTACATACATCTAAAAGCTGTGTATTGTACGAGTACGAATACGGGTGCATACGAGTAGAATTGTTGATGAAACTGAACGAGGATGTAATTGTAAGCATTTTTGTTAAGTAGAAGTATTTTGATAAGTGTCTTGAAGTCTTTCAAAAGTGTATGAATACATATTAAAACACTACATGTATATACATTTTAACTGAGTCGTTATGTCATCGTTAGTCGTTACATGTAAGTGTTGTTTTGAAACCTTTAGGTTAACGATCTTGTTAAATGTTGTTAACCCATTGTTTATTAAATCAAATGAGATGTTAAATTATTACATTATCATGATATCATGATGCATTAATATATCTTAATATGATATATATACATTAAATGTCGTTACAACGATAATCGTTACATATATGTCTCGTTTCAAAATCATTAAGTTAGTAGTCTTGTTTTTACATATGTAGTTCATTGTTAATATACTTAATGATATGTTTAATTATCATAATATCATGTTAACTATATATATATATATATATATATATATATATATATATATATATATATATATATATATATATATCCATATATATTTCATCATATAGTTTTTACAAGTTTTAACGTTCGTGAATCGCCGGTCAACTTGGGTGGTCAATTGTCTATATGAAACCTATTTCAATTAATCAAGTCTTAACAAGTTTGATTGCTTAACATGTTGGAAACACTTAATCATGTAAATAATAATTTCATTTAATATATATATAAACATGGAAAAGTTCGGGTCACTACAGTACCTACCCGTTAAATAAATTTCGTCCCGAAATTTTAAGCTGTTGAAGGTGTTGACGTATCTTCTATAAATAAATGCGGGTATTTCTTCTTCATCTGATCTTCTCGTTACCAGGTAAACTCGGGTCCTCTACGAGCATTCCATCGAACCTTAACAATTGGTATCTTTTTTTGTTTAAGTCTTTTAACCTCACGATCCATTATTTCGACGGGTTCTTCGATGAATTGAAGTTTTTCGTTGATTTGGATTTCGTCTAACGGAATAGTGAGATCTTCTTTAGCAAAACATTTCTTCAAATTCGAGACGTGGAAAGTGTTATGTACAGCCGCGAGTTGTTGAGGTAACTCAAGTCGGTAAGCTAGTGGTCCGACACGATCAATAATCTTGAATGGTCCAATATACCTTGGATATAATTTACCTCGTTTACCAAATCGAACAACGCCTTTCCAAGGTGCAACCTTAAGCATGACCATCTCTCCAATTTCAAATTCTATATCTTTTCTTTTAATGTCGGCGTAGCTCTTTTGTCGACTTTGGGCGGTTTTCAACCGTTGTTGAATTTGGATGATCTTCTCGGTAGTTTCTTGTATTATCTCCGGACCCGTAATTTGTCTATCCCCCACTTCACTCCAACAAATTGGAGACCTGCACTTTCTACCATAAAGTGCTTCAAATGGCGCCATCTCAATGCTTGAATGGTAGCTGTTGTTGTAGGAAAATTCTGTTAACGGTAGATGTCGATCCCAACTGTTTCCGAAATCAATAACACATGCTCGTAGATAGTCTTCAAGCGTTTGTATCATCCTTTCGCTCTACCCATCAGTTTGTGGATGATAGGCAGTACTCATGTCTAGACGAGTTCCTAATGCTTGCTGTAATGTCTGCCAGAATCTTGAAATAAATCTGCCAACCCTATCAGAGATAATAGAGATTGGTATTCCATGTCTGGAGACGACTTCCTTCAAATACAGTCGTGCTAACTTCTCCATCTTGTCATCTTCTCTTATTGGCAGAAAGTGTGCTGACTTGGTGAGACGATCAACTATCACCCAAATAGTATCATAACCACTTGCAGTCCTTGGCAATTTAGTAATGAAATCCATGGTAATGTTTTCCCATTTCCATTCCAGGATTTTAGGTTGTTGTAGTAGACCTGATGGTTTCTGATGCTCAGCTTTGACCTTAGAACACGTCAAACATTCTCTTACGTATTTAGCAACATCGACTTTCATACCCGGCCACCAAAAATGTTTTCTGAGATCCTTGTACATCTTCCCCGTTCCAGGATGTATTGAGTATCTAGTTTTATGAGCTTCGCTAAGTACCATTTCTCTCATATCTCCAAATTTTGTGGTCCCTATACCGGGTTCCGTCTTCCCGAATATTAAGATGCTTCTCCAATCCTTTGGGTATTTCATCCTTTAAATTTCCCTCTTTTAAAACTCCTTGTTGTGCCTCCTTTATTTGAGTAGTAAGGTTAGTGTGAATCATTATATTCATAGATTTTACTCGAATGGATTCTCTGTCCTTTCTGCTCAAGGCGTCGGCTACCACATTTGCCTTCCCCAGGTGGTAACGAATCTCAAAGTCATATTCATTCAACAATTCAATCCACCTACGCTGCCTCATATTCAGTTGTTTCTGATTAAATATGTGTTGAAGACTTTTGTGGTCGGTATATATAATACTTTTGACCCCATATAAGTAGTGCCTCTAAGTCTTTAATGCAAAAACAACCGCGCCTAATTCCAAATCATGCGTCGTATAATTTTGTTCATGAATCTTCAATTGTCTAGACGCATAAGCAATCACCTTCATTCGTTACATTAATACACAACCGAGACCTTGCTTTGATGTGTCACAATAAATCACAAAATCATCATTCCCTTCAGGCAATGACAATATAGGTGATGTAGTTAGCTTTTTCTTCAATAACTGAAACGTCTTCTCTTGTTCATCCTTCCATTCAAATTTCTTCCCTTTATGCGTTAATGCAGTCAAGGGTTTTGCTATTTTGGAGAAATCTTGGATGAATCTTCTGTAGTAACCAGCCAATCCTAAAAATTGACGTATATGCTTCGGAGTTTTTGGGGTTTCCCACTTTTCAACGGTTTCGATCTTTGCCGGGTCCACGTGGATACCTTCTTTGTTCACTATGTGACCGAGGAATTGAACTTCTTCCAACCAAAATGCACACTTTGAAAACTTAGCGTACAGTTTTTCTTTCCTCAATACTTCTAGCACTTTTCTCAAATGTTCTTCGTGCTCTTGATCATTGTTTGAGTAAATAAGTATGTCATCGATGAAAACAATTACAAACTTGTCAAGATATGGCCCACACACTAGGTTCATATGGTCCATGAACACAGCTGGTGCGTTAGTCAATCCAAACGGCATAACCATAAACTCGTAATGACCATAACGCGTTCTAAAAGCAGTTTTTGGAATATCATCCTCCTTTACTCGCATTTGATGATATCCAGAACGTAAATCGATTGTCGAATAAATCGACGGGCCTTGTAGTTGATCAAATAAGTCGTCAATTCTTGGCAGTGGATAACAGTTTTTGATGGTAAGTTTATTCAACTCTCTGTAGTCAATACACAACCTAAATGTACCATCCTTCTTCTTGACAAACAAAACAGGAGCTCCCCATGGTGATGTGCTTGGTCGAATGAAACCACGTTCTAATAGTTCTTGTAGTTGGCTTTGCAGTTCTTTCATCTCGCTGGGTGCGAGTCTGTAAAGAGCACGAGCTATTGGTGCAGCTCCTGGTACAAGATCTATTTGAAATTCAACAGATCGATGTGGGGTAATCCCGGTAATTCTTTCGGAAATACATCGGGAAATTCTTTTGTGACGGGAACATCATTGATGCTCTTTTCTACAGTTTGTACTTTCTCGACGTGTGCTAGAACAGCATAGCAACCTTTTCTTATTAGTTTATGTGCCTTCAAATTACTAATAAGATGTAGCTTCGTGTTGCCCTTTTCTCCGTACACCATTAAGGGTTTTCCTTTTTCTCGTATAATGCGAATTGCATTTTTGTAACAAACAATCTCTGCTTTCACTTCTTTCAACCAGTCCATACCGATTATCACATCAAAACTCCCTAACTCTACTGGTATCAAGTCAATCTTAAATGTTTCGCTAACCAGTTTAATTTCTCGATTCCGACATATATTATCTGCTGAAATTAATTTACCATTTGCTAATTCGAGTAAAAATTTACTATCCAAAGGCGTCAATGGACAACTTAATTTAGCACAAAAATCTCTACTCATATAGCTTCTATCCGCACCCGAATCAAATAAAACGTAAGCAGATTTATTGTCAATAAGAAACGTACCCGTAACAAGCTCTGAGTCTTCCTGTGCCTCTGCCGCATTAATATTGAAAACTCTTCCACGGCCTTGTCTCTTCGTGTTCTCCTGGTTCGGGCAATTTCTAATAATGTGGTCCAGTTTTCCACATTTATAACAAACTATATTGGCATTACTCATTCCGACACCATTTGTTCCTTTCGTTCTGTTAACCCCTGGTCCGTAGACCTCACACTTCGCCGCGCTATGACCATTTCTTTTACACTTGTTGCAAAATTTGGTGCAGAACCCCGAGTGATACTTTTCACACCTTTGGCATAGCTGCTTCTGATTATTGTTGTTGTTGTTGTGGTTATTATTGTTGTTGGGATGATTGTTGTAGTTGCTGTTGTTGTTGTTGTTGTTGTTGGGCCGTTTGTTGTAGTTGCGATTGATGTTGTGATTGTTGGGATAGTTGTTGCGATTATTGTTGTAATTGCTGCTATTGTTGTATTGGTGATTCTTATCACCGTTTTCCTCCCACTTTCTTTTGACTTGCTTCACATTGGCCTCTTCAGTAGTCTGTTCTTTAATTCTTTCCTCAATCTGGTTCACTAGTTTGTGAGCCATTCTACATGCCTGTTGTATGGAGGCGGGCTCGTGTGAACTTATATCTTCTTGGATTCTTTCCGGTAATCCTTTCACAAACGCGTCGATCTTCTCTTCCTCATCTTCGAACGCTCCCGGACACAATAGGCATAATTCTGTGAATCGTCTTTCGTACGTGGTATCAAATCCTTGGGTTCGTAACCCTCTAAGTTCTATCTTGAGCTTATTGACCTCGGTTCTGGGACGGTACTTCTCGTTCATCAAGTGCTTGAATGCTGACCACGGTAGTACGTAAGCATCATCTTGTCCCACTTGCTCTAGATAGGTATTCCACCATGTTAACGCAGAACCTATGAAGGTATGCGTAGCGTACTTCACTTTGTCCTCTTCAGTACACTTACTTATGGCAAACACCGATTCGACCTTCTCGGTCCACCGTTTCAATCCGATCGGTCCTTCGGTTCCATTAAATTCCAAATGTTTGCAGGCAGTGAATTCTTTGTAGGTGCATCCTACACGATTTCCTGTACTGCTAGATCCAAGGTTATTGTTGGTATGTAGCGCAGCCTGTACTGCAGCTATGTTTGAAGCAAGAAAGGCACGAAATTCCTCTTTACTCATATTCAAGGTGTGTCGAGTAGTCGGTGCCATTTCCTTCAAAATAGTCAAATGAAACGAGTTAATCATATAGAATATCAAGAGTAGTCAATAATATTTCGTAGCGTAATATGAACTTATTTATAAAAGCTTTTTCTTCATATTAGCGTTTTATACTCTTTAATTCGGGTAGTACCTACCCGTTAAGTTCATACTTAGTAGCTAACATACTATTTCAACTACTACAATTCTATATGAAAAACTAATCACAAAAAAAAATATCATATTCAAACCTTTATACAATAACTTGCAACTTACGATACCGCTTTTTTTTTTACATATAGCATGAAATATAGCACATAAAACTTTGATACAAAGTAGTTGCGAAGAAAATTCTAGCTAGTACATAAGTAGTTCAGCAAAGGCAATAAAGACACGTAATTCATACGTCCAGAAACAAGTCATGCATTCTGGTTTTACTAGGACTACTTCCCATCCTTGGTCATGTGGAACATAACCGTTATGGTCGTTGATAAGACAGCGTGTTGTAACGTTGTCAAAGGGACGAGGGTTATGTAATGTCCAACAGTCCCGTAACAATCTAAAAACCTCATTTCTTACCCCAATTACCGACTCCGTCACTTGTGGGAACGTTTTGTTTAATAGTTGTAGCCCGATGTTCTTATTCTCACTTTGGTGAGAAGCGAACATTACTAATCCGTAAGCATAACATGCTTCTTTATGTTGCATGTTAGCCGCTTTTTCTAAATCACGAAGTCCTATATTCGGATATATTGAGTCAAAATAATTTCTTAACCCGTTGCGTAAAATAGCATTTGGGTTCCCCACAATATACGCGTCAAAGTAAACTGTGACAACCCGTAAATTTTCGGCAAAATTTAAACAAAAATCTTTATATGATTTCATTTAACCTCGACTAATTCCGACGATTCACGAACAATTATTTGTAAATAATTACCCATTAATTTGATATATTAATATTATTATTATTAATATCCTTTTTAAACAATATATCAATAATTAATATCTTTATTATCAGTATTGTTATTATGAATAAAAACAAATATTGACAAATATTCTTGGAAAAGTAGTAAATCAATTTGTTTATTTTAAAAAAAATATATATAAAAAAAATCCTTAAAATAAATGATTTTTTTAATAAAATAAATAAATAAATAAATAAATTACTTTTTAATTAAAAATTATAATGGAAAACTACTTTTATTATTTTATTTTGTGCATTATCACATGACCTAACATTTAATACTTTTGAATTTTAAAATCCCATTAAAAATTAAAATATTTCTTTTACTTTTAATTATTTTATTCTTTTTACCTAATTTTTTCAAGTATAAATACCTCTCATTTCTCATTCAAACTCACACCAAAATTTCTCTCATTCTCTCTTTGAAGAATTACTACTAGTAAGTATTCTTTTCTTACTTTTTTACTTTTTACTTTTTACATTTTACTTTTCACTTTTTACTATTTACTTCGGTTTATTATTTTTTTACCGAAACATGTAAATAATGTTATAAATTATATGCAATTAAAATTAAAATAAATAACATGTTATAATTAGTAATATATGTTACTAAAAATTATAAAAGTATTTTTATGAATTAATATATAGGAGTTATAATTAAAATCGAATTAATGAATATATATGTATATACGCACCTAACGTGAAGGTTATAATTAAAGATAGCGCACAAAGACTACAAACATCACCGCTACTTGTGGCCTAGGGTGATCCTTGTTACCATTATGGGACGCTTGTGGATCTCGAATGCCAAGACTTAGATTCTGGTCAAGAGATCCTGGGCCGCTCGGTAACAATAGATCATTCGAGTGACTTGCATGTTAGCGACGAAGTTTGGGCGAGATTGTACAACATCTTTGTTAAGAATTATAACCCGAACATTCTTAAACTAGAAGCTTACTATAAGTGAAATTTTTTCATAAATAGTAGGTATCCAAAAATAGAAACTTTTGAGAAATATGAACTTTTCTCGAAAATCGTCACTGTCAATATAGTTGCTATATTAATAAACATACTTTATGTCAAGTTAGACATTAACTAATCAAACGTTATACCTCAAGGTTGATATCCAGATCACTTACTTGCTTTACTTTCCTTCTTGTGTGGAATACTTCAACTGCTATTTAATGTGAGTTTCATATGATCCCTTTTACTCTTTACATTTTTGGGCTGAGAATACATGCGCAACTTTTATAACTGTTTTACACGTATCAACTATTAAACTGTGATATGTTGGTCTATGACCAGCAAGTCCACAACCGATAAGTATAAACGATAACTTGTTACGGGGCAAACTTGAAAGTCTAGTCTAAATATCAGTACCAACTATTAAACTGTGATATGTTGGGCTATGACCAGCAAGTCCCCAACCAACAAGTATAAACGATAACTTGTACGGGGCAAACTTGAAAGCCTAGTCTAAATATCAGTATCAACTATTAAACTGTGATATGTTGGGCTATGACCAGCAAGTCCCCAACCGACAAATATAAACGATAACTTGTTACGGGGAAAACTTGAAAGTCTAGTCTAAATATCAGTACCAACTATTAAACTATGCTATACCCGGCTATGTCTGACTAAGTCCCTAAAGTGATATTTTTAATTGCTGCGGCATTCTTAATTATTGGGGATAGGCCTATCGGGAGTAACGTCCCCGATACATTTGACTAAGTCTTTATATTACTTGATAATGAAATTAAACGACAAGGACAGAACAACTTGTCACGGGGCAAACAACATTTAGTCTAAATATCACGCACTGGCATAACTTTTTGATCCTGCGGGAGATCAACTTGACTGGATCTGAGTGATCTACTTATGAAAAACAAATCTTGTGGTCTAACACTATTACTGAAATCATTATTTATGACAAACCTATGAACTCACTGAACCTCGTGTTGACTTTTTAAGCATGTTTATTCTCAGGTACTTAAATATTGCTTCCGCTGTATATCTACTGCTTTGATGATGATTGCTTGCTATGCTTGGAGTCTTCATTACATATCATATCAATTAAAGACATATTTATCTTCCGCTGCAAAACTCAACAAAACGTCTCATGTAGAGTCGTTCTCGTTTATACAACTGTGATTTGATATAATTAGTCACAAATACCCCAGGCCCTATTTGGGGGTGTGACAGATTGGTATCAGATCAGGTTGTTGTAGAGAACCAGGATTGCATTTTATGTGTGCCTTATACAATTAGGTACCTTAGCAATGTAGGACTACAACTTTCCTTGACCGTAGTGCCTTTACTTATTGCCTTTATCTGTTAAATGCTACACTATACTTTAGAAACTTTACTTATCTTAGAATGCCGAGCCAACCTAAGAACTCTGCTCACTTTCCTAAGTATTATCCAATTACGCCAACGCATTTAAATGCGACGCCATGATTTCTGAAATTCTTGACATTCCTATGTCACCTATCATGGTTTTGTGTATTACATATGTATTACATGAAATATTATCATTGATTTTTGAAACTCCTATAATTGTTACTATTCATACTCAAACGTATATAACTCCCTGTTATATCACGTACCTATATGCCTTATACCTTTATGCATCGGTTTGCGAACCAGAAAATGTCATTGGGTTATCACAGTATACGAATTGAAAGTCTTTAATCGAAAGATTATTAGATTACATACTTATCATTTTATAATCTCGACACGTCATACTGCCATTATTGGAGTATAGACAAATCATATCTTATCATATCTATCCCAATAGACCTTGTCTACCACTTTTCCTAAATTTCCTCCGTAAATTACGGAAATCTTTTTGCTATAAATATGTATTCAAGGAGACGAATATATCATTTAGTATTCAATACCCATTTCATATCAAACCCTATTCCAAACACATAATATGAATTTCTCAAACTCCTCGAGCTCCAACGGCAGCGTAACCGGAACAAACGAACCAATCAGCCATCATCTATTCTGGTTGAATTGGGGATGGGTTCGTAGCTGACTCAATCAATGGAGGCAAGAAGAAGGTGATCCCTTCCATCAATCAAATTCACCTCTTGGCGAAGAACCTGAAGCACTTACCGGCGAACTAGTTCGGAACACCATTTTCTCTCTTCTTTCCAGGGTATCCCGTCACGAATATATAATATTGAAGATTTTAGATCTTATTCACCCTCTTGTTCCAACCGCCAATCATCCCGGAATGGTAGAAGAAGTCAACGAGCTTCACGCTCGAGTGGTGGCACTGGAGAATACGGTGCGATATCTACAAGCATCAGCTGCACCAGCAGCATAACCAGTACCATCAGCATCACAACCAACAGCATCAGCTTCATCAACAACAACATCCGCATCCCACGCCTCAACATCACACTCAGTACCTCAAACATCAAACGCCCATAGATACCAAGGAATATTAGTAATAATGAGCTAAGATGTATTGACTCATTCTTCGTGAAGAATTATATATGTATATCTTATATATATATGATTTGGAACAATAATAAATCTTGTCATACTAAGCAATTACGTGTGAATCTCAACTAGTATGTACTACTTGGTTAATTCATATCACTAATATGCTATGAAGTACACCCTTCGTTAATGACTTAACAATTGTTAATCACTGCTTCAACACAATAAACTCCATTTCATAATAAATCAAGTGTAACGATGAATGTATTGATTCATAACTTCATTAGCGAAATATTTCGCGACAATTATGAAATCTCTAAGGTTTTGGAGATTATTTATTCTCGTTCCAAACCGCAAATCAGATGAGTTTAATATATATTAACTCATTAAATCCATGATTATATCTGAAGAATACATATATGAACGTATATCTTCATAAAGATTGTAAATTCTATTGTACAAACTGTTAATTGTGAAAATATTTTAACGGGTAGGTAATACCCTAGAAATATTTGTATCTCACTTTAATACACTGTACATTCTTCAATTTCGATTCATAAATCATTAATTATACGCACTACCTTCACAATGATACACAATCATCTTCATACAAAATCAATTACACATTCTGAAATTAACATAACGGAATTCAAGTAAAGCTTTAGCAGGTGTTATCTTCCTAAAGATTACTACATTCATGAATTATATTCATTCGTATTCTGCAATGAATTATCACATCGCCGAAATTATCATTCATCAGTTTTAAAATCAATAACGCCTATTCGTTAACCATTAGATCCGTTGACGATTACAATCAGCGTTTAATCATCTAAAAATAAAATTTCTTGAAACCATCTCGGATTGGTAACCGATGATTCAGATATGGTAGCATTAAATGCAGAGGAAACAGAAGAATTTTCCTCATCATTGAATCTTAGAAATTCTAAGATATCACCGTATCTTTCGTTATAAATATCCTCTATATTTCTGAAGATATCTTTATAACGATTCTTGTCCGCAATTAATTATCTCTTTGCGATAACTTTATCACATCATAAAGGAAACTGTTTTAGTTTCTATATTCAAGTTTAAATTATAAATGTTTTGAAGAAGTGTTGGGAATTGAAGCATGAGTTAGTATAATATAATGACGTCAGGCCAACGTGATTATATTACAGTAAGTCATGCTAAATTTTTAATGGAAGATGATGATTCATAGACTTTATAATCATCATTTGCCATGTTACACGACTCTTACATTTAAACTCTAAAACATATCAAGAAAATATTTTTCTTGATAGTTCTATCTTTTCGTATATTCTAGTAATTTGACAAATCAAATCGTGCTATTACCTTTCATTCTGCTTTGTATATTATGATCATTCGAAACTTCATACCTACGAATTCTGGACCGTTACTTGCTTTACAAAAGAATGAAGCTTCAAAGGAAAATATAAATCCCGATAACAACACCGAAATTACAAACCACGTATATCAATGCGTATAGCAATATAAAGACACGGGAGAACTAAAAACACAATAAATCCTAGAGCATAATAGAAGTAAACAGACTCCTCTGGTGGGAGTTGGAAAAGAAGGAATATTGTAGCGATAACCAGTATAAGGTCAAGAACAAGAATTGGATGGAGCATTTTCACAATCTTTGAAAGTATGAATTGAGGAAGAAAGTATATAAGTGGTGAAGATAATGAAACGGAAGAAGCTAATTTATAGCAAAATTCCATAAATAGCAATTGAGGAAATTTACCGCATTTAATTAAAGAAAATCCTAATTTCCTTAATTAACGGAGAATCAAATCTTATAAAGATTATGAAGATTTCTTTAATTCCTTAAATTCCGGAAATCAATCGGGACTAAGTCAAAAGTTAAAGCGAACATTTAATTTCCTCATTTCAATCTTTTACGATAGCTTCGTTTATACTCTTCTTGTAATCGAATCATATCATTCCATATTACCCAATATTGGTAAAACTCTATTTCCCAACTCATATTCATCATTAAGATGTTCCTGTTGAAAATAATGACTATCTCTATCAAATATCGTGACCTTGATTTTCATGAACTCCTTTCTATTTTGTCTACCCTAATATTGTGGCATAAACGCTCAAGGTTTAAATAAGCTCACTATTATTCATCACACATTTCATGTATATTGAAATGCTTGTATAACGTCATCATCTCTTTCTGAGGAAAACCTAATCAATGACACTCTTGTTAAATCCTTTAGATAACCTCCGCATTAATAATAAAATGCACTTCGTAGAATTTATGGATCGTAAGATTTAAACGCTAGAAACAAAACAATATCCTATTAGTTGGAATTCACGAAAGGCCACGAGCATACCTGGGAATGTGAAGACAAATAAAACGAAAATATCCTCACCTGTTTACAAACAACTCTGACTGATGGCAACAACTAAATTTTGGGACGAAATTTCTATTAACAGGGGGATACTGTGACAACCCGTAAATTTTCGGCAAAATTTAAACAAAAATCTTTATATGATTTCATTTAACCTCGACTAATTCCGACGATTCACGAACAATTATTTGTAAATAATTACCCATTAATTTGATATATTAATATTATTATTATTAATATCCTTTTTAAACAATATATCAATAATTAATATCTTTATTATCAGTATTGTTATTATGAATAAAAAAAATATTGACAAATATTCTTGGAAAAGTAGTAAATCAATTTGTTTATTTTAAAAAAATATATATATAAAAAAAATCCTTAAAATAAATGATTTTTTTTAATAAAATAAATAAATAAATAAATAAATTACATTTTAATTAAAAATTATAATGGAAAACTACTTTTATTATTTTATTTTGTGCATTATCCCATGACCTAACATTTAATACTTTTGAATTTTAAAATCCCATTAAAAATTAAAATATTTCTTTTACTTTTAATTATTTTATTCTTTTTACCTAATTTTTTCAAGTATAAATACCTCTCATTTCTCATTCAAACTCACACCAAAATTTCTCTCATTCTCTCTTTGAAGAATTACTACTAGTAAGTATTCTTTTCTTACTTTTTTACTTTTTACTTTTTACTTTTCACTTTTTACTATTTACTTCAGTTTATTATTTTTTTACCGAAACATGTAAATAATGTTATAAATTATATGCAATTAAAATTAAAATAAATAACATGTTATAATTAGTAATATATGTTACTAAAAATTATAAAAGTATTTTTATGAATTAATATATAGGAGTTATAATTAAAATCGAATTAATGAATATATATGTATATACGCACCTAACGTGAAGGTTATAATTAAAGATAGCGTACAAAGACTACAAACATCACCGCTACTTGTGGCCTAGGGTGATCCTTGTTACCATTATGGGACGCTTGTGGATCTCGAATGCCAAGACTTAGATTCTGGTCAAGAGATCCTGGGCCGCTCGGTAACAATAGATCATTCGAGTGACTTGCATGTTAGCGACGAAGTTTGGGCGAGATTGTACAACATCTTTGTTAGGAATTATAACCCGAACATTCTTAAACTAGAAGCTTACTATAAGTGAAATTTTTTCATAAATAGTAGGTTTCCAAAAATAAAAACTTTTGAGAAATAGGAACTTTTCTCGAAAACCGTCACTGTCAATATAGTTGCTATATTAATAAACATACTTTATGTCAAGTTAGACATTAACTAATCAAACGTTATACCTCAAGGTTGATATCCAGATCACTTACTTGCTTTACTTTCCTTCTTGCGTGGAATACTTCAACTGCTATTTAATGTGAGTTTCATATGATCCCTTTTACTCTTTACATTTTTGGGCTGAGAATACATGCGCAACTTTTATAACTGTTTTATACGTATCAACTATTAAACTGTGATATGTTGGTCTATGACCAGTAAGTCCCCAACCGATAAGTATAAACGATAACTTGTTACGGGGCAAACTTGAAAGTCCAGTCTAAATATCAGTACCAACTATTAAACTGTGATATGTTGGGCTATGACCAGCAAGTCCCCAACCGACAAGTATAAATGATAACTTGTACGGGGTAAACTTGAAAGTCTAGTCTAAATATCAGTATCAACTATTAAACTGTGATATGTTAGGCTATGACCAGCAAGTCCCCAACCGACAAATATAAACGATAACTTGTTACGGGGCAAACTTGAAAGTCTAGTCTAAATATCAGTACCAACTATTAAACTATGCTATACCCGGCTATGTCCGACTAAGTCCCTACAGTGATATTTTTAATTGCTGCGGCATTCTTAATTATTAGGGATAGGCCTATCGGGAGTAACGTCCCCGTTACATTTGACTACTTCTTTGTATTACTTGATAATGAAATTAAACGACAAGGACAGAACAACTTGTCACGGGGCAAACAACGTTTAGTCTAAATATCACGCACTGGCATAACTTTTTGATCCTGCAGGAGATCAACTTGACTGGATCTGAGTGATCTACTTATGAAAAACAAATCTTGTGGTCTAACACTATTACTGAAATCATTATTTATGACAAACCTATGAACTCACTGAACCTCGTGTTGACTTTTTAAGCATGTTTATTCTCAGGTACTTAAATATTGCTTCCGCTGTATATCTACTGCTTTGATGATGATTGCTTGCTATGCTTGGAGTCTTCATTACATATCATATCAATTAAAGACATATTTATCTTCCGCTGCAAAACTCAACAAAATGTCTCATGTAGAGTCGTTCTCGTTTATACAACTGTGATTTGATATAATTAGTCACAAATACCCCAGGCCCTATTTAGGGGTGTGACATAAACACATCGTAACTTATGGATTTCCCAATGTGATATCCCCCATCTTTCGAACGAAAGCCTTTTATAAACCAAGGCATTCTTGGAAAGTTCTTCGAATGTATTACAAACTGATCTCGCCTTAAATAGTTGTGCCGAGGAATTCTGACCGACTCTAGACAAGATTTCATCAATCATGTCTCCGGGTAGGTCTCTTAAAATATTGGGTTGTCTATCCATTTTGTGTTTTTATACTGTAAAATAGACAAGAGTTAGATTCATAAAAAAAATAATTATTAATACAAGAAATTTTTACATATATCATAAAGCAGAAGCACACTATATTACATATATTACACCACACGAATACAACTATCTTATTCCGACTCGTTCGTTTCTTCTTCTTCGGTTTTGGTTCGTTTTGCCAAGTTTCTAGGGATATATGATGTTCCCCTAATACGAGCCGTCGTTTTCCACATTGGTTTAGAAAAACCTGGTGGTTTAGAGGTTCCCGGGTTATTGTCACAACTTAAGAAATACGGGTGTTGACGATACATATAAAGTTCATTGGGTTTGGAATCAAATTTCTCTCTTTTTATGCCCTTTACCTTATTGTTCTCTTTTGCCTTATTAAATTGTGTTGGGATAATTTCTATAACATCATCGGAATCCTTGTCGGGATCCGATTCATCGGAGAATTGGTCATCCTCCCAATACTTTGCTTCCTTGGCGGAAACACCATTGACCATAATTAACTTTGGTCGGTTGGTTGAGGATTTTCTTCTACTTAACCGTTTTATTATTTCCCCCACTGGTTCTATTTCTTCTTCCAGTTCCGATTCTTCTTCCGGTTCCGATTCTTCTTTCGGTTCCGACTCTTCTTCCGGTTCCTCTTCGGGAACTTGTGAATCAGTCCACGAATCATTCCAATTTATATTTGACTCTTAATTATTATTAGGTGAGTCAATGGGACTTGTTCTAGAGGTAGACATCTATCACATAATATCAAACGCGTTAAGAGATTAATATATCACATAATATTCACATGTTAAAAATATATAGTTTCCAAAAAAATTTGTTAAGCAATCATTTTTCAAGTAAACATGGTCGAAGTCCAGACTCACTAATGCATCCTAACAAACTCGATAAGACACACTAATGCAAAATTTTGGTTCTCTAAGACCAACGCTCGGATACCAACTGAAATGTCCCGTTCTTATTGATTAAAAACGTTCCATATTAATTGATTTCGTTGCGAGGTTTTGACCTCTATATGAGACGTTTTTTCAAAGACTGCATTCATTTTTAAAACAAAACATAACCTTTATTTCATAAATAAAGGTTTAAAAAGCTTTACGTAGATTATCAAATAATGATAATCTAAAATATCATGTTTACACACGACCATTACATAATGGTTTACAATACAAATATGTTACATCGAAATCAGTTTCTTGAATGCAGTTTTTACACAATATCATACAGACATGGACTCCAAATCTTGTCCTTATTTTAGTATGCAACAGCGGAAGCTCTTAGTATTCACCTGAGAATAAACATGCTTTAAACGTCAACAAAAATGTTGGTGAGTTATAGGTTTAACCTATATATATCAAATCGTAACAATAGATCACAAGATTTCATATTTCAATACACATCCCATACATAGAGATAAAAATCATTCATATGGTGAACACCTGGTAACCGACAATAACAAGATGCATATATAAGAATATCCCCATCATTCTGGGACACCCTTCGGATATGATATAAATTTCGAAGTACTAAAGCATCCGGTACTTTGGATGGGGTTTGTTAGGCCCAATAGATCTATCTTTAGGATTCGCGTCAATTAGGGTGTCTGTTCTCTAATTCTTAGATTACCAGACTTAATAAAAAGGGGCATATTCGATTTCGATAATTCAACCATAGAATGTAGTTTCACGTACTTGTGTCTATTTTGTAAATCATTTATAAAACCTGCATGTATTCTCATCCCAATAATATTAGATTTTAAAAGCGGGACTATAACTCACTTTCACAGATTTTTACTTCGTCGGAAAGTAAGACTTGGCCACTGGTTGATTCACGAACCTATAACAATATATACATATATATCAAAGTATGTTCAAAATATATTTACAATACTTTTAATACATTTTGATGTTTTAAGTTTATTAAGTCAGCTGTCCTCGTTAGTAACCTACAACTAGTTATCCACAGTTAGATGTACAGAAATAAATCGATAAATATTATCTTGAATCAATCCACGACCCAGTGTATACGTATCTCTGTATTGATCACAACTCAAACTATATATATATTTTGGAATCAACCTCAACCCTGTATAGCTAACTCCAACATTCACATATAGAGTGTCTATGGTTGTTCCGCAATATATATATATAGATGGGTCGACATGATAGGTCGAAACATTGTATACGTGTCTATGGTATCTCAAGATTACATAATATACAATATAAGTTGATTAGGTTATGTTTGGAATAGATTTATTACTAACTTTCACGTAGGTAAAATGAGTAGTTTTTATCAATCTTGTTTTACTCGTCATTTCTTCGTTTCTAATCCGTTTTGAGTGATTCCAGTGGCCACGATTTTGTATTGAACTTAACTTTATGAATCTAAATAGAAAAAGTATAAGTTTATAGTCAGAAATACAAGTTACAAGTCGTTTTTGAAAGAGGTAGTCATTTTCGTCGAAAGAACGACATCTTGATGACCATTTTGAAAAACATACTTTCACTTTGAGTTTAACCATGATTTTTGGATATAGTTTCATGTTCATAAGAAAAATCATTTTTTCAGAAGTATAGCTTTTAAATCAAAGTTCTTCTTAGCTTTTAATTATCCCAACCAAAACAGCCCCCGGTTTTACTACGACGGCGTATATCCAGTTTTATGGTGTTTATCGTGTTTTCGGGTTTTAAATCATTAAGTTAGCATATCATATAGATATAGAACATGTGTTTAGTTGATTTTAAAAGTCTAGTTAGAAGGATTAACTTTTGTTTGCGAACAAGTTTAGAATTAACTAAACTATGTTCTAGTGATTACAAGTTTAAACCTTCGAATAAGATAGCTTTATATGTATGAATCGAATGATGTTATGAACATCATTACTACCTCAAGTTTTCTGGATAAAGCTACTGGAAATGAAAAAAATGGATCTAGCTTCAAAGGATCCTTGGATGGCTTGAAAGATCTTGAAGCAAAATCATGACACGAAAACAAGTTCAAGTAAGATTTCCACTCGAAATAAGATTGTTATAGTTATAGAAATTGAATCAAAGTTTGAATATGAGTATTACCTTGTATTAGAAAGATATCTTACTGTAAATAATAAATATTTCTTGAGGTTGGATGATCACTCTACAAGATTGGAAGTAAGCTGTCAAACTTGGAAGTATTCTTGATTTTATGAAATTGGAACTTGTAGAATTTATGAAGAACACTTAGAACTTGAAGATAGAACTTGATAGAGATCAATTAGATGAAGAAAATTGAAGAATGAAAGTAGTTGTAGGTGTTTTTGGTCGTTGGTATATGGATTAGATATAAAGGATATGTAATTTTGTTTTCATGTAAATAAGTCATGAATGATTACTCATATTTTTGTAATTTTATGAGATATTTCATGCTAGTTGCCAAATGATGGTTCCCACATGTTTTAGGTGACTCACATGGGCTGCTAAGAGCTGATCATTGGAGTGTATATACCAATAGTACATACAACTAAAAGCTGTGTATTGTACGAGTACGAATACGGGTGCATACGAGTAGAATTGTTGATGAAACTGAACGAGGATGTAATTGTAAGCATTTTTGTTAAGTAGAAGTATTTTGATAAGTGTCTTGAAGTCTTTCAAAAGTGTATGAATACATATTAAAACACTACATGTATATACATTTTAACTGAGTCGTTAAGTCATCGTTAGTCGTTACATGTAAGTGTTGTTTTGAAACCTTTAGGTTAACGATCTTGTTAAATGTTGTTAACCCATTGTTTATTAAATCAAATGAGATGTTAAATTATTACATTATCATGATATCATGATGCATTAATACATCTTAATATGATATATATACATTAAATGTCGTTACAACGATAATCGTTACATATATGTCTCGTTTCAAAATCATTAAGTTAGTAGTCTTGTTTTTACATATGTAGTTCATTATTAATATACTTAATGATATGTTTACTTATCATAATATCATGTTAACTATATATATATATCCATATATATGTCATCATATAGTTTTTACAAGTTTTAACATTCGTGAATCGCCGGTCAACTTGGGTGGTCAATTGTCTATATGAAACCTATTTCAATTAATCAAGTCTTAACAAGTTTGATTGCTTAACATGTTGGAAACACTTAATCATGTAAATAACAATTTCATTTAATATATATATATATATATATATATATATATATATATATATATATATATATATATATATATATATATATATATATATATATATATATATATATATATATAAACATGGAAAAGTTCGGGTCACTACATTACTTTTCCGGCCCTTTGACATGCATCACAAGATTTGCAAAAAAGGTGTGCGTCTTTGAAAATTGTAGGCCAATAGAATCCAGCATCGTAAACTTTTCTTGCTGTGAGTTGAGGCCCATAATGCCCTCCTGTTGGTCCTGTGTGATAATGGTTTAAGATTTGACTAGCTTCATCTCCGAATACACATCGGCGTATTATTCCACCGGGACAACTTTTAAACAAATGTGGATCTTCCCAGAAATAGTGTTTTATATGACTAAAGAATTTCTTTCGTTTTTGGTACGACAATCCTTTTTCATGGAATCCACATACTAAATAGTTTGCATAATCTGCAAACCATGGAATTTCACTATAATCTATCTTCAATAGATATTCATCAGGAAAGTTGTCTTGTATGGCCGATTCATTTAGAACTTCTAATTCAGGATTTTCAAGACGAGAAAGATGATCAGCGGGGAGATTTTCTGCTCCCTTTTTATCTCGGATTTTAATATCGAACTCTTATAAGAGTAAGATCCAACGGATTAATCTTGGTTTAGCATCTTGTTTCGAAAATAAGTATCTAAGAGCAGAATGGTCAGTATAGACCACCGTTTTTGCTAGAACGAGATATGAATGAAATTTGTCAAAAGCAAAGACAATAGCAAGGAGTTCTTTTTCAGTAGTTGTGTAATTCGTTTGTGCTCCTTGTAACGTCTTACTAGCATAATAAATAGGTTGAAATCGTTTTTCAATCCTTTGTCCTAAAACGGCTCCCATTGCAAAATCACTTGCATCGCACATTAGTTCAAATGGTAGATTTCAATTTAGAGTTATCATGATTGGCGCATTAGTGAGTTTCTCTTTAAGAATATTAAAAGATTTGATGCATTCATCTGAAAAGATGAATGGTGCATCTTTTTCTAGGAGTTTATTAATAGAAGTGGCAATTTTAGAAAAATCTTTTATGAAACGTCGGTAAAAACCGGCATGCCCTAGAAAACTCCTAACTCCTCTAACATTGGTAGCATGTGGAAGTTTAGCAACTACATCTACTTTAGCTCTATCCACTTCAATTCCTTCCTTTAAAATTTTATGACCAAGAACGATGCCTTCTTTAACCATGAAATGGCATTTCTCCCAATTAAGTACTAGATTTGATTGTTCGCATCTAATAAGCATTCGTTCAAGATTAACTAGACATGATTCAAATGTATCACCGAAGACTGAAAAGTCATCCATGAAAACTTCCATGCATTCTTCTATCATGTCGTGAAAAATCGCCATCATGCACCTTTGAAAGGTTGCAGGGGCGTTGCAAAGTCCAAATGGCATGCGTTTATAAGCAAAAGTACCATAAGGGCACGTGAATGTGGTTTTCTCTTGATCCTCGGGTGCTATCGATATCTGTCTTCTTCTTTTAGCACTTGAATTTCTTCTGTTGTTGGTTCATATCCATTAGCCATAAGTGTAGCTAACATTTCAGTTTCATCAATTGGTTCAGTTCCTTCTCCTAAAGAACATTCTCCTGTTCCTTGTAATTCTGGAAATTCTTCTAACAATTCTGCATGTGAATCTATAGTTTGAATATAATAGCATGTATCATCTGCAGATTGCGGTTGTTGCATTGCTCTATCAACTGAAAAGGTAACACTCTCGTCCTCTATACTTAGGGTCAGTTTCTTACTAAACACGTCTATTATTGCTTTAGCCGTGTTTAAGAATGGTCTTCCTAATATGAGAGAAACTCGAGAATCTTCTTCCATGTCCAGAATAACAAAATCTACTAGAAATACTAAAGTACCAACTTTAACTAGCATGTTTTCCATTATCCCTCTAGGATATTTTACTGATCGATCGGCTAGTTGTATACTTATTCATGTTGGTTTCAATTCTCCAAGGTCTAGTTTAGCGTATAGTGAATACGGCATTAAATTTATACTAGCACCTTAGTCTGCCAATGCTTCTATTGAACTAAGACTACCCAGAAAACATGGAATTGTGAAACTTCCTGGATCAGATAATTTTTCTGGTATCTTATTCAACAGCACTGCAGAACAATTAGCATTCATAGTAATAGCCGAAAGTTCTTCCATTTTCTTTCTATTTGTGATTAGATCTTTCAAGAATTTAGCATATCTAGGCATTCCTGAAATTACATCAATGAAAGGAAGATTTACATTTATTTGTTTAAACATATCCAAGAATTTGGATTGCTCGGCTTCAAGTCTCTCTTTTCTCATTTTACCCGGGTAAGGAAGTGGTGGTTGGTATGGTTTAACATAAGGTTTAGCTTTAACTGTGTTATCTTCATTAACCTTTTCAATTACAGGTTCTATTTCCTTATCTTGTTCAGATTGTGGTTCTTGTAGAGTAGGAATAGCGTCATCAGAAATTACAGGTATTTCAGGTGGTTTAAGTGTAATACCACTTCTTGTGGTAATGACTTTAGCTGTTTCATTTCGGGGGTTAGCATTTGTATCACTAGGTAGACTTCCTGGTTTTCTTTCACCTATTAACCTTGCTAGGTTGCTTACTTCTTGTTCCAAATTTTGAATAGAAGCTTGTTGATTTCTAAATGCTTGAGCATTTTTTTCATTGGTTTGTTTCTGAGATGTGAAAAACTGCGTTTGAGATTCAACTAGTTTCAACATCATATCTTCTAAATTTGGCTTTTTATCATCGGTTTGTGGTGGTTTGTTTTGAAAAATAGGTCTTTGCTGATTGTAAGTATTATTGGATACTTGTTGATTGCTAGGACCTTTTTGGTTATTATATGGAATATTTCGGTTATAATTCTGGTTTTGATTGTAGATTGGTCTTGGCAGTTGATAATTATTCTGATAATTATTTCCAGGCCTTTGGTTCATGTATGAAACATTCTCTCTTTGTTCCATTGTTAGTTCAATACCGAGACAATCTTTTGTCAAATATGGTCCTCTACACTGCTCACAACTAATTCGTATTGAGTGAATATCTTTAGTCATCTTTTTCATTCGTCTTTCGACAACATCTATCTTTGTGGAAATGGAATCTAAGTCATGACTACAATCGGCTCTAGCTGCTTTAGATGATCTAACGATATCTTTTTCTTGGTGCCACTCATGTGAGTGGGAAGCAGTGTTATCAATAATTTTGTAAGCGTCAGCTGCGGTTTTCTTCATAATGGAACCACCAGCTGCTATATCGATGTCTTTTCTTGTAGTTATGTCGCATCCTTGGTAGAATATTTGTATTATTTGACAAGTGTCTAAACCATGTTGCGGACATCCTCTTAATAACTTTCCAAATCTTGTCCACGCTTCATATAGAGTTTCATTTGGCTTTTTCGTGAACGTAACAATTTCTCTTTGAAGTCTTACAGCTTTAGATGCCGGAAAGAATTGTTTAAGAAATTTTTCGACTAAAACATCCCATGTATCAATTGCCCCTTCAGGTAATGATTCTAACCAATCTTTGAGTTCTCCCTTTAAAGTCCAGGGAAATAACATGAGATATATCTGTTCATCCTCAACTTCTCGGATTTTAAATAAAGTACAGATCCTATTAAAGGTACGAAGATGTTCATTTGGATCTTCCTTTAGCGCACCACTAAATTGGCATTGATTAGTTACCATGTGTAGGATTTGTCCTTTGATTTCATAATCTGGCGCATTAATGTCTGGTTGAGTAATTGCGTGACCTTGGTCAGTGCGTTTAGCTCTCATTCGGTCTTCCATACTTAGAGGTTCCAGATTTTCCATGATTGAATTTGTTGAATCTGAATCACTAGAGTATTCTGATTTAATGGGTTGTTCCTCGACAATCTCTGTTTAAATGATTGGTGGTTCCGGAGGAAAGATTAATGGATCAGGATCTCTGAATTGTCCCTGAATATCTTCCGGATTCTCAATTGTGAGGTCGGGTTCAAAAAATGGATTATCGGAAATTTGAATTGGAGTACTTGGTCGACTTGATGACGATTCTATAGAAAAATCAACGGCGACAATATTGGCTAGATGTCTTGATCTGGTTATAGGTGGTGAACGTATAAAAGGTGGTGAACGTTTTGCTCGGTGCATTCACTGAATATCCTATTAGTTATAAAAGATAAAAATTATTAAAGTTATCAAATTACTAGACTTTTCTGCTTTTGCCCACATTTCGAATAGCCAATAGATGCAATAGGGAGCCAGAACCCTTTAAATCGGAAGCTCACAACTCAGCCACTAACAAATCCAACTATTACTACGAAGCAGAAAATTTTGGATGTCTATCAATTTAACCACTTGAAACAATTTTTCGTTGAAATTTAAAGAAATTTTAGAGAAGAAATAGAAAATTCTAAGTCCTAAAAACTAGAGCGTCGATGAAAAAGAAAAAGTGCGTCGAAAAATGTCGAAAAATGTCGAAAAATAAAAGGTCGAAAAATAATAAAAAAGAACGTAGCGCGTCGAAACTTAAAAGTCTAAAAACTAAGAATTAAAAGTTGCGTCTAAAGATATTAAAGCTTAAAAGAAATTCTATATCCAAAATGGCAATAACTTAAAAAAGGTACTAAAATATTAAAACGGCATCGCAAAATTCTAAAGCACCTAAATCTTAGTCTAAAGAAAAAGTACTTAAGGAATTTTACGGCAAAGCCTAATAATTTAGAAATAAAAATAACTATGACAAAAACTATGACTTAAAACTAATTACGAACGAAAAATACAAATATTACGCTAAAACAAATAAAAAGATACAAAATATAAAAATAAACTTAAAGTTGTAAAAAGTACAATTTTTATAAAAATATTATTTTTATATTATTTATTTATAAAAGTATTAATTTTTATATATTAATTAAAACTAAATTAAACTTAAAATACAAATTAAATAAGAAAACTAAAATTAAAAACTAATTAAAAAAAACTAACCCTAAATAGGGTTTTAATTAATAATAATAATAATTATTACTCCGTAATTATTGCAGTTGGCAGTCAAACTGTGGCGTGTCAGATCAGGCCATGCCATCGCATGGCCTTTGCATTATAAATCCATGCGGTCGCATGGAGTAGGGTTTTGGGCCAGGTTCTGGGCTGCTACAGTTCTCGGGCCGAGTTCTTTAAATTTTTTTTTTTCTGTTTTGTGATTTATATTTATACAAAATATATATAAAAATTAAATAAAAACTTAATTTTTAAATAAAAATAAAAACTTTATAATTTTATATATATTTAACAAACTATTAAAAATATATAATTTTTCTTTTTCTTTTTATATTTTTGAAAACTAAAACGTATTTTTACAAAAGCGTATTTTTACAAAAGTAAATTAAAAATATTTTTTTTATATAGCGTTGCGCTTTCGGCGTTTTAGTGTCCCCGGCAGCGGCGCCAAAAATACTTGATGTTCGTAGAGGTGTATACAAAATAGTTATATTTTTACAAGGAAATACTATTAAAATTTTACACAAGTTATTTATTTATTTATAGAGTGGATATACCTAAACTTTGCTACAACACTTATAGGCAGTGCACCTAATCGTACAGTAGTGTAGTTTTTAGTAAGTCCGGTTCGTTCCACAGGGATCTTTAGCCAAGTTTAACGCTATATTTTTAAAACTATATTTGTAAATATATAAATATGTATATAAGTAGTATTATTATTATAAAAGGGGGTTTTTACCGTTTAATGACCGGTTTGTCGATTTAAAAACTTTAGTCGTAGTTAAAACCTAATGTAAAATATAAAAAAATAAATACAAATTAATTTAAAGCGTAACGTAAATAACGATAATGGAATTGACAATAAATAAAGTGCGATAATTAGAAAGTACGATAATTAAAAGTGCAATTAAATACAATGATAGTAAATAAAAGTGCGATAATTAAAAGTGCAATTAAATATGAAATAAAAGAATTATGCTTATTTAAACTTCCGTAATCATGATGTTTGACGTGTTGAATTTTAGTTTATTACCAGGTGTTAATTGTCCTTTGTCCTGGATTATTCGATATGTCCATACGGATTTGTCCATAATAGTCCATCAGTCATAATCATAAAATGCAGAAGTCTTCGTTAAATTATTCTTATTTTCGAAGTCAAATATTTAAACTAATTGGGGATTCGAATTGTAACAAGGTCTTATTACTTTGTTTAATGAATACACCAGGTTATCGACCGCGTATAAACCAAGGTTTTAATACTTTGTTAGCAATTACATCAATTACCCTTGAATGTAATCCACCCCTGTTTTAACTAGTCCATTAACTATTAATCCAATCCCGTGTCCGGTAAAATGAACAATTATTGGTATTTATAGATATCCCGCCCACCGTACCCGATTAAGCGTATGTGGTTATTTATAGATACGTCAAATTATAACCTTTATATTAAATTAACGAGGTATCGTTAAGTTAATATAAAGGCCATTAATAGCCCATAGTCTTATTTCCACAAGTATCGTTCTTTTGTCCAAACCCCAATTATGGTACAAAGCCCAATTACCCAATCTTTAATATTTTAGCCCAACATCATGATTACTTCGGCTTAAATAAGCATAATAATAACTTAGCTACGAGACATTAATTTAAAAAGGTTGAACATAACTTACAATGATTAATAATAGCGTAGCGTTACACGGACATAATTTCGACTTACACCCTTACAACATTCGCTAACATACCCTTATTATTAGAATTTAAAATTAAAATTAAAATTAAAATTATATATTATACGAGTGAGAGATAGGAAGGAAAAAAAAGATGTGTTTAAGTTCGCTCAAAACTGCGAAATTTATAGGCATGTGGCCACAAAAAGTGGCTCATGCGATCGCATGGATATTAAGCCTACAGGCCATGCGATCGCATGGAGGTAGGATACAGCTCACATTGCTTTGTTTGCTTTCTTGCCGACGGTTTTTTAATAATAATATAATATATAAATAATTTATAGAATTATTTAAATATTATATTATATTCATGTGCATAGTTGACTTGTAATTTTTAGTCCGTTGCGTCGAGCGTTGAGAGTTGACTCTGGTCCCGATTCTGGATTTTCGAACGTCCTTTCGTACAATTTAATATCTTGTATTTTGCGTTTTGCATCTTATACTTTTGTAATTTTGAGACGTTTCTCACCAATAATTTGAACCACTTTGATTGTACTCTGTACTTTTGAGCTTTTTGGTCGTTTGCATCTTCAATTCGTCGAATCTGTCTTTTGTCTTCACCTTTTATTATTTAAACGATAATTACTTGAAATTAGAACAATTGCAACTAAAAGCTTGTCTTTCTTGAGGGATAATGCTATGAAATATATGTTCATTTTTAGCATTATCAGTGGTGTATTGGTTTGGTTAGTGAATGATATTTGTTTTTGATTAGGATTATAGTAGCTTTGGTTAGATGTTCCTACCTGTTGGTAGTTTTGATTACTCACGTAGTTCACATGAGCATCCGAATTCATGGGAATATCATCTAAATCAACATGATTGCATTGAGTAATTTGAGGACAATTCTTTGTGAGATGTGGACCCTCGCATCGTTGACAACCTACTTGTATTGTAACTACTGTTTGTTGAATCTTCTTCAATTCTTTCCCAAATGTTTGAAATTGATTGTTCAAGCTTGCAGGCATCACTTGCCCATTTTCACTCTCGACTTGTGCTACAATCGTCCTTGATAAATCTCATGGTGAAGGTGCCCATTCATAAGTGTCGACCAAGATATCTTCTAGCATAATTTCGGCCGCATTTGGTGATTTGTACATAAATACCCAACCGGATGTAGAATCAAGATATCGATTCGTTAACATATTACAACCTCGATAGAATGTGTTGATATACTCCTTCTTCATCAAACCATGCTGTGGGCAAGCTCTTAGTAGCTTCTTAAATCGTACCCATGCATCATACAAACTCTCGTCACTCCGTTGTGTGAACCCATTAGTCTCCATTCTTAGCCGCTCTTCTTTTGACGGTGGAAAGAAATGATTTATAAACTCGTTTATTAATTCTTGAAAAGACCTTATAGAATCGGATGGTAAACTTTGCATCCAAGATTTTGCATCTCCTTGAAGTGTGAAGGGGAATGCCCTTAGTTTAAAAGAGTTATCGGTGACGTTTTTGGTTTTGTAAATATCACAAAGATCATTAAAGTGTTGAATATGTTCGAACGGATTTTCATCTATCAACCCATGAAAGTATGTATCCTTGATCAACGTGAAAAAGTTACCCTCGATCTTCCAATTATCCGCTTCAATTGGTGGTTTTGTAATAGCCGGTGCTATCATTGTTGGTGCAACCAATCTAGTGTTCCACATTAGCTTGTCGTTTGGTTCATTCAATAAATCTTGATTAACCGGAGGACCATTAAGATCGCCCTCTTCATTGTGAATCGGATTACCGTTTGGATCCATCTCTTCTAAACAAAATGACAAAGCTTCGAAATTCTTTCTTAATACCCTTTCTTCTCTACGATTATAAACCCCGTGCACGTGTCTTTCCGGATCGGAAAATGCTTGTGTGAATTCTTGATCCTTGCGAGACCTTGTTTTCATACACCAAAGGTACCTACCCTTCAATCACAACACAAACACAAGCGGTTTTCCAAACGAAAATAATAATATAAAATGCGAAAAGTAACTTCCGTAAGGGTGAACCCCTACGAAAGGATCGAACAATCAAAAGTTTAAATCAAATAACCAACTAAGCTAGCCGCAATCTCCGGCAGCGGCGCCAAGAAAGTGTGATGCGTGCGTGACAATGCATCTTTTGCCCTCTAAATTTATACAAGACTCAAATATTACAATTAAGCATACACAACTAACGAGCACTTAGAACCCGGTTATTATAGCACTTTAATGTAAGTATTCTTATCAAGTTCGTCCCAAGAGATTCAGTGTAAGTCGCATATTTGAAACTATCAATTGTCCTAGGGTTTGTTTGATTGGGGGGGGGGGGGGTTCGTTTGATATCAACTAACAACTAAAACTTGCACAATTAAACAAACCTAAAATTATCAATTAAACTAGTGACAAGAAACAAGTAGCGAAGTATTAAGACTTAAAACAATTAACTAAGAAGTGTTCACTTATCTAATCCTCTATATGCTTTGGCTTGACCCATTTTTCCTATAATAATATCTCATTAGTTATTGAACTAATAAATGTTTAGCATCAATACTAAACCTCAAATCAAATGATACTCCACGAATTCACATAAGCTTTATATGTTAAGATCGAGTTAAGCATGATTTGGTCATTGAGATTGAACTTAGGTTAAAATCACTTAAAACCTCCAACTATCGAAATCACTTAAGATAATTGGCATTACTATGTTGACTATAGGCCAATTGAAAACCAACCTAGATCAAGAACATAGTGCATATTAATTCACTTCTCAAAGGTGTTGAAGTGCATATTAATTCACTTCTCAAATCACTAAGAGAGCTACACAACATATGTAATAAAAGTCAAGCTTAAAACAAACTCATAGTAATGGATCTTTAGCCAACTCAACAACACATAATCTTGTAATTCATTCAAACAACAATAATCAATTGATTTGGGGCAAACACTAGTATTAGAGATTCATAGATAAGCAAACACAAGAGATTTAGCCAATCATGGATAAAATTAAACTAATGATAAGCATGGAAATGTAAATCATCGTCATCTTCAAGTTAGTACAAGTAATCAATGCTAAATATGAAAAGTAAAGTGAAGATTACAACCCAAAATCTAAAGAAGATGAAGATCTAAGCTAAACAATGATGAATCTTGAGCTAGCTTCCTTGAATCCACCCTTAAACACCAATGGATGATGAAATTAGGGTTTAGTGTGTGAAATTCAGACTTTTAGCAGCTGCTCCAAAAGATGCATATGAAAAATGACCTAATCTCATTCCTTTTATAGTGCTGAAAATTTGGGCTGAAACAACGTCATGAGCGCCACTTTTACTTCAGGAGCGGCGCTTTTGGCTTAGTGAGGAGTAGCACTTTTGACTTTGGAACGCCGCTTTTGGCTCTGAACAGGGCGTCGCTTTTGTTGGGGAACGACGCTTTTGGCTAATTAGGAGCGATGCTTTTGGCATTTAGAACGGCGATTTTGCTCACTCAAGAAAAATGGAGACAAATTGTGCATAATAGCGCCGCTTTTCATTATGGAACGACGCTTTTGGGCCTTCAGGAGTGGTGCTCCTTTATAGGAGCGGCGCTTTTTAAGCTGTTTCCTGCACTTGTCATTTTCTTAGCCAATTTTGCCATGATTTGGTCAAATTTACACCAAATCAACTCCTTAGCCCTTAATTTACCAATTAGCTCAATAACACACTAAATAGGCTCCGAGATAGTCAAAAACCAAGCAAAGTGAGGTAAATATCGCGAAATAAAATATATATAAATGGAGCGATATCAACTATGCAACCGTACAGATGGAATTGCAACCGTACGGATGCATGTGCAACTGTACAAATGTAGATCAGATCAGTAGTTGTTGTTTAATTTAGTTGTTTTCTAGCCGTTATGTTGTCCGCGTGAATTATGATAATCCGGATGTAATTTCTGAAAATGCATAAGTGTTAGGTGGACTTTTAGTGACACTTTTGCCACTGATTTACTGTACTGTGCTGTTTTGTGTTAACAGACAGAAACTAACTTGATTTGCCTTATGTTCAGGTGATAAGGATAAGGAAGCCGCTCAGTGATAGATTATCTGAGCTAGTTGCTGGTATTCGGATAGTGGGTCTATCTCCGAATAGAGTATTAAGTAGCTGACATGCTACTTGTTCAGACTCTTTATTATTATATTTATATCTTGTATGAATACCATGTGTAGTTAGATATTGACATGCTAGCTATTACGTGTGAACATTTAACGGGTAGGTACTACTCGGTTAGTTTACATTAAAAATATGCTACAATGTACTTTGACATCAACGATTTAATAATCGTTATCTATATTCTCTACTTGCGCCACAATATAAATCCTTCCATGAAAAATCAAAACTACCATATGAGCCTGATTGCATACTTTCATTTTGATGTACCCAAAAACTCTTTAGAAGACACCTCCATTCATGAAAACCAGGAAACCTTGTTTGTGCCTTTCGAAATTCACGACATCTCTACGTTAACTATTATATTCATATAACGGCTATATTCTACGCTTATGTGCTTCGATTTGTAATTTCTGAACAAAGAAACACATCGATTTGCGAACCATTATTTTGGATTTGTTAGCTTTGAGAATAATGATGAAGTAGCAAAAGCTGTTGAAGGTCTTAGAAGACATGAGTTTGATAAATAAAAGAATGGTCCGTTGGAAAAGTTCAGAAAAAGACTGCAAAAAATTTGAAGTGAAAAACGGATTGAACAAACTATGAAGGAGATTGTAAAAATATCACCAAAGCTAAACCTGTACATAAAGAAATTCGATGATCCAGCTTCTGATGAAAACCTTAGAGAATATTTTTACTCCTTTCCAGATAATAATTTATTACAAGCACGAATTTCTTTAATCATCTTTCATTATAAATATCTTCAGTATTACTAAAGATATTTTCATATTTTCCTTCATTTTAGATATTCTCAATATTTCTGAGATGCCTTCCTATCACTCGTGCCCATGATAAATTCTTTCTTCACGCTGTTCGCAAAATGATGTATAGGAAATTGTTCTAGTTTCTAAAAAGCGGAAAAAACAATTGAGTTTTTAAATTCATAGATATTCTGGAGTAATGTTGAAATGAAAGCATGAGTTAGTGCAATATAATGACACTTGATCAACGTGATTATATTACAGTAAGTCATGCGAAAGATCTAATGGATCGTGATGGTAGTAATGCTTGATCAACCTTACCTTCACCACGAACCATGTTACTTGACTTGTATTCATCATGGAACCGAACTTGACTCGAGATGGGCATTCATAAAACTATCCGTGTATCAATCTCGAAGAAATAATTACTCTTATTAAATTCTGTTATAATTCTCGTAAAGAGTGCAAATTCACATCAGATCTATTGATACAAGAATATTATTGTTTTTATATTGACTGCCATCTGCCAAATTTCGGGATAAAATTTCTTTAACGGGTAGGTACTGTCACGATCCAAAAATTTTTGACTTATTCTTAAGTCAATTCTCTATGTGATTGATTTTTTCTGCCACGATAAGCAAAACCTGTTTTGTTGAGTCTCAAATTTTATTTTATTTTATTTTATTTTATGCATATTCATTTACCATTCAACTATTCCTGACGATTCACAAACAACTGTTTATATATATATATATATATATATATATATATATATATATATATATATATATATATATATATATATATATATATATATATATATATATATATATATATATAAAAACTTGAAATACTTTAATAAAGTATTATATGAATTAGTTATTAGGATTAAATATGTAAACTAATATACGATATAATAAAACTTGTTATTAAAATGTATCTTCACTTCGTTGGTTTACTACTCCCAATGGGACCAATGAATAACGTGTCGCGTCAATAGAGATTTTGGTGGGTCGTTACAGTATGGGAGTGTGCATGCTCCAAAGCTCCTGGACCCGACAGGTTCAATTTTAATTTTATCAAATGGTTTTGGGAGGTGATCAGTAATGATATCGTTAACTGCGTTAAGGAGTTCACTCAGTATGGAAATTTCTCAAGGGGTTGCAATAGTTCATTTATTTCCCTTATTCCTAAAACTACAAACCCAGTTTGCTTTAATGATTATAGACCCATAAGCCTTATTGGATGTCTTTACAAGATAAAATCTAAGCTTCTGGTGAATCGCTTACAGAAGTTTCTTTCGAAATTGATCAGCTAGAATCAATCTGCTTTCATAAAAGGAAGACAATTATTGGATGGCATTTTGATTGCAAATGAGGTTATTAGTTCGTTTAAAATGAATAAGTGCAATCTACTTCTCTTCAAAATTGACTTTGAAAAAGCGTTTGATTGTGTTCGTTGGGATTTTCTATACGATGTTATGAGACGATGAATTTCTCGCCAACTTGGAGAAAATGGGTCCGGGGATGTCTTGCTTCGGGTAGATCTGTAGTCCTTATTCGTGGCAGTCCTACTAATGAATTTTCAATCGAGAAAGGGTTAAGGAAGGGTGGTCCATTATCGCCTTTCTTATTCCTAATCGTTGGCGAAGCCTGAAGTGTTATGACGAATGATGCCGTCAGAATGGGTTTTTATAAAGGAATTTCTGTTGGCAATGATGCTATTCATTTGTCGCACTTACAATTCGCTGACGATGTCCTTTTTTTGTGAATGGTCGGTCTCGAATATTACCAATTTGATCTACATAGTTAAATGGTTTGGAATGGCCTCTGGTTTGCATATAAATCTGTCTAAGAGCAAGATTTTTGGTATTAGGATTCCAGATGTGGTGGTTATGGACACGGCTCGATTGTTCAATTGCTCGACTGGCACCCTCCCTTTCACATACTTGGGGCTCCCAGTTGGGCAGAAAATGAGCAAAATATGCTCATGGGATGTCAAATTTGATAAATTTCAATCGAAGTTAAACCCTTGGAAGTAAAAACTACTATCGATTCCAGGAAGACTTGTGTTAATCAAGTATGTGTTGAGTAGTCTACCGTTATTTTTTATGTACATATTCAAAGCTCCCACGGTGGCTATTAATAAACTTGAGGCGATTCAGAGAAGGTTTTTATGAGGATTTGATAGTAATTGTGGGATTTCTTGGATTAAATTGAATCAAGCCATGAAAAGTAAAGCTTTGGGTGGCCTCGGGATAGGTAGCTTGAAGGCAAAAAATCTTAGTCTGCTTGCAAAATGGTGGTGGAAGTTAAAACTTGAGAAACAAGCTTTATGGGCTCACATAATCAAATCCATTCATGGTACGTTGGGAGGTCTATACGTACCATCTGGTCCTGCTCATTCGTTATCGGTTTGGTCTATTATAGCAAAATGTGGGTCTAAGATTGACAAAATTGGGGTCCCTTTTTCTTCGTCGATTATTTGCAATATTGGGAGTCAATTGGACGTTAGTTTCTGGCATGATTTGTGGCTCTAAAATTGTTCATCTCCTCTTAAATCCTTGTTCCCAAGGTTATTTGCTCTTGATCGACATCAATGTGTCCGTGTTTTTAACGAGGGGGACGGGTTAAAAGCAAACTGGGATTGGCGAACAAATATAAAGGGTAGAGCTCATGATGAACTCTCAAAGATCAATGACATGCTTGCGATCTCTAATAACTTATCGGCAAATGTTGACAGATGTGTTTGGAAATTAAACGCAAAAGGTATCTTTAAGGTGAAATTCTTGTCGTGTCTAATCGATAATGCTACGCTTGAAGGTGACACCCCTCTGGCTGTCAATCCTTAGTTATCGTGTCTCCCCAATAATTTGAACGTGTTCGTTTGGAGAGTTAATTTCAAAGCCATAGCTTCTAGAGTAAATTTGATGAAGCGTGGTGTTTCTCTGACATCTATTTCATGCCCCTTCTGTAATGCTAGCCAAGAGGATGTAGACCATTTATTTGTTACTTGTAGATTCGTGGTTCCGTTATGGAAGTACCTTTTTCCGTGGTGGCACATTCACGATCCTCTCCCATCTAGTATTAGTAATGCTGTAAGTGTTGCTAATTATCAACTCGGATCTGAAAACGTGAACAATGTGTTCCTTGCTACAAGGTTTACGTTATTGTGGTTGATTTGTACTTGGCTTCTCACGCCTTGCGGGTTTTTAATGAATGATCTCTAGCTTTTAAGAAAAAATTGTTATTATTATTTGTTTGTTTTATATTTAAGTTAAAATTGTCTATTTGTTATAATTTAATTAATTTTTTAATAAAGAAAAAAAGATATTATGATTAAATATCTTTAACTTAAAAACTAAAAGTGATACAGAGTAGTTAATTATTAGTATCATCACTATAATCATTACATTATTATTATTATTATTATTATTATTATTATTATTATTGGCAAAAAATACTTGATTGTATTAACAACAGCTTTCACAAAAGTTGTGAAAGCATAGAGAAACAACATGAAAAAAGGCTTAAAACACTAGTCCAATACACATAAAATAAAAGGAACTCGTGGACAAGCCTAAATGAGCCCCATGACAAACACGATCCATAACACAACCAAAAAGAAAAGAAGATCACAATAGCTTGTGAACTAATCAAATAAACACCCATGGCTGCTCCTTCATCGGAAGACTTTAAGCTTGACTTGCTTAACTACTACGACCCAACCTTTACGAGAACACCATAACATAAACACCTTCTGCAACCGAATACATTTTGTCTACCGAATGAATCCACAAAATAACATCTTTATCAAGCTCGAAACCCGTCTTTATTATTATATGTTTTAGAGTTCGAACTTGAATTTCATCATATTCGTCCAAAACATTAGGAAGACCAAAATCCCATTCCGTTTATCCTAAATCTTTAACTTGTCCCATCTCCGTTAGACGTTCATCTTTTTTAGAGGTTTTAAGGAATAAACCCGAAAATTGGATCTTCAAAATAGACACCCCACCCAAATCATTACATCAATTATAATAATTACATTTCTTATAATATTTACATTCCTTTATCTTTGACAATAACTCTCTCGTGTAAAATGGCTTCCAACTTTTTCTCTCAACATTCAAACTTTTACAACGGTCATCAAAACCTTCATCCAAAAAACTTTCAAAAATTTCAACATCAATTTCAACCCACTTATCCTAATTCCATTCCCATTAAACAAAAATCCCAGTTCAAAACCAACCCTCATTTCCCTTCTTTTCCAAAAAAGAGTACTGTGTTTTTAGGTGGGTTATCCAAATTCACTATGGCTACCACAATCAAAGATGCTCTTAAAAAATTTGGTGCCATTCAAGGAATTTCTTGGATGCAAAATCGATCCTTTGCGTTTGTAAAATTTGAAAATTACAAGCAGGCTGCTGATGTGGTCTCGTTGATGAACGGTACAATTTTAAATGGGAGGATCTTGTATGTAGGCTACGCCAAAAAGGAATTAAACACCAATATTTCTAATTGTAAGGATATTAGGACCTAAAACAACGCAAGTGATTCAACAAGATCACTCACCGATAGTAATTCTACAAGATTACTAACCCACTTAATGAACGAAAGATTATAAATGCAAGAAATATAAATCGACACAAGAGATAACGTGGTTATATGCAATCGTTGTGATTGCTTTAGTCCACGGCCAACTAGAGAATATTATTGATAATTTTTCTTGGTGTGTTTACAATGAGTTACAAGAGGGTCTATTTATAGAATGGTTTAAGGAGTAAGCTAAAACAATTCCTTGAAGTTTCATGTGAGTTTCCTGACAGCTTCATGGAAGCTACATGTGAGTTTCCTGACAGCTTCGTGGAAGCTACATGTGAATTTCCTCACAACTTCGTGGAAGCTTCGTGTGAGTTTCCTAGAATGTTCCCTCTAATTGTTTAAAGTTCTCCATATCTCCAACAATCTCCCACTTGCAGAGTTTGAACAAACCCAACCTTCGTCAACCCAAAAATATCAACGATCTAACCAAGAACGTTAAACCACCATTATACCGCCAAACTCCATTTGGGACACGCACACTCAACACATACTTTGGATGAGCAGACTTTCGATACAAGGTCTTCAACACTACTTGTTAGAATTGAAATATCAACTCTCTAATTCCCTAGTCGACGTCTTCTCTCATCAAGTCATGAGAAGACCGGTTGAGGCAATGCAAAACCTCAAATTCTCCGTCGTAACCACCTTAGTAAACATGTCAGCAGGATTCTTCGTACCAAGGACTTTTGCCAATGCTAAAGTACCATCATTTATATGTTGTCGAATAAAATGATACCTTAAATTAATGTGTTTTGTACGACTATGAAACACCGGATTCTTCCCAAGATGTATTGCACTTTAATTATCACAATACAAGACACAATAGTCTTGTCTTTTACCCAACTCACCTAATAAGTTCTTCAACCAAACAAGCTCTTTAGAAGCTTCTGCAATAGCCATATATTCGGCCTCGGTGGTTGACAAAGCAACACTCTTTTGTAGTCGAGACATCCAACTAACCGCCGTCTTTTCTATTATGAAAACATAACCCGTAGTACTTTTTCCCGAATCGTCACATCCACCCAAATTAGCATCCGCATAACCTCTAAGTATGACATTACTTTTAGAGAAGCACAATCCCATATTAGAAGTACCTTTCAAATAATTAAGTAACCATTTAACCGCTTCCCAATGCTCTTTCCCCGGATTAGACATATAGCGACTTACAACTCCCACTGCGTGAGCAATATCGGGTCTTGTACAAACCATGGCATACATAACACTACCCACGATCGATGCATATGGAACTTTTTCCATCTCCATTTTGTCTTCTTCCGTTTTAGGTGATTGACTTTTCGATAGCTTTATCGTGTTACCCAAAGGCATAGAACGAGCCTTTGAATTTTCCATGTTAAACCTCTCTACAACTTTCTCAATATATTTAGATTGAGACAAGTATAGAGTACCCTTCACACGATCACGCACAATACCCATGCCAAGTATTTGCCTAGCACCACCAAGATCTTTCATCTCAAACTCATGGGAAAGTAATCCCTTCAACTTGTTGATTTCGTACATGTTGGAACCTGCAAGTAACATGTCATCAACATACAACAATAAGATTATGTAAGAAGACTTGAATTTCTTCAAGTAGCAACAGTGATCTGCTTCACATCTTAAGAAACCAATCTTCTTCATAAACTCGTCAAACTTCAAGTACCATTGCCGAGGTGCTTGCTTCAATCTATACAAACTTTTCTTTAGCTTACAAACCCACTTCTCTTTACCCTTTACCTCAAAGCCCTCGGGTTGCCTCATATAGATCTCTTCATCAAGGTTACCATGTAAGAATGCGGTCTTCACATCTAGTTGCTCTAGATGTAAGTCCTCGGATGCAACCATAGAAAGTACCAAACGAATAGTAGTCATCTTCACCACCGGTGAAAATATCTCTTGGTAGTCAACTCCTTTCTTTTGTTGAAAGCCTTTAACCACCAAACGAGCCTTGTACCTTTTCTTGCCATCCAACTCATTTTTGATTCGATACACCCATTTACTTTGCAACGCCCTTTTATCATGAGGTAATTTCACTCGTGACCAAGTTTTATTCTTCTCAAGTGACCCCATCTCTTCTTTCATGGCAAGCTCCCATTGTATGGATTCTTTTATCTTCCTTGCCTCAAAGTAACTTTCGGGTTCACCATTCTCGGTATAGAGCAAGTAGTTTGCTGATGGAGAATACCTAGGATTAGGTTTGGGCACTCTAGTCGAGCGTCTAAGTGTAGGAGAAACCGAAATGGTTGGACCGGTTTTATTTGTGTCCTCCTCATCACTAGAACTCGCACTATGTTCGGAATCATCACCGCTTTCCGAACCATCCCCATCATTAGCATTTTCCGACGCCTCACCGTTAATTGGCAATTCATTGTTACCCGTACTCCCACTAGAACCTGCAAGATCATCAATAGAAACATCGTCAAAAGTAACATGACCCGGTTTAGAACTCCCCGTTTCCGGTTTGCCATAAACCGAATCTTCATCAAAGGTAACATCACGAGAACAAATCACTTTTCTAGCTTCGTTATCCCAACACCGATAACCCATTTCATCCGACCCGTAGCCTATGAAAATACACTTCTTTGACTTGGCCTCAAGCTTGTCTCTATCCGCATCTTTGGTCTTCACATAAGCATTACACCCAAAGATCCTAAGGTTATTATAACTCACCTTCTTACCTTGCCATTCTTCCTCGGGAATTCGGAAACCCAACAGTGTTGAGGGTCCCTTATTTATCAAATAAGCCGCCGTATTAACCGCATCTGCCCAAAACATCTTAGGCAAACCGGCATGTAGTCTCATACTCTTAGCCCTTTCATTTAACGTACGATTCATACGTTCGGCGACCCCATTGTGTTGCGGTGTCTCCGGTACTATTTTCAACATTCTAATACCGAGCTTTGCACAATGGTCTTTAAACTCAAGACTACCATATTCCCCTCCATTATCCGACTTCAAGCACTTGACTTTCAAATTAGTCTCATTTTCTACCATAGCTTTCCACTTCACAAAAGTATAAAATACATCGGATTTAGCTTTAAGAAAATAAACCCATACCTTTCGAGTGGAGTCGTCAATGAAGGTGACATAATAGCGAGAACCTCCATGTGATTCTACATTGGTTGGACCAAACACATCCGTATGAACAAGCTCTAATTTCTCCAACTTAGGAGCATTTCCCGATTTCCCAAAAGTCACTTGCTTTTGCTTCCCATATACACATGGTTCGCAAAATCCAAGTTCTACCTTTTTCAAATCTGGAATTCTCCCACTCGAAACAAGCATCTTCATACCCTTCTCACTCATATGCCCGAGTCTTCGGTGCCATAGAGTTGATTCGAATTCAACATTAACCGTAGCAACCACCGTGTCTTCATCAAACACTTCAACCATATAAAGAGTTCCCCTTTTATGTCCACGAGCCACAATACAACTACCCTTAACCACCTTCCATTTTCGGTTTTCAAAAGTAACCGCGTTACCTTCATCTTCTCATTGACCAACCGAAATAAGTTTCCTTTTTAATTTAGGAATGTACCTTACGTTTTTCAAGGTCCAATTAGAGACAAGAGTAGTTTTCAATACAACATCTCCAATGCCCTCTATATTGAGTTGTTTGTTGTCGGCCAATATCACCTTGTCTTGATATGATCGAAAATTCTTCATCATGCTTTTGACATGAGTAGCATGAAACGAAGCTCTCGAATCCAAAATCCAAGTCTCCATAGATTTTTCAACACTACACAAAAGTGCATCATCACTTTCATCTGCGGTCAAGTTCACACCTTTCGCCGGACCATTTTTACAATTCCTTTAAAATTGCCCTTTTTGATTGCAACCTCAACAAACAGCTTCACTTCTATCTTTCGATGGATACCTCTTCTTAGACTTCTTTCTACCCTTCTTTTCACCGCGTTCAAATTTCCTACCACGGTTGTTAGTACTTAACAAAGAACCGGATGTTGATTCCCCCGAGTTTCTCCTACGAGTATCTTCACCTAGAATCAAATCCCTTATACCTTCGAACGCTAGCTTAGTAGTTCCCGTAGAGCTACAAACCGCGGTAACCATACCCGACCAACTTTCCGGTAATGATGAAATCAAGATTAGTGCCTTTAACTCATCATCAAACACAATATCTACCGATGCTAACCTCGATATGATGTTGTTGAACACATTGATATGATACGTTGCACTCGTACCTTCCTTCATCTTCGTATTGAACAATTGTCGCATGAGAAAAACCTTATTAGAAGCAGTAGGTTTTTCATACATATTAGAGAGTGCTTTCAAGCAAGCAAACATCGTCTTCTCATTCACAACGTTGTATGCAACGTTCTTAGTAAGTGAAAGACGAATAGCGCCCAAAGCTTGACAATCCAAAAGCGTCCAATCGGCATCGCTCATGCTTTCGGGTTTGGTCTCTAACAAAGGTTAATGTAGCTTCTTTTGATACAAGTAATCTTCAATTTGCATCTTCCAAAAGCCAAAGTCTCTCCCATCGAATCGGTCGATTCTAAACTTCCCGTCTTCCGCCATCGTTCCCTTAATGAAACCTTCTGCTCTGATACCAATTGTAAGGATATTAGGACCCAAAACAACGCAAGTGATACAACAAGATCACTCACCGATAGTAATTCTACAAGATTACTAACCCACTTAATGAACGAAAAATTATAAATGCAAGAAATGTAAATCGACACAAGAGATAACGTAGTTATATGCAATCGTTGTGATTGCTTTAGTCCACGGCCAACTAGAGAATATTATTGATAATTTTTCTTGGTGTGTTTACAATGAGTTACAAGAGGGTCTATTTATAGAATGGTTTAAGGAGTAAGCTAAAACAATTTCTTGAAGTTTCATGTGAGTTTCTTGACAGCTTCATGGAAGCTACATGTGAGTTTTCTCACAGCTTCGTGGAAGCTACATGTGAATTTCCTCACAACTTCGTGAAATCTTCGTGTGAGGTTCCTAGAATCTTCCCTTTAATTGTTTAAAGTTCTCCATATCTCCAACACTAATCACAATCAATCCTTTCAGTCTAACCAGTTTGCTGGATTACGTACCTTCATCCCAAAATCTCCTATCGAAATCAATCTATCTTCTAACTAAGCAACGGGTGATCGGTTATCTTTGACTGTGGTGATTATTGATAATACGCCAATTAAAGCTTTCAAGTTATTCAAGTGGTTAAAAAGTCGTTTCATCAACATTTCATCAATCTCAGCGTGGGGCCCTTTTGCTTATATTGTTCAATGTAGTGATGAACAAAGCTTCCAAATAATGAATATGGGCCCAACAATGAATGATCTTGAGTTTGTGGAGGTTATCCCGATGCTCCAAAAGAAAAACAAGTATTTTAAAATCACTAAAATGATGATTGAAGGTATTCCTTTTGATTGTTGCTCTCCAAATTGCACAATCGAAGTTGCAAAGAGTTTCGGTCGTGTTATCCATATCGATCAAACAGCTTACAACCTTCAACGAGCAGATGTTATGTACGCTTTGATAGAGGTGAACGAGCCTGGTCCCATTAAGCAATTTGTTAAAGAAAATGTTGCTAATGTTTCTTTGTGTAATCTTTGGGTTGAGGATATGGCTTCGGAGGAGATTATCGAGACGGTGGATGCTGTTATTATTGAAGAGTACAACGATTGCTTGAAGGCTTATGTTAATGATTTGGGAAAATCTTCTCACATGGATGAAGTTGTCATTACAGGGGAGTGTTCAAAATTCAAAACTCCTACAAAGTCAAATCTTTCCCAAAATGTATATGATAACAAGGATATACACAACTCTATGGAGAAGTTACTAGAGCCATATTCACTGAAAAAGAAAAGGCAGCCGAGGAAATTAAAAGGTCACTGTTTTCTTCCCAAAAAAGGACAATTTTCAGAAAAGTAGTGAGAACACTACCTTACTTTCGGCTACCCAACCCATCAATAACACTTCACCTTTTAATCTTTATGCAAAAGACTACCCTACCCTCAAGCATTTATCCCCAAAAAACCTTACTCCTTCAAAGTGTTTCTCAAACAATAATACTTCTTCTATCAAGAATAATGGTGACACCTTTGCTTCAAAAGTATCATCTTCCAACATCAACTTTGATTCAGAACAATGTCTTGATAATTGTAAGGCCTCTCAAATCCCCTCTCAAAACCCCACTCAAAATCCTTCCACTTCCAATCTACATTCTGCCTTACCCTCTGTTTCAGTCACTCTCCTGCTGCAGCAAAACTACTTCATACAGATCAATGCCTTGGAAAATCCTCCAAGAAAGAATGCCAAGAAATTAAAGCTAGATATTTACCGGTAGAAAATAATAAACAACCTTTGTTTCTTAACAAAAAAGGTGGTTTTAAGAAAGCATCCATAGATAATTCCAACAGTTGGGTGGATGAGGTTCCAAACTTAAGCGACCTTTTTGACACCACCAGCAAGATTAACCACGTTGTAGGCACCTCGGCGAATGTTAAAAACAACAACACAAACTGTCAACAATTTGCTTCAAGAAAATTAACTCATAAAGAAGAATTGTACAATTTTGGAGTATTTATGGATAATATGACGGATGATGATACGCCTATTAAGCATAAATCATGAGGCCGTTTCCAACCATTTCCTCGGAATCTAATTTCTACAATTTTCTTTCAATTAAGTTTCAATTTTCAGTCCTGTTTATCAACATCAATCATCTTTTCGTATTTTTCTGTCTATTTTACCTTTTCAATTCCTAGGCACGGGTCGATTTTGGCATGATCCTGTTTTCAAGTTTCTCATTCGTTGTCTCTCGCCTCCTTTATTCTAGGTTTCTCTAATTTCTGTCACAAGCAAGCTGAGATCGAGTGGTATGGGTGTTTTCGAGCTTCATCTGATGTCGTTTTTCTTTCAAGCCTTTGGTGTACTCTTAGGGTTTAGATGCCCTGATTTAATTTTGGGAAGACTTTATCGTACAAGCTTATCATCTTCTTCTTAGGCGTTTGGGCCTGTTGATGGTTGGTACAAGGTGGGCTTAGGGCCTTTAATGTCGTTGGGCCTCTTTTTAGGCTCCTAGTTCAGTTTATGTTGATGCTTCTTGGGCTCCTAAGGTAGTCTTTGTTGGGCTTAGTGTACCATTTAGGTTTTTTGTCCGACATACTTGTATTTTCATCATTTTTTTTGGCTCTCAAGCCTCTTCCAATGTAATATGTTGTTTTTTCTTCATCGTTCCGATGAAGGTTTAATATATATATTTCTTTTTCGCCGTAAAAAAAAAATTTAAAAAAGAAGAAGTTGAAATTGACTACTTGAAAGTGACGGATACACACGGGTATATGCACAAAAAGCCTATAGGCTATAGCAATAGCTTATACGTAGTCATATAATTGCCTAAAACGCTAATTAGGAACACGACAAAAAAATAAAACTTAATCCAATATTACCCTTCTATGAATCATCCCAAGACGTCGTTTGATTGCCCAATGATTCAACCTTTGAATGGCACATTCGTAATAACCAACATTTTCGAAGGCAAACACTTAAAAGCCACCCCACCCTTAAAACATGCTTTTAGTAAGGGTGATGATATGTACACAACCTAAAATTATTATATACACAACCATCATGATTTACACAACCATCATGCTTTACAGTATTGTACAGTACAATACTGTAAAGCATGATAATTGTGTACATATCACCTCCCTTCTACTAGTAGTAACCTTGGGTATAATACACTCTAAAACATTTTTGTTACTTTTTGGAAAAAAGGGAAAAATTATGTGGAGGTATGAAGAACAAAAAGTATGGAGTAAAAATGAAGTGAAGTGGATTAAACATTACAATTCTAAAAATAAAATATTATTGGCAGGAGATGGAGATTTCTCATTTGGTCTTAGTTTAGCTTATGCTTTTGGTTCTGCTACTAATATTGTTGCTACTTCACTTGATTCTTATGGTAACTTAAACACTAAATTCTTTTGTTCTTGTTTTATTTAGTTGTACTCCGTACTGTATAAGAATGTGTTATATTTGTTGATATACGCATTTATAGTTAACTTTTTATACTGATCATCATTTAGGGTTTCAGACTTTCAATACACATTGTTTAGTATTGTGCATTATAATTTTTGATGTTGAAAATCATATGTTTATGGTAATGTTTTAACTAAAACATAAACCAAATTTTAGTTACAATTATTGATTATTATGATTTGCTTTACCTTAAAAATAAATTAGGAACCCAATTTTTTTACCCCTTAAAAGAAACCAAATAAAACTGAGTTCTCGATCATCTAATTAGGGTGATAAATTACGTTTTGAATGTCAAATTTGAATTTTTTTTTTATTTGATATAACGGAAAATAAGGGTCTATAAAATTTTCGTTTCCATATTATGAGTGGCAAATTTATATTTTCTATTTATATTTGCTATTTAATTTAACTAAATAAATGTTGTTATGTTAACTTGTGACTTGTGATGAATTTAATCATTCCAAAATCCACTTAAGGTACTTGATTGTTTATGTCAAATACAGTATAACTATAAGTAAATATTGACAACCTCTGTCTTGCTTTATTTAAATTCAAATTGTTAATAAAAACAATACTCATATTTGACATATTTCGAAAACCTGTTACTACGTATCATCGAACCTGGTGTGTTTAGTTTAATAATGAAGAAATGCACTTCACTCCATCAAAAATGTACAGTTGATGAGGTTCAGGTTTTAGGAATGATTATTAAACCAAGGTGTAGGATGGGTTTACATATTGGTAATCATTCCCAAAGTACCATTAATAAACTGGACACTCGAGTTAGTGAAACATTTATAAAAATTAAAAAGGATTCCCTATTTGGTAATTTCATACATGTTCCTAATTTCGGAATGAAATCATCCTTAATGATGATCAATATTAGCTCATTGTACCCAGACAGTTCGGTTCATGTTCCTGTTTCAATCTGAGAATGTTCGCTTTACTTGCATTTTTTAAATAACTGAATAATATAATAATTCGTATATGCTATTTATTATCTAATGGTTAATGTTTATGATTACTTTACTAGATGTGCTGATCAAGAAATACAATGGAGCAGCAACAAATTTGTTAATCTTGCATAATTATGGAGCTCAACTGTTACATAGAGTTGATGCAACCAAAATGCAGCATCATCCAGATCTTCAAAACAGAAAGTTTGACCGGATTATTTACAACTTTCCACATGCTGGTTTTATTGGGCTTGAAGGTGATCCACAAGTCATAGAGTAATCTCTCTTTTATATTATTCCTATTATCTTCACAAATTTATGTTATATGCAACAAACTGAAAATAATTTTCCAAAATCCCTTTAAGTAATCGGTCAATATCAGTTAATGGATAAAAATCATATGTGCTGGTCAGAGTCAGTGAAAGTCAAAATTGGGTCAACATTTTATTACCCATATGAGTTTAAACTAGAATTTTAGAGTTTTTGAACAAATGAGTTATTATATTTATGTTTCTAGACAATTATGTTATTGTTAATGTTTATGGTTTTATTCTATATTTACACATATTATTTGTTATATATAATTTAAAAATATAAGAAGTCCAATCCCATTACATCTCGAGTTGCTGATTACTCCCTCCAAAGTCCCGACCAAGTAGTTCTCGTGTAGCAAGTTTTGCAATTCATACTTCTTGATCCCGGTAGATTAATTTGGAAATTAAAATGTCATTGTATGTCATATGTTGCTCTGCTTATATAGGATTCATAGGAATCTAGTTCGAGGTTTCTTGAAGAATGCAAGTTGCATGTTGTGTTTAAACGGCTCATGTAACACATAAGGATACAACCCCGTTCGATTCTTGGAACATCGAAGAACATGGTACTCAAAGTTTGTTACAGCTGCTCGAATGTGTCAAGTTCAACATTCATGATTATCCTCGTTACAATAATAAACGAGGGGAGACGGTAAAAGATCAGACGAGCCTTTTCCGTTAAGAAAATGCAACACTTTCAAATTTGTATTATCTTCAAACTCGCATCACCAAAATCCTCTGCAACATCAAGAAATTACATCACAAACAGCAAATGCGCGTCTAGTTATGAATCATGTTTTCCAGATTTTTAGGGAATATTTCGATCATGCGTGATTGACAATTGGGAATACTGATGAGTATCTTTTAAGCAATGTTCGAAATATGTTGGCAATCGGGTTTGAAAGATGCAAAGCTGAAAATGGTGTTGATCCATTAAGTGATTACATAAATCATTTGAAAGAGATTCAATACATGAGTAAACTAAGGATAGCTAATCTTCAAAACAGTTTGCTTGAAGTTGATCAAAGGTATGCATTGTAGGTTGTCGTTGTTCAACCCCATAAACCTCGGTTTTGCTCTTTTTTGGTGTTACGAAGTTAGCAACTTGTAAGCAATGCTTGTAGACACTGCATTTTTTTTGTAAGCAATGCTCGTAGACACTCCGTTAAAAGATATGTAATATGTGGCTCTTGGCTTATTTTGTTTTAAATGCATTTCGAGTACTGTTTAGTATATGTGCTCTGTGTGAATATTTTTTTTTTTTTTTTTTTTAATACCGTTATCTTGTTTTTATGGTTTTTGGGAGACTCGTTTATAGATAGTTTCGTTTAGATAATTGCTTTCTTGGTGCGAGCTCCCTGTTTCTCTCTTTTTTTTTCTTTTTTTATTCCTCGTTGAGGGCGTTCTCCTTTGAAAATCGATCTCGGTTTTATATAAGTATTCGTTAATTTCGGCCGAAAAAAATACAAGTCAAAGTAGCTACTAGCTACGTAAGTAATGTATCTTGTATTGCATATATTATCTTCTTTAATGGGGTACAAAGTAGAAACAAAGATGAACCTAATACCTGTAGAATATAGAAACAGACTGAATTTATTACAGGATACAATAACAATTGAAACGATCACAAAATAGTCAAGTGGTCTGGTTGAGGTCCTGATATATTTGTAGGTCTTTGGTTTAAACTCTATTAGTAGCTTATTATGAAATGATCAGGAAACTGTTGAAAATAGTTGCAAAATAATTTGGTTAGGCAACATATATTTGCGTAAAAACAATTACATCTCTCCTCGGGTAGTCTAAACAACGAAAATCTTATACATTTATCCTTTTGATACAAGTCACCATAGACACTGATGTCTCCTTAACGAGTAGTCTAAAAATAAAAAAAATTATTTGTTTGCCAATTATAAATTATAATTATATTATAAATTATAATTATATTATAAATTATAAATATAAAAATATACTAATTATGATAAATGTTACCACTGTTCATATGCCAAATTTGATCATTTCACCTTTATCTTAAATTAAAAAAAATTATACCCGGATCTCTTTATCAAATTGTTATTTCCTTTTAATGAATAACTTTATTTTATTTAGATAAATCGTATATGTTTAAATTATTTTTTCAATGATTTTTTTTTTTTTGTAGGTGACTAGAATTTTGGATGAAATGATTATGGCCAATTGTGATGAAATTCAATGGCAAAGTTTAACGGTAATTATAATTTTAATTCTAGAAGCAGTCTCTAGGCCCTTAAATAGAGGATGAGATGACTTTTCTATCACCGCGTAGAGAAAAGGTTTCCTTTACCCGTGGGTGGAAGAACGACTATCCTTTTACTTTAGGGTTGAAGAATCAATGTTTACATCTCACCTCACACATACTCTACATCAGTGTTGTAAATCTCCTTATTTCTCTCCGAGATCTCTCCGAGATCTCGTTTTTAGAATGCCGCCGAGACGAGATGTCCATTTCCCGAGATTTTTCGGTCAACGGAGTCAAACTTGGTCAAAGCCAAAATTTCTCGAATTTTCTCGCTCATTTCTCGAATTTTCTCATAATATCTCGTAATTTTTTCGGATTTTCTCCCTCATTTCTTAGATTTACTTGTAAATCTCGTAAAAAAATATATTAATGTACATATATTTATTTAATTATTTATATATATATTTATATTAAAAAACACTATAAAGTATTGACTCTTAGGAAATTATCTGCTTATCATTGTATATAAAAAATATATATTTATTATAAAAACACTATAAAAAACACTATAAAAATATATATAAATGTACACTATAAATGTACATATATAAATGTACATATATTTATCTGCTTATCAGTGACTCTTAGGAAATATAAAAAACACTATAAAAAATATATAAATGTACATATATTTATTTATTTATTTATATATATTTATATTAAAAAAACACTATAAAGTAAGTCAACGCCCGAGATCTCTTCGAGATTTTTTCGAGATGCCGAGATCTCCTCAAAAATGTCCAAATGAGATCTCCCCAAGATCCGAGATCTCCAACCTTGCTCTACATTGATAGAATTTAGTATCGTTGTTATTGGTATTGTAATTATAATTTTAATATTCAAATGGAGAATCAAACATTTTCAATGGGGTTTTCATATATTACAATAATATTAGAGATATTGTCTTCATCACTTCACTTAGATGTTACTGACATGTGTATCCTCATATTTGTAACTCTTGATCAGAATTAACATTTATATATGTATATTTTCTTTTTGTGCATGTTTTTTTATTGCTAAGTCGTGTTTAGTGTTTTCTTACCTTATTTATTGACCTTTCATTTGGATATTTTTAGTACATTTCAGTTAGATTGAGTTTTATTAACGTATTAGACAATTTTTTTAATTATTTTTATTAATTTTTTTTTTTTTTTTGCAAATAACTGATCTAGCTGAAGGATTAGATACTCATATCCATATCGAATAAATGTAAAGTAAAAAATTAAAATAAGTTATAAATTAAATGAAAAAAAATGAAATTATCTTCACTGCCATTAATTCATGAGTTACATTTGAAATGGTCACAACAAACATTCGATCGTAACTACTATTATTATCATCATATTCTTCAAACCATCAAAGCTACTGTTATTACTATCATTTATATCAAGAAACTCATAAGTCTTTATCACCATCAACACTTCCTTGAAATTTATTGTAGTGTTTTAATCAAGCAAAAACTGACCTGAGTGCATCTTGTGGGGGAACCGCCTCTTTACACTCCGATGGTCGTGTTGACCCGTCGAGATAGTTCTCATCGAGGGTGGTAAAGAGACGCTTCGTTTGAGATGGAGGTGGTGTTGGTGGTTGACTTTTTTCGTGCCTCCATGAATGTTTATGAGAGGAGAAGGAGTTTCTCCATCTCATGTTGCGTATGTGTATCGTGAGATATGAGAGGTTCCAGGTGAACCGTTCTTTCATCCTAATGTTGTGTATGTATATTGTCTCCAAAAACCTCCTTTAAGTCTTCTTTATATAGGATGGAGTGGCCCAAGTCCATTAGGGGTAGTCCACTATAGGAGCCCGCTAACGATAGCCCAATAATAGATAACTCACCATTAGTAGTTCATGGACAAAATAATATGGAGGCCCATCAAGAGTGGCCCATTAACATAGCCCGTTAAGATGACCAGTGGGTATTAATAATACACATGTCATTAAGTCCCCCAAGTTTAATATGGCAGGCTCTTACATGTCATGTCGAACTTCTTCAATCATATCGTCCCTGCAACAACCACAATGAACTAATTGGCTAAGCATCTCCAAAAGATGTCATCACTGATGACGAGTGATGTGTTAAATCTAGTATATAGTTTATCAGTGGAAAATACCGGTTTAATTGATTAAACACACAAATGGGCAGTGTACCCGATCGTGTACTAGTATGATTCGGTAAAGTCCAAAGTTCGCTCCAAGGAAATTTTTAGTATCAACTTAAAATTGTAACTACAAGTAATTAAACTACTTTATCCAGAAATCTAATGAAATTACTGGTTTTTATAGTTTTGGCTATTTAACGATTAGCCGAATCAAGAAATGGTTTATAAAAGTAAAAACAATATTTTTGTTCTTTTTAGTTTATGCGCTAGCACTTAACAAATAATAACGATAGATTTGTATTCAATTCAAACAAGAATGTTCATCTAGACCTTTTACCCTCGGTAATGGATGTTCATGTTATTAAGATCGTTTATCTCATCTATGCATGCAAATTAACCAAACGGGTCATCAAGAGTTCTCTTAACGACCACCTAAACTCTAATTACACAGTGTAGGGTTCCCTTGCACTTAAGACCTTATTGTTTGTGTTTAACTAATTAACTAACTTATTATTCGATTAACAATTGTGCTTACGTTCGCTTACACAATTCATTCCTATCCAATTTACTAGTCTTTACTCAATTTACCCCCTTGGTCCGGTTTAGCAAACAACCGCTTAAGACAAAATAGTTGTAAATTAAAGTGTTAAATTAACATAGGGTTCCCTTGATCAAACAAACACAATAATCAATTGAGAGCAAACATGTAAACATGAACAAGAATGGATCTTTTGATCAAAACAAAATTAACATGCATACAATCCTTGATAATTCAAATAAACATCCAAAACCTCGGTTATTAGTCTAGACAAACATTAAATAATTAGCCAACAATCATGGCTAAAACCAAAATCACAATCAAAATAATAGATGAATTCATTGTTTGAAACAAAGAGATAAACCTAATAGATGAATGAATCTTGAGTGATGAATGAATCGAAGCACGTTCCCGTAATGATTGAAGCGTCAGAGAGATCTTGGGATTCCCCCAAAATCACCCTTTTTCGTCTTAAAGCTGCTACAAATCGCCTGGGAATGAGATCTCATAATTAGGGTGAAAATACGTGCTTTAAATACCCCGATTCTGAACCCGGCTGGAAGTGGAGCGGCGCTCCAAGTGTTGAGCGGCGCTCAAGGCCCCAAAGTATCTGATCTGTGGACTTTGAAAACTCTCGACCTCATTTTTGTGCCTAATGGAGCGGCGCTCCAGGTCTTTGAGCGGCGTTCCAGGCCCCCTTTTGTTGAATCTGAAGCTGAAAACTCACTAACTCCAACCGAACTCGAATCAAACCAACATCTTTCACTCGTTTGCATAGAAAATCACTAAAACCATCAAATAACTTCAAATTTCATCTTCTTGGTCTTAGAACTCGAACTTTCATAACACTATCAAAATAAACGCCAAATCGTATCCGAAAGGACTAAAATGTGATCGATATCGCTAAGGAAAACGTGTATAAAATATGCGATATCAAACCACCCCACACTAGAGTCTTGCTTGTCCTCAAGCAAATCCGACTCGAAAATAATCTTCTACCATAAAATAACATCTTCAAAAGTATATGTAGGACCAAACGTAGAAAAAACCAAACAAATCCTAGCGTGGGCACGAATTTGGAGTCGAAATCAACCATGGTTCCCACTTGTATTCCCAAAACAGTACTTTCCCGAACCTCAAGCAATAATGAAAAAGTAACCAAAGATAATTTCGAATAGCGTACCATTATAATGAGGTAGAAAATCTCGATCCATAATATATAGTCTTCAAAGAAACCGGGAATCAAGTGGGAACCGAGCACCAAAGATATGACGATCGAACATGTGTGCCAAAAGAACGCACGGGCTACCCCGCAATTGGTCAAGCCAAGCCTCCAACAAGTACCTAAAATCGTAATGATCTCGGTAAGAAAATAATGTAGCTTAGGAGGATACTACATTACATCCAGATATCATCGATAGTCATGAGGTAACCATCTAATCTGTTAAATCAATCATGAAGATTGAGGTTTATCAGGCTTAAAAGCTGATTAATCTTTAAGGAGATTTGTGACGCCCCGTACAAAATCAACGTGTACGGATCATCAACAACAGTATCTTTACATGGTTACAACACTATATGCTGTTTTAAAACAAGTTTTGAATTCATGAAAAGGTAACGTTTTTACCAACGCCAAATGATTTACAAGGATAACGTGCTTCTACGAATAGAAAGCATTAACATAAGTACGTGACACAAAGGTCATTACAAAACCATTGTTCAAATGTAACATAAGTTGTGAATGCAAAGTAAAAGTTCTATGATTGAGACATCTCTAAACAATGCAGCGGAAGTCTAACACAGCGAGTCTGTAACAGCAAGTCTATAACATCTAGACTATAACAGCAAGTCTAACAGCGGAAGCAACAACGTCTAAGCGCCTGAGAAATACATGCTTAAAAAGTCAACACGAATGTTGGTGAGCTATAGTTTGTTTGTAATCAGTAATGTAATGTAGACCACGAGATTTCAGTGCTTCAAATCAGCATTTCAAATCAATATTGTAGTGACCCGAACTTTTCCATGTTTATATATATATATATTAAATGAAATTATTATTTGCATGATTAAGTGTTTCCAACATGTTAAGCAATCAAAATTGTTAAGACTTGATTAATTGAAATAGGTTTCATATAGACAATTGACCACCCAAGTTGACCGGTGATTCACGAACGTTAAAACTTGTAAAAACTATATGATGACATATATATGATTATATATATGGTTAACATGATATTATGATAAGTAATCATATCATTAAGTATAACAATGAACTACATATGTAAAAACAAGACTACTAACTTAATGATTTTGAAACGAGACATATATGTAACGATTATCGTTGTAACGACATTTAATGTATATATATCATATTAAGAGATATTCGTACATCATAATATCATGATAATATAATAATTTAAAATCTCATTTGATATTATAAACATTGGGTTAACAACATTTAACAAGATCGTTAACCTAAAGGTTTCAAAACAACACTTACATGTAACGACTAACGATGACTTAACGACTCAGTTAAAATGTATATACATGTAGTGTTTTAATATGTATTCATACACTTTTAAAAGACTTCAAGACACTTATCAAAATACTTCTACTTAACAAAAATTCTTAGAATTACATCCTCGTTCAGTTTCATCAACAATTTTACTCGTATGAACCCGTATTCGTACTCGTACAATACACAGCTTTTAGATGTATGTACTATTGGTATATACACTCCAATGATCAGCTCTTAGCAGCCCATGTAAGTCACCTAACACATGTGGGAACCATCATTTGGCAACTAGCATGAAATATCTCATAAAATTACAAAAATATGAGTAATCATTCATGACTTATTTACATGAAAACAAAATTACATATCCTTTATATCTAATCCATAAAACAACGACCAAAAACACCTAAAAACACTTTCATTCTTCAATTTTCTTCATCTAATTGATCTCTCTCAAGTTCTATCTTCAAGTTCTAAGTGTTCTTCATAAATTCTACAAGTTCTAGTTTCATAAAATCAAGAATACTTCCAAGTTTGCTAGCTTACTTCCAATCTTGTAGAGTGATCATCCAATCTCAAGAAATCTTTCTTATTTACAGTAAGATATCTTTCTAATATAAGGTAATACTCATATTCAAACTTTGATTCAATTTCTATAAATATAACAATCTTATTTCGAGTGGAAATCTTACTTGAACTTGTTTTCGTGTCATGATTCTACTTCAAGAACTTTCAAGCCATCCAAGGATCCTTTGGAGCTAGATCTATTTTTCTCATTTCCAGTAGCTTTATCCAGAAAACTTGAGGTAGTAATGATGTCCATAAGATCATTTGATTCCTACATATAAAGCTATCTTATTCGAAGGTTTAAACTTGTAATCACTAGAACATAGTTTAGTTAATTCTAAACTTGTTCGCAAACAAAAGTTAATCCTTCTAACTTGACTTTTAAAATCAACTAAATACATGTTCTATATCTATATGATATGCTAACTTAATGATTTAAAACCTGAAAACACGAAGAACACCGTAAAACCGGACATACGCCGTCGTAGTAACACAGCGGGCTGTTTTGGGTTAGTTAATTAAAAACTATGATAAACATTGATTTAAAAGTTGTTCTTCTGGGAAAATGATTTTTCTTATGAACATGAAACTATATCCAAAAATCATGGTTAAACTCAAAGTGAAAGTATGTTTTCCAAAATGGTCATCAAGATGTCGCTTTTTCGACGGAAATGACTACCTCTTTAGTAATTGACATGTAACTTAAATTTCTGACTAAAAACCTATACCTTTTTTGTTTAGATTAATAAAATAGAGTTAAATATGAAACCATAGCAATTTGATTCACTCAAAACGGATTTAAAACGAAGAAGTTATGGGTAAAACAAGATTGGATAATTTTTCTTGTTGTAGCAACGTGAAAATTGGTAACAAATCTATATTAATCATATCCTAGCTAACTTATATTGTATTATACATGTATTCTAATATATTATGTAATCTTGGGATACCATAGACACGTATGCAAATGTTTTGACATATCATATCGACCCATGTGTATATATTATTTGGAACAACCATAGACACTCTATATGCAGTAATGTGGGAGTTAGCTATACAGGGTTGAGGTTGATTCCAAAAATATATATACTTTGAGTTGTGATCTAGCCTGAGACATGTATACACTGGGTCGTGGATTGATTCAAGATAATATATATCAATTTTTTTTCTGTACATCTGACGTTGGACAACTAGTTGTAGGTTACTAACGAGGACAGCTGACTTAATAAACTTAAAACATCAAAATATATTAAAAGTGTTGTAAATATATTTTGAACATACTTTGATATATATGTACATATTTGTTATAGGTTCGTGAATCGACCAGTGGCCAAGTCTTACTTCCCGACGAAGTAAAAATCTGTGAAAGTGAGTTATAGTCCCACTTTTAAAATCTAATATTTTTGGGATGAGAATACATGCAGGTTTTATAAATGATTTACAAAATAGACACAAGTACGTGAAACTACATTCTATGGTTGAATTATCGAAATCGAATATGCCCTTTTTATTAAGTCTGGTAATCTAAGAATTAGGGAACAGACACCCTAATTGACGCGAATCCTAAAGATAGATCTATTGGGCCTAACAAACCCCATCCAAAGTACCGGATGCTTTAGTACTTCGAATTTTATATCATATCCGAAGGGTGTCCCGGAATGATGGGGATATTCTTAAATATGCATCTTGATAATGTAGGTTACCAGGTGTTCACCATATGAATGATTTTTATCTCTATGTATGGGATGTATATTGAAATATGAAATCTGGAGGTCTATTGTTACGATTTGATATATATAGGTTAAACCTATAACTCACCAACATTTTTTGTTGACGTTTTAAGCATGTTTATTCTCAGGTGATTATTAAGAGCTTCCGCTGTCGCATACTTAAATAAGGACAAGATTTGGAGTCCATGCTTGTATGATATTGTGTAAAAACTGCATTCAAGAAACTTATTTTGTTGTAACATATTTGTATTGTAAAACATTATGTAATAGTCGTGTGTAAACAGGATATTTTAGATTATCATTATTTGATAATCTACGTAAAGCTTTTTAAACCTTTATTGATGAAATAAAGGTTATGGTTTATTTTAAAATGAATGCAGTCTTTGAAAAACGTCTCATATAGAGGTCAAAACCTCGCAACGAAATCAATTAATATGGAACGTTTTTAATCAATAAGAACGGGACATTTCAAGTATTTCAAATCAGAATGATAAAGTATATGCTTATCCGTGGGCACCCGGTAAATAACTTAACAAGTAATATTACCCCCTAAAATACACTTGGCGGGTGCGTAAGTTTATGAAGTATTAAACACTCATTGAATGCTAGCGCGACTAGCCCGAGTGGGGATGTCAAACCCTATGGATCCATATCTAAGATTCGCGTTCACCAGTTAATAAACCAATGACTAAACGTTATCGAGCTAAGGGGAATCTTTGTGCCGTTATGTCACCCACACATATATAAAGTTTAAGTACTCGTGTCTAGTATGTAAAACATAAAAAGCGCATGTATTCTCAGTTCCAAAAATAGTTAAAGTAAAAGGGAGCTATAACTCACAGTGAATGTGTGGTAAAATCGATACGAAAATATAGGCAAGTAGTAAGTCGGTCCAAACAAGTACGTTGGTCGATCCAAAAGGTCCTCAACCTAAGTCAATGGTTACTAAGTCAGTAAATCGTCCCAAAATTTTAAAAGTGAATAAGTTAAGTCTTAAGTATCATCATCATCATCCTCATCATCATCATCGTTATCATCATACGTAAATGATAAAGTAAGGTTTTCAACAAGAATAGAGATCGAAACAAAGGGATGACTTCGGACAGCTGCTACGACCTCTATACAAACTGAAATGATGCGCGGCCAGTGGCCAAGGCTCCGTTTGTGAGTCCTCTTACCGCTATCCAATTTTCAGATCCTAACTCAATGTCGTTTGACCGTAGCTACGGTTCAAGCGCGAGTAGGTCTGAAATTTTAGCACGTCGTTACGAAGGCGTAGTGATTTTCGGAAGGCTATAAATCCCAAACCATATATCGGATTTAGGAGAGTCTTGAACGAAAAGTCATCTAATCAAACCAAACTATCTGAAAATCAACTTTCTAGAAGTCTCAGGAGTCTGATCAGACCCCGAAAAAATAGAAACAAGTGCTCTGGTGGGTTTCTTGGTGCTTAATGCTTATCACGGTTCTCATCCTTGATGCGTATAAGCCTCAAGTGTACAACTCTTTGATGTTTTAGCATCACTTTGATCAATATTCAACCATCAACACACAACTAAAAGTAAAAGCTAACATTCTACAAGTTTTGAACATCAAAGTTGTCTCTTTATTGTATAAACACAATAAAGCTTCAACCTTTGTTCTTTTGACACAAGTTTATGCATCTTCATCATATGAGATGATGAAGACTTGATTTTTATCAATATAAAAATCATAAAAAGGTTCCAAGTAAGTGAGATCTACAATAATAACTTAGATCTCAAGTATTAAGAAACCCTAAGCTAGAAAGCTTGGATTTTTACAAGATTAATGAGACCATAAGCTAGAAAGCTAAGATCTAGTAAAAGTAATGAGACCGTAAGCTAAAAAGCTAAGATCTAAACAAAATAATGAAACCCTAAGCTAGAAAGCTTGGATCTTTAATGTTCTTGAAGATCCTTAAAGCAAAAAGCTAGATCTACAAGTTACATGAAGATCATAAACACAAGTTTTGATCTTTTAACAAAAATAAAGTGATGTTAAGCTATAAAGCTTAGATCCATCAAAGTAATGAAGATCTAAAGCTAGAAAGCTTGAATCTTTTATGTTCTTGAAGGATTCAAATCAAAGTTTGAATCTACAAGATATAACAAGATCAAAAAGCTAAAAAGCTTGATCCTTTGATGATGATAATGATGATGTTGAAATTAAAAAAGAAAAAGAAGAAGAAATAAAATTCAAGAACTTACAATTTTAGTGTGAGAAAGTCTAGAGAGAAAATTAGAGAGCAAGTGTGTGTAAAATGAGAATGAAATCAAGTGTAAAATGGAAGAATGAGGCTTGATATATATAGTGGTGGAGGGTGCTAGGTGGACGGTTTTTGGAAGGGGACAAGGAGACAACTTTTTTGCTTTTTGCATGGTGGTGGTCTAAAGGTGGTGCTTGTTGTTGGGATCTCATGCAACATATGTGATAATGATTAACAAAAATGCTAGTATGTTGGCTCATATTAATGGATTTTTGTCCTATATCTTAATGTATCATAAATCCATTAAAGTTGGGCTAATTCAATGGTCCATTAACTAGAGTAGGGTGGGCTTAAGTCCATTAAGGTAAAAAGTCCAATAAGACTAACTAGTGTGCATTAGTAAATTTGTGACGCCCCGTACAAAATCAACGTGTACGGATCATCAATAACAGGTCCATTACAAGGTTACAACACTATATGCTGTTTTAAAACAAGTTTGCATTCATGAAAAGATAACGCTTTACAAAAGATAGCGTACTTCTACGAATAGAAAGCATTAGTATAAGTATGTGACACAAAGGTCATTACAAAGCCATTATTCAAATGTAACATAAGTTGTGAATGCAAATTAACGTTCCATGTTTGAGACATCTCTAAACAGAGCAGCGGGAGTCTAACACAGGAAGTCAATAACCGCGAGACTAATACAGCGGAAGCAATATACGTCTAAGCACCTGAGAAATAACATGCTTTAAAATGTCAACACGAATGTTGGTGAGCTATAGTTTGATTGTAATCAACAATGTAATGTAGGCCTTTCATATTCAAAATAGTATGAAAAGTATATGCTTAACCGTGGGCACTTGGTAACTAACTTAACCTAAGTATCACCCCCTAAAAGTACACTTGGCGAGTGCGTAAGTTTACGAAGTATTAAACACCCATTAAATGCTAGCGCGACTAGCCCGAGTGGGGATGTCAAACCCTATGGATTCATATCTAAGATTCGCTTTCACCGGTTCAAAAACCAATGACTAAACGTTACCGAGCTAAGGGGAAAGTTTATGCCATTATATCACCCACACATATATAAAGTTTAAGTACTCGTGCCTAGTAAGTAAATCATAAAAAGCACATGTATTCTCAGTCCCAAAAATAGTTGAAGTAAAAAGGAAGCTATAACTCAAAGTGAAAGTGCGGTAAAAGTCGATACGAGATAAGTAAGCAAGTAAGTCGGTCCAAAAGGTCCTCAACCTAAGTCAAAAGTTACTAAGTCAGTAAAACATCCCAAAGGGTTTTAAAAGTACATAAGTAAAGTCTTAAGTATCATCATCATCATCATCATCGTACGTAAAAAGTAAAGTAAGTTTTCAATCAAGAATAGAGATCGAAACAAAGGCTGAATTCGTTCAGCTGCTACGACCTCTATATAAACTGAAATGACGCGTGGTCAGTGGCCAAGGCTCCGTATGTGAGTCCTTTTACCGTGTCCAATTTTCCGAACCTAACTCGATGTCATTTGACCGTGGCGACGGTTCAAGCGCAAGTAGGTCAGAATTTCAGCACGTCGTGACAAAGGCGTAGTGATTTTCGGAAGGCTATAAATCCTAAACCGTATATCGGATTAAGACGAGTCTTAAACGAAAATTCATCTACTCGAACTGAACTATCTGGAAATCAACTTTTACAGAAGCCTAGGAGTCTTATCAGACCCCGAAAAACAGAAAACAAGTACTCCGGTGGGTTTCTTGGTGTTTGATGCTCATCACGGTTCTCATCCTTCATGCGTATAAGCCTCAAGTGTACAACTCTTGATGTTTTAGCATCACTTTAACCAAGTTTTAACCATAAACACACAAAGTCAAGAGTAAGAAATAAAATACAACTCATGTGAGAGTTTGAGCAAGATGATGAACCAAAGTTACATCAATTTCTTAGTTTCAACACAAGTACAAGTTCTATTAAGCTATAAACTTTGAATCAAACTAAATAAGAAAGACCTTAAGTTATGGAACTTAGATCTTAGCTAAGTATTAAAGACCTTAGACTAAAAAGTCTAGATCTCATGTTCTTGGTGAATCCCTAAGTCATAAAACTTAGACTTTTAACTTTTATACAACCATAAGTTATGAAACTTAGATCTTGTAAAGTAGAATGAACATAAGCTAATGAGCTTTTGTTTAAACAAAGTAGAAGACCATAAGTTACACAACTTAGATCAAACACAAAAATGAAAACCTAAGCTAGAGAGCTTGGATTCCTAACAACACTTATGAGATCTCAAGCTAGTAAGCTTGTATCTTTTGTTTAATGAAAATACAAGTCACAAATCTAAAGTACAACCAATCAAAGAAGATCATAAGTTAATAAACTTTGATCTTAACTAACTTTTTGTAGAAATCTCAAGCTAGTAAGCTTGTATTTCAAACTTTCTTGAAGATCTATAAAGTAAAGAGTTGGATCTACAAGTTACATGAAGATCATAAACATAAGTTTTGATCTTTTAACACAATTAAAGAGATCTTAAGTTAATAACTTAGATCTAACAAGATTATGAAGATTCAAAACTAAAAAGCTTGAATCCTTCATGTTCTTGAAGACTTTTCAAAACCAAGTTTGGATCGCCCAAAGTTATGAAGATTCAAGTTACAAAACTTGAATCTTTTTTCATGATGATGATGATTTAAGAATTAAAGTAAGAAAAGAAAGAAAAATAAGCCAAGAACTTACAAGCTCTTCAAGTATTTGAGAGAAAACTCTAGAGTGAGAAAGTAGAGAGAAGTGTGTGTTTGAGAAAATGAATGAAATGTGGGTATTTAAGAAAGAAAGAAAAGAAAATAAATAAATAATGGTGATGGGGGAGGGTGGCCGACAGTTTGGATGGGTAGGGGGAGTGGACCATTTTGGCCTCATGTGGTGGTGGCATGGTGTGGTCCATGGTGGTGGTACAAGGTGATGTTGATATGTTGGGTAGCATGCATCAAAGTACAAGTATTAGTACATAAGCATGCACCAACTTGTCTTATTACTTACATGGGCTAATTATTAATTACATGGGCTAATTAATCCACTAATTAGTCCACTAAGTTGAGTAGGTTGGGCCATGGAAGTCCATTAAGGTAACTAGTGAGCATTAGTAACACTTAAGCGTAATTTAGGAACTACCAAGCCAAGTAATTGTCATAAATAAATAACAATTATGTTTACTGTAACACCCGATAATTGGGCCTAGATGAAATGGCAATTTTGCCCTTGTGTGCGTTTATATTGTTATTTAATTAGTTGCATATTTATAGTCATTTGACTATTTGGTTAAGACCAGTTCGTGACAAGGGTCACAGAACAAGTTTGTTTATTTTATTTGGACTTTGTTAAGACCACCTAACATGGTGTGAAAGGTTTTAGTTTACAGTTAAATACCCGTGTGATATGGGGAGTGGGTTTTAAAACCCATATATGTATAGGGAAGCCTGGAAGCTTCCCATTTCCTCTTTGGGAATTAACACACATAAACACACACACTTGAGCTCATAAACCCTAGCTTTTGATCTTGTCAAAATTAATTTAAACAAGTTGGAGATTCAGATTCCTAGTGATTTCGTGATCAACACAAGGTAAGTAATTCACAGATTCATGTATTAATCTTGTTGCAAATTGGGTTTTTGTGTTCTTATGGGTTTTGGTTAGATTTTACTTAATTCTTGATCTAAATGTGTTTGATATGTTCAATTAATGTTAGAAATATATTTTATATAGTTTATATGATGTTTTGGGAGTGGTTTTGGCGTTAGGTCCTGCAAAAATCGAGTTTTTGGGCCAAAATGGCAAAAATCAGCGAGCTGGAATGTTCTAACAGCTCCCACACTTCTGACAGGTCAACCGTACATGTGACCACACATTTGAGGCTCAACCACGCAGTTGAGGACTCACTCGCACGAGTGAGGTCTCGTCCGCGCGAGAGACCACTGGTCAGTTTTTGGTAAAATTGAAAAGGCTGTAACTTTCCAACCGTAACTCCGTTTTTGATAAATAAACTATTGTTGGACTCGTCTTGAAGTTTACTTTACAATTATAAGGTTTAAAAAAGCTAGATCAAAATTTATTTTGGTCATAAGAAGGGATTTTGTTGTGTATGTCTTGTTTTGTACTCGTTTAGGGTCGTTATTGATTGAGTTTATGTTGTAGACTTATAATATGATGAATATATGATAATATGACCTAGTTTATATTATTTATCAATTATATTATTGATTAGAACACTATGCTGACTTTGTTTATGATGTTTCCAGGTGATCAGGAGAAGTGAAGACTCAGAAATATAAGACCTCTGAGTTCTTCTTGTGATGGTTTTTGGTGAGTGGGTTAATCTAGCCGTTAAGGTATATAGTGACATGACCTAGACCGTTGATCTAGTTGCTATGCTTCGAACCTTTGTTGTTGTGTGATGTGGACTATGACCTCGCGGGTTTATTGGACCGACCTTGCTTCTGATCAGGTCGGGAGAGATCAACCTTGCTTCTGATCAGGTTGGGCTCATTGATGTTGTATGATTAATATAAGTCGGAATCATGCATCCGTTGGGTGTGGAAGACTTATACTAGTAATACAGAGTTATGAGTTTTTGGTAGACTCTAGACTGATTACCTAGGGTCGTTGGCCCGGCCAGTCCGCCGAGTCTCTCAATGGGTTGCTTCGGATTATCCAGATGGTTGCTTCTGATTGACCATTGCTTGTAGTCATCACGGTTGCTTTGGATTGACCGTTGCTATAGATGATTTTGATGGACTTTGGATTTAGTTGATTGTTGGTTATTGTATGATATTGTATTTGTATTGCTATGTTTCTGCATGATTCTAGTGGATATGTGATTAACTGTCTGATTAACTTGATGATGCATGTTCTAGTGATTGTACCTGTGTTTTTTAGCTGTTAGATTAGTCCATTCACTTAGCTTCGTGCTAACCCCTCCACCTTCCCCCTTGCAGGTTATAGGTCTTTTGCTTTTGTGGACATGGGAGAAGAGGGACGTGTTGGGTTATGTTCGACAAGTCTAGAACTCTGATGTTGTTTATATAAAATTGGATATTAGCGTAACACCGGCTTTTGATAAAAATGTATTTATGTATGAAGTGTAATAATTATGTTTTTGTTTGTACGTAAGGGCACGTTTTGTAAACAAGACTTCCGCTGTGTTATTTAAAAAAAAATAATACGGTGTTACATTTACGTAGTCATAATATTCCATTTAGGACAAAAGTTTAACGTTTACCAAGTACGTAGCTCGTTTTAAACAATAAGTGACACTGACGGTCGTAAATTAAATCAAGGATCATGTTAAGTAACTAAGTACTTTAAAAAACACGTTGTAGATATTAATGAAAGTAATTAACATAATTAATGATCCCAGAAAAATAATCTAACTCAGTACGCACAAATACGCAGTTTTGTGAAAGTATTAAATATAATTAAAAGTCGAAAAAGTCGGGTCATTACATTACCCACCTGTTAAAGAAAATTTCGTCCCGAAATTTAAACTGAGGTAGATGGTGGAGTGGGGAAAAGGTGAGGATACTTCTGCATCATTTGATCCTCTCATTCCCAAGTAAACTCAGGTCCTCGTTTAGCATTCCAACGGACTCGGAAAATTGGAATCTTGTAGTGCTTTAAAGTCTTAACCTCACGGTCCATGATTTCAACATGTTCTTCCATGAAGTGGAGTTTGTCATCAATCGTAAGCTCCTATAGTGGTATGACAAGTTCTGGTTCAGCAAGGCATTTCTTCAGATTCGATACGTGGAAGGTAGGATGAACGGAGCTCAATTAAGCCGGAAGATCCAAACGGTAAGCAACGAGTCCAATACGTTCCAAGATTTTAAAAGGACCAACATATCGCATATTTAACTTTCCACGCTTTTCAAAATGGATTACACCTTTCCAAGGTGCAACTTTCAACATCACACGGTCACCCACTTGGAATTCGAAATCCTTACGTTTAAGGTCGGCATAGCTCTTTTGACGATCACGGGCCGTCTTGAGCCTCGCTTGAATTTAGACAATCTTCTCGGTTGTTTCATAGATTAGCTCGGGTCCGGTGATTTGCTTCTCACCTACTTCAGCCCAAAAAATAGGAGAACGGCATTTGCGGCCATACAACGCTTCGAAAGATGCGACATTAATACTCGAATGATAACTATTGTTGTAAGAAAATTCGGCTAGCGGCAAATGCTTTTCCCAAGCTTTTCTGAAATAAATAACACAAGCACGCAACATGTCCTCCAGGGTTTGAATCGTGCGTTCGCTTTGTCCGTCGGTCTGCGGGTGATATGCGGTACTCATGTCGAGTCATGTTCCCAAGGCTTCTTGTAAGGAACGTCAAAATCTAGAGGCGAAACGGGCATCTCGGTCTGAAATAATCGATAAGGGAACACCATGACGAGATACAATTTCCTTTATGTATAGTTGAGCGCTTTTCTCCATCGTTTCAGTTTCTTTCATGGCTAGGAAGTGTGCAGATTTGGTAAGACGATCAATAATAACCCAGATGGTATCGTATCCGCCCACCGTCTTTGGTAGTTTCGTGATGAAGTCCATCGTTATCCTTTCCTACTTCCATTGCAGGATTTATGGTTGCTGAAGTAACCCAGATGGTCTTTGATGTTCGGTCTTAACCTTCGAATAAGTCGAACTCTTCCCAACATAAGTAGCAACATCCTTCTTAAGATCTGGCCACCAATATTGTTCCTTGAGATCGTGGTACATCTTACCGGCTCCCGGATGAATCGAATATCTTGACTTATGGGCTTCGTCTATAATAAGGCTTCGTAAATCCCCATAACTAGGCACCCAAATTCTTCCGGCGAAATATCGGAGTCCAGTCTCCTTAACCTCAAATCGAGAGACGAGAATGTTCAAATGTTCCTGCGAAATATTCTCTTCTTTGAGAGCCTCATCTTGAGCTACTCGGATTTGGCTATTGAGATTCGAGTGAATGGTGATGTGAAAGGCACAGACACAAAGAGGTACCATTCTCTCTTTTTGGCTCAAGGTATCGGCTATAACATTTGCCTTTCCGTGATGATAACGTAATTCACAATCATAGTCGTTCAATGTTTCGATCCACCGTCGTTTTCTCATGTTCAGTTGTTTCTGATCGAAAATGTGTTGGAGGCTTTTTTGGTCGGTGAAGATAGTACTCTTGGTTCCATAAAGATAGTGTCTCCACAATTTGAGCGCAAAGACAACGGTACTAAGTTCGAGATCATGAGTCGTGTAGTTTCGCTCGTGAATCTTCAGTTCTCGAGAGGCGTAGGCAATAACCTTTGTTTGTTGCATCAATACACAAGCAAAACCATGTTTCGAGGCGTCGCAATACACAACGAAGTCATCACTGCCTTCGGGAAGGGACAAGATAGGTGCTGTGGTTAACTTCTGCTTCAGGGTTTGGAATGCTGACTCTTGCTCGGCGGCCCAAACAAACTTCTCCCCCTTGTGAGTCAATCAGAGAGAAACCTTCAATGAATCTTCGATAGTAACCGGCGAGGCCTAAAAATTAGCGAATATGAGTAGGAGTAGTGGGGGTTTCCCACTTGCTGATGGCTTCGATCTTTGCGGGGTCGACTTTGATACCCTGATCGCTTACAATATGACCAAGAAATTGAACTTCCTTTAACCAAAATTCACACTTGGAGAATTTGGCATAGAGTTGCTCTTGTCTTAAGAGTTCAAGCACAAGTCGAAGATGTTGCTCATGTTCCTTTTTGATTTTGGAATAGATTAGGATATCATCTATGAAGACGATAACAAATTTTTCCAGGTACGGCTTGCATACGCGATTCTTGAGATCCATAAACACGGCAAGTGCGTTGGTTAAACCGAATGACATCACAAGAAACCCATAATGACCATAATGAGTTCGGAACGCAGTCTTAAGTACATCGCTCTCCTTCACCCTCAACTGGTGATAACCGGATCGCAAATCGATCTTAGAGTAAACGCCGGATCCTTGCAGTTGATCAAAAAGATCATCAATACTGGGAAGGGGATACCGGTTCTTGATCGTCAACTTGTTCAATTCTCGGTAATCGATACACTTGCAGAAAGATCTGTGACAACCCGAGAATTTCCGACCAAATTTAAACTTAATCTTTATGTGATTTCGATACGATAAACAAGGTATGTAATGTTGAGTCTAGAAAATTTTGGAACGATGTTCATATATGCAATTACCCTTTGACTATTCCCGACGATTCACGAATTAATTGTTGTTAATAAATATGTATATATAATATAAATATAAATATATACGTTAAATTGAATTAATAAGATACAATTTAATAATTTGAATTGGAAATGTAAAGTAATATACGAAGTAATTACGTCGTTATTAAAATGAGTTTATAAATAAATATATATGATTTCTATACATAATTATTATTATTTTAATATACATATATATATATATATATATATATATATATATATATATATATATATATATATATATATATATATATATATATATATATATATATATAAGAGATATAAATATTATGTGTTGAAACTTTTAATAATATATTTCTATTATGAAATAATATAATATAGTAAATAGATATATAATGGTTATATATATATATATATATATATATATATATATATATATATATATAATAGTATTAATGTATTTCTATTTACATGATGTAACTAATATGCAAACACAACTACATACTATTAGATATAGAATTATGTAAATATTAAATATTCAGTATATGTTATTACGAAACTATATATGATTTCTATTAAACATTTAGATTTTAACAGTTCAGTAAATGTCGTCATATAACATAATCTTACATAAATAATAAATGATATTATATTAGATTTCATTTGAATGCAATTAATGTATTAAAATTATTAATACTTTCATTATTATTATTAATAACAGATTTGATATATGTAATATGCTATATCATTATTATTAGTATTATCATGTTTATCATTATTATTATTGATAAAATTATCATATTATCAAATTATCATTTTTATTATTATCAATATTATTTTTATTACTTTATTAAGTACTTTTATAATTAATAACAAGTTACATCATATTATTAATAATTGAATCATATTTATATATCAGCATCAGATAAATCAGTTTTATTGATTATTATTATTATTAATTGTATTATTGTTATTAATTAATATATTAATTATTAATATATAATAAATATAAAATATATTATACAGATATATATATCTCCGTGATTTATGCCAACAGACTTATTTATTTTTATTTTTTCCTCCTTCTGTCTTCTTGTTCTTGTCCAAGTATCTGGTGACAACCACCATCGAAACACAACAAGTGAATTACTGCTCCCATGTATTGATTAAGATCTTTATTATCATTAGATACAGAGGGGTTAGCTAGAATCGACAAAGCAAACAGAAAATAATAAGAACACCTTATATTTTTTTTCTTTTTTATTTCTGCTCACGAAAACTTTCCAACCAAAATTCAAATTCGAACTACTTTTCAAAATCTAACAATGCAGTTATGTTAGGATTCAATTACTCAAACTATCTGCAAATTCTAAGCCTCCAATTCCTCATATTGAATTCGAATTTGGCAGTCAAAGGTTTGAATTCAAAAAGTCAACTGGTTCTTTGAAGATTAAATTTGCGAAAGTTATGTTATTTCTGATGAAATTGATGATTGGAATAGTTTCTAGGATTGAATTGAAATATATTTCATGTTTTAACCTTGGCATAATTCGATCTATAAATGAAAATCATATTTTTTTTTCCTTCAAACAGCAACGAGCAGTTTGCTGTGGATTTTTTTTTATATTTTTTTTTAGTTTCAATTCACTCAAGAACCAATTTATGATTGAATATACGCTTCATTTTAAAACCAATCTAGTTTTTATGATTTGGATCCTCCGGTCGTTCATTTATATGAAGAAGAAGATGTATAGGGAAACATAATACGGGTTATTTACAATTGGATTGGGTTATAAAACAGAAAAAGGGAAACGGTCCATCGGTTAAGGGTGTTGGTGTAGTAGCGAGTGGTCTCGGGTTCGATTCTAGGTCTGGACAGTTATTTTTTTAAACTCCTTCAAAGGTAGTCTCATTTTCCTTTTATTATTATTATTATTATTATTATTATTATTATTATTATTATTATTAAAATTATTGTTGTTATTATTATTTTTGATTATTGTTATTAATAAGTTAATTGTTATTATTATTACTTACAATGATTAATATTGTTATTATTTACATGATTATTATTAGAATTATAATTAACATTGGTATTATAATTATTACTAGTATTATCGTTATTATTGATATTAGTATTACAAATATAATTCTTACCATTGTTATTATTATTATTATTGGTATAAGTATTATTATTATAATTATTATTATGATTATTATTATTATGATTATTATGATTATTATTATTATCATTATTAAGAAAAACAATACAATCTATTAATATTATCATTATTAATAAAGGTATTATTATTATCATTAGTAAATCATTAATATCAAAATTATCATTTTTAACAAATAAATATTTTATACCTAAAAACACACTTATTACATATAATATAATTATATTGATATTCCATATAACTATATATCTAGTATATTAACATTATTTATATAACTACTTATATATAGCAAACTATTGATTTTTAAACATTAAACAATTATATATATAAATATGGACATATTAATATAACTATATAAGTATTAATCATTTTGAATATATACATAAATTAAATATATATAATATATAAATTAAGATATAATAAATAAATTTGTTCAGTTACGATTATAGGTTTTAATATATATATATATATATATATGTATATATATATATGTATATATATATATATATGTATATATATATATATATGTATATATATATATATGTATATGTATATATATATATATATATATATATATATATATATATATATATATATATATATATATATATATATATATATATATATATATACAAATGATATAGGTTCGTGAATCCAAGGCCAACCCTGCATTGTTCGATATAGTCATATGTATTTTTACTACAAAATACATTAGGTGAGTTTCATTTGCTCCCTTTTTAAATGCTTTTGCAATATATATTTTTGTGACTGAGAATACATGCGCTGCTTTTATAAATGTTTTACGAAATAGACACAAGTAATCGAAACTACATTCTATGGTTGGATTATCGAAATCGAATATGCCCCTTTTTAGCTTGGTAGCCTAAGAATTAGGGAAATGGTTCCTAATTGACGCGAACCCTAAAGAAAGATCTATGGACCTTGACACGTCCCATTCGGGTTACGAATGCTTTAGTACTTCGATTATCATGTCCGATGAGAGTCCCGGAATGATAGGGATATTCTATATGCATCCTGTTAGTTCGGTTATCAAGCGTTCACCATATGAATGATTTTTATCTCTATGCAGTTTGCGAAATGTCTGATATGAGATGATGTTTATGAGAAATGAAATGAAAATCTTGTGGTCTATTAAACTAATGGAAATGGTTGTTATGATAAACTAATGAACTCACCAATCTTTTGGTTGACACTTGAAAGCATGTTTATTCTCAGGTATTAAATAAATTCTCTGCTGTGCATTTGCTCATTCTAAAGATATTACTTGGAGTCATTCAAGGCATATTTCAAAAGATGTTGCATTCAAGTCGTGGAGTTCAATAAAGATTATTATTAAGTAAATGACAGATTAGGTCATTTATAGTTGGATATTATGAAATGGTATGCATGCCTATCAACTTTCGATGAAATGAAAGTTTGTCTTTTAAAATGAATGCAATGTTTGGTAAAATGTATCATATAGAGGTCAAATACCTCGCAATGTAATCATATATTATTGTATTCGTCCTTACGGATTAGGACGGGTCTTTACATGTGGTATCAGAGCGGTGGTCTTAGCGAACCAGGTCTGCATTAGTGTGTCTAACCGATAGTTGTTAGGATGCATTAGTGAGTCTGAACTTCAACCTTAGTTGCATGTCAAAAGTTTTTGCTTATCATTTCTTATCGGAAATTACCTGCTTATCATTCTTAGTCTAGACACATCATATTGCATTGATTGCATAAACATTGTATAGACAAAATTAATATTTTAGCGTATCTATTACTGTAAACCTTGTCTGACACATTCCGTAAATTCCTCCGTAATCTACGAAAATTTTTTCGTCTATATATATAGATATTCTATGTAATTAGAATACCAAATGATAGCCGAAAAATTATTTCATATCGAAAAATCCTTTATTCAATCGTACAAAATGGGATTCGTCATTAGTTCAAGTCACTTGAATTCCAAAATGGAATCCCACTCAAGCTCTGAAAGCAGTGTGATTGGAATGGATCAACCAATCAGCCATCATCTATTCTGGATGAATTGGGGATGGGTTCGTAGCCTTCTCAATCATTGGAGACAAGAAGAAGGTGACCCTTTTCATCCACCACATTGCCCTCTTGGTGAAGAACCTGAAGCACTTACCTGCGAACCTGTCCGAAACACCATTTTCTCTCTCATCTCCAGAGTATCTCGTCACGATTATATACTATACCAAATTCTAGATTTTATTTATCCGCTCGTCCGAATCGACAATCACCCCGGTGTAATAGAGGAAGTCAACGAGCTTCGCGCTCGGGTGGTGGCTTTGGAGTATATGGTGCAAAGGTTACAAGCACCAGCAGCATAACCAGTACCACCATCATCAACGCCAACAGTACCATTACCAACCCCAACCACAACCGCATCGTAAACCTCAACTTTACAATCTGTACCTCGACCATCAACGTCATACACCCTGTAAATACCAAGGAGTACCAACAACAATAACCGATGAAGTATAAATCTATAACTTCATGGGAGAAACATTCTGCGGCGATTATGTAATCTCTAAAGGTTTAGAGATTATCCATTCTAGCCCTAACCATAAATTAGATGAATGAACCAAAACGATAGAAGGAAGAATAGAAACCCTGTCTGGAATGGTGCACGATTTACAAGCTAGACTCGTTTTACCAACATCATCAACAGTATCGTCAACATCACCAGCACCGTCAGTACCAACAGCATCTACAATATCACAAGCTTCGCCAGTTCAAGAATCACCGTGGACATCATTACAAATCAACAACAAGTATGCCATATCAACGAGTTACGAAGTGTTAACTCATTCTCATTAAAGAATTTATATGTATATCTTATATATATATAAATTTTTAAACCATAATAAATCTTTCCGTACTAAGTTATTATGTGTGAATCTTAACTACTCGGTTAATTCATATTACTAATATGCTATGATATACATCCTTCGTCAGCAACTTAACCATCATTAATTACAATCTCTGTTTCAATTCAATGAATTCCATTTCATAATAAATCAAGTGTATTATTCAAATACAGGTTTGATTTTACACTTTCATTATCGATGTACTCGAAACTTTTCAAATAACATCATTCGTACCTTACGAAGTTCACAAGAATTTCACGAATACCAACATCATGCAAATAACGAAGCATTGATTCATAATTTCAATATCATTGAAGAAATACTTATGTAATTTCTAAAATTTTAGGGATCACTCAATTCTAGTTTCAACCGTAAATTAAATGAGTTTAATTTAATATTAACGCATTAAATCTATGTTACATCTGAAGAAAATATACATATATATATTTTCATAAAGATTGTAATAAAAATTCTTTTGTACAAAATATTAATTGTGAAAATTTTTTTAACGGGTAGGTAATACCCAAGAGATATATAAAGTCACAATTAATATATTACATTCTTCGAATCTGATTCAGCAACCAGCAACCAGCAACTATACTCACTATTTTCATAACAATGTACATTCTTTCATAGAAATCAAAACAACCATACTTATTCAAATCCAATTACATATTCTGATTTTGAAATCGCAAAATTCAATTCGAGATATAACCGGTAGCATCACTCTTAAATTCCTACATCTTTCAAAGCTAAACTTTGACTTCAAAACTGTGCTAGAACATCATGTGTATATAAACGATTACAATCGGTGTTCAAACCCTTCAAACTTCCTTATGACACTTCAAATGTTGAACAATCGAGATGATGATCCAACCACATGTTACCCACAGTTATGCACCTGAGAAACTCTCGGCAACTGAGTAAAAGTTTAACACGTAACCGCGTCAGATCCTTTGGCATTTATTAGCAAAAATAATTTTGCGATCCCTTTTTAAAGTAGCCAATTTTGTCACAGCTCCCCAAGTCAACTTCGACTTTTCATTCGAAGTAGTCTTACTATAATCCTGATATATACGATTACCCTTTTGATACCGGAGAATTCTTTTATATTCCTCCATATTACCAGCAGACGTACCAGCAACCTCGTTGCTTCTTGGCTTAAATCTTTCTGATAAATCATTATATTTATTCATTGAAACCCTATCATATACTCATCCGCATCTTGTAACGAGAACTGCCATACCAATTACCGGGAATCAGCAATCAGTACTTTGAAAACTCACAGCATATCTACATAAACAGTTATATGTATGACATTTATCTCTTAGAATTATGATCTCTCATTCTGAAATTCTAAAAGCACTCAGTCTACAAATCAATACTCTGAATGTTGAAAAAGCTGAACAAAGTAGCAGAACCCGTAGACAACCGTAAACGACCTTAATCATCGGAAGTTGATGATAAAGAATAGTATGTTGGAAAAGCTCAGAAAAGTTAGAACTGGAAAACGGATTGAGCTAACCATGAAGGAGACCAAGGATAAATACAAGGACCATACCCTATATTCAAAGAATCCAAGTAATTCCGGATCCGTTGAAATCTTTAGAGAATATCTTGCTCCAAAGTCATGTTAAAATCTTGCGAAAAAATTTTCTTCATCAACCTTTGAACTTGGGAATTCCAAAATATCATCATAAATATCTTCGATATTTCTGAGGATATTTTCATAAATATTCTCGTCCGAAATTATACACCTCTTCGTGCTTCCTGTGTTTAATTATATTGGAAACTTCTGAAAAATCTAAGTTTAATTTATGAATGAATTCTAGAGAAATGTAAAGAAATTGATGCATGAATTAGTATAATATAATGACACTTAATCAACATGATTATATTACAGTAAGTCATGTTGAGTTTCTAATGGGATGTGATGATTCACAGATCCTAATGTCATCATGTGCCATGTTACATAACTCTTTTATTCTGCTTAACTTCTGAACATATCAAGAAAAATATATTCTTGATAGTTCTTTTCTCAGTGACTCAGGTAATTTGACAAATCAAATCGTCCTATCACGTTCTTTCTTGTTTAGAACATTAAGTTCATTTGAAACTCCATACTTACGAATTCTGGACCGTTACTCGCTTTACTAGAGGCCGATAAGACAATAAAAAGGCAAAGAGATCTAAAATATAAGAGAAAATATAAAGCCCAATAACAACCCGAAGGTTACAAACCGTGGATATTAATACGAATAGCAATATAAAGACACGATAGAATTAAGAATAGTATCACCTCAAGGTAATAGTAGGAGTAAACAGATTTTTCTGGTGAAAGATTGAAAAGAAGAATGACAGATATGAAGGTTAGGAAAGTATCAAGGATTAGAACTGGATTAAGCATTTTCACAATTTTTTTTTTTTTTTGATGTATGAACTAAGGAAGAAAATATAGAAATGGTGAGAATAATGGAACGAAAGAGTTAAATTTATAATGGAAATATCAGACAGAGTAATCGAGGCAGATCGCCGTAATTAATTATAGAAATCTTAATTTCCTTATTCGTCGAAGAATCAAATCTTTTAGATTTCGAAGATTTTTTTTTCAAATCCCTTGAATTCCAGAATTCAAGCCTCTACGTCAAAAGTTAAGACGCAAATTATTTTCTAAATTCAATCGTGACTACGTCACCGGTTAAGTCGAATCTTCATTTACTCATTTCACTCTTTTGCGATAGCTTCACTCGTATTCTTAGAATAATCGAATTATTTTATCATTATTATTCAATGATAAACCTCTAATTATCAACTTATATTGGTCATGAAAACATTTTTATTGTAAGCCATGACCACCTCACTCAAATTTCGGGACGAAATTTCTTTAACGGGTAGGTACTGTGACGACCCGAGAATTTCTGACCAAATTTAAACTTAATCTTTATGTGATTTCGATACGATAAGTAAGGTATGCAATGTTGAGTCTAGAAAATTTTGAAACGATGTTCATATATGCAATTACCCCTTGACTATTCCCGACGATTCACGAATCAATTGTTGTTAATAAATATGTATATATAATATAAATATAAATATATATGTTAAATTGAATTAATAAGATACAATTTAATAATTTGAATTGGAAATGTAAAGTAATATACGAAGTAATTACGTCGTTATTAAAATGAGTTTATAAATAAATATATATGATTTCTATACATAATTATTATTATTTTAATATACATATATATATTAGAGATATAAATATTATGTGTTGAAACTTTAATAATATATTTCTATTATGAAATAATATAATATAGTAAATAGATATATAATGGTTATATATATATATATATATATATATATATATATATATATATATATATATATATATATATATATATATATATATATATAACAGTATTAATGTATTTCTATTTACATGATGTAACTAATATGTAAATACAACTACATACTATTAGATATAGAATTATGTAAATATTAAATATTCAGTATATGTTATTACGAAACTATATATGATTTCTATTAAACATTTAGATTTTAACTGTTCAGTAAATGTCGTCATATAACATAATCTTACATAAATAATAAATGGTATTATATTAGATTTCATTTGAATGCAATTAATGTATTAAAATTATTACTACTTTCATTATTATTATTATTAATAACAGATTTGATATATGTAATATACTATATCATTATTATTAGTATTATCATGTTTATCATTATTATAATTGATAAAATTATCATATTATCAAATTATCATTTTTATTATTATAAATATTATTATTATTACTTTATTAAGTACTTTTATAATTAATAACAAGTTACATCATATTATTAATAATTAAATCATATTTATATATCAGCATCAGATAAATCAGTTTTATTGATTATTATTATTATTAACTATATTATTGTTATTAATTAATATATTAATTATTAATATATAATAAATATAAAATATATTATACATATATATATATATCTCCGTGATTTATGCCAACAGACTTATTTATGTTATTTTTTTTTTCCTCCTTCTGTCTTCTTGTTCTTGTCCAAGTATCTGGTGTCAACCACCATCGAAACACAACAAGTGAATTACTGCTCCCATGTGTTGATTAAGATCTTTATTATCATTAGATACTGAGGGGTTAGTTAGAATCGACAAAGCAAACAGAAAATAATAAGAACACATTATATTTTTTTTTCTTTTTTATTTCTGCTCACGACAACTTTCCAACCAAAATTCAAATTCGAACTACTTTTCAAAATCTAACAATGCAGTTATGTTAGGATTCAATTACTCAAACTATTTGCAAATTCTAAGCCTCTAATTCCTCATATTGAATTCGAATTTGGCAGTCAAAGGTTTGAATTCAAAAAGTCAACTAGTTCTTTGAAGATTAAATTCGCGAAAGTTATGTTATTTCTGATGAAATTGATGATTGGAATAGTTTCTAGGATTGAATTGAAATATATTTCATGTTTTAACCTTGGCATAATACGATCTATAAATGAAAATCATATTTTTTTTCCTTCAAACAGCGACGAGCAGTTTGCAGTGGATTTTTTTTTATATTTTTTTTTTAGTTTCAATTCACTCAAGAACCAATTTATGATTGAATATATGCTTCATTTTAAAACCAATCTATTTTTTATGATTTGGATCCTCTAGTTCATTTATCTGAAGAACAAGATGTATAGGGAAACATAATACGGGTTATTTACAATTGGATTGGGTTATAAAACAGAAAAAGGGCAACGGTCCATCGGTTAAGGGTGTTAGTGTAGTAGCGAGTGGTCTCGGGTTCGATTCTAGGTCTGGACAGTTATTTTTTTAAACTCCTTCAAAGGTAGTCTCATTTTCCTTATATTATTATTATTATTATTATTATTATTATTATTATTATTATTATTATTATTATTATTATTATTATTATTATTATTATTATTATTATTATTATTATTATTATTATTATTATTATTATTATTATTATTATTATTATTAATATTATTGTTGTTATTATTATTTTTGATTATTGTTATTAACAAGTTAATTGTTATTATTATTACTTACTATGATTAATATTGTTATTATTGACATGATTATTATTAGAATTATAATTAACATTGGTATTATAATTATTACTAGTATTATCGTTATTATTGATATTAGTATTACAAATATAATTCTTACCATTGTTATTATTATTATTAGTATAAGTATTATTATTATTATTATTATTATTATTATTATTATTATTATTATTATTATTATTATTATTATTATTATTATTATTATTATTATTATTATTATTATTTCTATTATTATTATTATTATTATTATGATTATTATTATTATCATTATTAAGAAAAACAATACAATCTATTAATATTATCATTATTAATAAAGGTATTATTATTATCATTAGTAAATCATTCATATCAAAATTATCATTTTTAACAAATAAATATTTTATACCTAAAAACACACTTATTACATATAATATAATTATATTGATATTCCATATAACTATATATCTAGTATATTAACATTATTTATATAACTACTTATATATAGCAAATTATTGATTTTTAAACACTAAACAATTATATATATAAATATGGACATATTAATATAACTATATAAGTATTAATCATTTTGAATATATACATAAATTAAATATATATAATATATAAATTAAGATATAATAAATAAATTTGTTCAGTTACGATTATAGGTTTTAATATATATATATATATATATATATATATATATATATATATATATATATATATATATATATATATATATATATATATATATATATATATATATATATACAAATGATATAGGTTCGTGAATCCAAGGCCAACCCTGCATTGTTCGATATAGTCATATGTATTTTTTACTACAAAATACATTAGGTGAGCTTCATTTGCTCCCTTTTTTAATGCTTTTGCAATATATATTTTTGGGACTGAGAATACATGCGCTGCTTTTATAAATGTTTTACGAAATAGACACAAGTAATCGAAACTACATTCTATGGTTGGATTATCGAAATCGAATATGCCCCTTTTTAGCTTGGTAGCCTAAGAATTAGGGAAATGGCCCCTAATTGACGCGAATCCTAAAGATAGATCTATGGACCTTGACACGTCCCATTCGGGTTACGAATGCTTTAGTACTTCGATTAACATGTCCGATGAGAGTCCCAAAATGATGGGGATATTCTATATGCATCCTGTTAGTTCGGTTATCAAGCGTTCACCATATAAATGATTTTTATCTCTATGCAGTTTGCGAAATGCCTAATATGAGATGATGTTTATGAGAAATGAAATGAAAATCTTGTGGTCTATTAAACTAATGGAAATGATTGTTATGATAAACTAATGAACTCACCAAACTTTTGGTTGACACTTGAAAGCAAGTTTATTCTCAGGTATTAAAGAAATCCTCCGCTGTGCATTTGCTCATTCTAAAGATATTACTTGGAGTCATTCATGGCATATTTCAAAAGATGTTGCATTCAAGTCGTTGAGTTCAATAAAGATTATTATTAAGTAAATGACAGATTAGGTCATTTATAGTTGGATATTATGAAATGGTATGCATGCCTATCAACTTTTGATGAAATGAAAGTTTGTCTTTTAAAATGAATGCAATGTTTGGTAAAATGTATCATATAGAGGTCAAATACCTCGCAATGTAATCATATGTTATTGTATTCATCCTTACGGATTAGGATGGGTCTTTACAAGATCCGTCCTTCTTATTTACAAACAAAACTGGTGCGTCCCAAGGCGATGAACTTGGTTTGATAAATCCACGGTCTAATAATTCTTGCAGTTGGCTCTGCAACTCTTGCATTTTGGAAGGTGCGAGTCGATAAGGTGCGCGAGCTACAGGTGCAGCTCCTGGTACTAGATCAATGTGAAACTCCACGGATCTTGGTGGGGGTAATCCTGGCAGTTCTTCTGGAAAGACGTCGGGAAATTCGTTCACAATTCGTACATCATCTACGCTTTTCTCCTCCGCTTCCAACTTCTTTACGTGCACCAGAACAGCAAAACACCCCTTTTTCATAACCTTTTATGCCTTCATGCAACTAATAAGGTTCAGCTTTGGGCTACATCTCTCCCCGTATACAATCAATGGCACACCGTCTTCGCGAGGTATACAAATAATCTTTTCTCCACAGATGACTTCTGCTTTTACTTTGGACAACCAGTCCATGCCAACTATCACATCAAAGCTTCCCAACTTAATGGGTATCAAATCAATCTCAAATTCCACTCCAGCTAAGTTTATAATACCTCCTCGGCCAATTTGGTTAACTTTATCAAGTTTTTCGTTGGCTACTTCGACAAGAACACTCTCATCCAAAGGAACTAATGACCAATCTATCTTAGAGCAAAAGTGTCTACATACATAACTCCTATCGGCACCAATATCAAACAAGACAAAAGCTAATAGTTTATTAATAGTGAATGTACCTGTGACCAAGTCAGGATCCTCGCGGGCATCTCTGGCGTTCATGTTGAAAATTCTTTGAAGTGCTGGCCCGCCATCCTTCTTCTTGTTCGGACATTCATTCTTGAAGTGACCCTGCTGGCCGCATTTAAAGCACTTCTTCGGCCCATTCAGATTTGTTCTCACAGCTGAGGTGTTGATCTTACAGTCTCTGCCGATGTGTCCAGTCCTCTTACACTTTTCACACACCATATTGCAGTACCCAGTATGATGCTTATAACATCTCTTGAACTGCAGAAGGCTACCTTTGTAGTTAGGGTTTGAGCTAGGGTTCGGGTTAGGGTTCCTCAAGTCGTTTTTCCCTTGAAATTCTCGTAACTCTTAGCTGGGTTTTGATCAAAGACTTTTCCTTTGTTTCCATCCCACTTACGTTTCCCATTATACGTTTTCCATTACTAGCTCCCGATTCTGATTTTACCTTTTTTGGCTCTTGATGGGTAATTTGATTCATCAGGGTGTGCGCCATGCGCATAGCTTCCGGGACATTTGCTGGTTTTGAAGAGGTTACATTTCCTTGAATGGTCTTGGGAAGTCCCCACAAATACCGTTCCATTCGCTTAAATTTAGGAGTAACCATTGTGGGGCACATCAAATCTAACTCTAAGTACCTTCGGTTATAGCCATCAAGATTAGTTCCTACAACCTTCAGTTCCTAAAACTCCGCTTCCATTTTTTGAATTTCGGTTCTGGGACAGTACTCCTCGATCATAGCCCTCTTAAACTCCTCCCATAGTGTATCATAAGCCTCGTCAATTCCCTGAGCCTAGACGAGAGTGTTCCACCAGGTTAAAGCACCATCTGATAGGGTGCAGGAGGCGTACTTAGTTTTGTTCACTTCGGAGCAGTTACTCACACGGAACACAGATTCCAACTTCTCAAACCATCTAGTCAGCCCAACTGGCCCTTCAGTACCACTGAAATTGTGGGGCTTGCAGCTCTGAAATTCCTTATAAGTGCACCAGTTCTGAACGTTCTGGTTAGCCGGTGGTGCTTGGGGGTTGGCATCCTGTGACAACCCGAAAATTTCCAACCAAATTTAAACTTAATCTTTATATTATTTCGACACGATAAGCAAAGTCTATAATGTTGAGTCTCAAAAAGTTTTGGAACTATATTCATGTAATCAATAACCCTTTGACTGTGCTCGACGATTCACGAACATTTATGTGTATATAGATATGTATATATAATATATAGTTATATTAATTGAAAATGTTAACGAAGTATTAGATGTATAATACTTTACATGAACGTATATGTTTCAATATATGTTTAATATATTTATCAACAGAATTAAAAGATAATATCAAATTATTGAATTATCAGATACATTGTGATATGATTACGGGTCTATGTTATGAGGTCCACTGTGATTTAAGAAATCTATTTTTTTGATAACATTCGGAAAATGGTAAAGTAATTTATAAGTAAGAAAAAATATGTCAATTAACGAAAACTAGACAAGGGTTAGTAGAGATTCCTGTTTAATTTTCAATTCATGTTTGTTAATATTTTCCTCGTGACTTTGATAAGATAACTATGTTAACTTTCATTTTATTTAATATGAAAGTAAGAATGTGGAGTGTAAATAACTTAGATGTTGGATATCGACAAGTTAAGTAACTCGACATTTTTCATTAAGATGATTTCATACGTTTATTTAATCTTTAGACTTTATCCCATGCTTCACCAACAGACTATAATTTAAAAACTTGAAACCTATTATGAATATATATAATTCTACTGTTCTAAAACGTTTTATGATATAACGATTTCCATTATTTTAACCTTTTAACAAAATGATTCTTAAATATATTTAGTTTTGGAAAACAAAATTATCATATTTATTTGATTTAGTTTCAGACGTACAAAAACGTTTTCAGTTTAAAAAGAACTTATTTATTATTAAAACGTATATAACTTTTATACATATCTATAATCACTTTTGACAACTCATTACTTAACCAGTATGATAAAGATAACGATATTTATATTTTATTTTAATAAATATATATAACGAATTAAATTAATATTATATATATTTATACGCGTATTATACGTACATAGTTTTATACTTTTACTATACTTTAACTTTACCTTTACTTTACTTTTACTTTATTTTAACTTTAATAATTCACTTTAATAATTCATAATTTAATAATTCACTTTAATAATTAATACTTTAATAATTCACTTTAATAATTCATACTTTAATAATTCACTTTAATAATTCATACTTTAATAATTCACTTTAATAATTCAAAAATCTATTATAAATAGAATTCAATAGGTTTCATTATTTCATAGAAACTTGAAAATATATTTCTCTAAACTCTCTCAATCGATATATATATATATATATATATATATATATATATATATATATATATATATATATATATATATATATATATATATATATATACTCTGTATTATTTCAAGATATTATTAGTATACATAAAATACTACGATGAGGTTCTGCTCGCATGTTTTCAAAATGGGTTTTGCGAGCTGGATAGGGCTAAGGAAATTATGGGTTATAGCTATGGAGGTTATGGATAATGTTCGGGAGTATGCTCATGAGGTCAAACTAGTGTTTATCACCTCCGTTGCGTCTACGTACTTTCCTGCAATATTGAATCACAATATTGATACGTGAGCACTCATAACTTAACTTTTATATATTAGTAATGTATCTGACTAGTGCTCGAGTATATATGATTATGCATACTTGTATGTTTAATTTCGTCGTTAAATAGTTTATGATAGATCATGAGTTTTATACACATACTACTAAGATAAGGTATATGATATGCATGTCGTTGGAAAGCTGGCGAAAAATCAATAACTTTTCATTTAGATATCGAATAGTTTCGATGAACGGATTAAAAGATGTAGTGTAACGACCCGGAAATTTCCGACCAAATTTAAACTCTAATCTCTATATGGTTCCGACACGATAAGCAAAAACCTTAATTTTGAGTCTAGAATGTTCGAAATCAATATTTGGATAATTAATTACCCTTTGACCATGACTGACGATTCACGAACACTTGTTGTTAAAAATTTTAAATTATAATTTCATAACTAATATTAATGTTACCATCATCAATATTATTATTTTTAGTGTTATCATGATTACTACTTTATGTATTATTAATATTATTATTATAAAAATTTAGATTCTAATAACTTACTAAAGTTATTAGTTATAATTTTTCATGATATCATTATTAGTATTATATTATTCAAGGTTATAATTATTAGAATTGATATTGTAAATATTAATATCTTCATTATTTTTAATATTATTATTAAATTAACAGTATTTTAGTTAAACACATTATATTTATAAACTGTAATACTAGGATGTAATAATACAGATATAAATCAAATTGTTATATATCACCTAATTTACGATTTTGTTAGACATCCCTTTCCAATATATTTCTTTGTTATATTCTGTCCAACGAAATCTTACTACAAAACAACTTTGCTAAATTATTGTTACTTCAACAATTTGTCACGGGTGTTATATATTACAGAGTATCATTCTGGTTACTATTTTCCTTCTCCTTTTAACAAAGAATCCTTTATCTATATATTATACACATATATAGTCATATTAAGCACAACTAACTTCACAACATCAATCCTCAAACAAATCCACCAAAATAATCTTCCTTCGGGTACTGTCTTTCTGTTGCTTATTCGATGGTCGAAGACCACTCACAAACCATAACTATCATCCAAGATCAGACTGCAACGATGACCAAACCAAACCGAATCATTCATTAGCCGGTTCTGTCTTCTGTCTAAATCAAACCCATGACTACCACAACAACACACTCATACCTTAAGAAACAATTAATACCAACTTAACATCATTGATCTTTGTTGTCAATCCATAAACCCACTTTGTTTCCATACACTGTACACAGACCCAAATTCCATCGTGATCATCACCATCTCTGGCTACTACGAGCCGCAACCACCAACAACCCAGGTGCTTCTGTTTCTGTTCGAATCACAACCTAAAAACTAAACCCAATTATACTACAGTTCTGGGTTTCGGTTTGAAATAAAGAACAACCACCGGTCACACTTAAAAACCGTCACCCTCAACCTCTCCATCTCTCTATATATCCCTACACCTCTCTTTTCTTTCTGTTTTGAAACCATAAAACAATCTCCAATCACCACCTAGTTTGATCACCTCGAAGATGACCACTTTCGTTTTCTGTTTCAACTCCGAAACCCAAGTGTGGCTCTTGTTTTTCTTTTCGTGAACTAGCTTGCAAACACCACCCATCAACCACCTCCTTCACAGATAAAACTGCTATTGTTTTGGTTTCGGTTTCGATCAAGACCTAGATCACACACAATCACCATTTACAACTCACTATGTTACTACTACGTACATACCTGTTTCTGTTTTAAACTTTTCCAAACCATCGTCACCAACCTCACCTTCATCACGAACCCTATTATGGTTAGTCGAGAATTAAACTGTTGCAGCCGCTGCCATATCTTTTGTTTTCAGTTTTGAACGAACCATAACCATCGGAGCTATCATTCCTTCTGTTTCTGTGTTAAAATATCGAAGATATAATATCTACAGCAGTTAATTGTCTTTGTTCTTGTCTCTAATTGGATTAAGCTATATGTTTTTGCAAAAGTTTATTTATGGCAGACAAAGACTTTAAACCTAAACCCCACTTTTGATTTAATTATTATGACGGCTTAAAACTACCTCCCAATATGTTAAATTTCGGTGTCTGTAGTATGGATGTTTCACGTGAATTGTTGGGCCGAGGTTATATTTTTTTTGGTGGGCCGAATTATAACCAAAATAATATGGGGTGATGAATATTAAGTTGATTTTGGGTTGGTAAGAGATGGTGAAAAATTGGATGATGATACCAATTGACTGATGCAACTCGTTACCCGTTTCTAGTAAATTAACTAGTAGGATGATTATGATATTGATACGATTATAAATACAGATGATATTGAGGAGATGACGATTTTAGGATTTTGATAACAAGATTAGTAAATGATGATCATATGGTTATGACTATGATTAGAATATGATTAGGGTTAGATAATATGTATAAATGATTTAATGAAGATGGTGAGAAGTGATAATCATGATGATTATACATACACGATGAAGTAATGATGTTTCATTGATGATGATGAATAATAGACGGGATGTAGGATGATGATGGTCATACAGTCACGATAATTGAATGATGATGAGGAACATCGATTCCTTCTGTTTCTGTTTCGTGAATGGGTACACATCAAAAACAACTTGGGCCAAACTAGCTAATTGGATTAGGATTATTCTGGGCCTCACTGTAGCGCCAGGCCCAACTCATTCCCAGCAGGCTTATCGAATTATATATTAAATATGGGAGTTAATTCAAGAAAGACACTAGCGGAGCAGTGGTTAGAAGTGTTTTTAAAGAATGATAGATTGCGGGTTCGAGTCCCGTCGCGGGCATGTTCATTTCTTTTAAAGCTTATTTTGAGGTAGTTACTTATCATTAATATTATCTTTATTATTATTATTATTTATTACTATTATTATTATTATTATTATTATTATTAGGAAAATAAGTATTATTATTATCATTACATTAATTAAAATTATCAATTAACATTATTAGTAAAATTGTCATTTTTATCGTTATTAACATTTTTATTATAATTAGTATTATTTTCATATGGTAAATAAATATTATATACTTATATTCCATATAATAAATTAATGATTTTTGATAAGACACCAATTACAAATAGATATAGATTAATATAACTGTATATATTTTAATTGAAATTTAGTTATATAACTATAACATTAAATATATAAATAGTATATAATTAACAAATGGAATTATGTGATTATACGTGTTAATATATATACTTGATATAGGTTCGTGAATCCGAGGCCAACCCTATACTTGATCAATGTCGTTCTATGTATTTTTACTACAAAATACAGTATGGTGAGTATATAGATCCCTTTTTAAACTCTAACTATTTTTGGGCTGAGAATACATGCGATGTTTTTATAAATGATTTACGTTATGGACACAAGTGATCAAAAATATATTCTACGTTGAGTTGTACCACTGGCATACTTCCCTGTAGCTTGGTAACTATTATTTACAGCGGTATTGTAAACGCGAATCCTGTTGATAGATCTATCGGGCCTGACAACCCCAACCGGACTGGACGACCAGTATTCAACGGTTGCACAGTACTTCGTTTCGTGACTACACTTGGTACGGTGTAGTAAGATTTCATAATAAAGGGAATATGCGACGTGATTAAATGTTAAGTATGGTTACCAAGTGCTCAACCACTTAGAATATTTTTATGTTTACATATGAAATCTTGTGGTCCATAGTTATAACGCTGCTAGCATCAAACCTATGTATCTCACCAACTTTATGTTGACATTTTAAAGCATGTTATTCTCAGGTACGAAATAAGTTTTCCGCTGTGCATTTGCTCATTTTAAGGACATTACTTGGAGTCGATCATCGCAATGGGACCAGATGTTGATGACTTTGTCCAGGAGGATAAGGACGAGTTTTTACATTTGGTATCAGAGCGTTGGTCTTAGCGAACCAGGTCTCCCATTAGTGTGTCTAACTGGTAGTTGTTAGGATGCATAAGTGAGTCTGGACTTCGACCGTGTCTACATGTCAAAAAGTTTTGCTTATCATTTCTAGTCGGAAACCATCTGCTTAACATCCTTAGGGAATTGCCTGCTTATCATTCTTAAGTCTAGACACGTCTTACTGCATTTAATGCATCGATAGTGTATAGACAAAATTCATATCCTAACGCATCTGTAGACTTGCCTGGCATATGCCGTAAATTTCTCTGTAGTTTACGAAATCTTTGGTATTATACATAGATATTCTATATAGCTAGAATATCATCCGACATCCGAAAAATCATTTCACATCGAAGATCCTTCTCATTCATCATATTGCTCTCTTGGCGATGAACCTGAAAGCACTTACCGATGAACCTGTTCGAGAAACCATTTACCCTCTCATTTTTAGAGTATCTCGTCACGATTATATATTATCCTATATTTGAATTTTACTCACCCGCTCGTTTCAATCGTCAATCATCTCGACATAATATAAGAAGTTAACGAACTATGTGCTCAAGTAATGGCTTTGGAAAATCTGGTGCGAAGGTTACAAACACCAGCAGCAGCACCAGCAGCATAAACCGTACCACCATCATCAACGCCGACAATACTCTTATCACATCAACCACAATCACGTCATAAATCTCAACGTCACGATCTGTACCTCGGATATCAACATCATATGCCTCAATATCATCATCTGTACTTCAAGTATAATCTTCGTTCTATATATCGTTCTACATCGGTTACCTTCGCTTTACGTAACGTTCTACCTCATATATCTTCGTTCGACATGGTGATTATGAAATCTCTAATGTTTTAGAGATCATGTAATCTAGTATTAACGATAAATCAAATGAGTTTAATATCTTATTGACTCAGTAAATCTATAATTACATCTGAAGAAAATATGTATGCAAGTATATTTTCATAAAGATTGTAATTAAAAATTCTTCCGTACAAACTGTTAATGATGAAAATATTTTAACGGGTGGGTAGTACCCGAGGAATATTTAGAATTCACATTAATAAGTTACACTGTACATTCTTCGAATCTGATTCAACGATCATTTACTATCCTACTTACGACTACCGATATACGTATCCGTTCACCACAGAATAACCATCTCTATTCAATATTTCATATTTGGATTTTGACCTATCAGAATCCAACAAGTGGCATAACGAAGAAAACATTGGACAGATTAAAAATTGTTAGAAACACACGAATTAACTAATTGAAAATCTGTTAAGGATTCCACGCTAACTGTTCCAGCTAACTGTTCCCAGCTAACTGATTAACATTTAATTTATCGCAATTTACATTCTCGCAATTTTATTTATTGTTATTTAATTTCCGCACTTTAAATAACGGGACACGTATACAAGGTTTCGACCTATCATATTGACCCATCTATATATATATTTCGGAACAACCGTAGACACTCTATATGTGAAGGTGGGATTTGGCTATACAGGGTCGGAGTTGATTCCAAAATATATATATACTTTGAGTCGTGATCGACACCGAGACCGGTACACGGGTCACGATACGTATTAAGTAATTCGAATATTACATATATCTAATTTATATATGAATCTATTGAACCACTGGACAATCAGACTATTAGACTGCTAATTTTGGACAATTAAAATGAATTAAAATGTTGATTATAACATATGAAACTAAACAATTCTTCAAGTTTGCCACTTGATTTCATCTTAAACCTCCTTTGTACCTCGACAATTACAATCCGCGTTCAAACCTATCATGATTCTTAAAAACACTTCGATCGAAAATTTGAACCAGCCGCACCTCGTTTACGGAAGAAAGATTTATGCATATAGTTATGCACCTGAAAAACTTTCGAAACCGAAGTTATAGTTAAAACGTATCTGCGTCGAATTCCTTATCATTCATTAGCAAAAACAACCTTACAATTCCTTTTCAAAGTAGCCAATTTTGTCACAGCTCCAGCAAGTTAACACCGACTTCTCAGTAAAACTAGTTTTATTATAACCTCGATATTTATACCTTGTCCTTTCGCCATCGTTACCGGAGAACCTTTTATCCCACGACATCATCAGTAGATATACCAACAGCTCGTCATCTCTTCGGCAAAATCCGCAATTAGTATTTTGAAATTCTCGCAGAACTTCTCCAGTTATACCTACAATGTCTATCCCTAAGAATTTCATACTCTAAATGTGAAGTTCTGGAAAACATCTTGAACGATAAATAACTTTTGAAATGCTGATGAAGCAGCAAAAACAGTAAACGACTTTAACAGTTAAAAGTTTGACGATAAAGTACAATATGTTGGTAAAACTCAGAAAAAGAGAAGGTTGGGAACTGGAAAACAAATTAAGCAAAGTATGAAGGAGGCTGTGAACAAATCACAAATAATAAGTTTGACTTCAAAGAATCCAAACGATTCAGTGCCTGCTGAAAACGTTAGTAAGAACCCTACTCCTTATTCTAAACCTTTCTAGGTGATATTCATTATCATCATCTTATCTTAGATATTATAAGATATCTTCATATTTTCCGTTATACATATTCTCTATATTTCTGAAGATATTTTCACAACTAATCCTATATACGATCAATGATCTCTCTATAATATCTGCGTAACAATATAAAAGAAGCTGTGTTAGTTTCTATATTCTGAAACCTTCGAGTTTAAAATAGGAATGTTTTGAAGTAGTGTTGGGAACTGATACATGAATTAGTATAATATAATGAAACTTGATCAACTTCATTATATTACAGTAAGTCATGTTAAGTTTCTAATGGAAGGTGATGATTCACAGTACCATCATCATGTACCATGTTACACGGCTCTTACATTCTATCCAATCCCCAAATGTATTAAGAACATATTATCTTGATAGTTCCATCTTTTTCAGGGTATTATGGTAATTTAACAAATCAAAATCGTACCAATACCATTTCTTTCTAAAGAGCATTAGCTATGTCCATTCCAAATCTTATATCTACGAATTCCGGACCATTACAAAAGATGCTTAGTTGAAGAGGAAACGAAGGAGTAGATTTATAGCAAAGTATCCGATAGAAAAATTGAAACAGATAGCCGCAGTAAATCAAAGAAGATCCTAATCGCCGAAAAACCAAATCTTATTATGTAAGATTTTCTTTAAATTCCTTAAATCCCGAAAATCAATCCTAACCACGTCATCGGTTGAAATAAATATATATATTTACTCATTTCACTCTTTTGTGATAGCTTCACTCGTACGCTTCACATGATCGAATCGTTCTATCTATATCTATTAATTATGATAAAACTCCATTATTACCTCATATTCGTCATGAAAACATTCTTATTTATGACAACCTCTACCAAATTTTGGGGACGAAATTTCTTTAACGGGTGGGTACTGTAACGACCCGGAAATTTCCGACCAAATTTAAACTCTAATCTCTATATGGTTCCGACACGATAAGCAAAAACCTTAATTTTGAGTCTAGAATGTTCGAAATCAATATTTGGATAATTAATTACCCTTTGACCATGACTGACGATTCACGAACACTTGTTGTTAAAAATTTTAAATTATAATTTCATAACTAATATTAATGTTACCATCATCAATATTATTATTTTTAGTGTTATCATGATTACTACTTTATGTATTATTAATATTATTATTATAAAAATTTAGATTCTAATAACTTACTAAAGTTATTAGTTATAATTTTTCATGATATCATTATTAGTATTATATTATTCAAGGTTATAATTATTAGAATTGATATTGTAAATATTAATATCTTCATTATTTGTAATATTATTATTAAATTAACAGTATTTTAGTTAAACACATTATATTTATAAACTGTAATACTAGGATGTAATAATACAGATATAAATCAAATTGTTATATATCACCTAATGTACGATTTTGTTAGATATCCCTTTCCAATATATTTCTTTGTTATATTCTGTCCAACGAAATCTTACTACAAAACAACTTTGCTAAATTATTGTTACTTCAACAATTTGTCACGGGTGTTATATATTACAGAGTATCATTCTGGTTACTATTTTCCTTCTCCTTTTAACAAAGAATCCTTTATCTATATATTATACACATATATAGTCATATTAAGCACAACTAACTTCACAACATCAATCCTCAAACAAATCCACCAAAATAATCTTCCTTCGGGTACTGTCTTTCTGTTGCTTATTCGATGGTCGAAGACCACTCACAAACCATAACTATCATCCATGATCAGACTGCAACGATGACCAAACCAAACCGAATCATTCATTAGCCGGTTCTGTCTTCTGTCTAAATCAAACCCATGACTACCACAACAACACACTCATACCTTAAGAAACAATTAATACCAACTTAACATCATTGATCTTTGTTGTCAATCCATAAACCCACTTTGTTTCCATACACTGTACACAGACCCAAATTCCATCGTGATCATCACCATCTCTGGCTACTACGAGCCGCAACCACCAACAACCCAGGTGCTTCTGTTTCTGTTCGAATCACAAACTAAAAACTAAACCCAATTATACTACAGTTCTGGGTTTCGGTTTGAAATAAAGAACAACCACCGGTCACACTTAAAAACCGTCACCCTCAACCTCTCCATCTCTCTATATATCCCTACACCTCTCTTTTCTTTCTGTTTTGAAACCATAAAACAATCTCCAATCACCACCTAGTTTGATCACCTCGAAGATGACCACTTTCGTTTTCTGTTTCAACTCCGAAACCCAAGTGTGGCTCTTGTTTTTCTTTTCGTGAACTAGCTTGCAAACACCACCCATCAACCACCTCCATCACAGATAAAACTGCTATTGTTTTGGTTTCGGTTTCGATCAAGACCTAGATCACACACAATCACCATTTACAACTCACTATGTTACTACTACGTACATACCTGTTTCTGTTTTAAACTTTTCCAAACCATCGTCACCAACCTCACCTTCATCACGAACCCTATTATGGTTAGTCGAGAATTAAACTGTTGCAGCCGCTGCCATATCTTTTGTTTTCAGTTTTGAACGAACCATAACCATCGGAGCTATCATTCCTTCTGTTTCTGTGTTAAAATATCGAAGATATAATATCTACAGCTGTTAATTGTCTTTGTTCTTGTCTCTAATTGGATTAAGCTATATGTTTTTGCAAAAGTTTATTTATGGCAGACAAAGACTTTAAACCTAAACCCCACTTTTGATTTAATTATTATGACAGCTTAAAACTACCTCCCAATATTTTAAATTTCGGTGTCTGTAGTATGGATGTTTCACGTGAATTGTTGGGCCGAGGTTATATTTTTTTTGGTGGGCCGAATTATAACCAAAATAATATGGGGTGATGAATATTAAGTTGATTTTGGGTTGGTAAGAGATGGTGAAAAATTGGATGATGATACCAATTGACTGATGCAACTCGTTACCCGTTTCTAGTAAATTAACTAGTAGGATGATTATGATATTGATACGATTATAAATACAGATGATATTGAGGAGATGACGATTTTAAGATTTTGATAACAAGATTAGTAAATGATGATCATATGGTTATGACTATGATTAGAATATGATTAGGGTTAGATAATATGTATAAATGATTTAATGAAGATGGTGAGAAGTGATAATCATGATGATTATACATACACGATGAAGTAATGATGTTTTATTGATGATGATGAATAATAGACGGGATGTAGGATGATGATGGTCATACAGTCACGATAATTGAATGATGATGAGGAACATCGATTCCTTCTGTTTCTGTTTCGTGAATGGGTACACATCAAAAACAACTTGGGCCGAATTAGCTAATTGGATTAGGATTATTCTGGGCCTCACTGTAGCGCCAGGCCCAACTCATTCCCAGCAGGCTTATCGAATTATATATTAAATATGGGAGTTAATTCAAGAAAGACACTAGCGGAGCAGTGGTTAGAAGTGTTTTTAAAGAATGATAGATTGCGGGTTCGAGTCCCGTCGCGGGCATGTTCATTTCTTTTAAAGCTTATTTTGAGGTAGTTACTTATCATTAATATTATCTTTATTATTATTATTATTTATTACTATTATTATTATTATTATTGTTCGGAAAATAAGTATTATTATTATCATTACATTAATTAAAATTATCAATTAACATTATTAGTAAAATTGTCATTTTTATCGTTATTAACATTTTTATTATAATTAGTATTATTTTCATATGGTAAATAAATATTATATACTTATATTCCATATAATAAATTAATGATTTTTGATAAGACACCAATTACAAATAGATATAGATTAATATAACTGTATATATTTTAATTGAAATTTAGTTATATAACTATAACATTAAATATATAAATAGTATATAATTAACAAATGGAATTATGTGATTATACGTGTTAATATATATACTTGATATAGGTTCGTGAATCCAAGGCCAACCTTATACTTGATCAATGTCGTTCTATGTATTTTTACTACAAAATACAGTATGGTGAGTATATAGATCCCTTTTTAAACTCTAACTATTTTTGGGCTGAGAATACATGCGATGTTTTTATAAATGATTTACGTTATGGACACAAGTGATCAAAAATATATTCTACGTTGAGTTGTACCACTGGCATACTTCCCTGTAGCTTGGTAACTATTATTTACAGCGGTATGGTAAACGCGAATCCTGTTGATAGATCTATCGGGCCTGACAACCCCAACCGGACTGGACGACCAGTATTCAACGGTTGCACAGTACTTCGTTTCGTGACTACACTTGGTACGGTGTAGTAAGATTTCATAATAAAGGGAATATGCGACGTGATTAAATGTTAAGTATGGTTACCAAGTGCTCAACCACTTAGAATATTTTTATGTTTACATATGAAATCTTGTGGTCCATAGTTATAACGCTGCTAGCATCAAACCTATGTATCTCACCAACTTTATGTTGACATTTTAAAGCATGTTATTCTCAGGTACGAAATAAGTTTTCCGCTGTGCATTTGCTCATTTTAAGGACATTACTTGGAGTCGATCATCGCAATGGGACCAGATGTTGATGACTTTGTCCAGGAGGATAAGGACGGGTTTTTACATGTAGTCAATTGAATTATCTATAATTTTAAGTATTATTGTTAAAATAATAATTATTATTACTATCGTCATTATTATCGTCGCTATTATTATTAACTAATAATAATAATTATTATTATTATTATCATTATCGTTATAAATGTTATCATTAAAAATTGTCATTTATATTAGTATTACTATCGTTATTATCATAAAGATTATTAATAACATTATTATTATTATTATTATTATTGTTATTATTATTTTATTTATTATCCTTAAAATAGTTATTGTGACAACCCGGAAATTTCCAACCAAATTTAAACTTTAATCTTTATATGTTTCTGACACGATAAGCAATATTTGTTAAGTTAAATTTCAAGAATTTTAAACTATGTTCATACATTCATTCAACCTCGACCAAGTTCCAACGATTCACGAACCATTAAACGAATATGATTATATATGTATATGTGTATATATATTATAACTTGAAACGTAAACAAAATATTAGAATAAATACTTTATATGATTGTATCTGTTTGAAAATGTTTATCAATGGAATTAGAAGATAAGATCAAATGATTGAATTATCAGATATATTAAATTATGATTACAAGTCTCTGTTGAAAGGCCCACGTTGATTTGAGAAATCTTTTCATTTTAACAATATTCGGAAAATGGTAAAGTGATTTATAAATATGAACAAATTGTCAATCATTGAGAACTAGACAAAGGATAGTGGAAGATTGAATCTCATAAAGACTCGATTGATCTATTTAGTTTCAAATGTACAAAAATGTTTTCAGTTTAAAAAGAACTTTATTATTAAAACGTATATAACTTTTATAAATATCTAGAACCACTTTTGACAACTCATTACTTAACTAGTATGATAAAGATAACAATATTTATATTTTATTTTATTAAATATATATAACGATTTAAATTAATATTATATATATTTATACGCATATTATACGTACATAGTTTTATACTTTTACTATACTTAAACTTTACCTTTACTTTATTTTTACTTTACTTTAACTTTAATAATTCATACTTTAATAATTCACTTTAATAATTCATACTTTAATAATTCACTTTAATAATTCATACTTTAATAATTCACTTTAATAATTCATACTTTAATAATTCACTTTAATAATTCATACTTTAATAATTCACTTTAATAATTCAAAAATCTATTATAAATAGAATTCAATAGGTTTCATTATTTCATAGAAACTTGAAAATAGTTTTCTCTAAACTCTCTCAATCGATTTACATATATATATTTACTCCGTATTATCTCAAGATATTATTAGTATACATAAAATATTACGACGGAGTGCTGTTCGAGTGATTTCGAAGTTGTTTTTTCGAGTGAGATAGGATTAAGGAAATTATGGGTTATAGCTATGGAGGTGATTGAGTATGGTTCATGGGTATGCTCGTGAGGTCAATATAGTGTTTATCATCTCCGTTGCGTTTACGTACCTTTCCTGCAATACTGAATCTCAATATTGATATGTGAGTACTCATAATTTAATTTTTACATACTAATAGTGTATCCCTGACTAGTGCTCGAGTATATAGGATTATGCATGCTTGTACTTTTGATATTGCCATTAGATAGGTTATGTTGATTCCTGAATTAGTTACATATACGATTGAGATAAGGTATAAGATATGAATGTCGTTGGAAAGCTAGCAAAAAATAGTTGAATTTTGGTTTAAGAATCACTTGAATCCAAGTAACGGTTAGAAAGTTATGAAATAAACAAATTGCATAATTAATTTCGTAATTAAAATTGCTGATGATAATTAGTGAACTAATTTTCTGGGTTATAAAAAGTGGCTATTTGGATTCTACTCGTCGAGTAGATGAATTTTCATATAAAGCACGTCTCATTTCGTCGAACGGTTGTCAAGTTATGGACAAAAGAAGTTTTGCAAATTTTGATGAAATGTCGAAACAGGAAATGAAATTCTCGCTGATCTGCGTTGTTTCATATATAAAAAAAATACCACTGAATTCTTTGCTGTAAGGTCTAACAAACGACTCTGGCCGTTTGTCAATTCGAGTCTCGACGATTTTTCTAAAAATCATCAAAGTTGACGGTTTGGTCACATTTTAAAATTCTAAAAAGAGCTGAAACTTTTTTATTTAAAAATGTCAGTTTTGTATCAGTTGTCATGGTCGGCCTGATATGTGTTACTCTTGCCAAAAATCATGTTATATCTTTGTGGTAACGAGAATTTGCAGGCTTTGACCGTTTGTCAATACGAGTTTTGAGGAATTTTCAAAAAATCTCCAAAGTAGGCTACTCGGTCACTTTTGTAAATTTATTAAAGCTGAAAAATTAACTTTGAAACGCCAAAAAAGCGTTGGCAACTACGAGTTGTCTAGGTTTAGTTTACTTCTGTAATATTTATGCTTAATCTTTTTGGTAATGTGTAACTTTTATCTTTGGCCGTTTATCAATCGGAGTTCCGATAATTTTTCTAAAAATAGCTGAAGTGGCCCGTTTAGTCATGTTTGACCGAAAATCATTTTTGTATAAGTTATTATATATTTGCATGCGACCTCATTTTTACTTTGACCTTTGACTTTTGACTTTAACCTTTGACTTTTGACTTTGAACTTTGACTTTTCCTGTTAACTTTTCAGTTAACTTTTTGTGTTGATTTTCTCTAAAAAAATAAAAAATCTAAAATACTATTTTATGATTATGAAACCATTTGTGTTACGTTGTTTCACACGTCTCCTTTTACTAGAATCTTAATTGAGCATGAGTAATATAACATGTTACTATACTGTAGAGTCAGACTCGAGCTATAGGATAGGATTACACTATGACCTGACCTAAATTGCTATACAAATATTGACCAACATATAAATATATATAATTAATATAGGTTCGCGAATCCGAGGCCAACCTTGCACTTGTTCAATGACGTTATATGTATTTTTACTACGAAATACAGTATGGTGAGTTTCATTTGCCTTTTTACCCTTTATATTTTTGGGACTGAGAATACATGCGCTTTTATAAATGTTTGACAGAATAGACACAAGTAATTGAAACTACATTCTATGGTTGAATTATCGAAATCGAATATGCCCCTTTTTATTAAAGTCTGGTAATCTAAGAATTAGGGAACAGACACCCTAATTGACGCGAATCCTAAAGATAGATCTATTGGGCCTAACAAACCCCATCCAAATTACCGGATGCTTTAGTACTTCGAAATTTATATCATGTCCGAAGGAGGATCCCCAAATGATAGGGGATATTCTTATATGCATATTGTTAATGTCGGTTACCAGGTGTTTACCATATGAATGATTATTTTTGTCTCTATGCATGGGACGTATATTTATGAGAACTGGAAATGAAATTCTTGTGGTCTATTAAAATGATGGAAATAAATGATTATGATAAACTAATGAACTCACCAACCTTTTGGTTGACACTTTAAAGCATGTTTATTCTCAGGTGTTAAAGAAATCTTCCGCTGTGCATTTACTCATTTTAAAGATATTACTTGGAGTCTTTCATAGCATATTTCGAAGAACGTTGCATTCGAGTCATTGAGTTCATCAAAGATTATTATTAAATCAATTTATAGTTGGATAGTGGATATTATGAAATGGTATGCATGCCTGTCAATTTTCGATGTAAAGAAAGATTGTCTTTTAAAAACGAATGCAATGTTTGTAAAATGTATCATATAGAGATCAAATACCTCGCAATGTAATCAACTATTGTGAATCGTTTATAATGTATATGAACGGGTCCTTTTAGTTGGTATCAGAGTGGTGGTCTTAGCGAACCAGGTCTGCATTAGTGTGTCTAACAGATAAGTCGATAGGATGCATTAGTGAGTCTGGACTTCGACCGTGTCTGCATGTCAATAGTTTTGCTTATCATTTTGTGTCAAAAATTAACTACTTATCATCCTCAGGAAATTACCTGCTTATCATTTTTAGTCTAAGACACGTCTTGCTGCATTGATTGCATGAATAGTGTATAGACAAAAATTCATATCTTAGCGTATCTGCTAAATCATATCTTATCGTATCTATTACTGTAAACGTTGCCTGATATATCCCGTAAATTCTTCCGTAATTTACGAAATCTTTTGTTCTATATATATGGATATTCTATGTAATTAGAATACCATCCGATAACCGAAAATCATTTCATATCGAAAAAAAAATCCTTATTCAATCGTACGAAATGGAATTCATCATTAATTCAAGTTCCTCGGATTTCGAAATGGAATCCCAATCCAGCTCCGAAAGCAGTGTGACCGGAATAGATCAACCAATCAGTCATCACCTATTCTGGATGAATTGGGGATGGGTTCGTAGCCTCCTCAATCATTGGAGACAAGAAGAAGGTGATCCCTTCCATCCACCACATTGCCCTCTTGACGAAGAACCTGAAACACTTATCGGCGAACCTGTCCGAAACACCATTTTCTCGCTCATTTCCAGAGTATCTCGTCACGATTATATATTACATCAAATTTTAGATTTTATTTATCCGCTCGTCCGAATCGACAATCACCCCGGTGTAATAGAAGAAGTCAACGAGCTTCGCGCTCGGGTAGTGGCTTTGGAGAATATGGTGCAGAGATTACAAACACCAGCAGCAGCATCAGCAGTATAACCAGTAACACCATCATCAACGCCAATAGTACCATTACCACCCCAACCACAACCACGTCGTAAACCTCAACTTTACACTCTGTCCCACGAGCACCAATGTCATACGCCCTGTAGATACCAAGGAATACCAACAACAATAACCGACGAAGTATTAATTCATAACTTCATTGGAGAAACATTCCGCGCAGATTATGTAATCTCTAAAGTCTTCGAGATTATCTAATCTAGCCCTAACCATAAATCAGTTAAGCGAACCAAAATGATAGAAGGAATAGTAGAAACCCTGACAAAAATGGTGTGTGATTAACAAGCTAAACTTGTTTTACCAACAGCATCAACAATACCGTCAGCGTCACCAGCATCATCAGTACAGTCAACATCAGAATCAACAACACCTATAACATCACAAACTCCGTCAGCTCAAGAATCACTATGGACATCATTACGAATCAATAACCCGTATATTGTATCAACGAGTTATGAAGAATTAACTCATTCCCTTTGAAGAAATTATATGTATATTTTATATATTTTGAAATAAAAATAAATCTTTCTGTGCTAAGCTATTGTGTGTGAATCTTAACTACTCGGTTAATTCATATTACAAATATGCAATAATGTACGTCCTTCGGCCGCAACTTAACCAGCGTTAACTACAATCTCTGTCGCAATTCAACAAATTCCAATTCATAATAAATCAAGTATATATTTGATTTTACACTTTCATCATCGATGTACCCGAAACTTTTCCGATAACATCATTCGTACTTTGCGAAATTCACAAGAATTCCACGAACCGAACATCATACATCAACAAATAACGAAGTATTGATTCATAATTTCAATGTCATTAAAGAAATACTGCGTAAAAGTTATGTACTTTTTAAAGCCTTTAGGGATTATTCAATTCTAGTTTCAACCGTAAATCAAATGAGTTTAATTTAACATTAACTCATTAAATCTATGTTACATCTGAAGAAAATATACATATATATATATTTTCATAAAGACTGTAATAAAATTCTTTTGTACAAAATATTAATTGTGAAATTTTTTTTAACGGGTAGGTAATACCCGAGAGATATATAAATTCACAATTAATATATTACATTCTTCGAATCTGATTCAGCAAATCATCCATTATACTCCCTACTTTCACAACAATATACATTCTTTTATAGAAATCAAAACAACCATACTCATTCAAAATTTAATTACATATTCTGATTTTGAAATCTCAAAATTCAACTTGAGATATGACCAAAATCATCACTCTTAGATCCTTACATCTTTCACAAGCTATATTTTGACTTCAAAATTGTGTTAGAACATCAAATGTATGTTAACGATTACAATCTGTGTTCAAACCCTTCGAAAATTTCCGAAGACACTTCGAATGATGAGCAATCGAGATGATGATCCAACCACATGTTACCCACAGTTATGTACCCGAAAAACTCTTGAAACCAAAGTAAAAGTTTAAACAACGTATCCGCGTCAGATTCTTTAGTATTTATTAGCAAAAATAACTTTGAGACTCCTATTCAAAGTAGCCAGTTTTGTCACAGCTCCAGCAAGTCAACTTCGACTTTTTAGTCAGACTAACCTTATTATAACCATGAGATATACACCATCGTTACCAGGGAACTTTTTACATTCCACCACATTATTAACAGATGTATCAACAACTTCATTACCCTTTGACTTTAGCCTCTCCAAAAAGTCATTATAATTATTCATTGAAACCCCATCATTTACTCATTCACATCTTGCAATGAGAATTTCCATACGAATCATTGGGAATTAGCAATCAGTATTTTGAAATCTCGCAGCATGTCTACGCCAACAGTTATATGTGTATATATAACGTCTATCTTCTGGACTTAATTTGAATGTGAAGATTCTGAAAAACACTTCGAACTACGAATTGGTTCTCCGAAAATGGAAAAATACTGATGAAGCAGCAAAAAAAAAAAAAAAAAACTATAAACGACCTTAACAGTAAAAGTTTGATGATAATGAATAGGTGTGCTGGCAAAGCGCAGAAAAAGAGAAGTCTTGGAACTGAAAAATGGATTGAGCAAAGTAGGAAGGAGGCTGTGGACAAATTACAAAGACTGAACCTGACTTCAAAGGATCTAGATAATTCAGTATCTGCTGAAGTCATTAACGAATACCTTGCTCCTGACTCTAAACCCCTGCGGACAATATTCTTCATCATCCTCTGATATTAGAAATTCTAAAATATCATCATATCTTTCATTATAAATATCCTCCATATTTCTGAAGATATTTTCTTAATTTTTCTTATTTAAAATCATTTACCTCTTCGCGCTATCTGTATTACATCATAAAAGAAACTATTTTAGTTTCTAAATTCTGAAACATTCAAGTTTAAAATAGGAATATTTTGAAGTAGTGTTGGGAACTGAAGCATGAATTAGTATAATATAATGACACTTGATCAATGTGATTATATTACAGTAAGTCATGCTGAGTTTCTAAATGGAACGTGATGATTCACAGATCATAACATCATCATGTGCCATGTTATACGACTCTTGTATTCTATTTAACCTCTAAAATATCAAGAAAATATTTCTTGATGATTCGGCCTTTTCCAAGGTATTTTAGTAATTTGACAAGTCAAGATCGTGCCATCACAATTTCCTTCCTAGAACATTAACAATGTTCATTTCGAAATTCATATCTGTGAATTCTGGACCATTACAAGCGGTGCTTAATCGCAAGAAGAAGAAACGAAAGGACAAAACTCCGAAATAGAAATTGGGGTATAAATTGCAGCAAATAAAAGAGAGCATTAACTGTGAATGATAATGATTATAGAAGACAGAAGAAGAGACTTTGAAATTTAAGGGAACATATAAAGCCCAACGACAAACCAGAAATTATAAACCATATATATCGATGCATATAGCAATATAAAGACACGGGAGAACTAGGAACACTATAAACCCAAGAGTATAGTAGAAGTAAATAGATTCTTCCGGCGGTAGATGAAAAAAAAAAAGAAGAATGACCGATATGAAAGTTAGAAGTATATCGAGAATCAGAACTGGATGGAGCATATTGATGAATACTTTAAAATATGAGTTGAGGGGGAAAGAATAGAAGGTGATGAAACATGACTAGGAACTTAGAAATCAACAGATTTAACTCACACAATGGCAGAATAAGTGAATCAAACCCTCTAGTGAATAGGTTAAGTTTTTTTTGATTAATTTAGTCAAACCACAACTAAATCAAGTGTGATTAGATCAACACCTAGAGCTATTATTCACCACCTGGGTGATTTGGACTGAGAGAGAATCGAAGGAGCTCACTAGATCTGAGTGTGTGTAACAAATGAGAGGCTTAACCTAAAATGAAGAACATAAGACTTTATATACCCCTGCTGTTGACACACCCATACGATTCATTCATCACACGTGCGAGTTGGCTTCATCAACCGTACGAGTGATCACTCACTCGTGTCTTATCATTTAGGTTGTAATTGTGACTTAGCTCAGCATCAACCATGCGTATGAGCCTGTCAGCCGTACTAGTGAGGCTTCACTCGTACGTCGGACTAAGTCTAACATAGTTAAACATCTAAATCTCGTTCCTGCAGTTCCTGTAACCACATACAAACACGGATAGGATAATAACGAGCAATCATGGTGTCCTGTAAACTGTTGTACCTGCAATGGACGTAGGTAGATGTCTAGGGACTTGCATAAAATGCATCAACAGATGGTGTGAGTTGTAAGGAAACGGAGGAGGTGAATTTATAAGAAAATCTCCGATAGAACAATTAAAATGGATGATCGCATTTAAAGCGGATCCTAATTCCCTTGATTACCGGAGAGTCAAATCTTATTAAGAAGATTTTCTTCAAATCCCTTAAAATCTGGGAATCAATCATATCTACGTCAAATGATAAGATGAATCTACACTTACTCATTTCACTCTTCTATGTTAGCTTCATTCGTACTCTTCATATAAATGGATTGTTTATCCAAATTATTTGCTGATGATAAAACTCTAATTTTCAGCCCGTATGCATCATGAAAACATACTTATTATCATTCACGACCTTTCCACTCAAATTTCGGGAAGAAATTTCTTTAACGGGTAGGTACTGTCACAACCCGGAAATTTTCAACCAAATTTAAACTTTAATCTTTATATGTTTCCGACACGATAAGCAATATTTGTTAAGTTAAATTTCAAGAATTTTAAACTATGTTCATACATTCATTCAACCTCGACCAAGTTCCAACGATTCACGAACCATTAAACGAATATGATTATATATGTATATGTGTATATATATTATAACTTGAAACGTAAACAAAATATTAGATTAAATACTTTATATGATTGTATCTGTTTCAAAATGTTTATTAATGGAATTAGAAAATAAGATCAAATGATTGAATTATCAGATATATTAAATTATGATTACAAGTCTCTGTTGAAAGGCCCACGTTGATTTGAGAAATCTTTTCATTTTAACAATATTCGGAAAATGGTAAAGTTATTTATAAATATGAACAAATTGTCAATCATTGAGAACTAGACAAAGGATAGTGGAAGATTGAATCTCATAAAGACTCGATTGATCTATTTAGTTTCAAACGTACAAAAACGTTTTCAGTTTAAAAAGAACTTTATTATTAAAACGTATATAACTTTTATAAATATCTAGAACCACTTTTGACAACTCATTACTTAACTAGTATGATAAAGATAACAATATTTATATTTTATTTTATTAAATATATATAACGATTTAAATTAATATTATATATATTTATACGCATATTATACGTACATAGTTTTATACTTTTACTATACTTAAACTTTACCTTTACTTTATTTTTACTTTACTTTAACTTTAATAATTCATACTTTAATAATTCACTTTAATAATTCATACTTTAATAATTCACTTTAATAATTCATACTTTAATAATTCACTTTAATAATTCATACTTTAATAATTCACTTTAATAATTCATACTTTAATAATTCACTTTAATAATTCAAAAATCTATTATAAATAGAATTCAATAGGTTTCATTATTTCATAGAAACTTGAAAATAGTTTTCTCTAAACTCTCTCAATCGATTTACATATATATATTTACTCCGTATTATCTCAAGATATTATTAGTATACATAAAATATTACGACGGAGTGCTGTTCGAGTGATTTCGAAGTTGTTTTTTCGAGTGGGATAGGATTAAGGAAATTATGGGTTATAGCTATGGAGGTGATTGAGTATGGTTCATGGGTATGCTCGTGAGGTCAATATAGTGTTTATCATCTCCGTTGCGTTTACGTACCTTTCCTGCAATACTGAATCTCAATATTGATATGTGAGTACTCATAATTTAATTTTTACATACTAATAGTGTATCCCTGACTAGTGCTCGAGTATATAGGATTATGCATGCTTGTACTTTTGATATTGCCATTAGATAGGTTATGTTGATTCCTGAATTAGTTACATATACGATTGAGATAAGGTATAAGATATGCATGTCGTTGGAAAGCTAGCGAAAAATAGTTGAATTTTGGTTTAAGAATCACTTGAATCCAAGTAACGGTTAGAAAGTTATGAAATAAACAAATTGCATAATTAATTTCGTAATTAAAATTACTGATGATAATTAGTGAACTAATTTTCTGGGTTATAAAAAGTGGTTATTTGGATTCTACTCGTCGAGTAGATGAATTTTCATATAAAGCACGTCTCGTTTCGTCGAACGGTTGTCAAGTTATGGACAAAAGAAGTTTTGCAAATTTTGATGAAATGTCGAAACGGGAACTGAAATTCTCGCTGATCTGCGTTGTTTCATATATAAAAAAAATACCACTGAATTCTTTGCTGTAAGGTCTAACAAACAACTCTGGCCGTTTGTCAATTCGAGTCTCGATGATTTTTCTAAAAATCATCAAAGTTGACGGTTTGGTCACATTTTAAAATTCTAAAAAGAGCTGAAACTTTTTTATTTAAAAATGTCAGTTTTGTATCAGTTGTCATGGTCGGCCTGATATGTATTTACTCTTGCCAAAAATCATGTTATATCTTTGTGGTAACGAGAATTTGCAGGCTTTGACCGTTTGTCAATACGAGTTTTGAGGAATTTTCTAAAAATCTCTAAAGTAGGCTACTCGGTCACTTTTGTAAATTTATTAAAGTTGAAAAATTAACTTTGAAATGCCGAAAACGCGTTGGCAACTACGAGTTGTCTAGGTTTAGTTTACTTCTGTAATATTTATGCTTAATCTTTTTGGTAATGTGTAACTTTTATCTTTGGCCGTTTATCAATCGGAGTTCCGATAATTTTTCTAAAAATAGCTGAAGTGGCCCGTTTAGTCATGTTTGACCGAAAATCATTTTTGTATAAGTTATTATATATTTGCATGTGACCTCATTTTTACTTTGACCTTTGACTTTTGATTTTAACCTTTGACTTTTGACTTTGAACTTTGACTTTTCCTGTTAACTTTTCAGTTAACTTTTTGTGTTGATTTTCTCTAAAAAAATAAAAAATCTAAAATACTATTTTATGATTATGAAACCATTTGTGTTACGTTATTTCACACGTCACCTTTTACTAGAATCTTAATTGAGCATAAGTAATATAACATGTTACTATACTGTAGAGTCAGACTCGAGCTATAGGATAGGATTACACTATGACCTGACCTAAATTGCTATACAAATATTGACCAACATATAAATATATATAATTAATATAGGTTCGTGAATCCGAGGCCAACCTTGCACTTGTTCAATGACGTTATATGTATTTTTACTACGAAATACAGTATGGTGAGTTTCATTTGCCTTTTACCCTTTATATTTTTGGGACTGAGAATACATGCGCTTTTATAAATGTTTGACGAAATAGACACAAGTAATTGAAACTACATTCTATGGTTGAATTATCGAAATCGAATATGCCCCTTTTTATTAAAGTCTGGTAATCTAAGAATTAGGGAACAGACACCCTAATTGACGTGAATCCTAAAGATAGATCTATTGGGCCTAACAAACCCCATCCAAAGTACCGGATGCTTTAGTACTTCGAAATTTATATCATGTCCGAAGGAGGATCCCCAAATGATAGGGGATATACTTATATGCATATTGTTAATGTCGGTTACCAGGTGTTTACCATATGAATGATTATTTTTGTCTCTATGCATGGGACATATATTTATGATAACTGGAAATGAAATTCTTGTGGTCTATTAAAATGATGGAAATAAATGATTATGATAAACTAATGAACTCACCAACCTTTTAGTTGACACTTTAAAGCATGTTTATTCTCAGGTGTTAAAGAAATCTTCCGCTGTGCATTTGCTCATTTTAAAGATATTACTTGGAGTCTTTCATAACATATTTCGAAGAACGTTGCATTCGAGTCATTGAGTTCATCAAAGATTATTATTAAATCAATTTATAGTTGGATAGTGGATATTATGAAATGGTATGCATCCTTGTCAATTTTCGATGTAAAGAAAGATTGTCTTTTAAAAACGAATGCAATGTTTGTAAAATGTATCATATAGAGGTCAAATACCTCGCAATGTAATCAACTATTGTGAATCGTTTATAATGTATATGAACGGGTCCTTTCAGTTATTAGTATTATCATTAATGTTATTATAATATTTATTATTATTAGTATCATTATCATTAAAAATTAATATTAGTATCATCTAATTATTATGACTAATATTATTATCATTATTATGAATGCGATTTAAAAGAGGACTAAAATCTATTAAACAAATATATTAGGAAATAACGAGTATAAGTATCATGATGAAATTAAAATATTGTATGATATTGATTTAAGAAAAAAAAAATATCCTTTTTCGTTATTTTTATCATTATTATTATTATTAAAAGTATCATTTATATTAAAACTATCATTTTTATTAAAATTATCATTTTTAATAGAAATGTCATTGTTATTATAAAATATCATTTTAGTATATTCAAAATTATCATTTTGAATAGAATTACTATTATATAAGATATTATTATTATTACAGTTAATATTAAAAAATATCGTTATAATTATCATGATTAGAATTATCATTTTATCATAATTAATATCATCATTTGTAAATATAAATATTATTATTATTATTAGTAGAATAATAATAATTATTATTATTATTACAAAATAATACAACTGTTACTTATTATTATTATTATCAATATTATTTTATCAAATAAATATGTGATACAAAGATATTTTTACCACACGTAATATAATTACATTAATAATACATACCACCATGTTTTTATAATATTGAGTGAACTGTATAAATTTTATTACTTAAAATATATAAAAGTATATTTTTATACATAAATTTTAATATAAATTTTTATTTATTAATAAATGACTTGTATTATTATTTACTCTAATAAAATTTGATAAATATATTTAAATATATATAACAACTATATTTAAGCTATATAATAAACACGTATGAATTTTTGGAAGTCATTTTGGGTCAAATTGATTTTTATTGACTTTTGCATGATAATCTCGAGCATTAGGATTGTGATACACTACGACTTGACCTGAATTTGTTAGACAGATATTGACCAATATATAAATATATATACTTAATAAAGGTTCGTGAATCCGAGGCTAACCCTGCACTTGTTCAGTGCCGTCATATGCATAATTGCTACGAAATACAGTATATGAGTTTCATTTGCTCCCTTTTTAAATGCTTTTGCAATATATATTTTTGGGACTGAGAATACATGCACTTTTATAAATGTTTAATGAAATAGACACAAGTAATCGAAACTACATTCTATGGTTGAATTGTTATACCGAATATCACCCTTGTTGAACTTGGTAGCCTAAGAATTGGTGTTTATTATAATTGCCACCAATTGACGCGTATCCTAAAGATAGATCTATGGGCTTTGACACGCCCCAGTCAGAGAATTTGAACTGCTTTAGTACTTTATTATTTATATGTTTGGGGATATTCTAGATGCATTTTGTTAATGTCGGTTACCAGGTGTTCAAACCATACGAATGAATTTTAAACACTTGCGAGTATATGATTATTGATTAAATGAAATCTTGTGGTCTATTAAAATTATGGAAATGATTGAGTGCGATAAACAAATGAACTCACCAACCTTTTGGTTGATACTTTAAAGCATGTTTATTCTCAGGTATTAAAGAAATCTTCCACTGTGCATTAGCTCATTTTAAGGATATTACTTGGAGTCATTCATGGCATATTTCGAAAGACGTTGCATTCGAGTCATTGAGTTCATCAAGATTATTATTAAGTCAATTATAGTTGGATGTATTATGAAATGGTATGCATGCTGTCAACTTTCGATGTAAAGAAAGTTTGTCTTTTAAAAACGAATGCAATGTTTGTAAAATGTATCATATAGAGGTCAAATACCTCGCGATGTTGATGTTTTTTCTAGTGGTGTATGAAACAGTTATCAGTTTTATATTATTTACTACAGGAAATTACCTAAATTAAACTAAAACACAATAGGCAAGTATACCTATCGTATAGTAATATAGCTAGGGTAAAGTCCGGGAGGCCGATCCATGGACACTTTTATTTGGTGCTTTACTAGGTTATCTAGGTAAATTAAGTAACTAAATTAGATTTAGTAATATATAGTAATTATAGTAACTTTGGGGGATTTGCCGTTTAACGACCGGTTTGTCTTTTTAGCTTTTCTTTTTAATTTAAACAACAAGATAATAAATTTAAACTAGATTATAGCAATGAAGTAAATAAAAATTACTGTGGTAAATAAATATTACTTTAACTAAACGAGATGAAAATACAATAAAAGAGTATTATGCTTATTTAACTTTCGTAGTTACGATGTTTGACTTTTACTTTTTCTACTTTTTTACCCTGGGTTAATTTTCCTTGCACCCGTAGAATATTTAATATGTCCACCTGGAGTTGTCCAGCGCAGTTCTATAATTACAAGCATCAAATGCGAGTGTCCTCGTCATTTTATCTTATAACCACAGTTAAATATTCTAACTAATTACTATTTAGATGGTTTGACGCGGTCGTCACGTATGTCAATAATTACACCAGTTGTCACTGTATGTAACCCACCTTAATTTTAACTAGTCTTTTAACCGTTAATCCATTCACATGTCCGTTTCAATGAATAATTTACCGTATATATATAACCCGTCTTCCGTGTTCGGTCAACGTATGTGGCTATTTATGCATATAGTAAATTATAAGTAGTGGTAATTTAATAAGTTGTCACTTAATATTAAATTAACTCATTTCCTATTTTTAGTCAAACATCATAACTACTTGAGTTAAATAAGCATAATATTAATTTAGCTACTAAACATGGTAGAAAAATAAATAAAACTTATACAAAAGTTCTTAGCTTCCATTAATTCAATGCGGTAGCAAACTTCAAATTCAACACCCGTACAATACTTGAATAATAACAATATTAGAAACCTTCACCCTTTGTACTATGGAGTAAATAATAAACTTCTAAATATTACTACTACGGAGTATTACAGTTTGAGTTTTGTGTTTTTTTATACTGCGAATTGTGAAGGTATATATCAATTATTTCCACTGACTATGCGCACTACCTCAAATCATCCATCTAAACGTTTGTCATTTTATTGTTGTTACTATTAATTTGATCATATCCTTTGTCCTATATTATTGTTATTATTATTATTATTTTATTTTTCAATTATTCAATGGATTATGCAATAGTTTGAGCTAGCTAACATTCCCAACAAACATTCTTCAGTCAATTGCAAGGCTTCAGATTCCAACTCAGCATGCTTTTGTTTGTTGTACTTTGTGCTATGTTGATTTGTACTTTAACGAATAGTTTCTCTTGCAACTAAACTCTCTTGTACATCTTTATTTACGCATTAAGAAATCGGTCCTTATTGATTAAAACTTGTACAATTTGCATTTTCTTGATAATCTTTTAGTTCCGCACTCCGTCTTCACTTTTATTTATTTATACAATTACAATAGAAATATGAAACAAATACATTTAAAAACCTATTATTTAGGAGATATATTGTGACTAAATACATGTTCATTTTGAACAATATCAAACTCCCCACACTTTGAACATCGCTTGTCATCAAGCAATACAGAACTAGAAATACTCCGAAGTAATAGAAATCACACTTCACACAATTTACTCCTTTATTTTTCACACTCTATTTTTCACACTATATACAATGATGATAATTTTCTTTTTCAAGTCATAGTACAAATTTCATACTACCTCTAGATATTAATCTAGAAGCGTTATCCGTCAATTCAATTCATAACAACGATCAAGTTTTAAGTTAATGAAACTTAAGGGTCGTAGTTAAAGTCCTACGTGACTTAGAAATTTTTGGATCCTTAGGGAAAATAGGAACCTGATGAAAACGTTTGTATTTTTAAAATGCATGCTAGTTTTTACACTAGACACGTTTTCCGGATTAACCCATCACCGGTGTAAGTTTTCATAAACATTTTTGTAGGTTGTAGGTTTCGTATTCTCTTTTGATTTTAAGCTAAAAACTTTCGGTTTTGTGTAGCCATTGCTAACCCTGTGTTTGGAAAGCACACGTCCAGTTTACTTGTTCCGTATATTACCTTACGGCAAACTAACGTCCGGTTGCAAAGAAGAGCGATGAACAAGAAACTGTTAAGGTGATGTCTTTTAAGACATTGCATAAAATCATGGTCAATATCGTGTCGGATGCAATTACTATCCTTTGTAGGAAAGATAGTAAAGATCACCCTAGAAGTTTTTAGTCTGGTACAAGGTCCTGTCTTCGACCATGCTATGCAACCACCGTTCGTACGGTTGACACCCGATTTGGTTCAGGTGACCTAATGAATTTCGGTGAATTCCTAGGATTTTACGTTCAACCGTAATGAACGTACTGAAAATAAGTTCTTTGAAAACAAATCGGTTTATGTTTTCAAAACACTTTCTCGGACAAGTTCGAGTATAGATATCATCGAATTCCATGAGTTTGTAATTCTCAATCTTTAAGGTCAATCTCTAGGATTGAGTAATATCAGGCTTAAATGCTGATTTTTAATCTTTAAGGAGATTATCCTTTCTGGAGATCTGGTTCATCAGTCTTATCCAGCTGATTTGCAAGGCGTCCTCCCTATTTTACGAGACAGATCCTCTCATGGATAGGATAAGTCTGACCACTTGGCGAACCTGTTTGATGCTGAGGTCCGTGGATTTCCAGCTGGTTTTCGAAAAAACTTTCCAAGATTTTTCGTAGACTCTACAGCCTGTCTGGACGACAACTTCTTGACCTAAATCAAGAAGCGCGTTTCTTTTTCGGAAGACTTTACTTCCTCTAAGGATGGAATTGATTCATCCTGAAGACCTCTTGTATTAAAAGATTAATATTTTTCATAAGGATAATAAGATTTTATGAACATACTTTTATCTTTTAAAAATATTTTTATATGAAGGGTCAGTCGGGCGTAACACTATCCCTTATAGTGAAAATTGCCCTTTTCAATTCTCTAATTGGCCCATGTCCCAGTTTTAATCATGCTGGTCATCATCGTTATCTGTGGATTACAACAAAAGCACCTACAAAAAACTTCGCACAAATATGTGATATGTAATTTTAAATAAATAGATTGGTAAATCTCTCCACACTTGGCTTTTTCTTTGTCTTTTTATTCTCCTCTATTCTATTAAATAAATTCAAAATTTGTGTTGTTTCTCAATTTATGTCCATTTTAGGTGGCGATAGTTTCAGTAATTTTTACTTAATTTTACCGTTCATAAATATAAACATGATTTGAATTTATTTAGCTAGAAATTTTTAAATTTTTCACAAAATTTAAAGAATAAGCCAAGTGTTTTAAAAAATAAGCCAAGTGTATAAACCGAGAGAATTATAACCCCTCCCCACACATGAGATCATGCAATGCCCTCATTTGCAATGAAATCAGACAAAAATTAGAATTCACGAGGGCAAATAGTATAGAAAGGGTGTTAAAACCTCTTAGAGCTAGAAAGCCCTAACTTGCGCTGTTTGAGTTGAATTGTTCTTTATTACCAATATCTTCTCTTGTTCACATGTTTCGTCAAAAATTAGTTACTTTTGCTGAACTTACTGCCAGTCTTTGAAATTTCGCCTTTTTCACTGTTTTGCACACAAAATAATACAAGAAACAATATATACAATCTTTTTGAAGTTTGGCTTTATTTCCCCACATCAAAAATATGAAATCCTAATACTTTGTATCTACTCCCACGCTATTGCGTGTGGTACAGTTTTTTTTTTACACTTTAAATTAATAAGGATAAAATAACGATAACAAAATTTTCGCCCCACCATTGGGAAAAGTAATTTCAGTGTAAACACCTAATCTTTAACTCGTGACCAATTTATAGCAATCATCATTTTAAAGTTAATAATTAAAAGTAAATTTTATCCCACTTAAGTCAAATTATCTTTAATAATAATAACAAAATTTCGTTTTACGTGATTTCAGCAGGAACTTAATTTCACTAATGAAAATTTTGAAATTTTTATATTAAGTATTTGACTTAAGATATTTATATCTTCTCAATAAACGATATTCCGTAATTCAAAATTTAAACTTTTGTTTGATAATAGTAATTTTAGTTTTAGGTACTTAATTTTACCGACTACCAATCTAAACACTTAAATTAGAAGATTTATCGCTTGAAAGCCGAAGATTGTATGCATTTAAATAAACAAACTAATTTAAAATACAAATACATTATTCTTTACAAACAATCATACATGTTTATCACACAATAACACACTAAAATAAATCACACAACAAACTATTACACTCGCACACTTGCACACTCGCACACTTGTGAGAATTTCAAAAATCTCACAGAATTATCATCTTGAAAATGACCTGAGCAAATTGCTTCGAAAGCGAGTCGACCAAGTTGATTTTCCATAGTTTCATATGCGTACCCTCTCGGGTTTAGTAATTTTTCTTGGAAACACTTGACTGGCCCTTCTCGGCATAAAGTTACAAACTCGAAATTAGAATAAGTTTGATTCTTGGGGCATTTCCCTTCGTGGGACCATTTTCCGCACTTGTAACATTTCTCGAGTTGTTTTGCCCTTCGTTTTGCAGCAGATTTAGATGTACTTTGTGCGAAATTAACTTTGTTATGTTTTTCCCTTTTCTCTTTTCTAATAGCAGTCATTTTCTCTCTAATCTCCAACACCATATCAATTGGTAAGGTGTAGATCAGTGCGTATATGAGAAGAGAATGGTTTTGATCGAACGAAGTGCGCGACTTATGCATCTGAAAACAAATAGAACCAAAAATAAAACACACGAAAGAAAAATAAAAATTTAGAATGGGGGGAGAATACTAGTCCTTTAGGGTCTGCTAGGGAAAGACCATTCGGATTCCATTCTTGAAAAACTAAACAAGAATAGAATATCAAATACGAGATCTTTCTCTCTCTTGGAACATTCGACTCTCCCCACACTTAGTTAGCTGTGGTGTCGAACTTATGATTAAGATCATTTTCGATCTCTCGTGGTCCATCAAAATAGTGTTTCAGCCTGTGTCCATTTACTTTGAATGGTTTATCATTTGAGTCCACTAGTTCGACCGTTCCATAAGGTAAAACTCTTTTAACTATGAATGATCCTGACCATCTAGATTTTAACTTTCCAGGAAATAGTTTGAATCTAGAATTGAATAGAAGGACATGGTCTCCTTCATGAAACACTTTTTTGTTTAAACGTTTATCGTGCCATTTCTTTGTTTTTTCTTTGTAGATGAGTGAGTTTTCATATGCATCATGCCTTAACTCATCTAGTTCGTTCAGCTGGTTTAAACGTAATCGTCCTATTTCATGCAAATCAAGATTACATGTCTTAAGAGCCCACAATGCTTTATGCTCAATCTCAACAGGGAGATGACATGCTTTTCCGTAAACGAGTCGAAAAGGTGTGGTTCCAATTGGAGTTTTATAGGCCGTTCGAAAGGCCCAAAGAGCATCCTCCAATTTCATGGACCACTCCTTCGAATTTGCACCTACAGTTTTCTCCAGAATACGTTTTAATGCTCGGTTAGTGTTCTTAACTTGTCCACTTGTTTGTGAATGATAAGCTGTCGATATTTTATGAGTTACCCCATATCTTTTAAGAACTTTCTCAAGTTGAGCGTTGCAAAAATGTGTACCCCGATCACTTATCAAAGCTTTCGATGTTCCGAACCGTGCAAAAAGACGTTTCAAAAAGTTGACTACAACTCGTGCATCATTTGTTAGGAGAGCTTGCGCTTCCGCCCATTTAGACACATAATCAATAGCAATGAGTATGTAGAGATTATTATAAGATTTTGGAAAAGGGCCCATGAAGTCAATGCCCCAAATGTCGAAAACTTCGCAGACTTGAATGACATTTTGTGGCATCTCATCGCGTTGACTGATTCTCCCGACCCTTTGACATGCATCACATGATTTACAGAGAAGATGGGCATCCTTGAAAATAGAAGGCCAATAGAATCCAGTCTCGTAGACCTTTCTTCCTGTGAGTTGAGGTCCGTAATGCCCTCCTGTAGGTCCTGTGTGACAATGGAGTAAGATTTTTCTCGCTTCATTCCTGAATACGCACCTGCGTATTGCTTCATCGAGACAATTTTTAAATAGATGTGGATCCTCCCAAAAGTAGTGTTTAATTTCGCTAAAGATTTTCTTTCGTTTTTGATACGACATTCCCTTTTCAAGAAATCCACATACCAAATAGTTCGCAATTGGTGCGAACCATGGTATTTCATCACTCTCGATCTTCATGAGATGTTCGTCAGGAAAGTCATCCTGTATCGCGGATTCATCGAGAGTTTCTAGCTCAGGGTTCTCAAGGCGTGAAAGATGATCGGCGGCAAGATTTTCTGCTCCCTTTTTATCTCGGATTTTGATGTCAAACTCTTGCAAGAGCAAGATCCAACGAATTAAGCGTGGTTTAGCATCTTGTTTTGGAAACAAGTACTTAAGAGCAGAATGATCGGTATAGACAACTGTAATATCCTATAAAACTAAATCAATTTAAAACTCATAATTAATGTTTAATCATTCGTTACTTACAAATTATAATGACTCAAACTAAAATAATTAAAATATATAAGATTAATACATAAGTAATTAGTGGTATATAAGTCTATTTGTAAATTAATTAACATAAACAGCAAGATACATTGTGTAATATCCATAGTTTAGATTATTATTACTAATGATACTCAATAAATAAATAAGTATGTAGATGATGAATGATACTATACAAACTTATGATAATGAATTATAATTTTAATCGTCATTTCATATTAGTGATGAGAGGCTAAGCAAATGAAATTTAAAGGACTTAAGAAATGTATAAATGATACATGGTTTTAATAATAATGAGGGAGTCAAGGAGTCAACCGTTGAGGGCTCCCCATATTACTTGTGAATTTCTCTTAAGCAAAATTTTAACTAGATTTATATAAACCTCTACTCACACATGTTAAAAGAAAAAAAACTGCACTATCACCATACAATCAAATAGTGGGAAAAACAAATCAGCCGTGAGTATTGCCAAAATATATACACGAACCCACGAAGAACTTAGACAAGAACGGAAAGTCTCACTACGTTAGTTGGTGACAACTCGATTCCATTTTAAAGGTATACTATTTTAAAACTTGAATTTTAATATGTTATTAAGTGTTACTAGTCACTGTAAGTTCATATATCTAACCAAAAGGAATCAGAAAAATTGTTAGAATCATCGAAATCCCGATTTTGCGGGTCTTTAAATTAAAGTGGCGTTACTATTAAAATCGGGTCCAAAAGATTTATACCATTACTCTGTCCCATATTACGTTTCAGTTTGTTAATACCAAATCATGTAAGAAACATTAATAAATTTTTGATTTATAAAAGCTAAAGAAATTAAAGGCTGGTGATGTTGTTATACATGGAAATTGGGAAACAAAGAAGCAGATCAAAAACATGAGAATTTTAAAAACATACTAAATATTGTATCTATGAATTCGCATGTATACGTACATATTAATATGCTAAAAATGATATATATCCCTACTATTAATGTAAACATGTCCTACGCTTGTTAGTATATGAATTGTTAATGATTATATGAATTTCAAATTGATAATAGGAGATTAAGTGAAAAAGGCGAGTAAATAAGCTAAGGATGATTTAAGGTATGGATATTCTAGGTGGTTCTAGGATCGTTTCGGTAAATCTTTCCTCTCAAAACTTTGTTTCGAATTGTGCATAAAGAAATTATTGGTATGATATGCTTATTTAAAAATTCGTTACATTTGTGAGTCTATATATTGTGTTATGTTTTCCTCATTTCGGATGTACTAACGAGGTTGCTAAACATATTGTTAATTGAGGAAACCATAATATTTGGGTATTTGAAAATTGTGTCAAAACCGTGTCTCAAAAACCCACCAAAAACAGCCTTAAAAACAGTCGCGAAAACAGCCCCAAATCAGTCCAGAAAATCAGCCCAGAAACTGTCGCTAAAGAGTCCAGAGCTGTCGCTAAACAGTCCAGAACTGTCGCTAAACAGCCCAAAACTGTCGCGAAAAAGAGTTCCGAAACTGACAGCAAAACAGAAACGTATTTGGTCGCGAAAACAGCCCGAAATGGTCCCGAACTGCCCGGAAAAGAATATGGGTGAGTGTGGCGAGTGGTACGGTGATTCGTATCGTGTGTCCCTCATTCCATATGGCTTTTCATGTCCCGTACATTTCCGTTTAAAGTGTTATTTCATAAAGGGCTTTAAGATTGTATTTATTGACCCGTGATAAGATTTAGGCTTGATGGGTGGGTTGACACGTGATTTTAAAATAATACGACATACAATATTATAAACATTTTAAGTATTTGGTCAAGCGTAAAATATTTAAGTCATTTTATTAATTTTTTTTAAATATATATTTAGAGTCTTTTAATCACTTGAAAAGTGTTTGGAATTGCGTAGTTATAAGTTGGTAAAACGTTTTTTTTCATAAAATATGCCTAAGAGTAACCTATCCATGGAGGTCCCATGGGCGCGTTATTGTGACACCGGTAACGTGGCATCGACCGTAGCGGTGTATTTTGTTATATCTACGGCGTCTCCTTTTGATTACCCGGATGTTGGTACGAGATCTTTGTTATTATATGTTTGTGATAGGAGGCGTATGGATCGATCCTAGGATTTTGTTTTGACGGTGTACGTTCATCGTAGTGTCATACGAAACGTCACCGATATGGATGATTAGTGGAGTAGCTACCCTATGATTTCATTTTGATACTTTGTACATATTTGTTTTGACTCTTAGTGCATTATTTTATGAAATTTGCATCATGACATATGGTATTGTGGATCTATACATATTCGCACTTTGTTTTGCAATTAAGTTATTTTAAAAATAAGTTCGTTTTGAAATTAAATTTTTGCATGTCATACTATACTCCGTTATTCGTTATATCCGTTCACTGGGCTTTGGCTCAGTTGTATTCTTTGTTTTCCTTCTTATACGACAGGTAATCAAGGGGGCGTCGGGAACGAGGGAAGAGTGTAGAGTGGAGTGAACTTAGCACCTTGCCTTAGAGATTTTCTTCAAGATTTAGTAGCTTATTTTGGTTTAGTAGTACTTTTGAATAAGTTTGTCAACTTTGGTTTGAACTATGGTTTGAATTCGAATAAGAATAACGCTCATTTATCTTTTAAGTTACCTTTATTTATATGTATTGGCATTCGTAAGATTAGGGTCTTTACAGATGGTATCAGAGCCAGGTGGAGTTGTAATATCCTATAAAACTAAATCAATTTAAAACTCATAATTAATGTTTAATCATTCGTTACTTACAAATTATAATGACTCAAACTAAAATAATTAAAATATATAAGATTAATACATAAGTAATTAGTGGTATATAAGTCTATTTGTAAATTAATTAACATAAACAGCAAGATACATTGTGTAATATCCATAGTTTAGATTATTATTACTAATGATACTCAATAAATAAATAAGAATGTAGATGATGAATGATACTATACAAACTTATGATAATGAATTATAATTTTAATCGTCATTTCATATTAGTGATGAGAGGCTAAGCAAATGAAATTTAAAGGACTTAAGAAATGTATAAATGATACATGCTTTTAATAATAATGAGGGAGTCAAGGAGTCAACCGTTGAGGGCTCCCCATATTACTTGTGAATTTCTCTTAAGCAAAATTTTAACTAGATTTATATAAACCTCTACTCACACATGTTAAAAGAAAAAAAACTGCACTATCACCATACAATCAAATAGTGGGAAAAACAAATCAGCCGTGAGTATTGCCAAAATATATACACGAACCCACGAAGAACTTAGACAAGAACGGAAAGTCTCACTACGTTAGTTGGTGACAACTCGATTCAATTTTAAAGGTATACTATTTTAAAACTTGAATTTTAATATGTTATTAAGTGTTACTAGTCACTGTAAGTTCATATATCTAACCAAAAGGAATCAGAAAAATTGTTAGAATCATCGAAATCCCGATTTTGCGGGTCTTTAAATTAAAGTGGCGTTACTATTAAAATCGGGTCCAAAAGAATTATAGCATTACTCTGTCCCATATTACGTTTCAGTTTGTTAATACCAAATCATGTAAGAAACATTAATAAATTTTTGATTTATAAAAGCTAAAGAAATTAAAGGCTGGTGATGTTGTTATACATGGAAATTGGGAAACAAAGAAGCAGATAAAAAACATGAGAATTTTAAAAACACACTAAATATTGTATCTATGAATTCGCATGTATACGTACATATTAATATGCTAAAAATGATATATATCCCTACTATTAATGTAAACATGTCCTACGCTTGTTAGTATATGAATTGTTAATGATTATATGAATTTCAAATTGATAATAGGAGATTAAGTGAAAAAGGCGAGTAAATAAGCTAAGGATGATTTAAGGTACGGATATTCTAGGTGGTTCTAGGATCGTTTCGGTAAATCTTTCCTCTCAAAACTTTGTTTCGAATTGTGCATAAAGAAATTATTGGTATGACATGCTTATTTAAAAAGTTCGTTACATTTGTGAGTCTATATATTGTGTTATGTTTTCCTCATTTCGGATGTACTAACGAGGTTGCTAAACATATTGTTAATTGAGGAAACCATAATATTTGGGTATTTGAAAATTGTGTCAAAACCGTGTCTCAAAAACCCACCAAAAACAGACTTAAAAACAGTCGCGAAAACAGCCCCAAATCAGTCCAGAAAATCAGCCCAGAAACTGTCGCTAAAGAGTCCAGAACTGTCGCTAAACAGTCCAGAACTGTCGCTAAACAGCCCAAAACTGTCGCGAAAAAGAGTTCCGAAACTGACAGCAAAACAGAAACGTATTTGGTCGCGAAAACAGCCCGAAATGGTCCCGAACTGCCCGGAAAAGAATATGGGTGAGTGTGGCGAGTGGTACGGTGATTCGTATCGTGTGTCCCTCATTCCATATGGCTTTTCATGTCCCGTACATTTCCGTTTAAAGTGTTATTTCATAAAGGGCTTTAAGATTGTATTTATTCACCCGTGATAAGATTTAGGCTTGATGGGTGGGTTGACACGTGATTTTAAAATAATACGACATACAATATTATAAACATTTTAAGTATTTGGTCAAGCGTAAAATATTTAAGTCATTTTATTAATTTTTTTAAATATATATTTAGAGTCTTTTAATCACTTGAAAAGTGTTTGGAATTGCGTAGTTATAAGTTGGTAAAACGTTTTTTTTCATAAAATATGCCTAAGAGTAACCTATCCATGGAGGTCCCATGGGCGCGTTATTGTGACACCGGTAACGTGGCATCGACCGTAGCGGTGTATTTTGTTATATCTACGGCGTCTCCTTTTGATTACCCGGATGTTGGTACGAGATCTTTGTTATTTTATGTTTGTGATAGGAGGCGTATGGATCGATCCTAGGATTTTGTTTTGACGGTGTACGTTCATCGTAGTGTCATACGAAACGTCACCGATATGGATGATTAGTGGAGTAGCTACCCTATGATTTCATTTTGATACTTTGTACATATTTATTTTGACTCTTAGTGCATTATTTTATGAAATTTGCATCATGACATATGGTATTGTGGATCTATACATATTCGCACTTTGTTTTGCAATTAAGTTATTTTAAAAATAAGTTCGTTTTGAAATTAAATTTTTGCATGTCATACTATACTCCGTTATTCGTTATATCCGTTCACTGGGCTTTGGCTCAGTCGTATTATTTGTTTTCCTTCTTATACGACAGGTAATCAAGGGGGCGTCGGGAACGAGGGAAGAGTGTAGAGTGGAGTGAACTTAGCACCTTGCCTTAGAGATTTCCTTCAAGATTTAGTAGCTTATTTTGGTTTAGTAGTACTTTTGAATAAGTTTGTCAACTTTGGTTTGAACTATGGTTTGAATTCGAATAAGAATAATGCTCATTTATCTTTTAAGTTACCTTTATTTATATGTATTGGCATTCATAAGATTAGGGTCTTTACAACAACCGTTTTTGCTAGAACAATATATGATTGAAATTTATCAAAAACAAAGACTATAGCAAGGAGTTCCTTTTCAGTGGTTGTGTAGTTCGTTTGTGCTCCTTGTAAAGTCTTACTAGCATAGTAAATAGGTTTAAATCGTTTTTCTATCCTTTGACCTAAAACGGCTCCTATTGCAAAATCACTTGCATCGCACATGAGTTCAAATGGAAGGGCCTAGTTTGGAGCTATCATGATTGGCGCATTGGTGAGCTTTTCTTTGAGAACGTTAAAAGATTTTATGCATTCATCTGAGAAGATGAATGGAGCATCTTTTTCAAGGAGTTTGTTCATTGGAGTGGCAATTTTGGAAAATCTTTAATGTACCGTCGGTAAAATCAGCATGCCCTAGAAAACTCCTAACTCCTTTGACATTGGTAGGACGTGAAAGTTTAGCAATTACATCAACTTTTGCTTTATCAACTTTAATTCCTTCACTTGAGATTTTATGACCTAGAACGATGCCTTCTTTAACCATGAAATGGCATTTCTCCTAGTTTAGCACTAGATTTGATTTCTCGCATCTAATAAGCATTCGTTCAAGATTTAAAAGACACGACTCAAAAGAGTCACCGAAGACTGAAAAGTCATCCATGAAAACTTCCATGCATTCTTCTATCATATCATGGAAAATTGCCATCATGCACCTTTGAAAGGTTACAGGGGCATTGCAAAGTCCGAATGGCATACGCTTGTACGCAAAAGTGACATATGGGCATGTGAAGGTGGTTTTCTCTTGGTCTTTGGGTGCGATTGGGATTTGAAAATACCCTGAAAAACCATCAACGAAACAATAGTAACTATTTCCTGCTAACCTTTCCAACATTTGATCGATGAAAGGTAAGGGAAAATGATCTTTTCTGGTGGCGTCATTTAATTTTCTATAATCAATGCAAACACGCCATCCAGTAACAGTCCAAGTAGGAATAAGCTCATCTTTTTCATTTGTAATCACGGTAATGCCACCTTTCTTAGGTACGCATTGCACCGGGCTTACCCATGGACTATCAGAGATGGGATAAATTAAACCAGCATCAAGTAGTTTAATTATCTCTTTCTTCACCACATCTTGCATGTTAGGGTTTAGTCTTCGTTGACGTTGCACACATTTGAAATCATCTTTCATGAGAATTTTGTGTGTACAATATGAAGGACTTATACCCTTGATATCTTGGATCTTCCATGCAATAGCTGGTTTGTGGGTTTTTAGCACGGAAATCAATTGAGATTTTTCGTTTTCAGAAAGGGAGGATGAGATGATTACAGGTAATTGAGATTCACCATGCAAATATGCATATTTCAAATGGTTTGGAAGTGGCTTTAATTCCAATGTTGGCGGTTATTCAATCGACGATTTGTACCTGTATCTGTCTTCCTCTTTTAGAACTTGAAGTTCTTCTGATGTTGGTTCGTATTCATTAGCCATGAGTGTAGCTAATAATTCAGCTTCATCAATTGGTTCTGTTCCTTCTCCTAAAGAACATTCGCCTGTTCCTTATAATTCTGGAAATTCTTGTAATAATTCTTGATGTTCATCTATAGTTTTCATATAATAGCACGCATCATCTGCAGATTGAGGTTGTTGCATGGCTTTATCAACAGAAAAGGTCACACTCTCGTCATCTATACTTAGGGTCAATTTCTTACCAAACACGTCTATTATTGCTCTAGCCGTGTTTAAGAATGTTCTTCCTAAAATAAGAGGAACTCGAGAATCTTCTTCCATATCCAGAATCACGAAATGTGCTGGGAATACTAAAGTACCAACTTTAACTAGCATATTCTCCATTATCCCTCTAGGATATTTGATTGATCGATCAGCTAGTTGTATGCTCATTCGTATTGGTTTTAACTCTTCAAGGCCTAGTTTAACGTATAATGAATAAGGCATTATGTTAATACTAGCACCTAAGTCTGCTAATGCTCTTATTGAATCAAGACTACCCATTAAACATGGAATTGTGAAACTTCTGGGGTCGGAGAGTTTTTCGGGTATCTTGTTCAATAATACTGCCGAACATGCATCATTCATTATGACAGCTGAAAGTTCTTCTATTTTCTTTCTGTTTATGATCAGGTCTTTCAAAAACTTCGCATATCTTGGCATTCCTGAAATTACATCGATGAAAGGAAGATTGACGTTTATTTGTTTGAACATGTCAAGAAATTTTGACTGTTCGGCTTCGAGTCTTTCTTTTCTTTGTTTGCTCGGGTAAGGAAGCGGTGGTTGATATGGTTTAATGTATGGTTTAGGTCGTACTGAACCTTCTGGGATTTCAGCTTATTGTTCATTGGCTTTCTCAACTACTAGTTCTGTCGCCTTCTCTGGTTCTGGTTGTGGTGGTGGAAAATCGGAAATGACTGGTATAACAGGTGGCGTAAGCGTTAAACCACTTCGGGTGGTAATTGCTTTGGCTGCTTCATTTCGAGGGTTGGTATTCGTGTCGCTTGGTAAACTCCCTGGCTTTTTTTCACCAATTCACCTTGCTAGGTTATTTACTTTTTGTTCCAAGTTTTGGATAGAAGCTTGTTGGTGTCTGAATGATTGTGAGTTTTGTTCATTAGTTTGTTTTTGAGATGCAACAAACTGTGCTTGGGATTCCATGAGCTTTGTCATCATTTCCTCCAGGTTTGGCGTTTTCTCGTCGGTTTATGGTGGCTTATTAAGAAAACCAGGTCTTTGCTGATTGCTAGTACCTTGTTGGTTATACGAGTTATTGTTGGCCCCATTTGGATTGTATGAGGTGTTGTAAGGTCAGTTGAAATTATTCCTCGGCGGTTGATAATTATTTTGATAATTATTTCCCAACCTTTGGTTCATGTAGGAAACATTCTCACGTTGTTTCATTGTTTGCTCAACACCGAAACAATCTTTCGTCAAATGTGGCCCCCCACACTGATTCGTATCGCGTGAATATCTTTAGTCATCTTTTCCATTCGTCTATCGACAGCATCTAACTTTGTGGAAATGGAATCAAAGTCATGGCTAGAATCGGCTTTAGCCGCTTTAGATGAACGAAAGATATCTTTTTCCTGATGCCACTCATGTGAGTGGGATGCTGTATTATCAATAATTTTGTGAGCTTCAGTTGCGGTTTTCTTCATAATGGAACCACCAGCTGCTATGTCGATGTCTTTTCATGTAGCAACATCGTATCCTTGGTAGAATATTTGCACTATTTGATAAGTGTCTAAACGTTGCTGAGGACATCATCTCAACAACTTTCCAAATCTTGTCCACGCCTCATATAATGTTTCATTTGGCTTTTGCGCGAACGTAACAATTTCTCCTTGAAGTCTCACGGCTTTAGATGCCGGAAAGAATTGTTTAAGAAATTTCTCAACTAAAACATCCCATGTGTCAATCGCTCCTTCAGGTAACGATTCTAACCAATCTTTGGCTTCTCCCTTTAAAGTCCAGGGAAACAACATGAGATAGATCTGTTCATCCTCAACTTCTCTGATTTTAAATAGAGTACAGATCCTATTAAAGGTTCGAAGATGTTCGTTTGGATCTTCTTTTGGCGTACCACTAAATTGGCATTGATTAGTTACCATGTGTAGGATTTGTCCTTTGATTTCATAATCTGGCGCATTAATGTCTGGTTGAGTAATGGCGTGACCTTGGCCTGTGCGTGTGGCTCTCATTCGATCTTCCATACTTAGAGGTTCCTGATTTTCCATGATTGAATTTGTTGAATCTGAATCACTAGAGGATTCTGATTTAATGCTTTCTTCCTCGACAATCTCTTGTTGAATGATTGGTGGTTTCGGAGGAAATATTAGTGGTTCAGGATCTCTGAATTGTCCTTGAATATCCTCCGGGTTCTCAATTGTGAGTTCGGGTTCAAAAAATGGATTATCAGAAATTTGAATTGGAGTACTTGTTTGACTGGATGATGATTCTAAAGAAAAATCAACGGCGACAATATTGACTAGATGTCTTGATCGAGTTATAGGTGGTGAACGTATGAAAGGTGGTGAACGTTTTGCTTGGTGCATTCACTGAATATCCTATTAGTTATAAAAATAAAAATTATATAAGTTATCAAATTAATAGACTTTTCTGATTTTGCCCACGTTTCGAATAGCCAAAAGATGCAACAGGTAGCCAGGACCCTTTAAATCGGAAGTCCATAACTCGCCACTAACAAATCCAACTATTACTACGAACCAGAAAATTTTGGATGTCTATCAATTTAACCGCTTAAAATAATTTTTCGTCGAAATTTAAAGAAGATAAAAATCTGTCCTAAAACTAGAGAGTAGAAATGAGAAAGAAAAAGCGCGTCAAAAAATAAAAAGAAATACTTAGAAACTAAAGTTTTACGTCTAAAGCTTAGCGTCCAAAAATTTAAAACTAAAAGTTGCGACTAAAGTTCTAAAGGTAATAAAACTTATAATGCAATTCTAAAGGAAAAACGCCAATTACTTCGAAAGCTCTAAAATACAATTCTAAGGAATTAGATTCTAAAGGAAAATTTACGGCTAAAACTAATACCTAACACTTAACATAAAACTTAAATACTTAAAAACTAATACTATAAAACTATAAAAATAAGAACTAAGAAATATATAACAAAAATATACACAATTAATAAAATATAAGGTATTATCTAAAAATATAAAAATAAAATTGTAACTTACAAATTTAAACTACAAGTTTAAAATACAAATATAACTTAAACTTAAAATAAACTATAAATTAAAAGAAAGTAATAAAAATAAAGTTTTTTATTATTTTTTAAATTTTTTTTCTTTTTTTTTCTTTTATATATTACACCGTAATTGTAGAATAGAATGTATCTGATTTTGGATTTGGTGGAATCTTTGTTAACTAGCCTGTGACTACTCCTCTATTATTGTGACAACTTGTTCCTCTTTTTAACAACCCAAAGCCACATAAGTCTAACCAACTTTTCTATATTTTATTCTAGTTAACTTAAAATATTTAATTAATTAAAATTAACTAAAAACCTAACTTAGTTTAATAATACGGATTAAAAAAAAATACTTAACTTAACATAATAAATTAGTCAAAGATTCTAAATTTATCAAAGCATTGAAAGTGAGGCTCATTACAAATTTATGGCATGCAACATCATGTAGCAACGAACAAAATTTTTTTTTTTTTTTTTTTTTTCATATGAACTATTTTTAGTTAGAATGTGAGAAGGGAAAAAAATCAAATTTTTGTTTATAAGTTTTATAAAATTAAAAATATGTCTAATAAGAAAAATATAATTTAAATATAAAACAAAACTAATAAAAATTCAATTCTTAAAAGAATTTAAAATTCCTAAACAAGTGAAAAAGGACAATAAATTTTGTCAACAAACACACTAATAAAAAAAAATCCTAAGACAACTAGCTTACATACATTTTTTTTTAGGACTGCGAATGTGTAGATATCTATATTTTAATAACTAATAGGATATTTATAAATTATTCTCTCGATCAATTAATTCTTCACGTTGAACAATGTGTAGATTTGATAGTGTTGAGATTGATGGATTAATCACAACCATACCCTAAAATTACGTTTGTGTGAAGTTTTTTATTTATTTATTTATTAATTTTTTTTATACCAAGTCACATGAGGAGCTAGTCACGAGTCAACATATTCCATAGACATCAATTACTTCCAAAAAGCTAGTTCCAACACAGATTGTATTTTATTTTAATTTTTTTTAGTTTTAATTATTAAGTACAAACTAAAATTATCTAAAAATTATTTTTATTACAAATTCTAACTTAACTACTGATGTACTCTGTGAAGACACAAAAAGTGTCCCCGGCAGCGGCACCAAAAACTTGATGTGTTTTCTAGTGGTATATGAAACGGTTATCAGTTTTATATTATTTACTACAGTAAATTACCTAAATTAAACTAAAACACAATAGGCAAGTATACCTATCGTATAGTAATATAGCTAGGGTAAAGTCCGGGAGGTTGATCCATGGACACTTTTATTTGGTGCTTTACTAGGCTATCTAGGTAAATTAAGTAACTAAATTAGATTTAGTAATATATAGTAATTATAGTAACTTTGGGGGATTTACCATTTAACGATCGGTTTGTCTTTTTAGCTTTTCTTTTTAATTTAAACAACAAGATAATAAATTTAAACTAGATTATAGCAATGAAGTAAATAAAAATTACTGCGGTAAATAAATATTACTTTAACTAAACGAGATGAAAATACAATAAAAGAGTATTATGCTTATTTAACTTTCATAGTTACGATGTTTGACTTTTACTTTTTCTACTTTTTTTTACCCTGGGTTAATTTTCCTTGCACCCGTAGAATATTCAATATGTCCACCTGGAGTTGTCCAGCGAAGTCCTACAATTACAAGCATCAAATGCGAGTGTCCTCTTCATTTTATCTTGTAACCACAGTTAAATATTCTAACTAATTACTATTTAGATGGTTTGACGCGGTCGTCATGTATGTCAATAATTACACCAGTTGTCACTGTATGTAACCCACCTTAATTTTAACTAGTCTTTTAACCGTTAATCCATTCACGTGTCCGTTTCAATGAATAATTTACCGTATATATATATATATATATATATATATATATATATATATATATATATATATATATATATATATATATATATATATATATATATATATATATATATATATATATATATAACCCATCTTCCGTGTTCGGTCAACGTATGTGGTTATTTATGCATATAGTAAATTATAAGTAGTGATAATTTAACAAGTTGTCACTTAATTATTTTACCATACCCATTAATAGTTAAAACCCCAATCTTCCTTAAGATCGTTCTTTATCTAAATATTAACCGTTGTACAAATTAAATTAACTCATTTCCTATTTTTAGTCAAACATTATAACTACTTGAGTTAAATAAGCATAATATTAATTTAGCTATTAAACATGGTAGAAAAATAAATAAAACTTACACAAAAGTTCTTAGCTTCCATTAATTCAACGCGGTAGCAAACTTTAAATTCAACACCCGTACAATACTTGAATAATAACAATATTAGAAACCTTCACCCTTTGTACTATGGAGTAAATAATAAACTTCTAAATACTACTACTACGGAGTATTACAGTTTGAGTTTTGTGTTTTTTTAGACTGCGAATTGTGAAGGTATATATCAATTATTTCCACTGAGTATCCGCACTACCTCAAATCATCCATCTAAACCTTTGTCATTTTGTTGTTGTTACTATTAATTTGATCATATCCTTTTTCCTATATTATTGTTATTATTATTATTTTATTTTTCAATTATTCAGTGGATTATGCAGTAGTTTGAGCTAGCTAACACTCCCAACAAACATTCTTCAGTCAATTGCAAGGCTTCAGATTCCAACTCAGCATGCTTTTGTTTGTTGTACTTTATGCTATGTTAATTTGTACTTTAACGAATAGTTTCTCTTGCAGCTAAACTCTCTTGTACATCTTTATTTACGCATTAAGAAATCGTACCTTATTGATTAAACCTTGTACATTTTGCATTTTCTTAATAATCTTTCAGTTCCACACTCCGTCTTCACTCTTATTTATTTATACAATTACAATAGAAATATGAAACAAAAACATTTAAAAACGTATTATTTAGGAGAGATATTGCGACTAAATACATGTTCATTTTGAACAATATCAGATGTAATCAACTATTGTGAATCGTTTATAATGTATATGAACGTGGCATTTCACATCCGCCATAGCAGCGGCTACTCGAGCTGCTATCATCTCCTCAATCTGTGCTGCTGTGGGCGTTTCCCTTGGAACTCTTCCATTTTCCATTGATCTTCCAAACAAAAATTTTGACTTGTCAAAATCCATTATTCAATAATTCATAATGCTATAGTATAAGGTAATCAACATGGAAACAACACGATACACGTTAACTAAGCATGGTAAACCAGTTGCAGATAGTACAAAAAACATCATATAATAACTTAAATAGAACATCGTACAATAATTAAACAACATTAAGTTCCATTCATTAATAATAAAATTTTTATACAGCTTCACAAGGTTCATACATACATAAATGAAAAACAGGAAACTACTAACGGGATACATAAAAAAATCTAATACAATAGCCCTATGGTGATGGTGGGTAAATGATGTCCATCAGGTGGGTCATCTGGTCCTCGAGCTCAATCACCCGAGCCCGTAAGGCATGCACTTCCCTCATCAGCTCCTCGACGGTGGGAGATGCCGGTGGGGTAGGCGGTGCAGGTGGTGCAGATGGTGCAGGTGGTGCCGGTGGTACAGAGGGTGCAGCACCAGAAGTAGATGGCGCATAACGGCCGACCTTATGCATGAATGGATCAGGAGGATATGGCACAACCCGCTTACGGGCGGTGACCCTAACTAACAGTCCACGTGCGTTCACGAACGGCTTACCTCCATTAATCCCTGGAATAACGGTACCATCGAAGTGGTACCACTTCTTCGGCGGGGTAGAGGGTGGCTGCACGGGCTCCTCCTCGGGGTCATACTCAGAATCCTCCTCGGGATCCTCATCGTGTAGTGACCCGAACTTTTCCATGTTTATATATATTAATTGAGATTGATATTTACATGATTAAATGTTTCCAACATGTTAAGCAATCAAACTTGTTAAGACTTGATTAATTGAAATATGTTTCATATAGACAATTGACCACCCAAGTTGACCGGTGATTCACGAACGTTAAAACTTGTAAAAACTATATGATGACATATATATGGGTATATATATAGTTAACATGATACTATGATAAGTAAACATATCATTAAGTATATTAACAATGAACTACATATGTAAAAACAAGACTATTAACTTAATGATTTTTAAACGAGACATATATGTAACGATTATCGTTGTAAAGACATTTAATGTATATATATCATATTAAGAGATATTCATACATTATAATATCATGATAATATAATAATTTAAAATCTCATTTGATATTATAAACATTGGGTTAACAACATTTAACAAGATCGTTAACCTAAAGGTTTCAAAACAACACTTACATGTAACGACTAACGATGACTTAACGACTCAGTTAAAATGTATATACATGTAGTGTTTTAATATGTATTTATACACTTTTGAAAGACTTCAATACACTTATCAAAATACTTCTACTTAACAAAAATACTTACAATTACATCCTCGTTCAGTTTCATCAACAATTCTACTCGTATGCACCCGTATTCATACTCGTACAATACACAGCTTTTAGATGTATATACTATTGGTATATACAATCCAATGATCAGCTCTTAGCAGCCCATGTGAGTCACCTAACACATGTGGGAACCATCATTTGGCAACTAGCATGAAATATCTCATAAAATTACAAAAATAAGAGTAATCATTCATGACTTATTTACATGAAAACAAAATTACATATCCTTTATATCTAATCCATACACCAACGACCAAAAACACCTACAAACACTTTCATTCTTCAATTTTCTTCATCTAATTGATCTCTCTCAAGTTCTATCTTCAAGTTCTAAGTGTTCTTCATATATTCTACAAGTTCTAGTTACATAAAATCAAGAATACTTTCAAGTTTGCTAGCTCACTTCCAATCTTGTAAGGTGATCATCCAACCTCAAGAAATCTTTGTTTCTTACAGTAGGTTATCATTATAATACAAGGTAATAATCATATTTAAACTTTGGTTCAATTTCTATAACTATAACAATCTTATTTCAAGTGATGATCTTACTTGAACTTGTTTTCGTGTCATGATTCTGCTTTAAGAACTTCGAGCCATCCAAGGATCCATTGAAGCTAGATCCATTTTTCTCTTTTCCAGTAGGTTTATCCAAGGAACTTAAGGTAGTAATGATTTTCATAACATCATTCGATTCATACATATAAAGCTATCTTATTCGAAGGTTTAAACTTGTAATCACTAGAACATAGTTTAGTTAATTCAAAACTTGTTCGCAAACAAAAGTTAATCCTTTTAACTTGACTTTTAAAATCAACTAAACACATGTTCTATATCTATATGATATGCTAACTTAATGATTTAAAACCTGGAAACACGAAAAACACCGTAAAACCGGATTTACGCCGTCGTAGTAACACCGCGGGCTGTTTTGGGTTAGTTAATTAAAAACTATGATAAACTTTGATTTAAAAGTTGTTATTCTGAGAAAATTATTGTTATTATGAACATGAAACTTTATCCAAAAATTATGGTTAAACTCAAAGTGGAAGTATGTTTTCTAAAATGGTCATCTAGACGTTGTTCTTTCGACTGAAATGACTACCTTTACAAAAATGACTTGTAAATTATTTTTCCGACTATAAACCTATACTTTTTCTGTTTAGATTCATAAAATAGAGTTCAATATGAAACCATAGCAATTTGATTCACTCAAAACGGATTTAAAATGAAGAAGTTATGGGTAAAACAAGATTGAATAATTTTTCTCATTTTAGCTACGTGAAAATTGGTAACAAATCTATTCCAACCATAACTTAATCAACTTGTATTGTATATTATGTAATCTTGAGATACCATAGACACGTATACAATGTTTCGACCTATCATATCGACACATCTATATATATTTCGGAACAACCATAGACACTCTATATGTGAATGTTGGAGTTAGCTATACAGAGTTGAGGTTGATTCCAAAATATATATAGTTTGAGTTGTGATCAATACTGAGATACGTATACACTGGGTCGTGGATTGATTCAAGATAATATTTATCGATTTATTTCTGTACATCTAACTGTGGACAACTAGTTGTAGGTTACTAACGAGGACAGCTGACTTAATAAACTTAAAACATCAAAATATATTAAAAGTATTGTAAATATATTTTGAACATACTTTGATATATATGTATATATTGTTATAGGTTCGTGAATCAACTAGTGGCCAAGTCTTACTTCCCGACGAAGTAAAAATCTGTGAAAGTGAGTTATAGTCCCACTTTTAAAATCTAATATTTTTGGGATGAGAATACATGCAGGTTTTATAAATGATTTACAAAATAGACACAAGTACGTGAAACTACATTCTATGGTTGAATTATCGAAATCGAATATGCCCCTTTTTATTAAGTCTCGTAATCTAAGAATTAGGGAACAGACACCCTAATTGACGCGAATCCTAAAGATAGATCTATTGGGCCTAACAAACCCCATCCAAAGTACCGGATGCTTTAGTACTTAGAAATTTATATCATATCCGAAGGGTGTCCCGGAATGATGGGGATATTCTTATATATGCATCTTGTTAATGTCGGTTACCAGGTGTTCACCATATGAATGATTTTTATCTCTATGTATGGGATGTGTATTGAAATATGAAATTTTGTGGTCTATTATTATGATTTGATATATATATATAGGTTAAACCTATAACTCACCAACATTTTTGTTGACGTTTTAAGCATGTTTATTCTCAGGTGATTATTAAGAGCTTCCGCTGTCGCATACTTAAATAAGGACAAGATTTGGAGTCCATGCTTGTATGATATTGTGTAAAAACTGCATTCAAGAAACTTATTGAAAAACGTCTCATATAGAGGTCAAAACCTCGTAACGAAATCAATTAATATGGAACGTTTTTAATCAATAAGAACGGGACATTTCAGTTGGTATCCGAGCGTTGGTCTTAGAGAACCAGAATTTTGTATTAGTGTGTCTTATCTAGTTTGTTAGGATGCATTAGTGAGTCTGGACTTCGACCGTGTTTACTTGAAAAATGATTGCTTAACAAATTTTGTTGGAAACTATATATTTTTAACATGTGAATATTATTTGATATATTAATATCTTAACGCGTTTGATATTATGTGATAGATGTCTACCTCTAGAACAAGTCCCATTGACTCACCTAATAATAATGAAGAGTCAAATGTAAATTGGAATGATTCGTGGACTGATTCACAAGTTCCCGAAGAGGAACCGGAAGAAGAGTCGGAACCGGAAGAAGAATCGGAACCGGAAGAAGAATCAGAACCGGATGAAGAAATAGAACCGGTGGGGGAAATAATAAAACGGTTAAGTAAAAGAAAATCCTCAACCAACCGACCAAGGTTAATTATGGTCAATGGTGCTTCCGCCAAGGAAGCAAAATATTGGGAGGATTACCAATTCTTCGATGAATCGGATTCCGACGAGAATTCCGAGGATGTTATAGAAATTACCCCAACTGAATTTAAAAAGGCAAAAGAAAATAATAAGGGAAAGGGCATAAAAATAGAGAAATCTAATTCCAACCCCGATGAACTTTATATGTATCGTCAACCCCCGAAGTCCTTAAGTTGTAACAATGACCCGGGAACCTCTAAACCACCAGGTTTTTCTAAACCAATGTGGATAACGACGGCTCGTATTAGGGGAACATCATATATCCCTAGAAACTTGGCAAAACGAACCAAAACCGAAGAAGAAGAAACAAGCGAGTCGGAATAAGATAGTTGTATTCGTGTGGTGTAATATAAGTAATATAGTGTGCTTATGCTTTATGATATATGTAAAAATTGCTTGTATTAATAAGTATTTTTTTTTATGAATCTAACTCTTGTCTATTTTACAGTATAAAAACACAAAATGGATAGACAACCCAATATTTTAAGAGACCTACCCGGAGACATGATTGATGAAATCTTGTCTAGAGTTGGTCAGAATTCTTCGGTACAACTATTTAAGGCGAGATCAGTTTGTAAGACATTCGAAGAACGTTCCAAGAATGCCTTGGTTTATAAAAGGCTTTCGTTCGAAAGATGGGGGATATCACATTGGGAAATCCATAAGTTACGATGTGTTTACTTTGACGCATATATTGCGGGGAACCCAAATGCTATTTTACGCAATGGGTTAAGAAATTATTTTGACTCAATATATCCGAATATTGGACTTCGTGATTTAGAAAAAGTGGCTAACATGCAACATAAAGAAGCATGTTATGCTTACGGATTAGTAATGTTTGCTTCTCACCAAAGTGAGAACAAGAACATCGGGCTACAACTATTAAACAAAACGTTCCCACAAGTGACGGAGTCGGTAATTGGGGTAAGAAATGAGGTTTTTAGATTGTTACGGGACTGTTGGACAATATGTAACCCTCGTCCCTTTGACGACGTTACAACACGCTGTCTTATCAACGGCCATAACGGTTATGTTCCACAAGACCAAGGATGGGAAGTAATCCTAGTAAAACCAGAATGCATGACTTGTTTCTGGACGTGTGAATTACGTGTCTTTATTGCCTTTGCTGAACGACTTGTGTACTAGCTAGAATTATCTTCACAACCATCTTGTATCAAATTTATTGTGTGCTATATATTTCATGCTATATGTAAAATAAGCGGTATTGTAAGTTTGTAAAACATTGTGTAAAAGTTTGAACGCAAAATATTATTATAATCAGTTTTTCATATAGAATTGTAGTAGTTGAATTGTATATTAGCTACTAAGTATGAACTTAACGGGTAGGTACTACCCGAATTTAAAGTTATAAAACGCTAATATGAAGAAAAAGCTTTTATAAATGAGTTCATATTATGCTACGAAATACTATTAACTACTCTTAATATTCTGTATGATTAACTTGTTCCATTTGACTATTTTGAAGGAAATGGTACCGACTACTCGACACACCGTGAATATGAATAAAGAGGAATTCCGTACTTTTCTAGCTTCAAACATAGCCGCAGTACAGGCTGCGCTACATACCAACAATAACCTTGGATCTAGCAGTACAGGAAATCGTGTAGGATGCACCTACAAAGAATTCACTGCCTGCAAACCTTTGGAATTTAATGGAACCGAAGGACCGATCGGATTGAAACGGTGGACCGAGAAGGTCGAATCGGTGTTTGCCAAAAGTAAGTGTACTGAAGAGGACAAAGTAAAGTACGCTACGCATACCTTCATAGGTTCTGCGTTAACATGGTGGAATACCTATCTAGAGCAAGTGGGATAAGACGATGCGTACGCACTATCGTGGTCAGCATTCAAGCACTTGATGAACGAGAAGTACCGTCCCAGAACCGAGGTCAATAACCTCAAGACAGAACTTAGAGGGTTACGAACCCAAGGATTTGATATTACCACGTACGAAAGACGATTCATAGAATTGTGCTTATTGTGTCCGGGAGCATTCGAAGATGAGGAAGAGAAGATCGACACGTTTGTGAAAGGATTACCGGAAAGAATCCAAGAAGATATAAGTTCACACGAGCCCGCCTCCATACAACAGGCATGTAGAATGGCTCACAAACTAGTGAACCAGATTGAAGAAAGAATTAAAGAACAGACTACTGAAGAGGCCAATGTGAAGCAAGTCAAAAGAAAGTGGGAGGAAAACGGTGATAAGAATCACCAATACAACAACAACAGTAATTACAACAATAATCGCAACAATTATCCCAACAATCGCAACATCAATCGCAACTTCAACAAACGGCCCAACAACAACAACAACAACAACAATAACAACAACAACAACTACAACAATCATCCCAACAACAATAATAACCGCAACAACAACAACAATCAGAAGCAGCTATGCCAAAGGTGTGAAAAGTATCACTCGGGGTTCTGCACCAAATTTTGCAACAAGTGTAAAAGAAACGCTCATAGCGCGGCGAAGTGTGAGGTCTACGGACCAGGGGTTAATAGAACGGAAGGAACAAATGGTGTCAGAACGAGTAATAGCGGAGCAAGTAGTGTCGGAGCAAGTTATGCCAATGTAGTTTGTTATAAATGTGGAAAACCGGGCCACATTATTAGAAATTGCCCGAACCAGGAGAACACGAATGGACAAGGCCGCGGAAGAGTTTTCAATATTAATGCGGCAGAGGCACAGGAAGACCCGGAGCTTGTTACGGGTACATTTCTTATTGACAATAAATCTGCTTACGTTTTATTTGATTCGGGTGCGGATAGAAGCTATATGAGTAGAGATTTTTGTGCTAAATTAAGTTGTCCATTGACGTCTTTGGATAGTAAATTTTTACTCGAATTAGCAAATGGTAAATTAATTTCAGCAGATAATATATGTCGGAATCGAGAAATTAAACTGGTTAGCAAAACATTTAAGATTGATTTGATACCAGTAGAGTTAGGGAGTTTTGATGTGATAATCGGTATGGACTGGTTGAAAGAAGTGAAAGCAGGGATCGTTTGTTACAAAAATGCAATTCGCATTATACGAGAAAAAGGAAAACCCTTAATGGTGTACGGAGAAAAGGGCAGCACGAAGCTACATCTTATTAGTAATTTGAAGGCACAAAAACTAATAAGAAAAGGTTGCTATGCTGTTCTAGCACACGTCGAGAAAGTACAAACTGAATAAAAGAGCATCAATGATGTTCTCATTGCAAAAGAATTTCCTGATGTATTTCCGAAAGAATTACCGGGATTACCCCCACATCGATCCGTTGAATTTCAAATAGATCTTGTACCAGGAGCTGCACCAATAGCTCGTGCTCCTTACAGACTCGCACCCAGCGAGATGAAAGAACTGCAAAGCCAATTACAAGAACTTGTAGAGCATGGTTTCATTCGACCAAGCACATCACCGTGGGGAGCTCCTGTTTTGTTTGTCAAGAAGAAAGATGGTACATTCAGGTTGTGTATCGACTACCGAGAGTTGAACAAACTTACCATCAAGAACCGCTACCCACTACCGAGAATCGACGACTTATTTGATCAACTACAAGGCTCGTCTGTTTATTCAAAGATTGACTAACGTTCCGGGTATCATCAAATGCGGGTGAAAGAAGATGATATTCCAAAGACTGCTTTCAGAACACGTTACGGTCATTACGAGTTTATGGTCATGCCGTTTGGTTTAACTAATGCACCAGCTGTGTTCATGGACCTTATGAACCGAGTGTGTGGACCATACCTTGACAAGTTTGTCATTGTTTTCATTGATGACATACTTATTTACTCAAAGAATGACCAAGAACACGGTGAACATTTGTGAAAAGTGTTAGAAGTATTGAGGAAGAAAGAATTGTACGCTAAGTTTTCAAAGTGTGCATTTTGGTTGGAAGAAGTTCAATTCCTCGGTCACATAGTGAACAAAGAAGGTATTAAGGTGGATCCGGTAAAGATAGAAACTGTTGAAAAGTGGGAAACCCCGAAAACTCCGAAACACATACGCCAGTTTTTAGGACAAGCTGGTTACTACAGAAGGTTCATCCAAGACTTTTCCAGAATAGCAAAACCCTTGACTGCATTAACGCATAAAGGGAAGAAATTTGAATGGAATGATGAACAAGAGAAAGCGTTTCAGTTATTGAAGAAAAAGCTAACTACGGCACCTATATTGTCATTGCCTGAAGGGAATGATGATTTTGTGATTTATTGTGACGCATTAAAGCAAGGTCTCGGTTGTGTATTAATGCAACGAACGAAGGTGATTGCTTATGCGTCTAGACAATTGAAGATTCACGAGCAAAATTATACGACGCATGATTTGGAATTAGGCGCGGTTGTTTTTGCATTAAAGACTTGGAGGCACTACTTATATGGGGTCAAAAGTATTATATATACCGACCACAAAAGTCTTCAACACATATTTGATCAGAAACAACTGAATATGAGGCAGCGTAGGTGGATTGAATTGTTGAATGATTACGACTTTGAGATTCGTTACCACCCGGGGAAGGCAAATGTGGTAGCCGATGCCTTGAGCAGGAAGGACAGAGAACCCATTCGAGTAAAATCTATGAATATAATGATTCATAATAACCTTACTACTCAAATAAAGGAGGCGCAACAAGGAGTTTTAAAAGAAGGAAATTTAAAGGATGAAATACCCAAAGGATCGGAGCAGCATCTTAATATTCGGGAAGACGGAACCCGGTATAGGGCTGAAAGAATTTGGGTACCAAAATTTGGAGATATGAGAGAAATGGTACTTAGAGAAGCTCATAAAACCATATACTCAATACATCCTGGAACGGGGAAGATGTACAAGGATCTTAAGAAACATTTTTGGTGGCCGGGTATGAAAGCCGATGTTGCTAAATACGTAGGAGAATGTTTGACGTGTTCTAAGGTCAAAGCTGAGCATCAGAAACCATCAGGTCTACTTCAACAATCCGAAATCCCGGAATGGAAATGGGAAAACATTACCATGGATTTCATCACTAAATTGCCAAGGACTGCAAGTGGTTTTGATACTATTTGGGTAATAGTTGATCGTCTCACCAAATCAGCACATTTCCTGCCAATAAGAGAAGATGACAAGATGGAGAAGTTAGCACGACTGTATTTGAAGGAAGTCGTCTCCAGACATGGAATACCAATCTCTATTATCTCTGATAGGGATGGCAGATTTATTTCAAGATTCTGGCAGACATTACAGCAAGCATTAGGAACTCGTCTAGACATGAGTACTGCCTATCATCCACAAACTGATGGGCAGAGCGAAAGGATGATACAAATGCTTGAAGACATGCTACGAGCATGTGTTATTGATTTCGGAAACAGTTGGGATCGACATCTACCGTTAGCAGAATTTTCCTACAACAACAGCTACCATTCAAGCATTGAGATGGCGCCGTTTGAAGCACTTTATGGTAGAAAGTGCAGGTCTCCGATTTGTTGGAGTGAAGTGGGGGATAGACAGATTACGGGTCCGGAGATTATACAAGAAACTACCGAGAAGATCATCCAAATTCAACAACGGTTGAAAACCGCCCAAAGTCGACAAAAGAGCTACGCTGACATTAAAAGAAAAGATATAGAATTTGAAATTGGAGAGATGGTCATGCTTAAAGTTGCACCTTGGAAAGGCGTTGTTCGATTTGGTAAACGAGGGAAATTAAATCCAAGGTATATTGGACCATTCAAGATTATTGATCGTGTCGGACCAGTAGCTTACCGACTTGAGTTACCTCAACAACTCGCGGCTGTACATAACACTTTCCACGTCTCGAATATGAAGAAATGTTTTGCTAAAGAAGATCTCACTATTCCGTTAGATGAAATCCAAATCAACGAAAAACTCCAATTCATCGAAGAACCCGTCGAAATAATGGATCGTGAGGTTAAAAGACTTAAGCAAAACAAGATACCAATTGTTAAGGTTTGATGGAATGCTCGTAGAGGACCCGAGTTCACCTGGGAGCGTGAAGATCAGATGAAGAAGAAATACCCGCATCTATTTCCAGAAGATTCGTCAACACCTTCAACAGCTTAAAATTTCGGAACGAAATTTATTTAACGGGTAGGTACTGTAGTGACCCGAACTTTTCCATGTTTATATATATTAATTGAGATTGATATTTACATGATTAAATGTTTCCAACATGTTAAGCAATCAAACTTGTTAAGACTTGATTAATTGAAATATGTTTCATATAGACAATTGACCACCCAAGTTGACCGGTGATTCACGAACGTTAAAACTTGTAAAAACTATATGATGACATATATATGGGTATATATATAGTTAACATGATACTATGATAAGTAAACATATCATTAAGTATATTAACAATGAACTACATATGTAAAAACAAGACTATTAACTTAATGATTTTTAAACGAGACATATATGTAACGATTATCGTTGTAAAGACATTTAATGTATATATATCATATTAAGAGATATTCATACATTATAATATCATGATAATATAATAATTTAAAATCTCATTTGATATTATAAACATTGGGTTAACAACATTTAACAAGATCGTTAACCTAAAGGTTTCAAAACAACACTTACATGTAACGACTAACGATGACTTAACGACTCAGTTAAAATGTATATACATGTAGTGTTTTAATATGTATTTATACACTTTTGAAAGACTTCAATACACTTATCAAAATACTTCTACTTAACAAAAATGCTTACAATTACATCCTCGTTCAGTTTCATCAACAATTCTACTCGTATGCACCCGTATTCGTACTCGTACAATACACAGCTTTTAGATGTATATACTATTGGTATATATACTCCAATGATCAGCTCTTAGCAGCCCATGTGAGTCACCTAACACATGTGGGAACCATCATTTGGCAACTAGCATGAAATATCTCATATAATTACAAAAATATGAGTAATCATTCATGACTTATTTACATGAAAACAAAATTACATATCCTTTATATCTAATCCATACACCAACGACCAAAAACACCTACAAACACTTTAATTCTTCAATTTTCTTCATCTAATTGATCTCTCTCAAGTTCTATCTTCAAGTTCTAAGTGTTCTTCATATATTCTACAAGTTCTAGTTACATAAAATCAAGAATACTTTCAAGTTTGCTAGCTCACTTCCAATCTTGTAAGGTGATCATCCAACCTCAAGAAATCTTTGTTTCTTACAGCAGTTTATCATTCTAATACAAGGTAATAATCATATTCAAACTTTGGTTCAATTTCTATAACTATAACAATCTTATTTCAAGTGATGATCTTACTTGAACTTGTTTTCGTGTCATGATTCTGCTTCAAGAACTTCGAGCCATCCAAGGATCCATTGAAGCTAGATCCATTTTTCTCTTTTCCAGTAGGTTTATCCAAGGAACTTAAGGTAGTAATGATGTTCATAACATCATTCTATTCATACATATAAAGCTATCTTATTCGAAGGTTTAAACTTGTAATCAGTAGAACATAGTTTAGTTAATTCAAAACTTGTTCGCAAACAAAAGTTAATCCTTCTAACTTGACTTTTAAAATCAACTAAACACATGTTCTATATATATATGATATGCTAACTTAATGATTTAAAACCTGGAAACACGAAAAACACCGTAAAACCGGATTTACGCCGTCGTAGTAACACCGCGGGCTGTTTTGGGTTAGTTAATTAAAAACTATGATAAACTTTGATTTAAAAGTTTTTATTCTGAGAAAATTATTGTTATTATAAACATGAAACTTTATCCAAAAATTATGGTTAAACTCAAAGTGGAAGTATGTTTTCTAAAATGGTCATCTAGACGTCGTTCTTTCGACTGAAATGACTACCTTTACAAAAACGACTTGTAACTTATTTTTCCGACTATAAACCTATACTTTTTCTGTTTATATTCATAAAATAGAGTTCAATATGAAACCATAGCAATTTGATTCACTCAAAACGGATTTAAAATGAAGAAGTTATGGGTAAAACAAGATTGGATAATTTTTCTCATTTTAGCTACGTGAAAATTGGTAACAAATCTATTCCAACCATAACTTAATCAACTTGTATTGTATATTATGTAATCTTGAGATACCATAGACACGTATACAATGTTTCGACCTATCATGTCGACACATCTATATATATTTCGGAACAACCATAGACACTCTATATGTGAATGTTGGAGTTAGCTATACAGGGTTGAGGTTGATTCCAAAATATATATAGTTTGAGTTGTGATCAATACTGAGATACGTATACACTGGGTCGTGGATTGATTCAAGATAAAATTTATCGATTTATTTCTGTACATCTAACTGTGGACAACTAGTTGTAGGTTACTAACGAGGACAGCTGACTTAATAAACTTAAAACATCAAAAGATATTAAAAGTATTGTAAATATATTTTGAACATACTTTGATATATATGTATATATTGTTATAGGTTCGTGAATCAACCAGTGGCCAAGTCTTGCTTCCCGACGAAGTAAAAATCTGTGAAAGTGAGTTATAGTCCCACTTTTAAAATCTAATATTTTTGGGATGAGAATACATGCAGGTTTTATAAATGATTTACAAAATAGACACAAGTACGTGAAACTACATTCTATGGTTGAATTATCGAAATCGAATATGCCCCTTTTTATTAAGTCTGGTAATCTAAGAATTAGGGAACAGACACCCTAATTGACGCGAATCCTAAAGATAGATCTATTGGGCCTAACAAACCCCATCCAAAGTACCGGATGCTTTAGTACTTCAAAATTTATATCATATCCGAAGGGTGTCCCAGAATGATGCGGATATTCTTATATATGCATCTTGTTAATGTCGGTTACCAGGTGTTCACCATATGAATGATTTTTATCTCTATGTATGGGATGTGTATTGAAATATGAAATTTTGTGGTCTATTATTATGATTTGATATATATATAGGTTAAACCTATAACTCACCAACATTTTTGTTGACGTTTTAAGCATGTTTATTCTCAGGTGATTATTAAGAGCTTCCGTTGTCGCATACTTAAATAAGGACAAGATGTGGAGTCCATGCTTGTATGATATTGTGTAAAAACTGCATTCAAGAAACTTATTTTGTTGTAACATATTTGTATTGTAAACCATTATGTAATGGTCGTGTGTAAACAGGATATTTTAGATTATCAGTATTTGATAATCTACGTAAAGCTTTTTAAACCTTTATTGATGAAATAAAGGTTATGGTTTGTTTTAAAAATGAATGCAGTCTTTGAAAAACGTCTCATATAGAGGTCAAAACCTCGCAAAGAAATTAATTAATATGGAACGTTTTTAATCAATAAGAACGGGACATTTCACATCGCTAGTCTCATCTGATGACGAACCATCTGAATCATTGATATCGCATATTTTAAACACATTTTCCTTAGCGATATCGATCACATTTTAGTCCGTTCGGATAAGATTTGGCGGTTATTTTGATTATATTGAGAACGTTCAAGTTTGAAGAGCAAATTGTAGAAGTGCTGCGTTTTATGGAGTTTTTGAGGTATTTTGTTAATCGTTTATTATTATTGGTGCACCGAGGTCGGAAATGTGAAGTACATATGGGTTATTATGGTTTTGAGTTAGTTTAAGTGAAGAAAAAGAGAAAAACATACAAGGTGCCAGAATACGTTTAATGTCGCGGCGCGACAATCTAAGCTGTGGCGCATCATTTGCCTTATTTCAAGATCAGGAAAGGTTTTAAAGGTGCTCCAGTGCTGGTGTAATGTTGCGGCGTGACAAATGGGGGCCGCGGCGCGGTAGTGGCTCGGCCCAGGTGATTTCGCGTGGTATTTAAAGCACGAAAAATACCCTAATTGAGGATTATTCCATCCAGACGAATTCCAGCAGCTTTTGGGCGAATTTTGGTGATTATTGGGGAACCCCAATATCATTCAATCAACTCAATCATTCCGGAAACGCGTCTCGATCCGTTCATCATTCAAGAACACAATTTTCATTAGGTTTAATTCTATTCGACATAATGAATACTCTTAATTGTTTATTTGTGATTTTCGTTTTAACCATGATTGTTGGCTAAGTTCTTTAATGTTTGTCTAGATTGAATATTCGTATGTGTTTGGATGATACTTAAACGTTTAATTTGATTAATACATGATAATTATGAGTTTTGATTAAGAACCATTCTTATGGGATTTTATATTTGTTACTTGGATTGATTAGTGATCTTGGTTGAACAAAGGGAACCCTGTTTCAATTTAGTGAACTAATTTTTAATTGATTTGTCTTAATCAATTGGGTGCTTACTGGACCAAGGGGGTAAACCGGGTAACATAGACTGAACAAAATAGGGGTGAATTGTGTGGAGCGAATGCCTAACCAATTGAATCTTAATCTTATAATTAGTTAATTACTAACTCACAAACGAAAGAGGTCTTTGGTGAAAGGGAACCCTAAGCCAATAAATCCTAATTTGACGTGTTTGCTAAAAGAGAACTATGGGTAAACCGACTATGTAATTGCATGTATTGATAAATAGAACTAGTGCTTAATAACAAATCATCCGACACTGCGAATAGGAGATCTAGGCGAACATTCTTTTATCTATTGAATTCAATTATCTTTATTTTTTGTTGAGTCTGCAATTTGATTTATTTAAACTTAAAAACTAAAAAATATTGTCTTTTACTTTTGATCTATCCTTGATTTGGCTAATAGTTAAATAGCCACAAAACCAATTATCTCGTACTTTCAATTTTCATATATTAACTTAGTTTATTTTAATTAGTTGCAATCTTAATTCTCACGTGTGAACTGTCCTTGGAACGATTTCGGATTTACCAACTTTATACTATTTCACGATCGGGTCTACTGCCCGTTAGTGTTGTAATATTTTAACCGGTATTTTCCATTATAAATTATAGACACGATTTTACACATCAAGTTTTTGGCGCCGCTGCCGGGGACAGTTGTGTTGGAAATTAAGATTGTTATCTAATTGATCTTAGTTTAGTTTAATTGTAGTTTATTATTATTTTTCTTAGATCTTAGTTATTTCTGGAGTCGGTGCATTTAATCGTTTTATCGTTTGTGTTTTGCAAGATAGCAGGTAGTGTATGCCACATGCGCGTTCTTTAGATTCTCCTATTCTTCGAACATTTGACGAACCTAAAAGAGAGTTATTCAGAGTGTTAAGTTAAGAGCAACAGTCTACAGTGGATTCATCAGTTTCTTCAAGTGATAATATAATTCATTTGGGTAGTAGTTTTGAGACTGTGGTGCCCGATAAACCACCTGAAATCAACGAAGAGGAAGACACTTACGTTTCATTAGATATTTTTGAGACTGAAGAGATGGCTGATCAACCACCTCGTCCTCAGACTATGGCAGAAAAGTTGAAGGCCACCCGAGCTGGCTAAGGAAATTCGATTACTCAATCAAACATCACTCAGGCTTTCCAAATCACAAGTCTAATTTCGAGTTTGATTTCTTCTGATTGCCAATTTCATGGCAAGGATAGTGAAGATGCTAACGAGCATCTTCGTATTTTCAATGATGTTTGCAACTTATTCAAGCTGAATGAGGTTATTGATACTTCGATCAAGACAAGGATTTTTTTCCTAGACTCTTAAGGGAGAAGCTAAGAGATGGTTAGATAAGCAACCCGAGGGAGCGATTACCTCTTGGGATGGTTTGGTAGATAAGTTTTTATCAAAGTTTTTCCCTGCGTCTCGAGCTGCTAGACTTCAAGCAGATATTTCGCAATTTAGGCAAAAGAGCAGTGAGACATTATTTGATGCTTGGGACCGATATTCTAATATGTTACGTTCATGTCCGCAACACGGGTTGAATGATTTACAAAAGGTTCAGATTTTATATAAGGGTTGTGACATCCCAACTCATCAGAGTATTGATCAAGCAGCAAGTGGTACCTTGATGGATAAGACAAAAGAAGAGGCGTTAGAGATTATTAAAAAGCAAGCTGCCTACACTCACGAATGGCATCAAGATCATGAGTCATCCCGTTCAGCTTCAGTTAAGAGAACTGACACCACTTGTGCTTATGATGATTATGGGTCTATAAATGCTAAGTTAGATAAATTTGGTAGGCATTTAGAGAAGTTGGATAAGGATATTCATGGTTTGAAGGTTGGTTTTGAATATTGTGGGGGACTACATTTAGCAAAAGATTGTGATGTGGGGTTGCCTATGAATCAGAAAGAAGAGATCAATTTTATTAGTCAACAGAACAACAATCAGTTTCAGGGATATGCTCAGTTTAACAGGAATTTCAACAATCTTTATAATCCTCAAGGTAATCAGGATTCTAGGTTCCAGCCGGGATCTAGTGGAGGATTTCAACAGCAAGCTCCCGGGTACTTTCAGAAGCCTCAGGCTGAAGAGAAAAAGTCCAACCTTGAAGCTATGATTGAAAAGCTCGTGATATCTTAAACTCAATTTGTTACCACTGTTACCCAAAACAATGAGAAGAATGATCAAATGTTTCGAAATCAACAAGCAGCTATTCAGAATTTGGAGAAACAAATTGGTCAACTTGCTAATTAGAGTAACGAGAGGAAACCGGGGGAGTTACCGAGCAAAACAGATACTAACCCGAAAAATGGGCATGTTAATGCTATCACCACCCGAAGCGGTTTAGTATATGATCCATCGAGGAAGCCCGAGGAGTATGATTTGCGAGTGCTGTCAGTTAAGGATAGTGAGCCGATTGTTGCTAGTGAACCGGAGGGGAAAAGGAGCCGGAACAGGTGATTGAGAAAGTTGTAAGGGTACCGAAAACTGTTGCTACTAAACCGGTAGTTAAAGAGTATCAACCACCGCTCCCATTCCTGAAGAAGCAGAGATTGGAGAAGCTAGAGGCTGAGAATTCCAAGTTCATGGACTTGATTAAAAAAGTTAACATAAATATGCCTTTTATTGATGTGATTGCAGGTATGCCAAAGTATGCAAGTTTTTTTAAGGATTTGCTAACTAACAGGAAGAAGCTGGAGAACGTGTCTTCAGTCAGGTTGAATGCCGCATGCTCAGCGGTAGTGGCAAACAAGCTTCCCGAGAAGCTTGAGGATCCTGGGTGTTTTACCATTCCTTATTTACTTGGTAATTTAGACCGTGTGATGGCGTTGGCGGATTTAGGGGCTAGCATAAATTTAATGCCTTATTCTATTTATTTACAGCTAGACCCCGGGGAGTTAAAACCCACACGTATGGTTATTCAGCTAGCTGACCGCTCTATTAAATTCCCTCGTGGAATTATAGAGAATATGCTAGTTAAGACCGGGTCGTTGGTTTTCCCGGCCGATTTCGTGGTTTTTGATATGGAAGTGGATGAAAGGATTCCACTTATTTTGGGTCGGCCATTTTTGAACACTGCTAGATGTATCATCGTTGTTTATGGCCAAAAGTTGGCCCTTAGGATAGATGATTTGAGTGCAACATTCTTGATCGACCATACTTTAAAATACCCTGCCTACACTGATGATACATATTATTTTCTTAACACTGTGGATGTCCAGTCTAAGTTTTTGCAGGAATTCCCAGAGTTACAGGGTTCAGGAGAATGCTCATTGGTTGAAATCGATGAGGAGGTACATGTTGAGGAGGTGGATCTTTTAACCACCTTGATGGAAAACGGCTATGAGTCGACTGAGGAGGAGTTCAAAGAACTCGATCGTGATGCTGATTACCGGAGCAAGTCTTCAATTGAAGAACCTCCTGAGTTAGAATTGAATCTACTTCCAGATCATTTGGAATAAGCTTATCTGCAGGAGGAATCTAAGCTCCAGGTAATTATTTCTTCTTCTCTTACTGCAGGTCAGAAAACTGAGCTTGTAACCATGCTAAAGGCCCATAAACCGTCCATTGCATAGAAAATTCACGACATCAAGGGTATTAATCCCTCCTATTGCACCCACAAAATCCTAATGGAGGATAACTCCAAACCTGTGGTGCAACGTCAGAGGAGGTTGAACCCTCACATGCAAGATGTTGTAAAGAAAGAGATCGTGAAGCTCCTCGATGCTGGTCTGATTTACCCAATTTCTGACAGTCCGTGGATTAGCCCGGTACACTGTGTACCCAAGAAAGGTGGTATGACTATTACCACCAACGATAAAAATGAGTTAATTTCCACTCGGACTGTCACGGGGTGGCGTGTTTGTATTGACTACTGTAGTGACCCGAACTTTTCCATGATTATATATACTAAATGAAAACTATATTTGCATGATTAAATGTTTCCAACATGTTAAGCAATCAAACTTGTTAAGACTTGATTATTTGAAATGAGTTTATGTAGACAATTGACCACTCAAGTGGACCGGCAATTCACGAATGTTAAAACTTGTAAAAATTATATGATATTATATATATACGGATATATATATATATATAGGTAACATGATATTATGATAAGAAGGTATCTCACTAGGTATATTAACAATGTGTTATATAAATAAAATGAGACTATTGAATTAAGAAACTCGAAACGATATATATAACGATTATCGTTATGACAACGTCTTACTATGTACATATGTATCATATTAATATATTGTTACACTATACTTAACATGATAAAATGATAATTATTTATATCATTAAGTATGTTAACAATGAACTACATATGTAAAACAAGACTACTAACTTAAGGATTTCAAAACGAGACATATATGTAATGATTATCGTTGTAACGACACTTTAATGTATATATATCATACTAAGATATATTCATACATCATAATATCATGATAATGTAATAATTTAACATCTCATTAGATATAATAAACAATGGGTTAACGATATCAAATGAGATCGTTAACTTAAATGTTTCAAAACAACACTTACACGTAACGACTAACGATGACTTAACGACTCAGTTAAAATGTATATATTATAATGCTAAAAATGAAAATATATTTCAGAGCATTATCCCTCAAGAAAGACAAGCTTTTAGTTGCAATTATTCTATTTAAAAGTGATATTCGTTTAAATAATAAAAGGTGAAGACAACAGACAGATTCGACGAATTGAAGACGCAAACGACCAAAAAGCTAAAAAGTACAAAGTACAATCAAAGTGGTTCAAATTATTGATGAGAAACGTCTCAAAATTACAAGAGTACAAGACGCAAAACGCAAAGTACAAGATATTAAATAGTACGCAAGGACGCTTGAAAATCCGGAACCGGGACCTGAGCCAACTATCAACGCACGACGCAACGGAGCTAAAATTACAATTCAACTATGCACAAAAATATAATATAATATTTAAATAATTATATAAATTATTTATATATTATATATTATATTAAATAACGTCGACAAACTAGCAAACAAAAAATATGTGAGCTGGATCTGACGGCCATGCGATCGCATGGGAAATAGGCATAAAACCCATGCGAGTGCATGAGCCCATGCGAGTGCATGAGATTTGCACTAAAATCTCATGCGATCGCATGAGTTACTGTAGCAGGCCACATTCTATAAATTCGCCAGTTTTCTGCGAGTAAAAACACATCCTTTTCTTTTCCTCATTCAATGTAATATATATTTATATTATAATTTTAATTTAAGTTAATTTTAATAATAAAGTTATGGTTTAGTTGGGTTATTGTAAGAAATGTTTTACGGGTTTTAAAGTCGAAACTCTGTCCGTGTAACGCTACGCGATTAATCACCACTGTAAGCTATGTTCTTCCTTTTTAAATTAATGTCTCGTAACTAAGTTATTATTATGCTTATTTAAGCCAAAGTAATCGTGATGTTGGACTAAAAATTAAGACTGGGTTATTAGATTTTGTACCATAATTAAGGTTTGGACAAAAGACCGACACTTGTGGACATTGGACTATTGACTATTAATAGATAGGGGGTATTGTCTAATCGAATGACAACTCATTAGAACCTATCGAACCTATCTTCAAATTAGTTAATTTAATAATTATTAAAATGATTATGTATGTTCTATTTAGTGACGTTTATACGACATCTTTTACGATCATTTAATAAATTATTCAGATTGGGTAATTGATTATTCATTCTGATCAAGTGGATAAATTAATATTCATATCTCATTAAAACAGGGGTGGATTACATACAAGGATAATTGGTGTAATTGTTAACAAAATATTAAAACCTTGAATTACGCGCAGTCGATAACCTGGTGTAATTATTAAATAAAGTATTAAAACCTTGTTACAGTTCGAATCCCTAATTAGTTGGAATATTTGACTTCCGAAATAAGATTAATTTGACGAGCATTTTATAATTATGACCGATGGACTATTATGGACAAAAACCAGATAGGTATCAAATAAATCCAGGACAAAGGACAATTAACCCAGATAAATAAATTAAGATCAAAACGTCAAACATCATGGTTACGGAAGTTTAAATAAGCATAATTGTTTTATTTAATAATTCATCGTACTTTTATTTACTGTCATTTTAATTACTGCAATTTACTTTATCGCAATTTAAATTCTGTCATTTATGTTATCGTCATTTATCTTTACGCTTAAAATATAAAATCGACAAACTGGTCATTAAACGGTAAAAAAACCCCCTTTTATAATAATATTACTATATATAATTATTTATATTTTATATAAATATAGTTGTTAAAAATATAGCGTTAAACTAGCTAGCTCCCTGTGGAATGAACCGGACTTACTAAAAACTACACTACTCTACGATTAGGTAAACTGCCTATAAGTGTTGTTGCAAGGTTTAAGTATATCTCATCTATTTAAATAAATAAAACATGTGTAAATTGTATCGTATTTTGTAGTAAAAATATAACTATTTCGTATACACCTCGCATAACACCAATATACATGTAGTATTTTAAGATGTATTCATACACTTTTGAAAGACTTCAAGACACATATCAAAGTACTTCTACTTAACAAAAATGCTTACAATTACGTCCTCGTTCATTTTCATCAACAATTCTACTCGTATGCACCCGTATTCGTACTCATACAATACCCAACTCCTAGACGTATATACTATTAGTATATACACATAATAATTCAGCTCTTAGCAGCCCTTGTGAGTCACCAACAAATGTGGGAACCATCATTTGGAAACTAGCATGAAATATGTCACAAAATTACAAAAGTATTATAAATCATTCATGAATTATTTACAAGAAAACAAACTTACACATCCTTTATATCTAATCCATATTCCAACTACCAAAAACACATACAAACACTTTCATTCTTCAATTTTCTTCATCTAATTAATCTCTCTCAAGTTCTATCTTCAAGTTCTAAGTGTTCTTCATAAATTCTATAAGTTCTAGTTTCTTAAAATCAAAAATACTTTCAAGTTTGCAAGACTACTACCAAGCTTTCTAATTCATTCCAAGTAATCATCTAAGATCAAGAAACCTTTGTTGCTTATAGTAGGCTATCTTTCTAATTCAAGGTAATACTCATATTCAAACTTTGATTCAATTTCTATAACAATAAACTATCTTAATTCGAGTAAAAATCTTACTGGAACTTGTTTTTGTGTCATGATTCTACTTCAAGAACTTTCAAGCCATCCAAGATCCTTTGAAGCTAGATCATTTCTTGTCACTTCCAGTAGGTTTACCTACTAAACTTGAGGTAGTAATGATGTTCATAACATCATTCGATTCCTACATATAAAACTAAACACATGTTCTATATCTATATGATATGCTAACTAATGATTTAAAACCTGGAAACACGAAAACACCGTAAAACCGGACATAGGCCGTTGTAGTAACACCGTGGGCTGTTTTGGAATAGTTAATTAAAAAGTATGATAAACTTTGATTTTAAAGTTGTTCTTCTGGGAAAATGATTTTTATTATGAACATGAAACTATATCCAAAAATCATGGTTAAACTCAAAGTGGAAGTATGTTTTTCAAAATGGTCATCACGACGTCGTTCTTTCGACTGAAATGACTACCTCTTACAATATTGACTTGTAACATGTATTTCCGACTATAAACTTATACTTTTTCTATTTAGTTTAATAAATTTCAGTTCATTATGAAACCATAGCAACTTGAATCACTCAAAATGGATTTAAAACGAAGAAATTATGGGTAAAACAAGATTGGATAATTTTATTTGTTGTAGCTACGTGAAATTTGTAACAAATCTATACAAATCATAACTTAACTAACTTATATTGTATTATACATGTATTTTAACATATATTATGTAATCTTGGGATACCATAGACACGAATACAATGTTTTGACATATCATATCGACCCATCTATATATATATTTCGGAACAACCATAGACACTCTATATGCAGTAATGCTTGAGTTAGCTATACAGGGTTGAGGTTGATTCCAAAGTAATATATATACTTTGAGTTATGATCGAGTCTGAGACTTGTAGACACTGGGTCGTGGATTGATTCGAGATAATATATATTGCTTTATTTCTGTACATCTAACTGTGGACAACTAGTTGTAGGTTACTAACGAGGACTGCTGACTTAACAAACTCAAATCATTAAAACGTAATAAAAATGTTGTAAATATATTTTGAACATACTTTGATATATATGTACATATTTGTCATAGGTTCGTGAATCGACCAGTGGCCAAGTCTTATTTCCAGCAAAGTAAAAATCTGTGAAAGTGAGTTATAGTCCTACTTTTAAAATCTAATATTTTTGGGATGAGAATACATGCAGCTTTATATATGTTTTACAAAATAGACACAAGTACGTGAAACTACATTTTATGGTTGAATGATCGATATCGAATATGCCCCTTTTAGCTTGGTAGCCAAAGAATTAGGGAACTGACCCCAAGTTGACGCGAATCCTAAAGGTAGATCTACGGGAACTAACAACCCCCATTCTGGAATTTGGAATGCTTTAGTACTTTGAGTTTATCATGTCCGATGGGTGTCTCGGAATGATGGGGATATTCTATATGCATCTTGTTAATGTCGGTTACCAGGTGTTCACCATATGAATGATTTTTATGTAGATTGCATGTTATTAAAAAATAGAAATTGAAATCTTGTGGTCTATTATTATGATTTGATAAATATATAGATTAAACCTATAACTCACCAACATTTTTGTTGACGTTTAAAGCATGTTTATTCTCAGGTGATTATTAAGAGCTTCCGCTGTTGCATGCTAATTTATGGACAAGAGTTGGAGTCAGCATGCTTGTATAATATTGTTTAAAAACTGCATTCGAAGACTTAAATTGATGTGTTATTGTAAACCATTATGTGATAATCGTGTGAAAACGCTATATCTTAGATTATCATTATTTGATAATCGTCGTAATATTTTTAAACCTTTATCGATAAAATAAAGGTTATGGTTTGTTTTAAAATCGAATGCAGTCTTTGAAAAAACGTCTCATATAGAGGTCAAAACCTCGCAACGAAATCAATTAATATGGAACGTTTATAATCGATATGAACGGGACATTTCAGTTGGTATCTGAGCGTTGGTCTTAGAGAACCAGAAATTGCATTAGTATGTGTCTAACCGAGTTTGTTAGGATGCATTAGTTAGTCTGGACTTCGACCGTGTTTTCTTTAAAAACGATTGCTTAACACTTTTTGTTGGAAACTATATATTATTAACATTTAAATATTATGTGATATATTAATCTCTTAATGTGTTTGATATTTTGTGATAGATGTCTACCTCTAGTACAAATCCCATTGACTCACCTAATAATAATGAAGAGTCGAATATATATTGGGAAGACTCACAAATTCCCGAAGAGGAACCGGAAGAAGAGGAACCAGAAGAAGAGGAACCAGAAGAAGAGGAACTGGAAGAAGAAGAGGTTCTGGAGGAAGAAATATTAATAACTACAGAAAAATGGTTAAATAAAAGAAAATCCTCAACCAATGGACCAAAGTTAAAAATGGTCAATGGTGTTTCCGCCAAGGAAGCAAAATATTGAGAAAATTACTAGTTTTCTGATGAATCGGATTCCGATGAGGATTCCGATGATGTTATAGAAATTACCTTGACCCAATTTGAAAAAGAAAAAGAAAACAATAAGGGAAAAGGCATCAAAATAGAAAAACCCGAGCCCAAAACCGATGAACTTTATGTTAACATGAAGTACACTGATGGGGTGTACCGTAAGCACCCGTGTTTCTTAAACTTTCACTATAACCCGGGAACATCTAAGCCACCAGGTTTTTCTAGACCATTTGAGAAAAAAAACGGCTCATATTAGGGGAGCACCATATATCCCTAGCAAATTAGCGAAACGAACCAAGACCGAAGAAGAAGAAACGAGTGAGTTGGAATAAAGAGTTGTAATCATGTTGTGTAATATATGTATTGTAGTGTGTTGGCATTTTTATGTTATATGTAAAAGTTGCTTGTATTGTTTGTTAATTATCTTTTACGAATCTAATCCTTGTTTATTTACAGTATAAAAACAAAAATGGACGTTAAGGATAGACAACCAAAAATTTTAGAAGACCTACCAGGGGATATGATTGATGAAATCTTGTCTAGAGTCGGGCAGAATTCATCAGCACAATTATTTACGACAAAATTAGTTTGTCAAACGTTTGAAAGACATTCCAGGCATGCCTTAGTTTATAAAAGGCTTTCCTTTAAAAGATGGAGTATAACACATTGAGGAGACTTTAAGTTACGCCAAGTTTTCTTTAAGGCATTTAGTGCGGGAAACCCGGATGCAATTTTACGCTACGGGTTACGAACCTATTTTGACTCAACATATCCCAACATAGGACTCCGTTCTTTAGAAATAGCTTCTAACATGCAACATAAAGAAGCATGTTATGTTTACGAGTTGGTAATGTTAGCTTCTCACCAAATTGAGAAAAAGAATATAGGATTGAAACTACTAAATAAAACATTCTCACAAGTGACGGATTCGGTAGTTGGGGTGAGAAACAAGGTTTTTAGATTGTTACGGGGTTGTTGGGCATTACGTAAGCCCCGTCCTTTTGATGACGTTACAGCATGCTGCCTAGCCAATGGTTACAACGGTTATTTTCCACAAGACCAAGGATGGGAAATAATACTAGTAAAACCCGAATGCATGACTTGTTTCTGGACTTATGAATTACGTGTCTTTATTTCTTTTGCTGAATGACTTGCGTATTAACTAGAATTGCCTTTATAGCTGTCGTGTAGCAAAGTGATTATGAGCTATATTTCATGCTATATGTAAAATAGCGGTATTGTAAGTTTGTAAAATATTGTATAAAAGATTGAACGCGAGATATTATTATCAGTTTTTCATATAGAATTGTAGTAGTAGAATTGTATGTTAGCTACTAAGTATGAACTTAACAGGTAGGTACTACCCGAATTAAAACTTATAAAACGCTAATATGAAGAAAAAGCTTTTATAAATAAGTTCATATTATGTTACGAAATACTGTTGACTACTCTTAATATTCTATATGATTAACTTAATTCTTTTGGCTATTTTTGAAGGAAATGGCACCGACTACTCGCCAGAACTTGAACATGAGCGAGGAAGACTTCCGTGTTTTCCTTGCTGCGAACATAGCCGCAGTGCAGGTTATGATGACCCGAGAATTTCCGACAAAATTTAAACTTTATTCTTGTATGATTTCGACACGATAAGAAAAGTCTGTAAAGTTGAGTCTCAGAATCTTTGAAATAGTTTACATGAATTCATTTACCTTCTGACTGTGCCCGATGATTCACGAATAATTAATTGTAATAAATATGTACATATATATCTATATATATATATATACATATATAAATGTAAATATATATAATAATTAGAAATAATAAAAGTCAATCATTAAAAATTAAGAATGTGAAGTAATATACAAGATAATAAAGTGGTTATTAATTTAAAGCTATATACTAATTATATTCAGAAATACTTTGATATACATATTGGAGTATCTATAAAAGATATAAATATGTACTATATATATATATATATATATATATATATATATATATATATATATATATATATATATATATATATATATATATATATATATATATATATATATATATATATATTATAATTATTAGACATTACATATTTAGTAATATGTAATATTGGTATATTAAATTGACATATAGTTATTATGTCAATGTTATTATTTTCATTATTATTATTAATATTAATGTCAAGACTAGTAAATTTAATTATATAATCTATAGATACGAATTTGATATATATAAAGTAATATCATTATTATTATTAATTATAATTCAAATTAGTATTATTATCATAAATAATATTATTAATTTTTTTAAATATAATTAAAATTAGTATTATTATTAATGATAATAGAATTAGTATTAATATTTACTAACTATTAATTAAAAACACATATATACAAATTTCAGTTAGAGATAAATACATATATATACTGATATATAATTATATAGTACAGTGTACATATAAAATACAGATTTATATAGAAATAAGTATAGAAAATTATATATAAATATAAATACGGATTTTTACATATAAAAAATAGGGAATCATATTCTGTTTGATATCACTTTCAAGCTTTAGCATTTTTTGTTTATGTCTGCTAAGAGATTCCACTACAATCAGATAAAATCCAAATTAGTTAGAGATCACATCCAGCTATACATTTTTTTTCTTTCTTATTCTCTGTTCTTGTCGAAGTTTGCTGGAATCCAATTGATGTCTATATCACAAATCTATTATAATCGAGTTAACTGTTAAATCACGTACAAAAATCACTCTATATAATTTCCTTATACTGCTGTTCTCGGTTCCAAACTCCAAACTCACTCACCATTGAGCTCACACACGACTTTCTCCTTGAACTCATCACATTCACTACCAAACTAATACTTTTGTGCACTCCAGTTTCTATTCGAAGTTGTAACTAAATCTCCAACCATTTTCGCTCGATCATGATCATGACAGAATACACCAACATGGTAATGTTGTTTGATAATCACCATCCTCTAGCACCCACTTACACTCTATACAATCTCTGATGCAATTCGAGAGGAAAAGAAAGAAACCAACACTTATAATATTCAACAAGTCCGTTCAAGAACTCAATTAAATAATAATCAATCATCATTCTACAATCACCTTCACCGAATCATCATCATGAAAACCCATCTAAACCGCCACCCTACAACATGTACACCATGAACAATCACTTGCAACACCATCACCATACTTCCCCACTAACACCCGTATTCACTTCTCTTTTTGTTCCTCAGCGTGAACCACGACAACCACCAGATTGTTATCCTGATTACTGTCACAAACCATCACCCCAAGAATCACTCAAAACCGTCACCTGCAAAGAGTCCACAAAACTGTAGCTGCCAATCTATCTTTCTGTTATAAATTGCGAATGCTACGCTGCCTTTCTTCTTCTATTTTTCTGCTTTTACAACCAATTCCACAACCTTGTCCCTCTTACTCGCTTCTGTTTTCACAACCCAACAGTTACATAGATGATGTACAAGAATAAAGAAACCCTAAATTGTTTTGTTCCCCTCACACAAATACATAAAGTTCATGGTGTGTATTATTAATATGATTGTGTGCACTAATAAAATCTTTGTGGAATAAAGACATAAGAAGGCAACAAGTTGAGTAAATCACGGTGTCCCACTTTTACTTTACAGCTACCACTTGAATTACTACTTTCCTGTTGTCAAGATTTAATATCCACCGACGTTTTTTTTTTCTTCCCTTTACACGAAAACTTATCAAACAAACGGGATTGGTTGGGCTGCTATGATTTCCTTAGGCCGAAGGAATTGGGCCAAGCATTTGAAGTGTGATCGAGCATGAATACATACGTCCCTGTCTTTTTTTTCTTTTTGTTCATCGAACCACCAAAAACACCCTCATGTTGTTACTGTCTTCTATTGCTACGCATACGGTTCAAACAAATAAGATTAGTTGCTGCTTTTGGGAGCCACTTCGACCACTGAGAACCACCAACACAGCCCCTCTATCACTTTATTTATTTTCTGTAGATGAATGATGATAGAGATGGAAAATGATTAGGGAAATTCCTTATGATAACGAGATTCTGATGATGTTTAAATTAAAATGAAAGTGATTATGATATATGTTACGATTCATGATTATAATGGAGAATTATGATTATGATTATAACCGTGATGATAATCACGATGATGATGTTAATGGTATACTAAGGTTACTGATCGATTACCCTAAATTCTGGTTCCTATTAAATGGTTCGATCAAACCCAAATGGTATTACCTTGGGCTGAAGATTCAGTTTACTTGGTTGGGCTAAAAATAACAGATTAAATATAAATGGGTTCAATAATATATTAGAAAGACAGTAATGGATGAGTGGTTAAGAGTGTTGATGGGTGAACGGGAGGTCGCGGGTTCGAATCCGAACTGGGGAAGTTTTATTTTTTGGAAGCTTTTACTCTTAAGGTAGTATCCTAATTATTATTACTATTATTATTATTATTATTATTATTATTATTATTATTATTATTATTATTATTATTATTATTATTATCGGTATTAATATTAGGATTATCTTTAGGATTTTAAATATTATCAATATTATTTTTATTATTATTATCATACGTATTAGTATTATTATTAGTAGTATTATTATCATTATAATTATTAATATAAATATTAGTATTATTGTTATTAGTAAAACCATTATCTTTATAGTTGTTATTACTAGTATTCATTATTATTAAAAGTATCATTTTTATAAAAATTACCATTTTTTTATCATAACTATATTAATGTTTTTATAAAAAATATTAAATAGTTAACTAAAGTAAATAAAGTGAATATATCTAACTAAATTATTAATAAAACCTATAAATTATTAAAAATAATAATTAGGTCACTAAGAATAATATATAAACTTGTTCGATTACAATTACACGTGTTAATATACATAATTGAATATAGGTCTGTGAATTCGAGGCCAACCCTACACTTGTTTAATGTCGTCATATGTATTTTTACTACAAAATACAGTATGGTGAGTTCATTTGCTCCCTTTTACTCTTTACAATTTTGGGACTGAGAATATATGCACTATTTTTACAACTGCTTTATTAAATGTTTTTGAAATATATTTTAAACTGCGAATACATGAAATGCTTTTATAAATGTTTGACGAGATAGACACAAGCAAAACATTCCTCGAATGAATTATTATGCAGACATAAGTTCTGCAGATTATTATTGAATTATGTGGACATGATAATTGCCACCATTGAATTATGTGGACGTGATAATTGCCACTATTGAATTATGTGGACATGATAATTGCCACCAGTTGATGTGAATGTTATATATCGAGAGAATGATTTTATACACAGGTTATGTGTATGTTATTTTTGTGCACAAGATATGTGTACGGTTACTATGATTTATGAAAATGGTTTCGTACACGAGAAAGATGTACTGTATTTAAAAGATATAACATGTACATTACAGGTGGGTATAGGATTTGGGCCCATTTGTACCATGCAGCATTTAAATTTTGTGGTCTATCAAAATGATGAATTTTATTGTTTTATGATAAACCTATGAACTCACCAACCTTTTGGTTGACACTTTAAAGCATGTTTATTCTAAGGTATGAAAGAAACCTTCCGCTGTGCGTTTGTTCACTTACATGGAGTCATTTATGGCATATAGAAGTCAGTTCATCGTGATGGTACCAGATGTTATTGTATTCGTTCAGGAAGATTTTTGGACGGGGTATGACATGTGGTATCAGAGCGGTGGTCTTAGCGAACCAGGTCTGCATTAGTGTGTATAACTGATAATTCGTTAAGATGCATTAATGAGTCAGGACTTCGACCGTATCTGCATGTCAAAAGTTTTGCTTATCATTTCGTGTCGAAAATTACCTGCTTATCATCCTTAGTCTAGACACATCTTATTGCATTGATTGCATGATTAGTGTATAGACAAAATTCATATCTTAGCATATCTGCTAATTCATATCTTAGCGTATCTGTTATTGTTACCTTTGCCTGACAGCTTCCGTAGATTCCTCCGTAACTTATGGGATTTTAGTATTATATATGCATATGTAAATTATGTATTGCAGGGTACTAATCAACATCCTATAATCTATTTCTTATCGAAAATCCTTCATCTGATCGTACGAGATGAATCCCTCAACCAGTTCGAGTCCCTTAGATTACGATAGCTATTCCAATAGTTATTCCGACAGCTATTCTGATATGGATTTCCACTCGAACTCTGAAAGCAGTGTAACCAGAATGAATCAACCAATCATCCATCCCCAATTCACCTGATGGGTTCGTAGTCCATTTAACCGATTGAGACGAGAAGAAGGCGATCCTTTCCATCAACCAAATTCACATCTTAGCGAAGACACTGAAGCACTTACCGGCGAACCTGTCCGTAATACCAGTTTCAACCTCATTTCCCGAATATCTTGTCATGATTACATAATATCTCAGATTCTAAACATTATTCATTCGCTCGTTCTTACCGACAATCATCCCGGAGTAATCGAAGAAGTCAACGAGCTTCGCGCCTGAGTAATATTTTTGGAGAATATGGTGCAAAACTTACCAGCTTCAGCAACATCACCGACACCAACAGTATCACCAACATCAATACCAGTACCACCAACAACCCATGTTTCAACATCATACGCCTCAATATCACCATCTGTACTTCGAGTATGATCTTCGTGCTACGTATCGTTCTACATCATTTATCTTCGTACGACATGACGATTATGTAATCTCTAATGTTCTAGAGATTATATATTATTATTCTAAACGGTAAATCAAATGAGTCTAGTATCATATTGACTCATTAAATCCATGATTACATCTGAAGAAAATATATATGTATATATGTTTTCATAAAGATTGTAATTAAAAATCCTTTTGTACAAACTGTTAATGATAAAAATATTTTAACGGGTAGGTAATACCCGAGGAATATTTAAGATTCACATTAATAAGTTACACTGTACATTCTTCAAAGCTGATTCAACAGTCGTTTACTATCCTACTTGCATCCACTGATATGAAAATCCATTCACCACAGAATAACCATTTTCATCCAATTTCATATTTGGATTTTGATATATCAGAATCTAAAAAGTGGCATAGTGAAGAAAACATTTGACAAAATAAAATTTGTTAGGAACAAACAAATTAACTACGAAAAATTTTATTAAGAATCCACGCTAACGAAATCCTAGCTAACTGTTCTTAGCTAACTGGTTACATTTTATTTATCGCAATTTACATTCTCGCAATTTACATTCTCGCAATTTACATTCTCGTAATTTTATTTATTGTCATTTAATTTCTGTATTTATTTTACGCACTTTAAATATCAGGACACGTATACAAGGTTTTGACATATCATATCGACGCATATATATATATATATATATATATATATATATATATATATATATATATATATATATATATATATATATATATATATATATATATATATATATATATATATATATATATATATATATATATATATATATATATATATATTATTTGGAATAACCATAGACACTCTATATGCAGTAATGATCGAGTTCTCTATACAGGGTTGAGGTTGATTCTATAATAATATATGTACTTTGAGTTGTGATCGAGTCTGAGATGTATACGGGTCACGATACATATTAATTAATTCGGATATTATATATTAAGCTATATATGATTTATCGGACTGTTAATTGTGGACTATCAACTGTGGACTGCCGACATTGGACAATTAAAATGAATTCATATATTAATTATAACATATGAAACTAAACAATTCTTCAAGTTTGCCACTTGATTTCATCTTAAACCTCATTTGTATCTTAACGATTACAATCTACGTTCAAATCTTTCATGATTATTGAAAACATCTCAATTGATAGAATGAATCAACCGTACTTCATCTACGGAAGGAAAGATTTATGCATATAGTTATACACCTGAGAAACTCTCGGCAACTGAGTAAAAGTTTAACACGTAGCCACGTCAGATCCTTTGGTATTTATTAGCAAAAATAACTTTGTGATCCCTTTTCAAAGTAGCCAATTTTGTCACAACTCCAGCAAGTCAACTTCGACTTTTCATTCGAAGTAGCCTTACTATAATCCTGATATATACGATTACCCTTTTGATACTGGAGAATTCTTTTATATTCCACCATATTACCAGCAGACGTACCAGTAACCTCGTTGCTTCTTGGCTTAAATCTATATGACAAATTATTATATTTATTCATTGAAACCCTATTATATACTCATCCGCATCTTGTAACTAGAACTGCCATACCAATTACCAGGAATCGGCAATCAGTACTTTGAAAACTCACAGTATATCTACATCAACAGTTATATGTATGACATTATCTCTTAGAATTATGATCTCTCATTCTGAAATTCAGAAAAGCACTCAGTCACAAATCAATACTCTGAATATTGAAAAAGCTGAATGAAGCAGCAGAAACCATAGACAACTGTAAACGACCTTAATCATCGGAAGTTTGATGATAAAGAATAGTATGTTAGAAAAGCTCAGAAACATTGGAACTGGAAAACGAATTGAGCTAACCATGAAGGAGACCAAGGACAAATACAAGGACCAAACCCTATATTCAAAGAATCCAGGTAATTCTAGATACGATGAAATCGTTAGAGAATATCTTGCTCCGAAGTCATGTTAAAAATCTTGCGGAAAATTTTTCTTCATCGACCATCGAACTTAGAAATTCCAAGATATCATCGTATCCTTCATTATAAATATCCTCCATATTTCTGAAGATATTTTCATAATTATTCTTATCTGAAATCATTAATCTCTTCGTGCTATCAGTGTTACATCATATAGAAACTGTTAGTTTCTATATTCTGTAAACTTTCGAGCTTAAAATATGAATGTTATTGAAGTAATGTTGGGAACTGATGCATGAATTAGTATAATATAATGACACTTGATCAACGTGATTCTATTACAGTAAGTCATGTTGAGTTTCTAATGGAACGTGATGATTCACAGACCATAACGTCATCACGTGTCATGTTACATAACTCTTTCATTCTGCTTAACTTCTGAACATATCAAGAAAATATATTCTTGATAGTTCTATTCTCAGTAATTCTGGTAATTTGACAAATCAAATCGTGCTATTACTTTCTTTCTTGTTTTGAACATTAAGTTCATTCGAAATTCCATACCTACGAATTCTGGACCATTATTCGCTTGATTTAAAATCGGGAAGAGAAACAAGAACATGAAGCTCCAATATATAAGGAAAAATATAAAGCCCAACAACAACACCGAAATTACAAACTGTGGATATCAGTGCGTATAGCAATATAAAGACACGGGAGGATTATAAATACAATAATCCCTAGAGCATAGTAGAAATAAACAGATTCTTCCGGTGGGAGTTGGAAAAGAAGAACGATTATTCCGATAGTCAGAATAAGAACAAGGATTAGAACCGGATTAAGCATTATTATAAACTTTTGGATATATGAACTGAGAAAGAAGGTATAGAAGTGGTGGAAACTAATGGAACAGAAAAGATAAATTTATAATGGAAATATCAGACAGAGTAATCGAGACAGATCACCGTATTTAATTATAGAGATCTTAATTCCCTTATTCGCCGAAGAATCAAATCTTTTAGATTTCGAAAATTTTCTTAAAATCCCTTGAATTCCAAAATTCAATCAAGACGACGTCAAAAGTTAAGACAAACTTTATTTTCTAAATTCAACCCTGACTTTGACAAAAGTTAATACGAATCTTTACCTTGCCTATTTCAATACTTTTGCGATAGCTTCACTCATACGCTTCAAGTAACCGAATCGTTTAATCTATATTACTCGGTAATGATAAAACTCAAATTATCAACCTATATTCTTCATGAAAACAATTTTTATTGTTAGCCATGACCACCTCACTCAAATTTCGGGACGAAATTTCTTTAACGGGTAGGTACTGTGATGACCCGGGAATTTTCGACAAAATTTAAACTTTATTCTTGTATGATTTCGACACGATAAGCAAAGTCTGTAAAGTTGAGTCTCAGAATCTTTGAAATAGTTTACATGAATTCATTTACCTTCTGACTGTGCCCGATGATTCACGAACAATTAATTGTAATAAATATGTACATATATATATATATATATATATATATATATATATATATATATATATATATATATATATATATATATATATATACATATATAAATGTAAATATATATAATAATTAGAAATAATAAAAGTCAATCATTAAAAATTAAGAATGTGAAGTAATATACAAGATAATAAAGTGGTTATTAATTTAAAGCTATATACTAATTATATTCAGAAATACTTTGATATACATATTGGAGTATCTATAAAAGATATAAATATGTACTATATATATATATATATATATATATATATATATATATATATATATATATATATATATATATATATATATATATATATATATATTATAATTATTAGACATTACATATTTAGTAATATGTAATATTGGTATATTAAATTGACATATAGTTATTATGTCAATGTTATTATTTTCATTATTATTATTAATATTAATGTCAAGACTAGTAAATTTAATTATATAATCTATAGATAGGAATTTGATATATATAAAGTAATATCATTATTATTATTAATTATAATTCAAATTAGTATTATTATCATAAATAATATTATTAATTTTTTTAAATATAATTACAATTAGTATTATTATTAATGATAATAGAATTAGTATTAATATTTACTAACTATTAATTAAAAACACATATATACAAATTTCAGTTAGAGATAAATACATATATATACTGATATATAATTATATAGTACAGTGTACATATAAAATACAGATTTATATAGAAATAAGTATAAAAAAATATATATAAATATAAATACGGATTTTTACATATAAAAAATAGGGAATCATATTCTGTTTGATATCACTTTCAAGCTTTAGCATTTTTTGTTTATGTCTGCTAAGAGATTCCACTACAATCAGATAAAATCCAAATTAGTTAGAGATCACATCCAGCTTTACATTTTTTTCTTTCTTATTCTCTGTTCTTGTCGAAGTTTGCTGGAATCCAATTGATGTCTATATCACAAATTTATTATAATCGAGTTAACTGTTAAATCACGTATAAAAATCACTCTATATAATTTCCTTATACTGCTGTTCTCGGTTCCAAACTCCAAACTCACTCGCCATTGAGCTCACACACGACTTTCTCCTTGAACTCAGCACATTCACTACCAAACTAATACTTTTATGCACTCCGGTTTCTATTCGAAGTTGTAACTAAAACTCCAACCATTTTCGCTCGATCATGATCATGATAGAATACACCAACATAGTAATGTTGTTCGATAATCACCATCCTCTAGCATCCACTTACACTCTATACAATCTCTAATGCAATTCGAGAGGAAAAGAAAGAAACCAACACTTATAATATTCAAAAAGTCCTTTCAAGAACTCAATTAAATAACAATCAATCTTCATTCTACAATCACCTTCACCGAATCATCATCATGAAAACCCATCTAAACCGCCACCCTACAACATGTACACCATGAACAATCACTTGCAACACCATCACCATACTTCCCCACTAACACCCGTATTCACTTCTCTTTTTGTTCCTCAGCGTGAACCACGACAACCACCAGATTGTTATCCTGATCACTGTCGCAAACCATCACCCCAAGAATCACTCAAAACCGTCACCTGCAAAGAGTCCGCAAAACTGTAGCTGCTAATCTATCTTTCTGTTATAAATTATGAATTCTACGCTGCCTTTCTTCTTCTATTTTTCTGCTTTTACAACCAATTCCACAACCTTGTCCCTCTTACTCGCTTCTGTTTTCACAACCCAACAGTTACATACATGATGTACAAGAATAAAGAAACCCTAAATTGTTTTGTTCCCCTCACACAAATACATAAAGTTCATGGTGTGTATTATTAATATGATTGTGTGCACTAATAAAATCTTTGTGGAATAAAGACATAAGAAGGCAACAAGTTGAGTAAATCACGGTGTCCCACTTTTAATTTACAGCTACCACTTGAATTACTACTTTCCTGTTGTCAAGATTTAATATCCACCGACATTTTTTTTCCCTTTCCACAAAAACTTATCAAGCAAACGGGATTGGTTGGGCTGCTATGATTTCCTTGGGCCGAAGGAATTGGCCCAAGAATTTGAAGTGTGATCAAGCATGAATACATACGTCCCTGTCTTTTTTTTTTCTTTTTGTTCATCGAACCACCAAAAACACCCTCATGTTGTTACAGTCTTCTATTGCTATGCATACGGTTCAAACAAATAAGATTAGTTGCTGCTTTTGGGAGCCACTTCGACCACCGAGAACCACCAACATAGCCCCTCTATCACTATATTTATTTTCTGTAGATGAATGATGATAGAGATCGAAAACGATTAGGGAAATTCCTTATGATAACGAGATTCTGATGATGTTTATATTAAAACGAAAGTGATTATGATATATGTTACGATTCATGATTATAATGGAGAATTATGATTATGATTATAACCATGATGATAATCACGATGATGATGTTAATGGTATACTAAGGTTACTGATCGATCACCCTAAATTCTGGTTCCTATTAAATGGTTCGATCAAACCCAAATAGTATTACCTTGGGCTGAAGATTCAGTTTACTTGGTTGGGCTAAAAATAACAGATTAAATATAAATGGGTTCAATAATATATTAGAAATACAGTAATGGATGAGTGGTTAAGAGTGTTGATGGGTGAACGGGAGGTCGCGGGTTCGAATCCGAACTGGGGCAGTTTTATTTTTTGGAAGCTTTCACTCTTAAGGTAGTATCCTAATTATTATTATTATTATTATTATTATTATTATTATTATTATTATTATTATTATTATTATTATTATTATTATTATTATTATTATTATTATTATTATTATTATTATTATCGGTATTAATATTAGGATTATCTTTAGGATTTTTAATATTATCAATATTAATTTTATTATTATTATCATACGTATTAGTATTATTATTAGTAGTATTATTATCATTATAATTATTAATATAAATATTAGTATTATTGTTATTAGTAAAACCATTATCTTTATAGTTGTTATTACTAGTATTCATTATTATTAAAAGTATCATTTTTATAAAAATTACCATTTTTTTATCATAACTATATTAATGTTTTTATAAAAAATATTAAATAGTTAACTAAAGTAAATAAAGTGAATATATCTAACTAAATTATTAATAAAACCTATAAATTATTAAAAATAATAATTAGGTCACTAAGAATAATATATAAACTTGTTCGATTACAATTACACGTGTTAATATACATAATTGAATATAGGTCCGTGAATTCGAGGCCAACCCTACACTTGTTTAATGTCGTCATATGTATTTTTACTACAAAATACAGTATGGTGAGTTCATTTGCTCCCCTTTACTCTTTACATTTTTGGGACTGAGAATATATGCACTGTTTTTACAACTGCTTTATTAAATGTTTTTGAAATATATTTTAAACTGCGAATACATGAAATGCTTTTATAAATGTTTGACGAGATAGACACAAGCAAAACATTCCTCGAATGAATTATTATGCAGACATAAGTTCTGCAGATTATTATTGAATTATGTGGACATGATAATTGCCACCATTGAATTATGTGGACGTGATAATTACCACTATTGAATTATGTGGACATGATAATTGCCACCAGTTGATGTGAATGTTATATATCGAGAGAATGATTTTATACACAGGTTATGTGTATGTTATTTTTGTGCACAAGATATGTGTACAGTTACTATGATTTATGAAAATGGTTTCGTACACGAGAAAGATGTACTGTATTTAAAAGATATAGCATGTACATTACAGGTGGGTATAGGATTTAGGCCCATTTGTACCATGCAGCATTTAAATTTTGTGGTCTATCAAAATGATGAATTTTATTGTTTTATGATAAACCTATGAACTCACCAACCTTTTGGTTGACACTTTAAAGCATGTTTATTCTCAGGTATGAAAGAAACCTTCTGTTGTGCGTTTGTTCACTTACATGGAGTCATTTATGGCATATAGAAGTCAGTTCATCGCGATGGTACCAGATATTATTGTATTCGTTCAGGAAGATTTTTGGACGGGGTATGACACAGGTCGCAATGCAAAATAACAACAATAACTCTGATTCTAGCAGTGGAACTAATTCCACAAGAAATCGTGTAGGATGCTCCTACAAAGAATTCACTGCCTGCAAACCTTTGGAATTTGATGGAACCGAGGGTCCAATCGGATTGAAACGGTGGGCCGAGAAGGTTGAATCGGTGTTTGCCATAAGTAAATGTAATGAAGAAGACAAAGTAAAGTACGCTACGCATACCTTCATAGGTACTGCATTAACATGGTGGAATACCTATCTCGGGCAGGTAGGACAAGATGTTGCTTACGTACTACCGTGGTCAGCATTCAAGTACTTGATGAACGAGCAGTATCGTCCCAGAAACGAGGTCAATAATCTTAAGGTAGAGCTTAGAGGATTACAAACGCAGGGTTTCGATAACACCACGTACGAACGATGATTCACAAAGTTGTGCCTATTGTGTCTCAGAACGTTCGAAGACGAAGAAGAGAAGATCGACGCATTTGTAAAAGGATTACCGGAAAGGATTCAAGAAGATGTGAGTTCACATGAGCCCACCTCCATACAAAAGACAAGCCGTATGGCTCACAAACTAGTAAACCAGATTGAGGGAAGGATTAAGGAGCAGGCAGCTGAAGAGGCCAACATGAAACAGGTTAAGAGAAAGTGGGAAGAAACCAGTGACAAGGGTCACCAATACAACAACAACAACAACAATCACAACCACAATCACAATAACAATCATAACAACTGCAACAACAATCGCAACAATAACCGCAATCCTAACAATAACTACAACAAACATTCCAACAACAACAACAACTACAACAATCATTTCAACAACAATAAAAATCCCAACAATAATCTCAACAACAACAATGGCATTAAAAACCAAAAATGCCAAAGGTGTGAAGAGTACCACCAGAATGAGTTCTGCACGACATTTTGCACCAAGTGTAAAAGAACTGGCCATGGTGCGATAAAGTGTGAGGTCTATGGCCCAATGAATAACAGAAATTGTAACAACCCGAATTTTTCCAACGTTTAATTAATAATATTTATTATTAACGCTTGTGTTTAACGAATGAATTTTTATACATTTACTTGCTACCGTACTTGACTTTACATGCCCGACTCGTCTTGGTGACACATGAACTTTTCACGAATAATATTTTGGATATTATTTACGTACATGGTTAATTATTATTAATCATTTTTAATAGACTAAGGTTATTAGTTAATTACTTGGGCTTTGTTTATTTAATTGTTACTTACTTACATTACTTGGGCTTTATGAATGTACATGGACTTAGAAGCCCACCCTACACACTTAATGGACTAAGTTAGCCCATCTTTTATGTAAGTATTACTTTGAGATGAAACTAGAGTAATTAGTTTGTAAGGAGACTAGTTACTTATACACTTACACACCTTTTCCATGCAAGCTTGCTTTATTACCATTTTTAGATGGCATCTTCACAAATACATGCAAGAAACTTGTGGACTTTTCCCTTCCTCTTTTCACTTCCAAAACCGTCAACTTTCAATGGGGAGGGAGGGAGTTCAAATTTTTTTTTATATATCACTTATTTACTTGTATTCATCTCCCATTTCACACATACACAAAATACTTACACTTCTCTCTCATTTTTTTTCTCTCTAATTTGGTAAGTTACAAGCTTACTTCTCCCTTCTTTTTCTCTTCAAAAACCATAGCACATAAGCATCCATATCATCATCATTTTTTTTACTTGCTTCTTGTTGTTGTTTAATTACTTGATCTTTGTTGTTGTTGTTTCTTTACTAGTTATTAAGAATCAAACTTTCTAGTTTGTTCTTCATTTTATCTTGTTCATACAAGAACATACAAGGACCTAAGCTTTCTAGTTATGGTTCTACACTTATTGTTTTAAAGAAAGAAAGTTCATGAGTTGTAAAATCATTACTTGTATTCATGTTTGTAAACTTAAGGTTTACTTTCTTAAAGATCAAAGCCTTGGCTTGAATCTTTAAAAGTATGAACAACCATGAACTTGTTACTTGTAGATTTAATTTATTTCTTCATTTTATGTACTTTAAAGTTGTGATGTTGTTAATTTGGTCAAGGATTACTAGTTAATCTTGATCTCATACTTCTTGAAACTAAAGTTAACTTTATAAGTTCAAGAACATGGAAGTATAACTTTCTAGTTATAATTTCATATACTTGTGTTGGATCTAAGTTTCTATATCTTATGGTCTTCTAATTTTGTTGTAAACAAGAGCTTATGAGCTTACATACACTTTACTAGTTGAAAATCTAAGTTTCATAACTTATGGTTTCATTAAAGTAAAGATTCAAGTGTTATGACTTAGGATTTAACTTAGTAACTTTAGATCTAGACTTTTGGGTCTTGAATCTTCAAGATCTAACTAAGAACTATGTTCTACAACTTAAGATCTTGATTATTTAGTTTACTTTCAAGTTTGTAGCTTTAATATTACTTTTAGAGTTCATGTATGTGTCAGATCTAAGATCTTGATGTAACTTTGGTTCATCAAACTACTTGCAACACTTAATTGAGTTGTGCTACTTATCTTAGACTTACACTTGTGTTATGATGGTCAAAACTTGGTAAAGATGATGTAAACCCATCAACGAGTTGTACACTTGAAGCTACAAGCATCAAGGATGAGAACCGTGATGAACATCAAGCACCAAGAACCCACCAGTACACTTTTAGCTACTATTTCTGGGTCTGATCCCACCACCTGGGCTACTCTAAAGTTGATTCTCAGTTAGCTCTGTTTGAGTAGATTATTTTTCGTTTAAGACTTGTCTTAATCCGAGTTACAGTTTAGGATCTATGGCCCTCTGAACGTCACTATGTCCTTTTAACATTGTGCTGAAAATTCTGACCTACTCGCACTTAAACCATCGCCACGGTCAAACAAAGATGATTTTGCTTCTGGAATTTTTATAGCAACTAAAGGACTCATATACGGAGCCATGGACACTGGTCTAACCTCATTTCAGTAGGTATAGATGCCGTGGCGACTGACCGAAGTCAACCTTTGTTTTAAACTCTTTTCTAGAATGAAACATACTTTATACTTTTGTTTGATGATGAATGATGATGGACCTAATTTACATACTTTTAAACATATCGGGAACGATTTACTGACTTAGTAACTTTTGACTTAGGTTGAGGAATTTCCGGACCTACATACTTGCTTACTTTTCCCGAGTCAACTTTACTACTACTTTTCCACTGTGAGTTATAGCATCCCTTTTTTACTTTAACTATTTTGGGAACTGAGAATACATGCGTATTTTACATTTAACATACTAGGCACGAGTACTTAAACTTTATATATGTGTGGGTTATACAACGCCATAAACTTTCCCCTTAGCTCGGTAACGTTTAGTCATTGGTCTTTGAACCGGTGAACGCGAATCTTAGATATGGATCCATAGGGTTTGACATCCCCACTCGGGCTAGTAGCGCTAGCATTTAACGAGTGTTTAATACTTCGTAAACATACACACTTACAAGTGTACTTTCAGTGGGTTATAAACGTTAAGTTAGTTACCAAGTGTCCACGGTTAAATATATACTTTACATACTGTTTTGAAACGCTTGTTGAAGCACTGAAATCTCGTGGCCTACCTTACATTACTGTTATACTTAAACTATTGCTCACCAACCTTTGTGTTGACATTTTTAAGCATGTTTTTCTCAGGTGCTTAAGGTTGCTTGCTTCCGCTGTTGTACTAGTCATACTTTGTAGACACCCGCTGCGCTTGTTAGAGTTGTCACCGCATGAAACATTTTATTTTCATTCAAACTATGTTACCTTTTGAAACAATGATTTGTAACGACCATTGGGTCACGTACTATTACTAATTGCTTCTGTTCATTGAAGCATACTTTTGTTGTAAGACTTTCGATGTTGGTTAAGACATCACCTTTATTCATGAATGCATACTTTTGAAATCGCATATAGTATATGACCTTGTAATGATCCTGTTGTTGATGATTCGTACATGATGATTTTGTACGGGGCATCACAAAAATAAAAGAACAGATAATGTCGGAACAAGTAATGCCACCTTTGTTTGTTATGGATGTGGAAAACCAGGCCACATTAGGAGTAATTGCCCGAACCCAGGGAAAAATAATGGGCAAAGTTGTGGAAGAGTTTTCAATATTAATGCCGCAGAAGCGCAGGAAGACCCGGAGCTTGTTACGGGTACGTTTCTAATTGATAATAAATCTACTTATGTTTTATTTGATTAGGGTGCGGATAGAAGCTATATGAGTAGAGATTTTTGTGCTAAATTAAGTTGTCCATTGACACCTTTGGATAGTAAATTTTTACTCGAATTAGCAAACGGTAAATTAATTTCAGCAGATAATATATGTTGGAATCGAGAAATTAAACTGGTTAGCAAAACATTTAAGATTGATTTGATACCAGTAGAGTTAGGGAGTTTTGATGTGATAATCGGCATGGAATGGTTGAAAGAGGTGAAAGCAGAGATCGTTTGTTACAAAAATGCGATTCGTATCATGCGCGAAAAAGGAAAACCCTTAATGGTGTACGGAGAAAAGAGCAACGCGAAGTTAAATCTTATTAGTAACCTGAAGGCGCGAAAACTAATAAGAAAAGGTTGCTATGCCGTTCTAGCACACGTCGAGAAATTCAATACCGAAGAAAAGAACATCAATGATGTTCCTGTCGCAAAAGAATTTCCCGATGTATTTCTGAAAGAATTACCGGGACTACCTCCTCACCGATCTGTTGAATTTCAAATAGATCTCATACCAGGAGCTGCACCAATAGCTCGTGCTCCATACAGACTCGCACCCAGCGAAATGAAGGAACTCTAAAGCCAATTACAAGAACTTTTAGAGCGTGGTTTTATACGACCAAGTACATCACCATGGGGAGCTCCTGTTTTGTTTGTCAAAAAGAAGGATGGTACATTCAAATTGTGTATCGACTACCGAGAGTTGAACAAACTTACCATCAAGAACTGTTATTCATTACCGAGAATCGACGACTTATTTGATCAACTACAAGGCTCGTCGATTTATTCGAAGATCGATTTACGTTCTGGGTATCATCAGATGCGAGTGAAGGAGGATGATATTCCAAAGACTGCTTTCAGAACGTGTTACGGTCATTACGAGTTTATGGTTATGCCGTTTGGATTGACTAATGCACCAGCTGTGTTCATGGACCTCATGAACCGAGTCTGTGGGCCATATCTTGACAAGTTTGTCATTGTTTTCATCGATGACATACTCATTTACTCAAAGAATGATCAAGAGCACGAAGAACATTTGAGAAAAGTGCTAGAATTATTGAGGAAGGAAAAACTGTACGCAAAATTTTCAAAGTGTGCATTTTGATTGGAAGAAGTTCAATTCCTCAGTCACATAGTGAACAAACAAGGTATCCAAGTAGATCCGGCAAAGATTGAAACCATTGAAAAGTGGGAAACCCCAAAAACTCCGAAGCATATACGCCAATTTTTAGGACTGGCTGGTTACTACAGAAGGTTCATCCAAGATTTTTCAAAAATAGCAAAACCCTTGACTGCATTAACGCATAAAGGGAAGAAATTTGAATGGAAGGATGAGTAGGAGAAAGCGTTTAAATTGTTGAAGAAAAAGTTAACTACGGCACCTATATTGTCATTGTCTGAAGGGAATGATGATTTTGTGATATATTGTGACACCTCAAAGCAAGGCCTCGGCTGTGTATTAATGCAACGAACGACAGTAATTGCCTATGCGTCCAGACAATTGACGATTCACGAGCAAAATTATACGACTCACGATTTGGAATTATGTGTTGTTGTTTTTGCATTAAAGACTTGGAGGCACTACTTATATGGGGTCAAAAGTATTATATATACCGACCACAAAAGTCTCCAACATATATTTAATCAGAAACAACTGAACATGAGGCAGTGTAGGTGGATTAAATTGTTAAATGATTACGATTTTGAGATTCGTTACCACCCGGGGAAGGCAAATGTGGTAGCTGACGCTTTGAGTAGAAAGGACAGAGAACCTATGCGGGTAAAATCTATGAATATAATTATTCGTACTAACCTTACTACTCAAATAAAGGAGGCGCAACAAGAAGTTTTAAAAGAGGGAAATTTGAAGAATGAAATACCCAAAGGTTCGGAGAAACATCTTAATATTAGGGAAGACGGAACCCGATATAGGGCTGAAAGAATTTGGGTACCAAAGTTTGGAGATGTGAGAGAAATGGTACTTAAGGAAGCACATAAAACTAGATACTCAATACATCTCGGAGCAGGAAAAACGTACAAATATCTCAAGAAACACTTTTGGTGGTCGGGTATGAAAGCCGATATTGCTAGATATGTAGGAGAATGCTTGACATGTTCTAAGGTCAAAGCTGAACATCAGAAACCATCAGGTCTACTTCAACAACCCGAAATCCCAGAATGGAAATGGGAAAACATTACCATGGATTTCATTACTAAATTGCCAAGGACTGCAAGTGGTTTTGATACTATTTGGGTAGTAGTTGAAGGTCTCACCAAGTCTGCACACTTTCTGCCAATGAGAGAAGATGATAAAATAGAGAACTTGGCGCGATTATACTTGAAGGAAGTTGTCTCCAGATATGGAATACCAGTCTCTATTATCTCTGATAGGGATGGCAGATTTGTTTCAAGGTTTTGGCAGACATTACAACAAGCATTAGGAACTCGTCTAGACATGAGTACTGCCTATCATCCACAAACTGATGGGCAGAATGAAAGGATGATACAGACGCTTGACGACATGCTACGAGCATGTGTTACTGATTTTGGAAATAGTTGGGATCGACATCTACCATTAGCAGAGTTTTCCTACAACAACAGTTACCACTCGAGTATTGAGATGGCACCGTTTGAGACACTTTATGGCAGAAAGTGCAGGTCTCCGATTTTTTGGAGTGAAGTGGGGGATAGAAAAATTACGGGTCCAGAAATTATCCAAGAAACTACCGAGAAAATCATTCAAATTCAACAACGGTTAAAAACCGCCCAAAGTCGACAAAAGAGCTATGCAGACAGTAAAAGAAAAGATATAGAATTTGAAATTGGTAATATGGTTATGCTTAAGGTATCACCTTGGAAAGGTGTTGTTCGATTTGGTAAACGGGGGAAACTGAATCCAAGGTACATTGGACCATTCAAAATTATAGATCGTGTCGGACCAGTAGCTTACCGACTTGAATTACCTCAACAACTCGCCGGCGTACATGATACTTTCCACGTATCGAATCTGAAGAAATGCTTAGCCAAAGAAGATCTCACTATTCCTTTAGATGAAATTCAAATCAATGAAAAACTTCAATTCATTGAAGAAACAGTCGAAATAATGGATCGTGAGGTTAAAGGACTTAAGCAAAACAAAATACCAATCATTAAGGTTCGATGGAATGCTCGTAGAGGACCCGAGTTCACCTGGGAGCGTGAAAATCAGATGAAGAAGAAATACCCACACTTATTTCCAGAAGATGCGTCAACACCTTCAACTGCTTTAAATTTCGGGACGAAATTTATTTAATGGGTAGGTACTGTAGTGACCCGAACTTTTCCATGATTATATATACTAAATGAAAACTATATTTGCATGATTAAATATTTACAACATGTTAAGCAATCAAACTTGTTAAGACTTGATTATTGGAAATGAGTTTATGTAGACAATTGACCACTCAAGTTGACCGACGATTCACGAATGTTAAAACTTGTAAAAATTATATGATGTTATATATATATATATATATATATATATATATATATATATATATATATATATATATATATATATATATATATATATATATATATATATATATATATATATATATATATATATATATATATATAGGTCACATGATATTATGATAAGAAGGTATCTCACTAGGTATATTAACAATGTGTTATATACATAAAATGAGACTATTGAATTAAGAAACTCGAAACGATATATATAACGATTATCGTTATGACAACGACTTACTATGTACATATGTATCATATTAAGATATTATTACACTATATTTAACATGATAAAATGATAATTATTTATATCATTAAGTATGCTAACAATGAACTACATATGTAAAACAAGACTACTAACTTAAGGATTTCAAAACGAGACATATATGTAATGATTATCGTTGTAACGACACTTTAATGTATATATATCATATTAAGATATATTCATACAACATAATATCATAATAATGTAATAATTTAATATCTCATTAGATATAATAAACAATGGGTTAACGATATTAAATGATATCGTTAACTTAAAGGTTTCAAAACAACACTTACACGTAACGACTAACGATGACTTAACGACTCAGTTAAAATGTATATACATGTAGTATTTTAAGATGTATTCATACACTTTTGAAAGACTTCAAGACACATATCAAATTACTTCTACTTAACAAAAATGCTTACAATTACGTCCTCGTTCATTTTCATCAACAATTCTACTCGTATGCACCCGTATTCGTACTCGTACAATACCCAGCTCCTAGATGTATATACTATTGGTATATACACATAATAATTTAGCTCTTAACAGCCCTTGTGAGTCACCAACATTTGGCAACTAGCATTAAATATCTCACAAAATTACAAAAGTATTATAAATCATTCATGAATTATTTACAAGAAAACAAACTTACACAACCTTTATATCTAATCCATATACCAACGAACAAAAACACATACAAACACTTTCATTCTTCAATTTTCGTCATATAATTAATCTCTCTCAAGTTCTATCTTCAAGTTCTAAGTGTTCTTCATAAATTCTATAAGTTCTAGTTTCATAAAATCAAGAATACTTTCAAGTTTGAAAGTCTACTACTAAGCTTTCTAATCCATTCCAAGTAATCATCTAAGATCAAGAAACCTTTGTTACTTACAGTAGGTTATCTTTCTAATTCAAGGTAATACTCATATTCAAACTTTGATTCAATTTCTATAACTATAAACTATCTTAATTCGAGTAAAAATCTTACTTGAACTTGTTTTTGTATCATGATTCTACTTCAAGAACTTTCAAGCCATCCAAGATCCTTTGAAGCTAGATCATTTCTTGTCACTTCCAGTAGGTTTACCTACTAAACTTAAGGTAGTAATGATGTTCATAACATCATTCAATTCCTATATATAAAACTATCATATTCGAAGATTTAAACTTGTAATCACTAGAACATAGTTTAGTTAATTCTAAACTTGTTCACAAATAAAGTTAATCCTTCTAACTTGACTTTTAAAATCAACTAAACACATGTTCTATATCTATATGATATGCTAACTTAATGATTTAAAACATGGAAACACGAAAAACACCGTAAAACCGGACATACGTCGTTGTAGTAACACCGTGGGCTGTTTTGGGTCAGTTAATTAAAAACTATGATAAACTTTGATTTAAATTTTGTTCTTCTGGGAAAATGATTTTTCTTATGAACATGAAACTATATCCAAAAATCACTCAAAGTGGAAGTATGTTTTTCAAAATGGTCATCAAGACGTCGTTCTTTCGACTGAAATGACTACCTCTTACAATATTGACTTGTAACCTGCATTTCCGACTATAAACTTATACTTTTTCTGTTTAGTTTCATAAATTTCAGTTCATTATGAAACCATAGCAACTTGAATCACTCAAAATGGATTTAAAACGAAGAAATTATGGATAAAACAAGATTGGATAATTTTGTTTGTTGTAGCTACGTGAAATTTGTAACAAATCTATACAAATCATAACTTAACTAACTTATATTGTATTATACATGTATTCTAACATATATTATGTAATCTTGGGATACCATAGACACGAATACAATGTTTTGACATATCATATCGACCTATATATATATATATATATATATATATATATATATATATATATATATATATATATATATATCGGAACAACCCTAGAAACTCTATATGTAGTAATGCTTGAGTTAGCTATACAGGGTTGAGGTTGATTCCAAAATAATATATATACTTTGAGTTGTGATCGAGTCTGAGACTTGTAGACACTGGGTCGTGGATTGATTCGAGATAATATATATTGCTTTATTTCTGTACATCTAACAGTGGACAACTAGTTATAGGTTACTAACGAGGACTGCTAACTTAACAAACTCAAATCATTAAAACGTAATAAAAATGTTGTAAATATATTTTGAACATACTTTGATATATATGTACATATTTGTTATAGGTTCGTGAATCGACCAGTGGCCAAGTCTTATTTCCGGCAAAGTAAAAATCTGTGAAAGTGAGTTATAGTCCCACTTTTAAAATCTAATATTTTTGGGATGAGAATACATGCAGCTTTATATATGTTTTACAAAATAGACACAAGTACGTGAAACTACATTTTATGGTTGAATGATCGAAATCGAATATGCCCCTTTTAGCTTGGTAGCCAAAGAATTAGGGAACCGACCCCAAGTTGACGCGAATCCTAAAGGTAGATCTACGGGAACTAACCACCCCCATTCTGGAATTTGGAATGCTTTAGTACTTCGAGTTTATCATGTCTGATGGGTGTCCCGGAATGATGAGGATATTCTATATGCATCTTGTTAATGTCGGTTACCAGGTGTTCACCATATGATTGATTTTTATGCAGATTGCATGTTGTTGAAAAATGGAAATGGAAATCTTGTGGTCTATTATTATGATTTGATAATTATATAGATTAAACCTATAACTCACCAACATTTTTGTTGACGTTTAAAGCATGTTTATTCTCAGGTGATTATTAATATCTTCCGCTGTTGCATGCTAATTTGTGGACAAGAGTTGGAGTCAGCATGCTTGTATTATATTGTTTAAAAACTGCATTCGAAGACTTAAATTGATGTGTAATATTATTGTAAACCATTAGGTAATAATTGTGTGAAAATGCTATATTTCAGATTATCATTATTTGATAATCGTCGTAATATTTTTAAACCTTTATTGATAAAATAAAGGTTATGGTTTGTTTTAAAATCAAATGCAGTCTTTGAAAAAACGTCTCATATAGAGGTCAAAACCTCGCAATGAAATCAATTAATATGGAACGTTTATAATCGATATGAACGGGACATTTCAACTACCGAAAGTTGAACGACGCCACACGCAAAGACCACTTCCCGTTACTTTTCATGGATCAAATGCTAGAGAGGTTAGCGGGAAACCGCTTTTATTGTTTTCTTGATGGTTTTTCGGTCTATTTTCAAATTCCTATCTCGCCCGAGGACCAAGAGAAAACCACTTTCACGTGCCCGTATGGCACATTCTCATGCCGTCTCATGCCCTTTGGCCTTTGTAACGCTCCAGCCACTTTTTAAAGGTGCATGATGGCCATATTCCATGATATGATAGAAGATTTCACGGAGGTGTTCATGGATGACTTTTCGGTCTTCGGTGATACTTTCGATTCATGCCTTCTTAATTTAGAACGGATGTTGGTAAGGTGTGAGAAATCTAATCTCGTGCTCAACTGGGTAAAGTGCCATTTCATGGTACAAGGGGGCATAGTCCTCGGGTACAAGATTTCTAGGAACGGTATTGAGGTGGATCCCGCAAAGGTAACTGCTATTAAGAACCTTCCACCTCCCACCGATGTTAAAGGTGTTCGGAGTTTTCTCAGGCACGCCGGTTTTTACCTGCGGTTCATTAAGGATTTTTCCAAAATCCCTAACCCGATGAACAAACTCCTCGAAAAGGACACACCTTGGAATTTCTCCGAAGAGTGCTAAAAGGCATTCGAACTTCTTAAGGAGAAACTCATCAATGCACATATCATAATTGCTCCGAATTGGTCCCTTCCATTCGAGCTTATGTGTGATGCATCCGATTTTGCTGTTGGCTCTGTTTTGGGCCAAAGGGTCGAGAAACATTTCTGACCCATCTATTATGCAAGCAAGACCTTTGTGACAACCTGAAAATTTCTGACCAAACTTAAACTTAATCTTTATATATTTCTGACACGATAAACAAAGTCTATAATATTGATTCTCAAAATTTTTGAACTAATGTTATATATTCAGTTAACCTTTGACTATTGACCGACGATTCACGAACATCTATTTGTAGATATATATATATATATATATATATATATATATATACAACAAGTTGGAATATTAATTATTAAAATTAATTATAATAACTTGCAATGTGTATTTAAAAACTGATTTATCTATATTAAATAAAGATATATACATATATATAATTACAAGTTATTTAGTAAAAGATAGTAACATTCGTTTGTTGATTCGATTGATATTAGATAAGTTAACTAAAATGTTTAAGATGAATAAGTAAAACACTAAATTGCTACCGTACCCGAAAAGCTACAATGTTTTCGAAAACCACTATTTGCTACAGTAAAAACGACTTTGCTACAATAAATACTATTTACTACAGTAAAAACAAACTTTGCTACAGTAAATACTATTTGCTAAAGTAAACACTATTTGCTACAATAACACTATTGCTATAATAAACACTATTTGCTGCAGTGAATAATATGTCGACAAACAAGAAAACAAAACATATTGGGTGCGTACCAGCTGGCCATGCGATCGCATGGCATATGAGCATGAAACCCATGCGATCGCATGGGGATCAATCTCAGTAAACATCTATAAAGCTCGCACATTTCTGCCTCAACACACACACACACACATAAATTACTCTGTATTATATTTATATTTATATTATTATTATTATTATTATTATTATTATTATTATTATTAATAATATTATTAATATTATTATTATTATTATTATTATTAAGATTAATATTATTATTATTATTATTAATCTTATTATTATTATCAGTAGTATAAATATTATTATTATTATTAGTATTATACATAAAATACTACGACGAAGTACTGCTCAAATGATTTCAAACCGAGTTTTCAAATGAGTCAAAGCCAAGGAAACTATGGGTTATAGCTATGGAGGTTATGGGTAATGTTCATGGGTATTGTTCGCAAGTCAAACCTAGTGTTTATTATCTCCGTTGCGTCTGCGTACTTTCCTACAATATTGAATCACAATATTGATATGTGAGCATTCATATCTTATCTTTTATACATTAATAGTGTATCCAGGTCTAGTGCTCGAGTATATATGTTTATACATGCTTGTATGCTTTAATTTTGTCATTAGATAGTTTATGATGAATCACAAATTTGATACATATGCTACTGATATAAAGTATATGATATGCATGTCGTTGGAAAGCTATCGAAAAATTAATAACTTTTCATTTAGAAATCGCGTGATTTCGATGAACAGATTAAAAGATATGGTCAACTGAATTATGTTTGACGTTAATTGAAATTGTGTTTAAAACTGTAAACTAATATTTAAATAACTTGTCTATGAGATTGATAAATTGAATTTTTAGATATTACTAATCGAATAAATGAATTTATATATAAGGCGCGTCTCGTTTTGTTGAACAATTGTCAAAGTTGACCGTTTTATCATGTTTTAAAGCTTTATAAACACTATAATCTGATTCTACAAATTTTGGAAAAACTATGTGAAATAATAAAATATTTTCGATTGCCATAATAATTCAAATATAATATAACTCCTAAAATAAGTAATATTTTGAGTTTGATAAACTATAAATTCGACTTATACTATGTTAATAAACATGTATAGATTTAAAGATCATATTGGATCAGGTTGACTTTTGAGATGACTTTTGTTAACTTTTGCATGTCGGTCTCGATCATTTGGATGGTGATACACTATGACCCGACTGAGCTTATTAGACGTGTATTGACCAACATATGTTCTCTAGGTTGAGATCTACGGTTATTTGCATTCCGAGTTTCGGTCACATTTCGGTGAATGACCTTATGTACTGCTAAGGTGAGTTTCATTTGCTCCCTTTTTAATTGCTTTTGCAATCTATATTTTTGGGATGAGAATACATGCACTTTATTTTAAACGCAATGGATACAAGTACATACTAAATTCTACACCGAGTTTGAACCGAAAATCCCTTAGCTTTGGTAACTAGTAACTGCCGGTTATAAGAACTGGTGGGCGCGAGTAGTTATATATGGATCCATAGGGCTTGACATCCCCATCTGTTCCAGGTATAGAAACCCTAGCCTAAACTATAAAACAGATGTATGCTATTTGAGTTTAGTACACGTTGGTTGGCATGTATTGTACATGTTGGTTGCATGTTTGTTAAAACAAGGGTACTTATTATATATACGTTAAAGTTTATTTACCAGGGTGCTCAATCTTGTAGAATATTTTGATAAACGTTTCTGGATGAAACAACTGAAATCTTGTGATCCACCATTATATACAAATTATACGCAACATTAAAACTATGAACTCACCAACCTTTGTGTTGACACTTTTAAGCATGTTTATTCTCAGGTTCCTAGAAGTCTTCCGCTTTTTGCTTATATGTTATACAAGCTATGTGCATAGAGTCATACATGCTTTATTCGAGAAAACGTTGCATTCGCAAATTTATCACCATGTATCTTATTTTGACTGCATTGTCAACGGATGTAGTATTATAAACTATTATTTACGGTGATTGTCTATATGTAGAAATTATCAGACGTCAAAAACCTTGGAATTAGATATTCATTTATGGTGTGCCTTTTCAAAAGAATGCAATGTTTACAAAACGTATCATGTAGAGGTCAGTACCTCACTGTGAGATCGATGAATGATGTATTCGTCCAAATGGATTTCGACGGGTCATCACAGTTGGTATCAGAGCTTGAGGTCATAGGGAACCAGAATTTGCATTAGTGTGTTTAACTAGTAATTGTTAGGATGCATTAGTGAGTCTGAACTATGTCCGTATCTGTTTTTACCTAGTTTTACTTATCATTTCTTGTCGGAAATTACATGTTTATCATTCTTAAGTCTAGACACATCTTACTGCATTGATTGCATGAATAGTGTATAGACAAAATTCATATCTTAGCGTATCTGCTAATTCATATCTTAGCATATCTGTTACTGTAACTTTTCTTGATATCTTCCGAAAATTCCTCCGTGATTTATGGAATTTTGGTATTATAAATACATATGTAAATTATGTATTGAAGAGTATCAATCTAAATTCTATAATCTATTTCATAACAAAAATCATCTCCCTAATTATACAAGATGGATCCCGTATCTAGTTCAAATTTCTTAAACTTCGACAGCTATTCCGATATGGATATTCACCTGAACTCCGAAGACAGTGTAACCGGAATGGATCAACCAATCAGCCATCACCTATTCTAGATGAATTGGGGATGGGTTCATAGCCTGCTTAGTCATTGAAGACAAGAAGAAGGTGATCCCTTCCATCCACTATATTTCCCTCTTGGGGAAGAACCTGAAGCACTTATGAAAGGACCCGTTCATATACATTATAAACGATTCACAATAGTTGATTACATCGCGAGGTATTTGACCTCTATATGATACATTTTACAAACATTGCATTCGTTTTTAAAAGACAAACTTTCTTTACAACGAAAGTTGACGGCATGCACACCATTTCATAATACATCCAACTATAATTGACATAATAATAATCTTGATGAACTCAATGACTCGAATGCAACGTCTTTCAAAATATGCCATGAATGACTCCAAGTAATATCCTTAAAATGAGCTAATGCACAGCGGAAGATTTCTTTAATACCTGAGAATAAACATGCTTTAAAGTGTCAACCAAAAGGTTGGTGAGTTCATAGGTTTATCATAACAATCATTTCAATATATTAATAGACCACAAGATTTCCGTTTATAAATATATGTACACTCGCAAGTGTATAAAAGTATTCTATAAGTTGTAGGCACCCGGTAACAAGCCTTAACGTTCATGTTTTACCCTCTAAAGTACACCAGATCAGGTGTGTTTAAAATAACCTCGAAGTACTAAAGCATCCCATAGTCAGGATGGGGTTTGTCAGGCCCAATAGATCTATCTTTAGGATTCGCGCCTACCGTACATAGACAAGTAGTTTAATGTTACCAAGCTAAGGGTATATTTCTGGTTTAAACCCACGTAGAATTAGTTTTAGTACTTGTGCCTATTTCGTAAAACATTTATAAAAACAACGCATGTATTCTCAGTCCCAAAAATATATATAAAAGGGAGCAAATGAAACTCACCATACTGTATTTCGTAGTAAAAATACATATAACGTCATTTAACAAGTGCAAGGTTGGCCTCGGATTCATGAACCTATATTAATTATATATATTTATATGTTGGTCAATATTTGTCTAACAATTTTTGGTCAAGTCATAGTGTACCACAATCCTAATGCTCGAGACTAATATGCAAAAGTCAACAAAAACTATAGTCGTTTTATATATTTAAATATATTTATTAGATTTTATAATAATAAAAGTCATTTATTAATAAAAATTTATATTAACGTTTATATATGATAAAATATACTTTTATATATCTTAAGTAGTAAAATTTATAAAGTTCACTTAATATAGTAAAACTATAGTGGTAAGTATTATTAATGTAATTATATTACGCGTGGTGAAAAATATCTTTGTATCCCCTATTTATTTGATAAAATAATATTGATCATAATAATAATAAGTAAAAGTTGTATTATTTTGTAATAATAATTATTATTATTCTATAAAAAAATAACAATATTTATATTTACTAAAAATGTTATTATGATAAAATGATAATACTAACATAATAGTAATAATGATATTTTATAATAACAATGATATTTCTATTAAAATAATAACGACGATAGTAATAATAATCATTTTAACAATAATACTAAAATTCAGTTGACTATAACTTCAAATCCGTTCATCGAAACCATTCGATATCTAAATGAAAAGTTCTTAATTTTTCGCTAGCTTTCCAATGACATGCATATCATATACCCTATCTCAGTAGCATATGTATCTAATTCAAGATTCAACAAACCTATCTAAGGACAATATCGAATGTACAAGCATGCATAATCCTATATACTCGAGCACTAGTCAGGGATACACTATTGATATATAAAAGTTAAGTTATGAGTGCTCACGTATCAATATTGAGATTCAATATTGCAGGAAAGTACGTAGACGCAACGGAGATGATAAACACTAGATTGACCTCACGAGCATACCCATGAACCATACCCATCACCTCCATAGCTATAACCCATAATTTCCTTAGCTTCGACTCATTAAAAAGCCTATTTTGAAATCACTCGGACATCACTCCGTCGTAATATTTTATGTATACTAATAATATCTTGAAATAATACAGAGCAAATATATATATATATATATGTAAATCGATTGAGAGAGTTTAGAGAAATATATTTTCAAGTTTCTATGAAATAATGAAACATATTGAATTCTATTTATAATAGATTTTTGAATTATTAAAGTGAATTATTAAAGTATGAATTATTAAAGTGAATTATTAAAGTATGAATTATTAAAGTGAATTATTAAAGTATGAATTATTAAAGTGAATTATTAAAGTATGAATTATTAAAGTGAATTATTAAAATATGAATTATTAAAGTAAATTATTAAAGTTAAAGTAAAGTAAAAGTAAAAGTAAAGTAAAGGTAAAGTTAAAGTATAGTAAAAGTATAAAAACTATGTATGTATAATAATCGTATAAATATATATAATATTAATTTAAATCATTATATATATTTAATGAAATAAAATATAAATATCGTTATATTTATTATACTGGTTAAGTAATGAGTTGTCAAAAGTGATTCTAGATATTTATAAAAGTTATATACGTTTTAATAATAAAGTTCTTTTTAAACTGAAAACGTTTTTGTACGTTTGAAAATAGATTAATAGAATATTATGGAAACCAATTCTCCACTAGCTTTTGTCTAACTTTCGTAAATGACACTTTTTATTTTTATTTATAAATAGCTTTACAAATTATTCCGAATATCGTTAAGAGGAATAGATTTTCTCAAATCATAGTAGACCTCTCAACAGAGACTTGTAATCATAATTCAATGTTTCTGATAATTCAATCATTTAATATATATTTTTTTTTAATTTTGTCGATAATCATATTGAAACAAATACATTCATATAAAGCATTATACATTTAAATACTTTGTTAACATTTTCAATTTATAACATATACACATATACATACATATTCATATATGTTCATTTAATGGTTCGTGAATCATTGGAATTTGGTCGAGGTTTAAATGAATGTATAAACATAGTTTAAAATCCTTGAGATTTAACTTAACAAACATTGCTTATCGTGTCAGAATAATATAAAGATAAAGTTTAAATTTAGTCGGAAATTTCCGGGTCGTCACAGTACCTACCCGTTAAAGAAATTTCGTCCCCAAAATTTGATAGAGGTCGTTATGGCTAACAATGAGAATGTTATTATGACGATTATGAATGTTTATCATGTCTAAGAAGTATGGATAAAATAATTCGATTACTCGAAGCGTATGAGGGAAGTTATCGTAAATGAAGGAAATAAGATTATAGTGATTCGTCATATCTTTTGACGTCATCACAATTGATCTCCGAATTTAAAGAAAATCTTTGTAATCTATGTTGGATTTGATGCTTCGGTGATTAAGGAGATTATGATTCTCTTCGAATTAATACGATAATCCATCTTGATTTCTCTGTCGGGTATTTCACTATAAATCCACCTCCTTCGTTTCCTTACAACTCACACCTTCTATTCTTTCTCCCTCAACTCATATTTTAAAGTATTTGTCAATATGCTTCATCCAGTACTGATTCTCGATATACTCCTCACTTTCATATATGTCGTTCTTCTTTTTCATCTGCCTCCGGAAGAATCTATTTACTTCTACTATACTTTCGGTTTTATAGTGTTTTTAGTTCTTCCGTGTCTTTATATTGCTATATGCATCGATATATACGGTTTATAATTTTTGGGTGGTTGTTGGGTTTTATATCTTCCCTTATATTTCAAAGCCCCTGCTTTTGTCTTCTATAATCATTGACATCTACAGTTAATGCTCCCTTCTATTTGCTGCGATTTATACTCCAATTTCTATTTTGGAGTTTTGTCCTTTCGTTTCTTCTTCTTGCGATTAAGCAACGTTTGTAATGGTCCAGTATTCGCAGATATAAATTTCAGAATGAACATAGTTAATGTTCTAAGAAGGAAATGGTAATGGCACGATCTTGATTTGTTAATTTACCAGAATAACCTGAAAAGTCCGAATCATCAAGAAAATATATTCTTGATATTTTTAGAGATTAAATAGAATACAAGAGTCGTGTAACATGAAACATGATGAAGGCATGGTCTGTGAATCGTCATGTCCCATTAGAAACTCAGCATGACTTACTGTAATATAATCACGTTGATCAAGTGTCATTATATTATACTAACTCATGCTTCAGTTCCCAACACTACTTCAAAACATTCATAATTTAAACTCGAAAGTTTGTAGAATATAGAAACTAATAGTTTCTTATATGATGTAACACTGATAGCGCAAAGAGATAAATGACTTCAGATAAGATTAGTTGTGAAAATATCTTCAGAAATATCGCGGATATTTATAATGAAAGATACGATAATATCTTAGAATTTCTAATATTGATGGATGATGATGACGATTTGTCTGTAAAGGTTTAGAATAAAAAGTAAGGTATTCGTTAATGACTTTAGCAGGCACTGAATCATTTGGATTCTTTGAAGGTAGATTTAGTCTTTGTGATTTGTCCACAGCCTCCTTCATAGTCTGTTCAATCCGTTTTCCAGTTTCAAACCTTCTCTTTTTCTCAGCTTTACCACCTTACTATTCTTTGTCATCAAACTTTTTACTGTTAAGATCGTTTACAGTTTTTGATGCTTCATCAGCATTTCAAGAACTAGTTTGCAGTTCAAAATATTTTTCAGAACTTCACATTCAAATTATGTAAGTCCAGGAGATAGACGTTTTACGTACACATATAACTGTTGGCGTGGACATGCTGCGAGATTTCAAAATACTGGTTACTGTTTTCCGATGATTCATATGACAATTCTCATTACAAGATGCGAATGAGTAAATGATGTGATTTCAATAAATATAATGATTTTTCGAAAAGTCAAAGATAATTGAAGTTGTTGGTAAGTTTATTGCTAAGGTGGCGAGATATGAAAGGTCCCCAGTAACGATGACGAAAGGGCAACGTATCTATCGAGGTTATAATAAGACTAGTCCGACTGAAAACTCGAAGTTGACTTGCTGGAGCTGTGACAAAACTGTCTACTTTGAAAAGGAATTGAAAAGTCATTTTAGCTAATAAATGCCAAAGGGTCTGACACAGATACGCGTCGAACTATGACTTTGGCTTCGAGAGCATTTTAGGTACATAAATGTGGGTAATATGTGGTTGGATCATCATCTCAATTGTTCATTGTTTGAAGTGTCTTCGAAAACTTCGGAGAGTTTGAACACAGTTTGTAATCGTTAATATACATATGATGTTCTAACACAGTTTTGAAGTCAAAGTATAGCTTTGAAAGATGTAGGAATCTAAGAGTGATGTCTTCTGTTAAATCATGACTTGGATTTTGATTTGTCAAAATCAGAATACGTAATCAAATTTGGGTGAGAATGGTTGTTTTGATTTCTATACAAGAATGTATATTGTTGTGAGATTTTGGGAGTATAGTTGATGATTTGCTTAATCAGATTCGAAAAATGTAACATATTAATTGTGAATTTAAATAACTCTCGGGTATTACCTACCCGTTAAAATTTTTTTTTTTTTCACAATTAATATTTTGTACAACATAATTTTATTACAGTCTTTATGAAAATATATATGTGCATATTTTCTTCAGATGTAACATAGATTTAATGAGTTAATATTAAATTAAACTCATTTGATTTACGGTTGAAACTAGAACTGAATAATCCCTAAAGACTTTAGAAATTACATAACTTTTACGGAGTATTTATTCAATAAAATTGAAATTATGAATTAATACTTCGTTATTTGTTGGTGTTTGTAACCCTTGCACCATATTCTCTAAAGCCACTACTCGAGCGCGAAGCTCGTTGACTTCTTCTATTACACCGGGGTGATTGTCGGTTCGGACGAGCGGATAAATAAAATCTAGAATTTGATGTAGTATATAATCGTGACGAGATACTCTGGAAATGAGAGAGAAAATGGTGTTTCAGACCGGTTCGCCTGTAAGTGCTTCAGGTTCATCGTCAAGAGGGCATTGTGGTGGATGGAAGGGATCACCTTCTTCTTGTCTCCAATTATTGAGGAGGCTACGAACCTATCCCCAATTCATCCAGAATAGATGATGGCTAATTGGTTGATCCATTCCGGTCACACTGCTTTCGGAGCTTGAGTGGGATTCCATATCGGAATTCGAGGGACTTGAACTAATGACGAATTCTATTTCGTTCGATTGAATAAAGGATTTTTTGATATGAAATGATTTTTCGGCTATCGAGTGGTATTCTAATTACATAGAATATCTATATATATAGCGCAAAAGATTTCGTAGATTACGGAGGAAATTACGTGGTATGTCAGGCAAAGTTTACAGTAACAGATACGCTAAAATATGGATTAGCAGATACGCTAATATATGAATTTTGTCTGTACACTATTCATGCAATCAATGCAGTAAGACGTGTCTAGACTAAGAATGATAAGTAGACAATTTCTGACAAAAATGATAAGCAAAACTTTTGACATGCAGACACGGTCGAAGTCCAGGCTCACTAATGCATCCTAATGACTATCAGTTAGACACACTAATGCAGACCTGGTTCGCTAAGACCACCGCTCTGATACCAACTGAAAGGACCCGTTCATATACATTATAAACGATTCACAATAGTTGATTACATCGCGAGGTATTTGACCTCTATATGATACATTTTACAAACATTGCATTCGTTTTTAAAAGACAAACTTTCTTTACAACGAAAGTTGACGGCATGCACACCATTTCATAATACATCCAACTATAATTGACATAATAATAATCTTGATGAACTCAATGACTCGAATGCAATGTCTTTCAAAATATGCCATGAATGACTCCAAGTAATATCCTTAAAATGAGCTAATGCACAGCGGAAGATTTCTTTAATACCTGAGAATAAACATGCTTTAAAGTGTCAACCAAAAGGTTGGTGAGTTCATAGGTTTATCATAACAATCATTTCAATATATTAATAGACCACAAGATTTCCGTTTATAAATATATGTACACTCGCAAGTGTATAAAAGTATTCTATAAGTTGTAGGCACCCGGTAACAAGCCTTAACGTTCATGTTTTACCCTCTGAAGTACACCAGATCAGGTGTGTTTAAAATAACCTCGAAGTACTAAAGCATCCCATAGTCAGGATGGGGTTTGTCAGGCCCAATAGATCTATCTTTAGGATTCGCGCCTACCGTACATAGACAAGTAGTTTAATGTTACCAAGCTAAGGGTATATTTCTGGTTTAAACCCACGTAGAATTAGTTTTAGTACTTGTGCCTATTTCGTAAAACATTTATAAAAACAGCGCATGTATTCTCAGTCCCAAAAATATATATAAAAGGGAGCAAATGAAACTCACCATACTGTATTTCGTAGTAAAAATACATATAACGTCATTTAACAAGTGCAAGGTTGGCCTCGGATTCATGAACCTATATTAATTATATATATTTATATGTTGGTCAATATTTGTCTAACAATTTTTGGTCAAGTCATAGTGTACCACAATCCTAATGCTCGAGACTAATATGCAAAAGTCAACAAAAGTCAACTTGACCCAAAATGACTTCTAAAATTTATACGTGTTTATTATATAACTTAACTATAGTCGTTTTATATATTTAAATATATTTATTAGATTTTATAATAATAAAAGTCATTTATTAATAAAAATTTATATTAACGTTTATATATGATAAAATATACTTTTATATATCTTAAGTATTAAAATTTATAAAGTTCACTTAATATAGTAAAACTATAGTGGTAAGTATTATTAATGTAATTATATTACGCGTGGTGAAAAATATCTTTGTATCCCCTATTTATTTGATAAAATAATATTGATCATAATAATAATAAGTAAAAGTTGTATTATTTTGTAATAATAATTATTATTATTCTATAAAAAAATAACAATATTTATATTTACTAAAAATGTTATTATGATAAAATGATAATACTAACATAATAGTAATAATGATATTTTATAATAACAATGATATTTCTATTAAAATAATAACAACGATAGTAATAATAATCATTTTAACAATAATACTAAAATTCAGTTGACTATAACTTCAAATCCGTTCATCGAAACCATTCGATATCTAAATGAAAAGTTCTTAATTTTTCGCTAGCTTTCCAATGACATGCATATCATATACCCTATCTCAGTAGCATATGTATCTAATTCAAGATTCAACAAACCTATCAAAGGACAATATCGAATGTACAAGCATGCATAATCCTATATACTCGAGCACTAGTCAGGGATACACTATTGATATATAAAAGTTAAGTTATGAGTGCTCACGTATCAATATTGAGATTCAATATTGCAGGAAAGTACGTAGACGCAACGGAGATGATAAACACTAGATTGACCTCACGAGCATACCCATGAACCATACCCATCACCTCGATAGCTATAACCCATAATTTCCTTAGCTTCGACTCATTAAAAAGCCTATTTTGAAATCACTCGGACATCACTCCGTCGTAATATTTTATGTATACTAATAATATCTTGAAATAATACAGAGCAAATATATATATATATATATATATATATATATATATATATATATATATATATATATATATATATATATATATATATATATATATATATATATATATATATGTAAATCGATTGAGAGAGTTTAGAGAAATATATTTTCAAGTTTCTATGAAATAATGAAACATATTGAATTCTATTTATAATAGATTTTTGAATTATTAAAGTGAATTATTAAAGTATGAATTATTAAAGTAAATTATTAAAGTATGAATTATTAAAGTGAATTATTAAAGTATGAATTATTAAAGTGAATTATTAAAATATGAATTATTAAAGTGAATTATTAAAATATGAATTATTAAAGTAAATTATTAAAGTTAAAGTAAAGTAAAAGTTAAAGTAAAGTAAAGGTAAAGTTAAAGTATAGTAAAAGTATAAAAACTATGTATGTATAATAATCGTATAAATATATATAATATTAATTTAAATCGTTATATATATTTAATGAAATAAAATATAAATATCGTTATATTTATTATACTGGTTAAGTAATGAGTTGTCAAAAGTGATTCTAGATATTTATAAAAGTTATATACGTTTTAATAATAAAGTTCTTTTTAAACTGAAAACGTTTTTGTACGTTTGAAAATAGATTAATAGAATATTATGGAAACCAATTCTCCACTAGCTTTTGTCTAACTTTCGTAAATGACACTTTTTATTTTTATTTATAAATAGCTTTACAAATTATTCCGAATATCGTTAAGAGGAATAGATTTTCTCAAATCATAGTAGACCTCTCAACAGAGACTTGTAATCATAATTCAATGTTTCTGATAATTCAATCATTTAATATATATATTTTTTTAATTTTGTCGATAATCATATTGAAACAAATACATTCATATAAAGCATTATACATTTAAATACTTTGTTAACATTTTCAATTTATAACATATACACATATACATACATATTCATATATGTTCATTTAATGGTTCGTGAATCATTGGAATTTGGTCGAGGTTTAAATGAATGTATAAACATAGTTTAAAATCCTTGAGATTTAACTTAACAAACATTGCTTATCGTGTCAGAATAATATAAAGATAAAGTTTAAATTTAGTCGGAAATTTCCGGGTCGTCACAGTACCTACCCATTAAAGAAATTTCGTTCCCGAAATTTGATAGAGGTCGTTATGGCTAACAATGAGAATGTTATTATGACGATTATGAAGTTTTATCATGTCTAAGAAGTATGGATAAAATAATTCGATTACTCGAAGCGTATGAGGGAAGTTATCGTAAATGAAGGAAATAAGATTATAGTGATTCGTCATATCTTTTGACGTCATCACAATTGATCTCCGAATTTAAAGAAAATCTTTGTAATCTATGTTGGATTTGATGCTTCGGTGATTAAGGAGATTATGATTCTCTTTGAATTAATACGATAATCCATCTTGATTTCTCTGTCGGGTATTTCACTATAAATCCACCTCCTTCGTTTCCTTACAACTCACACCTTCTATTCTTTCTCCCTCAACTCATATTTTAAAGTATTTGTCAATATGCTTCATCCAGTACTGATTCTCGATATACTCCTCACTTTCATATCTGTCGTTCTTCTTTTTCATCTGCCTCCGGAAGAATCTATTTACTTCTACTATACTTTCGGTTTTATAGTGTTTTTAGTTCTTCCGTGTCTTTATATTGCTATATGCATCGATATATACAGTTTATAATTTTTGTGTGGTTGTTGGGTTTTATATCTTCCCTTATATTTCAAAGCCCCTGCTTTTGTCTTCTATAATCATTGACATCTACAGTTAATGCTCCCTTCTATTTGCTGCGATTTATACTCCAATTTCTATTTTGGAGTTTTGTCCTTTCGTTTCTTCTTCTTGCGATTAAGCAACGTTTGTAATGGTCCAGTATTCGCAGATATGAATTTCAGAATGAACATAGTTAATGTTCTAAGAAGGAAATGGTAATGGCACGATCTTGATTTGTTAATTTACCAGAATAACCTGAAAAGTCCGAATCATCAAGAAAATATATTCTTGATATTTTTAGAGATTAAATAGAATACAAGAGTCGTGTAACATGAAACATGATGAAGGCATGGTCTGTGAATCGTCATGTCCCATTAGAAACTCAGCATGACTTACTGTAATATAATCACGTTGATCAAGTGTCATTATATTATACTAACTCATGCTTCAGTTCCCAACACTACTTCAAAACATTCATAATTTAAACTCAAAAGTTTATAGAATATAGAAACTAATAGTTTCTTATATGATGTAACACTGGTAGCGCAAAGAGATAAATGACTTCAGATAAGATTAGTTGTGAAAATATCTTCAGAAATATCGCGGATATTTATAATGAAAGATACGATAATATCTTAGAATTTCTAATATTGATGGATGATGATGACGATTTGTCTGTAAAGGTTTAGAATAAAAAGTAAGGTATTCGTTAATGACTTTAGCAGGCACTGAATCATTTGGATTCTTTGAAGGTAGATTTAGTCTTTGTGATTTGTCCACAGCCTCCTTCATAGTCTGTTCAATCCGTTTTCCAGTTTCAAACCTTCTCTTTTTCTCAGCTTTACCACCTTACTATTCTTTGTCATCAAACTTTTTACTGTTAAGATCGTTTACAGTTTTTGATGCTTCGTCAGCATTTCAAGAACTAGTTTGCAGTTCAAAATATTTTTCAGAACTTCACATTCAAATTATGTAAGTCCAGGAGATAGACGTTTTACGTACACATATAACTGTTGGCGTAGACATGCTGCGAGATTTCAAAATACTGGTTACTGTTTTCCGATGATTCATATGACAATTCTCGTTACAAGATGCGAATGAGTAAATGATGTGATTTCAATAAATATAATGATTTTTCGAAAAGTCAAAGATAATTGAAGTTGTTGGTAAGTTTATTGCTAAGGTGGCGAGATATGAAAGGTCCCCAGTAACGATGACGAAAGGGCAACGTATCTATCGAGGTTATAATAAGACTAGTCCGACTGAAAACTCGAAGTTGACTTGCTGGAGCTGTGACAAAACTGTCTACTTTGAAAAGGAATTGAAAAGTCATTTTAGCTAATAAATGCCAAAGGGTCTGACACGGATACGCGTCGAACTATGACTTTGGCTTCGAGAGCATTTTAGGTACATAAATGTGGGTAATATGTGGTTGGATCATCATCTCAATTGTTCATTGTTTGAAGTGTCTTCTAAAACTTCGGAGAGTTTGAACACAGTTTGTAATCGTTAATATACATATGATGTTCTAACACAGTTTTGAAGTCAAAGTATAGTTTTGAAAGATGTAGGAATCTAAGAGTGATGTCTTCTGTTAAATCATGACTTGGATTTTGATTTGTCAAAATCAGAATACGTAATCAAATTTGGGTGAGAATGGTTGTTTTGATTTCTATACAAGAATGTATATTGTTGTGAGATTTTGGGAGTATAGTTGATGATTTGCTTAATCAGATTCGAAAAATGTAACATATTAATTGTGAATTTAAATAACTCTCGGGTATTACCTACCCGTTAAATTTTTTTTTTTTCACAATTAATATTTTGTACAACATAATTTTATTACAGTCTTTATGAAAATATATATGTGCATATTTTCTTCAGATGTAACATAGATTTAATGAGTTAATATTAAATTAAACTCATTTGATTTACGCTTGAAACTAGAACTGAATAATCCCTAAAGACTTTAGAAATTACATAACTTTTACGGAGTATTTATTCAATAAAATTGAAATTATGAATTAATACTTCGTTATTTGTTGGTGTTTGTAACCCTTGCACCATATTCTCTAAAGCCACTACTCGAGCGCGAAGCTCGTTGACTTCTTCTATTACACCGGGGTGATTGTCGGTTCGGACGAGCGGATAAATAAAATCTAGAATTTGATGTAGTATATAATCGTGACGAGATACTCTGGAAATGAGAGAGAAAATGGTGTTTCGGACCGGTTCGCCTGTAAGTGCTTCAGGTTCATCGTCAAGAGGGCATTGTGGTGGATGGAAGGGATCACCTTCTTCTTGTCTCCAATTATTGAGGAGGCTACGAACCTATCCCCAATTCATCCAGAATAGATGATGGCTAATTGGTTGATCCATTCCGGTCACACTGCTTTCGGAGCTTGAGTGGGATTCCATATCGGAATTCGAGGGACTTGAACTAATGACGAATTCTATTTCGTTCTATTGAATAAAGGATTTTTTGATATGAAATGATTTTTCGGCTATCGAGTGGTATTCTAATTACATAGAATATCTATATATATAGCGCAAAAGATTTCGTAGATTACGGAGGAAATTACGTGATATGTCAGGCAAAGTTTACAGTAACAGATACGCTAAAATATGGATTAGCAGATACGCTAATATATGAATTTTGTCTGTACACTATTCATGCAATCAATGCAGTAAGACGTGTCTAGACTAAGAATGATAAGTAGACAATTTCCGACAAAAATGATAAGCAAAACTTTTGACATGCAGACACGGTCGAAGTCCAGGCTCACTAATGCATCCTAATGACTATCAGTTAGACACACTAATGCAGACCTGGTTCGCTAAGACCACCGCTCTGATACCAACTGAAAAGACCCGTTCATATACATTATAAACGATTCACAATAGTTGATTACATCGCGAGGTATTTGACCTCTATATGATACATTTTACAAACATTGCATTCGTTTTTAAAAGACAAACTTTCTTTACAACGAAAGTTGACGGCATGCACACCATTTCATAATACATCCAACTATAATTGACATAATAATAATCTTGATGAACTCAATGACTCGAATGCAACGTCTTTCAAAATATGCCATGAATGACTCCAAGTAATATCCTTAAAATGAGCTAATGCACAGCGGAAGATTTCTTTAATACCTGAGAATAAACATGCTTTAAAGTGTCAACCAAAAGGTTGGTGAGTTCATAGGTTTATCATAACAATCATTTCAATATATTAATAGACCACAAGATTTCCGTTTATAAATATATGTACACTCGCAAGTGTATAAAAGTATTCTATAAGTTGTAGGCACCCGGTAACAAGCCTTAACGTTCATGTTTTACCCTCTGAAGTACACCAGATCAGGTGTGTTTAAAATAACCTCGAAGTACTAAAGCATCCCATAGTCAGGATGGGGTTTGTCAGGCCCAATAGATCTATCTTTAGGATTCGCGCCTACCGTACATAGACAAGTAGTTTAATGTTACCAAGCTAAGGGTATATTTCTGGTTTAAACCCACGTAGAATTAGTTTTAGTACTTGTGCCTATTTCGTAAAACTTTTATAAAAACAGCGCATGTATTCTCAGTCCCAAAAATATATATAAAAGGGAGCAAATGAAACTCACCATACTGTATTTCGTAGTAAAAATACATATAACATCATTTAACAAGTGCAAGGTTGGCCTCGGATTCATGAACCTATATTAATTATATATATTTATATGTTGGTCAATATTTGTCTAACAATTTTTGGTCAAGTCATAGTGTACCACAATCCTAATGCTCGAGACTAATATGCAAAAGTCAACAAAAGTCAACTTGACCCAAAATGACTTCTAAAATTTATACGTGTTTATTATATAACTTAACTATAGTCGTTTTATATATTTAAATATATTTATTAGATTTTATAATAATAAAAGTCATTTATTAATAAAAATTTATATTAACGTTTATATATGATAAAATATACTTTTATATATCTTAAGTAGTAAAATTTATAAAGTTCACTTAATATAGTAAAACTATAGTGGTAAGTATTATTAATGTAATTATATTACGCGTGGTGAAAAATATCTTTGTATCCCCTATTTATTTGATAAAATAATATTGATCATAATAATAATAAGTAAAAGTTGTATTATTTTGTAATAATAATTATTATTATTCTATAAAAAAATAACAATATTTATATTTACTAAAAATGTTATTATGATAAAATGATAATACTAACATAATAGTAATAATGATATTTTATAATAACAATGATATTTCTATTAAAATAATAACGACGATAGTAATAATAATCATTTTAACAATAATACTAAAATTCAGTTGACTATAACTTCAAATCCGTTCATCGAAACCATTCGATATCTAAATGAAAAGTTCTTAATTTTTCGCTAGCTTTCCAATGACATGCATATCATATACCCTATCTCAGTAGCATATGTATCTAATTCAAGATTCAACAAACCTATCTAAGGACAATATCGAATGTACAAGCATGCATAATCCTATATACTCGAGCACTAGTCAGGGATACACTATTGATATATAAAAGTTAAGTTATGAGTGCTCACGTATCAATATTGAGATTCAATATTGCAGGAAAGTACGTAGACGCAACGGAGATGATAAACACTAGATTGACCTCACGAGCATACCCATGAACCATACCCATCACCTCCATAGCTATAACCCATAATTTCCTTAGCTTCGACTCATTAAAAAGCCTATTTTGAAATCACTCGGACATCACTCCGTCGTAATATTTTATGTATACTAATAATATCTTGAAATAATACAGAGCAAATATATATATATATATATATATGTAAATCAATTGGAATTTGGTTCGTGAATATAATTACATATACATACATATTCATATATGTTCATATATGGTTCGTGAATCATTGGAATTTGGTCGAGGTTTAAATGAATGTATAAACATAGTTTAAAATCCTTGAGATTTAACTTAACAAACATTGCTTATCGTGTCAGAATAATATAAAGATAAAGTTTAAATTTAGTCGGAAATTTCCGGGTCGTCACAACTTACCGGCGAACCTGTTCGAAACACCGTTTTCTCTCTCATTTTCAGAGTATCTCGTCACGATAATATACTATCTCAAATTCTGAATCTTATTCATCCGCTCGTCCGAACCAACAATCATTCCATTATAATAGAAGAAGTCAATGAGCTTCGCGCTCGGATATTAGCTTTGGAGAATATGGTGCAAAGGTTACAAGCACCAGCAGCATCACCGGAATCAACAGTACCACCGACAACAACACCAACCATTCCATTACCACCACCAACAACAACCGCATCGCACACCTCAACATCACAATCTGTACCTCGAACATCAACGTCATACGCACCATAGATACCAAGGAATACCAGCAACAACAAACGATGAAGTATCGATTCATAACTTCATCTAAGAAATTTTCTGCAGAGAATATGTAGTTTCTAAAAGTTTTAGAGATTACTTATTCTAGTTCTAATTATAAACCAGATGAGTGAGCGAATAGAAATGATGAAATAAAACCCTGATCGGAATGGTGTACGATTTACAAGCTAGATTTGTTTTACCAGCAGCATCAACAGTACCGTAAGCATCACCAGCATCGTCAGTACCGTCAGCATCGTCAACATCAGCAGCATCTACAACATCATAAGCTCCGCCAGATCCATAATCGCCGCAAACATCATCACTAATCAACAACGCGTATATCCTATCAACGAGTTAAGAAGTATTAACTCATTCCCTCTGAAGAAATTATATTTATATTTTATATATATATATGAATTTTGAGATCAAAATAAATCTTTTCGTACTAAGCTATTACGTATGAATCTTAACTAGTAGGTACTACTCGGTTAGTTCATGTTACTGATATGCTATGATGTACATTCTTCGTTAACCACAATATCCATTTCAACTCAATGAATTCCATTTCATAATAAACTAAGTATATTATTCAATTATATATTTGATTTTATACTTTCATCTTCGATTTATTTGAAACTTTCTAGAAAACATCATTCGTACCTTGCGAAGTTAGCAAAAGTTCCATGAGCACCAACATCATTCACTGATGAAATATCAATAAAACTGAATAATGAAGTATTGAGTACATTAGTGAAATACTCCGCGAAGATTAATAAATCTTTAATGTTTTAGAGATTATTCATTTCTAATCCAGCCGAAAATCAAATGAGCTTAATATGATATTAACTAATTAAATCTGTATTACATCAAAAGAAAATATACATATTTATATTTTCATAAAAACTGTAATAAAATTCTCTGGTACAAAATATTACTTGTGAAACTTTTAACGGGTAGGTAATACCCGAGAGATATATAAATTCACAATTAATATGTTACATTCTTCGATTCTGATTCAGCAAATCATCAACTATACTCACTACTTTCACAACGATATACATTATTTCCTAGAAATCAAAACAACCATTCGCATCCAAATTTGATTACATATTCTAATTTTGTAAAATCAGAATCCAAGCCAAGATTTAAAAAAAAAACATCACTCTTAGATTCTTACATCTTTCAAATGCCATACTTTGAATTCAAAACTGTATTAGAACATCATATGTATACATATAACATTCATCTCTTAGAATTATGAGCTTTCATTCTAAAAATCTGAAAAGCAACCAGTCTACGAATCAATACTCTGAATGTTGAAAAAGCTGATGAAGTAGCAAAAACTGTAAACGCCCTTAACAGTCAAAAGTTTGACGATAAAGAATAGCGTGTTGGCAAAGCTCAGAAAAAGAGAAAATTTTGTATTGAAAAAAGAATTGAGCAAACTATGAAGGAGGCTGTGGACAAATCACAAAGACTAAACCTGCCTTCAAAGAATCCAAATAATTCAGTATCTGCTGAAGTCATTAACGAATACCTTACTCCTAACTCTAAACCTTTACGGACAAATTTTCTTTATCATCTTTCGATATTAGAAATTCTAAGATATCATCGTATCTTTCATTATAAATATCCTCGATATTTCTGGAGATATCTTCATAACAATTCTTATCTGAAATCATTTATCTCTTCGCGCTATCTGTGTTATATCATAAAGGAAACTATTTTAGTTTCTAAATTTTGAAAAATTCGAATTTAAAATATGAATGTTTTTGAAGTAGTATTGGGAATTGAAGCATGAGTTAATATAATATAATGACACTTGATCAACGTGATTATGTTACAGTAAGTCATGCTGAGTTTCTAATGGAACATGATAAAGGTTCACAGATCATACCCTCATCATGAACCATGTTACACGACTCTTGTATTCTACTTAAACTCTAAACATATCAAGAAAATATTTTTCTTGATGATTCGGCCTTTTCCGAGGTATTCTGGTAATTTGACAAAACAAGATCGTGCCCTTACAATTTCCTTCTTAGAACATTAACTATGTTCATTCTGAAATTTATATATGCTAATTCTGGACCATTACATGCGGTGCTTAATGGATAGAAGAGAAAACAGAGCATGAAGCTCCGACATAGAAATGGGGATATAAATCGCAGCAAATAGGAGAGAGCATTAACTGTGGATGTCAATGATTATAGAAAGACAGAAGTAGGGACTATGAAAAATAAGGAAATGTAGAGGGTGGATTTATAGTGAAATATCCGACAGAGCAATCAAAACAGATTATCGCATTTAACCAAAGCGGATCCTAATGTCCTTAATTACCGAAGAATCAAATCTTATTACGAAGATTTTCTCTAAATCCCTTGAACTCCGGAAATCAACCCTATCTACGTCAAAAGATATGACGAAACTTTATTTTCTCATTCCACTCTTTTACGATAGCTTCACTCGTACTCTTCACATAATCGAATCATTTTATCTATATTAGTCAATAGTGATAAAAATCTATTTATCCACTCATATTCGTCATAAAAACATTTTTATTGTTAGCCATGACGATCTCACTCAAATTTTGGGACGAAATTTATTTAACGGGTAGGTAATGTGACGACCCGAAAATTTCCGACTAAATTTAAACTTAATCTTTATATGTTTCCGACACGATAAGCAAAGTCTGTAATATTGATTCTCAAAATTTTTGAACTAATGTTATATATTCAGTTAACCTTTGACTATTGACCGACGATTCACGAACATCTATTTGTAAATAGACATATATATATAAATATATATATATATATATATATATATACATACAATAAGTTGGAATATTAATTATTAAAATTAATTATAATAACTTGCAATGTTTATTAAAAACTGATTTATGAATATTAAATAAAGATATATACATATATATAATTTCAAGTTATTTAGTAACGATAGTAACATTCGTTTGTTGATTCGATTGATATTTAGATAAGTTAACTAAAACGTTTAAGATGAACAAGTAAAACACTAAATTGCTACAGTACCCGAAAAGCTACACTGTTTTCGAAAACCACTATTTGCTACAGTAAAAATGACTTTGCTACAGTAAACTATTTGCTACAGTAAACACTATTTTGCTATAGTGAATAATATGTCGACAAATAAGAAAACAAAATATATTGGGTGCGTACCAGCTGTCTATGCGATCGCATGGCAAATGAGCATGAAACCCATGCGATCGCATAGGGATCAATCTCAGCAAACATCTATAAAGCTCGCACATTTCTGTTTCGACACACACACACACATAAATTACTCTGTATTATATTTATATTTATATTTATATTATTATTATTATTATTATTATTATTATTATTATTATTATTATTATTATTATTATTATTATTATTATTATTATTATTATTATTATTATTATTATTATTATTATTATTAATCTTATTATTATTATCAGTACTATTAATATTATTATTATTAGTATTATACATAAAATACTACGACGAAGTACTGCTCAAATGATTTCAAACCGAGATGTCAAATGAGTCAAAGCTAAGGAAACTATGGGTTATAGCTATGGAGGTTATGGGTAATGTTCATGGGTATTGTTCGCAAGTCAAACCTAGTGTTTATCATCTCCGTTGCTTCTGCGTACTTTCCTAAAATATTGAATCACAATATTGATACGTGAGCATTCATATCTTATCTTTTATACATTAATAGTGTATACAGGTCTAGTGCTCGAGTATATATGTTTATACATGCTTGTATGCTTTAATTTTATCATTAGATAGTTTATGATGAATCACAAATTTGATACATATGCTACTGATATAAAGTATATGATATGCATGTCGTTGGAAAGCTATTGAAAAATTAATAACTTTTTATTTAGAAATCGCGTGATTTCGATGAACGGATTAAAAGATATGGTCAACTGAATTTTGTGTGACGTTAATTGAAATTATGTTTGAAACTGTAAACTAATATTTAAACAACTTGTCTATGAGATTGATAAATTGGATTTTTAGATATTACTAATCGAATAAATGAATTTCTATATAAGGCATGTCTCATTTTGTTGAACAATTGTCAAAGTTGATTGTTTTATCATGTTTTAAAGCATTATAAACACTATAATCTGATTCTACAAGTATTAGAAAAATTATGTGAAATAATAAAATATTTTCGATTGCCATAATAATTCAAATATAATATAACTCCTGAAATAAGTAATATTTTAAGTTTGATAAACTATAAATTCGACTTATACTATGTTAATAAACATATATAGATTTAAAGATCATATTGGGTCAGGTTGACTTTTGAGATGACTTTTGTTAACTTTTGCATGTCGGTCTCAAGCATTAGGATGGTGATACACTATGACCCGACCTAGCTTATTAGACATGTATTGACCAACATATGTTCTCTAGGTTGAGATCTACGGTTATTTTGCATTCCGAGTTTCGGTCACATTTTGGTGAATGACCTTATGTACTGCTAAGGTGAGTTTCATTTGCTCCCTTTTTAATTGCTTTTGTAATCTATATTTTTGGGCTGAGAATACATGCACTTTATTTTAAACGCAATGGATACAAGTACATACTAAATTCTACACCGAGTTTGAATCGAAAATCCCTTAGCTTTGGTAACTAGTAACTGCCGGTTATAAGAACTGGTGGGCGCGAGTAGTTATATATGGATCCATAGGGCTTGACATCCCCGTCTGTTCCAGGTATAGAAACCCTAGCCTGAACTATAAAACAGACGTATGCTATTTAAGTTTAGTACACGTTGGTTGGCGTGTATTGTACATGTTGGTTGCATGTATGTTAAAACAGGGGTACTTATTATATATACGTTAAAGTTTAGTTACCAGGGTGCTCAATCTTGTAGAATATTTTGATAAACATTTATGGATGAAACAACTGAGATCTTGTGATCCACCTGTATATACAGATTATGCGCAACATTAAAACTATGAACTCACCAACCTTTGTGTTGACACTTTTAAGCATGTTTATTCTCAGGTTCCTAGAAGTCTTCCGCTGTTTGGTTATATGTTATACAAGCTATGTGCATGGAGTCATACATGCTTTATTCGAGAAAACGTTGCATTCACAAATTCATCACCATGTATCTTATTTTGACTGCATTGTCAACAGATGTAGTATTGTAAACTATTATTTACGGTGATTGTCTATATGTAGAAATCATCAGAAGTCAAAAACCTTGGAATTAGATATTCATTTATGGTGTGCCTTTTCAAAAGAATGCAATGTTTACAAAACGTATCATGTAGAGGTCCGTACCTCACTGTGAAATTGATGAATGATGTATTCGTCCAAATGGATTTCGACGGGTCATCACAACCTTGCAAGGAGCACAGTTGAATTACACTACCACTGAAAAAGAGCTCCTTGCGGTGGTCTTTTCGTTTGATAAGTTCCGGTCCTATTTAGTCTTGTCTAAGACTATTGTCTTTACGGACCATTCTACTCTAAAGTACCTTTTCGCCAAATCGGATACCAAACCTCGACTGCTTAGATGGATCTTGCTTTTGCAAGAATTCGATATCGAGATCTGGGATAAGAAGTGTGCTGAAAATCTCGCGGCCGACCACTTGTCTAGACTCGAGAATCTAAATCTCGAAGTCCTTCATGAGTCGAGTATCCATGATGATTTTCTAAATGAGTATCTCATGAAGATGGACAAGGTGGACGAGCCCTGGTATGTGGACATTGCTAATTATCTCGTTGGGAAATTCTTGGAATAAGGGTGGTCACATCAAAAGAGGAAGAAATTCTTTAGTAACCTTAAGTACTATTTCTGGGAGGATCCTTATCTTTTTTGTTGTTTTCCCGATGGGGTTATCCGCTGGTGTGTTTCCGGTGAAGAGTGTATGCGAATTTTAACCAAGTGTCATAGTGGGCCTACCGGTGGGCATTTTGGACCCCAAATCAAGGGGCGTAAGGTCTATGATGCCGGTTTTTTTTGGCCAACAATCTTCAAAGATGCCCACCTAATTTTTAAATCGTGCGATTCTTGTCAAAGGGCCGGTAAAGTCACCAAACGGGATGAGATGCCTCAACAAAGCATCCAAGTATGTGAAGTATTTGACGTTTGGGGAATTCACTTTATGGGGCCATTTCCGAAATCTCATAATTATAGTTACATACTCGTTGCCATTGACTACGTGTCTAAATGGGCCGAAGCGCAAGCTTTAGCCACAAACAATGCACGAGTTGTGATTTCTTTCCTTCAGCATTTATTCTCTCGATTTGGAACTCCTAAAACCTTAATTAGCGATAGGGGTACTCATTTTTGTAACGCCCAAATGGAGAAGGTATTGAAGCGATATGGAGTTCTCCATAAAGTTTCTACTTCAAACCATCCTCAAACGAGCGGACAAGTTGAGAATACCAATCGAGCTCTTAAAGGAATTCTTGAGAAAAATGTGGGGTCAAATCCGAAGGAGTGGGCGAATAAGCTCGATGAAGCTTTTTGGGAGTTTAGAACCGCCTACAAAACACCGATTGGTACCACTCCTTATCGATTGGTTTATGGAAAAGCGTGCCATCTCCCGTTAGAGATTGAGCATAAGGCGATGTGGGCACTTAAAAAGTGCAATTTGGATTTAAAGGAAGCAGGACGCCTAAGGGCAGGGCAATTGAATGAGCTTGGTGAATTACGCCTTGATGCGTATGAAAATTTGTTAATTTATAAGGAGAAAACCAAGCAATGGCATGATAGAAGGTTAAAGGGTCCGAAAGAGTTTAATGAGGGCGATTGAGTGCTTTTGTTTAACTCTAGATTGAAGCTTTTACCGGGAAAACTTAAGTCCCGGTGGACGGGACCATTTGAGGTTGTTAAGGTGTACCCATACGGTACGATTGAGTTGAAAAATGTGAGTGGTACTACCTTTAAAGTTAACGGACATCGAGTTAAGAAATATTTCAATGGTCCATTTGAGATTGATGATGGGGTTCACGTTGAACCATATCCCAACGTCACTTGAAGTTGGGGACGAGTCGTGTGAACGACTCGTTAAATATGGTTCACATTGTTGTATAGTTTGTATGTGTAGGTTTGATCACGGGTTTGCTGAGTCTAAAATCCTATGTAATTGATTGGGGACTTTTACTTGTTGTTTTATTGGGTGTTTGGTCCTTTGAGGAGAATAGTTGTTGCTAAATTAGTATAAATCGTCGATGTACCAGGTCACGCTTATTGCCGCGGTGCGACGCATATAGCCGCGGTGCGAGATTACACGGTTTTCAAGAACAGTCAGCATTTTAAATTGATGCCTGACCACGTCTATCGCCGTGTCGCGAGGGTTATTTATCGCGGCGCGAGTTTTCAAAGATTTTGAGGTCAACGAATAAGAAAAAGATTAGAACCAGACGTAGTGTATTGCCGCGGCGCGACAAATTATGTCGCGGCACGACGTTACTGCGATCCAGATTCCTGACCCGTCGGTCAATGTTTTAAATTAAATGGGTCAAACTGACCCGCCTTATAACCGACGGGATTTCACCTTTTTAGGGGTGATTGGATCTATTTTCACCCACTTTTCTTATACCTACCTCTCAAGCATACTTAGAGAACCCAAAACCTAATTTCAATTAACAATAATTCTTCACTAATTTCTTCTAATCTTTGTTCAATCATGCCAGTTAAGGTCCGATTTTACTCCTCTCTATCTTTTTCTCTCATAATTCTATGATTAAGTTCATTAATTTTAGGGTTCATGTTTGAAATTTTGTGGGGTTTGTTTAATTAAGACTTTTATGCTTTAATATGTGATGAATTGTTTATGAATATGATATTTATGTGTTTTCTTCATGAATTCTTGTGTAGTTTATGCATAATATTGATTCTTGAGATTAGGGTAGTGATAAATTCGAATTTGATGTTGAATGTTTGGGGTTTTTGTTTGTGAGGAAGATGTTTGCTACTAGATACATATTTTAAGATAGTGTGGGGTGATTTGGGCAGGTTGTATGTGACTTTGGTGATTTGTGAAGCTTGATGATGATTCTTGTATTTTGTGAGATTTTTATTTGGTTAGTTGGTATTGTTTGATCTTCTTGAAGGTTTAGAAGTTAACTTGTGATTATTGGGATGGTTTGTCATGGGTTGGTTAAACCATTTGACGAACTTGTGAATTTGAGTTAAGTGGTAATTGTTTAATGGGGCACTTATGTGGTATGATTGTTTGAGAATTTGTTTGAATTTGGTAAAATGGAACAAAAACACATGTTGTACACACTTGTTTTTGTTTAAATGCCTAATTGAAGTTGAAACGAGTAATAAACGAAAGTTGGTGCAAGTATGTGGAACATGTTGGTTTGATGATTATTATTGTCCTAACGCTAACTTTTCAAGGTTTGGTGTTTGGTTTGGTTTTTGTTTCATGTGTGCAGAGAAGCAGAGTTGATGTTCCTTCATCCTCCAAGGCTCAATCCCGAAGGGATGCGGAAGAGCGAAGAACTAACCCAGAAATTTGGTTGCAAAAAGTTGGGGAAAACTACTCCGAATATTTTGAGTTCATTTCGGCCCGGAGTATACAAGCAACCTAGTATTTTAGTTAGAGTGAGTTGGATAAAGCAACTAGTGAGATAAGGGATGAAATTACTGATCTATTAGCGATGGTGCGAAATCAAGGAAAAGTTTATTTTGGTACTTGGGAACGTGCGATGTCCTTGAGAGACGACCTATATCGTGAGTTAGTCGAAGGGATCCGACGGATCAAGGGTTTATGACATTTCAATTAGGGGGAGACAACTAAGCTATGAGTCGTATGGATTTGGCTAGAGTGCTTAACTTGTATGAAGAACTGGATGATGCGGCTTTGAAAAGGTATTTGAAAAAGGAAACTGAGTTTGTCGGGCATCTGGAAGATTATAATGAGCGAGACTTTTGGTATGAAATCTTGGGTTGACTCCGTTCGTTTCTAATGAGTCAAAGGGGTCCGATATTCAGAGTAGACAGCTTTGGTTACTTCTTAAATTATTGTCATGTACTTTTTGCGGTCGACGGAATGGGAACGATAAAGTAAATTCGAATAAGTTGTGGGTTATGCATCGAGTTCGAGCTGATGCACACGTTGATTTATGTATGTTGATTGCTACTTATTTCTCTAATCATGTGAGGGACACACGAGTATCAAGGCCTCTTCTTGGTGGTCATTTTGTTACGAAAATTGCAAGATTTTTCAACATTGATTTTAGCAGGTGTAAGAAATTGACTGAACCATTGCAGGTGATGAATCCTTTTAATTTAAGGTTTTATATTAGTGCAAATTTTGTGATGTGGGATGCGAATAGAGTTGGCTTGGTGGAGTATGTTAGGCAACAAGCACCCGAGGCTGGTGGTAATAATCAAGGAGGTGATGATGCGGAGCCGGTTGCTCCGAATGTCCCTGCGGGTGGTCAGTCTTGGGGTATTTCCGAGGAAGTTTGGAATAGCTTGGTCTCGAGGGTTGATAATGTGCAAATTGGTGTGTCGAGTAATTTTAATGATTTTCGGTGAGATGAACGATCACATAATGATCGTATGTGGGGTAGCCAACAGCGGGTCGAGGCGAGTACGTTACGCCAAGAGGAGATGATGACGGAGTTCCTGCATGATCAGCAGTAGATGCAGTATGGTAATGACTGGCAGCGTCATAATGCACGTATTTATTATAATTATCCGAATGATTATATGAGTACACCACATGTAGATCCAGTTTACTACCGCAATCCGATCAGGCCCCGTGTATCCGCACAAACATACAACCCGCGTGAATCTATGGATGAGATGAGGAGGCAGTTCCATGAGAGATACCCGCACGGCCATTGGCCGTTTGGTGATTTTTATTGAGGAGGGCCTGCGAGCCCATTGATCATGTTGTAATTTGTTTAAGACTATTTCCTTTCATTTGGTCTGTATTTGGATAATTATGTATTCTGCTTATGTACTTTGAAAAATTATTTTGGGGGCAAGGCGTTTAGGCATCGGGTGGTGCCACCTTGTCCCGTTTATGCAGTTCTTTTGTTTTTCTTTTAGTAGGTTGGTTGGTGAAATGAATTTTCAAGTCTGGTATTAAGTTCAGCAAAACTACGTGATTGATGATATTGGTGTGATGATCAGGAATGGATGATGTTCTTATGCTGGCAGTCAGTTTAGCGCCATCTGTCACTGGCATTCCGCGATCAGTGGTTAAACTCGATAAGTTTTTACATTTTCTTTCTCACATTACCCTTCGATTTTAATCTATTTTTGATCTCAAGTGATGGGGACATTACTTAATCTCAAGTGTGGGGTGGGGGATGTAAAATCTCTCGGGTTGGTTGTTAATTGAGTCATCTTCATATTAGTTTTGATATAAAAAGACTTGACGTTTCACGGGTTTTGGTCGTAACAAAAAAATTGAAAAATTAGGGGTAAAATAAAAAATATATAGAAAAGTTAGTCTAAAAAATTAAAAAAAAGTAGAAAAAAACAATTGAAAATTCGGCCAAAACCTTAGTTATGAAAATTGGTTTTGATATGGCTTGGTATTTCTATGGCATTTCGTGATTTCAAAGAAGCCAAAATCGTTTCACATGTTCATTTTCTTGGACATGAAATCCTATGTGTTCGAGGAACTCAATGGTCGGTCACCTGTACTAAAACTGGTGTAAACCGTGAGAGAGCGGTGATTGCGTAGCGTGATTGTGACCGAATCACGTTCCAGATAAAAAACTTTTTGTTACTTGGTATAGCAGATTTTCAAAACTATACCATTTATTATTACATTATCTAATGGTGTGATACTGTGGGAAGAGGAGCCTTGAGCTTCACCAGTGTTGTCCTTTTTAGGAACAATAGCTACGTGCTTGTGTTTGCTCAGACAGCACAACCCATAGCCAAAAGCTTTGGCATCCAAAGGTTTTTGGGATTTATCAGGAGTAAAGTCTTCCGAAAGATGTTTCAAACCGAGTGTCAATTGAAATAGATTGGCACTCCCGAGTGAGTCAGATCTACTCATTAAGGAAGTAAAGTCTTTCGACCGTTTCACTTGGTACGTATACCTCTTAAGCTGTACCATTTCATTACCCATCATATCACGATGAGGTACTGTTAGAGGTGAAAGTCTTGAACTTTCAAAACATGTTCATTATTTTGAATGTGAAATCCTACATGAACATAAAAATTCATACGTAGGTCACCTGCACCAAGGCGGATGTCAACCATATGAACGGTGATTGGATCGTGTGGTCAAAATCGGGCCATGCGCTAGATCAAAAATTTTAATGGGGCGATCCTCATTGTTTCTCCTAACAAGGACAATGTTGCGTCCGACCACCTTTTACGACCAGAGGATGTATCCATTCCATCCTCAAGGGAGTCAAGTCTCCCTACTGACACACTTGATGACTTTTGTCATAAGATGTAGTCCAGACTAGTTGTAGGATGACGAACAGTCTTTAAAAGTCTTCTCTAACATCGACTGGAAATCTACTAGGCCTCAACATCAAACAGGGAGCTAGTGGTCAGACTTATCCCAATGAGGGAGATCTGTCTCGTAAAACGGGGGCACCATGCATACACAAAATGTCAGTGATTTATCAGATCCCCGGAAGGATAATCTCCTTAAAGATTAATCAGCTTTTAAGCTTGATGAGCCTCAATCTTTATGATTGACTTAACAGATTAGATGATCACCTCATGATTATCGATGGTATCTGGACGTAATGTAGTATCCTCCTAAGTTACATTATTTTCTTACCGACATCATTACGATGTTAGGTACTTGTTGGAGGCTTGGCTTGACCAATTGCGGGGTAGCTCGTGCGTTCTTTTGGCACACATGCTTGATTGTCTATCTTTGGTGTTCAGCTCCCACTTGATTCCCAATTTTTCAAAGACTTATACTATGGTTCGAGATTCTTTATCTCATTATTATGGTACGCTATTCGAGACTATATTTAGCTAATTTATTCAATTTAATTGATAGGGGTTTGAGAAGTTAATTTCGGAGGAATGCAAGTGGGAGGTATGGTTTATATTTACTCTAAAATCGTGCCCACGCTAGTTTTTGGTTTGTTGGTTGTTCATTTGGTTCTACATACACGTTTGAAGAAGTTATTATATGGTAGAAGATTATTTTCGAGTTCAATTGTTTGAGGACAAGCAAAACTCTAGTGTGTGGTGGTTTGATATCGCATATTTTATACACATTTTTATTAGCGATATCGATCACATTTTAGTCCGTTCGGATACGATTTGGCGGTTATTTTGTTTATATTGAGAACGTTCGAGTTTGAAGAGCTAATTGTAGAAGAGCTGCGTTTTATGGAGTCTTTGAGGTATTTTGTTAATCGTTTATTATTATTGGTGCACCGAGGTTGGAAATGTGAAGTACATATGGGTTATTATGGTTTTGAGTTAGTTTAAGTGAAGAAAAAGAGAAAAACATACAAGGTGCCAGAATACGTTTAATGTCGAGGCGCGACAATCTAAGCCGTGGCACAGCGTTTGCCTTATTTCAAGATAAGGAAAGGTTTTAAAGGTGCTCCACTGCAGGTGTTATGTCGCGGCGCGACAAATGGGGGCCGCGGCGCGGCAGTGGCTAGGCCCAGGTGATTTCGCGTGGTATTTAAAGCCCGAAAAATACCCTAATTGAGGATTATTCCATCCAGACGAATTTCCAGCAGCTTTTGGGCGAATTTTGGTGATTATTGGGGAACCCCAATATCATTCAATCAACTCAATCATTCCGGAAACGCGTCTCGATCCGTTCATCATTCAAGAACATAATTTTCATTAGGTTTAATTCTATTCGACATAATGAATACTCTTAATTATTTATTTGTGATTTTCATTTTAACCATGATTGTTGGCTAAGTTCTTTAATGTTTGTCTAGATTGAATATTCGTATGTGTTTGGATGATACTTAAACGTTTAATTTGATTAATACATGATAATTATGAGTTTTGATTAAGAACCATTCTTATGGGATTTGATATTTGTTACTTGGATTGATTAGTGATCTTGTTTGAACAAAGGGAACCCTGTTTTAATTTAGTGAACTAATTTTCAATTGATTTATCTCAATCAATTGGGTGCTTACTGGACCAAGGGGGTAAATCGGGTAACATAGACTGAAAAAATAGGGGTGAATTGTGTGGAGCGAACGCGTAACCAATTGAATCTTAATCTTATAATTAGTTAATTACTAAGTCACAAACGAAAGAGGTCTTTGGTGAAAGGGAACCCTAAGCCAATAAATCCTAGTTTGACGTGTTTGCTAAAAGAGAACTCTGGGTAAACCGACTCTGTAATTGCATGTATTGATAAATAGAACTAGTGCTTAATAACAAATCATCCGACACTGCGAATAGGAGATCTAGGCGAACATTCTTTTATCTATTAAATTCAATTATCTTTATTTTTCGTTGAGTCTGCAATTTGATTTATTTAAACTTAAAAACTAAAAAATATTGTCTTTTACTTTTGATCTATCCTTGATTTGGCTAATCGTTAAATAGCCACAAAACCAATTATCTCGTACTTTCGATTTTTATAGATTAACTTAGTTTATTTTAATTAGTTGCAATCTTAATTCTCACGTGTGAACTGTCCTTGGAACAATTTTGGATTTACCAACTTCATACTATTGCACGATCGGGTCCACTGCCCGATAGTGTGTAGTAATCTTTTAACCGGTATTTTCCATTATAAATTATAGACACGATTTTACACATCAATCATCCGAAGGTGGTGCAGGTACGTCATGTACGGTGGATGTGTTTGGCCGGTGGTCATGAGTCGATATCTGCCAGGTGTAATCGGTACGACACGTCCGTCAGCGGTGCGTCTGGCCCAATGTCCATGCTCGATACGGAAGGGACCGTCTCCGTCTCCCCAGGGATCACAGTACCACCGGAATGGTGCCGTGGCCCCGAGAGTCTAGGGCTGGGTGGAGCTGGAATCTCCTCGGGATCCTCATCTCCATCTGAGATGTCCATTAGGTCAAGCACGAGTCCACTATCTCCAGAAGACGAATCGCCAGAGTCGTCGGAGGGTAGGGTGACGGGATCTGTGAGTCATCACCAATAGTAAGCGAAGTAGCAGATGAATCTGAGTCACTCTCCAAATCAATGATAATAGGCGGAATGTCCGACATCTAAACAAGGAAAAATAACTTTTTCCATGTCAGTAAAACATATAGCAAGCACGTAATCAGGCACTACAGCATCCTAGCAGAACATAGCATGCAATAGTAATAGTATCAAACGAAAGTAACATACAATCTAAAGCAGATAGTAGCATGCGGTGACGAGGATAAGCAATATCATATAACAAGTTCACATAACAGTAAAAGTAAGCGGTAGCATGCAACAGTTCCGCAAGAGCAAGTAAACAAGCAAGTTGTAGATTAGTCCTATTAGTGAATCCTACTCGACTCGGTCAAGACACACTAATGCAACCTAATTCTCTACAACCATTGCTCTGATACCAAATGTGACGCCCCGTATAAAATCAAAGTGTACTGATCATCAACAACAGGTCAATTACAAGGTTACAACACTATATGCTGTTTTAAAACAAGTTTGCATTCATGAAAAGATAACGTTTTACAAAAGATATCGTAATTCTATGAATAGAAAGCATTAATATAAGTACATGACGCAAAGGTCATTACAAAGCCATTGTTCAGATGTAACATAAGTTGTGAATGCCAAGTAAGGTTCCATATTTGAGACATCTCTAAACAGAGCAGCGGGAGTCTAACACAGCAAGTCTATAACAGTGAGACTAATACAGCGGAAGCAATATACATCTAAGCACCTGAGAAATAACATGCTTTAAAATGTCAACACAAATGTTGGTGAGCTATAGTTTGATTGTAATCAACAATGTAATGTAGGCCACGACATTTCGTATTCAAAACAGTATGAAAAGTATATGCTTAACCGTGGGCACTTGGTAACTAACTTAACGTAAGTATCACCCCCTAAAATTACACTTGGCGAGTGACCGCGGTTTACGAAGTATTAAACACCCGTTAAATGCTAGAGCGACTAGCCCGAGTGGGGATGTCAAACCCTATGGATCCATTTCTAAGATTCGCGTTCACCGGTTCAAAAACCAACGACTAAACGTTACCGAGCTAAGGGAAAAGTTTATGCCGTTATATCACCCACACGTATATAAATTTTAAGTACTCGTGCCTAGTAAGTAAAACATAAAAAGCGCATGTATTCTCAGTCCCAAAAATAGTTGAAGTAAAAAGGGAGCTATAACTCACAGTGAAAGTGCAATAAAAGTCGATACGAGATAAGTAAGCAAGTAAGTCGGTCCGAAAGGTCCTCAACCTAAGTCAAAAGTTACTAAGTAAGTAAACCATCCCAAAAGGTTTTAAAATTACGTAAGTTAAGTCTTAAGTATCATCATCATCATCATCGTACGTAAAAAGTAAAGTAAGTTTTCAATCAAGAATAGAGATCGAAATAAAGGCTGAGTTCGTTTAGCTGCTACCACCTCTATACAAACTGAAATGATGCATGGTCAGTGGCCAAGGCTCCGTATGTGAGTCCTTTTACCGCTGTCCAATTTTCAGAACCTAACTCGATGTCATTTGACCGTGGCGACGGTTCAAGCGCAAGTAGGTCAGAATTTTTAGCACGTCATTACAAAGGCGTAGTGATTTTCGGAAGGCTATAAATCCTAAACCGTATATCGGATTAAGACGAGTCTTAAACGAAACGTCATCTACTCGAACCGAACTATCTGGAAATCATCTTTTCCAGAAGCCCAGGAGTCATATCAGACCCTAAAAACAGAAAACAAGTGCTCCGGTAGGTTTCTTGGTGTTTGATGCTCATCACAGTTCTCATCCTTGATGCGTATAAGCCTCAAGTGTACAACTCTTGATGTTTTAGCATCACTTTAACCAAGTTTTAACCATCAACACACAAAGTCAAGACTAAGAAATAAAATACAACTCATATGAGAGTTTGAGCAAGATGATGAACCAAAGTTACATCAATTTCTTAGTTTCAACACAAGTACAAGTTCTATTAAGCTTTAAACTTTGAATCAAACTAAATGAGCAAGACCTTAAGTTATGGAACTTAGATCTTAGCTAAGTATTAAAGACCTTTGACTAAAAAGTCTAGATCTAATGTTCTTGGTGAAACCCTAAGTCATAGCACTTAGACTTTCAACTTTTACACAACCATAAGTTATGAAACTTAGATCTTGTAAAGTAGAATGAACATAAGCTAATGAGCTTTTGTTTAAACAAAGTAGAAGACCATAAGTTACACAACTTAGATCAAACACAACAATGAAACCCTAAGCTAGAGAGCTTAGATTCCTAACAAGACTTATGAGATCTCAAGATAGTAAGCTTGCATCTTTTTTTTTTAATACAAACACAAGTCACAAATCTAAAGTACAACGAATCAAAGAAGATCATAAGTTAATAAACTTTGATCTTAACTAAATTTTTGTAGAAATCTCAAGCTAGTAAGCTTGTATTTCAAACTTTCTTGAAGATCCATAAAGTAAAGAGTTGGATCTACAAGTTACATGAAGATCATAAACATGAGTTTTGATCTTTTAACACAATTAAAGAGATCTTAAGTTAATAACTTATATCTAACAAGATTATGAAGATTCAAAGCTAAAAATCTTGAATCCTTCATGTTCTTGAAGACTTTTCAAAACCAAGTTTGGATCAACAAAAGTTATGAAGATTCAAGTTACAAAACTTGAATCTTTGTTCATGATGATGATGATGATTTATGAATTAAAGTAAGAAAAGAAAGAAAAAGATGCCAAAAACTTACAAGTTCTTCAAGTATTTGAGAGAAAACTCTAGAGTGAGAAAGTAGAGAGAAGTGTGTGTTTGAGAAAATGAATGAAATGTGGGTATTTAACAAAGAAAGAAAAGAAAAAATCAATAAATAATGGTGATGGGGGAGGGTGGCCGACGGTTTGGATGGGTGGGGGGAGGGGACCATTTTGGCCTTATGTGGTGGTGGCATGGTGTGGTCCATGGTGGTGGTACAAGGTGATGTTGATATGTTGGGTAGCATGCAACAAAGTGTAAGTATTAGTACATAAGCATGCACCAACTTTTCTTATTACTTACATGGGCTAATTATTAATTACATGGGCTAATTAATTCACTAATTAGTCCACTAAGTTGAGTAGGTTGGGCCATAGAAGTCCATTAAGGTATTAAGTCCATTAAGGTAACTAGTGAGCATTAGTAACACTTAAGCGTAATTAAGGAACCACCAAGCTAAGTAATTGTCATAAATAAATAACAATTATGTTTACGTAGTCATAATATTCCAATTATGACAAAAGTTTAACGTGTACCAAGTACGTAGCTCGTTTTAAACAATAAGTGACACTGACGATCGTAAATGAAATCAAGGATCATGTTAAGTAACTAATTACTTAAAAACACGTTGTAGATATTAATGAAAGTAATTAACATAATTAATGATCCCAGAAAAATAATATAACTCAGTACGCACAAATACGCAGTTTCGTGAAAGTATTAAATATAATTAAAAGTCGAAAAAGTCTGACCGTTACAAAATTACTAAGCGTAATTAAGCAACCAATAAGCCAAGTAATTGTCATTAGAAAATAACAATTAGTATTACGTAGTCATAATATTCCAATTATGACCAAAGTTTAACTTGTACAAAGTGCATAGCTCGTTCTAAACGTAAAGTGACACTAATGGTCATCAAAGCATTCAAGGATCAAGTTAAGTTGTTAAGCACTTAATAGCACGTTGTAAGGTATTAACGAACGTAATTAACATGAATAATGATCCCAGAATATAATCTAACACAGTACGCACAAATACGCAGTTCCGTGAAAGTAATAAGCACAAAAATATAAGTCAAAAAAGTCGGGTCGTTACATTACCCACCTGTTAAAGAAAATTTCGTCCCGAAATTTTGAGGAGTGACCAATCACGATATCGAATTTGAAAAAGAAGGAGCGTATCAAAGTTTCGAGAGACTCGTGGGCTCAGAAGTGAGCTATTTACCTTAAAAGGTACTTGGGCGTATAAAAGTAAGAATAGGTATCTGCCCTTAATTAAGTTTCTTGACCTTAAGATCAACAAATTGATTTCATTTCTTGTTAACAAGAGTGTGTCATCTGAATATATATCCACAAAAGGAAAGATGACGTTTTTAGCCTTACATGCATATTCAGTCAGCTGGATGCATGGAATGCATCATGAATGTTACCAACTCATCTAAAACATTGAGCGCTTATGTCACAATACAAAGCTGACAGATAGAATGGAAAACATGGTGATCACAACCATGCGACTTGATGTCTGGATAGTGTTAGCCACGGATTTTACTAACCCCTTAATTTCGGAAGGAGACTATAGTTGCAACTAACGAAGGAAGAAATATATAGAGTAACCACATCAGTGTAATAAATGTTTTAAGCAGTCCCTTCCAAGAGGATAACAAGATTTATAGATTTTTAAAGTATTTTACATTACATTTCTGAAAGAAAATCACACGAAAGGTGTGATCTTTGAACGAGAGTGAACTCTTCGTACAACGAGCGAGTTGATCTGAATTTATCCTTATACCTAAGGGGATGCGCGGATGAGAAGATACGTGAACCCTTGATCATAAAGAATGGTTTACTCCAAGTGAAAAGAATCTCAAAAATGATTTCTTGTACCTTAACATACTGATTCATAGAGATGATGTTTACGATGGTGTCGTGATTAGCCGTGAAATATTGAGAGTAGAAACCCACTACAATAGGGTGACCACTGAGTGTACCTCAGAAAACTGATTTATCAGTCCTCGTTTTTACCATGTCTAACCTTAAAAGGAAACATTTTATGAGCACAAACACTTCCTAACAAATTTTATAAAACTGCCATCCAAAGTGGCTCAAGCGTTTTTAACAAAGATCTTAATGGTAAGCTTCATCCCTAAACGGGGGATGAGAAGAAATGTGATCCATACATGGTGTAGTCTAATACGAAAACCTTTCATAAAATCAAACAAGGAAGTTTTGAAAACTCTTTAAACGTTTGATGTGATAACATAAATGGAACGAAGTTTTTAGTAAATTTAGAAGCATGTACAACGTGTACCATTTTGCACAAAACTATTCGACTTAAACAACTCAATAAAGGAGCGATTTTTAAATAATTTGAAGGTATAACTTAGTATGTACTAACCAAAATAAGTAAAGGTAAATTTATTAACTTAATTATATACATACATATATGATTTTATAAATCGCATAAGTGACAAAATTTTTTATTAATTTCATTTGTCCATAAATCTCGTGAGGACCGCACAAATAAACAACGTGTAAAAATTTTGATAAACATAGTTTTTCATATTTCAGAGGTTACGAGTTGAAAAATATTTGAATCACCGGGTGACATGTTACTAGGTAATGAAAACTAATGGATTAAATGTAGTTTTGGTAATTATCAGGACATAAGTCCTTGGGCCAAAAATGTTCACGTGCGAAGTCGTTGCTAAAAAGTGAGGTATGAAGGATAGAGCATGAGGATGAAAAGTTAATCGCTTATTGACTTTGCAAAATGCCAAACAGGTTATGACTAATATTAAAGTCGGAATACTGATGGTGTTAATATCACTTAATGAGAATTCCCCTGGAATAAGTCAGGACTTAGAGTTATGTAAGAAAGAGCATCGTTCCAACAGGTGTGGCAAATAAGATCCCTGGGGTAACGCAATAATTTTGAATGGTTTAAGTGTTAGTGGATGGCCAAAGCCTCTGCATGACGTGGCCGTAAGTGCCTTTATCACGCACACACACACACACATGAATCTCTCGATTTCGACGGTTGTAAAGTCTTCTTGATGACTTGGATACGAATGACACGAAAAATTTTATATAACAAGCAACAAAAATTTTATAGAGATCGTTTAAGGTGACAATGTAAGAAAAGAAACTAAGTTCTTAGTAAACTAGAGTTATGTACAACATGTACTATTCTAAGTAAAATATCTTTTGAATAAAAGAATTGATTTGTAAAAGCAAAAGTAAAATTTCATATGTACTAGTAAAAAAAATAAGTAATTATTTACTTTATTATATATAACATATACGATTTCTAAAATTTGTACAAATGGCAATAAAATAAATTTATTTTTATAAACTTCGAGGGGATCACACAGTAAAATAGTGTGAGTAAAATTTTGGCAAACAAAATTTTCATATTTCGGAGGTTACAAGTTGGAAAAAGATTGATGAGGATTGAGTAAAAGATTTTTGAAAATTTTGGGTGATATTTGAGGTAATAAAAACTATTGAATTTAAATGTGGTTGATGACTATTAGTAGGGCATAAGTCCTTCGACCAAAAATGGTTAAGTGTGAAGTTGTTACTTATAAGTGAGATACGAATGGGAGAGTATGAGGATGAGAATTTACCACCCATTGATTTTGGAACATTTTGAACTAGTATGACTAATATCGAAGTAAGAAGGAAGATGGTGTGATTATCATCAAATAAGAAATCTCTTGAAATAAGTTAGGATTTAGAGTCGCATAAGAATGAGTAGCAATTAAGATTCTTAGGTAGTCTTTAATATAAAATCTGAATCGCTGAAGTGACGGGATATAATTTTCTTTATGTATTGTTGTGCAAGTTTGTCCATTGTATCGGATTCTTTCATGGCTAGAAAGTGAGCAGATTTGGTGAGGCGGTCAACAATAACCCAGATAGTGTCATAACCGCCTACCGTTTTTGGTAGCTTCGTGATGAAATCCATTGTTATTCCTTCCCATTTTTATTGTGGGATTTCGGGTTATTGAAGTAACTCAGATGGATTTTGGTGTTCAGCTTTGACCTTGGAACAACTCAGACACTTCCCAACACAAGTAGCAATGTCATTTTTAAGGTTCAGCCACCAATATTGTTCCTTCAGATCGTGGTACATCTTACCAGCTCCGGGATGAATCGAATACCGAACTTTTTCTTTCATCCTTGAAAGCCAGTCCGTTCCAACTATTACATTAAAGCTTTCTAACTTGATTAGTATTAGGTTAATCCTAAAGTCCATTCCAACTATTACATCAAGCTTCCCAAATTGATGGGTGTTAGGTTAATCTTAAGGTTTATTCCAACCAAATCTTATTATACTACCGTGAAACATTCTATCAATCTTCTCAAATAACATCTGCTTGTGCGTAGGTAACTAATCCTTTCCAACTACTAATTAAAAGTTCCAAGTTTTTTGACATGATATCATCTCCAAATGACCCACCTGTTAATTTTAAGGTACTACCTTAAATTATTCCTCTATCTCTGCCAGCTTACCATTAGTTTGTCCTATAAAATACTTAACTCTCATGGTTGTTAATGACTTATTAGTCATAACACTAAGATTCTTAGATATAAGGTTTCTATCGCCCTAGTATTAAACAACTTCGAGACAATAAAACGTTGTGACAAAACGTACCGTATCTAAAATTAGGATCCATGTGAGTCTCCATAGCTGAGATAACGATTGCTCTACCGCAAGTAAGTCCAAAGTTTTTCCTATTTGAGAACTTTTTCCTTAAGTGTCTAGGGTGTCTATATCTATAACAAATTTTCGGGTTATCAAATCTGCAATCAAGGCCCTTCTTGTACAGTATCTGGGCTACGTGGTTATTCTTTCCCTACCTCTAACAGACCATAATGCGTATACTCAAGTGGTTCCTACCAAAATTTTCTTTGAATCACTTCATATTCCTTATGTAGTAACATTGGAACTTCTGCATGATTTACTTCAATATAATCACGCTGGCCTGGTGTCATTATATTGTACTAAATCTACGTTCATTCCAATATCACTCCGTATGGTTAATGTAACGTGATCACTTCAAGTTCTACTCAATTTCATCTAACGGTGCTTTATCTATGCTATCTCAAAACCAAGTCTACATAATTAATCTCACGGTTTCTTGGTGTGGGTGCGTAGGTTCCGTAGGTCATGCATCAATGCCTAAATGTCCCGAAATTTCTTCAAAATGTTCTGGTTCAGGTAGTGTCGTTAGGTTCCTTTCTAGAAATTCAATCTGGGTCTCGTGTCGAGTTGTACGTGTAGCAAGTAGTAATACGATATGTCTTGAGGCGACTCCCAAGTCCTTGGGTATGGTTGAGCATCAGTAGAAGACACTCTGACCTTGTGGAAGGAGATGTCCTCCTGACTTCTCCAATGCCTAAGAGTGTTAGGGACCTAAGTCCAGAAGTGTCCTTAGATCGTCGAGTAGTGGTGAAGGATGAAAGAGATAAGTGAAGGTCATGAAAGCGTACGGGATACGGGTCAACTTGCGGTACTGAACACCCTTCTAATGTTCATACGTTGTACGTGGCTAATTAGGGTGAGCTCGGGGGGTGGGGCGAGGTGCGGTAACTTCGACAAGTCCTCACATATCTCCTCCTCCGAGGATCAGCTTTAGTGGGCGTGTAATCTGAGGGGTACTCTTCCCAGATTGCGTGAAATAATGGTTCGATCTCTAGAACGGTGGAACGTTAGTAACAGGTGGATTACATTACTAGTTCTTAGGGTTAGACGAGGGGGAACAGGGTTCAGAAAAACATCTGAACTAGGAAAGATAAATTCTCCAAGTCGGTACAGCGAATAGCAGACATGTAGTAAGAACGTAATCATGCATAATAACTACAACAGCCTAGATTGTCTACAACAGTACATAGCATGGCAATAATAATAGTATTAAACAGAAGTATCATGCAAAAAGTAGATAGTAGCATGCAGTAGCGAGAATAAGCAGTAGCATACAGCAAGATCATATAGCAGTAGAAGTAAGCAGTAGTAGCATGCAGCAGTTCCGCAGAAATAAGTAAACGAGCAAGTTGTAGATTAGTCCTATTAGTGAATCCTAATCGACTCGGTAAAGACGCACTAATGCAATCTAATTCCCTACAACCTGGCTCTGATACCAAATGTGACGCCCCGTACAAAATCAACGTGTACGGATCATCAACAACAGGATCTTTACACGGTTACAACACTATATGCTGTTTTAAAACAAGTTTTGCATTCATGAAAATGTAACGTTTTTACCAACGTCAAATGTTTTATAAGGATAACGTACTTCTACGAATAGAAAGCATTAACATAAGTACGTGACACATAGGTCATTACAAAACCATTATTCAAATGTAACATAAGTTGTGAATGCAAAGTAAAAGTTCCATGATTGAGTCATCTCTAAACAATGCAGCGGAAGTCTAACACATCGAGTCTGTAACAGCAAGTCTATAACATCTAGACGATAACAGCAAGTCTAACAGCCGAAACAACAACGTCTATGCACCTGAGAAATACATGCTTAAAAAGTCAACATAAATGTTGGTGAGCTATAGTTTGTTTGTAATCAGTAATGTAATGTAGACCACGAGATTTCAGTTCTTCAAATCAGCATTTCAAATCAGTATTTCAAATCAGTATGATAAAGTATATTCTTATCCGTGGGCACCCGGTAACTAACTTAACAAGTAATATTACCCCCTAAAAGTACACTTGGCGAGTGCGTAAGTTTACGAAGTATTAAACACCCATTGAATGCTAGCGCGACTAGCCCGAGTCGGGATGTCAAACCATATGGATCCATATCTAAGATTCGTATTCACCGGTTCATAAACCAATGACTAAACGTTACCGAGCTAAGGGGAATCTTTGTGCCGTTATGTCACCTACACATATATAAAGTTTAAGTACTCGTGTCTAGTATGTAAAACATAAAAAGCGCATGTATTCTCAGTCCTAAAAATAGTTAAAGTAAAAGGGAGCTATAACTCACAATGAATGTACGGTAAAATCGATACGAAAATATAAGCAAGTAGTAAGTCGGTCCAAACAACTACGTTGGTCTATCCAAAAGGTCCTCAACCTAAGTCAATGGTTACAAAGTCAGTAAATCATCCCAAAAGTTTAAAAGTAAATAAGTTAAGTCTTAAGTATCATCATCATCATCATCGTTATCATCATACATAAAAGATAAAGTAAGGTTTTCAACAAGAATAGAGAATGAAACAAAGGGCTGACTTCGGACAGCTGCTACGACCTCTATACAAACTGAAATGACCCGCGGCCAGTGGCCAAGGCTCCGTTTGTGAGTCCTCTTACCGCTATCTAATTTTTAGATCCTAACTCTTTGTCGTTTGACCGTGGCGACGGTTCAAGTACGAGTAAGTCAGAAATTTCAGCACGTCGTTACGAAGGCGTAGTGATTTTCAGAAGGCTATAAATCCCAAACCGTATATCGGAAAATCATCTACTCAAACCGAACTATCTGAAAATCAACTTTCCAGAAGTCCCAAGAGTCTGATCAGACCCTGAAAAATAGAAACAAGTGCTCCGGTGGGTTTCTTGGTGCTTGATGCTTATCACGGTTCTCATCCTTGATGCGTATAAGCCTCAATTGTACAACTCTTTGATGTTTTAGCATCACTTTGACCAAGTTTCAACCATCAACACACAACTAAAAGTAAATGCTAACATTCTACAAGTTTTGAACATCAAAGTTGTTTCTTTATTGTATAAACACAATAAAGCTTCAACCTTTGTCCTTTTGACACAAGTTTATGCATCTTCATCATATGTGATGATGAAGACTTGATTTTTATCACCATAAAAATCATAAAAAGGCTCCAAGTAAGTGAGATCTACAATAATAACTTAGATCTCAAGTATTAAGAAACCCTAAGCTAGAAAGCTTGGATTTTTACAAGATTAATGAGAACATAAGCTAGAAAGCTAAGATCTAGTAAAGGTAATGAGACCATAAGCTAAAAAGCTAAGATCTGTAAGACCCTAATATTTATTATACGGAAGGGTAATTATGCTACATAAAGTGCAGGAAGCATTGTGTAATTAAACAAAGCTCAGATTCTGCCCAGACATGGGTACGCGCCGCGCACACCCATGGGTGCGCGCCGCGCACGAGCCCAGCGACATAATTCTGTTTTTTCTATTTTGGGTTTAATGAGGGGCTTTTTGGTCTTTTCACTTAAGGCCGGATGTGAAGCCATATCAGCTGGTTAGATTCAATTTTGGATCACATTTCACATCCATTAACACTCTCAAGTATCTTAGAGAGAGAGGGAGATTTCTAGAGAGAGATTTGGGGTTTTGGAGAAGAAGGAGCTTGAATTGATCAAAGTCTCGGGTTTTAAAGTTGTTCACCTCATTCCTAGCTACGTTTTGGTGGTTGTGGTAAGTTCTAACTCTGAATTTCATTGTTTGATTTTGATAATCAAGTTAGGGTTTGAACTTAAATTGATGAGAAACCCATTTAAACTCTTGAAATGAGTTTAGTGATGCTAGTAATCGGGTTTATTGCTATTGTTGGTGGATTATGGGTTGGTGAACAAATTGACCATGATTAGGACTTGAAATTGGGTTTAATCACTTAAGTTAGTGATTATGGAAGTATTGAAACCAATTTAGGGTTATTTGGTTGACTAGTTTTGACTTTGGGTCAAAATTAGGGTTTAGTGATGATTATGACCTAATTGGCGATTTAATGAGGTTTATAAACTTAAAATGGATTAAGTTTAAGTATAAAACCGAGTTAAAGGTGTTTTGGTGTCAAAACTTGTAAATGGTGAGATTTTGACCTTATGGGTCAAAATTAGGGTTTATGGGCAATTTGGAGATTTGTAAGTGTTTAACACTTGTGTTCGGGTTTAATTGGCGTGTTAGGACCATTCTCACTTGTGTTAGTGATTATTGGTTAATTTTGGGCGCGGTTTGTACTTGGAAGTGCATTTGGGTTGAATTTGCACTAAGTGTCAAATTGGGTTGGTTTGTAAATCCAATCTAAGTGTGTTGTTGAATTTGTGATAAGGGAATAGGTACTTTCCATTGGCGAGTTGCGGTTTACTTGGAAGCATTCATCAAGGCGACAAGGTGAGTGTTAATATCCTATGTGCATATGTATGTGTACGATGGGTGCGGGTCGGGTGAGGTGGTTCTCGGTTATAGAGCTCACTTCACATATAGGTGGATTTAATGGACTTTTGTATGAGTCCAAATGGCACGGTTGTGCGTTTTGGTTGACCATCTTTGGCAAAGTACACGTTCGTGTGTACATTATCACACGTGGTTGTGATTTGGATGTTGTAGCCCCGATATGGTGGATTTTATAATCCCGTGACCGTGGGTTTGAGTTGGAGAAGTGAATCGCGTGTGGTTTCGGATTCACGATGACGCGTGTGGTTTCGGTCATCTTATCAAATGAATCTCGTGTAGTTCGGATTCATGGTGACTCGTGTAGTTCGGTCATCTTATTGAGGTAGTAATCTCGTGTGGTTTCGGATTACTAAGGCTCGTGTAGTTCGGCCAACCTCGATGTTGTGAAGATAGTAATCTCGTGTGGTTTCGGATTACTAAGGCTCGTGTAGTTCGGCCAATCTTCATTGTGGTATTTGGTTCTCGGTATTGGGTTAAGGTGTTAACCTTGTTCGTTTATATTGTTATATATTAATGTATTGTTGTGTTGTAGCTAACCCTCCGGGTGTAGCTATTTGACGTGGTTCACATCGTCGTTGGTGAACTTATATTTTGTTGTTGTATCTTAGCTCGTGCTTAGTGTTTGTACGGTACGCCTAGACTAGCTTGCCTTTATGCTTGGTTGTTCGGTATGCAGTATTTGATATTTGTGTGGCGTATTGATTTTATACATATATATGTATATAGTATATTATCATTCACTAAGCGTTAGCTTACCCTCTCGTTGTTGACTCTTTTTATAGATTGCATGCGGATGGTGGCTCGGGTAAGCGCGAGGATTAGAGGACTTGCATAGTTGCTTTAGAAGATCTTGCTTTTGGATTAATTAAGATTGGGTAGCGTATCCCCAATCTCCATGCTCGGTCTTTATTTTGTGTTAAAAGTCATGTGGTCGAAAACTTGTATTTTGTACGAAAGTCGTAAAACGGCCGATGTGGGCCCGGTCTCGTAAAAATCATTTTATTATTGGAACGTGTTAGTTTTAACTAATATAAATTGTTGTGAAAAGCGTTTGGTCTAAAAGTGTCGGGAAGTCGAAGATCTTTTCGCGAAAAATGGACATTTTGATCAGAACTGTCTCAGGCCTTGTGCGCGTCGCGCACAGGCAGTGGTGCGCGCCGCGCACCCTCTAGATCAGTTTTAAATTTTTTTTATTCCACGTTTTTGGTTGGTTAATGGGTTGGGTTGTTACAAGTGGTATCAGAGCATGGTCTAAGGGATTTAGGCGACTTGAGATAGGTGCCTAGACTTAGAGTTTTGTGTGTGCTTAATTGTTGCGGGACTTGTAGGATTACGGGTCAGAATGAGTTATAGTTAGTGCCTTGATTGTAGGTGGACTAACGTTTATATTAGTAATGCGGATATTATTAATATATTATTTGTGTTGTGGTGTAATTCTCGCGTGTGTTTATATCGCGTAGAATTCTATTTGTGTTTGTTTATATCATCGAACGAGGCGGTTGTTGTACTAACGAGTTGATGCGGCGTGTGTGCGTAATAAGGACTTGCAAACCTTATTACGATTGCAAATCGTGTCTAACAAGTGATGTACGATGAGTGTTTAGCAAGATGGGCCGGTGTTATGTGTGTGGTTTTATACGTTCGTGATCTAATCGCTTTGCATTCCTTAGAATGGCGACGGGAAGTGGGATCGAGACGAACGATTTGGAGTTAAACGCTAGAGTTACGGCCGCCGTTCGGGAGCAAATGAGTGCGTTTCGAGAAGAAATGGATAGAAAGTATTCCAAACTTCAAAGTAGTAGCGAAATGGAGCGTTGTCTTAAGAGCTTCATGAGGACTAAACCCCCGATGTACGACGGAAAGCCGGATCCTTTGGTAAGCACAACTTGGATTTCGAACGTTGAAGGGTGTTTCCGTACTATTGATTGCCCTCCCGAGAGAAAGACGAGACTCGCTACTAGTTTGTTGCGGGGTAGGGCAAGGGATTGGTTGGATGGTAAGATTGATCTTGTCGGTGGCTAAACGTTTATGGCTTTATCGTGGGACGACTTTAAGGAGGAATTTTTCGAGGAGTTCCGGACTTCGGCCGATTTGTGGGAATTGCGTAATGAGTTGCGAAATTTGCGACAAGGATCTATGGATTTGAGTACTCTCAAAATGACCTTTATGGCGAAGGCTCGTTTTTGTCCTGAGTATTTGGGGAATCATCGTTTGTTGATGGGGGATTTCTATCGGATCTTGAATGATGACTTGAAAAGTAAAATTTGTCGGGGTCAAGCGAAATCGTTTTCGGAATTGTTCGACTTGGCTAGAGGTTTCGAGTCGTATTCACGATCGAAAAAGGGTGAACCTTCAAGTGAGCGAAGGGTCGTTTCTTATGGTGCTCCGAGTAAGAGGGCTAAGGGTCAGAGTGTGAGCACGGGTGGTACGCGAACGGGTATGTCGGATTCTAGTGCAGCTAGATGTTACAATTATGGCGTGAGGGGTCACAAGTCTTGGGAATGTTCGGTACCAAAGGGTGATGGTATTGTGTGCTTCAATTGCCAAAAAGAAGGACATCGTAAGTCGGAATGTCCCAAGTTAGCGGGGACGGGTGAGGCAAGGAGATGTTAAGGTACGTTTCATTTTAATAAATATGTCTTTTGATTATTTATTAAATGCCGTTTGAGTTTGAGTTGTATGCCTTTGTTGTGCATGTTATGCTATGGGCGACGTTCCTAATGGAAGTACCCTATGTTGATGTTTGATTGACGGGCGAAGGGCGTAAGACTTGGTGCAACCAAGCATTCCTTAGTATTTGGGAAACGTTTCTACCAAGCCACGGAAATGGTTTTGGTGTTTGGTTGTTAAGCGCGTGTTCGCTTTTATGTTGAAGTGACGAATCATGAGGTTAGTCAGTTGGTTAGAACCCTTGAGATCGAGTGTTTTAAATCTCGATGTGTGTTGGAAATGGAGTCTTTATGACGCGACATTAGGTGCCTCTTTTATACCTACTAGCGTGGTGTTCGACTCCGATTGTGTTGCGGTACACTTTTCGTTCGAAGTGTTTAAGGGTTGGTTAAAATCCTTCGTGTGCTCAAGGTTGGAGCAAGATGTGGTAATGGGTCGTGTGAGCCCAATTGTTGGTAAAGTCTACCTGTGGTAGCATTGTGCGGTTGTAAGAGTTGTGAAATTGGGATGTGGTTCCAAGTGGGGGAGTTACACTCCCGCACGAGGAAGATTTAGTGTGATATTTCGGATGATGTTTTTGGTAGATCCGGAAATTTGGTCGAGACCTAGTTTGGATCGATTTGTAGTAGAGTGCAATTTCGGTTAACTTGTACTTATGATATTGGATTTGTAAATTATCACCGAGGTGGTAAGTGGTGAATCTCGTTGGGAGATAATGGACGTGTTTGGCGAGCAAGGTGAAATCCTTCGGTTAAGGGAGGTGTGTGTCGGGTTCTCTTTTGGAGAATTATTGTTTGGTACCTATGTTTGGTATAGGTGGTTCTTGCTCGATTATGGATGGTTAGTGGTCCGCTAGGGTCCACTGTAGTGTAGTAGAGCGCGATGTTACACGACTCGGTGATTGAGGCCGAAAGTGCGTATGTGATAGATGAAGCATGACCTTCGGGGTCCGCTGACTTCATCGTGGGATTGTTGATTGATGAAGCATGACTTTCGGAGTCCGCTGACTTCATCATGGGATTGTGATTAATGAAGCATGACTTTCGAGGTCCGCTGACTTCATTATGGTATGGTTGATTGATGAAGCATGATCTTTAGGGTCCGCTGACTTCATCATGGGAGTACGTGATTGGTGGAGCATGACTTTCGGGGTCCGCTGACTTCATCATGAGCGTGGTGTTATATCGGTGAAGCATGATCTTCGGGTCTGCTGACTTCATCCGGCGTTGAGATTGGTGAAGCATGATCTTTGGGTCCGCTGACTTCATCATGGTTGTGGATCGCGTGTGTTTTCGGATTCACGATGACGCGTGTAGTTCGGTCATCTTATCGGAATGAATCTCGTGTAGTTCGGATTCATGGTGACTCGTGTAGTTCGGTCATCTTATTGAGGTAGTAATCTCGTGTGTTTTCGGATTACTAAGGCTCGTGTAGTTCGGCCAACCTCGATGTTGTGGAAGTGAATCTCGTGTAGTTCGGATTCACAAATGACTCGTGTGGTTTCGGTCATTGTATTGAGGAGTGAGTCTCGTGTAGTTCGGATTCACAAATGACTCATGTAGTTCGGTCATTCCTCTGGGATAGTGACTCTCGTGTAGTTCGGATTCACTATGGCGCGTCTAGTTCGGCCATTCCCGATTGTTGTTGTAGTGAAGGTAGTGAGTCGCGTGTAGTTCGGATTCACTAAGGCGCGTGTGTTTTCGGCCAGCCTTCGTGTGTTGCGTGATCCGTCGGTTGTTTTATACACCGATGGTGGGGTCGTAAGGACCGGGATGTTTGATTAATTGGTTGTTTTATACACCAATGGTGGGGTCGTAAGGACCGTGTTGTTTGATCTATCGGTTGTTTGATACACTGATGGTGGGGTCGTGAGGACCATGTTGTATGTTTAGTGATGCGTTAGCCGTGTTTCGCTCACATGTTTGTTACGGGTGTGACGATGGTTGATTTCGTACACCTTGGGTTTTGCGTTTCCATAGTCGTTTTGGGCGTTATCGGTTTTAGCCGTTTGCTTTATGATGTTACGGTAGTTGCGTTTTGGTCGTATTGCGCACTACCAGGGATTTCTAATGATTAGTGTAATCCGTAAGGGTTCGTTTGGTTCGGTCTTCATCGTTTCGGGTTGTTGACCTTAGGTTCAGACTTGGTTGTTTTTAGCGTTTTACTCGGTAAGTGTACGCTAAGAGATCTATATCTCGGTACGAGATTTGGTTGAGTTTTCCCGATGTGAGGGAATGTGCATGGTTATAGTGCTCGAATTGTGATTTGATAAATCGCGTGTGACGATTTAGTTGCTTAAAGGCGATTCATTGGGAAGGATTGCTTAGGAAAGTCGGGTTGGGACTTATGTTTGAGGACCGTGGAGTGTGGTCCGTTTGGTTAAGTGACGAGGATCACGAGGACGTGATCGATTCTAAGTGGGGGAGAGTTGTAAGACCCTAATATTTATTATATGGAAGGGTAATTATGCTACATAAAGTGCAGGAAGCATTGTGTAATTAAACAAAGCTCAGATTCTGCCCAGACATGGGTGCGCGCCGCGCACACCCATGGGTGCGCGTCGCGCACGAGCCCAGCGACAGAATTCTGTTTTTTCTATTTTGGGTTTAATGAGGGGGTTTTTGGTCTTTTCACTTGAGGCCGGATGTGAAGCCATATCAGCTAGTTAGATTCAATTTTGGATCACATTTCACATCCATTAACACTCTCAAGTATCTTAGAGAGAGAGGGAGATTTCTATAGAGAGATTTGGGGTTTTGGAGAAGAAGGAGCTTGAATTGATCAAAGTCTCGGGTTTTAAAGTTGTTCACCTCGTTCCTAGCTACGTTTTGGTGGTTGTGGTAAGTTCTAACTCCGAATTTCATTGTTTGATTTTGATAATCAAGTTAGGGTTTGAACTTAAATTGATGAGAAACCCATTTAAACTCTTGAAATGAGTTTAGTGATGCTAGTAATCGGGTTTATTGCTATTGTTGGTGGATTATGGGTTGGTGAACAAATTGACCATGATTAGGACTTGAAATTGGGTTTAATCACTTAAGTTAGTGATTATGGAAGTATTTAAACCCATTTAGGGTTATTTGGTTGACTAGTTTTGACTTTGGGTCAAAATTAGGGTTTAGTGATGATTATGACCCAATTGGCGATTTAATGAGGTTTATAAACTTAAAATGGATTAAGTTTAAGTATAAAACCGAGTTAAAGGTGTTTTGGTGTCAAAACTTGTAAATGGTGAGATTTTGACCTTATGGGTTAAAATTAGGGTTTATGGGCAATTTGGAGATTTGTAAGTGTTTAACACTTGTGTTCGGGTTTAATTGGCGTGTTAGGACCATTCTCACTTGTGTTAGTGATTATTGGTTAATTTTGGGCGCGGTTTGTACTTGGAAGTGCATTTGGGTCGAATTTTCACTAAGTGTCAAATTGGGTTGGTTTGTAAATCCAATCTAAGTGTGGTGTTGAATTTGTGATAATGGAATAGGTACTTTCCATTGGCGAGTTGCGGTTTACTTAGAAGCATTCATCAAGGCGACAAGGTGAGTGTTAATATCCTATGTGCATATGTATGTGTAGGATGGGTGCGGGTCGGGTGAGGTGGTTCTCAGTTATAGAGCTCACTTCACATATAGGTGGATTTGATGGACTTTTGTATGAGTCCAAATGGCACGGTTGTGCGTTTTGGTTGACCATCTTTGGCGAAGTACACGTTCGTGTGTACATTATCACACGTGGTTGTGATTTGGATGTTGTAACCCCGATATGGTGGATTTTATAATCCCGTGACCGTGGGTTTGAGTTGGAGAAGTGAATCGCGTGTGGTTTCAAATTCACGATGACGCGTGTGGTTTCGGTCATCTTATCAAATGAATCTCGTGTAGTTCGGATTCATGGTGACTCGTGTAGTTCGGTCATCTTATTGAGGTAGTAATCTCGTGTGGTTTCGGATTACTAAGGCTCGTGTAGTTCGGCCAACCTCGATGTTGTGAAGATAGTAATCTCGTGTGGTTTCGGATTACTAAGGCTCGTGTAGTTCGGCCAATCTTCATTGTGGTATTTGGTTCTCGGTATTGGGTTAAGGTGTTAACCTTGTTCGTTTATATTGTTATATATTAATGTATTGTTGTGTTGTAGCTAACCCTCCGGGTGTAGCTATTTGACGTGGTTCACATCGTCGTTGGTGAACTTATATTTTGTTGTTGTATCTTTGCTCGTGCTTAGTGTTTGTACGGTACGCCTAGACTAGCTTGCCTTTATGCTTGGTTGTTCGGTATGCGGTATTTGATATTTGTGTGGCGTATTCATTTTATACATATATATGTATATAGTATATTATCATTCACTAAGCGTTAGCTTACCCTCTCGTTGTTGACTCTTTTTATAGATTGCATGCGGATGGTGGCTCGGGTAAGCGCGAGGATTAGAGGACTTGCATAGTTGCTTTAGAAGATCTTGCTTTTGGATTGATTAGGATTGGGTAGCGTATCCCCAATCGCCATGCTCGGTCTTTATTTTGTGTTAAAAGTCATGTGGTCGAAAACTTGTTTTTTGTACGAAAGTCGTAAAACGGCCGATGTGGGCCCGGTCTCGTAAAACTCATTTTATTATTGGAACGTGTTAGTTTTAACTAATATAAATTGTTGTGAAAAGCGTTTGGTCTAAAAGTGTCGGGAAGTCGAAGATCTTTTCGCGAAAAATGGACATTTTGATCAGAACTGTCTCAGGCCTTGTGCGCGCCGCGCACAGGCAGTGGTGCGCGCCGCGCACCCTCCAGATCAGTTTTAAATTTTTTTTTATTCCGCGTTTTTGGTTGGTTAACGGGTTGGGTTGTTACAAGATCTAAACAAAATAATGAAACCCTAAGATAGAAAGCTTGGATCTTTAATGTTCTTGAAGATCCTTAATGCAAAAAGCTAGATCTACAAGTTACATGAAGATCATAAACACAAGTTTTGATCTTTTAACAACAATAAAGTGATCTTAAGCTATAAAGCTTAGATCCATCAAAGTAATGAAGATCCAAAGCTAGAAAGCTTGAATCTTTTATGTTCTTGAAGTATTCAAATCAAAGTTTGAATCTACAAGATATAACAAGATCAAAAAGCTAAAAAGCTTGATCCTTTGATGATGATGATGATGTCGAAATTAAAGAAGAAAAAGAAGAAGAAATAAAATGCAAGAACTTACAATTTTAGTGTGAGAAAGTCTAGAGAGAAAATTAGAGAGCAAGTGTGTGTAAAATGAGAATAAAATCAAGTGTGAAATGGAAGAATGAGGCTTGATATATATAGTGGTGGAGGGTGCTAGGTGGACGGTTTTTGGGAGGGGACAAGGGGACAACTTTTTTGCTTTTTGCATGGTGGTGGTCTAAAGGTGGTGCTTGTTGTTGGGATCCCATACAACATATGTGGTAATGGTTAATAAAAATGCTAGTATATTGGCTCATATTAATGGGTTTTTGTCCTATATCTTAATGGATCATAAATCCATTAAAGTTGAGCTAATTCAATGGTCCATTAACTAGAGTAGGGTGGGTTTAAGTCCATTAAGGTAAAAAGTCCAATAAGACTAACTAGTGTGCATTAGTAAATTTGTGACGCCCCGTACAAAATCAACGTGTACGGATCATCAAAAACAGGTTCATTACAAGGTTACAACACTATATGTTTTAAAACAAGTTTGCATTCATGAAAAGATAACGTTTTACAAAAGATAGCGTACTTCTACGAATAGAAAGCATTAGTATAAGTACATGACACAAAGGTCATTACAAAGCCATTGTTCAAATGTAACACAGTACGCACAAAAATGCAGTTCCGTAAAAGTAATAAGTACAAAAATATAAGTCGAAAAAGTCGGGTCGTTACAAGATTATCCTTCCGGGGATCTGATAAATCAATGACATTTTGTGTATGCATGGTGTAACATCCCGCCTTACCACGACCACAATATTGTCCGCTTTGCCCGTAGGCACACGGCTTTTTCTTGGTGACCACACGAGGATTTCCCAGGAGGTCACCCATCCTAGTACTACTCACGCTCGAGCACGCTTAACTGCAGAGTTCTGATGGGATCTGCTGTGCTTGTAGCCCCAAAACGCGTTGTGTGTGGTAAGGACAAGAGTTACCTTATAAGGGACTCAAACTTACTTATGCAAATCAATGTGGGATGGGGTATTACAAACTCCCCCACTTAGAATCCTGACGTCCTCGTCAGGCCTAAACAAATCGGTACACAGGATCTATACCTCAGGAGATGAACGAGCCGAGTGCCCGTTACACCCCGAGAGGCTAGTGCTCTGATACCATCTGTAACATCCCGCCTTACCACGACCACAATATTGTCCGCTTTGCCCGTAGGCGCACGGCTTTTTCTTGGTAACCACACGAGGATTTCCCAGGAGGTCACCCATCCTAGTACTACTCACGCTCGAGCACGCTTAACTGCAGAGTTCTGATGGGATCTGCTGTGCTTGTAGCCCCAAAACGCGTTGTGTGTGGTAAGGACAAGAGTTACCTTATAAGGGACTCAAACTTACTTATGCAAATCAATGTGGGATGGGGTATTACACATGGTGCCCCCCGTTTTATGAGACAGATCTTCCTCATTGATATAAGTCTGACCACTAGCTCCCTATTTGATGCTGAGGCCTAGTGGATTTCCAGCCGATGATTAGAAGACTTTTCAAGACTGTTCGCCATCCTACAGCTGGTCTGGACTACAACTTATGACAAAAGCCATCAAGTGTGTCGGTCGGGAGACTTGACTCCCTTAAGGATGGAATGGATACAACCTATGGTCACAAAATGTGATCGGACGCAAATTGTCCTTATTAGGAGAAACAATGAGGATCACCTTGTTTAAGTGTTTCGATCTAGCGCATGGCCTAGTTTCGACCATGCGATCCGATCACCGTTCATACGGTTGACACCCGTTTTGGTAAAGGTGACCTACAATTGAATTCCGAAGAACTCGTAGGAATTCACATTCAATGGTAATGAACGTGGTTCAGTTAAGGCTAGTGTCACCCACAGTTTTCCTGGGATTTGGAAAACGACACGGAACAAGTATAATTTCCGAGCCAACTAAACCCGGTGTCGGAGTAGGGCGTAAAGAATACAGGAACGGCGTTTTGTACTCGTCAATTCATAGGTAACCACTGCCAATGTGACTAGTTAAGGTCGAATTTTCAGTGTTTTTCTATTTTTTTTTCTTTTCTCTAATTTTTTCAATTTTTTTTCTTTTTTTTTTAATTTGTAATTTGTATGTTTTCGACCAAAACCTGCTGTAAATCTCAAGACTCATAGATTTCAAAGCGTTTATGATGACAACTCAGACAATTCAACCAACCCTAGAGATTTTACATCCTCCACCCCACACTTGAGATCATGTAATGCCCTCATTATATGAAATCAAAATGGATTTAAAAATCGAAAGTGTAAATGTGAGAAAGAAAATATAAAACTTATTGAGTTCACCAAGGATCGCGGAATGCCAGAGACAGATAGCGCTGAACTGACTGCCAGCATAAGAACATCGTCCATTCCCGATCAACCACAAACATCATCATCCATAAAGTTTTTGCTGAACTTAATTCCAGTCTTGGAAAAACATCACATTTACCTAACAACACAACTAAATAATAAAGTGAACCTAATACATGTCGGGGCACAAGGTGGCACCACCGAGGTAACCAAATGCCTTGCACCCAAAAATAACATCCAAATCACACGAAATAAATTAAACCTACAAGCATTCAGAGTTATCACATGCGAAAATAAAATAAATAGTCTCAAACACCAAATACAACAACATCATGTGCAACGACAATCATTCCCTCGGCCACAAATCTCTGAAGGAGTCCCACACCACACCGTATGTGTCCTGGAAAGCCTGATACGGGTCATATGATGGATACGGCCTCGGGGGAGTAACTGATGTATAATCAGGAATCGTAGTACGCGTCGGAATGTAAGCCTTCGGTGTCTGACGCATCTGTCTCTGAATCTGCCGCTGATGAATCTCCCCTGATTATGAGCCTGAATCCCCATCACATTATACACAATCCTATCAAATCGATCACCTAAGTGACTAACCTCCGTTCTAAACTGCCCCAATGCTGTGTTAATCAAACCATAACTATTCCGATGCCAAGCCCTCATATCCTCATTATGCTTTCGTTGTTCCTCCAACATTCTCTGATTATGCTCCACCTGAGCATCGTACGCTGACTGATTATTTCGAAATTCCAAATTAATACCATCCACACTGTGTACCAAAGAATCTCAACTTTCTTCACTAAGTGCCCACGTACCCTGTACGTTTGCACTACTTGAACAACCTGCCTCATAAGTTGATCGACTAACACCACGACCGCGACCACGACCAGCACCATCACCTTGTTGTTGTTGTTCATCCTCCCATAACACCCAACCTCTTTGACTTCTCTTGATAAATTCGGATTTTGAGAAAAATAAAAGATTAGTAGGCATCTCCTCAATTCCCAACATATCACACCTATTAGTAGGAACTGAAAATGCCCGAGCCAACCTATTCACCAAATGCCCACCTAACAAAGGGCGTTCCGTGAGTTTATCCGTACCAACCTCCTGTAACCAGACTCCTACCATACAAGGCACATCAATACGTTCTCTCAATTTAATTTGCTGTAAAATCCAAAAGATCCCTTCGCTGCACATTACTCGCATTTCCATGTGCCATGAACATATGCGCAATCATCTTAAAAATCATACGGTCCTCCGGTAATCGAAACATCGACCCAACACTTCTACTTGCACTAAAAGCACCCGCAGTGTCTTTTGCCACAGTTGGCCAATACTCACTCTCACTAAAAGTTTCTTGCGCGAACACTTTACACTATATTAAAAAAAACACATCAAATCATTGTCATTCAACTCGGGATACAAATCTAATGCCCGATCTAACCCAATTTTACTCATACCATGATCTAATCCGCCTAACCTAAACGTCAAGAAATTCTCCTCGATCGTAGAAGCTCTTGGTCGACAACTAACCGTCGAAAAGAACTCTAAAGTCAATTGCTCATAAATATCCTCTCGGATTTTAAACAACTTTTCATACAGCCTCAACTCTTTATCCCTATATGTCAACCACAAGTACCCACGCAACTTTCTTACAATATTGTTTCCCAATGTCGTAAGTTGCGTCCAATCTAAATAAAATGTTCTTTCAATCAGACGTGCACTAATTATCGTAAATCATTCCTCCATGTCTTCATCGTTAGCAATCTGGGATAACCAAAGTTCCGGATTGTTCGGTGGTTTACGTGGTTGTTTCGGGTTGCTTCGCGTTTTCTACATACATGAAACAAGTAAAGAAAACAAAACACCAAACTCAAAAGTAAGTGCTAGTTAAAATAATAATCACCAAATACCCATCACAACCCAACCATGTTGCATGTTAATCCACCTTAATAACAAACACCAAGTCAAACAAGTAACACATGCAAACATGCCAAAACCCCAAATCTAACGCATATCACATTATCTTTTAAAACATAGCAACATATCAACGACACTCACATAACAACACAACCAAAACATGACAAACATGACTACACATAACACTTTTTAATTTCCACAAATCTAGCCAAGTTCATCATGTTTGCTAACTTTTACCAATTCAAGTTACTACTAACAAAATTCTCATCACATCTCAAAACACATGTTATATAACCTCTAGCATGGCATCCTACATAAATAAACCAAAAATAGCACAAGTCATTCAAACCAACATGACCCGCCCATATGAACACAACCCGACACTAGCTCAAAAACACATCAACAACTCAAGAACAAGAACAATTTAAGCAATTAACTCTTCTATCACATACAAATTCGGATTTCCAAACACACCAACCCTAGATTCAAGTGAAACTTCTAAAAACATAAAATTAATCATGAATTCAAAGCGTACAATCATAATCTAACAAAACCCATCACTAATTAGAACACAAAACCCCAATTAAAGTAACCCCTCACTAATTCATCATGTAAATCAAAGAATAAGCAAGTAATTACACATAATTAGATGAGATTAGCAAGGTAGAAAACAAATTTGGACCTTAGTAGGAGGCATTCTTGCACGATTTGGAAGTAATTGAACAAGAAATTGAAGTTATGAAGATTAGGATTTTTAGATCTAGGAGGTTGTAGGTGTAAGAAACATAGATAGAATGGAAAGAATGAGAGGATAGGGTGTAAAAAGGGCCATAAAACCATCGCTCATATGTGTGGTTGGGAAAAAAGACACTTTTTTTATTTAATTTTTTCGGCCAGGCCCATCTGCAGTATCAGAACGGCGCTTCATAAAAAGGTTTTGCGGCACTCTAAGTGAAAACGAAATGGAGCGGCCTCAAAAAGTGTGCACGGCGCTCAATTTAACTGAAAAATCATGTCGAGGGTTTTCCAAAATCTGCCACTTCAGATACGTATATGTTAAGCGGCGCTCAAAGGCCTGGAGCGGCGCTCCAAGTGCTGCTGACCCAGAAATTCGAAATTTTAAGTGATTTTAACACAAATCCTCATCCTAAAAACCAACAAACGACCAAACAAAAAGCCGAGCAAGATCACATTGCACATATCATCAAACAAACACAAAAAGACACAAACTCTACAACAATGTGAAGTTTATTACCGAGTCGTTCACAGGACTCGACTCCGCAATCATTCATTTTCTAGCTCGAAGTTGAGGCCAGTCTCTAGAAAACCATCAATGTAAGGTCTGACCCGGTGGCCATTTACGTTAAACTCTTCACCTTTCGAATGCACTAACTCAATTGTACCATACGGGTACACCTTCTTCACAACGAATGCCCGTTCCATCGGGACTTTAACTTTCTGGGCAACAACTAATACTGAGCATTATAGAGAATAACTCGATCGCCCTCCTTGAACTCTTTCGGGTTTTTGATTCGGTTATCATGCCAACGTTTGGTTTTCTCCTTGTAAATAACCGAGTTCTCATATGCGTCAAGGTGCAACTCATCCAACTCATTTAATTGATCCAAACGAAAGTGACCCGACTCATGGTAATCCATATTGCACACCTTTAAAGCCCAATGAGCTTTATGTTCAATCTCCAAAGGAAGATGGCATGCTTTACCATATACCAAACGATAAGGAGTCGTGCCTATCGGTATCTTGTAGGCCGTACGAAATGCCCACAATGCATCTTCAAGCTTTGTAGACCACTCCTTAGGATTTGTACCAACGGTCTTTTCTAAGATTCGCTTCAATGACCGGTTGGTATTCTCAACTTGCCCGCTTGTTTGCGGGTGGTAAGATGTTGAAACTTTGTGGGTTACCCCATATCGTTTCAACACTTTCTCCATTTGAGCATTTGATTTGTTCCGAGGTGTATACGAAAAAGTTATATTTTTATTGTGAAATACTATTAAATACGATATAATTTTACACAAGTTATTTATTTATTTATTGAATGGGATATACCTAAACCTTGTTACAACACTTATAGGCAGTGTACCTAATCGTAGAGTAGTGTAGTTTTTAGTAAATCTTGTTCGTTCCACAGGGATACAACTAAATTTAACGCTATATTTATTTTAAACTATATTTGTATAAATATATATATATATAATAAATATTATTATTGTTATAAAAGGGGGTTTTTACCGTTTAGTGATCGGTTTGTCGATTTTATGTCTTAAGTCACAATTAAAACCTAATGTAAAATATTAAATATAAATATAACTTAATTTAAAGCGTAAAGTAAATGACGATAAATAAAAGTGCGATAAATAAAAGTGCAATAATTAAAAGTGCAATAAATAAAATGACAGTAAATAAAAGTGCGATGAGATATAAATTAAAGGAATTATGCTTATTTAAACTTCCATAATCATGATGTTCGACGTGTTAATTTTAGTTTATTACCATGGGTTAATTGTCCTTTGTCCTGGATTATTCGATATGTCCATCTGGTTTTGTCCATAATAGTCCATCGGTCATAATTCTAAAGTGCGAGAGTCTTCGCCAAATTAACCTTATACCTGAAGTCAAATATTCCAACTAATTGGGGATTCGAACTGTAACAAGGTCTTAATACTATGTTTAATGAATACACCAGGTTATCAACTGCGCGTAATCCAAGGTTTTAATACTTTGTCAATAATTACACCAATTACACTTGAATGTAATCCACCCCTGTTTTAATGAGGCCAGTGACTATTAATTCATCCCCGTATCCGGTAAAATGAATAATTATTAGTATTTATAGATATCCCGCCCACCGTACCCGGTCAAGCGTATGTGGTTAAATATAAATACGTCAAATTATAAATCTCTATATTAAATCAACGAGATATCATTTAATTAATATAAAGCCCATTAATAGCCCATAGTCCAATTTCCACAATTGTCGGTCTTTTGTCCAAACCCCAATTATGGTACATAGCCCAATAACCCCGTCTCTAATATTTAGCCCAACGTCTCGATTACTTCGATTTAAATAAGCATAATAATAACTTAGCTACGAGATATTAATTTAAAAAGGTTGAACATAACTTACAATGAGTATTAATCGCGTAGTGTTAAACGGACAGAATTTCGACTTACAAACTTAAAACATTCGCTATAACCTTATTATTATTAACTTAAAGTTAAAATTAAAATTAAAATTATAAATATAAATATATTGAGAGAGAGTAAGATATATGATATGGTGTGTGTAAATTGACTAGAATTCGTTGCAATTTATAGACCTGACCACAACTTTACTGCCATGCGATCGCATGGTTTTTGTGCCTCCAAGCCATGCGATCGCATGGCCCCCTTTTACAGCTCAGGTACTTTTGTTTTCTTATTTGCCGACGATTTTTAATATAAATATAATATATAAATAATTTATAGAATTATTTATATATTTTATTATATTCGTGTGCATAGTTGACTTGTAATTTTAGCTCCGTTGCGTCGCGCGTTGATAGTTGGTTCATGTCCCGGTTCCGGATTTTCAAACGTCCTTGCGTACTATTTAATATCTTGTACTTTGCGTTTTGCGGCTTGTACTCTTGTAATTTTTGGACGTTTCTCAGCAATAATTTGAACCACTTAGATTGTACTTTGTACTTTTTAGCTTTTTGGTCGTTTGTGTCTTCAAATCATGGAATCTGTCTTTTGTCTTCATCTTTTATCATTTAAACGAATATCACTTGTAAATAGAACAATTGCAACTAAAAGCTTGTCTTTCTTGAAGGATAATACTATGAAATATATGTTCGTTTTTAGCATTATCAAATATTCTCATACTTGAGCGTTGCTTGTCCTCAAGCAATATAGAACTTGAATATAACTTTACTAGAATCACTTCTTTATTCTTCACACTTTGTACATCAGTGATTTTGATACGGCGGTATGAACAATGATAGTAACGATGTGGTTTACAGTCCCACATGACTATAAAAATTTAGATCCGTTAGGAAATTGGATCTTTATGAAAACATTTAATCTTTTGAAAATTCAATCTAGTTTTTACCTTAGATAAGTTTTCCGGAATAACCCTTCACCGGTGTTTGCAAAATATTTTTGTGGGTTTTGTGGGTTTCAGATTTTTTTAAAATTTTAGCTCAAAACTTACTGTTTTGTGTCACCCACTTGCTAACCTTGTATTAGGAAAGCAACACGTCTAGTATACTTGCTCCGTATATTACCTTTCGGTAAACTACCGTCCGGTTGTAAAGGAAAGCGTTGAACAAGCAACTGTTAAGGTAATGTCCTGTGACATGCAGATAATTATGGTCTATATCGTGTTGGATGCAATTACTATCCTTTGTAGGAGCAATAGTAAAGATCACCCTATAATTTTTTTTGGTCTGGCACAAGGTCCTGTCTTCGACCATGCTATGCAACCACCATTCTTACGTTTGACACCCGATTTGGTTCAGGTGACCTAATAAATTTCGGTAAATTCTTAGGATTTTACGTTTAATGGTAATGAACGCATTAAAAATGGGTTTTCAGAAAACAAATCGGTTTGTAATTTGATCAAAATATTTTCTTGTTCAAGCTCGAGTTTAGATATCATCGAATTCCATGAGTTTGAATTCTCAATCTTTAAGGTCAATCTCAAGGATTGAGTAATATCGGGCTTAAAAGCTGATTTTTGATCTTTAAGGAGATTATCCTTTCCGGGGATCTGATTCATTAGTCTTATAAGCTAATTTACATGGTCCCCCCCCTCATTGTATGAGACAGATCCTCTCATGGTTATGATAAGTCTGACCACATGGAGACCCTGTTTGATGCTAAGGTCCGTGGATTTTCAGCTGATTTTCGAGAAAACTTTTCAAGGTTTTTCGTAGACTCTACAACTGGTCTGGACGACAACTTCCTGACCTAAATCAAGAAGCGCGTGTCTTTTTCTTGGAAGACTTTTCTTCCTTTTAAATCAAGTGGCACATTTCTTTCAAATATATTATAAGAAATCTGGTAAAACTGATAAAATCGTCCAAAACAAAAGTACCTTCAATTATTTGTACAAAAATATGTGATATATGTTCTAAATAACTTGGTAAATTTTTCCCACACTTGGCTTTTATTTTTCTTTCTTTCCCTTTTTATTCTCCTCTATTCCATTTTAAATGAATTCAAGCGTTTTGAGTTGTTTCTCAATTTATGTCCTTTCCGAGGTAACAATAATTTTGGTGTTAACACCTATTTAGATGAGCCCTTAAATTGTTCCTCGACAAATTCTAAGAATTCTTTAGCGTTTTCTGAGTCAGGAATGGCTCCTCGAATAGCGGGCGATATAGAATTCTTCATTATCATTAGGGACATGCGATTTGATCTTTCCCATATATCATAAGTCCTCTTTTGTTCAACCGTACTTTCATCGGCAAGAGGTGCAGGTTGATCAAATCTTAAAGCATAGTCCAAATCAGTTATGCCGAGGGAAATCTTAATTTGATCTTTCCACGATGCAAAATTAGTTCCGTTCAAGTGTTCTATGCGAGGAATACAGTTTGCAATAGCAGTAGGTGTTAAAGCTGAAATGTAACGGTCATTACTATTATGCTCATCATTATGCTCATTATTATTTTGATTAAGGACTAAAATAATTTTCTTGGTACAACAATAAGTTACAAAAAATAAAATTATATTAGTGACATAATAATAACACCAACTCTAAGCCAAAGTTGGTATATATAAATTTAATTACAACACGAAATTAAATTTATCAAAGAAGTTGTGTGAAATTATTGACTTCACATTGGTTCCATCAACAATACACTTATACTTCTTAATTAGGTAATGCAAAATTAGTTTACAAATAAATCACCGTTGGGCAGAATTATAAGCAAACTAACTACAAATTATTTGCTAATACTGTACGATGTCCTAAAATTTTGAGTCACCGTTAGGCTATCACAATCCTTAGACACCAAACGTAACATAATATGACTTTTCATTCACCATAATTATTTCAACTAGTAGCCTTCCGTTGGGCCGACAACTAATCTTAATAATTAGGTAGTCATTAAACATGTTTAACTAATGATTCACACATGTTTTGTAATGCCCTATAAATCTATAGTTTTACTTCAATAATTCTGAAATTAAACAAATTAATGTTCAAACACTTTAGAACTATATGTCATAATTTAAGAATCACTTTAAAAAAACAAAAATGATACCAACACTATCGACCGAAATCATCTTAAATTACATACATATTAATTAATAAAATAAGTCCATAATAATTTAAATGAAACACAATGAAGTTAAGACTGTTATAATAAATTATTAATTAATTTCTAATGAATGAAAAAATATCAATTTAAACGAAACATTCCAATATCCTTAAATAAACCAATCAAATTATTTGTAAAGTGATAAAATTGGTTCAAGTTTTCAATTAATTAACTAAACGTCAAATCCGATATCATGTTTCTTTCTGATATACTAATAATATTTGATAGCTAACACTTGAATAAAATACTTGGTAAATCATATGTGAAACGTAAGCCATGAATCATATACGCATAGTGATTAACGAAAGAATCATATGCAATCAAGTCAAGAATCATATGCACAACATAATAATTAATTCAAAAAGAAAACTTGAATTACATAACTAACTCATTAATTAATTCATAAATTATAGGATGTAGTCAAAACTTGTATTCATAAATTCCATGAATCCTTTCTCGATTTCCATTAAAATCAAGATAAGTTATCTGATAAACATAGTACGCAAACAAATATGATGCTTTTGAGACAATTTTATATCCGTATAGAATTTGAAGAGTATCACCAAACATTAGGTGCATTTCATAAACTGATTAGATTAAACACATATTTGGATCATACTCATATAATCATCCAAAAAATTCACATATAACTCAAGAATATCTATGAACTTTCGGATTATCAAACTATAAATATATAAACATGATATATGAGATAAATTTGCTCGGATACCAAATGTTAGACATAACATAATATTTCATCATGTAATTCATTAGATAAAGATTAAGACATGAAGATGTAAGGCTTACTTGAATGGAAATATAAAGCCATAAGAACACAACTAGGATGTTTGATCTTCTACTTGATCCTCTCCTTTAGTGATGGACTTAGAGTAATTGTAATGTGTTATTGTTGTATTATACATAGAGGTGAAGAATGAGCCTCTATTTATAGGAGAGGTCAAGGAGGGATCAACTCCAAATATTAAAGAGTATGCAACTTAATATTTACCATCAAGATTAGTTAAGTGCATTCATTATGGTATTTAAGTATGATCATAAAAGACAACATGTCACGAGTCTTATAATCTCATCATATTAATAAGATGGTGACTTATTATTAATAATCATATCTTGTGATCTCACCATATCAATAAGATGGTAACTTGTTATTAATAGGTAGGAGTAATAAATAAGTCTAACAGTATAGTGGTGATTTGGCAAAGGTGATGGCGTGATGGAGTTTGTAGTGGTATGGCGTGATAGTTGTGTGATGAGGTAATTGGTCCCACATTTTTATTTTCTTTTTCATTTTTTTGTTAAGTTATTATATTATTTAGTTTTATTTTATTAATTAATTAAATTCAAATTATTTTATTAAATCATAATAACAGATTTTTATAGTTTATATTATTTATGTTTATATATTTTTGACTTTAGAATGTATTTTTAATATTTTAAGAGTTATTTGTAAACATTTATAAAGGCTAGGGACTTAACATGAAAATTTCTATATATCAATCTATATCATCGTCCTCCTTTATCTTCCAGATCCCCAATTTTCATTTTTTTTCAGCTTCATTAAAAACTGCAGATCTCAAATTCATTTAGATTTTATCTTCTTCTTTTCAATTGATTGTGAGGTGTCTCATTATTATTGGATGTCTGTTTCAAACACGCCAAGCTCTTCCCCGTGAAGCTCACATCGCGCCGGACGATTTTGGGTTCCATCGCGCTGCATTACAGCGCCATCAAGGCGTGATGGTGGTGAAATCGGGGTGATAACGCTGCACTAATTAAGGTCTTAGCTGGTGTCCTTGGATTGAAGGTTTCCAGCCTACAATCTAGAAGCCCACCTTCTAGATGTTCAAAGTAGCCTTCGTTGAACACCATGTGGAAGTAGCAAAGTTGAAAACGGTGACGGCCACCAACCTTCCTCGTTCACAAGTCACCTTCCTCGTTCACACCTATCTACCGCTATAAGATCTTAGCTATAAATAGAGGTGCAAACCTCAGTTGTAAATCATCCCAAATCACTCAGAGAAGTGTTATCACAACCTTGAGAGTGTGTGTGTGTTTGAGAGTTTTTTTTTTAGTTTTGTAAATACTCGTGTAATCTATTCTTTTGAGTAATAGAGTTATTTTTCTCTCAAATTTGTATCTCCCAACGTCCAGGCGATCCTCTCTTCCCAACAAGTGGTATCAGAGCTTGGTTAGAGACGTTGGTTGAGTTTTTGGATCTTCTGAAGTTTCCTCAAAATCCAATTTTGAGTGTACCATTGGATTCGTCTCGTCGAACCGAGTCCAACACAAAAGACAGTGACTTAAACGGAGTTATAACGAGCGCTGAAAATGCCGTCAAAGTTTGGTCAACTCACCGGAATCTCCCCGGAGAAGACGACCGGTGCCGGAATTTTTGCCGGAGAAGAAAGTCATGTAGCAATTCACTGTAGCAGTCCTGTAGCAATTCACTGTAGCAACTGGTGGCACTGTAGCAAGTTCCTGTAGCAGTACTGTAGCAAGTTCCTGTAGTAGTACTGTAGCAGTACTGTAGCAATTCTGAAATTTTACAATTTGGTCCTTAAAATTTTCAGAATTTCATTTTTGGTCCCTGAAGTTTATTGCAAATTATAATTTTGTGCCGTAAGTGAAATTTGAGCCGCGAAGTGTCTATTCCACCATTTTCAACCGTTCCGGACGTAACGGTGATATATGTTTTCTAAAATTCAACCCCGTTAGTGTTGAAAAATCATTTGTAAGGTGATAATGTTCACAGAAGAGTCAACATCATCTTTCGGAGCTATGATTATGCTCACAGCCACAAACTACACGCTGTGGAAACCTCGGATGGAAGATCTCCTCAGCTGTAAAGATTTGTTCGATCCTATTGAATTGAAAGGTATAAACCCTGATTCCGCCAAAGAGATAGATTGGAAGAAATCAAACCGAAAAACTATTGGTCAGATCCGTCAATGGATTGATCATAGTGTCTTCCACCATGTTACACAAGAGACAGACGCATATGCCCTCTGAAAAAAGTTGGAGGACATGTACCAGGCCAAGACTGCTCGAAATAAAGCCTTGTTGATGAGGCATTTAGTCAACATGAAGCTCAAAAGTGAAACTTTAGTTGCCGATCATATCAGTGAGTTTCAGAGCTTGGTCAACCAGTTATCGTCTGTAGAGATGCCTCTTGGCGATGAAGTTCAGGCACTATTGCTACTTAGTTCTCTTCCCGATAGCTGGGAAACGCTGGTCGTAACACTCAGCAACTCAGCTCTGAATGGAAAACTTACCATGTCAATGGTCAAGGATGCCCTATTCAGTGAAGAGGCAAGGAGAAAGGACATGGGCACAGATCAGACCCATGCCTTTATCACAGAGAATCAGGGGAGACAACGTATGAGTAGCAAAAACAAATGGAGAGGCAGAAGCAAGAGTAGGGGCAGGTCTGTTGATGACAGAAAACCATTATATAAATGTCATCATTGTGGATTAGAGGGACATATGAAGTAGAACTGCTACAAATTGAAAGAGGAACAACATCAGAGTAGTTCACAGCCGAAGAATAAGAGTGGAGAAACATTAGTGACTATCTCTGGTGAGGTAGCTTATTGTTCAACCCATGATGAGACATGCCTTAATGTCTCACGAGAAGACACAGAATGGGTGGTAGATACTGCAGCTTCCTACTAGGTGACTCCATACAAGGAATACTTCACAACATACAAAGCTGGTGACTTTGGAGCTGTGAAGATGGGAAATTCCAGTTCCGATGAGATTGTCGGAATTGGTGATGTCAAGATAAAGACAAGTTCCGGGAGCACAATCACTTTGAAAGATGTCCGCCATGTGCCAGATCTTCTGCTGAATTTACTTTCTTGGGTAACTCTAGACAAATAAGGCTATGATAGTCATTTCTGTAAAGGCACATGAAAATTGTCAAGAGGCGCTATGATAGTTGCTCGAGGACACATTTGTGGCACACTATACAAAACTCATGTGAAGATCTGCACAGACAGCCTTAATGTTGCAGAAAAGGAGGCTTCACAAAAATTATGGCACCAGAGACTCAGTCACATGAGTGAGAAAGGGTTGCCTACCCTAATAAAGAAGAAGCTTATCAATGTATACAAGGACGCTGCACTAGATCCTTGCAATCATCGTCTGTTTGGTAAGCAGCATAGAGTCTCGTTTAATTCCTCTTCAACGAGAAAATCAGAGTTACTCAGTCTGGTACACTTTGATGTTTGCGGTCCCTTAGATATTGAATCAATTGGTGGTAATCGATATTTTTTGACGTTTATCGATGATACTTCTCGAAAGGTGTGGGTGTATTTCTTGCGGACGAAGGACTAGGTGTTCGATTACTTCAAACAGTTCCATGTCATGGTAGAACATGAGACAGGAAAAAAGTTAAAGTGTCTTCTATCCGACAACGGCGGTGAATACTCTTCCAGGAAGTTTGATGCCTATTGCAGATCATATGGCATTCAACATGAGAAGACAGTTTCATGTACCCCTCAACACAATGGTATAGCAGAAAGAATGAACCAAACAATCATGGAACGTGTTCAGAAGCAGTAACATAATCCATGAAGCAGTAAATCCTGTCTCGATCCAGAAGTAGTAACATAATCCAGAAGCAGTAACTCCTGTCTCGATCCATGAACAGGATTATGGGATCTAATGGTGTATCCTATCGTATACACGCATAAAGGCATAGCAATTCGCATGAAAATAGTAGCATAAACACTGAAACAACAGTTTTGTGAAACTATTCGTCAAGCGTTCTCCGCTGTGCAGGCTGCTTCCGTCATGCATAAGCCCTGAAGGCCGCCTAGCGCTTAAGCCCTGGCCGTAGAGCGCCACATCCAGCGCATATTTCGGATCATGAATAACAGAACGTATCATCATCTGACATGTGTCCCCAAACAATCCGGTGGATCTATCACTATAAATAGACCCCTTGGGTCGTCATTTTACACATTCAGACAACTTGTGAGCAGAGACTTCACCTTTCTCTCTCACATAGTACTTTCTCTCACTAAAAGTCATCTAGCTAATAGCTAAACGCTAAACAGACAACATATTGATTAAGCCACCCCACAGATTTTCAGATCTGTGTACCGGGTCTGCAGGGATTATTTCCCAAGGGTAAAAATCAATCGGCAACACTCCCCCACCTTTAGCTAGATCACTTCTAGTATTGTGCTAACACACTAAGCCTTACCTCATAAGAAAATAGGTGTTAACAATGGCGCCATCCACAACTGAAGCTCTATTCATACATATACTTGAAGCAGTGAACAATCCATTAACTGAAGACATGATAACTGAAGAAGATGTACCTATTCCGCCATCGGATGGTACAATTGAAGAAACAATTGCTGAAACTGCAGAAAATCTTAAGCGTTTGGCAACTAATTCAGAGAAAAGGCTAGTAATCGAAGAAACAACAACCAAAAGTGCAGAAAGGCTTCCAAATCTTGTTAATAATCCAGAGAGGCGACCATTGATGCAACCATGACGATGTTCGTCATTTATATCTTTTTGGCGGATGGCGAATGGCAAAGACAAGCAAATCATGAAAAGAAATCTATATCAAAGTACAAGTTATCCAGACTACTGGACAAGCTGGGCAGTCTTATTGATGACTCTGAGGATGATAATGACTTGAGCTATATTAATAATGATTCTGACGATGAAATTGATGACAAAGATGAGTCCATGTCTGAGAAGCAGGCAGTGTTGCTTTTGAATGACATCCTTAAGCATACAGCTCCGGCAAAGAGTTGTATGAGAAGCAGCCCGCTGTCTGTGCTGTGGCTGTGGATAATTTTTTTGCTTTAATCACTGGAGAACAAGCTACAAAACCACCAGCTATGGCAGAGTCCACTCAATGTTTTATTGATCGAATTGCTAACTATCCGTTGCCTAAAAATCTTGGCATACCGGCAATAGGAGTTTATGATGGTACAACGGATCCTGAAGATTTTCTTATTATGTTTGAGGGTACAATGAGGTTGCAGCATTGGGATGACGAGGTAGCTTGTCATATGTTTCCAGTGGTGTTGCAGAAAATGGCAACGGAATGGTTTGCAAGCTTACCGTCAAGGAGTATTACAAGTTATTTGGATCTTCGTGCAAAGTTTGTTATGCAATATCAAAATCTTCGAAGCTGCACTTTGACAGATCTTGATGCACATGAGATAATGATGCATCATAATGAGTCCTTAAGTAATTTCATGAAGTGATACATGCTTGAAGCACAAAAGATACCTGATTGTCCAGAGTCGCAGTAAGTGTCCGGTTTCATTTTCTGTTTAGATCAGCGAAGGTTTAGTGCACTTGTTCATACATTAAGGTATGACTTGCCAAAAACTCTGCATCAGGCGTTGGAAGTTGCACAAAAGCATGTTCGAGCTGGTGAGCGAGGGCTAAGCAAGTTTGATGGTAGCAGCAGTAGCAACCCACACAATGGAGGGCGGTACTTTGACAGAAATTAGAGGAAAAATGACAATTCCAATGGTGGATGGAGAGGCAAAAATCATCCCAATGATTTTCATCACAATAGAAGGCCAATAGAGAGGCATCCGTTGATAATGGCGCTGACTAAAATTTCAAAAGAGATTCTTTTCACTGAGCCAATCCGGACTACTTTCAATCCTCCAGCACCCATGGAGGAAAGAGAAGGTCCAAAAAGTGAACTGTGGTGTGACTTTCATGAGGCATGGGGTCATGATACAGATAATTGCAAATCTCTGATGAGAGAAATCATCGCAAAGATCAAAGCAGGAGAGTTAAATCACTTGTTGCCAGGAAAACAATATAGGAGAAATGATCCTCACAGGAAATTTGGATGGCAGAAAAATGATGGTGGAAGAGGTCGTCGAGGTGAGAACAGAAGAAGGGAAGAGCATGGCGGAAGAGATAACAGAAACTAGTATGGAGACCGAATAACGGAGCGTGAGCCAACTCCAGATGTTGTAATCAAAATGGTGTGGTTGAATGGTAGTCACTATGAGGACGGTGAGCAGTTGGATAACAATGTTGATAGCTGGAGATATACTCCAATCATTTTTCAACCAATTCAAAATTGGGTCTTGTCCGTTCAGCCAGTGGTCATTTTAGCAGAAATTGCAAACAAGTTCATCAGCCGTATCTATACGGATACTGGTAGTGAAGCTGATATCATTTATTGGCATTGTTTGAAGACTTTTCCAAGGCATGTGCAGGATAGAGCTAGGCGGACGAGTTTGGAGGTTTCAGGATTGACCGGAGCACCGGTGAACGCCATAGGGTGAATTCGTTTGGAGGGTGTTATGGGAACATTCCCATTACTAAGAAATGAAACAATTTATTTTACTATTTTGGATGGTAATTCTCGATTCAATGTCCTTTTTGGAAGAACAGCGTTGGCTAAATTTGGAGTAATTACATCAACTGCTCATGCAGAAATCAGATTCCCAACTCCTAACGGAGTAGCTGCCATACATTCACAGTATGTGGCACCAACTAGGGAACGTTCCACATTTGCAAATTTGACAGATGGCAGAATAAATCAGAGAAGGCGTAATCGGTTGTTCAGAGAGGATGAAGTTCAGGAATTTTTCATACCATGATCAAATTTTTAAGCCAGACAGCGCTGGGTGCTTGGCGTGTGAAGACCAGTTTGTTAGCATTTTCTGAAGAACAAAGTTTATCAATTTACTGTAAATCATTGTGGTTATTTTACAGTGCATATGTTAGCAATTGCATACATTAAACGTTCATGATGTACTAATTAGGCTTGATCCACCTAAATTTGTCATTAATTGTTTATGTACTGCACAGTATTGAACAATAAAATTTTATATTTTTCTTATGCAAAGTGCTGCCTGTGACAAATGTAAAGCATTGCATTTATATCCTGTCCCACAGAAGGAGAGTATTTTTATACCTCCGATGGCGGAAGCTTTTGTGCCGGCCAGCAAAAGGCACAATGGATCGGCTAGAAAACGTTAAAGTTTTACTAGAACGCACCGAGACAAAATACAAAAATCAGATACTTGTCATGACAAACATTATAAAAACTTACTTCACAGAACGAAAGAAGTTTCTATATTTTGAAGGCAAAAATATTTCACAATTCTTCCTCATAAACTTTATAACGGAACGCGTATAACAGACATGATATTAATTCTTAACCACTATTTAAATATACTTCAAAACTATTCCTCATAAACTTTATGACGGAAGGCGTATGGCGGGAAGATTATTACATTACAATCACAAACCAAAAATATTTCATAATTGGTCATCATCAATACGTATGATGGACTCTGATGTCCTACAAATTATTTGAAGGCATGATCTTTGCAGAAGTGTAATTTTAGTTAGATATTATTAATTCAGCAGAAGTTAACAATGCAAGGCATCCACAAAATAATTACTTCAACCACTTTTCAAAATGCTTTGTTCAGTTATACAATGTACAATTGTACATAAAAATTTTATGATATGTGCATAGCGGATTTGTTTTAAAGCAACATCAAAATATTTGGAGCAAGCATACAAACAAACATAATCATAAACATAGCCATTGTTCAGAAATAGCAAAGATTATTACAAGCATTTTTCAGATATTTTTTACAAAGTTCATGAAAACTCTACATCAAGCACATCCTTAGCAGACGACTCTTCCCTGCTACACACCTCATCATAAACATCAATTTTAAGATTTATCAGTTTCTCCTTTTCTTCTTCAACCTTCTCCAGGGTTCCAGGATGTATAAGGTTAGCAATAGCAGGAGGGAGAGTCTGGTTTGAAGCAAGGCGTCTTGTTAACTTGTCTGCCACATCAGAAATGGAATATGTACGAATAGCATCAATGTATTCATTGTAGGGATCCCCAACAAGTTTGGATCCAAGAACTTTGGCTATCACACCCGGTATTCCCTTCTTCAGCTCGGCAAAGTTAGCCTCACCGGCCTCCGCCCTCCGCAGAAGCTCAGCAGACTTTTCCCTCTCAGCATTCAGCTGCTTTTCCAAATCAATAAACTTCACCTGCTCCTCCTTAACCTTCTTCTTTTCAGCCTCCACCAACCTATTCTTCTCCTCTTGCAAGGCAGTAGCAGCATCTTGAGCATTTTTCAACTCAGTTTCTTTAGCCTTTACCATTTTCTGAGCGTCAGCCAAGGCACATTCAGTATCAATAGCTCTCTTTCGAGCATTAGCACCTTCAGTCATCTCAGTACGGGCTAGGGCAAGCATAGACTCCCGATGCTTCTGCAATTGTAGAGAAGACTCTAGATGATTGATCAACAATACAGTAGTTGCAGCGGTTGATTCCCTAAGTTGATCAGAGCGGAGAGCGTTGAAATGTGGTTTTAGCTCAACGATAGCATAACCCTGCAAAAGAAAAATGTCATGATCAATATTGACAATTCATGTAAAAAGAATGCAAGCACATAATTGGAACATATTTTATCATTAATACCTGAAGAAGAGTTGAAAAATCTTTCCCCTTGGTGGCAGGGTTATCAATTAAAGCCTGCAGTGTGCTCACATAAGCAGGAATGGAAGGCTCTTGAACGTTTGATGATGTGACCGGAGGGATAGTGGTGCTGGGGGGTGGAGAATGATAGGAGGCATCGTCTTCCGACCTCTGCTCATGGAATTCAGCTTCATCAAAAAGAGTAAAGTCCTGCTCAGGAGTTTTCTGAACTTTATCTCCTTGGCTTTCAAGATTTTCCTCCGTCCTCCGCTCACCACCTTCAGCAGTTTTTTCTTGGTTATCATCCGAATCTGCTAAAATCACTAACATAAATAAATTAGCAAACATAACAGTTATAAGCCAAGACATATGCAGTATTAAGAAAGGGCAAAATGGGCATACTTCTTCTACGTTTCAGCTTTGGGCTTCCCTCAGTGATTTTTGCGCTCTTAGTGCCTATGCTCTTCTTACGTGTCTTTTTAATTGGAGGAGGAGTGGGGAGCGTCTCACCAGTAATGTCCACCGAGCCTGTTGTTTGCTGCTCAGTGGTGGTGTCCTCCGTTGTCCGTTCAGACTCGGACTCACTATCAGAACTGCCACCACTGCTTTCTTCACCCTTCTCAGCAGCAGCAGCAGCAGCCTCAGTCTCAGCTGCAATCCTCTCTACCTCTAGCTCGGCAGGCGTCTTATTACGGGCAGTGATAACCACATCATCCTCAAGGTCGAGGGATAATAGAGCAGAACGAACAAGCATTTCGGTATTTGCTGCAAAAATTAAACAAAGACAAAAATAGCAATATAACCAACAATAACAAAAAGTAGACAAACATTTATGTATATTAGGATGATCTTATCACATCCTACCCTTGTTTTTCTGACGGAGTACTGGCACAGAAGTAGTTGGCCATTCCTGGCTTACTCTGCACAACACAAGAATCCCCTCATACTTTTCATATGATCTGGACGGAAGGTAGAGATCTTTCAGACGATCCACTATTCGTCTCTCTGCAACGGTTATTTTAACACCCTTTCCCACACCAGCATCTAAAGGCTTCCATTTCCGGACAACGGAATACTCTTCCGGAATTACTATCTCATCAACAAAGAAAAATGGACTCTTCCAGTCTTTCAAGTTTGACACTTTATTAGTACCAACAAAATGTGCATTTTGTTTATTATCAATAGTAAGCCAACACTGGCTAATCGTGTGAATTCTAAACAAAGAGATAAAAACTTTAATGCGAGGCTTAATATTGACAACCTTGCAGTACATTTCAAATAGGATAATTTTTTGAAGGCCATGGGGATGCATTTGGCTAAGGCAAGCTTTATAATATCTAAGGATGCGGAGGAGAAATTTAGTAAGAGGAACACGGAGATTGCCGTGAGTTAATTGTAGAGTGTATAAAGAAATTTTCCCGGCAGGGGGATCGTTGGCAGTTTGCCTGTTGGTAGGAAGAATAGGGTTGTATTGATTAAGATGTCGAAAAGCAATCTTCAAGCCGTCCAGATGGCTCTCCGACAATGATGATGCCATTGTGCTAACCTCAGGCAGATCAGTGGTTTCTGGAGAGGAAACCTCAACGTGTTCTTGGCCAGTACTCGGTGCAGAAGCCATGGTAATAAAGTAAAAAGATAAAAACAAGAAAGAAATAGCAGTAAGGTGAAATATAACTAACCTTGGAAGATGATAAACCTTAAAGAGTTGAAAGTTGAAGAAAGCGATGAAGATTTGGAAAGAAATGTGCTTTTTGGATCTTGGCAAAGGTAAAAAAGTGAAGTTAAAAGGGTTATGACGGTTTATATAGGAGTTCATAGATGCAATTTTTATGGACACGATTGCGACACGTGTACGGGCAAGTTTAAACGTGGGGTACGAAGTCACACTTTTTCCAGCTGGAGGCGCGTGGAGAATCTCAACCATTTAAAATTAATCATTATAGCGTCAGTAAATTTCATCTGCAATTAATGCATGTAACATTTTTTCTGATGCAAATGGCAAATGTGAAGACTTGTTTGGCACAATATTCGAAATTTGTTTTGAATATTGTTTGGCATGCGTTGGCAGAAGTTTACCAACTTAATCCTTTTTCAAATGCTTAAGTCATTAAACTGGGGGACTTAATGGTGTATCCTATCGTATACACGCATAAAGGCATAGCAATTTGCATGAAAATAGCATTAGAAACACTGAAACAACAGTTTTGTGAAACTATCAGTCAAGCGTTCTCTACTGTGCAGGCTGCTTCCATCATGCATAAGCCCTGACGGCTGCCTAGAGCTTAAGCCCTAGCCAGAGAGTGCCACATCCAGTGCATATTTCGGTTCATGAATAACAGAACGTATCATCATCTGACACGTATCCCCGAACAATCCAGTGGATCTATCACTATAAATAGACCCCTAGGGTCGTCATTTTACACATTCAGACATTCTGACAACTTATGAGCAGAGACTTCACCTTTCTCTCTCACATAGTACTTTCTATTACTAGAAGTCATCCAGCTAATAGCTAAATGCTAAACGGACAACAGATTGATTAAGCCACCCCACAGATTTTCAGATCTGTGTACCGGGTCTGCAGGGATTATTTCCCAAGGGTAAAAATCAATCGGCAACACTCCCCCGCCTTTAGCTAGATACTTCTAGTATTGTGCTAACACACTAAGCCTTACCTCATAAGGAAATAGGTGTTAACAGGCCCTAAAGGAGAAAAAGGTGATCAGAAGTAGGGACGTGGTGTTCCATGAAAGCCAGGCAATAGAAGATATTGAAAAGCCCACAATATCTCAGAAGACAAATGTTGCTGCTCAGGTGCCAGAGGTAACAACGGAATCATTCATGAGAAATGAATTTTTAGTGCAAGAAGAAATGCCAGAAGTAGAAGATAATGAGGAAAATGACGGTGCTGAGTAGGGGGAGCCACAACCCCATCTGCCAGACGTTCCAGAACCATCACAAGGCCAAGATGATGGTGGATCTCCTCAGAATATTCCAAAAGTTCATAGATCTGAACGAATTCGGATTCCATCGAGTAGATATCCAGAATCCGAATACCTTCTACTTATTGAAGATGGAGAACCAGAGAGTTTTCATGAAGCAGTAACTCATAAGGATAAAGAAAAATGGTTGCTCGCAATGCAGGATGAGATAGATTCTCTGCAGAAAAATCAAACTTATGAGATTGTCGAACTTTCACGCGGGAAGAAGGCACTGAAAAATAAATGGGTGTTTATAATGCTAAAAACGAGCATATATTTCATAGAATTATCCTTCAAAAAGACAAGCTTTTCGTTGCAATTGTTCTATTTTCAAGTGATTATCGTTTAAATAATAAAACGTGAAGACAAAAGACAGATTCGACGATTTGAAGGTGCAAATGACCAAAACGCTAAAAAGTACAAAGTTCAATCCAAGTGGTTCAATTTATTGATAAGAAACGTCTAAAAATTACAAGAGTACAAGCCACAAAACGCAAAGTACAAGATATTAAATCGTACGAAAGGACGTTCGAAAATCTGAAACCTGGACATGAACCAACTATCAACGCGCGACTCAACGGAACTGAAAGTACAAGTCAACTATGCACATGAATATAATATAATATATATATATATATATATAATTATATAAAATTATATATATTATATTATATTATTAAAAACCATCGGCAAACTAGAAAACAAATCATTGTGAGTTGTCCCAGAGGGCCATGCGATCGCATGGCCATGAAGAATAAACTTCATGCGATCGCATGAGCCAGAAATCATGGCCACGTCCTATAAATACCACGAATTTGGACGAGTAAATTACACCTTCATCATATCTTTCACTCTCTCTCAATATATATTTATATTTATATTTTAATTATAATTTTAATATTAAGTTAATAATAATAAGGTTATAGTGTCGAATGTTTTAAGGTTTTGTAAGTCGAAACTCTATCCGTGTAACGCTACACTATTAATACTCATTGTAAGTTATGTTCAACCTTTTTACATTAATGTCTCGTAGCTAATTTATTATTATGTTTATTTAAGCCGAAGTAATCGTGATGTTGGACTAAATATTAAGACGGGGTTATTGGGCTTTGGACCATAATTGGGGTTTGGACAAAAGACCGACACTTGTGGAAATTAGACTATGGGCTATTAATGGGCTTTATATTAATTAAATGATATCTCGTTGATTTAATATAGAGATTTATAATTTGACGTATTTATATTTAACCACATACGCTTGACTAGGTACGGTGGACGGGATATCTATAAATACTAATAATTATTCATTTGACCAGACACGCGGATGGATTAATAGTCACTAGACTCATTAAAACAGGGGTGGATTACATTCAAGGATAATTGGTGTAATTGTTAACAAAGTATTAAAACCTTGGATTACATGCAGTCGATAACCTGGTGTATTCATTAAACAAAGTTTTAAGACCTTCTTACGGTTTAAATCCCCAATTAGTTGGAATATTTGACTTCGGGTATAAGATTAATTTAGCGAAGACTCTCGCACTTTATAATTATGATCGATGGACTATTATGGACAAAACTAGATGGACATATCGAATAATCCAGGACAAAGGACAATTAACCCTTGGAAATAAATTAAAATCAACACGTCAAACATCTTGATTATGGAAGTTTAAATAAGCATAATTCCTCTATTTTATATCTCATCGCACTTTTATTATCGCACTTTTATTTTTACGCTTTACTTTTATTTTTAATTATCGCATTTTTATTTATCGTCATTTACTTCACGCTTTAAATTAAGTTGTATTTATATTTAATCTTTTACATTAGGTTTTAATTGTGACTTAAGACGTAAAATCGACAAACCTGTCATTAAATGGTAAAACCCCCCTTTTATAATATTAATAATACTACTATATTACTTATATATATATATATATCTATATATATATATATATATATATATATATATATATACAGATATAGTTTAAAATAAATATAGCGTTAAACTTAGCTGTATCCCTGTGGAACGAACTGGACTTACTAAAAACTACACTACTCTACGATTAGGTACACTGCCTATAAGTGTTGTAGCAAGATTTAGGTATATCCCATTCAATAAATAAATAAATAACTTGTGTAAAATTGTATCGTATTTAATAGTATTTCGTAGTAAAATATAATCTATTTCATACTACACCTGGCACACATCAAGTATTTTTTGCGCCACTACCGGGGACCATCAAGCGAAAGCGAAATGCTATAAAAAATATATATATATATTTTAATCTATTTTTGTGAGAATATATTTATAAGTTTCAAAAATATAAAAACATAAAAAAAGAGAAAAATATATTTCTATATTTTTAAGTGTTTAAATTAAAAAGTTTATATTTTTTTATTTCTTTTGTTTAGAGTTATAAAACTAATAAGTAATATTTTTTTTATTACATAATATTTTATATAAGTTAAATCAGAATAAAAAAAATTTAAAGAAGTAACCGGGCTCGATCACTGTAGCAGCCCAAAAACAGGCCTGGTATCCATATCCATGCGATCGCATGGCCTAGATGCATAAAACTCATGTGACCGCATGAGGTCTTCTGACAGGTCTGATACCTGGTACGTACAGATTAGGGTTAGGGTTAATAATAATTATTATTAATTAATTAGAATTAGGGTTTTAATTTAATATTAATTAGTTTTAGTTTTAATTAAATTTGTATTTTAAGTTTTAAGATTTAATTAGTTTTATTAACTACATAAATTAATACTTTTATAAAATAATAAGATAAAAATAATATTTTTATAAATTGTATTTTTATCAATTTAGTTTCTTTTTATATTTATATCTTTTTAATCATTTATTCGTATATTGTATATTTTTCGTTCGTAATTAGTTTTAAACTTAGTTTTTGCCGTAGTTATTTTATATTTCTAAATTTTTAGGATTTACCGTAAAATTCCTTAAGTGCTTTTTCTTTAGATTAAGGCTTAGGTGCTTTAGAATATTGCAACACAGTTAATAGATTTTAGTGCCTATTTAAGTAATTGCCGTTTTCCGTTTAGAATTCGTTTTAAGCTTTAATACCTTTAGTCGCAACTTTTAGTTTTAAGTTTTTCGATGCTAAGCTTTAGACGTAAAATTTTAATTTCTAAGTATAGATTGTTTTACAACATTTATTTTTTGACTTTTATTTTTCGACGTTTGTTTTTCGATTCTTATTTTTCGACGCATTTTTTCTTTTTCGTTTCTACGCTCTAGTTTTTAGGACATAGATTTTATCTTCAAAATTTTGACGAAAAAATTATTTTAAGCAGTTAAATTGATAGACATCCAAAATTTTCTGGTTCGTAGTAATAGTTGGATTTGTTAGTGGCGAGTTGTGGGCTTCCGATTTAAAGGGTCCTGACTACCTGCTGCATCTATTGGCTATTCGAAACGTGGGCAAAATCAAAAAGTCTATTAATTTGACAACTTTAATAATTTTTATCTTTATAACTAATAGGATATTATGTGAATGCACCGAGCAAAACATTCACCACCTTTCATACGTTCACCTCTTATAACTCGATCAAGACATCTAGCCAATATTGTCGTCGTTGATTTTTCTTTAGAATCATCATCTAGTCGACCAAGTACTCCACATCAATTTTCCGATAATCCATTTTTTGAACCTGACCTCATAATTGAGAACTCGGAGGATATTCAAGGACAATTCAGAGATCCTGAACCACTAATCATTCCTCCTGAACCACAAATTACTCATCCGGAGATTGTCGAGGAAGAAATCATTAAATCAAAATCCTCTAAGGATTCAGATTCAACAAATTCAATCATGGAAAATCAGGAACCTCTAAGTATGGAAGATCGAATGAGAGCCACACGCACTGGCCAAGGTCATGCCATTACTCAACCAGACATTAATGCGCCAGATTATGAAATCAAAGGACAAATCCTACACATGGTAACTAATCAATGCCAATTTAGTGGTACACTAAAAGAAGATCCAAACGAACATCTTCGAACCTTTAATAGGATCTGTACTCTATTCAAAATTAGAGAAGTTGAGGATGAACAGATCTATCTCATAATATTTCCCTGGACTTTAAAGGGAGAAGCCAAAGATTGGTTAGAATCGTTACCTGAAGGGACGATTGATACATGGGATGTCTTAGTTGAAAATTTTCTTAAAAGATTCTTTCCGGCATCTAAAGTCGTGAGATTTCAAGGTGAAATTGTTATATATATATATATATATATATATATATATATATATATATATATATATATATATATATATATATATATATATATATATATATATATATATATATATATATATATATATATATATATATATATATATATTCAAAAGCCAAATAAAACATTATATGAGGCGTAGAAAAGATTCGAAAAGTTGTTGAGAGGATGGCCTCAACATGGTTTAGACACTTATCAAATAGTGCAAATATTTTACCAAAGATGCGACGTTGCTACACGAAAAGACATCGACACTGCAGCTGGTGGTTCCATTTTGAAGAAAACCACAACTAAAGCTCACAAAATTATTGATAACACAGCATCCCACTCACATTAGTGGCACCAAGAAAAAGATATCTTTCGTTCATCTAAAGCGGCTAGAGTCGATTATAGCCATGACTTTGATTCCATTTCCGCAAAGTTAGACGCTTTTGAGAGACGACTGAAAAAGATGACTAAGGATATTCACGCAATACGAATTAGTTGTGAGCAGTGTGGAGGACCACATTTGACAAAAGATTGTCTCAGTATTGAACAAACAATGAAACAAAGAGAGAATGTTTCATACATGAACCAAAGGCCTGAAAATAATTATCAAAATAATTATCAACTGCCAATACCAAACTACAATCAAAATCAGAATTATAACAGAAATGTTCCATACAACAACCAACAAGGTCCTAGCAATCAACAAGTATCTAATAATACTTATAACTAGCAAAGACCTATTTTCCAAATAAACCACCACAAACCGATGATAAAAAGCCAAATTTAGAAGATATGATGTCAAAGCTAGTTGAATCTCAAACTCAATTTTTCACATCTCAGAAACAAACGAATGAACAAAATGCTCAAGCATTTAGAAATCAACAAGCTTCTATACAAAATCTGGAATAAGAAGTGAGTAACCTAGCAAGGTTAATTGGTGAAAGAAAACCAGGGACTCTACCTAGCGATACAAATGCTAACCCCCGAAATGAAACAGCTAAAGCCATTACCACAAGAAGTGGTATTACATTTAAACCACCTGAAATACCTGTAATTTCTGATGACTCTATTCCTACTACACAGGCACCACAACCTGAGCAAGAGAAGGAATCAGAACCGATAGTTGAAAAGGTTAATGAAGATAACACAGTTAAGGCAAAACCTTATGTTAAACCACCGCTTCCTTACCCGAGTAAAATGAGAAAAAAAAGACTTGAAGCAGAGCAATCCAAATTCTTGGATATGTTTAAAAAAATAAATGTCAATCTTCCTTTCATTGATGTAATTTCAGGAATGCCAAGATATGCTAAATTCCTGAAATATCTAATCACAAATAGAAAGAAAATGGAAGAACTCTTGGCTGTTACAATGAATACTAATTGTTCTGCAGTACTGTTGAATAATCTACCAGAAAAACTCTCTGATCCAGGAAGTTCACAATTCCATGTTTTCTGGGTAGTCTTAATTCAATAGAAGCATTGGCAGACTTAGGTACTAGTATAAATTTAATGCCATATTCATTATACACTAAACTAGACCTTGGAGAATCGAAACCAACACGAATAAGCATACAACTAGCCAATCGATCAGTAAAATATCCTAGAGGGATAATGGAGAACATGCTAGTTAAAGTTGGTAATTTAGTATTTCCAGTAGACTTTGTTATTCTAGACATGGAAGAAGATTCTCGAGTTCCTCTCATATTAGGAAGACCATTCTTAAAAATGGCTAAAGCAATAATAGGCGTGTTTGGTAAGAAACTGACCCTAAGTATAGAGGACAAGAGTGTTACTTTTTCTGTTGATAGAGCCACGCAACAACCGCAATGTGCAGATGATACATGTTATTATGTTCAAACTATAGATTCACATGCAGAATTGTTACAAGAATTTCCAGAATTACAAGGAACAGAAGAATGTTCTTTAGGAGAAGGAACTGAACCAATTGATGAAGCTGAAATGTTAGCCGCACTTATGGCTAATGAATATGAACCAACAACAAAAGAACTTCAAATGTTAAAAGAAGAAGACAGATATTGATACAAATCATCGATAGAAGAACCACCGATATTAGAGTTAAAGCCACTTCCAACCCATTTGGAATACGCTTATTTACATGGTGAATCTGAATTACCTGTAATAATATCATCTTCTCTTACGGAAAATGAAAAATCTCAACTCATTTATGTGCTAAAAGATCATAAACCAGCTATTGCATGGAAGATTCATGACATTAAAGGCATAAGTCCTTCGTATTGCACACATAAAATCCTTATGGAAGAAGGTCATTGATATGGCTAAAACGGACGGTTTTTAATTGGGCGGTGTCGTCAGGCCGCGGCTCGCCAGGATCAGCCACTCGTGGGAGAGGGTACTGTTTTAAATTTATTTTTAGCGGGGCCTAAATCTTACTACTCCTTATAAGTAAGGGAAGTATGACCTAGAGTCGTATTTTTGAGATATCAGTAACATCGAACCTATATTTTAGCCTAAGATAGTTAGGGAGTAGTGAATTTTTATTTTGGGATTTTCTAGTTTATAAGACAGGTAAAGTAAATGCGATAAAATTTGTAATTCAGATAAGGTTAAAGTAAGTGCATACTATGATTTCGTCAGTTATGTTGCCGAGATTAGGGAATGCTGGCTCATGAATAGGCAGAGGCCTTGTATTCATTACACTAGTCCTAAACACCCCTATCATAAGACATGTCACTGGGTACTGCGTTCGGCTTGAAGATTCTGAATAGACAGCAACGTCCCTTACCCCCGACGCCCGTGCAGTCTGACTACAGGCATACACGTTCAGACGGCTCATCCAATTGAGCGACTCGGTTGGGTGACGTATTAACATTCCAAAATGGTCTAAACTTTCTTAAGCATAATAGAATACATGGTTTACCATATCCGAGAGACGTGATGTGTTTCAATGCTTTCGTTAATGATTGGTAAAAGATAGTTAGGCCCTTAAAAAGAGTTCAACCATAAAGAACGCCATGGCCAAGTCAAGTTGACTTCCATGAACACGTTCGGTTATCCTAACAGTCCAATCCTTTATGTGTCTAAATAAACATTTCCTTAATTAACTAAGAATCCCTCAAGCAGGGTGCAATGCTTGAGACCGCGTTATGGCGTAGTGTACTGGTCAACACTAACCGTGTTCCATGGCCTTACTTAGCAGAGGTACAACTTACAATAACCACTGTGCTTCAGCGTACACGTACAAAGTTTATATGCTTGGTGACTACACTAGCATGGTCTAGGACCGACAATGTACTAAGGGTCTAGTAAGATGTTTCACTACGAAAGAGTCCTCAGTTGGAATCCAAAGCTCGATAGACTTACTACAATCGGTGTGCCTCGGTCGATCTTACGTTGTATCCGATAGACTTCTCTTACCAAGGGGTGACACAGATAGTGTACTCTGAATCAGGGTTCGCGACTTCCCAATAACAGAGCCTATAACTACGTTCTATTAGTTGGAAAAGCGATTGAGTTTAAATCATAATCGAAAAGCATTTCGACAGCATACACAAACCATAATATTATTTCGGCATTATAACTGCTTACATCATAGCATACACTAAAGATAACTACTCGCTAATCATGCCAACAATATCATAAAACATTATATAAGATAAAGGATAGAAGTACCAGTAGATTAAACGAGTTCCGAATATAAAAGTGAGAACTTCAAGACTCTAGACTGCTCCTAATACAATCTTCAGCGTTCTTCTCCGGGTACTAGGTTTCCCGCACGGAGTCGAAGGCCTTGAGAGTATGACTAATATTGTACAAGAGAAAGAAAGAAGTGAATTGAAGTGTGTGTTGGAATGAATGACAAAGAAACTTTAATTAGACTTGGAATTTGCCAGAATACGCCTGGCAGGCCGCATGGCAGGCCGTATGGTGGGGCGTATTTGGTAGGCCGTATTGCTGGCAGACCGCATGGTGGGCCGTGTGTTGGGGCGTATTTGGCAGGCCGTATCCATACAGGCAGGCCGTATGGCAGCCTGTATGGCAGGCCGGATTTGATGCTGCTCAGCCTTGATTCCCTGGATCGTAACTTGATTTCCTGTCTTTCACCATTTTTGCTTTAGAATCTTCGTTTTTACTCCGATTCTCTTGATTCTTTTTGCACCGCCTTCGTAATTACTTATTCTTCAATTCTAACCGACGAAGTGGGTATTTTGCCGACAAAGTTTGAATATTTCTTGTTTTTGGGCCTTAATACCGGGGTGAAAACGTGACTTTTTAGCCGATATCAGTCATAAAACATATGTGCAACACCAACGAAGACTAAATCCTAATATGCAAGATGTTGTTAAGAAAGAAATTATTAAATTGCTCGATACAGGTTTAATTTATCCAATCTCTGATAGTCCATGGGTATGCCCATTTCAATGCGTACCTAAGAAGGGTGGCATGACTGTCATCACAAATGAAAAAGATGAGCTTATTCCTACTAGGACTGTAACAGGATGGCGTGTTTGTATCGATTATAGAAAATTAAATGACGCCACCAGAAAAGATCACTTTCCCTTACCTTTCATTGATCAAATGTTGGAAAGGTTAGCTGGGAACAGTTACTATTGTTTTCTTTACGGTTTCTCCGGATACTTTCAAATTTTAATCGCACCCGAGGACCAAGAGAAAACCACATTCACGTGCCCTTATGGTACTTTTGCTTACAACCGCATGCCATTTAGACTTTGCAACACCCCTGCAACCTTTCAAAGGTGCATGATGGCAATTTTTCACGACATGATAGAAGAATGCATGGAAGTTTTCATGGATGACTTTTCAGTCTTCGGTGATACTTTTGAAACATGTCTAATTAATCTTGAACGAATGCTTATTAGATGCGAGAAATCAAATCTAGTTCTTAATTGGAAGAAATTCCATTTCATTGTTAGAGAAGGCATCGTTCTTGGTCATAAAATTTCAAAGAAAGGAATTGAAGTGGATAGGGCTAAAGTAGATGTAATTGCTAAACTTTCACATCCCACAAATGTTAGAGGAATTAGGAGTTTTCTAGGGCATGCCAGTTTTTACCGACGTTTCATAAAAGACTTTTCTAAAATTGCCACTCCTATGAATAAAATCCTAGAAAAAGATGCTTCATTCATCTTTTCAGATGAATGCATCAAATCTTTTAATATTCTTAAAGAAAAACTCACTAATGTGTCGATCATGATAACTCCAAATTGGAATTTACCATTTGAACTCATGTGCGATGCAAGTGATTTTGCAATGGGAGCCGTTTTAGGTTAAAGGATTGAAAAACGATTTCAACCTATCTATTAGGCTAGTAAGACGTTACAAGGAGCACAACAAAATTATACAACTACTGAAAAAGAACTCCTTGCTATCATCTTTGCTTTTGAAAAATTTCGTTCATATCTCGTTCTAGCTAAAACGGTGGTCTATACTGATCATTCTGCTCTTAGATACCTATTTTCAAAACAAGATGCCAAACCACGATTAATCCGTTAGATCTTACTCTTACAAGATTTCGATATGGAAATCTGAGACAAAAAGGGAGCAGAAAAACTCTCACCGCTGATCATCTTTCTCGTCTTGAAAATCCTGAATTAGAAGTTCTAAATGTATCGGCTTTACAAGACAACTTTCCTGATGAATATCTCTTGAAAATCGATTATAATGAAATTACATGGTTTGCAGACTTTGTAAACTACTTAGTATGTGGATTCCTTGAAAAAGGGTTGTCGTACCAAAAACGAAAGTAATTCTTTAGTGATATAAAACACTATTTTTTGGGAAGATCCACATTTGTTTAAAAGTTGTCCCGATGGAATAATACGCCGATGCGTATTCGGAGATGAAGCTAGCCAAATCTTAAACCATTGTCACACACGACCAACATGAGGGCATTATGGGCCTCAACTCACAGCAAGAAAAGTTTATGACGCTAGATTCTATTGGCCTACAATTTTCAAAGACGCACACCTTCTCTGTAAATCCTGTGATGCTTGTCAAAGGGCCGGAAAAATAAGTCAACGTGATAAAATGCCACAAAATGTCATTCAAGTATGTGAAGTATTTGACGTTTGGGGTATTGACTTCATGGGTCCATTTCCAAAATCTCATAATAATCTCTACATTCTCGTTGCCATTGATTATGTATCTAAATGGGCGGACGCACAAGCTCTCCCAACTAACGATGCACGAGTTGTAGTCAACTTCTTAAAACATCTTTTTGCAAGGTTCAGAACACCGAAAGCTTTAATAAGTGCTCGGGGTACTCATTTCTGTAATAATCAACTTGAGAAAGTTATCAAAAGATATGGAGTAACTCATAAAATCTCAACCGCTTATCATCCACAAACAAGTGGCAAGTGGACAAGTTGAAAACACCAACCGAGCTTTAAAACGTATTCTAGAGAAAACCGTAGGATCAAATCTGAAGGAATGGTCCATGAAATTGGAGGATGCACTCTGGGCTTTTCGAACAGCCTAAAAAACTACAATTGGAATCACACCTTTTAAACTCGTTTACAGAAAAGCATATCACCTTCCAGTAGAAATTGAGCACAAAGCATTTTGGGCTTTGAAGACATGTAATCTTGATTAACATGAAGCCGGACGTCTACGATTAAGTCAACTAAATGAATTATAAGAATTAAGACATGATGCATATGAAAATTCGTTAATCTATAAGGAAATAACGAAGAAATGGCATGATAAAAGAATTAGAAGTTCGAAAGAATTTAAGGAAGGAGACAAAGTTCTTCTTTACAATTCACGATTCAAGCTATTCCCTGGAAAGTTGAAATCAAGATGGTCGGACCATTCATAGTCAAAAGAGTTTTCCCATACGGAACAATAGAGTTAATAAATTCAAATGGGATTGAATTTAAAGTTAATGGTCACAGAGTTAAACATTACATACATGGTCCGATGGAAGTTGATAATGAAGTTAATCATAATTTCACCACCCAAGAAAACCCTCAGAATGAAAACATAAATATGTTGTCAACAACATATGAAAAACCAAAATTGGAAGATGGGGAAGCTTCAAATTGGAGTGATGAAGAAGAATTTCTATATAAACCTCCCATTCCAAGAAATGAAGAAAAATGTGAACAATAAGTTCAAGTAGAAGTGAAAGAACCAAGAAAAGATCACCCAGAAAAGGTTAACAAACCAACTCTACTTACTAAAGTATGAGACTCAGGTGAATTTATCATTTCTTGCTTTCTTAATGATGGTGCTATGTATAATGGGCTCGCAGATTTCGGAGCAAGTGCAAATGTTATGCCTCTTTCCTTATACAAAAGATTAGGTGTCGGTAAATTAAGACCAACAAAAATAGGTGTTCAATTATTTGACCAAACCATTAAACACCCAGTTGGAATAGCCAATAATTTACTTGTTAAAGTGGGAAGTTTGACCTTTATTGCAAACTTCATAGTTATTAATATGGAGGAAGACCTTGATATTCCTCTGATTTTAGGTCGCCCATTTTTAGCAACCACCGAAGCATTCTTTGATGTAAGAGAAGGTAGAATGACACTTATGGATGGTGACAAATCGGTCACCTTTGTAAACCGAAAATTTAAATCTCCACCAACCAAAACTATTGAACCAATAAAAACGCCTAAGTGTGGGGAAGATGAAGAAATACCTAATGATGACCTGATAACAAAGAACCCCGTTGTTGATACGAAATTAGATGAACCCATTTTTAACAGTTCAACGAAGAAACTTTATAAACGGATTCAAGATGCTAGGATTAAGGGGAACTTTAAGTTATGTAACCGATTAATATCCAATTTGTCGCCTAAAGAAAAGGCAATGTTAATTGAATTTGTGAATGTTACAGAGGAAATCAACAAATGGCTTGAAGCAAAAGTCAGAGATATGAAAGTTGTTGATGGTCCAATTGAAGTTAATAATGAAGTTAATCACAATTTCGATACTACGGCTAACTAAGTGTGGGGAGATTCAAATGTTTTAAAGGATAATATAATGCTGTCTAGAGTTAGATTTTCTTTTTTCGTGTAGTTCTCGAAAATGGATTCCGAATGGTCTTTCCCTAGAAGACCCTAAAGAACTAGTCTTCTCTCTCCATTCTGAATTTTTGTGTTTTTAGGTTTTACGAGATGAAGAATTCCTTTGATCTGAACCATGGTCTACTACTACACGCTATGATTACTAAACGTAATAATAACACTTTCCTGAGTGAACTGGTATCATTCATAAGAAGCAAAATGGACGAAGTAAGAAAAGAACTCAGGAACAATCATAATAAGATACATTTTGGTAAAGGAAAATCGAAATCCGCAATAAAAAGAAGAGCACGACACCTTGAAAGATGTCATAAATGCGGAAAATGGTCACACGAAGGTAAATGTTCGAACAATCAAACACATTCCAATTCTGAATTCGTTACTTTATGCAGAGAAGGACCATTCATATGTTTAGAATAAAAGTTATTGAAAATTCGTGGTTATGCTTACGTAGCTATAGAAAACCAAATCGAACGACTCTCCTATGAGTCGACTAAAGCAGGTCTCTGAGAATTTTATCTCATAGGTAAGTATGTACAGTTTTTATTTTATTTTTATTTATTCCTTTTAACCTTTTGATAATAAATGATGAATCGTTCGCTATAAAGTATTAAATTGATATTCAATAAAATTAGGTATAATAAACCGAAATTATTGATATCATACAAAAATTTAATGCATCACTGCAAAATTTACCGTTTATTCATAAGGTATAAATATCTTTAATCAATCAATTCAAAATATTTCAAAAATTCGTCAGGAGTAAAACTAGGTAATATAGCAGAATTTACTTTACCCAAAAGAGGGACGTATATTTTTGTCAATATTTGATTGATTAAAGTGGGATAAAAGACCAAAATGATTTTAATTTTATTTTTACCTTGTTTTTAAAATTAATATATAAATATTAAATTATTATTATAAATTTTTAAAACCAATATATAATGAAAGTTTATAAAATTAATGAATAAAAATATTAATATGAAATTTTGTTAATATGAATTTTAAAATTTAAGTTTGGTGTGAATTTAAAAAAAAATTACTTTATTTCATTAAGTTAAAAATTGGTTTCTAAAATTCATCGTGAGTTGAAGATTAGGTCGTTGCACCGAAATTGCTTTACCCGAGGGCAGGACGAAAAATTTTATCACTATTTTTAATCTTATTGATTAAAGTATGCCAAAAACATTAAAAAACGCAAAAATCTTTGCTTTTAAAACAACGCTTTAAAATGACAAATTTTAAAATTTTGTCGAGGGACGAACTAGGTAAACGTACCGAAACGCCCTCAATCTAAAAAGAAACAAATTTTTTAAATTTAATCAGTTTTTGTTTTTATAAGTTAAAGGTTTTATAAAAAAAAAAAGAGAAACACACCCCATGCGATCGCATGGGTATTGCACTGGGTAACCATGCGATCGCATGGCAACCCTGACCTGATCAGATTGTTAAAAATCAGCCGAATGCTTCTATCTCCTCACTTTAACACACACATACACGAACACAACCACAAAAACACTCAAAAATCACCCATTTTTCACCAAATTCAACCAAATTTCTTTCTATAATCTGCTCTAATCATGTGTTTGTTCAGAAGTTTTTCAAAGAAGGTAACGATTCCACCCCTAAAACTCTTTAAATTCGAATTATAGTGTTCTTGAGCAAATTTTTACGTAATTTGATTTTGATAATTTCTAGTGTAATTAGAGTTAAATTATTCATATATTATTCTTGTATAATCTAGATTGATGCTATTTAACATGATTAGAAGCTTTAAACTTCAAAATTTTAACAATCTAGGGTTTGTGTTCTTGAGCAATTTGGGGCTTTTTGATATAAACAGGTTATGGACGATTTTTGTTATGAATTAGTGCTAAATTAAGTAGTGTAACATGTTTAGGTTGCTAAATGATCCAAACTTTGATCCTAAACATGATTTTTGAGCATCAAAGTGGACTTTTTAAGTCTAAAATTCATGAACTTGATTATTTTGATATAAATGCCATTTGAAACTTGTTTAAATGTTAGTAATGGTTATTTTGACATGTTATTTGAGTTGAATGCTTATGAACATTGTATACATTTTCATATATGCTTATTTGAAAAAATGTAGAATTGTTAAAATGATGAAAATGTGTATAAGTTAATATGGATTAAACATGTTATTGTAATTGTTTTAATTTATTATTTTGCTAACACTAATGCATATTTGGATGCACAAATTTTGTGTTTAATGTGTTTTGCAGAGAAATACCGATACTGATGGTGCATCATCATCTAGACAACCTGAACAAGAACCACATCCAGAGATGCAGCCTGAGCTACAACATGAACAACAACATAACTATGATCAACACCTACCATATTATGAACCGAATCTACAATTTGTTAATGCCTACGTACAATTTTAGCTTCATCAGTTAATAATAAACTCAAGAGTTCATGAACAGGAATTACATCCCAATCTGAGGTTTGAGCGAAACTGGATAGATTACCCGACATACCAAAGTAACAAATTTAAGCTTTACACCAAAAATGTAGAGGTACTAAGGGTGATAGATTGGAGACCTTTGGAAGAAGTCAACCTAGCTAACTCAGTTAGGCGGTTACTAATTCAAAGGTATGGGAACTCTTCTTTTCCTGACTGGGAATGTTTGTTTACCACTCGTAGATCTGTATATAAGGAGTGGTGTGTTGAATTAATGAGTACTATAGCATTAAATAGGGATGTACATAACGTAGAAGATAGGAGCTTTCTTAGATTTTTACTTGGAGGTAGGATGTACAGGATGCCCATGCTGGACATGGCTAGGGCTTTACAGATTTACACCCCCACTGAATTATTGATGCATTTTATGTAAATCCGTAGACATCTAATCTACGTCCATTGCAGGTACTTCAGTTTATGGGCTACCATGATCACTCGTTATTATCCTATATGTGTTTATATGTAGTTACAGGTACTGCAGGAATGCAAAAAGGATAAGTTGACATTGCTAGACTCTGTCACACATACGAGTAAAGTCTCACTCGTACGGGTGACAAGCTCATACGCACGGTTGATCTGAGCTGAGTCATAAATCTAATCTGACTAAACATACACGAGTGAGTGATCACCCGTACGGCTAAGGCTGATCACTCGTACGAGTGATAGCTGGCACGTACGGTTGATGCATCAGCAGGGGTATATAATGTGTTATGTTCTTCATTTTAGGTTAAGCCTCTCTCACACACACATCACTCAGATCTGGTAACCCTAATCCGTTTCTCTCTCAACCCAAATCACTCCAGTAGTGAATAATAGCTCTAGGCATTAATCTAATCACACAATCCTTGTTGAGGTTTGACTAATTTAATCCCAAAAAGCTCCTAATATTCACTAGTTATGGTTTGATTCACTAATTCTGCCTTTGTGTGAATTAAACCTGTTGATTTCGAAGTTCCTAGTCATGTTCTATCATTATTATCAGAGCGTAGGTTGTGATATCAACATCATCTAGTGATTTTTGGTGATTAATGAGTTTATTATTTTGGGTTTTTTTAGTTAAAAGTGATTTTAATCAAAAAGGAATCATTTTTACGCGTGTAATTGTTTTTAGAGAGTGTGTTTATGTTAGTTTAGTGCTAATCCAGCTTGTGGATGAAGAAATTGAGGTTTAGCATCAATTTCTAGGGTTTTTGGGTTATTTCAGCTGAACAACAACTCACACGAGTGGGTCAAAAATTTTGATCACACGCGCGGTTGACCAGACGGTTGACTGTCACTCGTGAACTCAAATGCACGGGTGAGCATAACCTTTTGAGGTTAAGTGACTAGTCTGATCACACGAGTGATCAAGCGGTTGACTGTGACACGTACGAGTAATCACACGGGCGATCATCACTCGCACGTCTGAGACTTAGTGTTTGGTTCTTTTGCTTGATTTATCAGACGTACACTTAAGTAATGACACGTACGCTTGAGATTGTGACACGTACGGTTCATACTGACACTCGTACGGTTGATATCCTGAACCGCACGGTTTACCTTTGGTAAAATTTTTAAAATGATTAATTTAAATGATTACGCGTTGGCTGCACCGTTAGTTCAGAGCATTACGAATATGACTCAACGATTACTCCTTGCTGAGAGTGAATTAGGAAGTGGTTCGAAATGCCCGAGGTTAATGAATATGGATAACTATTCTACTTGGAAATCGAGATTTAAGATTTGGTCTGATGGTCAGGACACGAAGCTTTGGAAGTACATTAAAACCGAATTTCAATGGCCACATTCACCTGTTACAAATGAATTGTATACATTACATAACATTCCTTTGGAAGAACGTGAAGAGTATAACTTGGAAAAGAAGATGTACTGTAACTTGACAAGTGCTCTTGATGGTCCGATTTTCCATCAATTTCTGTGTCATGATAACTCATTCAAGATATGGGAAGAACTTCGTACTATTAACGAAGGAAATACATCCTACAGAACTAGAAAAGGTTTAGAATTAAAAGTTGAGTTTGATCGTTTTCACTGGCAAGATGGAGAGTCTATTACAGAATTGGTTGAAAGATATCATCATTTGCTAGCTGAACTACAAAAGCATGATGTGACCATTGCTGAAAAAGACAAAGTAACATGTCTAGCTAGAGCATTACCTTTAGAATGGAATGGTTTCGTATTAACTATGAAAACCAGTGGAGAACTAGCTACTGCTACAGTGAACTCATTTATTGCAAGATTTCAAGAAGAAGAACTAGAATTGTTAAACAAAGTCAAGAGGTTTAACAAGTTCAAGACACGAAAATGTATTGTCCAAATGGTTACACACCACCTAAGTCAGCTCATGCACCATTTCAAACTGCTTTTGTTACTAACAATCAGAATATGTATGATTTGAATGTTAGCAGTGCACTTTTTCAACAACCTTCGTATCCACCACAAGTATCACCATGTTCTCTCAATACTCAATCACAGCCTACTTCAAATACTACAGAGTCATCTACACCGAATGCATCAGATGTTCTTTCTGCACTTAAGATTGAAAACTTCAGAAAAGCTGGGAAAGAAAAGATTAGTGAAGATATAGCTTTGCTGTCAAGCCTTGTTAATTCTTATAATAGTTATCTTGATGGTCGTGTGGGTAACATTCATCTAACAATAGAAGATTATCATCAACTTGATAAAGATGAAGCAGAAAAGATGGATATTATGTGGGAGTATGGAAAATCTTGTGAGACGAGCTAGAGATTACGAAGAGCAAACTGGAAAACCAATCAGTCTGACCAAAGATACCAAACTGGGTTTTGATATGAATAATGTTACTTGTTACAACTGTGGAGAATTAGGTCATTTTTCAAGACAGTGCACAAAACAGAAGAAGCAGGGTAATCGTAATCCGTTCAAGAATCAGAACTACAGTTCTCAGTGTCAAACTACAAAGTGTGAGATTTACATTATTGATAAAGTAAATGAAGCTGAAACAGCTGAAAGTCCGAACAAAGCTTTAGTTGTTATTCATGGACACAATGATGATTGGTCTATCAAGTTGAATGTTGATGATTAAAAACCTAAAGCTAACATGGCCAAGATTACTGAAGTAAAAAGAAGACTGTGTCATTGGTCAAAGTATAATTGAGAAGCTGACTGCTCGTGCTGAAAGAGTTGAAGAATTGTCACAAACCATTCGGATAGATAAGGTTCAGAAGATGGTTAAAGATAAATTCAAGAAGGCACGAGATTCAGTTCCTCGTACACCTGAATCTGGAAGTATTTCACCAACATCGTCAAAGGACTACTACTTCAACAGTTGGAAGGATAACTGGTGATACCTCAGTGTTTAAAGAAAGTCTAGAGGCTAATCAGAGTGAAGAGACATTGGTTGATGCTGAAAAGGAACTAGACAAATGGGGTAAAATGTTTGCTGCTGAATTAGAAATGTTAGTTCTTATGGGTGAAGGTTCAGATCTTGAGAGTGTATGTTCAGATGTTGATGATTCGGTCAAGAAGTCAGAATTAGAGGTTGAAGATAAAGCTGATCATACTGGAGTAGATCAATCTGATTTTGAAGCATTGAACAAGCAAGCAGTAGATTTACTGAAGATGTGCTTATCAGAAAGTAATCTTGAGAAGGTTTCCGGTTTGATAAGAGCTAAGGATATTTGGGACAGACTTGAGCAGATTCATTTGGTTAAAGATGCTGGTACATCAGAGTTCCTTACAGACTCGTCAGAATCAGAAGATGAGCTCGATGATGGGAAGAAGACAGATTACTTTGCATTTATGGCTGAGACTTCCTAATCAAATAACGCTCAACAGGTATCTTCTGATCCATCTACTGTTATTGAATGTGTTAAATGTGCTGAATCTAAGGTAACAATAGATAATTTAACAAAGGCATATGCGGAGATGAAAGAAAAATGGCATGCTGACCATGTGACCACTAATGTTGAAAATGAATTGAAAGAGCAGATCAAAGTTTATAAAAAACAACTTCACGATCTTAAATGTTATAACTTTGACATAAATCAAGCTTTAATTAAACGTGTTGACACAATTAATGAACTAAAGAAAGAAAATGAATGCGTTAAAGTTGATTTAGAGACAATTTCAATCAAAATGAAATGTTGGACAAGTACATCACAATGGAATGCATTAATGGTGGAACTTAATGACACCAAAGGTAAGGGTATAGGATATAGTTCTGCATCTCCTCCTTTTCAGAACACATTTGTTAATGCAAATGTAGTTGACGGTCGACCAGAAGATTGTATCCCTCCTAGTTATGAAGATTATGTTGAAAAGAATAAAAAATGTAGTTCAACTAAGAATACAACTTCTGATGATACTGCTGAAGATAGAAAAACTGGGTTAGGAGATAACTCTGAGACAAGTAGAGTTAGAACACCGAAAGGTCCTGTTAAAATTTTGAGAAATCCTAGATTTGCTAATAGACCGGTTCCTCCTGTTACACCTACACCTGCTCCAAGAAATAAACCAAATGATTCTCCTGTGTTTGCAAGAACACAAGATCCGTCATCTTCAAATTCTAATAACTTGTATGAATTTAAAGGACATAGGGAGTTTCATCAATGTTTTAGTCGTGCTATTTTTGGGCACATTGCTGCTAATTGTCCTAGAAGATATAGATCACCAAGATAGAAGATTGACCTCACATATGATGATCACAGATCATCTTATGCTCATAAAACAGGTTCACCTATTAATGATGAAGTTCGTGTTAAAAATCATACGACAAAGGTTGTCTATGGAGAGTATAAGAGAAAGAACTTCAATAGGTCAATTTCTCCTGTGAAGATTAAGGTTCCTAAATAGGATACTGAGGCAAGATTTGCCAAATCAAGTGATCATAGTAGAGCTTTTGAATCAAAGACACGATCGCCTTCACAAAAAGCTAGTCGTCGAAAATACTTTTCTCATACCAGACCACGAGCGAATCGCTCCGAAAATAAGCAAAATGTGAAAAACCAGAAGAGCAATATTGCTACTTCTAAACTGTTTAAGTTTACGGTTTCTAATAATGAGATTCCACCGGACTCAAATGGGAAATGGATGGAAGTTCAAGCTATGGGTGTTAATGGACAACCTACTGCCGTCTGGGCGTGGGTTCCCATTATCAATTAATTTTTTTAATGTGATATGCAGGGAACCGGGATACATGCAAACAACACCTGGATAGTGGATAGCGGCGCTTCGAGTCATATGACTGGACAGCTATCTCTTCTTTCGGATGTACACCCAATTAAGGGAGGTTATGTAGCTTTTGCCAGAGATAAAGGAGGTCACATTTCAGCTCAAGGTTTATTGAAGAATGAAAAAGTTAGTTTTGACAAAGTGAACTATTGTCAAGAGCTTGCAAACAATTTGTTGTCAGTTTCACAAATCTGTGAAAAATCTTTCAAGGTAGCATTTGATGATGAATTCAGCTACATTTTGAAGCCAGAGTTTGTGATTCCTCCTGAAATGATTTTGATGAAGGCTCCTAGACAAGTTGATTTATATATGCTAGATATGAATGTTGCTACTTCAACTGCTGAACATCATCAAGCTTTTGTTTCTAAAGCGACTGAACAAGATTCTATTACATGACACAAACGCATGGGTCATTTAAGTTTTCGGAAGATGAACCATCTGGTTCACAACAATCTTGTAGAAGGTGTTGATCTTCGATCTTTTTAGATTCCAGGAACATGTGTTTCGTGTAAGAAGGGTAAGCAGAGCAAGAAAGCTCATAAGCTGATAAAGTAAAATCCAATCTCTGCTCCACTTGAATTGTTACATATGGATCTTTTTGGTCCAATTCGTTTTGAAAGCATTGATGGAAGTAAGTATTGTCTGGTTGTAACTAATGTTTATTCAGTATTCTCTTGGGTAATGTTTTTGAAAGAGAAGTCCGATACGTTTGAAAACATGAAAGTGCTAATCAATCGATTAGAGACAGGTTTCAATTTAAAGGTAAGAAAGATTCGTTGCGACAACGGTACAGAATTCAAGAATCAGTATCTTGCAGGTTTCTGTATTGAAAAAGGTATCAATATGCAGTTCAGTTCTGCATACGCTCTTCAGATGAATGGTGTTGCTAGAAGAAAGAATAGAGTATTGATAGAGAGAGCTAGAACAATGCTAGCAGATTCATCGTTACCTGTTCATTTTTGGAGTGAAGCTGTTGCTAATGCATGTTACACTATGAATCGAGTTTTGACTGTTAAACGACTGGGTAAAACTTGCTATGAGCTATTGCATGGGAGAAAACCATCTTTAAAGTATCTAAAACCATTTGGTGCACCGTGTACCATCTTAAAAAGAAAACCAGGAAGTAAGTTTGATTCAAAAGTGGTTACTGGAGTATTTCTTGGGTATAGTTCTCCTAACAAGCGAGTTTTCAAAAATGAGACAAGATGTGTTGAAGAATGGTATGAAGTTGAGGTCTAGAGGAATCATACGAAGAGTGCTTCTAAGAGTCATCCTTGGATTTATAACTATGATGAGCTGATTGATTCATTCAATCTTGCTCCAGATCAGACGGAGAATGAAGTTGAGTTACTAATGCTGTTCGATTTACAGAATGAACCAGAAGTTTCTACACCTACATCAAATCCAACTCCATTACCCACTGTCATTGAACTAGCTCAAGATTCAGATCAAGACATTGATCCAGTGTACGATACCTGCAGATCTGATATTTCAAGTGAGAGTTCTGATAATCATGAAGATATTGGTGATACTACGAATCTACATCATGAGATACCTATTCCCGCACAACCAGTTCCCAGAACTACAGCCGCTCATCCAAGAGAGAATATTATTGGAGATCCAAATGCATGTGTTAGATCAAGAAGGCAAGTTCAGTTTGATGGTCAAGTTGATACTCATATGACAGCTGCTGCTGCATACTACGAGTACTCATGTCGTATTTCGAGAATTGAGCTAAAGACAACAAAGGAAGCCTTGAAGCATGTCGACTGGGTCATGGCTATGCAAGAAGAGATTCAGCAATTCCATCGTTTACATATTTGGAAGCTAGTTACTAAGCCGCATGGTGCTAAAGTAATTGATCTCAAATGGGTTTGGAAGTGCAAGTTTGACGAAGATGGCAATGTTATCCGTAACAAAGCAAGATTAGTTGCTAAAGGTTATCTGCAAGATCCTGAATTTGATTATGATGAAGTTTTTGCTCCTGTTGCCAGATTAGAAGCAATTCGCATTTTCCTGACTTTTGCTTCATTTATGAAGTTCAAAGTGTTTCAAATGGATGTTAAAATTGCATTTCTTTACGGCAAGCTAAACGAACGAGTATATGTCAGTCAACCTCCGGGTTTTGAAGATCATCTTCATCCTGAAAAAGTTTACTGGTTACGAAGAGCCCTATATAGTTTACATCAAGCCCTAAGAGCTTGGTATGGACGTTTGTCAAGTTATCTGATCGAAAAAGGTTATCAAATGGGCACGGTAGATTGTACTCTGTTCACGAAGGTTAAGGATGATGATATTATTTTGGTCTAGATCTATGTAGAGGACATTATTTTCGGTGCTACTAAGCAGGAACTCGTCGATGAGTTCGAGCAGGTTATGAAGGACGAATTCGAAATGAGCAAATTGGGTCTCTTACACTCCTTTCTTGGTTTGCAAGTCGAACAGACTGATAATGGAATTTTTCTTCATCAAGCAAAGTATATAAATGATATACTCGAACATTTCGGTATGACTCAAGAACGTCCTGTGTCAACCCTACTAGCTGTGAATCATGGTATATCGTTAGACTGTGAAGGGGAGCCTATTGATCCTACATACTATCGAGTAATCATCGGATCGCTCATGTATCTCAGTGCATCTAGACCGGATATTATGTTCGCAACATGTCTGTGTGCTCGTTATCAAGTTAATCCGAATACATTCATCTTACAGCTGTCAAAAGAATTCTTCGTTATCTGTTACACTCTCCAAATCTCAGCATCTGGTATTCGAACGATGACAAGTTTGATCTTGTAGCATATAGTGATTCAGACTATGCAGGTTGCAAAATCAACAACAAATCTACATCAGGAGGATGTCAATTTTTAGGTGAAAGACTGGTGACCTGGCAATGCAAGAAACAAACAGCAGTTGTGCTTTCCACGTGTGAAGCTGAATATATCGCTGCTGCTAGTTGCTGCTCGCAAGTTGTTTGGATCCAACAACAACTTCGCGATTACGGACTAAGAATCTCTTTCTCTCCTCTTTATATTGATAATACTACTGCTATTGCAATTACTAAGAATCGTGTGCAACATTCAAAGAGCAAACACATAGGTGTTAAATATCATTTTCTTAGGGATTGCCATGAGAAAAAGATTATTGAGGTTAAGAGAATAGGTACTAAGGACCAGAGGGCTGACTTATTCACTAAGGCTTTTGATAAACCTAGGTTCTTGCTACTTTTAGAGATGAATGGCATTGTTGATCGAGACAAAGTGATTTCGGATGTTGTTTGTGAGGGTTAATCAAACTTTTAGACTTTGCATGTAGGATGCATGACATATAGATCTTAGTTTCTTATTATCTGTACTGCATTTTTGCTTTCTGTCTGCATTTCCTTGTATGATTTCTTTCATGATTGCATGCTAGTCTGTAGTTATTTTCCGTTTCTGTTGTTAAAATGCTAAAAGACAAAAAGATTTTATATTTTAGTATTTTAGGGGGAGTATATGTTATCAACGGAAAATACCTAAAAAGTGTAAAATGCCTCATCAGAAAATCCTAAAAAGTTGAAAAATCCGAAAATGAGCTTGTTTTGATTAATCTGTTGGAGATGAAAAAATTACTGTAATGAGAATTGATATATTCGATTAGTAAGGACTGATTTGAACGGCTATGCATATCTGTTGTGTGATGTACTGATAGATGTGACTTATGAATTCTTGGCATTAGACAATCATAATAAGAATAACGATTATCTAAGATTCAGAAGTCATGAACGATATGTTGCGTTTGAAGGTAGTCACCTAATTATCTCAGAAACGGTATCTAATTATAATTGTTGAGGAACTTAACAGTCAGTTGAGGGTATCCCCTATCATAATTGATAATCACTAGAAAAGATTGGGGGTGGATTTTAAGTTGAGGATTATCTGTTTGGCTGGTGCATACCACGTTGTCACGGGCCTAAGACTTTATAATTGAAACTAAACCCCGAAAATATCAGAGAAAATTAGTTTCTGTCGAAAGTAAGTGTCCTTTCTCGCTTAAGGTTGAAAAGTATAATTCCTTATTGCGGACTGTTCAAGCATTTAAGGGAGAACACCTTCGAGTGATCTGAGCATACAACAAAGAAACATGAGTTCATGCATAAAAATGGAAAATCCATTCATGATGGCGTTCAAAATCAATATATCAAAAGACTGCGATATGCTGAAAAAGAAATATCAAAGGAAAATCAAAGTCAAAAATTATTGGCGTATCAAGATGGCAAAGTCCTGAAAGTATGAAGAATGCTGATTCATGATGTGCTCATAAAGAACTCAGATCATTCTTAATGTGATGCCCCCGCGCAGCTTGAATTGTTTAATCACGACGTTCACACTGAACTATCAAGATTCTTGTCGTCTACAATATAGAGTTATACCTATTAAGACTGTAAGTCGGAAAGATACTTATCTAGATATACTCTAATTAAATATAAAGAAGTTAAGGGCCTTGAGATCTATTTCGAGTGACGACTGATCATCAGGCAAGTCTACTTTAACTGTAGACCAATGCTCGCGGTAAATAATGCGCCTATTCGGATAATCCAATATATTCTAAAATTTTCCGTTCCAACTAGATTGAAGATTATCAATACACTAATGGAAGCCAAAGGCTGACAGGGTTATTCAAAATGCCGTGAGAACCATCCTGTTCAATTTGAATGAAATACATGGAAAGAGATAATGGAAATTTACGCATAATGAATTGACAACCTAATAAAAACGCACCATCATAAGTGATGAAAGAATCAAGGATTAATGAACTTAGCATGATCTCAAAAATCATTGCTTTATAGTGTTCAAGTAATTAATGCCAACATGATTGTCGAAGTGCCCGGAATGAATATGTTCATGTTTAATGAGGATTGATATCAGTAATTGCATGATAATAGACATAGACTGGATAATTAGGAATGAACAACAGAAGTTGATTCAATATGTCAGTTCTGATCCATTTTTAAATAGTTAATCATTTTGCTCACAAAAAGAATGTGGATTTATATGTTTGGTTATCTGTTTATTAAATAGTTTGCATTGAAAACTGTAAAACAGCAAAAAGATTTTGGTTTTGCATGTTATTGCATTTCATGGTAGAATGTCTTTTCTTTGCATATTTTAAGTTGCATGACATTATATATCAAAAAACTTATAAAGATTTCTTACGTTCTTTTGTTTTCTGATTATCCTCTAAATGTACATTGACATCTGAAAGAACCTTGTCGAGATCAAGATATTTTTGGTCACCAAATTCATAAGTTAGAAGTTTGTAGAGCTTGTGATTATTTGAAGAACTTTAATGATTTAAGGTTGTTAGTGAACTCAAGATGACATTACACTTGTATTGACCCGAACTTTTCCATGTTTATATATATTAAATGAAATTGATATTTACATGATTAAATGTTTCCAACATGTTAAGCAATCAAACTTATTAAGACTTGATTATTTTAAATGAGTGTCATGTAGACAATTGACCACCCAAGTTGACCGGCGTTTCACAAACGTTAAAACTTGTAAAAACCATATGATGAAATGGTCCCTGTGGTTTGTACCAAAATGCTGGTTTCGTCCATGTGCATTTTTTTGATGGATTTGGTCCCGGTGGTTTATAAAAGTTGCTGATTTAGTCCCTCTGATCGACGGCCATCAAAAAAGGCCGTTAAGTCCAGTCATGTGCCAGACATGTCAGAGTATTTTCGTCAGTTTCATTCATTTATTAGCAACATTGCTGAAATGGTCCCTGTGGTTTGTACCAAAATTGTTGAAATGGTCCCTGTAGTTTGTCTTTCCATTAAAAAAACATCATCACCTCTCTTCATCTACATCCCCAAATTCTCTAAATTGATAAACAAATCCACATCAAACACAATCTATACTTCATCTTTATCCCCAAATTCTCTACAATGATAAACACTCTAATTTAAAAAATTAAACACTCGATAAACATAAACCCACAATCAAATTCTTCAATATCTATTCATATTCATATTATTCAAACCAAATAATAAATTTAATGCCATATATACAAAAAAAATTTATAAAAAAAACGTACCAAAAACTTGTTCAGAAGGGGAGTGAACAATCGCCAGCTTTAATCAAAAAAAGGTCCAAAAAATTTGTGTTGTCATCATCCATTTTTATAGATCTGGAAAAAAAGAACTCAAACCCAAATTCATAACCCAAATTCATATTTTTCTTCACATCTGCTTCTTCATTTTTCGTTTCTCCTTTAGTAACCCTAAAATCCTTATCTTCTTCCCTAATCTCACGCTACTGTATTTTAATCATTTTTTCCCTGATTTTAATCATTTTATTTCAAATTTCGATAGCTACAAAAAGAAAAAAAAAACAGAAGAACACAAGAGCAGAAGCATCACTTAAAGGAATTTCAATAAGAAAACTTGCAAATTCATACTGAGTTCGATTAACCACCACTACCACTCGATGAACAAAGATGAAGAACTCGTTCTTCGACTTTTATCTAAAATTAGTGACGATCCCATTTCCAGATCTGATCGAATTGGTTAACGAATTGAAGCAGAAATGAATTGGGTAACGAACTGAAGCAGAAAACTAATTGAAGCAGAAAACGAATTGAAGTAGAAAACGAATTGGGTAACGAGCAGGTCAGATTCCAAAATGATTTTGTTTGGGTAAATGTATTTGGGAATCACAGGTCAGTTCTAAGCTATCTTGTTTATGAAATCGCATATTTTTTTATTGATTATGTTTATTCGGAGGTGAAATTGACTAATTTTGTTTCAAACTGATTATATGGCGATGATGATGATGCCAAGGGTGCCGGAAGACCCAGATGACAATGATTATAGTGTTTATTTAGGATGTTGTTTTTGTTTTGGAATTAAATGGTTTGGTACGTTAATTAAACTGTTCGAAGAAAATGGAAAAATTAGGATTTGTTCATATGATTTGGGGATAAAGATGAAGGTGAGCATTTCAACAATTTTGGGACAAACCACAAAGAATATTTCAGCAATTTGATCAATAAAGGATATAGAGGATTGGGGAAGAAGATAAAGTATAGATTAGGGTTCATCATTTTTGGGTGGATAAGAAGGTTTAGAGAAGAGGAAGAAAGAGTCGAAGAAATCACAGGGACCGTTCCAGCAATTTTGGTACAAATCACAGGGACCATTTCAGTAATTTTGCTAATAAATGAATAAACTGACAAAAATACCCTCACATGTCTGGCACATGATTGGACTTAACGGCCTTTTTTGACGGCCGTCGGTCAGAGGGACTAAATCAACAACTTTTATAAACCACCGGGACCAAATCCATAAAAAAAATCACAGGGACGAAACCAGCATTTTCGTACAAACCACAGGGACCATTTCAGCAATTTGTATATATATATATATATATATATATATATATATATATATATATATATATATATATATATATATATATATATATATATATATATATATATATATATAGTTAACATGATATTATGATAAGTAAGTATATCACTAGGTATATTAACAATGAGTTATATACATAAAAATGAGACTACTAAGTTAAGAAACTCGAAACGATATATATAACGATTATCGTTATAACAACGTCTTACTAAATACATATGTATCATATTAAGATATTGTTACACTATATTTAACATGATAAAATGATAATTATATATATCATTAAGTATATTAACAATGAACTACATATGTAAAACAAGACTACTAACTTAAGAATTTCGAAACAATATATACGTAACGATTATCGTTGTAATAATATTTTAACATATATATATGATGTTAAGATATATTCATACACCATGTTATCATGTTAACATAACAATTTAACATCTCATTTAAGTATAATAACAAAGAATTAATTACATTTAACAAGATCGTTAACTTAAAGGTTTCAAAACAACACTTACATGTAACGACTAACGATGACTTATGACTCAGTTAAAATGTATATACATGTAGTGTATTTAGATGTATTAGTACACTTTTGAAAGACTTCAAGACACATATCAAAGTACTTCTACTTAACGAAAATGCTTACAATTACATCTTCATTCATTTTCATCAACAATTCTACTCGTATGCACCCGTATTCGTACTCATACAATACACAGCTTCTAGATGTATATACTATTGGTATATACACTTCAATGATCAGCTCTTTAGCAGCCCATGTGAGTCATTAAACATGTGAGAACCATCATTTGGCAACTAGCATGAAATATCTCAAAAAATTACAAAAAATATTATAAATCATTCAATCTTCAAGTTCTTCATCTAATTGATCTCTCTCGAGTTCTATCTTCAAGTTCTAAGTGTTCTTCATATATTCTATAAGTTCTAGTTTCATAAAATCAAGAACACTTTCAAGTTTGCAATATTACTTCCAAGCTTTCTAATCCATTCCAAATAATCATCCAAGATCAAGAAACCTTTTTTACTTACAGTAGGTTATCTCTCTAATTCAAGGTAATACTCATATTCAAACTTTGATTCAATTTCTATAACTATAACAATCTTAATTCGAGCAGAAATCTTACTTGAACTTGTTTTCATGTCATGATTCTACTTCAAGAACTTTCAAGCCATCCAAGAATATTTTAAAGCTAGATCATTTCTTGTCACTTCTAGTAGATTTACCTACTAAACTTAAGGTAGTAATGATGTTCATAACATCATTCGATTCATACATATAAAGCTATCTTATTCGAAGATTTAAACTTGTAACCATTAGAACATAGTTTAGTTAATTCTAAACTTGTTCACAAATAAAGTTAATCCTTCTAACTTGACTTTTAAAATTAACTAAACACATGTTCTATATCTATATGACATGCTAACTTAATGATTTAAAACCTGAAAACACAAAGAACACCATAAAACCGGACATACGCCGTAGTAGTAACACCGCGGGCTGTTTTGGGTTTGATAATTAAAAACTATGATAAACTTTGATTTAAAAGTTGTTCTTCTGGGAAAATGATTTTTCTTATGAACATGAAACTATATCCAAAAATCATGGTTAAACTCAAAGTGAAAGTATGTTTTTCAAAATGGTCATCAAGATGTCGTTCTTACGACGAAAATGACTACCTCTTTAGTAAATGACCTTTTGTAATGACCAGGAATTTTCTGACCAAATTATACTTATGAGATTAATATTTACATAAATTAAACCATACCAACATGATAAGCAATCCAAATTGTTGAGACTTGTGTTTTTGAAAAGAGTTTTACACAACGTTTGACCGTCCAATATGACCGATGATATCACGAACTATATAACATACGATAATTATACGTTTGTGTATATATATGTATTTATATATATTTAACATGATCTAAGGATGGTTTAACATCTCATTGTGTACTAATGACAATGAGTTATAAGTATATTTTGAAACTACTAACTTAAGTTTTCAAAACGATAACTATACGTAACATTCTTTGATATATATACTTATAATCTATAATGCTTATACATGTATCGTATATATAATGTATTTAATCACTTTTTAAGGACTTAAATACATAAAACAATATACGTATATTCACAAAAGATAGCTATATTTGAATTCTCATTCCGTTTCCTCAAGATTTCTATACGTATATCTAGGGTATATGTACCCGTATCATACCCAGCTTCTATACGTATTTACTATTGGTATATACACATCAAATCAACATTATTACTACCCTAGATATGAGGTAACTAGAATTTGTCAAGTAGTATGAATTATTAGTAAGAAAAAAAAATTAGGAATCCTTTTCTTTCTTTATAAACTAAAAACGTTTTTATAAATGAACGCCATTTCTTCACTCCATTTTCTCATACCTACACCCTCATTTCTCTCTCAAAATAATCCTGACTTCATACTTGATCATCTCCAAGCATTTTCCCCATCATTTAGCTTTAATTATAAGCCTTAAACACCATAAGAAAACTCTTTCAAGAACATATCAAAATAACCACCCATTTGAAGAAGTTTACTTCCAACCTTTTGATCTAACTCCACCACTCTTTGATTCCAAGATTATTTCTTATCTTTTGTAGTAACTTTGTCCAAGTAACTTGAGGTAGTAACCTTGTTCATAATCTTATTCAATTCATATTCATATAGCTATCTTATTTTGTGGTATAAAATTTTAACAACAAGAACATAGTTTGAATGATTTCAAACTTGTTCGCAAACTAAATAGATCCTTCTAACTTGACTTTTAAAACACTTCAAGACCTGTAATATATCATAATGATATGCTAACCTAACAAGATATAACTTGGTTTTACAAAGAACATCTTAAAAACTGAATCTACGTCGTCGGAGTGCAACCGGGGCTGTTTTGGGTTGGATAATTAAAAACCATCTTGAACTTTGAATTGGAAGTTCATGTTCTGGAAAAATGATATTTCTTATGAATATGTTAACACATAAAAATTTCATGGTTTAACTCAAAGTGTAAGTATTTTTAGAAAAATGATCATTAAATGTTATTTTTATGATGGAAAATGATCACTTTCATAAGTTTCACCAAAGTTTGACCTATAACCTATGATTTCGAATACAAACTAAGGTATTTTCAGTTCATATTCTTAAAATTTGACTCTATACAAGGAAGTGGCAAGTTGAACCAACAAAAATGGAGTTGTAATGAAGAAACTACGACTGAAACAAGATTGGGTATCCGAAGCTAGTTTAGCTACGAAAATATTTGGAGAAAAAGTAAATTAATCATATCTTTTCTAATTAATATGATATTTTATATATAATTACTTATGATTTGATTTTATATATTTCAGGACCTCCCGTAAACAACAAGAGAAGATTAATCATAAGACCTCATGATTGTACGCAACACGTCATTTGACAACACGGTACTTTATGTACGCAACACGTCATTTGACAACATGGTACCATGGGTCAAGATTAATTCTGATCAATACAAATACGATGGGGTCTTTATTTATTTTATTTAAGCAACTAATTGTGGACCACTAACATCGGACTGCTAACTACGGACTAAGAAAATATTAAAAGTATTAAAAGTATATATATATGTAACGATTACTTAAAAAGAAAATATGTTGATATATTATATATATGGTTAGGTTCGTGATATCTATCGGAGACCAAGTCGAATTAAATACCTTCAAGGCAAAAGTGAGTTTCATTTGCTCCCTTTTTAATTGCTTTTGCAATATATATTTTTGGGCTGAGAATACATGCGCTGCTTTTATAAATGTTTACAAAATAGACACAAGTACTTAAAAATATATTCTACGTTGAGTTGTACCACTGGCATATTTCCCTGTAGCTTGGTAACTACTATTTACATGGGTATTGTAAACGCGAATCCTGTTGATAGATCTATCGGGCCTGACAACCCCAACCGGACTGGACGACCAGTATTCAACGTTTGCACAGTACTTCGTTTTGGTGACTACACTTGGTACGGTATAGTGAGATTTCATAATAAAGGGAATATGCGACGTTGATTAAATGTTAAGTATGGTTACCAAGTGCTCAACCACTTAGAATGCTTTACATACACTTGCGAGTGTATTATGTTTATGATTATGAAATCTTGTGGTCTATTAACATATTGAAATGATTGTTATGATAAACCTATGAACTCACCAACCTTTTGGTTGACACTTTAAAGCATGTTTATTCTCAGGTACGAATTAAGTCTTCCGTTGTGCATTTGCTCAATATATAGACATTACTTGGAGCCGATCATCGTAATGGGACCAAATGTTGATGACTTCGTCCAGGTGGATTATGACGGGTCCTTTCAGTTGGTATCAGAGCGGTGGTCATAGCGAACCAGGTCTTGCATTAGTATGTCTAACTAGTAGTTGTTAGGATGCATTAATGAGTCTGGACTTCGACCGTGTCTACATGTCAAAAGTTTTGCTTATCATTTCTAGTCGTAAATCATCTGCTTATCATCCTTAGGAAATTACCTGCTTATCATTCATAAGTCTAGACACGTTTTACTGCATTTACTGCATTGATAGTGTATAGACGAATTCTTATCTTAGCATATCTGTTATTGCGAACTTTGACTGATATCTTTTCAAAGATTTTCCGTAATTTACGGGATTTTGGTATTATATATACATATGTAAATTATGTATTGAAGAGTACCAAATCTAACTCCTATAATCTATTCCATACCAAAAATTCATTTTCCCCATTATACAAGATGGATTCCGCATCTAGTTCGAATTCTTCAGATTCCGACAGTTATGCCAATATGGATTTCCATTCGGGCTCCGAAAGCAGCGTCACCGGAATGGATCAACCAATTTTCCATCATCTATTCTGGATGAATTGGGGATGGGTTCGTAACATACTAAATCACTGGAGACAAGAAGAAGGTGATCCATTCCATCCACCAAATTGCCCTCTTGGCGATGAACTTGAAGCACTTACCGGCGAACCTATTCGAAATACCATTTTCTCTCTCATTTCTAAAGTATCTCGTCACGATTATATACTATCCCATATTACAAATCTTGTTCATTCACTCGCTCCAACCGCCAATCATCCCGGTGTACTAGCAGAAGTTAACGAACTTCGCGCTCGCGTGACGGCTTTAGAGAACATGGTGCGAAAGTTGCAAACACCAGTGATAGTGTTCCAAATGAACATATATTTAGTAGCAATATCGTTCCAATATGTAAAGTTTTTAAATGTAATTTCCTTATTTTTAGTTGTAATAGTTAAATAAATAAGTGCGAAGACGAAAGACGCAAATCGCTCGAAAATGAAGATTTAAAGACAAAAACGAAGATTTGAAAGACCAAAACGTCCAAAAAGCTCAAATGTACAAGATACAATTCAAAAGGTTCAATTTATTGATGAAGAACGTCTAAAAATGACAAGAGTACAAGTTACAAAACGCAAAGTACACGATATAAAATTGTACGAAAGGGCGTTCGAAAATCCGAAACCGAGGCATGAACCAACTTTCAGCGCTCGACGCAACGGTGTAAAAATTATGAGTCAACTATGCACAAGAATAAAATATAATATTTAAATAATTCATAATAAGAATAATATTAAATAATAAAAAGTTGTTAATTGAGCATAGTTAAGGGGTCATAAGTGAAAATTTCAATTTACAATTCGCCTATAAAAGGCTATGTAAATCGATGAAATAAGGAATACCTTTTTCTATTCGATCTTTTTTTTTCTATCCTTAATATCAAATATCAATATCTATATTCTATATCTCTATCATAATGTTAACTTAATAAGATATAACAATAATCTTAATTTTAATTTTAAATTATGATAATAATAAGATTTATGATAGAGATCGTTTGAGTGTGTAAGTCGAAATTCTGTCCGTGTAACGCTACGCTATTTTTAATCATTGTAAGTTATGTTCAACCTTTTTACAATAATGTCTCGTAGCTAAGTTATTATTATGCTTATTTAAAACGAAGTAATCATGATGTTGGGCTAATTACTAAAATTGGGTAATTGGGCTTTGTACCATAATTGGGGTTTGGACAAAAGACCGACACTTGTGGAAATTGAACTATTGACTATTAATAGATGGGGGGTATTGTCTAATTGAGTGACAACTCATTAGAGTCTGTCGAACCTATCTTCAAATTAATTAACCTAATAATTAATAATGATTATGGTTGTCCTATTTAGTGATGTTCATATGGAATCTGTTATAATCATTTAATTAATCAATTGGGTTGGGTAATTGATTATTCATTCTGATCAAGTGGATGAATTAATATTCATAAACTAATTAAAACAGGGGTGAATTACATACAGTGATAACTGGTGTAATTGTTGACAGAAGTGATAACTGCGTCACAGTTTAAATCCTTAATCAGTTGGAATATTTGACTTCGGGTATAAGGGTAATTTGACGAGGATACTCGCACTTTATATTTATGACCGATGGACTATTATGGACAAAAACCAGATAGACGTATCAAATAAACTAGGACAAAGGACAATTAACCCATGGTAATAAATTAAAATCAACACGTCAAACATCATGATTACGGAAGTTTAAATAAGCATAATTCTTTTATTATATTTCTCATCGTATCTTTATTTACTGTCATTTTATTACTCGCAATTTTATTTACTGTCATTTTATTTATTGTCATTATTTTACGCACTTTAATTATCGTCATTTATCTTTACGCTTAAAATATAGAATCGACAAACCGGTCATTAAACGGTAAAACCCCCCTTTTATAATAATATTACTACTTATATAATTATATATATTTTGTATAAATATAGTTAAAAATATAGTAAGTATCACCAGCTCCCTGTGGAACGAACCGGACTTACTAAAAACTACACTACTCTACGATTAGGTACACTGCCTATAGTGTTGTAGCAAGGTTTAGGTATATCCCATCCGTAAATTAATAAAACTTGTGTCATATTTTGTAGTATTCTGTATTAAAAATAATACTATTTTGTACCCTCACGCTACATCATCAAGTTTTTGGCGCCGCTGCCGGGGACGCTAAAACGCTATATTTTTAATAATATAATAATATTGAAATAAATATAATAATATAATAATATTGAAATAGAATATAATAATATAATAATATTGAAATAGAATATAATAATATAATAATATTTTAGAATAAAAATATAATCGTAAAAGTTTTAAAAAGTCGTATTTATTAAATACTTCAGGGGTATATTATGTAACTTGTAATTAATAATTACTATCATGTCGCTTTAATGTGAATAATAAATTAATTAATTTCTTTTCATTTACTATTCATGAATAGTAAATGAGTTAAAAAAAAAAGTTTGTGTAAAAAAAAAAAACGTTTTTTTTAAAGAAAAAAAAAATTTTCGTTTTTTATATAAAAAAAAAATACGTTTAAAAAAAAATAAAAAAAAAAGTAAAAAAAAAATAATAAAAAAAAAAACGTAAAAAAAAAAAAAAAAAAAATTATAAAAAAATATATTTTTAAGATTTTGTCTATAAAAAAAATGTTTTTTTTTTAGTTTTATTACCTTTAGATTTTTAGACTATATTCGCAACTTTTAGTATTAAGTTTAGTTTTGCCATATTTATTTTTACTTCTAAAATTTTTAGGCTTTGCCGTAAAATCCCTTAAGTGCTTATTCCTTAGACTAAGTTTTAGGTGCTTTAGAATTTTGCGACGCTATTTTTCGTGATACTTTCTTATTTTTATTTATCTTTCGACGCCGTTTACCTATGTATCAATTACAATTCCAATTAGTAATCTCTATTTGTAGTTTTAATTTTAAGATAGTGATAGTTATAAGGTTGGATTAACCGCGTGTTTACAAACCACTCTTCGTCTTTTTCATTTTTCGACACTTTTCGACGCGCAATCTTTTTCTCTCTTATTTCTCGCCATTCTAGTTTTTAGGACTTAGAATTTTTTCTACTTCTTCTCTAAATTTCTTAAAATTACGAAAATTTATTTTAAGTGGTTAAATTGATAGACATCATAATTTTCTGGTTCGTAGTAATAGTTGGATTTGTACGTGGACCGGGTTATTGGAGCCAAACAGTCCTCAATTATATTGAGACCAAACGAATCCTGCCCCTCTGCTGCATCTTTTGGCTATTCGAAATGTGGGCAAAATCAGAAAAGTCTATTGATTGGATAACTTATATAATTTTTCTTTCCTTTTTAAAAACTAATAGGATATTCAGTGAATGCACCGAGCAAGACGTTCACCGCCGGTCATACGTTCACCACCTGTAACTCGATCAAGACATCGTTTAACGAATATCGCCGCCGTTGATTTTTCTTTAGAATCGTCATCAAGTCGACCAAATCCTCAAACTCAAATTTCCGATAATCCAGTTTTTGAAACAAACCTCACAATTGAGAATCCGGAGAATATTCAGGAACGGTTTGTAGATCCCGAACCATTAAACTTTCCTCCGGAACCACCAATCATTCAAACAGAGATTGTTGAGGAAAGAAACCATTAAATCAGAAACCTCTAGTGATTCAGATACAACACTTCCAATCATGGAAAATCTAGAACCTCTAAGTATGGAAGACCGAATGAGAGCTACACGCATGGGCCAAGGTCACGCCATTATTAAGCCAGAAGTTAATGCGCCAGATTATGAAATCAAAGGACAAATTCTACACATGGTAACTAACCAATGCCAATTCAGTGGTGCACCGAATGAAGATCCTAACGAACACCTTCGTACGTTTAAAAGAATTTGTACACTATTCAAAATCCGAGAAGTGGAAGATGAGCAGATCTATCTCATGTTGTTTCCCTGGACTTTAAAGGGAGAAGCCAAAGATTGGTTAGAATCGTTACCTGAAGGGGCGATTGACACATGGGATGTTTTAGTTGAAAAATTTCTTAAACAATTCTTTCCGGCATCTAAAGCCGTGAGACTTCAAGGAGAAATTGTTACGTTCGCGCAAAAGCCAAATGAAACTCTATATGAGGCGTGGACAAGATTCGGAAGGATGTTGAGAGGATGTCCTCAACACGGTTTAGACACTTATCAAATAGTACAAATATTCTACCAAGGTGTCAACGTTGCTACACGAAAAGACATCGACATAACAGCTGGTGGATCCATTATGAAGAAAACCGCAACTGAAGCTTACAAAATTATTGATAACACAGCCTCCCACTCGCATGAGTGGCACCAAGAAAAAGATATCTTTCGATCATCTAAAGCGGCTAGAGCCGATTCTAGCCATGACTTTGATTCCATTTCCGCAAAAATAGATGCTTTCGAAAGACGAATGGAAAAGATGAATAAAGATATTCACGCAATACGAATCAGTTGTGAGCAATGCGGTGGACCACACTTATTGAAAGATTGTCACATTGAACCAACGATGGAACAACGAGAGAATGTTTCCTATATGAACCAAAGGCCGGGAAATAATTATCAAAATAATTATCAACCGCCAAGGCTAAACTTAAATCGAAATCAAAACATTATTTACAATCCAAAAGGACCCGAAAATAACTGGTATAACCAACAAGGTCCGAATAACCAACCAACTCAAAACAACACTTTCAATCAACAAAGACCTGGCTTATATAAACCACAACAACAAACTGAAGAGAAAAAGTCAAATATGGAAGACGTGGTATTCAAGCTAGTTGAATCTCAAACACAATTTATTGAAACTCAAACCCAAACGAACGAGAGGTTTGATCAGTCATTAAGAACTCAACAAGCTTCCATTTTGAATCTAGAAAAACACGTAGGTACTCTTGCTAGCATGATGAGTGAGAGGGAACAAGGAAAGCTACCGAGTAATACTGAAGTAAATCCTCGGAAAGAGAATGTTAATATGGTGTCAACAAATTCTGAAAAACCAGCTCCAGAAGATGGGAAGGTTTTAGATGTGAGTAACAATGAAGAAGTTACACCACCACCACCATCCGAGTATGTAAAGCCAGTGGTGACACCATACAAACCACCCATCCCGTTTCCAAGAAAAGGAGTTGAGTATGAGCAAGTAATAAGTAATAAAGATTGTGATACTTCTGGAAAGAAGAAGAAGAAAAAGAATAAGAAAGTACAAGAAACAAAAACCGTAAAGATAAACCCGGTGAAGACAGTTCCACCAAATCCTCCACCTAGGGTAGGTGATCCGGGTGAATTTATTGTTCCTTGTCTACTTAGTGATTGTGTCATGTATGATGCACTAGCAGATTTAGGTGCAAGTGTAAGTGTTATGCCTCTTTCCTTATATAAGAGATTAGGTGTAGGTAAGTTAAGTCCAACGGATATGAGTGTTCGACTCTTTGATCAAACCATTAAGCACCCAGTTGGAATTGCTGACAACCTACCCGTTCAAGTAGGCAATTTAACCTTTCTAGTCGAATTTATTGTCATTGACATAGAAGAGGACCCAAACATTCCTCTAATTTTAGGTCGGCCATTCTTAGCGTCCACCAAGGCGTTATTTGATGTAGGAAATGGAAGAATGACACTTAAAAGTGGTGACAAATCGATCACCTTTATGATTCGAAAGTCTAAATCTCCACCAGCCAAAACCGTTGAACCAGTAAAAACAATTGGTAAGAACCATGTGGTTTTACCAACTCCAACGGTAATACTTAATAATAATAAAACGCCTAAGTGTGGGGAAAATGAAGTAACACCTAATGATGACATGATAACAAAGAACCCCGTTATTGATACGAAATTAAATGACCCCGTTATTAACAGTTCAATGAAGAAACTTTTTAAACGGGCTATCGATGCTAGAAGTAAGGGGAACTTTAAGTTATGTAACCGGTTAGTATCCAATCTGTCGCCTAAAGAAAAGGCGAAACTAGTTGAATTTTGGGATATTACGGAAGAAGCCGGGCACTGGCTTAAAGAAAAAGTCACGGATATGCAAGTTGATTATGGACCAAGAGAAATTAACGATGAAGTTAATCACAATTTTGACACCACGGCTACCTAAGTGTGGGGAGATTCAAATGTTCTAAAAAGAAAATGCTATCTAGAGTTAGTTGTTCTGTTCTCGTGTAGTTCCGAGAATGGAACCCGATTGGTCTTTTCCGCTAGCAGACACTAAAGAACTAGTTTTCTCCCTCCATTCTGAATCTTTTTATTTAGTAGGTTTTATATAAAATTAATATGCTTTTTAAATTTATGTTTTGAATGATTTTAAAAACAAAAATTTACTTTATTTCATTAAGTTTAAAAAAATGATTTCTAAAATTCGTCGTGAGTTAAAGACTAGGTCGTTGAGCCGAAATTGCTTTACCCGAGGGCGGGGCGACAAATTTTGTTATCATTATTTTTAATTTTATTGATCTAAAGGATGCCAAAAATATTATATATTATAAATTTTTGAACGTGGGGTTATGTACCAAACTTCAAAAATATGTATATATATGTTTGTATTTTATGTTATGTACACAACAGGGTAAAACAGCGCACTTTCAAAGACTGTCATGAAGTTCAGCAAAAGCTACTGATTTTGACAAGACGCAAAAAAAAAAAAAAAAAAAAAAAAAAAAAAAAATCAAATGTGAAATAACAATATGTTTGCAAACTCGGTATTTTTAATCACTTTTCTACGCTAATCACCCTCATGAATTTATAATTGTAGTCTGATTTCATGCAAATGAGGGCATTGCATGATCTCAAGTGTGGGGAAGGGTTATAAATTCTCTCGGGTTTACACTTGGTTTATTTGCCAAATTTTGTAAAAATTTGAAAAATTTTCAACTAAATGAACTCAAAATCATGTTTATACATATTTATGAACGATGAAAACTAGGTGTTAATACCGAAATTATCGTTACCTCGAAAAGGACATAAATTGAGAAACAACTTAAAACGCTTGAATTCATTTAAAATGGAATAAAGGAGAATAAAAAGGCAAAGAAAGAAACTAAGTGTGGGGAGAATGTACCAAGTTATTCAATTAAAAACTATCTATCACATATTTTTGTACAAACAATTGAAAATACTTTTGTTTTGAACGATAATCAACTGTTTTATCCGATGAAAGAAAAGAAGAGATGGATCTACACGATGAATCAATTCCATCATTTGAAGGAAGTAAAGTCTTCCGAAAAAGACACGCGCTTCTTGATTTAGGTCATGAAGTTGTCATCCAGACCAGCTGTAGGTTGACGAAAAATCTAGAAAAGTCATCACTAAAATCAGCAGGAAATCCACGGACCTCAGCATCAAACAGGGTCGCCATGTGGTCAGATTTATCCTAACCATGAGAAGGATTTATCTCGTACAATGGGGAGGCACCGTGCAAATTAGCTTGATAAGACTAATGAATCAGATCCCCAGAAAGGATAATCTCCTTAAAGATCAAAAATCAGCTTTTAAGCCTGATATTACTCAATCCTTGAGATTGACCTTAAAGATTGAGAATTCAAACTCATGGAATTCAATGATATCTAAACTCGAGCTTGAACGAGAAAATATTTTGATCAAAAATTACAAACCGATTTGTTTTCTGAAAAACCATTTTCAATGCGTTCATTACCATTGAACGTAAAATCCTAGGAATTCACCTGGAATTCATTAGGTCACCTGAACTAAATCGGGTGTCAACCGTAAGAACGGTGGTTGCATAGCATGGTCGGAGACAGGACCTTGTGCCAGACCGAAAAATCATAGGATGATCTTTACTATCGCTCCTACCAAGGATAGTTCTAGCATCCGACACGTTAAAAGACCATAATCATCTGCATGTCACGGGACATTGCCTTAACAGTTTCTTGTTCATCGCTTTCCTTTACAACCGGACGGTAGTTTGCCGAAAGGTAATATACGGAACAAGTAAACTGGATGTGTGCTTTCCGATACCGGGATAGCAGTGGATTACACGAACCTAAATGTTTTTAGCCAAAATATTGATCCACAAATATATTTTGCAACACCAATGGTGGATCAAATCAGAAAACTTATCTAGGGTAAAAGCTAGATTGAATTTTCAAAAGATCAAATGTTTTCATAAAGATCCTATTTCTTAAAGGATCTAAATTTTTATAGTCATGTGGGACTGTAAACCGCCTTTCAAATGTGCACTTTGCTTTGGAAACCGAAAGTAAATCGGCTATTTGATTGCAAGTGTCGTTGACCTAAACCCAAGGCAACTGTGGATGACACACCCACCTTTAACCATCATTAGTGTCGTTCCAATATCGTTCCAATATGTAAAGTTTTTAAATGTAATTTCCTTATTTTTAGTTGTAATAGTTAAATAAATAAGTGCGAAGACGAAAGACGCAAATCGCTCGAAAATGAAGATTTAAAGACAAAAACGAAGATTTGAAAGACCAAAACGTCCAAAAAGCTCAAATGTACAAGATACAATTCAAAAGGTTCAATTTATTGATGAAGAACGTCTAAAAATGACAAGAGTACAAGTTACAAAACGCAAAGTACACGATATAAAATTGTACGAAAGGGCGTTCGAAAATCCGAAACCGAGGCATGAACCAACTTTCAGCGCTCGACGCAACGGTGTAAAAATTATGAGTCAACTATGCACAAGAATAAAATATAATATTTAAATAATTCATAATAAGAATAATATTAAATAATAAAAAGTTGTTAATTGAGCATAGTTAAGGGGTCATAAGTGAAAATTTCAATTTACAATTCGCCTATAAAAGGCTATGTAAATCGATGAAATAAGGAATACCTTTTTCTATTCGATCTTTTTTTTTCTATCCTTAATATCAAATATCAATATCTATATTCTATATCTCTATCATAATGTTAACTTAATAAGATATAACAATAATCTTAATTTTAATTTTAAATTATGATAATAATAAGATTTATGATAGAGATCGTTTGAGTGTGTAAGTCGAAATTCTGTCCGTGTAACGCTACGCTATTTTTAATCATTGTAAGTTATGTTCAACCTTTTTACATTAATGTCTCGTAGCTAAGTTATTATTATGCTTATTTAAAACGAAGTAATCATGATGTTGGGCTAATTACTAAAATTGGGTAATTGGGCTTTGTACCATAATTGGGGTTTGGACAAAAGACCGACACTTGTGGAAATTGAACTATTGACTATTAATAGATGGGGGGTATTGTCTAATTGAGTGACAACTCATTGGAGTCTGTCGAACCTATCTTCAAATTAATTAACCTAATAATTAATAATGATTATGGTTGTCCTATTTAGTGATGTTCATATGGAATCTGTTATAATCATTTAATTAATCAATTGGGTTGGGTAATTGATTATTCATTCTGATCAAGTGGATGAATTAATATTCATAAACTAATTAAAACAGGGGTGAATTACATACAGTGATAACTGGTGTAATTGTTGACAGAAGTGATAACTGCGTCACAGTTTAAATCCTTAATCAGTTGGAATATTTGACTTCAGGTATAAGGGTAATTTGACGAGGATACTCGCACTTTATATTTATGACCGATGGACTATTATGGACAAAAACCAGATAGACGTATCAAATAAACTAGGACAAAGGACAATTAACCCATGGTAATAAATTAAAATCAACACGTCAAACATCATGATTACGGAAGTTTAAATAAGCATAATTCTTTTATTATATTTCTCATCGTATCTTTATTTACTGTCATTTTATTACTCGCAATTTTATTTACTGTCATTTTATTTATTGTCATTATTTTACGCACTTTAATTATCGTCATTTATCTTTACGCTTAAAATATAGAATCGACAAACCGGTCATTAAACGGTAAAACCCCCCTTTTATAATAATATTACTACTTATATAATTATATATATTTTGTATAAATATAGTTAAAAATATAGTAAGTATCACCAGCTCCCTGTGGAACGAACCGGACTTACTAAAAACTACACTACTCTACGATTAGGTACACTGCCTATAGTGTTGTAGCAAGGTTTAGGTATATCCCATCCGTAAATTAATAAAACTTGTGTCATATTTTGTAGTATTCTGTATTAAAAATAATACTATTTCGTACCCTCACGCTACATCATCAACCAGCAGCAGCACCAGCAGCATAATCAGCACCACCATCAATAACATCAACAATACCATCATCACCACTAACAAACAACATCCGCATCACATGTCTCGACATCATAATCTGTCCCACAAACATCAACATCATATGCACCATAGATACCAAGGAGTACCAACAATAAAAACGATGAAGTATTGATCCATAACTTCATTGATATTCTGCGAAGAATATGTGGTTTCAAAAAGTTTTAGAGATTTCTTATTCTAGCACAAACCGAAAAGCAAATGAGATTAATATCATATTAACTCATTAAATTCATGATTTCATCTGAAGAAAATATATATGCATATATGTTTTCATAAAGATTGTAATTAAAAGTTCTATTGTACAAAATATTAATGGTGAAATTTTTTTTTAACGGGTAGGTAATACCCGAGGAATAATTAGATTTCATCTTAATAAGTTACATTGTACATTCGTTGAAGCTGATTCAACAGTCATTTAGTATCCTACTTACAACCACCGATATACGTATCCGTTCACCGCAGAATAACCATTTCATTCAATTTCATATTTGGATTTTGACTTCCCAGAATCCAACAAGTGGCATATGAAGAAAATATATGACAAAATAAAATCTGTTAGAAACAAACAAAATAACTATGAAAAATTTTGTTAAGAATCCACGCTAACTGTTCCAGCTAACTATTCCTAGCTAACTGATTACATTTTATTTATCGCAGTTTATTTATCACAATTTAATTATCGCACTTTTATTTATCGTCATTTAATTTCTGTAATTATTTTACGCACTTTAAATATCGGGACACGTATACAATGTTTTGACATATCATATCGACGCATCTATATATATTATTTGGAATCACCATAGACACTCTATATGCAGTAATGATCGAGTTCTCTATACAGGGTTGAGGTTGATTCTATAATAATATATATAGTTTGAGTTGTGATCAAGTCTGAGAGGTATACGGGTCATGACACGTATTAATTAATTCGTATATTATATATTAAACTATATATGAATTATTGGACTGTTACTGTGGACTATCGACTGTGGACTAATGACATTGGACAATTAAAATGAATTAAAATATTGATTATAACATATGAAACTAAACATTTCTTCAAGATTGCCACTTGATTTCATCTTAAACCTCATTGTATCTCGACGATTACAATCAGAGTTCAAATCTATCATGATTCTTAAAAACACCTCAATCGAGAGGATAAACCAACCGCACTTCATCTACGGAAGAAACGATTTATGCATATAGTTATGCACCTGAAAAACCCTCGGAAACTGAGTAAACGTTTGACACGTATCTGTTCTAGTTCCTTTGACATTGTTATTACCGAAGATTGTTTTGCAATCCCTTTCCAAAGTAGCTAATTTTGTCACAGCTCCAGCAAGTCAACTCCGACTTTTCATCCGAAACAACTTTATTATAACCGCGATATATATGCGTACTCTTTATTGTTACTGGGGAACCTTTTATATTCCACAATATTACCATCAGCGATTAATCATTCTAAAAACACAATTCTCCTGAAACTACCCCGGTTTGATAACCGATGACCCAGATCAGTTAACTTTGAAAATGCTGACGAAGCAGCATGTTGTAGATGATCTTACTGGCCAAAAGTTTGATGATAAAGAAAGGAGTGTTAGGAACGCTCGATAGAAAATTTAGTACCGAAAAGCGGATTATGTGAAACTATGAAGAAAGCCGTGGACAAATCACAAAGAATAAGTTTACCTTCAAAGAATCCAAATGATTCTGTGCCTGCTGAAATTGTTAGCAAACATCTTATTTCTCATTCTAAACCTTCACAGACAAATCTTCTTCATCATCCATTGATATTAGAAATTCTAAGATATTCTCGTATGTTCTATTATAAATATCCTCCATATTTCTGGTGATATTTTCACAACTATTCTTATCTGAGATCATTTATCTCCTCGTAATATCTGCAACATAAAAGAAACTGTGTTAGTTTCTAAATTCTGAAACCTTCGAGTTTAAAATATGAATATTTTGAAGTAGTGTTGGGAACTGAAGCATGGATTAGTATAATATAATGACACTTGATCAACGTCATTATATTACAGTAAGTCATGCTGAGTTTCTAATGAAGCATGATGATTCACAGTACCGTCATCATGTGCCATTTACATGACTCTTACATTCTATCTAATCTCTAAACATATCAAGAGAATATTTTTCTGGATGACTCGGTCTTCTCCAGGGTATTCTGGTAATTTAACAAATCAAAATCGTTCTATTACCATTTTCTTCTTAGAGCATTAGCTATATTCATTTTGAATTTCATATCTACGAATTTCGGACCATTACTCGCTTGACTCGAAGTCGGGAAGAGAAAACGAAAGCATTAAGCTCTGAAAAATAATGAAGAATATAAACTTCGATAATAACCCCGAAATTACAAACCGTGTATATCGATGCAGATAGCAATATAGAGACACGGGAGAATTAGAAACACTATAAACACAAGAGTATAGTAGAAGTAAATAGATTCTTCTGGTGGTAGATGAAAAAGAAGAATGACAGATATAAAAGTTAGGAGTATATCAAGAATCAGGACTGGATGGAGCATATTGATGAATGCTTTAAAGTAAGAATCAAGGGAGAAAGAATAGAAGGTGTGAGTCGTGGAAAATAAGGAAACGAAGGGGTGAATTTATAGTGAAATATCCGACAGAGCAATCAAAACAGATTATTGCATATAATCAAAGAAGATCCTAATTTCCTTAATCACCAAAGAACCAAATCTTATTATGTAAGATTCTCTTTAAATCCCTTAAATCCCGGAAATCAATCATAACTACGTCATTGGTTAAGACGAATATATTTTACTCATCTCACTCTTTTACGATAGTCTCATTTATATTCTTCGCATAATCGAATCGTTTTATCTACATTACTCAATGATGATAAAACTCCATTATCACCTTATATTTGTCATGAAAACCTTCTTATTGTTATCCATAACAACCTCTAACAAATTTCGGGGACGAAATTTCTTTAACGGGTAGGTACGGTAATGACCCGGAATTTTTTGACCAAATTATACTTATGAGATTAATATTTACATAAATTAAACCATACCAACATGATAAGCAATCCAAATTGTTGAGACTTGTGTTTTTGAAAAGAGTTTTACACAAAGTTTGACCGTCCAATATGACCGATGATATCACTAACTATATAACATACGATAATTATACGTTTGTGTATATATATGTATTTATATATATTTAACATGATCTAAGGATGGTTTAACATCTCATTGTGTACTAATGACAATGAGTTATAAGTATATTTTGAAACTACTAACTTAAGTTTTCAAAACAATAACTATACGTAACATTCTTTGATATATATACTTATAATCTATAATGCTTATACATGTATCGTATATATAATGTATTTAATCACTTTTTAAGGACTTAAATACATAAAACAATATAAGTATATTCACAAAATATAGCTATATTTGAATTCTCGTTCCGTTTCCTCAAGATTTCTATACGTATATCTAGGGTATATGTACCCGTATCATACCCAGCTTCTATACGTATTTACTATTGGTATATACACATCAAATCAACATCCTAATCAACATTATTACTGCCCGAGATATGAGGTAACTCGAATTTGTCAAGTAGTATGAATTATTAGTAAGAAAACAAAATTAGGAATCCTTTTCTTTCTTTATAAACTAAAAACGTTTTTATAAATGAACACCATTTCTTCATTCCATTTTCTCATACCTACACCCTCATTTCTCTCTCAAAATACTCCTAACTTCATACTTGATCATCTCCAAGTATTTTTCCCATCATTTAGCTTCAATTACAAGCCTTAAACACCATAAGAAAACTCTTTCAAGAACATATCAAAATAACCACCCATTTGAAGAAGTTTACTTCCAACCTTTTGATCTAACTCCACCACTCTTTTATTCCAAGATTATTTCTTATCTTTTGCAGTAACCTTGTCCAAGTAACTTGAGGTAGTAACCTTGTTCATAATCTTATTCAATTCATATTCATATAGCTATCTTATTTTGTGGTATAAAATTTTAACAACAAGAACATAGTTTGAATGATTTCAAACTTGTTCGTAAACTAAATAGATCCTTCTAACTTGACTTTTAAAACACTTCAAGACCTGTAATATATCATAATGATATGCTAACCTAACAAGATATAACTTGGTTTTACAAAGAACATCTTAAAAACTGAATCTACGTCGTCGGAGTGCAACCGGGGGCTGCTTTGGGTTGGATAATTAAAAACCATCTTGAACTTTGAATTAGAAGTTCATGTTCTGGAAAAATGATATTTCTTATGAATATGTTAACACATAAAAATTTCATGGTTTAACTCAAAGTGTAAGTATTTTTAGAAAAATGATCATTAAATGTTATTTTTATGATAGAAAATGATCACTTTCATAAGTTTCACCAAAGTTTGACCTATAACCTATGATTTCGAATACAAACTAAGGTATTTTCAGTTCATATTCTTAAAATTTTACTTTATCCAAGGAAGTGGCAAGTTGAACCAACAAAAACGGAGTTGTAATGAAGAAACTACGACTAAAACAAGATTGGGTATCCGAAGCTAGTTTAGCTACGAAAATATTTGGAGAAAAAGTAAATTAATCATATCTTTTCTAATTAATATGATATTTTATATATAATTACTTATGATTTGATTTTTTATATTTCAGGACCACCCGTAAACAACACGAGAAGATTAATCATAAGACCTCATGATTGTACGCAACACGTCATTTGACAACACGGTACTTTATGTACGCAACACGTCATTTGACAACATGGTACCATGGGTTGAGATTAATTCTGATCAATACGAATACGATGGGGTCTTTATTTATTTTATTTAAGCATCTAATTGTGGACCACTAACATCGGACTGCTAACTACGTACTAAGAAAATATTATAAGTATTAAAAGTATATATATATGTAACGATTACTTAAAAAGAAAATATGTTGATATATTATATATATGGTTAGGTTCGTGATATCTATCGGAGACCAAGTCGAATTAAATACCTTCAAGGCAAAAGTGAGTTTCATTTGCTCCCTTTTTAATTGCTTTTGCAATATATATTTTTCGGCTGAGAATACATGCGCTGCTTTTATAAATGTTTACAAAATAGACACAAGTACTTAAAAATATATTCTACGTTGAGTTGTACCACTGGCATATTTCCCTGTAGCTTGGTAACTACTATTTACATGGGTATTGTAAACGCGAATCCTGTTGATAGATCTATCGGGCCTGACAACCCCAACCAGACTGGACGACCAGTATTCAACGGTTGCACAGTACTTCGTTTTGGTGACTACACTTGGTACGGTGTAGTGAGATTTCATAATAAAGGGAATATGCGACGTTGATTAAATGTTAAGTATGGTTACCAAGTGCTCAACCACTTAGAATGCTTTACATACACTTGCGAGTGTATTATGTTTATGATTATGAAATCTTGTGGTCTATTAACATATTGAAATGATTGTTATGATAAACCTATGAACTCACCAACCTTTTGGTTGACACTTTAAAGCATGTTTATTCTCAGGTACGAATTAAGTCTTCCGCTGTGCATTTGCTCAATATAAGACATTACTTGGAACCGATCATCGTAATGGGACCAAATGTTGATGACTTCGTCCAGGTGGATTAGGACGGGTTCTTTTACCTTTAACATGTATTTCCGACTATAAACTTATACTTTTTCTGTTTAGTTTCATAAATTACAGTTCATTATGAAACCATAGCAACTTGAATCACTCAAAACGGATTTAAAACGAAGAAGTTATGGGTAAAACAAAATTGGAAAATTTTACTTGTTGTAGCTACGAAAATTTTATAACAAATCTACACTAATAATATCCTAGGTAACTTATATTGTATTATACATGTATTCTAACATATATTATGTAATCTTGGGATACCATAGACACGTATACAATGTTTTGACATATCATATCGACCCATCTATATATATTATTTGGAACAACCATAGACACTCTATATGCTGTAATGTTCGAGTTAGCTATACAGGGTTGAGGTTAATTCCAAAAATATATATACTTTGAGTTGTGATCTAGCCTGAGACGTGTATACACTGGGTCGTGGATTGATTCAAGATAATATATATTGATTTATTTCTATACATCTAACTGTGGACAACTAGTTGTAGGTTACTAACGAGGACTGCTAACTTAACAAACTTAAATCATTAAAACGTAATAAATGTGGTGAATATACTTTTATCATACTTTGATATATATGTACATATTTGATATAGGTTCGTGAATCGACCAGTGGCCAAGTCTTACTTCCGGCAAAGTAAAAAATCTGTGAAAGTGAGTTATAGTCCCATTTTTAAAATCTAATATTTTTGGGATGAGAATACATGCAGTTTTATAAGAGTTTTACAAAATAGACACAAGTATGCGAAACTATATTCTATGGTTGGATTATTAAACCAAACATCGCCCTTCAAGTCTGGTAACCTAAGAATTAGGGAAATGGCCCCTAATTGACGTGAATCCTAAAGATAGATCTATTGGGCTTAACAACCCCCATTCAGGTTATGGACGGTTTAGTACTTCGAGATTATTATACAGACGAGAGGTTCTGTTTTGGGGATATTCTATGCATTAAGTTAACGTCGGTTACCAGGTGCTCAACATATGAATGATTTTTATCTCTATGCAGTTTGCGAAATGTCTGATATGAGATGTGTTATAAAAATGAAATCTTGTGGTCTATTATTATGATTTGATAATATATAGGTTAAACCTATAACTCACCAACATTTTTGTTGACATTTTAAGCATGTTTATTCTCAGGTGATTATTAAGAGCTTCCGTTATTGCATACTAAAATAAGGACAAGATTTGGAGTCCATGCTTGTATGATATTGTGTAAAAACTGCATTCAAGAAACTTATTTTTGATGTAATATATTCTTATTATAAACCATTATGTAATGGTCGTGTGTAAACGGTATATTTTAGATTATCATTATTTGATAATCTACGTAATGCTTTTTAAACATTTATCGATAAAATAAAGGTTATGGTTGTTTTAAAAATGAATGCAGTCTTTGAAAAATGTCTCATATAGAGGTCAAAACCTCGCGATGAAATCAATTAATATGGAACGTTTATAATCAATATGAACGGGACATTTCAACACTGTAAGTCTTACTCATGAGAAACTAAATGTTTAGAGTAATAACCTTGTTTGGGTTAGGATTTTTGATCTACCTAAGTGTTGATGATCATTTCTTGAAGGATTAGTGATTTATGACTCAAATTTAAAGTGTTAGTTAGCTCTAAGATTGCCAAACGAGTCGAAATCCTAAGTTTGTGAAAATTGGAAAATTTAAAATTGCCTAAGTGGCTCACTCGCACATTTGATGTGTGAACTGTACGAGTAACCACACGTGTGATGTTAATCGTACGGATGACCCTATTCTAAAATGTCCTAAGACATTTGGGTCACACACACGAGTGATTAAGGTGAGATGCTCGGTTGATGGTGGATCGTGTGATCAACCGTACGGTTGATCACGAGAGTATAAATAGAGGGTGCTGAGCACAGTTGCTCACACTTGTACCCTCCACCTATTTTCTCTCTCAAATTTCGATCATCACCAACCCTGTTTTCAACCACATCGTTTATTAAGCTCATTTAGCCGGCTCCAGCTCCACCATCTAGGTATGATTTCATCAAGTTTTTGTGTGTTAATTTATTGTTTGAATGCTTCGAAACCCTAAGGGTTTGTAAATCGAATTTTGTGCAATTGAAGTGTGTTTTGATGTGTATCTGTTATTGTTTTTTGTTAAACGGAACCTACACTTGCTATTGTGATGTAAATCGGTCCCTAAAACGATCAAACATGTAATCTATGTAATTTGAAAAGGCATTTAATACGGGTTTCATCAGACATGCACGATTGACATCACTCGCACGTGTAAGACATGACTTGCACGAGTCAGTACACGGTTGATGATTAACCGTATGAACCTTTGAGCTCACTTGCTAAGTTTGAATTGGTTGCTCACTCGTTTGACAGAGCTGACACGTGTGATTACACGTACGAGTCACCACACGGTTGACTCACTCGCTTATGAACAGTACCTCAATCGTGCACCTTGTCAGAAACCATATTACTGCTCAAACGTGTCAACAGTGGCACGAGTGAATATATCACTCGCACGGTTGATGACTCAGCCGCACATGTGACATTATCACGCTCACTGTTTATCATGTTAATATGTTTATGACACTTTGACGAGAATGCTTTGATATTTTATGATATGTGGGTCGTATTTCTAACATTTCTGTTTATGTTTTAGTTTGTTAAGATATCATCAATGGCAGATCAACAAGTCAATGTTCCAATTGTTAACGTAGAAGGACAGGGGGAGCAATAAGCGAATCCTCAAGTGAATCCAGTTAACCCACCTGCTCAGTAAGAGATTCCTCTAGAGAAGGGTGAACTGAACAATCAAGTCGCTCTCTATGACACTACTTTAGAGAGAGGTGATCATTTTAAGGAGATTATAGATTTCCTTAATAGATCAAGGATACACACTTCCATTTCTACTCCATGCACGCCATACTACAGCCATCAGAGAGAATTCTGGAGAAATGCTGTACTGGATGTATCTGAAGATGATGCTAAGATTGTCAGTGAGGTTCAAGGGCATGAGATCATTGTTTCTAAGACAGTGATAAAAAGGATTTTGGTTTTTAATGACGCGAACTGCTCTCACATGACGATCAGTCGAGAAAGAATTCATGGTTACTTTAAGAGATGTGCTTATTCTGGGTATATTGCTGGCAAATCTGAACTGATGAAGACGCTTCTGCCTCCACAGTTTAGATATCTTGCTCATGTGATTATGCACTGCTTGAGTGGATGCAAATCGGGTTTTGATATGCTAAATGAAAAAGTGCAGAGTATGTTTGTGGCACTTGTCCTAAAGGCTCCATACGATTTCTCAGGATTTGTCTTACACTACTTCAAAGCGAATCTTTTCAGTTCTACTCAAAGATATCTCATTTATGCCCGTTTTCTTTAATTGATCATTAATGACGTTGCACCTGATCTGCCTAAGCTTGAAGAGGATATTATTTACCTTAAGCCAATGAATCCGATAACTTTCCGAAGAATGGAGGAGACAAGAAATGAGTTTTTGAAACCTGACTTTAGCATAAAGCTTATTTGTCATCTTGCCAAGGAGAATTATCGATGTCCAGCAGGTAATGCTTGGAGGAATGACGATTCAGACTCTGACTATGAAGTTTCTGATAAGGAAGGTAAGGCTGATAATCAACGAGCTACTGGTGAAGTTCAAGGAGGAGGTAATGTTGATGATGAGATTATCGAAGGTGATGATGAAGCAACAGAAGATGATCTCAGCTTGATTCAGAGGAAGAGGAAAGGGAAGGAAGCGATGACTTCAGAACAGCCCAAGAAGAAGGAGAAAAGAACAAAACATCACTTTGATTCGTCTCAAAAGTCATCACAAGGAGGTTCGAAACAACAGGCTCAGAGAAAACCATCCGGTTTCATGAAGGATGCAAGAGCAGCTGTTACATCACAAAAACCTGCCACCACAACAACTCAGGTCACGCCAGATGAATTCAACATACAACATAATCTACTGTTGTCTTTGATCATGAAAATAACCAACTTAGAGAATTAAGCCATTGAGGACAAGAAGATCAGTGAAGCTAAGATTGAATTGTTGGTAGAATAAAATAAGAGGTTATCTGATAGATTGGACCGTCAGAATGGAAGGACGGAGAAGTTGAAGAAGAAGGTGTTGGCGATTAAGAGTGAGAATAAGGAGAAGTTGAAGGATTTGAACAATAAGATTGAATCGATTACCTCTGGTAAAACTAAGTTGATTAACGAGAGAGGGGAAGAATTTTCTTCTGATTTGGGTGGTGATGACGAGAAAGACGATGAATAAGATGCTGGAACTGAAGGACCCTCTTTTGAGATACCAAAAGGGGGACGTTCAACCAAGTGATTTTCCAATGGAACAGCTTGCTGCTCTAGCATACGATAGACAAAACGATACAGAGGATGCATAGACAGTTGAAGCTGAGAACAAGGCTCCACAAGAAGAGTCATTTGCCAGTATACCTCCCGAATCAATCCAAAATATCAACTTGAGCGATTTCGATAATTTGTTTGCTGATGAGAAGAGTGAAGATTCTGTTGGTAAGGATAGTGTAAAAGAGGATGTGATTGTTGAATCCGAGGACGAATTGGTAACAGAATCTGATGATGATGAAGAAGAAGAAGAAGTAGAAGAAGAAGAAGAAGAAGAAGAAGAAGAAGAAGAAGAAGAAGAAGAAAAAGAAGAAGAAGAAGAAGAAGAAGAAGAAGAAGAAGAAGAAGAAGAAGAAGAAGAAGAAGAAGAAGAAGAAGAAGAAGAAGAAGAAGAAGAAGAAGAAGAAGAAGAAGAAGAAGAAGAAGAAGAAGAAGAAGAAGAAGAAGAAGAAGAAGAAGAAGAGATTGTTATACCTTCGCTTGAGCCTTACTCAAATCCGTCACTCAACACATTAAGTGACTTTTTCAATTTGGGTATTGATGTGAAAAGAAAGAAATTAGATGATTTAGAACAGGTGAGGAAGGTATACAAAGAAGTGAAAGAAGTGGATGTTTTAATTGAAAAGAACAAGAAAATTCGACATGATAAATTGCTCATAGAGAAAGAAAGAAAAGAGTTTGAGCTGAAGAAGAAGAAACTCCGAGCCGAGCAAGCTAAAGCCGAGGTATGGAATGAGATTAATGAATGGTTTAAACGTGATGGGGTTAAAGTAAACAGAAACGTTGAAGAAGATGAGATCCGTCAGAGTTGGTGGAAACAGAACGTCGTTAACCCTGATCAGTTGAATAAGCCATAACTCGAGCTGAAGTTTACTTGTTTCTACGAAAGGGGAAAGAGAACCAAAAAGTATTCCAAGGGTAAAATTTTAAGTTGGGGTTACTTCAAAGAGATCAATTGTTTCGCGATCAAGAGGGAAGGAGGAATTGATTACATGGCACGTCCTAGTCACTTCAAAACTCTACCGTACTTCGAGATCATACAACTTGCTAAGCTGAAGATGTTGAACGCTGAAGATTGTTACCTTTCCAAGTGGTTTCAGAGAAAACTCAGATATTAGTATAAGACAGGGAAATGGGACATCTTTAAGTCAACAGCCGCCAGGTTTTCCATGCACCCAACAAAGAGAAATTCTAAAGGTGGACCTGTACGCGTTGTTAAGTTCCGTCCAGCCAAGTACATGAAGCAATCTCCATTGATGCCCTTACCCAAGGATATATGCAAAAACTTCAGATGCTAGTTCTATGATGAGTTGTCGGAAGAAGCAGTGATCTTAACTGCAATTGAAAAGGAAGATGGAAGCATACAGTTCGACAATGTGAGGATTTTAGATCCTATGTGGCTAAGGAACTTATCGAGATTTGATGTGGAGACACTTCACCGCCATCACATTACGTTTAGAGATGATCGAAAAGAGGAAGCTATGAGATATCAACGTGTAATCGATGTCTACTATGCATACCTCAACAGAAACAGTGATGCTCAAAGCTCAAACCAAGTCCAAGCCAGCTAATCTATGTCGGATACTGTGTTGCTAGTTTGTATTTTGTTTTTGATGATGTATTTATGCGAGAGAGAATCTGGATATGTACTTGATGTCAAACTGATGTTACTTTTGGACTTATATGTATGTCACGGACGTTTACTTTATTGTAATAGATGTTCTAGGTCCTAGGGGGAGTTGTTGATGCATTTTATGTAAGTCTCTAGACATCTAATCTGTAGTGACCCGAACTTTTCCATGTTTATATATATTAATTGAGATTGATATTTACATGATTAAATGTTTCTAACATGTTAAGCAATCAAACTTGTTAAGACTTGATTAATTGAAATATGTTTCATATAGACAATTGACCACCCAAGTTGACCGGCGATTCACGAACGTTAAAACTTGTAAAAACGACATGACGATATATATATGGATATACATATGGTTAACATGAGATTATGATAAGTAAGTATCTCCATAAGTATATTAACAATGAGTTATATACATATAAACAAGACTACTAACTTAAGGATTTCGAAACGAGACATATATGTAACGATTATCGTTGTAACGACATTTAAATGTATATATATCATATTAAGATATATTAATATATCATAATATCATGATAATATAATAATTTAACATCTCATTAGATATAATAAACAATGGGTTAACAACATTAATTGAGATCGTTAACTTAAAGGTTTCAAAACAACACTTACATGTAACGACTAACGATGACTTAACGAATCAGTTAAAATGTATATACATGTAGTGTATTTAGATGTATTAAAATACTTTTGGAAGACTTCAAGACATATATCAAAACACTCATACTTAACGAAAATGGTTACAGTTACTTTTCCATTCTTTTCTTTCATCAAGAATTCTAGTCGTATTCTTACCCGTATTATACACAGCTTCAAAACGTACTTACTATGAGTATATACCAATAGAAACTAGCATGGGTTTCCACTCTTGATTATGTCATGTATGACTAATCAATTTTAACTTCTACCATGAGCTAGTCAACTAACTAGAACTCCTTTTAACCCCACTCACCACTCACCAATTACCACTCATCATTCACTCCATTTCACTTCCAATTCTCTTTCTAATTCTCTCTCAACACACACACACTATTATGAATGTATTTTTCCAATAGTTAATCATCATCTTCATCAAAAATCACTTCAAGAATCAAGCTATAATCATCATAGGAAGAACACTTCAAGAACACTTCAAAAATCCCTTCAAGTTTACTAATTTACTTCCAAGCTTTCTAATCCATTCCAAGTAATCATCTAAGATCAAGAAACCTTTGTTATATATAGTAGGTTATCTTTCTTATTCAAGGTAATATTCATATTCAAACTTAGATTCAATTTCTATAACTATAAACTATCTTAATTCGAGTAAAAATCTTACTTAAACTTGTTTTTGTGTCATGATCCTACTTCAAGAACTTTCAAGCCATCCAAGATCCTTTGAAGCTAGATCATTTTTTGTCACTTCCAGTAGGTTTACCTACTAAACTTGAGGTAGTAATGATGTTCATAACATCATTCGATTCATATATATAAAACTATCTTATTCGAAGGTTTAAACTCGTAATCACTAGAACATAGTTTAGTTAATTCTAAACTTGTTCGCAAACAAAAGTTAATCCTTCTAACTTGACTTTTAAAATTAACTACACACATGTTCTATATCTATATGATATGCTAACTTAATGATTTAAAACCTGGAAACACGAAAAACACCGTAAAACCGGATTTATGCCGTCGTAGTAACACCGCTGGCTGTTTTGGGTTAGTTAATTAAAAACTATGATAAACTTTGATTTAAAAGTTGTTATTCTGAGAAAATGATTTTTATTATGAACATGAAACTATATCCAAAAATTATGGTTAAACTCAAAGTGGAAGTATGTTTTCTAAAATGGTCATCTAGACGTCGTTCTTTCGACTGAAATGACTACCTTTACAAAAATGACTTGTAACTTATTTTTTTACGACTATAAACCTATACTTTTCTGTTTATATTCATAAAATAGAGTTCAATATGAAACCATAGCAATTTGATTCACTCAAAACGGATTTAAAATGAAGAAGTTATGGGTAAAACAAGATTGGATAATTTTTCTCATTTTAGCTACGTGAAAATTGGTAACAAATCTATTCCAACCATAACTTAATCAACTTGTATTGTATATTATGTAATCTTGAGATACCATAGACACGTATACAATGTTTCGACCTATCATGTCGACACATCTATATATATTTCGGAACAACCATAGACACTCTATATGTGAATGTTGGAGTTAGCTATACAGGGTTGAGGTTGATTCCAAAATATATATAGTTTGAGTTGTGATCAATACTGAGATACGTATACACTGGGTCGTGGATTGATTCAAGATAATATTTATCGATTTATTTCTGTACATCTAACTGTGGACAACTAGTTGTAGGTTACTAACGAGGACAGCTAACTTAATAAACTTAAAACATCAAAATATATTAAAAGTGTTGTAAATATATTTTAAACATACTTTGATATATATGTATATATTGTTATAGGTTCGTGAATCAACTAGTGGCCAAGTCTTACTTCCCGACGAAGTAAAAATCTGTGAAAGTGAGTTATAGTCCCACTTTTAAAATCTAATATTTTTGGGATGAGAATACATGCAGGTTTTATAAATGATTTACAAAAAAGACACAAGTACGTGAAACTACATTCTATGGTTGAATTATCGAAATCGAATATGCCCCTTTTTATTAAGTATGGTAATCTAAGAATTAGGGAACAGACACCCTAATTGACGCGAATCCTAAAGATAGATCTATTGGGCCTAACAAACCCCATCCAAAGTACCGGATGCTTTAGTACTTCGAAATTTATATCATATCCGAAGGGTGTCCCGGAATGATGGGGATATTCTTATATATATGCATCTTGTTAATGTCGGTTACCAGGTGTTCACCATATGAATGATTTTTATCTCTATGTATGGGATGTGTATTGAAATATAAAATCTTGTGGTCTATTGTTACGATTTGATATATATAGGTTAAACCTATAACTCACCAACATTTTTGTTGACGTTTAAAGCATGTTTATTCTCAGGTGAATACTAAGAGCTTCCGCTGTTGCATACTAAAATAAGGACAACATTTGGAGTCCATGTTTGTATGATATTGTGTAAAAACTGCATTCAAGAAACTGATTTCGATGTAACATATTTGTATTGTAAACCATTATGTAATGGTCGTGTGTAAACAGGATATTTTAGATTATCATTATTTGATAATCTACGTAAAGATTTTTAAACCTTTATTTATGAAATAAAGGTTATGGTTTGTTTTAAAAATGAATGCAGTCTTTGAAAAACGTCTCATATAGAGGTCAAAACCTCGCAACGAAATCAATTAATATGGAACGTTTTTAATCAATAAGAACGGGACATTTCAGTTGGTATCCGAGCGTTGGTCTTAGAGAACCAGAAAATTTGCATTAGTGTGTCTTATCGAGTTTGTTAGGATGCATTAGTGAGTCTGGACTTCGACCGTGTTTTCTTTAAAAATGATTGCTTAACATTTTTGTTGGAAACTATATATTTTTAACATATGAATATTATGTGATATATTAATCTCTTAACATGTTTGATATTATGTGATAGATGTCTACCTCTAGAACAAGTCCCATTGACTCACCTAATAATAATGAAAAGTCAAATGTAAATTGGAATGATTCGTGGACTGATTCACAAGTTCCCGAAGAGGAACCGGAAGAAGAGTCGGAACCGGAAGAAGAATCGGAACCGAAAGAAGAATCGGAACTGGAAGAAGAAATAGAACCGGTGGGGGAAATAATAAAATGGTTAAGTAAAAGAGAATCCTCAACCAACCGACCAAGGTTAATTATGGTCAATGGTGTTTTCGCCAAGGAAGCAAAATATTGGAAGGATTACCAATTCTCCGATGAATCGGATTCCGACGAGAATTCCGATGATGTTATAGAAATTACCCCAACTGAATTTAAAAAGGCAAAAGAAAATAATAAGGGAAAGGGCATAAAAATAGAGAAATCTAATTCCAACCCCGATGAACTTTATATGTATCGTCAACCCCTGAAGTCCTTAAGTTGTAACAATGACCCGGAAACCTCTAAACTACCAGGTTTTTCTAAACCAATGTGGACAACGACGGCTCGTATTAGGGGAACATCATATATCCCTAGAAACTTGGCAAAACGAACCAAAACCGAACAAGAAGAAACGAGTGAGTCGGAATAAGATAGTTGTATTCGTGTGGTGTAATATATGTAATATAGTGTGCTTATGCTTTATGATATATGTAAAAAATTGCTTGTATTAATAAGTATTTTTTTTTATGAATCTAACTCTTGTCTATTTTATAGTATAAAAACACAAAATGGATAGACAACCCAATATTTTAAGAGACCTACCCGGAGACATTATTGATGAAATCTTGTCTAGAATCGGTCAGAATTCCTCGGCACAACTATTTAAGGCGAGATCAGTTTGTAAGACATTCGAAGAACGTTCCAAGAATGCCTTGGTTTATAAAAGGCTTTCGTTCAAAAGATGGGGGATATCACATTGGGAAATCCATAAGTTACGATGTGTTTACTTTGACGCATATATTGCGGGGAACCCAAATTCTATTTTACGCAACGGGTTAAGAAATTATTTTGACTCAGTATATCCGAATATAGGACTTCGTGATTTAGAAAAAGCGGCTAACATGCAACATAAAGAAGCATGTTATGCTTACGGATTAGTAATGTTCGCTTCTCACCAAAGAGAGAACAAGAACATCGGGCTACAACTATTAAACAAAACGTTCCCACAAGTGACGGAGTCGGTAATTGGGGTAAGAAATGAGGTTTTTAGGTTATTACGAGACTGTTGGTCATTACGTAACCCTCGTCCCTTTGACGACGTTACAACACGCTGTCTTATCAACGGCCATAACGGTTATGTTCCACAAGACCAAGGATGGGAAGTAGTCCTAGTAAAACCAGAATGCATGACTTGTTTCTGGACGTATGAATTACGTGTCTTTATTGCCTTTGCTGAACGACTTGTGTACTAGCTAGAATTATCTTCACAACTATCTTGTATCAAAGTTATTGTGTGCTATATTTCATGCTTTATGTAAAATAAGCGGTATTGTAAGTTTGTAAAATATTGTATAAAAGTTTGAACGCGAAATATTATTACAATCAGTTTTTCATATAGAATTGTAGTAGTTGAATTGTATATTAGCTACTAAGTATGAACTTAACGGGTAGGGACTACCCGAATTTAAACTTATAAAACGCTAATATGAAGAAAAAGCTTTTATAAATGAGTTCATATTATGCTACGAAATACTATTAACTACTCTTAATATTCTGTATGATTAACTTGTTCCATTTGACTATTTTGAAGGAAATGGCACCGACTACTCGACACACCGTGAATATGAATGAAGAGGAATTCCGTACTTTTCTAGCTTCAAACATAGCCGCAGTACAGGCTGCGCTACATACCAACAATAACCTTGGATCTGGCAGTACAGGAAATCGTGTAGGATGCACCTACAAAGAATTCACTGCCTGCAAACCTTTGGAATTTGATGGAACCGAAGGACCGATCGGATTAAAACGGTGGACCGAGAAGGTCGAATCGGTGTTTGCCATAAGTAAGTGTACTAAAGAGGAAAAAGTGAAGTACGCTATGCATACCTTCACAGGTTCTGCGTTAACATGGTGGAATACCTTTCTAGAGCAAGTGGGACAAGATGATGCGTACGCACTACCGTGGTCAGCATTCAAGCACTTGATGAATGAGAAGTACCGTCCCAGAACCGAGGTCAATAAGCTCAAGACAGAACTTAGAGGGTTACGAACCCAAAGATTTGATATTACCACGTACGAAAGACGATTCACAGAATTGTGCCTATTGTGTCCGGGAGCATTCGAAGATGAGGAAGAGAAGATCGACTCGTTTGTGAAAGGATTACCGGAAAGAATCCAAGAAGATATAAGTTCACACGAGCCCGCCTCCATACAACAGGCATGTAGAATGGCTCACAAACTAGTGAACTAGATTGAAGAAAGAATTAAAGAACAGACTGCTGAAGAGGCCAATGTGAAGCAAGTCAAAAGAAAGTGGGAGGAAAACGGTGATAAGAATCACCAATACAACAACAACAGCAATTACAACAATAATCGCAACAATTATCCCAACAATCGCAACATCAATCGCAACTACAACAAACGGCCCAACAACAACAACAACAACAGCAACTACAACAATCATCCCAACAACAATAATAACTGCAACAACAACAACAATCAGAAGCAGCTATGCCAAAGGTGTGAAAAGTATCACTCGGGGTTCTGCACCAAATTTTGCAACAAGTGTAAAAGAAATGGTCATAGCGCGGCGAAGTGGGAGGTCTACGGACCAGGGGTTAATAGAACGAAAGGAACAAATGGTGTCGGAACGAGTAGTGGTGGAGCAAGTAGTGTCGGAGCAAGTTATGCCAATGTAGTTTGTTATAAATGTGGAAAACCGGGCCACATTATTAGAAATTTCCCGAACCAGGAGAACACGAATGGACAAGGCCGTGGAAGAGTTTTCAATATTAATGCGGCAGAGGCACAGGAAGACCCGGAGCTTGTTACGGGTACGTTTCTTATTGACAATAAATCTGCTTACGTTTTATTTGATTCGGGTGCGGATAGAAGCTATATGAGTAGAGATTTTTGTGCTAAATTAAGTTGTCCATTGACGCCTTTGGATAGTAAATTTTTACTCGAATTAGCAAATGGTAAATTAATTTCAGCAGATAATATATGTCGAAATCGAGAAATTAAACTGGTTAGCGAAACATTTAAGATTGATTTGATACCAGTAGAGTTAGGGAGTTTTGATGTGATAATCGGTATGGACTGGTTAAAAGAATTGAAAGCAGAGATCTTTTGTTACAAAAATGCAATTCGCATTATACGAGAAAAAGGAAAACCCTTAATGGTGTACGGAGAAAAGGGCAACACGAAGCTACATATTATTAGTAATTTGAAGGCACAAAAACTAATAAGAAAAGGTTGCTATGTTGTTCTAGCACACGTCGAGAAAGTACAAACTGAAGAAAAGAGCATCAATGATGTTCCCATTGCAAAATAATTTCCCGATGTATTTCCGAAAAAATTACCGGGATTACCCCCACAGCGATCCGTTGAATTTCAAATAGATCTTGTACCAGGAGCTGCACCAATAGCTCGTGCTCCTTACAGACTCGCACCCAGTGAGATGAAAGAACTGCAAAGCCAATTACAAGAACTTTTAGAGCGTAGTTTCATTCGACCAAGCACGTCACCGTGGGGAGCTCCTGTTTTGTTTGTCAAGAAGAAAGATGGGACATTCAGGTTGTGTATCGACTACCGAGAGTTGAACAAACTTACCATCAAGAACCGCTACCCACTACCGAGAATCGACAACTTATTTGATCAACTACAAGGCTCGTCTGTTTATTCAAAGATTGACTTACGTTCCGGGTATCATCAAATGCGGGTGAAAGAAGATGATATTCCAAAGACTGCTTTCAGAACACGTTACAGTCATTACGAGTTTATGGTCATGCCGTTTGGTTTAACTAATGCACCAGCTGTGTTCATGGACCTTATGAACCGAGTGTGTGGACCATACCTTGACAAGTTTGTCATTGTTTTCATTGATGACATACTTATTTACTCAAAGAATGACCAAGAACACGGTGAACATTTGAGAAAGGTGTTAGAAGTATTGAGGAATGAAGAATTGTACGCTAAGTTTTTAAAGTGTGCATTTTGGTTGGAAGAAGTTCAATTTCTCGGTCACATAGTGAACAAAGAAGGTATTAAGGTGGATCCGGCAAAGATAGAAACTGTTGAAAAGTGGGAAACCCCAAAAACTCCGAAACACATACGCCAGTTTTTAGGACTAGCTGGTTACTACAGAAGGTTCATCCAAGACTTTTCCAGAATAGCAAAACCCTTGACTGCATTAACGCATAAAGAGAAGAAATTTGAATGGAATGATAAACAAGAGAAAGCGTTTCAGTTATTGAAGAAAAAGCTAACTACGGCACCTATATTGTCATTGCCTGAAGGGAATGATGATTTTGTGATTTATTGTGACGCATCAAAGCAAGGTCTCGGTTGTGTATTAATGCAACGAATGAAGGTGATTGCTTATGCGTCTAGACAATTGAAGATTCACGAACAAAATTATACGACGCATGATTTGGAATTAGGCGTGATTGTTTTTGCATTAAAGACTTGGAGGCACTACTTATATGGGGTCAAAAGTATTATATATACCGACCACAAAAGTCTTCAACACATATTTAATCAGAAACAACTGAATATGAGGCAGCGTAGGTGGATTGAATTATTGAATGATTACGACTTTGAGATTCGTTACCACCCGAGGAAGGCAAATGTGGTAGCCGATGCCTTGAGCAGGAAGGACAGAGAACCCATTCGAGTAAAATCTATGAATATAATGATTCATAATAACCTTACTACTCAAATAAAGGAGGCGCAACAAGGAGTTTTAAAAGAGGGAAATTTAAAGTATGAAATACCCAAAGGATCGGAGAAACATCTTAATATTCGGGAAGACGGAACCCGGTATAGGGCTGAAAGGATTTGGGGACCCAAAATTTGGAGATATGAGAGAAATGGTACTTAGAGAAGCTCATAAAACCAGATACTCAATACATCCTGGGACTGGGAAGATGTACAAGGATCTCAGGAAATATTTTTGGTGGCCGGGTATGAAAGCCGATGTTGCTAAATACGTAGGAGAATGTTTGACGTGTTCTAAGGTCAAAGCTGAGCATCAGAAACCATCAGGTCTACTTCAACAACCCGAAATCCCGGAATGGAAATGGGAAAACATTACCATGGATTTCATCACTAAATTGCCAAGGACCGCAAGTGGTTTTGATACTATTTGGGTAATAGTTGATCGTCTCACTAAATCAGCACATTTCCTGCCAATAAGAGAAGATGACAAGATGGAGAAGTTAGCACGACTGTATTTGAAGGAAGTCGTCTCCAGACATGGAATACCAATCTCTATTATCTCTGATAGGGATGGCAGATTTATTTCAAGATTCTGGTAGACATTACAGCAAGCATTAGGAACTCGTCTAGACATGAGTACTGCCTATCATCCACAAACTGATGGGCAGAGCGAAAGGACGATACAAATGCTTGAAGACATGCTACGAGCATATGTTATTGATTTCGGAAACAGTTGGGATCGACATCTACCATTAGCAGAATTTTCCTACAACAACAGCTACCATTCAAGCATTGAGATGGCGCCATTTGAAGCACTTTATGGTAGAAAGTGCAGGTCTCCGATTTGTTGGAATGAAGTGGGGGATAGACAGATTACGGATCCGGAGATTATACAAGAAACTACCGAGAAGATCATCCAAATTCAATAACGGTTGAAAACCGCCCAAAGTCGACAAAAGAGCTACGCTGACATTAAAAGAAAAGATATAGAATTTGAAATTGGAGAGATGGTCATGCTTAAAGTTGCACCTTGGAAAGGCGTTGTTCGATTTGGTAAACGAGGGAAATTAAATCCAAGGTATATTGGACCATTCAAGATTATTGATCGTGTCGGACCAGTAGCTTACTGACTTGAGTTACCTCAACAACTCGCGGCTGTACATAACACTTTCCACGTCTCGAATTTGAAGAAATGTTTTGCTAAAGAAGATCTCACTATTCCGTTAGGTGAAATCCAAATCAACAAAAAACTCCAATTCATCGAAGAACCCGTCGAAATAATGGATCGTGAGGTTAAAAGACTTAAGCAAAACAAGATACCAATTCTTAAGGTTCGATGGAATGCTCGTAGAGGACCCGAGTTCACCTGGGAGCATGAAGATCAGATGAAGAAGAAATACCCGCATCTATTTCCAGAAGATTCGTCAACACCTTCAACAGCTTAAAATTTCGGGACGAAATTTATTTAACGGGTAGGTACTGTAGTGACCCGAACTTTTCCATGTTTATATATATTAATTGAGGTTGATATTTACATGATTAAATGTTTCCAACATGTTAAGCAATCAAACTTGTTAAGACTTGATTAATTGAAATATGTTTCATATAGACAATTGACCACCCAAGTTGACCGGCGATTCACGAACGTTAAAACTTGTAAAAACGACATGATGATATATATATATATATGGATATACATATGGTTAACATGAGATTATGATAAGTAAGTATCTCCATAAGTATAATAACAATGAGTTATATACATATAAACAAGACTACTAACTTAAGGATTTCGAAACGAGACATATATGTAACGATTATCGTTGTAACGACATTTAAATGTATATATATCATATTAAGATATATTAATATATCATAATATCATGATAATATAATAATTTAACATCTCATTAGATATAATAAACAATGGGTTAACAACATTAATTGAGATCATTAACTTAAAGGTTTCAAAACAACACTTACATGTAACGACTAACGATGACTTAACGACTCAGTTAAAATGTATATACATGTAGTGTATTTAGATGTATTAAAATACTTTTGGAAGACTTCAAGACATATATCAAAACACTCATACTTAACGAAAATGGTTACAGTTACTTTTCCATTCTTTTCTTTCATCAAGAATTCTAGTCGTATTCTTACCCGTATTATACACAGCTTCAAAACGTACTTACTATGAGTATATACCAATAGGAACTAGCATGGGATTCCACTCTTGATTATGTCATGTATGACTAATCAATTTTAACTTCTACCATGAGCTAGTCAACTAACTAGAACTCCTTTTAACCCCACTCACCACTCACCAATTACCACTCATCATTCACTCCATTTCACTTCCAATTCTCTTTCTAATTCTCTCTCAACACACACACACTATTATGAACGTATTTTTCCAGTAGTTAATCATCATCTTCATCAAAAATCACTTCAAGAATCAAGCTATAATCATCATAGGAAGAACACTTCAAGAACACTTCAAAAATCCCTTCAAGTTTACTAATTTACTTCCAAGCTTTCTAATCCATTCCAAGTAATCATCTAAGATCAAGAAACCTTTGTTATATACAGTAGGTTATCTTTCTTATTCAAGGTAATATTCATATTCAAACTTTGATTCAATTTCTATAACTATAAACTATCTTAATTCGAGTAAAAATCTTACTTGAACTTGTTTTTGTGTCATGATCCTACTTCAAGAACTTTTAAGCCATCCAAGATCCTTTGAAGCTAGATCATTTTTTGTCACTTCCAGTAGGTTTACCTACTAAACTTGAGGTAGTAATGATGTTCATAACATCATTCGATTCATATATATAAAACTATCTTATTCGAAGGTTTAAACTCGTAATCACTAGAACATAGTTTAGTTAATTCTAAACTTGTTCGCAAACAAAAGTTAATCCTTCTAACTTGACTTTTAAAATTAACTACACACATGTTCTATATCTATATGATATGCTAACTTAATGATTTAAAACCTGGAAACACGAAAAACACCGTAAAACCGGATTTACGCCGTCGTAGTAACACCGCGGGCTGTTTTGGGTTAGTTAATTAAAAACTATGATAAACTTTGATTTAAAAGTTGTTATTCTGAGAAAATGATTTTTATTATGAACATGAAACTATATCCAAAAATTATGGTTAAACTCAAAGTGGAAGTATGTTTTCTAAAATGGTCATCTAGACGTCGTTCTTTCGACTGAAAAAGACTACCTTTACAAAAACGACTTGTAACTTATTTTTCCGACTATAAACCTATACTTTTCTGTTTAGATTCATAAAATAGAGTTCAATATGAAACCATAGCAATTTGATTCACTCAAAACGGATTTAAAATGAAGAAGTTATGGGTAAAACAAGATTGGATAATTTTTCTCATTTTAGCTACGTGAAAATTGGTAACAAATCTATTCCAACCATAACTTAATCAACTTGTATTGTATATTATGTAATCTTGAGATACCATAGACACGTATACAATATTTCGACCTATCATGTCGACACATCTATATATATTTCGGAACAACCATAGACACTCTATATGTGAATGTTGGAGTTAGCTATACAGGGTTGAGGTTGATTCCAAAATATATATAGTTTGAGTTGTGATCAATACTGAGATACGTATACACTGGGTCGTGGATTGATTCAAGATAATATTTATCGATTTATTTCTGTACATCTAACTGTGGACAACTAGTTGTAGGTTACTAACGAGGACAGCTGACTTAATAAACTTAAAACATCAAAATATATTAAAAGTGTTGTAAATATATTTTAAACATACTTTGATATATATGTATATATTGTTATAGGTTCGTGAATCAACCAGTGGCCAAGTCTTACTTCCCGACGAAGTAAAAATCTGTGAAAGTGAGTTATAGTCCCACTTTTAAAATCTAATATTTTTGGGATGAGAATACATGCAGGTTTTATAAATGATTTACAAAATAGACACAAGTACGTGAAACTACATTCTATGGTTGAATTATCGAAATCGAATATGCCCCTTTTTATTAAGTCTGGTAATCTAAGAATTAGGGAACAGACACCCTAATTGACGCAAATCCTAAAGATAGATCTATTGGGCCTAACAAACCCCATCCAAAGTACCGGATGCTTTAGTACTTCGAAATTTATATCATATCCGAAGGGTGTCCCGGAATGATGGGGATATTCTTATATATATGCATCTTGTTAATGTCGGTTACCAGGTGTTCACCATATGAATGATTTTTATCTCTATGTATGGGATGTGTATTGAAATATGAAATCTTGTGGTCTATTGTTACGATTTGATATATATAGGTTAAACCTATAACTCACCAACATTTTTGTTGACGTTTAAAGCTTGTTTATTCTCAGGTGAATACTAAGAGCTTCCGCTGTTGCATACTAAAATAAGGACAAGATTTGGAGTCCATGTTTGTATGATATTGTGTAAAAACTGCATTCAAGAAACTGATTTCGATGTAACATATTTGTATTGTAAACCATTATGTAATTGTCGTGTGCAAACAGGATATTTTAGATTATCATTATTTGATAATCTACGTAAAGCTTTTTAAACCTTTATTTATAAAATAAAGGTTATGGTTTGTTTTAAAAATGAATGCAGTCTTTGAAAAACGTCTCATATAGAGGTCAAAACCTCGCAACGAAATCAATTAATATGGAACGTTTTTAATCAATAAGAACGGGACATTTCATAATCCACATCCATTGCAGGTACTTCAGTTTATGGGCTACCATGATCGCTCATTATTATCCTATATGTGTTTATATGTGGTTACAGGTACTGCAGGAACACGAAAATGATAAGTTGACATTGCTAGACTCTATCACACATATGAGTGAAGTCTCACTCGTACGGGTGACAAGCTCATACGCACGGTTAAGCTGAGCTTAGTCATAAATATAATCTGACTAAACATACACGAGTGAGTGATCACCCATACGGCTAAGGCTGATCACTCGTACGAGTGATAGCTAGAACGCATGGTTGATGCATCTGTAGGGGTATATAATGTGTTATGTTCTTCATTTTAGGTTAAGCCTCTCACACACACACATCACTCACGTCTGGTAACCCTAATCTGTTTCTCTCTCAACCCAAATCACTCCAGTAGTGAATAATAGCTCTAGGCATTAATCTAATCACACAATCCTTGTTGTGGTTTGACTAATTTAATCCCAAAAATCTCCTAATATTCACTAGTTATGGTTTGATTCACTAATTCCACCTTTGGTGAATTAAACCTGTTGATTTCAAAGTTCCTAGTCATGTTTCATCATGAATTATTATCACCTGATTGTACAGCTTTGATTCATGAAGGTGAGAGGGTAGATAGAGATTTTGATGCTAATGCCATATGGAGGCGTATGTCAAACTTTAATGAGTTTAGGCGGGGGTGGAAGACACTCCTATTTAGATATTAATAAAGCAGAGCTGCGCATAATTCATAGGTTTTTAGCAAATTCGATTACACAACGAGGTAAAAACAAGGATAAAATAACCCTAAACGATTTATTCTACCTCAAGTGCATTCGAAACACCAGAAGCTTTGTTAATATTCCCTACTGTGTTGGTTATTATCTATCCAAAATGGTGGAAGGAATACATGAGGGGAGAATAATAGGAGGAGGCATTTTTGTTACTCTCATTGGAGAGTATTTAGGTGTAGATAAATATCGAGGGGGTCCGATGGTCGAGATTGAGGGACAAGCCGAGACTATAGGTCTATCAGTTTATCAAGGTGCAAAGGTACTAACTCGGAAACACAATAGGCCACTACCATATCAGGGCACCCATTTACAGGTAGAGAGGGGTTCGGATGAGGAGATGGAGGAAGCAAATGACATTAGGGATGTCATTAGGGATAGTTATACTGATGTCTTCCAGTGTATAGAGTAGGTGGAAATGAGTAACGAGGCTAGGCATCGTCAATGTGAGCAGTGGAGAGCCGTGGATGTGTATGAAAAATCCAGGCAAATGCCAGCATGATAGATGGGTAGTTCATCAGCACCAAATCATGAGCCAACTATCATATCAGGTACCACATAACTACATCCCGACTCGGCCTGCTTTTTATCCACCACATCAGCCTGACATCCGACCACCCTTTAACCTGTACGACCCCAATCAAGCCTATCATGACACCTATCACCAACCATGGAATCCGAGCGATGATATGAACTGGAATCCATATCCAGATTGATAGTGTTCCATTGGTGATTTCTTATCTTTTATTATTTTTATCTATTTATGTTATACATTTAATATTTTGATATTTTTATGTAATTTTTAACATTTTTATTATTGTGTTACAAATATTTCATATTTATAATTTGAAAGTGGGATATTAAGTCCCATTTCAAATTACCATGCATGTGTATATTTGTATTTTATGTATATTGTCAATTAAACACAACAGGGTAAAACAGCGAACTTTCAAAGACTGACATTAAGTTCAGCAAAAGCAACTAATTTTGACGACAAGACGAAAAATATATGTGAAATAACAACTGCAGGAATGAACAAATGAAGTGCACCATTTATCATTCAAACAAACAACAATATATTTGGAAACTTTGGTAAAATTTAATCATTTTTCTACGCTAATCACCCTCAATAATTTAAATTGTTACTGATTTCTTGCAAATGAGGGCATTGCAAGATCTTAAGTGTGGGAAGAGATTAAATTCTTTCGGTTTTAAACATTTGACTTATACACTTGGTTTAATAGCCACCGTTAAAATACTAGTAAAGCAGTAGTTGTATTAGAATCTAGTGCTCTCTGATAATAAAGAACAACCCTAGTCTTATATACTGACTACCCACTTCTAGTAAAAATTTTAAAATTTTTTTTAACTAAATGAACTCAAAATCATGTTTATACATATTTATGAACGATAAAACTAGGTATTAACACCGAAATTATTGTTACCACGAAAAGGACATAAATTGAGAAACAACGCAAAACGCTTGAATTCATTTTAAATGGAATAGAAGAGAATAAAAAGGCAAAGAAAGAAAAATAAAAGCCAAGTGTGAGAAAAAGTTACCAAGTTATTTAGAACATATATTACATATTTTTGTACAAATAATTGAAGATACTTTTGTTTTGGGCGATATTAATCAGTTTTACCCAGCTTATTGTAATATAAATGGAATTTAAAAGGAAGTAAAGTCTTCCGAGAAAAAGACACGTGGTTCTTGATTTAGGTCAGAAAGTTGTCGTCCAGACCAGTTGTAGAGTCTACGAAAAACCTTGAAAAGTTTTCTCGAAAATCAGCTGGAAATCCACGGACCTCGGCATCAAACAGGGTCGCGAAGTGGTCACCATGAGAGGATCTGTCTCATACAATGGGAGCCACCGTGCAAATTAGCTTATAAGACTAATGAATCAGATCCTCAGAAAGGATAATCTCCTTAAAGATTAAAAATCCGCATTTAAGCCTGATATTACTCAATCCTTGAGATTGACCTTAAAGATTGAGAATTTAAACTCATGGAATTCAATGATATCTAAACTCGAGCTTGAACGAGAAAATATTTTGATCAAATTAAAACCGATTTGTTTTCTGAAAACCCATTTTCAATGCGTTCATTACCATTGAACGTAAAATCCTGAGAATTCACCTGGAATTCATTAGGTCACCTTGAAATGTCCCGTTCATATTGATTATAAACGTTCCATATTAATTGATTTCGTCGCGAGGTTTTGACCTCTATATGAGACGTTTTTCAAAGACTGCATTCGATTTTAAAACAAACCATAACCTTTAAAATATTATGACGATTATCAAATAATGATAATCTAAAATATAGCGTTTTTCACACGACCATTACATAATGGTTTACAATAATATTACACATCAACATAAGTTTTCGAATGCAGTTTTTAAACAATATTATACAAGCATGGACTCCAAATCTTGTCCTTAATTTAGTATGCAACAGCGAAAGCTCTTAATAATCACCTGAGAATAAACATGCTTAAAACGTCAACAAAATTGTTGGTGAGTTATAGGTTTAACCTACATATTATTAAATCATAATAATAGACCACAAGATTTCATTTTTATAACACATCTCTTATCAGGCATTTCGCAAACTGCATAGAGATAAAAATCATTCATATGTTGAACACCTGGTAACCGACGTTAACTTAATGCATAGAATATCCCCAAAACAGAACCTCTCGTATGTATAATAATCTCGTAGTACTAAACCATCCATAACCTGAATGGGGGTTGTTAAGCCCAATAGATCTATCTTCAGGATTCACGTCAATTAGGGGCCATTTCCCTAATTCTTAGGCTACCAGACTTGAAGAGCGATATTTGGTTTAATAATCCAACCATAGAATGTAGTTTTGCGTACTTGTGTCTATTTTGTAAAACATTTATAAAGCTACATGTATTCTCATTCCAAAATATTATATTTTAAAAGTGGGACTATAACTCACTTTCACAGATTTTTACTTCGTCGGGAAGTAAGACTTAGCCACGACCCAGTGTATACACGTCTCAGGCTAGATCACAACTCAAAGTATATATATTTTTGGAATCAACCTCAACCCTGTATAGCTAACTCCAACATTACTGCATATAGAGTGTCTATGGTTGTTCTAAATAATATATATAGATGGGTCGATATGATATGTCAAAACATTTGCATACGTGTCTATGGTATCCCAAGATTACATAATATATTAGAATACATGTATAATACAATATAAGTTAGCTAAGATATGATTTGTATAGATTTGTTAACAATTTTCACGTAGCTACAACAAGTAAAAATATCCAATCTTGTTTTACCCATAACTTCTTCGTTTTAAATACATTTTGAGTGAATCCAATTGCTATGGTTTCATATTGAACTTAAGTTTATGAATCTATACAGAAAAAGTATAAGTTTATAGTCGGAAATACAGGTTACAAGTCATTTTTGTAAAGGTAGTCATTTTAGTCGAAAGAACGATGTCTAGATGACCATTTTGGAAAACATACTTCCACTTTGAGTTTAATCATGATTTTTGGATATAGTTTCATGTTCATAATAAAAATCATTTTCCCAGAAAAACAACTTTTAAATCAAAGTTTATCATAGTTTTTAATTAACTAACCCAAAACAGCCCGCGGTGTTATTACGACGGCGTATATCCAGTTTTACGGTGTTTTTCGTGTTTTTAGGTTTTAAATCATTAAGTTAGCATATCATATAGATGTAGAACATGTGTTTAGTTGATTTTAAAAGTCAAGTTATAAGGATTAACGTTTGTTTGCGAACAAGTTTAGAATTAACTAAACTATGTTCTAGTGATTACAAGTTTAAACCTTCGAATAAGGTAGTTTTATATATATGAATTGAATGATGTTATGAATATCATTACTACCTCAGGTTTTGTGGATTAACCTACTGGAAATGAGAAAAATATATCTAGCTTCAAAGGATCCTTGGATGGCTTGAAATTTCTTGAAGCAGAATCATGACACGAAAACAAGTTCAAGTAAGATTTCCACTCGAAATAAGATTGTTATAGTTATAGAAATTGAATAAAAGTTTGAATATGAGTATTACCTTTTATTAGAAAGATATCTTACTATAAATAAGAAAGATTTCTTGAGGTTGGTTGATCACTTTACAAGATTGGAAGGAAGCTAGCAAACTTGGAAGTATTCTTGATTTTATGAAACTAGAACTTATAGAATTTATGAAGAACACTTAGAACTTGAAGATAGAACTTGAGAGAGATCAATTTGATGAAGAAAATTGATGAATTAAAGTGTTTGTAGGTGTTTTTGGTCGTTGGTATATGGATTAGATATAAAGGATGTGTAATTTTGTTTACATGTAAATAAGTCATGAATGATTACTTGTATTTTTGTAACTTTATGAGATATTTCATGCTAGTTGCCAAATGATGGTTTCTACATATGTTACGTGACTCACATGGGCTGCTAAGAGCTGATAATTGGAGTATATATACCAATAGTACATACATCTAAAAGCTGTGTATTGTACGAGTACGAATACGGGTGCATACGAGTAGAATTGTTGATGAAACTGAGCGAGGATGTAACTGTAAGCATTTTTGTTAAGTATAAGTATTTTGATAAGTGTCTTGAAGTCATTCAAAAGTGTATAAATACATATTAAAACACTACATGTGTATACATTTTAACTGAGTCGTTAAGTCATCGTTAGTCGTTACATGTAAGTGTTGTTTTGAAGCCTTTAGGTTAACGATCCTGTTAAGTGTTGTTAACCCATTGTTTATTATATCAAATTAGATGTTAAATTATTACATTATCATGATATTATGATATATTAATATATCTTAATATGATATATATACAATTAAATGTCGTTACAACGATAATCGTTACATATATGTCTCGTTTCGAGATCATTAAGTTAGTAGTCTTGTTTTTACATATGTAGTTCATTGTTAATATACTTAATGATATGTTTACTTATCATAATACCATGTTAACTATATATATATATATCCATATATATGACATCATATAGTTCTTACAAGTTTTAACGTTCGTGAATCACCGGTCAACTTGGGTGGTCAATTGCCTATATAAAACCTATTTCAATTAATCAAGTCTTAAGAAGTTTGATTACTTAACATGTTGGAAACACTTAATAATATAAATATCAATTTCATTTAATATATATAAACATGGAAAAGTTCGGGTCACTACAGTACCTACCCGTTAAATAAATTTCGTCCCGAAATTTTAAGCAGTTGGAGGTGTTGACGTATCTTCTGGAAATAAGTGTGGGTATTTCTTCTTCATCTGATCTTCTCATTCCCAGGTGAACTCGGTTCCTCTACGAGCATTCAATCGAACCTTAACAATTGGTATCTTATTTTTCTTGAGCCTTTTAACCTCACGGTCCATTATCTCGACGGGTTCTTAAATGAATTGTACTTTTTCCTTGATTTTAATTTCGCCTAAAGGAATAGTGAGATCTTCTTTAGCTAAGCACTTCTTCAAATTCAAGATGTGAAAGGTATTACGTACATTGGCGAGTTGTTGAGGTAATTTAAGTCGGTAGGCTACTGGTCCGACACGATCTAAAATCTTGAATGGTCCAATGTATCTTGGATTTAGTTTCCCCCGTTTACCAAATCGAACAACACATTTCCAAGGCGAAACCTTAAGCATGACCATCTCCCCAATTTCAAATTCTATATTTTTCCTTTTAAGGTCCGCGTAGCTCTTTTGTCGACTCTGAGCGGTTTTCAACCGTTGTTGAATTTGGATGATTTTCTCTGTAGTTTCTTAGATTATCTCCAGACCCATAATCTGTCTATCCCCTAATTCATTCCAACAAATTGGAGATCTGCACTTTCTACCATAAAGTGCTTCGAACGGTGCCATTTCGATACTCGAGTGGTAATTGTTGTTGTAGGAAAATTCTGCTAATGGTAGATGTCGATCCCAATCGTTTCTAAAATCAATAACACATGCTCCTAGCATGTCTTCAAGAGTCTGTATTGTCCTTTCGCTCTGCCCATCATTTTGTGGATGTTAGGCAGTATTCATGTCTAGACGAGTTCCCAATGCTTGTTGTAATGTCTGCCAAAACCTTGAAACAAATCTGCCATCCCAATCAGAGATAATAGAGATTGGTAATCCATGTCTGGAGACGACTTCCTTCAAATACAGTCGTGCTAACTTCTCCATCTTGTCATCTTCTCTTATTGGCAGGAAGTGTGCTGATTTGGTGAGACGATCAACTATTACCCAAATAGTATCAAAACCACTTGCAGTCGTGCTAACTTCTCCATCTTGTCATTTCCATTTCGGGATTTCAGGTTTTTGAAGTAGACCTGATGATTTCTGATGCTAAGCTTTGACCTTAGAACACGTCAAATATTCCCCTACGTATTTAGCAACATCGGCTTTCATACATGGCCACCAAAAATGTTTCTTGAGATCTTTGTACATCTTCCCCGTTCCAGGATGTATTGAGTATCTGGTTTTATGAGCTTCTCTAAGTACCATTTCTCTCATATCTCCAAATTTTGGTACCCAAATTCTTTCAGCCCTATACCGGGTTCCGTCTTCCCGAATATTAAGATGCTTCTCCGATCCTTTGGGTATTTCATCCTTTAAATTTCCCTCTTTTAAAACTCCTTGTTGCGCCTCCTTTATTTGAGTAGTAAGGTTATTGTGAATCATTATATTCATAGCTTTTACTCGAATGGGTTCTCTGTCCTTTCTACTCAAAGCGTCGGCTACCACATTCGCCTTCCCCGGGTGGTAACGAATCTCAAAGTCGTAATCATTCAACAATTCAATCCACCTGCGCTGCCTCATGTTCAGTTGTTTCTGATTAAATATATGTTGAAGACTTTTGTGGTCGGTATATATAATACTTTTGACCCCATATAAGTAGTGCCTCCAAGTCTTTAATGCAAAAACAACAGCGCCTAATTCCAAATCGTGTGTCGTATGATTTTGCTCGTGAATCTTTAATTGTCTAGACGCATAAGCAATTACCTTCGTTCGTTGCATTAATACACAACCGAGGCCTTGCTTTGAGGCGTCACAATATATCACAAAATCATCATTCCCTTCAGGCAATGACAATATAGGTGCCGTAGTTACCTTTTTCTTCAACAATTGAAATGCTTTTTCTTGTTCATCCTTCCATTCAAATTTCTTCCCTTTATGCGTTAATGCAGTCAAGGGTTTTGCTATTTTGGAAAAATCTTGGATGAATCTTCTGTAGTAACCAGCCAGTCCTAAAAATTGACGTATATGCTTCGGAATTTTAGGGGTTTCCCACTTTTCAACGGTCTCAATCTTTGCCGGATCCACCTGAATACCTTCTTTGTTCACTATGTGACCGAGGAATTGAACTACTTCCAACCAAAATGCACACTTTGAAAACTTAGCGTACAGTTTTTCTTTCCTCAACAACTCTAGCACTTTTCTCAAATTTTCTTCGTGCTCTTGATCATTCTTTGAGTAGATAAGTATGTCATCAATGAAAACAATGACAAACTTGTCGAGATATGGCCCACACACACAGTTCATGAGGTCCATGAACACAGCTGGTGCGTTAGTCAATCCAAACAGCATAACCATAAACTCGTAATGACCATTACGCGTTCTGAAAGCAGTCTTCGGAATATCGTCCTCCTTCACCCGCATTTGATGATACCCAGAACGTAAATCAATCTTCGAATAAACTGACGAGCCTTGAAATTGATCAAATAAGTCGTAAATTCTCGGTAGTGGATAACGGTTCTTGATGGTAACTTTGTTCAACTCTCGGTAGTCGATACACAACCTGAATGTACCATCCTTCTTTTTGACAAACAAAACAGGAGCTCCCCACGGTGATGTACTTGGTCGTATAAAACCACACTCTAGAAGTTCTGGTAATTGGCTTTGAAGTTCCTTCATTTTGCTGGGTGCGAGTCTGTATGGAGCACGAGCTATTGGTGCAGCTCCCGGTACAAGATCTATTTGAAATTCAACGGATCGGTGTGGAGGTAATCCCGGTAATTCTTTCAAAAATACATCGGGAAATTCTTTTGCGATGGGAACATCATTGATGCTTTTTTCTTCAGTTTGTACTTTCTCGACGTGTGCTAGAACAGCATAGCAACCCTTTCGTATTAGCTTTTGTGCCTTCAAATTACTAATAAGATTTAGCTTCGCGTTGCTCTTTACTCCGTACACCATTAAGGGTTTTCCTTCTTCTCGTACAATGCGAATTGAATTTTTGTAATACACGATCTCTGCTTTCACCTCTTTCAACCAGTCCATGCTGATTATCAAATCAAAACTCCCTAACTCTACTGGTATCAAATCAATCTTAAATATTTCGCTAACCAGTTTAATTTCTCGTTTCCGACATATATTATCTGCTGCAATTAATTTACCGGTTGCTAATTCTAGTATAAACTTATTATCCAAAGGCGTCAATGGACAACTTAATTTAGCACAGAAATCCTTACTCATATAGCTTCTATCCGCACCCGAATCAAATAAAACATAAGCAGATGTATTGTCAATAAGAAACGTACCCGTAACAAGCTCCGGGTCTTCCTGTGCTTCAACCGCATTAATGTTGAAGACTCTTCCTCGACCTTGCCCATTATTATCCCCCTGATTTGGACACATATTTTTGTAATGGCCCTTCTTCCCGCATCCGAAATAGGTAATGTCTGCATAACTTGTTCCGGCATTATTTGTTCCCTTAGCCATTGATCCGTAGATTTCACACTTTGTCGCACCATGGCCCTTTCTATTACACTTAGTACACACTGCTGTACAGAGCCCAGTTGGATGGTATCCTTCACATCTCTGGCAGAATTTCTGCCTCTTGTTGTTATTGTTGGGATTGTTGTTGTTGCGGTTGTTATTGTTGTTGAAATGGTTGTTGTAGTTGTTGCTGGGGTGGTTGTTGTTGTTGTTGTTGTTGTTGTTGCGTTTGTTGTTGTGAAAATTGGTGCGATTGTAGTTATGATTGTTGGGTTGATTATTGAAATTGTGACCCTTGTCACTGGTTTCTTCCTATTTCTTTTTGACTTGTTTCGTATTGGCTTCTTCGGTCACCTGTTCTTTAATCCTTTCCTCAATTTGATTTATAAGTTTATGAGCCATTCGACTTGCCTTTTGTATGGAGGCGGGATCGTGTGAACTTATATCCTCTTGGATCCTTTCCGGTAACCCTTTTACAAATGCGTCGATTTTCTCTTCTTCATCTTTGAACTCTCCCGGACACAATAGGCACAACTATGTGAATCGTCGTTCGTACGTGGTAATATCAAACCCTTGTTTTCGTAACCCTCTAAGCTCTACCTTGAGCTTATTGACCTCGTTTCTGGGACGGTACTGCTCGTTCATTAAGTGTTTGAATGCTGACCACGGTAGTGCGTAAGCAGCATCTTGTCCCACTTGTTCAAGATAGGTATTCCACCATGTTAACGCAGTACCTGTGAAGGTATGCGTGGCCTACTTTACCTTATCTTCCTCAGCACATTTGCTTATAGCAAACACAGATTCGAACTTTTCAGTCCATCATTTCAGTCCGACTGGTCCTTCAGTTCCATCGAATTCTAGAGGTTTACAGGCAGTGAAAGCCTTGTAGGAGCATCCTACACGGTTTCCTGTGGAGTTAACTCCACTGCTAGACCCTGAGTTATTGTTGTTTTGCATTGCAGCCTGTACTGCGGCTATATTTGCTGCAAGGAAAGCACGGAAGTCTTCCTCACTCATGTTCAAGTTCTGACGAGTAGTCGGTGCCATTTCCTTCAAAAATAGCCAAAAGAATTAAGTTAATCATATAGAATATTAAGAGTAGTCAATAGTATTCCGTAGCATAATATGAACTCATTTATAAAAGTTTTTTCTTCATATTAGCGTTTTATAAGTTTTAATTCGGGTAATACCTACCCGTTAAGTTCATACTTAGTAGCTAACATACAATTCAACTACTACAATTCTATATGAAAACTGATTATAATAATATTTCACATTCAAACTTTTATACAATATTTTGCAAACTTACAATACCGCTATTTTACATATAGCATGAAATATAGCACATAAAAACTCTGATACAAAACAGTTGCGAAGACAATTCTAGTTAATACGCAAGTCGTTCAACAAAGGCAATAAAGACACTTAATTCATACGTCCAGAAACAAGTCATGCATTCTGGTTTTACTATGACTACTTCCCATCCTTGGTCTTGTGGAACATAACCGTTGTGACCGTTGACAAGACAGCATGTTGTAATGTCGTCAAAAGGACGAGGGTTTCGTAATGTCCAACAGCCCCGTAATAATCTAAAAACCTTGTTTCTCATCTCAACTACTGAGTCCATCACTTGTGGGAATGTTTTATTTAAAAGTTGCAACCCAATGTTCTTTTTCTCAATTTGATGAGAAGCGAACATTATTAACCCGTAAGCATAACATGCTTCTTTATGTTGCATGTTAGAAGCTCTTTCTAACTCACGAAATCCTATGTTGGGATATGTTGAGTCAAAATAGGTTCTTAACCCGTAGCGTAAAATTGCATTTGGGTTCCCCACATTTAACGCTTTAAAGAAAACATGGCGTAACTTACGGTCTCCCCAATGTGATATACCCCACCTATCAAAGGAAAGCCTTTTATAAACTAAGGCATTTCTGAAAAGTCTTTCAAATGTTTGACAAGTTAATTTCGCCATAACTAAATGTGCTGATGAATTCTGACCGACTCTAGACAAGATTTCCTCAATCATATCCTCTGGTAGGTCTTCTAAAATATTCGGTTGTCTACCCTTAACGTCCATTTTGTTTTTATACTGTAAAATAGACAAGGATTAGATTCGTAAAAGATAATTAACAAACAATACAAGCAATTTTTACATAGAACATAAAAGTACAAGCACACTATATTACATATATTACACAACATGATTACAACTCTTTAATCCGACTCACTCGTTTCTTCTTCTTCGGACTTGGTTCGTTTTGCTAATTTCCTAGGGATATGTGATGCTCCTCTAATACGAGCTGTCGTTTTCCACAATGGTTTAGAAAAACCTGGTGGTTTAGAGGTTCCCGGGTCATTGTTACATTTTAGAAAATACGGATGTTGCCGATACATATAAAGTTCATCGAGGTTGGAATCGGGTTTCTCTATTTTTATACCTTTTCCCTTATTATTTTCTTTCGCTTTATTAAATTGGGTCAAGGTAATTTCTATAACATCATCGGAATCCTCATCGGGATCCGATTCATCGGAAAATTGATAATCTTCCCAATATTTTGCTTCCTCGGCGGAAACACCATTGACCATTATTAACTTTGGTCCGTTGGTTGAGGATTTTCTTTTATTTAATCGATTTACTATAGGTATCAATATTTCTTCTTCCGGAACCTCTTCTTCATCCGTTTCCTCCTCTTCTGATTCCTCTTCTTCAGGTTCCACTTCTTCCGGTTCCCCTTCTTCCGGTTCCTCTTCTTCCGGTTCCTCTTCTTCCGGTTCCTCTTCGGGAATTTGTGAATCTTCCCAAATTATATTCGACTCTTCATTATTATTAGGTGAGTCGATAGGATTTGTACTAGTGGTAGACATCTATCACACAATATCAAACACATTAAGAGGTTAATATATCACATAATATTTACATGTTAATAATATATAATTTCCAACAAAAGTGTTAAGCAATCGCTTTTAAAGAAAAAATGGTCGAAGTCCAGACTCACTAATGTATCCTAACAAACTCGATAAGACACACTAATGCAAATTTCTGGTTCTCTAAGACCAACGCTCTGATACCAACTGAAATGTCCCATTCATATTGATTATAAACGTTCCATATTAATTGATTTCGTCGCGAGGTTTTGACCTCTATATGAGACGTTTTTCAAAGACTGCATTCGATTTTAAAACAAACCATAAACTTTAAAATATTACGACGATTATCAAATAATGATAATCTAAAATATAGCGTTTTTCACACGACCATTACATAATGGTTTACAATAATATTACACATCAACATAAGTTTTCGAATGCAGTTTTTAAACAATATTGTACAAGCATGGACTCCAAATCTTGTCCTTAATTTAGTATGCAACAGCGGAAGCTCTTAATAATCACCTGAGAATAAACATGATTAAAACGTCAACAAAATTGTTGGTGAGTTATAGGTTTAACCTACATATTATTAAATCATAATAATAGACTACAAGATTTCATTTTTATAACACATCTCTTATCAGGCATTTCGCAAACTGCATAGAGATAAAAATTATTCATATGTTGAACACCTGATAACCGACGTTAACTTAATGCATAGAATATCCCCAAAACAGAACCTCTCGTCTATATAATAATCTCGAAGTACTAAACCATCCATAACCTGAATGGGGGTTGTTAAGCCCAATAGATATATCTTTAGGATTCACGTCAATTATGGGCCATTTCCTTAATTCTTAGGCTACCAGACTTGAAGGGCGATATTCGATTTAATAATCCAACCATAGAATGTAGTTTTGCGTACTTGTGTCTATTTTGTAAAATATTTATAAAGCTGCATGTATTCTCATCCCAAAATATTATATTTTAAAAGTGGGACTATAACTCACTTTCACAGATTTTTACTTCGTCGGAAAGTAATACTTGGCCACTGGTCGATTCACGAACCTATAACAAATATGTACATATATATCAAAGTATGTTCAAAATATATTTACAACATTTTTTAATGCGTTTTAATGTTTTAAATATTTTCAGTCAGCTGTCCTCGTTAGTAACCTACAACTAGTTGTCCATAGTTAGATGTACAGAAATAAATTGATATATATTATCTTGACCCAATCCACGTCCCAGTGTATACACGTCTCAGGCTAGATCACAACTCAAAGTATATATATTTTTGAAATCAACATCAACCCTGTATAGCTAACTCCAACGTTACTGCATATAGAGTGTCTATGGTTGTTCCAAATAATATATATAGATGGGTCGATATGATATGTCAAAACATTTGCATACGTGTCTATGGTATCCCAAGATTACATAATATATTAGAATACATGTATAATACAATATAAGTTAGGTAGGATATGATTTGTATAGATTTGTTAACAATTTTCACGTAGCTACAACAAGTAAAAATATCCAATTTTGTTTTACCCATAACTTCTTCGTTTTAAATCCGTTTTGAGTGAATCCAATTGCTATGGTTTCATATTGAACTTAAGTTTATGAATCTATACAGAAAATGTATAAGTTTATAGTTAGAAATACAGGTTACAAGTCGTTTTTGTAAAGGTAGTCATTTCAGTCGAAAGAACGACGTCTAGATGACCATTTTGGAAAACATACTTCCACTTTGAGTTTAATCATGATTTCTGTATATAGTTTCATGTTCATAAGAAAAATCATTTTCCCAGAAGAACAACTTTTAAATCAAAGTTTATCATAGTTTTTAATTAACTAACCCAAAACAGCCAGCGGTGTTACTACGATGACGTATATCCAGTTTTATGGTGTTTTTCGTGTTTTCAGGTTTTAAATCATTAAGTTAACATATCATATAGATATAGAACATGTGTTTAGTTGATTTTAAAAGTCAAGTTAGAAGGATTTACTTTTGTTTGCGAACAAGTTTAGAATTAACTAAACTATGTTCTAGTGATTACAAGTTTAAACCTTCGGATAAGGTAGTTTTATATATATGAATCGAATGATGTTATGAATATCATTACTACCTCATGTTTTGTGGATAAACCTATTTGAAATGAGAAAAATATATCTAGCTTCAAAGGATTCTTGGATGGCTTGAAAGTTCTTGAAGCAGAATCATGACACGAAAACAAGTTCAAGTAAGATTTCCACTCGAAATAAGATTGTTATAGTTATAGAAATTGAATAAGAGTTTGAATATGAGTATTACCTTTTATTAGAAAGATATCTTACTGTAAATAAGAAAGATTTCTTGAGGTTGGTTGATCACTTTATAAGATTGGAAGTAAGCTAGCAAACTTGGAAGTATTCTTGATTTTATGAAACTAGAACTTATAGAATTTATGAAGAACACTTAGAACTTGAAGATAAAACTTGAGAGAGATCAATTTGATGAAGAAAATTGATGAATGAAAGTGTTTGTAGGTGTTTTTGGTCGTTGGTATATGGATTAGATATAAAGGATGTGTAATTTTGTTTACATGTAAATAAGTCATGAATGATTACTAGTATTTTTGTAATTTTATGAGATATTTCATGCTAGTTGTCAAATGATGGTTTTCACATATGTTACGTGACTCACATGGGCTGCTAAGAGCTGATCATTGGAGTATATATACCAATATTACATACATCTAAAAGCTGTGTATTGTACGAGTACGAATACGGGTGCATACGAGTAGAATTGTTGATGAAACTGAACGAGGATGTAATTGTAAGCATTTTTGTTAAGTAGAAGTATTTTGATAAGTGTCTTGAAGTCTTTAAAAAGTGTATAAATACATATTAAAACACTACATGTGTATACATTTTAACTGAGTCGTTAAGTCATCGTTAGTCGTTACATGTAAGTGTTGTTTTGAAGCCTTTAGGTTAACGATCCTGTTAAGTGTTGTTAACCCATTTTTTATTATATCAAATGAGATGTTAAATTATTACATTATCATGATATTATGATATATTATTATATCTTAATATGATATATATACAATTATATGTCGTTAAAACGATAATCGTTACATATATGTCTCGTTTCGAAATCATTAAGTTAGTAGTCTTGTTTTTAGATATGTAGTTCATTGTTAATATACTTAATGACATGTTTACTTATCATAATACCATGTTAACTATATATATGCATATATATGACATCATATAGTTTTTACAAGTTTTAACGTTCGTGAATCACCGGTCAACTTGGGTGGTCAATTGTCTATATAAAACCTATTTCAATTAATCAAGTCTTAACAAGTTTGATTACTTAACATGTTGGAAACACTTAATCATATAAATATCAATTTCATTTAATATATATAAACATGGAAAAGTTCGGGTCACTACACACCTGAACCAAATCGGGTGTCAACCGTAAGAACGGTGGTTGCATAGCATAGTCAAAGACAGGACCTTGTGTCAGACCGAAAAATTATAGGGTGATCTTTGCTATTGCTCCTACAAAGGATAGTAATTGTATCTGACACGTTGTGGACCATAATCAAAAGTATGTCATTAGACATTGCCTTAACAGTTGCTTGTTCAACGCTTTCCTTTACAACCAGACGGTAGTTTACCGAAAGGTAATATACGGGACAAGTAAACTGGACGTGTTGCTTTCCTAATACAAGGTTGGCAAGTGGGTGACACAAAATCGCAAGTTTTGAGCTAAAATTTTCAAATCTGAAACCTACAAAACCCAAAAAAATATTTTTCAAACACCGGTGAAGGGTTATTCCGAAAAACTTATCTAGGGTAAAAGCTAGATTGAATTTTCAAAAGATCAAATATTTTCATAAAGATTCAATTTCCTTAAAGGATCTAAATTTTCATAGTAATGTGGGACTGTAAACCACAATGTTACTATCATTGTTCATACCGTCGTATCAAAATCACTGATGTACAAAGTGTGAAGAATAAAGAAGTGATTCTAGTAAAGTTATATTCAAGTTCTATATTGCTTGAGGACAAGCAACGCTCAAGTGTGTGAATATTTGATAACACTAAAAACGAACATATATTTCATAGCATTATCCTTCAAGAAATACAAGCTTTTAGTTGCAATTGTTCTATTTTCAAGTGATTATCATTTAAATAATAAAAGGTGAATAAAAAAGACAGATTCGACGATTTGAAGGCGCAAACGACCAAAACGCTAAAAAGTACAAAGTACAATCCAAGTGGTTCAATTTATTGATGAGAAACGTCTAAAAATTACAAGAGTACAAGCCACAAAACGCAAAGTACAAGATATTAAATCGTACGAAAGGACGTTCGAAAATCCAGAACCGGGACATGAACCAACTATTAACGCGCGACTCAACGGAACTGAAAGTACAAGTCAACTATGCACATGAATATAATATAATATATATAATTATATAAAATTATATAATATTATATTATTAAAAACCGTCGGCAAACTAGAAAACAAATCATTGTGAGCTGTCCCAGAGGGCCATGCGATCGCATGGCCATGAAGAATAAACTTCATGCGATCGCATGAGCCAGGAATCATGGCCAGGTCCTATAAATACCACAAATTTGGACGAGTAAATTACACCTTCATCATATCTTTCACTCTCTCTGAATATATATTTATATTTATATTTTAATTATATATTTAATATTAAGTTAATAATAATAAGGTTATAGTGTCGAATGTTTTATGGTTTTGTAAGTCGAAACTCTATCCGTGTAACGCTACGCTATTAATACTCATTGTAAGTTATGTTCAACCTTTTTACATTAATGTCTCGTAGCTAAGTTATTATTATGTTTATTTAAGCCGAAGTAATCGTGATGTTGGACTAAATATTAAGACGAGGTTATTGGGCTTTGGACCATAATTGGGGTTTGGACAAAAGACCGACACTTGTGAAAATTGGACTATGGGCTATTAATGGGCTTTATATTAATTAACTGATATCTCGTTGATTTAATATAGAGATTTATAATTTGACGTATTTATATTTAACCACATACGATTGACTGGGTACGGTGGGCGGAATATATATAAATACTAATAATTATTCATTTGATCGGACACGGGGATGGATTAATAGTCACTGGACTCATTAAAACAGGGGCGGATTACATTCAAAGGTAATTGGTGTAATTGTTAACAAAGTATTAAAACCTTGGATTACACGCAGTCGATAACCTGGTGTATTCATTAAACAAAGTTTTAAGACCTTGTTACGGTTTAAATCCCAAATTAGTTGGAATATTTGACTTCGGGTATAAGGTTAATTTGGCGAAGACTCTCGCACTTTATAGTTATGACCGATGGACTATTATGGACAAAATCAGATGGACATATCGAATAATCCAGGACAATGGACAATTAACCCTTGGAAATAAATTAAAATCAACACGTCAAACATCATGATTACGAAAGTTTAAATAAGCATAATTCCTCTATTTTATATCTCATCGCACTTTTATTTATCGCACTTTTATTTTTACGCTTTACTTGTATTTTTAATTATCGCATTTTTATTTATCGTCATTTACTTCACGCTTTAAATTAAGTTGTATTTATATTTAATCTTTTACATTAGGTTTTAATTGTGACTTAAGACGTAAAATTGATAAACCGGTCATTAAACGGTAAAACCTCCCCCTTTTATAATAATAATACTACTATATTACTTATATATATATATATATATATATATATATATATATATATATATATATATATATATATATATATATATATATATATATATATATATATATATATATATATATATATATATATATATATATATATATTTTTTATTTATTTATTTATTTATACAAATATAGTTTAAAATAAATATAGCGTTAAACTTAGCTGTATCCCTGTGGAACGAACCGGACTTACTAAAAACTACACTACTCTATGATTAGGTACACTGCCTATAAGTGTTGTAGCAAGGTTTAGGTATATCCCATTCAATAAATAAATAAATAACTTGTGTAAAATAGTATCGTATTTAATAGTATTTCGTAGTAAAATATAATCTATTTCGTACTACACCTCGCACACATCAGGTGTTCAAGCTGAAAAATGATGGTAGTGGAAAAGTGGTGAAATACAAAGCACGGCTTGTAGTCAAAGGATTCCAACTGAAGAAAGGGATTGATTTTGACGAGATATTTTCACTAGTAGTCAAGATGACTTCAATTAGAGTCGTACTTGGATTGGTCGCAAGTATGAACTTGGAGCTTGAACAGATGGATGTAAAGACAGCTTTTCTTCATGGAGATTTACATGAAGACATTTACATGGAGCAGCCGGAAGGTTTTGAAGTTTTAGGAGATAACCTCGTATGCAAGCTGAAGAAAATTTTATATGGTTTGAAGCAGGTACCTAGGCAGTGGTACAAGAAGTTTGACTCGTGCATGGTGAGTCAAGGGTACAAGAAAACTGCAGCAGATGAGTGTGTCTACATTCTGAAGTTTTCTGAAGGAAATTTCGTTGCTCTTCTACTATATATAGACGATATTTTGATCGTAGGGAAAGACGCAACGAAGATCAACCAGCTGAAGAAGGAACTCTCGAAGTCTTTTGACATGAAAGACTTAGGACAGGCTCAACAGATTTTGGAAATGCATATAACTCGAGACGGGAAGAATAGAAGGTTGTGGTTCTCTCAGGAGAAGTATATTGAACGAGTGCTTGAACGATTCAATATGAGCAATGCTAAACATGTTAGCATTCCATTAGCCAACAATTTCAAGTTAAGTAAGAGATCATGTCCCTCATCCAAGGAAGAGATCGGGGAGATGTCGTCAGTAACATAATCTTCAGCAGTTGAAAGTTTGATGTATGCAATGGTGTGTACAAGGCCCGATATTGCTCACGCAGTGGGAACAGTGAGTCGATTTCTCTCCAACCCTGGGAAAGAGCATTGGGAGGCGGTAAAATGGATGCTCAGATATCTTAAAGGTACAACGAAGATATGTCTTTGTTACGGGGGAGCTGATCCAATCTTGGAAGGCTATAAAGATGCGGATATGGCCGGAGATCCTGATAGTAGGAAATCTACTTCAGGATTCATTTACACTTTTGCAGGGGGAGCTGTTTCATGGCAGTCAAGACTACAGAAATGTGTTGCATTATCCACAACTGAAGCAGAGTATATTGCTGCCGCAGAAGCTGAAAAAGAAATGTTGTGATTAAAGCGTTATCTCCAAGAATTTGGAATCAAGCAAAAAGAGTATAAGGTACATTGTGACAGTCAGAGTGCTCTAGATTTGAGCAAGAACTCCATGTACCATTCGCGTACAAAACATATTGATATTCGCTATCATTAGATACGCGAGGTAATTGATCGACAACTGTTGAGACTAGTGAAGATCCATACAAAGGAGAATCCTGCGGATATGTTGACAAAGGTGGTGATCCGAGAGAAATTGGAATTATGCAGAGACATAACTGGAATGTTCGTGGATTCGGCTTGAGTGGGAGAATTGAAGGTTTCCAGCTTAAAATCTAGAAGCCCACCTTCTAGATGTTCAAAGTAGCCTTCTTTGAACACCATGTGGTAGTAGCAAAGTTGAAAACGGTGACGGCCGCCAACCTTCCACGTTCACACGTCACCTTCCTCATTCACACCTATCTACCTGTGACGACCCCGTCAAAACACTTAACGGATCCGTCAGTTGGTCCCACAGCTTGATCGGACTTAAATGAATTAAATAAACAAAGTTGCATTCTTTTATTTCAAAATGTTCCCCAAAAAGGGAACAAACCAAATTAAGTAGTTTGAAAACCAACCAACCATAATATGAAACCAAAAGTTGACACAAAACATTGCCAACAAACCCACAATTTAAATTATCCAAAATAGAATGCAAACTTAAGTTTCATAAATAGTTTCATAAAATCTGCCCAAATGCATGCAGACTCTTCTAACGACAGCGGAAGCATCAAATAACTCAAGTACCTGTGAAAACATGCAAGTAAACTGTCAACACAAAGGTTGAGTGAATTATAGGTTTAAATAAATAAGTAAACTTTAGACCACAAGATTTAAAAATGTTAGAAAACATTAAACATTATTCCATTATCAATGAGCCACCTGGTAACCACTTAACCCTTTATTTACCCTTGCCAAACACAATAAAAATATACACTTGGACAGTGTATCTACAACAAATTACGAAGTACTAAACATTCCGATTATAAATTGCTAGTGCGACTAGCTCGAAATGGGGTTGTCAAACCCGATAGATCTATCCATAGGATTCGCGTTCACCGGTAGAAACCAATGATTACAGTTACCAGACTAGGGAATATTTTTGTCCAACTCACAATGAATAATTAAATTTAACTGTTACTTGTGTCTAAACGTAAATAAAAATCTGCATGTAATCACATCCCAAAAATATACTTTGAAAAGTATGTAAAAACGGGACTATAACTCACCTTAAATAGCAACTGAAGAAATCTCACAAACACGCGAACAGCAAGTAAAGTAAAGTGATCAAGAAAGATCACAACGCCGACCTATAAATAAAGCAGGTCGAAATAAATAACTAACTTAGGCCAAGTCTTAGTATGATAGCTATTGTACATGTTGCAAGTAGGCATAGAACATTACTCAGCAAGCATCGGTTTGATTGGAACAGCATAAGGACACACACTTTCTATTTTTAGAAAGTTTCTATTTTTAGCAGGTTTCCATTTTTGGAAAGTTTCTATTTTAGGAAAGTTTCCAAATTTAGAAAGTTCTATTTTTAGAAAGTTTTGAAGTTAGGAAAGTTTCCTTATTTAGAAAGTCAACATAAGTCAACTGAAAGTCAAAGTCAACCGAAAGTCAACTCAAAAGTCAACCTTGGTCAAACCTAGTCAACATTAATTTTAAAAGTGTAAGTTATAATAATAACATAGGTTATAATGTTATTTAAAGTCAAAAGTGTATAATAATGTCTTAACATAAGTTTAATTAAATAAAATGAATTATTAAAGTTAATATAAGTTGAAATGTTATAATTAGTACAACATAAGTATTTAATTAATTAATTAAATATCCATCATAATATAAATATTATTAATTTATAATAAATTTTAAATCATATCATAAGTATTATTAATTAATAATGAATTATTAATCATATCATAAGTTTCTAATTAAAATTATTAAATCATAAGTATTTAATAATTAAGTCATAATTAAATAATAATTAAGTCTTATAATAATTAATTAATTATTTAATATTTATTATAAGTCTTTTAATAATTTCTCAAAAACAAATTTAATACTTATCATAAGTATTTTCCTTTAATAATAAAAGTATTATTAATCATAAGTCTAATTAAAATGTTAATGAAATTATAATTAATAATTAAATGATATAATAAATATTTATATCATAAGTTTTAAATAATAATAATTACTTCTTTTATCTTAAGTAATTAATTAATAATGAATTCCATAAATTTTATCATAAGTTTAATCATTAACCATAAGTTTTAAGTTTAAAAGTTCGCCGGGTCGTATCTTGAGCCCCGGGTGTCGGTTTCGGGCAAGCCACATATGTAACTTCACCTACTCAAACCACCCGACACATTTATGAACTCAAGAACACTCCAAGAACAGTCCCTAGGTCGTGGATATCAGCCATGACAACATTTGGGAAAATCATTTTACTCAAAACAGTAATTCGGGCAAAACGGGTGAACCGTGGCTCGGATTTAGGTGACCCGAACATGAATATTCGTCTCACCATCAGTCCTAACCAAATGAGGCACCCTAAAGACACCAAGGATGGTCACAAAGTCGGACCCAACCTTGTTCATGCCAAGAACACCTTTCAATCTTTAACAAAAACCAAATTAAGTATATCTAGGGCTCCGGGAATCGAAACGACATGAATCCGGAGTCTAAAATTAATGTCTTGATGAGAGGAACTCATTTATGTACTTTATTTTAACATTCATATCAGTTATATAGTCAGAATATACGAATCAAACTGCTGTCCAAAATTTACAAACCGAAAACATGTACAAACGAGTAATTCTACGCATTCAAACAACAATACAATAACTTATACACATCATACTAATCATATAACATATAAATTCAGTAAAATAATTGAAAAATCAAAAAGCTAGGGTTAGGGTTTATACCCTAATCGAGAAACAAAGTAGATGATCGCGTAGAGAACGGAGAGAGGAACACGATTATGCAAGTCAATTAAAGATCCAAGCTATAAAATTGATGAAGATGATGAAGATTGGTGGTGGTGGTGGCGTCGACTATGGGAGAGGGAGAAGAGAGAAAAAGATAAAATTTAGGTTTTAGGTTTAGGTAATGTTTTTACAAAATAATAAAATTAGAATAAATCTAATTATGGAAAAACAAGGAAAGGCTCCCCCCTCCCCATGGGGTTCGGCCGAAAATTGCATGGGGGTGGGCCCCATGGGTCCATCTCACTCAATTGCTAAATTACTTGTGGCCCGAAAACCCGAACGAAGCCCGAAACGCGAAAACACGCTTACGCGATTAAAAATCCGGAAAAATAACAAACGCGCGACGAAAAATAAATATAAATACACCTATTAATAATATGACCTTAAAATATCATATTTAAAATATTTAGGATTTAAAAATCCCGAAAGCTCGACCGTTGGTTTAAAAACCAAAAAGATTCGCCGGATGGAAATCCGCGGAACGTAGAAACGTATAATTTAAAATATGGATACATATATCCACATAACACATAATAATTATTATATATATATTATTACAAAAATAATAATATAGGTCATGGAAATGACGTGGCACACTAACAGTTAACGGTCGTTAAATAATTAACGGAAAAAGATAACGGAAAAAGTAGGGTCGTGACAGTACCTCCCCGTTATGGAAATTTCGTCCCGAAATTTAAGCAGGCGCAGGGGTTGACTCGGCATCTGAGAACAAATGCGGATACTTCTGCTTCATTTGGTCTTCACGCTCCCAAGTGAACTCGGGACCGCGTCTAGCGTTCCATCGGACCCGAACAATAGGAATTCTGCTCTGTTTAAGAGTCTTAACCTCTCGGTCCATGATCTCAACTGGCTCCTCAATAAAATGCAATTGCTTGTCAACCTGAAGTTCCTCCAAAGGAATAGTCTGATCAAATTCAGCCAAACACTTCTTTAAGTTCGAAATATGGAAAACATCGTGAACAGCACTGAGTTCTTGTGGCAACTTCAAACGATAAGCCACCGGTCCAACTCTTTCAATGATCTCAAATGGTCCCACGAAACGAGGACTTAACTTCCCTCTTTTACCAAAACGAATAACACCCTTCCAAGGCGAAACTTTTAACATAACACGATCACCAACTTGGAATTCAACATCTTTCCTTCCTTTGTCGGCATAACTCTTTTGCCGACTTCTAGCAGTTCTCAACCTTTCTTTAATTTGAACAATCTTCTCAGTAGTCTCGTGAATAATCTCTGGACCTGTAAGTTGAGCATCCCCAACCTCATTCCAACAAATAGGAGATCTACACTTCCTACCGTACAAAGCTTCAAACGGTGCGGCTTTAATACTTGCGTGGTAGCTGTTGTTATAAGAAAACTCAGCTAACGGCAAATACTTATCCCACCCATTTCCAAAATCAATCACACAAGCTCGCAACATATCTTCTAATGTCTGAATGGTCCTCTCACTTTGGCCATCCGTTTGAGGATGATAAGCGGTGCTCATATCTAATCTAGTGCCCAAGGCTTCTTGCAACGATTGCCAAAATCTCGATACAAATCGACTATCTCTGTCGGAAATTATAGAAACGGGAACACCATGCCTCGAAACAATCTCTTTCAAATACAAACGGGTGAGTTTTTCCATGGAATCGGTTTCCCTAATCGGCAAAAAGTGAGCCGACTTAGTGAGTCGATCTACAATCACCCAAATCGCATCGTAGCCACCCGAAACTCTTGGTAACTTAGTGATAAAATCCATAGTGATACCTTCCCACTTCCACTCGGGAATTTCTGGTTGCACCAACAATCCGGACGGTTTTTGATGTTCAGCTTTGACCTTAGAACAGGTCAAACACTTAGCCACATACGTAGCCACATCACCTTTCAAATTTGGCCACCAATACAGCTCCTTAAGATCATGGTACATCTTCCCTGAACCAGGATGAATAGAGTACCTAGACTTATGAGCCTCATCCAAAACAAGTTGTCGCAGTTCACCAAACTTCGGAACCCAAAGACGTCCTACAAAGTACCTAGTACCATCTGCTCGAATCTCAAATTTCTTAGCCATACCTCTTACGTTCTCTTTCACAAAATTCTCTTCCTTTAAGGCTTCTTGTTGTGCCTCAAGAATCTGCCTTGCGAGGTTTGATCTAACTGTCATATTCAAGGCCCTAACCCTGCGAGGTTCAGTCCTTTCTTTACGACTCAATGCATCAGCCACAACATTGGCCTTACCCGGGTGATACAAAAGGTCACAATTGTAATCATTCAACGTCTCAATCCATCTTCGTTGTCTCATGTTCAACTGTTTCTGATCGAGGATATGTTGAAGACTTTTGTGATCTGTGTACACAGTACTCTTGACCCCATACAAATAATGTCTCCAAATCTTAAGTGCAAAAACAACAGCCCCCAACTCTAAATCATGAGTTGTATAGTTCTGCTCGTGAATCTTCAACTGACGTGATGCGTACGCAATAACCTTCTTTCGTTGCATCAAAACGCAACCATAGCCTTGTCGTGATGCGTCACAATAAACAACAAAATCATCATTACCCTCCGGTAAAGACAATATCGGAGCGGTAGTCAGTTTCTTCTTCAAAATCTGAAAAGCATTCTCCTGTTCATCCTTCCACTCATACTTTTTCCCTTTATGCGTTAAAGCAGTCAGAGGTTTCGCTATACGAGAGAAATCCTGGATGAACCTTCGATAGTAACCTGCCAATCCTAAGAACTGACGAATTTGAGTAGGAGTTTTCGGGGTTTCCCACTTTTCAATCGCCTCAATTTTAGCAGGATCAACTTGTATTCCTTGTTTGCTAACAATGTGACCAAGGAACTGAACTTCTCTTAACCAAAAAGCACACTTAGAGAACTTAGCGTACAACTCTTCTTTCTTTAACAAATCAAGTACTAACCTCAAGTGTTCTTCGTGCTCTTCATCACTCTTAGAATAGATAAGGATGTCGTCGATGAAAACAATAACGAACTTGTCCAGATAGGGTCTACACACACGGTTCATGAGGTCCATGAACACAGCAGGTGCATTTGTCAATCCGAACGGCATAACAAGAAATTCAAAGTGACCGTAACGGGTGCGAAAAGCAGTTTTTGAAACATCAGATTCTTTAACACGCAACTGATGATAGCCAGAACAAATATCAATTTTTGAATAAACAGAAGAACCCTGAAGCTGATCGAACAGATCATCAATTCTCGGAAGAGGATAACGATTTTTAACAGTGAGCTTATTCAGTTCACGATAATCAATGCATAAACGAAAAGAACCATCCTTCTTCTTAACAAACAGAACAGGAGCTCCCCAAGGGGACGAACTAGGACGAATAAAACCCTTGTCTAACAACTCACGGAGTTGACTTGACAATTCTTGAAGTTCAGAAGGCGCAAGACGATAAGGAGCACGTGCTACAGGAGCAGCGCCGGGAACAAGATCAATTTGAAATTCTACCGCGCGTTGCGGCGGAAGGCCAGGTAAGTCATCGGGAAACACCTCGGGAAAATCCCTAACAATATGAACGTCATCAACGTTCTATACTTCCTTACTAGGATCAACAACATGAGCAAGGATAGCATGACAGCCCTTACGGAGATGTTTACGAACTTTCATACAGCTAATAAGGTTTAACTGTGTGCATTTCTTATCTCCAAAGACCATCAGTGGCTCTCCAATCACATCAGTAATACGAATAGCCTTATCATAACACACGATCTCAGCACGGTTTGCAGACAACCAATCCATACCAATAACAATATCAAAACTACCAAGTTCAATCGGTATCAAATCTATCTCGAAATCCCTACCACCCAGGTTAATGTTACACATACGATGTACAGTCTTAGCAGTAAGTTCCTTACCATTAGCTACTTCAATAACATAAGTATTGTCTAAGAGAGTTAACGGCGTTTTGATTCTCGGACTTAATTTACTCGACACGAAACTTAAATCAGCCCCTGAATCAAATAGAACATAAACTGATAAATCGTTGACTGAGAACGTACCAGTAACAAGCTTAGGATCTTCCTCCGCATCCTTAGCATTAATGTTGAACGCTCGGCCGCGTGCAGTTTCTGCAGTCTTCTTGTTGGGACAAGCATCTCGGAAATGCCCCGGCTTCCCACACTCATAACAAACCCTTGGATTACCTCCATTATTCGATTTCCCATTACCGTTACCGTTACCACCTCTATTACCAACATTACTATTATTACCACCAGTCGCGGGAATAGCAGACCCCGGCAAAAGCACTGTACAATCTTTAGCAATGTGCCCTTGCTTAGAGCACCTCTTACAAGTAACTGTGCAGTAACCATCATGAACTTTATAGCAACGAGGACACACACGCTGACTTCTGTTGTTAGCACCTGAGGTATCCTGTTTCTTCTGCTGATTTTGGTTTTGATTGCGGTTGTTATCCCACTTTCGTTTCCCATTATCAGCCTTCTTGACAACCTCCTCACTACTTTCAACAACTGTAGTCTTGCTTCTTCTCAACACTTTGTCATTAAGTTTGTGGGCCATAGTCATAGCTGCCTCAATAGTCTGGGGTTCACTGGACTCAACCCCGTGTTCAATCTTCTCGGACAAACCATCAATGTAAGCCTCAATTTTGCGGTCCTCATCCGCATAAACCCTAGGACACAGCAAAGTTAACTCGAAAAACCTTCGTTCATAGGCATCTAACTCGGTGCCATGCATTTTCAAATTCTTGAGCTCAACCTCTAGCTTCTTAAGCTCACCCCGAGGTCTATAGCGGGTGATCAATCTTTCCTTAAAATCATTCCAGGCCAAACCATAAGCTACATCGCTTCCCAAACTACTAACCAGATTGTTCCACCATGTCAAGGCACTATCCTTGAGAGTGCAACTAGCGAAACTAACTTTGTTCTCTTCACGGACCCGACTGACCCTGAAAATAGATTCGATTTTCTCGAACCAACGAGTAAGCCCTATTGGTCCTTCCGTACCACTGAATTCTTGAGGTCGACCAGCCATAAAAGTTTTGTGGGAGCATCCCACGTTATTGTTCGCATTGGCGTTAACATCAGCATTTGCTGCCATAGCAGCAGCAATTCCTTCATTGATCAGGCGTTGCATACGCGCTTCAGTGGACTCTCTTGGAGGCATGATCTTCAAAATAGAATAACACATCCGTTAGTACCAAGAATAATACTAGTGTCATAAAGGAATAGATCAAAACACGAAAAGACTAACCATTAAGATATTAGTCAACTAACACTATGAGTAATAACATGACAGTTATGATTGTTATAGAAATAACCATCACATGCATACATATTTTATGATAACATCATACAACATACATAGCACCTAACATACATGAACATATATTACGCATAATATAACATGCCAAGAGCCACAACATCAGAAATAAAACATGATAATGATAATAGATGTCATAAAAATAACCATCCATACATAATGAAAAATATCCCATAACAAAATCTTAATAAAATCCTCGGCAAAACGCCGTACATAACCCAAAATGTATGTATAAAAAGGACATTAAGTCTGATGAAATAGATAATCAATATGAATAATCACATCACATTCGCTTAGAGCGGGTGTGATAAGCTGGTCCAGCATGAGTCTCAGCAGGATCCTCATACTTACGCAACTTCCCTTTCACAACATCCAACTCTTCCTTCAACACACGAACAGTGCTCTCGAGAGCCTCGAACTTAGCATTAACTTCTCGATCACGCTTGCGGTTCGCATCCTCGACCCTATGCTTGAAAGTGATAAAGTTACCCATGTCGGCACGGATCTCGTCCATAACTTCATTATGTGGCAAGGTGCGCAAACAATCACTAAGGGCGTTAATACGTGTCACCTCATTATAAGCCTGGTTCATATGAGTAATGGTAGAAAAATAGTAATGAACAGGATCATCGATCTCCGGTTGATTAGCACGACGTCTAGCAGGAGACGGAGGAGCAGGAGCAGCAACAGAGTTATCGCTCGAAGTCGACATCTGCAAACAGCAAAACCGCAAACCATATACCAAAAGATATGAAAGCTAATAATATAACTTATACGAAATGAAATGCATAATAATGCTATAGCAAAATGGTCGGGCTGTAGACTAGACTCTAATGCACCCTAATACCCACGGGTTGACCACATTAAGACCGCCTAGTTCCCTACAACCAGAGCTCTGATACCACATGTGACGACCCCGTCAAAACACTTAACGGATCCGTCAGTTGGTCCCACAGCTTGATCGGACTTAAATGAATTAAATAAACAAAGTTGCATTCTTTTATTTCAAAATGTTCCCCAAAAAGGGAACAAACCAAATTAAGTAGTTTGAAAACCAACCAACCATAATATGAAACCAAAAGTTGACACAAAACATTGCCAACAAACCCACAATTTAAATTATCCAAAATAGAATGCAAACTTAAGTTTCATAAATAGTTTCATAAAATCTGCCCAAATGCATGCAGACTCTTCTAACGACAGCGGAAGCATCAAATAACTCAAGTACCTGTGAAAACATGCAAGTAAACTGTCAACACAAAGGTTGAGTGAATTATAGGTTTAAATAAATAAGTAAACTTTAGACCACAAGATTTAAAAATGTTAGAAAACATTAAACATTATTCCATTATCAATGAGCCACCTGGTAACCACTTAACCCTTTATTTACCCTTGCCAAACACAATAAAAATATACACTTGGACAGTGTATCTACAACAAATTACGAAGTACTAAACATTCCGATTATAAATTGCTAGCGCGACTAGCTCGAAATGGGGTTGTCAAACCCGATAGATCTATCCATAGGATTCGCGTTCACCGGTAGAAACCAATGATTACAGTTACCAGACTAGGGAATATTTTTGTCCAACTCACAATGAATAATTAAATTTAACTGTTACTTGTGTCTAAACGTAAATAAAAATCTGCATGTAATCACATCCCAAAAATATACTTTGAAAAGTATGTAAAAACGGGACTATAACTCACCTTAAATAGCAACTGAAGAAATCTCACAAACACGCGAACAGCAAGTAAAGTAAAGTGATCAAGAAAGATCACAACGCCGACCTATAAATAAAGCAGGTCGAAATAAATAACTAACTTAGGCCAAGTCTTAGTATGATAGCTATTGTACATGTTGCAAGTAGGCATAGAACATTACTCAGCAAGCATCGGTTTGATTGGAACAGCATAAGGACACACACTTTCTATTTTTAGAAAGTTTCTATTTTTAGCAGGTTTCCATTTTTGGAAAGTTTCTATTTTAGGAAAGTTTCCAAATTTAGAAAGTTCTATTTTTAGAAAGTTTTGAAGTTAGGAAAGTTTCCTTATTTAGAAAGTCAACATAAGTCAACTGAAAGTCAAAGTCAACCGAAAGTCAACTCAAAAGTCAACCTTGGTCAAACCTAGTCAACATTAATTTTAAAAGTGTAAGTTATAATAATAACATAGGTTATAATGTTATTTAAAGTCAAAAGTGTATAATAATGTCTTAACATAAGTTTAATTAAATAAAATGAATTATTAAAGTTAATATAAGTTGAAATGTTATAATTAGTACAACATAAGTATTTAATTAATTAATTAAATATCCATCATAATATAAATATTATTAATTTATAATAAATTTTAAATCATATCATAAGTATTATTAATTAATAATGAATTATTAATCATATCATAAGTTTCTAATTAAAATTATTAAATCATAAGTATTTAATAATTAAGTCATAATTAAATAATAATTAAGTCTTATAATAATTAATTAATTATTTAATATTTATTATAAGTCTTTTAATAATTTCTCAAAAACAAATTTAATACTTATCATAAGTATTTTCCTTTAATAATAAAAGTATTATTAATCATAAGTCTAATTAAAATGTTAATGAAATTATAATTAATAATTAAATGATATAATAAATATTTATATCATAAGTTTTAAATAATAATAATTACTTCTTTTATCTTAAGTAATTAATTAATAATGAATTCCATAAATTTTATCATAAGTTTAATCATTAACCATAAGTTTTAAGTTTAAAAGTTCGCCGGGTCGTATCTTGAGCCCCGGGTGTCGGTTTCGGGCAAGCCACATATGTAACTTCACCTACTCAAACCACCCGACACATTTATGAACTCAAGAACACTCCAAGAACAGTCCCTAGGTCGTGGATATCAGCCATGACAACATTTGGGAAAATCATTTTACTCAAAACAGTAATTCGGGCAAAACGGGTGAACCGTGGCTCGGATTTAGGTGACCCGAACATGAATATTCGTCTCACCATCAGTCCTAACCAAATGAGGCACCCTAAAGACACCAAGGATGGTCACAAAGTCGGACCCAACCTTGTTCATGCCAAGAACACCTTTCAATCTTTAACAAAAACCAAATTAAGTATATCTAGGGCTCCGGGAATCGAAACGACATGAATCCGGAGTCTAAAATTAATGTCTTGATGAGAGGAACTCATTTATGTACTTTATTTTAACATTCATATCAGTTATATAGTCAGAATATACGAATCAAACTGCTGTCCAAAATTTACAAACCGAAAACATGTACAAACGAGTAATTCTACGCATTCAAACAACAATACAATAACTTATACACATCATACTAATCATATAACATATAAATTCAGTAAAATAATTGAAAAATCAAAAAGCTAGGGTTAGGGTTTATACCCTAATCGAGAAACAAAGTAGATGATCGCGTAGAGAACGGAGAGAGGAACACGATTATGCAAGTCAATTAAAGATCCAAGCTATAAAATTGATGAAGATGATGAAGATTGGTGGTGGTGGTGGCGTCGACTATGGGAGAGGGAGAAGAGAGAAAAAGATAAAATTTAGGTTTTAGGTTTAGGTAATGTTTTTACAAAATAATAAAATTAGAATAAATCTAATTATGGAAAAACAAGGAAAGGCTCCCCCCTCCCCATGGGGTTCGGCCGAAAATTGCATGGGGGTGGGCCCCATGGGTCCATCTCACTCAATTGCTAAATTACTTGTGGCCCGAAAACCCGAACGAAGCCCGAAACGTGAAAACACGCTTACGCGATTAAAAATCCGGAAAAATAACAAACGCGCGACGAAAAATAAATATAAATACACCTATTAATAATATGACCTTAAAATATCATATTTAAAATATTTAGGATTTAAAAATCCCGAAAGCTCGACCGTTGGTTTAAAAACCAAAAAGATTCGCCGGATGGAAATCCGCGGAACGTAGAAACGTATAATTTAAAATATGGATACATATATCCACATAACACATAATAATTATTATATATATATTATTACAAAAATAATAATATAGGTCATGGAAATGACGTGGCACACTAACAGTTAACGGTCGTTAAATAATTAACGGAAAAAGATAACGGAAAAAGTAGGGTCGTGACACTACCGCTATAAGATCTTAGCTATAAATAGAGGTGCAAACCTCAGTTGTAAATCATCCCAAATCACTCAGAGAAGTTTAATCAAAACCTTGATAGTGTGTGTGAGTTTGAGAGTTTTTTTTAGAGTTTTGTAAATACTCGTGTAATCTATTCTTGTGAGTAATAGAGTTATTTTCCTCTCAAATTTGTATCTCCCAACATCCAGACGCTCATCTCTTCCCAACATGGATGAGCTTGTCTATGTTTAATACTTTAACGCTCTCATTTGCAAGATACGTCACACAAAAAACATTATTAAGATAAGTTTAGTTTAATATGATAATAAAACCATGAATACGTCTCGAGAATCATAAAACTTAAAAAAAATGTTTTTATGGTTATTAAACAACAACGGTTACCAAAGAGGAAACGGTTACCTCATGTTTTCGAGGTTTACCTCCTATCGACGGTTACCTCCTATTTCGACACCTACATGCATTGAAACTTTCATGTCAGTTACACCCTTTTGGGTGCACGTCGTAACAAACATGAGCATCTTTTTTTTTTTAATCATGTATCAACGGATCCCTTAAAAACTATCGACCTGCATCATAATTTAATAAAACTGCCACTAAATATGACGGTTAAAACTACCGTGTAAGATGTTAGCGGTTGTTCCCATTCATGCGTCTACATGAGCATCAAGTAATATTAAATTGAATAACTATTAATTCAACTGATGATATAGTTACCAATATGTTCAACTTCCCTTTGATTATGTTAATTTTACCGTAAGCGGAGATCGAATCCAACCGGAGCAATATTGACGCCGATACCGGCTCCGAAAACCAGGAACGTTTGGGGCATGATGTGATCCGCCCCTACGTTAACTAAAATATTTGTTAAACATCACAAAATAGAAACAACAAACGTGCCATATCTTACAACATGAAATTTCTTCATGGGTTATAATTTCAAACGATATATGATCTGAATGAAGCTTTACTGTCTTACTCTTCTCTTTTTTTTTTTTTTTTGCTTGGGAAATTACTTTCACACAAATAAAAGAGTAAGGACAAGTATACAGAAATATTCTACGGAAATAAAAGGAATTTACAGACCCAAATAACAATCTGTTTATTATTCGGCTGATGATAGGAACAAGAAGCATATTGTTGCGTGTCTCACGGATGGCGCCAAATGATCAAGCCAAAACTGACCTGAGTGCATCTTGTGGGGGAACCGCCTCTTAACACTCCGGGTGGCCGTGTTAACCAGTCGATATAGTTCTCATCGAGGATGGTAAAGAGACGCTTTGTTAGAGATGGAGGTGGTGTTGGTGGTTGACTTTCGCCGAGCCTCCATGAATGTTTATGAGAAGAGAAGGAGTTTCTCCATCTCATGTTGCGTATGTGTATCGTGAGAGATGAGAGGTTCCAGATGAACCGTTCTTTCATCCTAATGTTGTGTATGTATATTGTCTCCGGAAACCTTTAAGTCTTCTTTATATAGGATGGAGTGGCCCAAGTCCATTAAGGGTAGTCCACTATAGGAGCCCGCTAACGATAGCCCAATAATAGATAACTCACCATTAGTAGTTCATGGACTTAATAATATGGAGGCCCATCAAGAGTGGCCCATTAACATAGCCAGTTAAGAGACCCGTGGGTATTATTAATACACGCGTCATTATGTTTTATCTACCACTATTAGTACAATGTCCATTAACTTAGTAGCCGGTTTGCATATGGTTAGGTAATAATCGGAGATGTCGAGAATCTTGATAAGCTTATTGGCTTGAGTTCCTCAAAACATTGCTATATATTCTTGTTCACATTTGCAAGTTCATTAGCATAAACTTTTCATATGATCACAAAAAGGTAAATTTTAATTGTTGATTTTTTGTTTTAATCATAAGCATCCTCCAACACTGTAGCTTCATGAAGCATTTCTTATGTTTGTTAAATTTCACACATGACATGTAAATGCGCGGATGAGATTTACGTCACATTTATAGTCACACAGTGACATGTAAAAGCTTGGATGACAAGCGAGCAACTGCAAAATAGATTACGATTAAAATAATCATAGCCGACGACAATAATAAAGACTTGATGTATAACACAAAAATGTTGTTTAGAGCTCTAGGAGTCAAACCAAATTACCACCGTTAAAGATATTTAACACCGGGGACACCGGTGCGTACGACTCCCCTCCGGTGTTAAATCACCGTTAAATCGATGTTAAATACATCACCGTTACCAGGCTAACGCTGTGTTAAGAGATTTAGCATCGGGGACACCGGTGCACACTACTCCCCTCTGGTGTTAAATCACCGTTAGTATTATTAAAAGTGTTAAAAAAATAATTAATGATTTAACACTGAGATTTAACACTGAACGATTTTTCCTGTTTTGACATCAGTGTTAAATCCTAGTGTTAAGCTTAACACCGAGATTTAACACTGAACGACTCATAGTGCTCTTACAATTAATATATATTCGCTTTTAAATATTGTTGGCTTAATCACTTCATCAAATCTACTGTTATTATTATCATTTGTATCAAGAAACTCATAAGAAAAGAAACTCATAAGAAACTCAAAAGTCTTTATCACCATCAACAGTTACTTGAAATTTATTGTAGCTGTTTATTTAGGGCAAATGGCCCAAAAAGGTAACATAAGTTACCCAATTTGCCAATCAAGGTGACCCCCAATTCGTACAAGCCCGAAAAGGATTCCAATTTAATTTTTGCGCAAGAAAAGGATCATGTGTTCAAAAATTTTAAAATTGGGGTAATCTTCGTCAAATTCATTAACGATCATTAATAAAAAATACACTATTGGTCCCTGAAGTATGTTAAAATATTGCACCCATCATCCTAAATTAAGAATTATCAGATCTTTGCACTTGTGTGAAAACTAAAGGACCAGCAGTGTCATTTGCTACAAATTCAGAAACAAAAATTCAAAGAAAATAAATTCAAGCTTTATACTACACATGTTCATCATCAGGCTTACAATTTCAAATCTTCAAAAGATGATTGTTACAACAAATTGAGAATAGAAACGTGATCCTTACATGATTTCTAACACTCTTTTATCATCAGTTTACATCAACAACAACAACAACATATTTGGAGTGATCGATCCGTGTTCATCTTTACTCGTAACCGTGCCCGATTTGAGCTCTAGAACGATCTAGAATGATATAGCAAAAAAATAAAAATGCAAAGTTGTTGCAAATATTTTCATGAAACTTCCTACAAATTATCATATCCAAACTCGAAGAAACGAATCCTAATTTTTGAGTCAAAGTTTGAACACAAAAAGTCGACTGATTTATCATCATTTAAATTCGAATTAGATTCGATGTTTCAGGTTATATTGATTAATTTCGAGTGTTCCTGGAGTGATTTGATGCAACTTTTGTTTTTGAATCAACCTCTGAAACGTCCTAGATCATAACTTTTAATTTTGGTGTTTATCTTCATCTTCTTCATCGTCCTAGATCGGTTTATTTAATTTTCTTATAATCCTTTCATGTGAGATTTTTGCAGTTCCTTCCACATCTACATGACTTTCTTTCTCATCTGTAATCACCAAAACATAAACTCTAAAAACCCTCTTTAATAACAGCAGCGCACACTTACTCACTTCAGTAGGTATCATTAGAAAATCGTGAGAAGCATCAATCGATCTATTCATTTTTTTTTTGTCTTTTGTAAGGGATTATAAATTAGATCGATCTATTGCTAAATTTATTTTCCTAAGGGATTATAACTTTTTCGGGAGTCCTTTGTTTGCATCATGTGGGTATACTTCATGAAAGAAAGAAACAAACAGTGATCGGAGTATGTTGAGTCCTCAAAATTATTTAGGATTTAATTATAATAAAACTGTAATTTATTTGCACTAAAATGTTATGTGCAGCCAGCACAAGTTTGTTTATGTATAGACAGCAAATATTGCTATGTCAAGTATGTTGCCTAGTCTACCAGCACAAGGTAGAGTGTATTCTTCGAATCAGCACAGGATGAGTACCCAGTAATTCAAGAATATCAAGTGACTCAGCATGAGAAGAACCAGTATACCTGGTAAGCAGCATACAACACAAGACAGCCATGCTCCATTACAAGCATGGTGGTTTCCTGAGTGGTCTACATCAATAGTACTATTCAACAGAAGTCGAAGACAAAGTTGAACAGAAAAGGACACACGTCGGCAGCTGACAAGCGACCTTACAAGACCACGTAGGAATACAGAAGGTTAACGCATGTGCAGACATGGGTTATCCTTTGTCAACGCCTAGGGAACACAACATTCTATTTGTTTAAACAAATAGTGGTGCCAAACCGAATTGGGGTGTTCCTACAAATAGCTACCAAAGAGGAAAGAAGGGAGCACGCTCTCTGACACAATTGTCCCTACAAGTACAGACATCCTATGTACCAGTGGACAATGGATCAATTACACGGATCACAGGACTACTATAAATTGTTGTATCCACTATTGTAACAACTAGTGGTGTGGGTTTGATTATTTAGAGTCCAAAACGTGTAATAGCTTTAAGTTATCCTCATAGCTATAATCTAGGTAAATCTGTATCAACCAACTATCATTCCGCCAAGGATAGTTGTAATTCTTTGTGATTTAATCAATAAAGAATAAACTGTTGAAAACTTACCTGTGACTCTATTTAATTTACATGCTTGAATACTAATCGTGTTTAACTGTTAAGTTAATTGAAAGAAATTATATTCATCCCCCCTTTACAATACTCCTATTGTTTATCAAGGGACCAACAACTGGTATCAGAGCTTCAGTCTTGATAATTTAATATCTTGGATCTGAATTCTCTCATGGCTGCATATTCAAATACCGCTTACCTTGAAAATGGCTCATCCAATAGACCACCCAAATTTGATAAAGATGAGTATGAAACTTGGAAGGCAAGGTTCATGCTTCACCTGGAGTCTATTGACCCACTCATGCCTGGTATTGCCACAGATGGTCCATTTATCCCAACTGAGACTATTGGTAGTATTCTAGCTACTGCGGACACTCCTGTCATTCCTGGCAGAGAGGTTATTCTCACTCCAACAAAATGGGATCCTGAGGATAAACGTCGTGTTGCACTTGCTGGCTAGGAAGTTCAAAAGATTAAATCGTAATAGAACCAGTAAGTCATACAAAGTAAGTAAGAAACCAAGTGCTAGGTATAGCAACAAATTAGTCAAAGGTCCTAAATTCGAGTGTTACAATTGTGGAAAGGTTGGACATTTTGCTGCTGAATGCATGTTCAGGAAACCTTCTGTCTCACATGCTAACTCTTTCTCAAAAGTTGACATGTACAAGAACAAGTATAAAGCTATGAAAGCTCAGATGAAGGAAAGTGCAAAGGCTGATAAGAATGGAAAGAAGCCAGAAAAGGTTCTAGTTGTTGAGCATCATGATTGGGATGAAACCAGCTCTTCTTCATCTTCTGACAGTGATACTGATGATGATGGTGCTGGTTATGCTTCTGGTAAAAAGTTGTGTTTGATGGCCAAGGAGGTCAAGGAGTCTGATGAGGATGATAATGGTAGTACGTTTATGGCTGATATGAGGGAAGCTGATCTGAAAAAGGATTCACCTCAAATAAAATCTGAGATGATGTATAAGGTTGATAATTTTTGAACTTATACTGATGATGAAAAAGCTAAAATGTTTGACTACCTATAAGTTGATCTATGCAGAGGCAGTAAACGTGAAGAAGTTTTAAAATCTGATAACAAATCTTTGAATGAAAAACTTAAAGGCAAAAACGATGAAATTAAAATCTTGAAAGATGAAATTTCAAAACTTGCAAAACAAAATTTTGCTTTAAAGTCTCTTCACGTTGAGGCAGCAGAGGTCAAGAACCAGCTAAACGATCTCAAAAAGATTGTTGCTTCCTAGTGTACATCTGCTCAACACACAGCAAAATGTGTAAATGAGCAAGTGCCTGCCCAAGTTGAAGCATTCTTTGTTGGTGACTATGCTGCTACTGCTCTTGCAGAAGTTACTTACATGGACTTCATTCTCGAAACTGATCCTAAAGCTGTCTTGTCAAATACTTTTGCCAAGATAGTTAAGGGTAAAAAGGTCTTAACAAATAAGTTTGTCTGACCTACAGAGACCCCACCACCGTCTATGAAAGAAATCTTGGAGGATGAAGTAAAAGCCAAGGAAACCAGTACTTCAATTAATGAAACTACTGATCCCTCAAGCATTTACTACATGACTCCAAAGAAAAGACACATTAAAAGGGAAATCACTGAAAACAACCAAAGAAAGTCAAAAATAATTGATTCCCCTTCATGTTCAAATTTCACCAATACTGAGCCAGCTGAGGAAAATTGTACTGGTCAACCAGTAGCTGCTGACAAGCCAGCAAAACGTAATTCTGGCAAGTCAAAGGCAGCAATCAAGATTCACACGAATCGTCTGGCATCAGATGACGGGTCAGTAACTTCCCATACTGGCTCGTCGAAAAAAAAGGCAAAGCAGTATACCATGATTATGGTACTAGTTCTAAAAGGAAAGCTGCCCTTAAGGGAAAAGCTAAAGTGAACCAAATACTGGAATCATGTGCTGAGTCATCTATCACTGAGATAATAACTGTCAAGATTGACCAGCTCATAACTGCCATATCTGAAAGTAGACCCGATCTTACTGCACCCATTTACTCAGTGTATAACCAGTCACCGATACCAAATGTGAGAAAATGCTACAAGTGTGGCAGCAAGTTTCACTTAGCTAACCGGTGTACTCTAACCATAACCCCATCTGCTGCTGCCTTTTCAAGCAAACCAGCAGACAGGAAGAGATCATCAAAGATGACCCTTCCAGAAACCATCCTTGGATGGGTTCCCAAAAATAACTAATCTCTTAGCTACTGTGTAGGGCATTCAAAACAAGCAAATCTGGTATCTCGATAGTGGTTGTTCGAGACATATGACCGGATGTAAGTCCCTGCTGATGGACTGTCAAGAAAAGGATGGTCCAGTTGTATCATATGGAGATAATTCGTTGGGTTACACAAAGGGTTTTGGTACTTTAATAAATGGGAATATTACATTTTTAGATGTAGCATATGTCGTTGGGCTTAAACATAATCTACTCTGCATAAGCAAATTGACAAGCAAAAGTAAGATAGTCCAGTTCAGAAGGAAGATTGACACTATTTTTGATAAGACAGGGAAGCCACTGCTGACAGCAAAAAGACATGAGAACATGTATCAAATTGACATGAACACAGCGGTAACAACAACTAATACTTGTTTTTATTCAAAGGCAGCAGACAACCTTAAGTGGTTATGGCACAAGAGACTCTCATATCTCAACTTCAAAGATATTCATAAGTTATCTAGTAAAATTTTGGTGTCTGGGCTACCTACAATGTCTTATGTGAAGGACAGATTGTGTCCTGGTTGTGAAAAAGTGAAGCATCACCATGCCTCGTTCAAGTCAAAGCAGATTTCATCTGTTGAGAAACCATTTCACCTACTTCATATGGATCTTTTTGGTCCTGTTAATATAGCCAGCTGTAGTGGGAAGAAGTATACACTGGTGATTGTTGATGAATATTCCAGATACACTTGGGTATTCTTTTTTATGCAAAAGAGTGAAGCTGCTGATGAAATCATCAATTTTATCAAAGGAATGTAACTACTGAATGGGCAATTGGTGAAGCAGCTTAGAAGTGATCATGGTACAGAATTCAGAAATGCTACTTTGGAAGAATTTTGTGCTGACAAAGGTATTTTACAGAACTTTTCTACTGTGAGAACACATCAACAGAATGGTGTTGCATAAAGAAGAAACAGAACTCTCATTGAAGCAGTAAGATCTATGTTGGCTGAGTCTGGGCTGAAAAATTCATATTGGGCAGAAGCTGTGAACACTGCATGTTTTACCCAGAATAGATCTTCAATAGTGAAAAGACATCAGAAAACTGCTTATGAAGTTCTCAAAGGCAGAAGACCCTCAATTTCATTTCTTCATGTATTTGGCACTCCTTGTTTCATTCTAAACAATAGGGATCATCTAGGCAAGTTTGATGCTAAGGCTGATGAAGGTATATTTCTTGGATATTCCAACATGTCAAAGGCATATAGGGTTTTCAATAAAAGAAGGGATTGTTTTGAAGAATCCATTAATGTTACATTTAATGAAACTGCCCCTACTTCATCTACTGGTCAAGAAGATGAAGTGTTACTGTTTGAAGAGCCCACTCAGCAAACTCTAGATGATGAAGAAGAACCAGCAGCAAATCCCTCTACAATCCATGTTGTTGGGTTCTCCGATGATGAGATGGAACACTCTGTTCCATCTATGTCCAAACCAAGTGGACCTACTGGCTCTACTAAAGTCTTACAACTTGAGCATAGGTCTACTGGTTCTGAGGGATTTCAAGCTGGTACTGGTTACACTCATTATGAACAGCTGTCTCCCACTGCTGCTTATTCCTCTGAGCCAGCTGATGATCAAGATAATGTGTGTTCCACAACAAGCTCACCTGTTCATAACACTATATGGACAAAGGAGCATCCAATTAAACAAGTTATTGGTAATCTGGCAAGTGGTGTTAAAATAAGAAGACATACAACCAGCAACTATTGTATGCATGTAAACTTTGTGTCTACCATTGAACCTACATGTCCTGATGAAGCAATCAAAGATCCAAGCTGGGTAGGAGCTATGCAAGAAGAGATCTTCCAGTTTGATAGGAATAAGGTTTGGACATTGGTACCTCAACTTGATGATGAAACTAAAAAGATCTTTGGTAACAAGTGGGTTTTCAAAAACAAGATGGATGTAGATGGGATTGTGATCAGAAGCAAAGCTAGATTGGTAGCTCAGATTTTCAAAAAGGAAGAAGGATTGAATTATGGAGAGACATATGCACCCGTGGCTAGGATGGAAGCTATCAGATTATTCTTGGCATATGCTGCTAAGATGAACTTTAGGGTATTCTAGATGGATGTTAAATCTGCATTTCTAAATGAGAAGCTACAAGAAGAAGTTTATGTCAAACAGCCTCCTGGTTTTGTAAGCAGTAAATATCCAGACCATGTCTACAAGCTAAACAAAACTCTTTATGGCCTCAAACAGGCACCAAGAGCATGGTATGAGACACTTCATGTGTATCTCACTGGTATAGGTTTTAAAGTTGGAACAATTTATACCACTCTATTCTCAAAGGAGATAGATGGTTATCTCTTGCTGTTACAGATATATGTGGATGATATTATTTATGGTTCTAAAAATGAGAAACATTGTCAAGATTTTTCAAAACTTATGTCTAAGACATATGAAATGAGTTTACAAAGAGATCTGTAATACTTTCTTGGGCTGTAGATTAAACAACTTGATGATGGAATTTTTATAAGTCAAGATAAATATATCAAATATATGTTAAAGAAATTTGGTCTGACATGTTTAAAAGATATAGGGACCCCAATGGCATCATCTATTAAAATAGATGCTGATCCCAATGGTGAACCACTCAATATCACTGAATATAGAGGTATGATTGGATCCCTACTTTATCTTACAGCCAGCAGATCAGATATTATGTTTGCCACATGTCTCTGTGCCAGATATCAAGCTGATCCTAAATAGTCACACTTGCTAGCAGTAAAAACGATATTTAGGTATCTGAAAGGTACTGCTAAACGTGGTCTTTGGTATCCCAAAGACCAGGATTTTGAGCTAATTGGTTATTCAGATGCTAACTTTGCAGGGTGTAAGATAGACAGAAAAAGTACTACTGGTGGTTGCCAATTACTGGGTGGTAAGCTAGTCAGCTGGACGAGCAAAAAGCAAAATACTGTGTCCACATCTACTGCTGAGGCAGAATATGTTTCTGCAGGTAGTTGTACTGCTCAAGTACTATGGATGTAAAGCCAGCTGAAGGACTATGGTGTTCATGTTACAAAATGTGACGACCCGGAAATCTCCGACCAAATTTAAACTTAATTTTTATATGATTCCGACACGATAAGAAAAGTCTGTAAGGTTGAGTCTCAAAAAAAAAAGTTTGAACTGTTTCATATATTCAATTGACCTTCGTCTGCTCTCGACGATTCATGAACAATTAATTGTAAATAGATTTGTGTGTATTTAAATATATATGCATATATAAATATAATAATTTGGAAATATAACTTTAAATATTATATGTTGCGGTATTAAAAATTAATTATGTAAAATAAAATAAAAATATGATATTATGATAACCATTATTTAAATCATATATATATATATATATATATATATATATATATATATATATATATATAATGTATATTAAATATATATTTTGTGATTTCGAATCTATTTAGTGAACGACGGTGACACTTATTTATTATTCGGTCAATATTAAACAAGTTAAAATTGAACTTATGTGATTCTAAAATAAACAATGATCCGAAAATGAGTTTTACAAATTTTAGACTTATTAAGAATGTATTTAGGAACTATTTATTGAATTTTAAAATTTTTTATATTTTACTTGGGGTTGAGAGTGAATAATTAATGTAATTTTTATTTAATAGTTAATGACCAAATCTTATACCATAATGACCAGAATAAATAAATGAACTTAATTTAAAAATTTGGGATTTTTCTGAAAGACTTTTATCCGCCACTAATTATCAACGGGATACAAAATAGTAGTCCGTGAAAACTGTCGGTAGAAGGAGCCAAGAGGTGTGGCTGCTAAACTATTTGAGTGCATGTAATAATTCATTTGATTGCATATTATAAATTTTATTATTATTATATTACATATCATTCAACTTATATATATATATATATATATATATATATATATATATATATATATATATATATATATATATATATATATATATATATATATATATATATATATATATATATCCCTTCCCCACATAAAGCATGATGTTTACATCCCATGTGTCAGACTCACAATCCTAGACTCCATCCAATCGCCACGTGTCTTCATTCTCTGATTTTCTAATTTTTTTTTTAAACCAACTAAAATTACGGATTATCCTCCGCTCCACAATTTTTTTCACCGAACCCTCTACATTCTTTTCATCTCCTTCAACCTCCTTTCTGCTATTATCGCCGAACACGGTTTCCCAATAGCAGCGGTTCATCCCAATTCGAGGCCACCTTTAGGTTTTCAGAACCATATTCGCGATTATTTAAGTCAGGTACATATCCTGAAGTGTCGATTTCTTCATCAAAAAATTAGGGTTTGTTTATCCATCGTTAAAATCATGGGATCCGTTAAAATTGAATAATGTATCCATGGAGGTACTCGATTCAAACAAAAAAATCCATATCCATCGATTGATTCTTCATTATCATCTACTTACAAAACATCATCATCAGTTTCATCCATCTTATTTCAATCCAGGTATGATTGATCAAAGGGTTTACTTTGATTGATTTTGAATTTGTTCAATTTTGTAATTTTGACAATGTCTGATTGTTCATCTTTTTATATCTAAGCACATCGAAGCATATCAAAGCAGATCCAACGATTGTTGGTTTATTTATAAGTGATTGTTGATCAGATCAAAGCATGTATGATTTTGTATGTTTATTTATATACGATTGATCGAAGCAGATATCATTCTGTTGACTACTCTTAACTTTGTTGTTTTTGTAGGATCAGTTGAGGTTATTTTGGATCAATTGAACTGATTTAATTCAAAAAAGTGAGTTTTTTGGGTAAAGGTTTGAACTGAGAATGTTTGTGTTTCATTTTTATATGTAATGGCACTTAAGGTGGGTTTTTTAGAAGTACCTATAGTTAAGGAATCTTGATAAGTTTTACTAGAAAGCCCTGTGTTTTTCTCCTTCAAATTTAGTTCGATCTTGGTCAGGTAAATTATGCAACATTTTACATTATATATTTGATTTGATTGATGAGAATGAGGGTGCAGGAGTGTGGTGGACTTGCAGTGATGCAGCTCCAGGTAATCGAATGTGAAAGCATCGTATTGGTGGCTGTCGAGAGTGAACCATCGACTACAATTACAAAATATGGGTCTAAATAAATTTGAAAATCGATATCAATAATTAAGGTTTAAAGTTATAGAATAAATGCTTAAATAATGGAATTGCTAATTTAAATCTTATTTTTTAGGGTTAATATGATTGTGATACTATGTAATACCTTGATTGACAATGTATTTTGTTTGTTTAAGAATGTTTTAACTAATTATGTATTATGTATGAGTTTAGGTCCATACGCCTTCATGGAGGCAAGGAACAGAGCATGGAACCATCACCACAACATTTGTTTCCACTACGCCGCTTTAACGATACTGAGTTTTCTAGGCTTACTACGAACTTGATTAGCTGAGGAAGTGAGTTGATGGTTAACAAATTATCAGGTGTTTAATAAACGTCCGACTCTTTTTTTTCATAATAATTTTACTACTTTCAATGCTTATTTAATTTGATGTTCATATTTGTATGATTTGACTGTTTGAAATATTGTGCTTCTACTTTATATGTATTATTACAATATGTTTATAAGTGCTTGAATACACTCCAAAAGGTAATGTTTTGAAAAATTAAAGGTGAAAAAGGTTTCATTGACAAAAAATGTTTCATTGTTTAAATCATTTTGATGGTTGAACGTGTTGATTTGAACAACGATTTTGTCAATGTTAATGCAGATATACAACATCAACTTTTAGCCCAATTGGTCATTTTATTGCTATAAAGCTTGAACAATTGACAAATGTTAGATGGAACAAATGAGTGTGGTATCTTTGTTCAAATTTCTAGACTTTGTAAAGCTTAGCTATTAAATTTTCGTTCTTCTGCATCCTATACTCTAATCTTATTGACTGTACATATATCTTCTATTATAGTTTTATTATAACTTTATACACAAGTGTAACATTATTGTTTGATACAGGGAGTAAAATTTATTCTTGGTGAAAAGAGGCATATTCGATAGAATCTGGAAAATTTTTGACAACAAATGAATACGTTGATATCATCTGACATTGACATATATATAAGTTTCAATTTTGTTATGATGTTTGACTTAAATTTAAATTTGAATCGTCACAGATACATCGATTTTTACTTTTGTTAATCGTACAATTTAGGTTAGGGTTTTTTTTTTTTTTTTTTGGGTTCGGTGTTTCAAAGTTGTTGAAATTATCTGATTCATTGATGCTTACATCTGTAGGGTTTGATTTATAAATGTTGTCGCGACACCATGAAATAATCTGAAAGAGTTACTACTGGTCTTCGAATAAATAAAGCCCTTGCTACAAGTTGATGCACAAAAAATTTCATCAAGAGAGGGCTTCTTTTCTCTCTGTACTCTTTTCATCAAGGTATAACAGCAAGATATTAAAAATCAACTTCTATTTAATTGTAACGTTTTAATTCAAGTTAAATGCTTTGCAGAAGCAGGTGGACAGCATGTATCAGGAATGGGACGATAATGGAGCGGTTCAACAATGATGATGAAGAACGTCGATTTAGCGATTTTCTCTTGATTAAGGTGATTTCCTTTGATTTACTTTATTTTTCCTTTTTTTTTTAATTGACATTGTCTTGCTTTTTTTTTCGATCATCAAGGAGTGGAATGTGGAGTAAATTTGCATATATTCCTTTACATATATATAGATGGTGCTGATTGATTTTGTATCTTGATGTTACATACACAAAAAAGTATCTATAACATGTTATTTGACAGTTTAAATAGAAACATCATAATAGATGATTTTTGGACAACCCAGAGTTTCTGTGATCGTAAAGGCATTTTTCCACAAGTTGCATTTGAAATACTGTGTGTTATTTTGAAGGAATACTAGAGTAGAGGTCAAAAGTTATCATAGTTTGCAACAAGTTTCATTAAGGTAACAATCACATGCTTTTTTTAATGAGTTTTTTTTTCTTTTTGTTTTATTGTTTGGACCAGGAGGCCATGCTTATGTTTATCTATTCTACGGTATGTGTAGTGACCCGAACTTTTCCATGTTTATATATATTAATTGAGATTGATATTTACATGATTAAATGTTTCCAACATGTTAAGCAATCAAACTTTTTAAGACTTGATTAATTGAAATATGTTTCATATAGACAATTGACCACCCAAGTTGACCGGTGATTCACGAACGTTAAAACTTGTAAAAACTATATGATGACATATATATGGATATATATATAGTTAACATGATACTATGATAAGTAAACATATCATTAAGTATATTAACAATGAACTACATATGTAAAAACAAGACTACTAACTTAATGATTTTTAAACGAGACATATATGTAACGATTATCGTTGTAAAGACATTTAATGTATATATATCATATTAAGAGATATTCATACATGATAATATCATGATAATATAATAATTTAAAATCTCATTTGATATTATAAACATTGGGTTAACAACATTTAACAAGATCGTTAACCTAAAGGTTTCAAAACAACAATTACATGTAACGACTAACGATGACTTAACGACTCAGTTAAAATGTACATACATGTAGTGTTTTAATATGTATTTATACACTTTTGAAAGACTTCAATACACTTATCAAAATACTTCTACTTAACAAAAATGCTTACAATTACATCCTCGTTCAGTTTCATCAACAATTCTACTTGTATGCACCCGTTTTCGTACTCGTACAATACACAGCTTTTAGATGTATGTACTATTGGTATATACACTCTAATGATCAGCTCTTAGCAGCCCATGTGAGTCACCTAACACATGTGAGAACCATCATTTGGCAACTAGCATGAAATATCTCATAAAATTACAAAAATATGAGTAATCATTCATGACTTATTTACATGAAAACAAAATTACATATCCTTTATATCTAATCCATACACCAACGACCAAAAACACCTACAAACACTTTCATTCTTCAATTTTCTTCATCTAATTGATCTCTCTCAAGTTCTATCTTCAAGTTCTAAGTGTTCTTCATATATTCTACAAGTTCTAGTTACATAAAATCAAGAATACTTTCAAGTTTGCTAGCTCACTTCCAATCTTGTAAGGTGATCATCCAACCTCAAGAAATCTTTGTTTCTTATAGTAGGTTATCATTCTAATACAAAGTAATAATCATATTCAAACTTTGTTTCAATTTCTATAACTATAACAATCTTATTTCAAGTGATGATCTTACTTGAACTTGTTTTCGTGTCATGATTCTGCTTCAAGAACTTCGAGCCATCCAAGGATCCGTTGAAGCTAGATCCATTTTTCTCTTTTCCAGTAGGTTTATCCAAGGAACTTAAGGTAGTAATGATGTTCATAACATCATTCGATTCATATATATAAAGCTATCTTATTCGAAGGTTTAAACTTTTAATCACTAGAACATAGTTTAGTTAATTCTAAACTTGTTCGCAAACAAAAGTTAATCCTTCTAACTTGACTTTTAAAATCAACTAAACACATGTTCTATATCTATATGATATGCTAACTTAATGATTTAAAACCTGGAAACACGAAAAACACCGTAAAACCGGATTTACGCCGTCGTAGTAACACCGCGGGCTGTTTTGGGTTAGTTAATTAAAAACTATGATAAACTTTGACTTAAAAGTTGTTATTCTGAGAAAATGATTTTTATTATGAACATGAAACTATATCCAAAAATTATGGTTAAACTCAAAGTGGAAGTATGTTTTCTAAAATGGTCATCTAGACGTCGTTCTTTCGACTGAAATGACTACCTTTACAAAAACGACTTGTAACTTATTTTTCTGACTATAAACCTATACTTTTTCTGTTTAGATTCATAAAATAGAGTTCAATATGAAACCATAGCAATTTGATTCACTCAAAACGGATTTAAAATGAAGAAGTTATGGGTAAAACAAGATTGGATAATTTTTCTCATTTTAGCTACGTGAAAATTGGTAACAAATCTATTCCAACCATAACTTAATCAACTTGTATTGTATATTATGTAATCTTGAGATACCATAGACACGTATACAATGTTTCGACCTATCATGTCGACACATCTATATATATTTCGGAACAACCATAGACACTCTATATGTGAATGTTGGAGTTAGCTATACAGGGTTGAGGTTGATTCCAAAATATATATAGTTTGAGTTGTGATCAATACTGAGATACGTATACACTGGGTCGTGGATTGATTCAAGATAATATTTATCGATTTATTTCTGTACATCTAACTGTGGACAACTAGTTGTAGGTTACTAACGAGGACAGCTGACTTAATAAACTTAAAACATCAAAATATATTAAAAGTGTTGTAAATATATTTTGAACATACTTTGATATATATGTATATATTGTTATAGGTTCGTGAATCAACCAGTGGCCAAGTCTTACTTCCCGACGAAGTAAAAATCTGTGAAAGTGAGTTATAGTCCCACTTTTAAAATCTAATATTTTTGGGATGAGAATACATGCAGGTTTTATAAATGATTTACAAAATAGACACAAGTACGTGAAACTACATTCTATGGTTGAATTATCGAAATCGAATATGCCCCTTTTTATTAAGTCTGGTAATCTAAGAATTAGGGAACAGACACCCTAATTGACGCGAATCCTAAAGATAGATCTATTGGGCCTAACAAACCCCATCCAAAGTACCGGATGCTTTAGTACTTCGAAATTTATATCATATCCGAAGGGTATCCCGGAATGATGGGGATATTCTTATATATGCATCTTGTTAATGTCGGTTACCAGGTGTTCACCATATGAATGATTTTTATCGCTATGTATGGGATGTGTATTGAAATATGAAATCTTGTGGTCTATTATTATGATTTGATATATATAGGTTAAACCTATAACTCACCAACATTTTTGTTGACGTTTTAAGCATGTTTATTCTCAGGTGATTATTAAGAGCTTCCGCTGTCGCATACTTAAATAAGGACGAGATTTGGAGTCCATGCTTGTATGATATTGTGTAAAAACTGCATTCAAGAAACTTATTTTGTTGTAACATATTTGTATTGTAAACCATTATGTAATGGTCGTGTGTAAACAGGATATTTTAGATTATCATTATTTGATAATCTACGTAAAGCTTTTTAAATCTTTATTGATGAAATAAAGGTTATGGTTTGTTTTAAAATGAATGCAGTCTTTGAAAAACGTCTCATATAGAGGTCAAAACCTCGCAACGAAATCAATTAATATGGAACGTTTTTAATCAATAAGAACGGAACATTTCAGTTGGTATCCGAGCGTTGGTCTTAGAGAACCAGAATTTTGCATTAGTGTGTCTTATCGAGTTTGTTAGGATGCATTAGTGAGTCTGGACTTCGACCGTGTTTACTTGAAAAATGATTGCTTAACAAATTTTGTTGGAAACTATATATTTTTAACATGTGAATATTATGTGATATATTAATCTCTTAACGCGTTTGATATTATGTGATAGATGTCTACCTCTAGAAAAAGTCCCATTGACTCACCTAATAATAATGAAGAGTCAAATGTAAATTGGAATGATTCGTGGACTGATTCACAAGTTCCCGAAGAGGAACCGGAAGAAGAGTCGGAACCGGAAGAAGAATCGGAACCGGAAGAAGAATCGGAACCGGATGAAGAAATAGAACCAGTGGGGAAATAATAAAATGGTTAAGTAAAAGAAAATCCTCAACCAACCGACCAAGGTTAATTATGGTCAATGGTGTTTCCGCCAAGGAAGCAAAATATTGGGAGGATTACCAATTCTCCGATGAATCGGATTCCGACGAGAATTCCGATGATGTTATAGAAATTACCCCAACTGAATTTAAAAAGGCAAAAGAAAATAATAAGGGAAAGGGCATAAAAATAGAGAAATCTAATTCCAACCCCGATGAACTTTATATGTATCGTCAACCCCCGAAGTCCTTAAGTTGTAACAATGACCCGGGAACCTCTAAACCACCAGGTTTTTCTAAACCAATGTGGAAAATGACGGCTCGTATTAGGGGAACATCATATATCCCTAGAAACTTGGCAAAACGATCCAAAACCGAAGAAGAAGAAACAAGCGAGTCGGAATAAGATAGTTGTATTCGTGTGGTGTAATATATGTAATATAGTGTGCTTATGCTTTATGATATATGTAAAAATTGCTTGTATTAATAAGTATTTTTTTTTATGAATCTAACTCTTGTCTATTTTACAGTATAAAAACACAAAATGGATAGACAACCCAATATTTTAAGAGACCTACCCGGAGACATGATTGATGAAATCTTGTCTAGAGTCGGTCAGAATTCTTCGGCACAACTATTTAAGGCGAGATCAGTTTGTAAGACATTCAAAGAACGTTCCAAGAATGCCTTGGTTTATAAAAGGCTTTCATTCGAAAGATGGGGGATATCACATTGGGAAATCCATAAGTTACGATGTGTTTACTTTGACGCATATATTGCGGGGAACCCAAATGCTATTTTACGCAATGGGTTAAGAAATTATTTTGACTCAATATATCCGAATATTGGACTTCGTGATTTAGAAAAAGCGGCTAACATGCAACATAAAGAAGCATGTTATGCTTACGGATTAGTAATGTTCGCTTCTCACCAAAGTGAGAACAAGAACATCGGGCTACAACTATTAAACAAAACGTTCCCACAGGTGACGGAGTCGGTAATTGGGGTAAGAAATGAGGTTTTTAGATTGTTACGGGACTGTTGGACATTACGTAACCCTCGTCCCTTTGACGACGTTACAACACGCTGTCTTATCAACGACCATAACGGTTATGTTCCACAAGACCAAGGATGGGAAGTAATCCTAGTAAAACCAGAATGCATGACTTGTTTCTGGACGTATGAATTACGTGTCTTTATTGCCTTCACTGAACGACTTGTGTACTAGCTAAAATTATCTTCACAACCATCTTGTATCAAATTTATTGTGTGCTATATTTCATGCTATATGTAAAATAAGCGGTAATGTAAGTTTGTAAAATATTGTGTAAAAGTTTGAACACGAAATATTATTATAATCAGTTTTTCATATAGAATTGTAGTAGTTGAATTGTATATTAGCTACTAAGTATGAACTTAACGGGTAGGTACTACCCGAATTTAAACTTATAAAACGCTAATATGAAGAAAAAGCTTTTATAAATGAGTTCATATTATGCTACGAAATACTATTAACTACTCTTAATATTCTGTATGATTAACTTGTTCCATTTGACTATTTTGAAGGAAATGGCACCGACTACTCGACACACCGTGAATATGAATGAAGAGGAATTCCGTACTTTTCTAGCTTCAAACATAGCCGCAGTACAGGCTGCGCTACATACCAACAATAACCTTGGATCTAGCAGTACAGGAAATCGTGTAGGATGCACCTATAAAGAATTCACTGCCTGCAAACCTTTGGAATTTGATGGAACCGAAGGACCGATCGGATTGAAACGGTGGACCGAGAAGGTCGAATCGGTGTTTGCCATAAGTAAGTGTACTGAAGAGGAAAAAGTGAAGTACGCTACGCATACCTTCACAGGTTCTGCGTTAACATGGTGGAATACCTATCTAGAGCAAGTGGGACAAGACGATGCGTACGCACTACCGTGGTCAGCATTCAAGCACTTGATGAACGAGAAGTACCGTCCCAGAACCGAGGTCAATAAGCTCAAGACAGAACTTAGAGGGTTACGAACCCAAGGATTTGATATTACCACGTACGAAAGACGATTCACAGAATTGTGCCTATTATGTCCGGGAGCGTTCGAAGATGAGGAAGAGAAGATCGACGCGTTTGTGAAAGGATTACAGGAAAGAATCCAAGAAGATATAAGTTCACACGAGGCCGCCTCCATACAACAGGCATGTAGAATGGCTCACAAACTAGTGAACCAGATTAAAGAAAGAATTAAAGAACAGACTGCTGAAGAGGCCAATGTGAAGCAAGTCAAAAGAAAGTGGGAGGAAAACGGTGATAAGAATCACCAATACAACAACAACAGTAATTACAACAATAATCGCAACAATTATCCCAACAATCGCAACATCAATCGCAACTACAACAAACGGCCCAACAACAACAACAACAACAGCAGCAGCAGCAACTACAATAATCATCCCAACAACAATAATAACCGCAACAACAACAACAATCAGAAGCAGCTATGCCAAAGGTGTGAAAAGTATCACTCGGGGTTCTGCAACAAATTTTGCAACAAGTGTAAAAGAAATGGTCATAGCGCGGCGAAGTGTGAGGTCTACGGACCAGGGGTTAATAGAACGAAAGGAACAAATGGTGTCGGAATGAGTAATGGCGACGCAATTAGTGTCGGAGCAAGTTATGCCAATGTAGTTTGTTATAAATGTGAAAAACCGGGCCACATTATTAGAAATTGCCCGAACTAGGAGAACACGAATGGACAAGGCCGCGGAAGAGTTTTCAATATTAATGCGGCAGAGGCACAGGAAGACCCGGAGCTTGTTACGGGTACATTTCTTATTGACAATAAATCTGCTTACGTTTTATTTGATTCGGGTGCGGATAGAAGCTATATGAGTAGAGATTTTTGTGCTAAATTAAGTTATCCATTGACGCCTTTGGATAGTAAATTTTTACTCGAATTAGCAAATGGTAAATTAATTTCAGCAGATAATATATGTCGGAATCGAGAAATTAAACTGGTTAGCGAAACATTTAAGATTGATTTGATACCAGTAGAATTAGGGAGTTTTGATGTGATAATCGGTATGGACTGGTTGAAAGAAGTGAAAGCAGGGATCGTTTGTTACAAAAATGCAATTCGCATTATACGAGAAAAAGGAAAACCCTTAATGGTGTATGGAGAAAAGGGCAACACGAAGCTACATCTTATTAGTAATTTGAAGGCACAAAAACTAATAAGAAAAGGTTGCTATGCTGTTCTAGCACACGTCGAGAAAGTACAAACTGAAAAAAAGAGCATCAATGATGTTCCCATTGCAAAAGAATTTCCCGATGTATTTCCGAAAGAATTACCGGGATTACCCCCACATCGATCCGTTGAATTTCAAATAGATCTTGTACCAGGAGCTGCACCAATAGCTCGTGCTCCTTACAGACTCGCACCCAGCGAGATTAAAGAACTACAAAGCCAATTACAAGAACTTTTAGAGCGTGGTTTCATTCGACCAAGCACATCACCGTGGGGAGCTCCTGTTTTGTTTGTCAAGAAGAAAGATGGTACATTCAGGTTGTGTATCGACTACCGAGAGTTGAACAAACTTACCATCAAGAACCGCTACCCACTACCGAGAATCGAAGACTTATTTGATCAACTACAAGGCTCGTCTGTTTATTCAAAGATTGACTTACGTTCCGGGTATCATCAAATGCGGGTGAAAGAAGATGATATTCCAAAGACTGCTTTCAGAACACGTTACGGTCATTACGAGTTTATGGTCATGCCGTTTGGTTTAACTAATGCACCAGCTATGTTCATGGACCTTATGAACCGAGTGTGTGGACCATACCTTGACAAGTTTGTCATTGTTTTCATTGATGACATACTTATTTACTCAAAGAATGACCAAGAACACGGTGAACATTTGAGAAAGGTGTTAGAAGTATTGAGGAAGGAAGAATTGTACGCTAAGTTTTCAAAGTGTGCATTTTGGTTGGAAGAAGTTCAATTCCTCGGTCACACAGTGAACAAAGAAGGTATTAAGGTGGATCTGGCAAAGATAGAAACTGTTAAAAAGTGGGAAACCCCGAAAACTTCGAAACACATACGCCAGTTTTTAGGACTAGCTGGTTACTACAGAAGGTTCATCCAAGAATTTTCCAGAATAGCAAAACCCTTGACTGCATTAACGCATAAAGGGAAGAAATTTGAATGGAATGATGAACAAGAGAAAGCATTTCAGTTATTGAAGAAAAAGCTAACTACGGCACCTATATTGTCATTGCCTGAAGGGAATGATGATTTTGTGATTTATTGTGACACATCAAAGCAAGGTCTCGGTTGTGTATTAATGCAACGAACGAAGGTGATTGCTTATGCGTCTAGACAATTAAAGATTCACGAACAAAATTATACGACGCATGATTTGGGATTAGGCGCGGTTGTTTTTGCATTAAAGACTTGGAGGCACTACTTATATGGGGTCAAAAGTATTATATATACCGACCACAAAAGTCTTCAACACATATTTAATCAGAAACAACTGAATATGAGGCAGCGTAGGTGGATTGAATTATTGAATGATTACGACTTTGAGATTCGTTACCACCCGGGGAAGGTAAATGTGTTAGCCGATGCCTTGAGCAGGAAGGACAGAGAACCCATTCGAGTAAAATCTATGAATATAATGATTCATAATAACCTTACTACTCAAATAAAGGAGGCGCAACAAGGAGTTTTAAAAGAGGGAAATTTAAAGGATGAAATACCCAAAGGATCGGAGAAGCATCTTAATATTCGGGAAGACGGAACCCGGTATAGGGCTGAAAGGATTTGGGTACCAAAATTTGGAGATATGAGAGAAATGGTACTTAGAGAAGCTCATAAAACCAGATACTCAATACATCCTGGAATGGGGAAGATGTACAAGGATCTCAAGAAACATTTTTGGTGGCCGGGTATGAAAGCCGATGTTGCTAAATACGTAGGAGAATGTTTGACGTGTTCTAAGGTCAAAGCTGAGCATCAGGAACCATCAGGTCTACTTCAACAACCCGAAATCCCGAAATGGAAATGGGAAAACATTACCATGGATTTCATCACTAAATTGCCAAGGACTGCAAGTGGTTTTGATACTATTTGGGTAATAGTTGATCGTCTCACCAAATCAGCACACTTCCTGCCAATAAGAGAAGATGACAAGATGGAGAAGTTAGCACGACTGTATTTGAAGGAAGTCGTCTCCAGACATGGAATACCAATCTCTATTATCTCTGATAGGGATGGCAGATTTATTTCAAGATTTTGGCAGACATTACAGCAAGCATTAGGAACTCGTCTAGACATGAGTACTGCCTATCATCCACAAACTGATGGGCAGAGCGAAAGGACGATACAAACGCTTGAAGACATGCTACGAGCATGTGTTATTGATTTCAGAAACAGTTGGGATTGACATCTACCGTTAGCAGAATTTTCCTACAACAACAGCTACCATTCAAGCATTGAGATGGCGCCGTTTGAAGCACTTTATGGTAAAAAGTGCAGGTCTCTGATTTGTTGGAGTGAAGTAGGGGATAGACAGATTACGGGTCCGGAGATTATACAAGAAACTACCGAGAAGATCATCCAAATTCAACAACGGTTGAAAACCGCCCAAAGTCGACAAAAGAGCTACGCTGACATTAAAAGAAAAGATATAGAATTTGAAATTGGAGAGATGGTCATGCTTAAATTTGCACCTTGGAAAGGCGTTGTTCGATTTAGTAAACGAGGGAAATTAAATCCAAGGTATATTGGACCATTCAAGATTATTGATCGTGTCGGACCAGTAGCTTACCGACTTGAGTTACCTCAACAACTCGCAGCTGTACATAACACTTTCCACGTCTCGAATTTGAAGAAATATTTTGCTAAAGAAGATCTCACTATTCCGTTAGATGAAATCCAAATCAATGAAAAACTTCAATTCATCGAAGAACCCGTCGAAATAATGGATCGTGAGGTTAAAAGACTTAAGGAAAACAAGATACCAATTGTTAAGGTTCGATGGAATGCTCGTAGAGGACCCGAGTTCACCTGGGAGCGTAAAGATCAGATGAAAAAGAAATACCCGCATCTATTTCCAGAAGATTCATCAACACCTTCAACAGCTTAAAATTTCGGGACGAAATTTATTTAACGGGTAGGTACTGTAGTGACCCGAACTTTTCCATGTTTATATATATTAATTGAGATTGATATTTACATGATTAAATGTTTCCAACATGTTAAGCAATCAAACTTTTTAAGACTTGATTAATTGAAATATGTTTCATATAGACAATTGACCACCCAAGTTGACCGGTGATTCACGAACCTTAAAACTTGTAAAAACTATATGATGACATATATATGGATATATATATAGTTAACATGATACTATTATAAGTAAACATATCATTAAGTATATTAACAATGAACTACATATGTAAAAACAAGACTACTAACTTAATGATTTTTAAACGAGACATATATGTAACGATTATCGTTGTAAAGACATTTAATGTATATATATCATATTAAGAGATATTCATACATGATAATATCATGATAATATAATAATTTAAAATCTCATTTGATATTATAAACATTGGGTTAACAACATTTAACAAGATCGTTAACCTAAAGGTTTCAAAACAACAATTACATGTAACGACTAACGATGACTTAACGACTCAGTTAAAATGTACATACATGTAGTGTTTTAATATGTATTTATAAACTTTTGAAAGACTTAAATACACTTATCAAAATACTTCTACTTAACAAAAATGCTTACAATTACATCCTCGTTCAGTTTCATCAACAATTCTACTCGTATGCACCCGTATTCGTACTCGTACAATACACAGCTTTTAGATGTATGTACTATTGGTATATACACTCCAATGATCAGCTCTTAGCAGCCCATGTGAGTCACCTAACACATGTGGGAACCATCATTTGGCAACTAGCATGAAATATCTCATAAAATTACAAAAATATGAGTAATCATTCATGACTTATTTACATGAAAACAAAATTACATATCCTTTATATCTAATCCATACACCAAAGACCAAAAACACCTACAAACACTTTCATTCTTCAATTTTCTTCATCTAATTGATCTCTCTCAAGTTCTATCTTCAAGTTCTAAGTGTTCTTCATATATTCTACAAGTTCTAGTTACATAAAATCAAGAATACTTTCAAGTTTGCTAGCTCACTTCCAATCTTGTAAGGTGATCATCCAACCTCAAGAAATCTTTGTTTCTTACAGTAGGTTATCATTCTAATACAAAGTAATAATCATATTCAAACTTTGGTTCAATTTCTATAACTATAACAATCTTATTTCAAGTGATGATCTTACTTGAACTTGTTTTCGTGTCATGATTCTGCTTCAAGAACTTCGAGCCATCCAAGGATCCGTTGAAGCTAGATCCATTTTTCTCTTTTCCAGTAGGTTTATCCAAGGAACTTAAGGTAGTAATGATGTTCATAACATCATTCGATTCATATATATAAAGCTATCTTATTCGAAGGTTTAAACTTTTAATCACTAGAACATAGTTTAGTTAATTCTAAACTTGTTCGCAAACAAAAGTTAATCCTTCTAACTTGACTTTTAAAATCAACTAAACACATGTTCTATATCTATATGATATGCTAACTTAATGATTTAAAACCTGGAAACACGAAAAACACCGTAAAACCGTATTTACGCCGTCGTAGTAACACCGCGGGCTGTTTTGGGTTAGTTAATTAAAAACTATGATAAACTTTGACTTAAAAGTTGTTATTCTGAGAAAATGATTTTTATTATGAACATGAAACTATATCCAAAAATTATGGTTAAACTCAAAGTGGAAGTATGTTTTCTAAAATGGTCATCTAGACGTCGTTCTTTCGACTGAAATGACTACCTTTACAAAAATGACTTGTAACTTATTTTTCTGACTATAAACCTATACTTTTTCTGTTTAGATTCATAAAATAGAGTTCAATATGAAACCATAGCAATTTGATTCACTCAAAACGGATTTAAAATGAAGAAGTTATGGGTAAAACAAGATTGGATAATTTTTCTCATTTTAGCTACGTGAAAATTGGTAACAAATCTATTCCAACCATAACTTAATCAACTTGTATTGTATATTATGTAATCTTGAGATACCATAGACACGTATACAATGTTTCGACCTATCATGTCGACACATCTATATATATTTCGGAACAACCATAGACACTCTATATGTGAATGTTGGAGTTAGCTATACAGGGTTGAGGTTGATTCCAAAATATATATAGTTTGAGTTGTGATCAATACTGAGATACGTATACACTGGGTCGTTGATTGATTCAAGATAATATTTATTGATTTATTTCTGTACATCTAACTGTGGACAACTAGTTGTAGGTTACTAACGAGGACAGCTGACTTAATAAACTTAAAACATCAAAATATATTAAAAGTGTTGTAAATATATTTTGAACATACTTTGATATATATGTATATATTGTTATAGGTTCGTGAATCAACCAGTGGCCAAGTCTTACTTCCCGACGAAGTAAAAATCTGTGAAAGTGAGTTATAGTCCCACTTTTAAAATCTAATATTTTTGGGATGAGAATACATGCAGGTTTTATAAATGATTTACAAAATAGACACAAGTACGTGAAACTACATTCTATGGTTGAATTATCGAAATCGAATATGCCCCTTTTTATTAAGTCTGGTAATCTAAGAATTAGGGAACAGACACCCTAATTGACGCGAATCCTAAAGATAGATCTATTGGGCCTAACAAACCCCATCCAAAGTACCGGATGCTTTAGTACTTCGAAATTTATATCATATCCGAAGGGTGTCCCGGAATGATGGGGATATTCTTATATATGCATCTTGTTAATGTCGGTTACCAGGTGTTCACCATATGAATGATTTTTATCGCTATGTATGGGATGTGTATTGAAATATGAAATCTTGTGGTCTATTATTATGATTTGATATATATAGGTTAAACCTATAACGCACCAACATTTTTGTTGACGTTTTAAGCATGTTTATTCTCAGGTGATTATTAAGAGCTTCCGCTGTCGCATACTTAAATAAGGACGAGATTTGGAGTCCATGCTTGTATGATATTGTGTAAAAACTGCATTTAAGAAACTTATTTTGTTGTAACATATTTGTATTGTAAACCATTATGTAATGGTCGTGTGTAAACAGGATATTTTAGATTATCATTATTTGATAATCTACGTAAAGCTTTTTAAATCTTTATTGATGAAATAAAGGTTATGGTTTGTTTTAAAATGAATGCAGTCTTTGAAAAACGTCTCATATAGAGGTCAAAACCTCGCAACGAAATCAATTAATATGGAACGTTTTTAATCAATAAGAACGGGACATTTCAGTATGCACAACATGCTGAATGTTGCAGCTGACGAAGAAGGATTTGGGTCGGCTGTCTCGATTCATTTTTGTGCTCCTATCTCCGGTAATCATCTTTGATTATTGTTTTCCTCCTGTCGCATACTCACATTAATGTTGCATGTTTTTCGGTAACAATCACAGGCTCCTCGAATGATTATGATTATGTTGTATGTTTTAAAGTAATAATAGATTATGTTGTATGTTTTAAAGTAATAGTCGATTTTAATAAAGGAATTTAGAGTAAAATGTTCAATTTCTTCTTAATACGGATATATATTCGAAATTGATTGTATGTATTGGTGTGAGATTTTATTAGTGACCTTCTCTGTTGTATTTTTTTTAGTAGGTTAACGGGGAGATTTAACAACCGTATACGAAAACTATAGTCTCATAAGTATCATACTGAAAGTGAGTGTGAAGTGATTCGTTCATTGTGTAACTTCCTTTCGTAGTCATAAGTTTGATACTTAAGTGACTGTCAAGTCATTTCTACGCTTCCCAAAACTTTATTGCCTACTTGACAATCAATGACTGTCAAGTTCCATTACAGCTTTTACAATGACCTATACTTGATGATTCTATGCATACAAAGAAGCTCATGAATATTTTATATTAGCTTTTGGTGGATTGTGGATTGTGATCATGTATCAATAATTTGTATCAATAATTTGATACTATGATTTGTGACTGTTTTGAATTTTGTAATGCATATAACCCTCATTGTCTTTCAAGAAACTTTAATGAACGTGCTTTCTATCTATATAAATGTTTAGCACAATCCTTACTAAAACTTAAATGCATTGGTTGAATGAAAAATATTGTTTGTTTTATTATCAAGTATGATGTCTTATATTAATGTGGCTTCGATAATGTTGATAAGTTCGTTTTGATTTTATACTTAGTCTTATTAGGGCCCACCGTGCAATGCACGGGCACTTAAAGGCTAGTGTATATATATATATATATATATATATATATATATATATATATATATATATATGAATGAAAAATATTGTTTGTTTTATTATCAAGTATGATGTCTTATATTAATGTGGCTTCGATAATGTTGATAAGTTCGTTTTGATTTTATACTTAGTCTTATTAGGGCCCACCGTGCAATGCACGGGCACTTAAAGGCTAGTGTATATATATATATATATATATATATATATATATATATATATATATATATATATATATATATATATATATATATATATATATATATTTCTTACTGCGTAAATAAAACACAATGATAAATTACAAACCCACTTCATTTTTCTTCTACTTTATATTTCTCCTTCATCTTCAACAAGTCACCAACGGCCACCTTCATCCACTCGCCATCACAAACCATTACAACTCTCACCACCTTCTTATTGTTTATAGTTAAGCCAAGAGACCATTTCAACTATCACCCATCTTTCTCTCTTTCTCTACTTCTTATTTCCTTCTTGTTTCATTGAAAACCCGTTACCACCTTGGTGACTCTTGATCGACAACTATCATTGCCACCTAAACCATTTACCACTGCTATTTCTTTTCATTGAGCCACAACTACCTTAAACCCATGATCCATCACCACTAACCTCACGTTTCTGCTTATATGTAAACCACCATCCGTCACCCTTCTCTCTCCCTCTCCTCATCATCTGAAGAACGCCAACCATCTAACAACACTCCCCACCTTCACACTTTAAAACCGCCATCGTCACCATTGTGAAGTTAACACCACTAAGAACCTTTCATCACCGTAAACCACCACAGCCCAACCACCATCAACCGCCACTCTCTCTATCTCCTCCTCCTCTCTCTCATATAACTTTCTAGTTGAACTCACTACAAAAACCTATTTAATTGTGCTGCTATTTTCTGAACCTAATTACGTGAAACCACCGTACACCACATCTTCACCCCAGACTTCATCACTCATCGAACCTGCTGTAGCACTCCAACCATCTACAGATTGCTACCCGTTCTTGTATTTCAGTTCAAAACAAAACCATTAAAAACCTACAATTGTTGCCACTACCTTCGTGTTCACAACTGAAGATTTACAATGTTGTAGGCTTTAAATCTAAGGTGAAGTAAATGATGATATCCATTGGGATTATAGTTAGTGGGATGATAAAATATTAGTGGGGACAATATATGAAAATGAATTTTAGTGTGATTAGTCTAATGAGCTGGAACTTGTTAAGCATGATTGGGCCGTAAGGATCTAATCATTTTATCTGGGTTTATTAATTTGCTAAATGGGCTTCAAAGTATGTAACATGTTGGGCCGAGTTTCAAAATTCGTTTTCTTTTGGGCCGGAACAAACCCATTTCATTTGAAGAAGAAGGGAAATAAACGGGTTATATATTTATTTCTGTATTATAAAACGGATATGAACATGTGAAGGGATGGTTAGAGGGGTATTCGGGTTAGCGTGAGGTCGAGGGTTCGAGTCCGGGCAGTGGCGTTTTATTTTTAAAGCTCCTTTCTTCAAAGGTTGTACACTTTTATTATCATTAATATTATTATTATTATTATTATTACTATTACTATTATATAAGTATTATTAGTATTATTATTATTATTATTATTATTATTATTATTATTATTATTATCATTAATATTATTATTAACATTAATATTATTGTTATCATTAGTATTATTATTATCATTATTAGAAAAATTAGCATTTTTTATTAAAATTATCATTTCAATTAAAATTGACATTTTTATTAAAACTATCATTATTATTAAAAATTCTAACATTATTATTATTATTATCATTAACATGATGTACATATATTTTCACTATCATTATATCTATTAACGTTATTATTATTATTATTATTATTATTATTATTATTATTATTATTATCATTTTTAACATTAATATTATTATTATTATCATTATTGATTATTACTAAAGTTACTAATCGTATTATTATTTTCATTACAATAGATATAATTTATAATTATTACATATATCATAAAACTATCTAATTTACTATTTTAACATAAAAGTAACATATATAGATATATATAACATGTAAAAATCACAAATACATTATAATAAATAATATATTATAAAATTAATATATATATATATATATATATATATATATATATATATATATATATATATATATATATATATATATATATATATATATATATATATATATATATATATATATATATATATATGTAACTGATATAGGTTCATGAATCCAAGGCCAACCCTGCATTGTTTAGTATCGTCTATTTTTACTACAAAATATCGTATTGTGAGTTCATTTACTCCCTTTTACTCTTTACATTTTTGAGAATGAGAATATATGCGCTGTTTTTACAACTGCTTTACTAAATGCCTTTGAAATCTATATTTTTAAAATGTTTGACGAGATAGACACAAGCAAAACATTCCTCGAATGAATTATTATACAGACAGAAGTTCTGTGGATTATTATTGAATTAGTTGGACGTGATAATTGCCACTAATTGTTGTGAATATTTTCTCCTGATTATTATTGCTTGGTAACCTAAGAATAAGAATCGGGTATGGCCCTAATTCACGCGAATCCTAAAGGTACCTACCGGGTTTAACACCCCCACCCAGAATGTTCACTAGACGGAAGAGCTAGTGGGCGTGGTGTTTAGTACTTCGAAGTTTATATATTATACAGACGAGATGTTCTATTTTGGGGATATTATTGATGCGCATTATATGTTAAGGTCGGTTACCATGTTGAGTAATGAAATCAAAATGAATGATATGTATTGAGAGAATGATTTTTATACACAGGTTATGTGTTTTAGTTTTGTGCACGAGATATGTGCACCATTATTTAAAAATCGTGAGGCAACCTACGGAGGAGAAAAGGATACGAACCTACTCTGCTAAGCATTATAAAAAATGGTTTCGTACACGAGACAGGTGTACTGTATTTGAATCTTGTGGTCTATCAAAATGATGAATTTTATTGTTTACGATAAACGTATAAACTCACCAACCTTTTGGTTGACACTTTAAAGCATGTTTATTCTCAGGTATGAAAGAAATCTTCTGCTGTGCATTTGCTCATTTTAGAGATATTACTTGGAGTCATTCATGACATATTTCAAAAGACATTGCATTCAAATCGTTGAGTTCATCAAGATTATTATTAAGTCAATTATAGTTTGATATATTATGAAACGGTATGCATGCCTTCAACTTTTAATGTAATGAAAGTTTGTCTTTTTAAAAATGAATGCAATGTTTGTAAAATGTATCATATAGAGGTCAAGTACCTCGCGATGTAACCAAATGTAATGTATTCGTCCAGATGGATTAGGATGGGTCATTAAAGTTGGTATCAGAGTGGTGGTCTTAGCGAACCAGGTCTTGCATTAGTGTGTCTAATTGATAGATATTAAGATGCATTAATGAGTCTGGACTTCGACCATGTCTGCATGTTAAAAGTTTTGCTTATCATTTTTGTCAGAAATTACCTGCTTATCATTCTTAGTCTAGACACGTCTTACTGCATTGATTGCATGAATAGTGTATAGACAAAATTTATATCTTAGCGTATCTGCTAATTCACATCTTAGCATATCTGTTACTATAAACTTTGCCTGTCATATTCCGTAAATTTCTCCGTAAGCTACGAAATCTTTTGCTCTATATATAGATATTCTATGTAATTAGAAAACCATCCGATAGCTGAAAATCATTTCATATCGAACAATCCTTTATTCAATCGTACGAAATGGAACTCGCCACTAGATCAAGTCCCTCGGATTCTGATATGGATTTTCACTCGAGCTCCGAAAGTAGTGTGACTGGAATGGATCAACCAATTAGCCATCATCTATTCTGGATGAATTGGGAATGGGTTCGTAGTCTACTAAATCATTGGAGACAAGAAGAAGGTGATCCCTTCCACTCATCACATTGCCCTCTTGGTGAAGAACCTGAAGCACTTACCGGCAAACCTGTCCGTAATACCATTTTCTCTCTCATTTCCAGAGTATCTTGTCATGATTATATACTATCTCAAATTCTAAACCTTATTCATCCGCTCGTTTCAATCGCCAATCATCCCGGAGTAATCGAAGAAATCAACGAGCTTCGCGCCCAAATAATGATTTTTGGAGAGAATATAGTGCAAAACCAACCAGCTTCAGCAACATAACCAGTATCAACAGTACCATCAACATCAACACCAACAGTACCATTACCACCAACAACAACATCCGCATCCCACACCTCGACATCAACATCTGTACCTCGAGCATCAACGTCATATGCACCATAGATAACAAGGAGTACCAACAAAAACAACCGATGAAGTATTAATCTATAACATCATTGGAGAAACATTCTGTAGCGATTATGTAATCTCCAAAGTCTTAGAGATTATTTATTCTAGCTCAAACCGAAAAGCAAATGAGATTAATATCATATTAACTCATTAAATCCATGATTACATCTGAAGAAAATATATATGTATAAATGTTTTCATGAAGATTGTAATTAAAAAAATTTTCGTACAAACTGTTAATGGTGAAAATATTTTACCAGGTAGGTAATACCCGAGGAATATTTTGATTTCACATTAATAAGTTACACTGTACATCCTTTCAAATCTGATTCAACAGTCATTTACTATCCTACTTACATCCACCGATATACGTATCCATTCACCGCAGAATAACCATTTTCATTCAATTTCATATTTGAATTTTGACCTATCAGAATTCAACAAGTGGCATAATGAAGAAAACATCGGACAAAAATAAAATTTATTATAAACAAATAAATTAACTATGAGAAATTTTGTTAAGAATCCACGCTAACAAAATCCTAGCTAACTGTTCCTAGCTAACTGTTAATTCCTTATTACATTTATTTATCGCAATTTTAATTCTCGTAATTTTATTTATCGTCATTTAATTTCTGTTATTTATTTTACGCACTTTATTTATCATCATTTAAATACTGTTACTTACGCATTTTAAATATTGGGACACGTATACAAGGTTTTGACATATCATATCGACGCATCTATATATATTATTTGGAATAACCATATACACTTTATATGCGGTAATGTTTGAGTTAGCTATATAGGGTTGAGGTTGATTCTAAAATAATATATATACTTTGAGTTTGATCGAGTTTGAGACATGTATACAATGGGTCACGATACGTATTAATTAATTCGAATATTATATATATGAATTATTGAATTACTAACTGTGGACTACTAATTGTGGACTACCAACATTGGACAATTAAAATGAATTAAAAAAATTGATTATAACATATGAAACTAAACATTTCTTCAAGTTTTCCACTTGATTTCATCTTAATACTCATTTGTATCTCGACGATTACAATCTGCCTTAAAACCTTTCATGATTCTTGAAAACACCTCAATCGGGAGAATGAACCAACCGCACTTCATCTACGGAAGGAAAGATTTATGCATATAGCTATACACCTGAAAACACTCGGAATCTGAGTAAACATTTAACACATATCTGTGCTAGCTCCTTTGGTATTGTTATTACCAAAAATAACTTTATAATCTTTTTTTTAAGTTAGCCAATTTTGTCACAGCTCCATTAAATCAAGTTCGACTTTCATTCGAATTAGCCTTATTATAACCTCGTTATATAAGTTTGCCTTTCGTCATCATTTCCGGGGAACCGTTTATATTCCATCACATTAGCAGAAAACTTACCAGTAACTTCATTACTCTTTGACTGAGATCTCTCAGAAAAATCACTATATTTATTCATTGAAACCCTATCATATACTCATCCGCATCTTGTAACGAGAACTGTCATACCAATTACCGGGAATCAACAATCAGTACTTTGAAAACTCACAGCATATCTACATCAACAGTTATATGTATAACATTTATCTCTTAGAATTATGATCTTTCATTCTGAAATTCTGAAAAGCACTCAGTCTACAAATCAATACCTTGAATGTTGAAAAAGCTGAATGAAGCAGTAGAAACTGTAGACAACCGTAATCGACCTTAACCATCGGAAGTTTGATGATAAAGAATAGTATGTTGGCAAAAGAATAGTGGAAACTGGAAAACGGATTGAGCAAACCATGAAGGAGGCTGTGGATAAATCACAAAGACTAAACCTGCCTTCAAAGAATCCAAATGATCCAGTATCTGCTGAAATCATTAACGAATACCTTGCTCCTGACTCTACACTTTTTCAGACAAATTCTTTCATCGTCCTCTGTTATTAGAAATTCTAAGATGTCATCGTAACTTTCGTTATAAATATCTTCGATATTTCTGAAGATATCTTCAAAACTATTTTTATCTGAAATCATTTATTTCTTCGCGATATCAGTGTTATATTATAAAGGAAATTGTTTAGTTTTTATATTCTGTAAACCTTCAAGCTTAAATTATGAATGATTTTGAAGTAGTGTTGGGAACTGAAGCATGAGTTAGTATAATATAATGACACTTGATCAACGTGACTATATTACAGTAAGTCATGCTAAGTTTCTAATGAAACGTGATGATTCACAGACTATAACGTCATCATGTGCCATGTTACACGACTCTTACATTCTACCTAATCTCCAAGCATATCAAGAACATAATTTCTTGATAGCTCTATCTTTTCTCTTAAATTCTTGTAATTTAACAAATCAGATCGTGCTATTACAATCTCTCTCTTAGAACATTAGTCATGTTCATTCAAAATTTCATACTATGAATTCTGGACCATTATTCGCTTGATTTAAAGACGAGAAGAGAAAATAGAAGTATAGAACTCTAAAATATAAAGGAAACGAAGGGAGTAGATTTATAGTGAAATATCCGACAGAGAAATCGAAATAGCTTATTGCATTTAACCAAAGAAGATCTTAATTTCCTTCTTTATCAAAGAATCAAATCTTATTACTAAGATTTTCTCTAAATCTCTTGAATTCTGGAAATCAACCGTGACTACGTCACTGGTTAAGTCAAATCTTCATTTACTCATTTTCACTCTTTTGTGATAGCTTCACTCGTACGCTTTGAGTAATCGAATTATTTTATCAAAATTACTCAATGTTGATAAAACTCTATTTATCAACTCATTTTCATCATGAATACATTTTTATTGTTAGCCATGACGACCTTGATCAAATTTCGGGGACAAAATTTCTTTAACGGGTAGGTACTGTGACGACACGGAAATCTCCGACCAAATTTAAACTTAATCTTTATATGATTCCGACATGATAAGCAAAGTCTGTAAGGTTGAGTCTCAAAAAAAAAGTTTGAACTGTTTCATATATTCAATTGACCTTCGACTGCTCTCGACGATTCACGAACAATTAATTGTAAATAGATTTCTGTGTATTTAAATATATATGCATATATAAATATAATAATTTGGAAATATAACTTTAAATATTATATGTTGCTGTATTAAAAATTAATTATGTAAAATAAAATAAAAATATGATATTATGATAACTATTATTTAAATCATATCTATATATATATATAAATAAAGTAGATTAAATATATATTTTGTGATTTCGAATCTATTTAGTGAACGACGGTGACACTTATTTATTATTCGATCAATATTAAACAAGTTAAAATCGAACTTATGTGATTCTAAAATAAACAATGATCCGAAAATGAGTTTTACAAATTTTAGACTTATTAAGAATGTATATAGGAACTATTTATTGAATTTCAAATTTTTTTATATTTTACTTGGGTTGGGAGTGAACAATTAATGTAATTTTTATTTAATAGTTAATGACCAAATTTTATACCATAATGACTAGAATAAATAAATGAACTTAATTTAAAAATTTAGGATTTTTCTGAAAGACTTTTATCCGCCACTAATTATCAACAGGATATGAAATAGTAGTCCGTGAAAACTATCGGTAGAAGGAGCCAAGAGGTGTGGCTGCTAAACTATTTGAGTGCATGTAATAATTCATTTGATTGCATATTATAATTTTATTATTATTATATTACATATCATTCAACTTATATATATATATATATATATATATATATATATATATATATATATATATATATATATATATATATATATATATATATATATATATATATATATATATATATATATATATATATATATATATATATATATATATTTGCTTACTGCGTAAATAAAACACAATGATAAATTACAAACCCACTTCATTTTTCTTCTACTTTATATTTCTCCTTCATCTTCAACAAGTCACCAACGACCACCTTCATCCAATAGCCATCACTGAAAAACCATTACAACTCTCACCACCTTCTTATTGTTTATACTTAAGCCAAGAGACCATTTCAACTATCACCCATCTTTCTCTCTTTCTCTACTTCTTATTTCCTTCCTGTTTCATTGAAAACCCGTCACCACCTTGGTGACTCTTGATCGACAACTATGATCGCCACCCAAACCATTTACCACTGCTATTTCTTTTCATTGAGCTACAACCACCTTAAACCCATGAACCATTACCACTAACCTCACGTTTCTACTTATATGTAAACCACCATCCGCCACCCTTCTCTCTCCCTCTCCTCCTCGTCTGAAGAACGCCAACCATCAAACAACACTCCCCACCTTCATACTTTAAAACCTCCATAGTCACCATCATGAATTTAACACCACCAAGAACCTTTCATCACCATGAACCACCACAGCCCAACCACCATCAACTGCCACTCTCTTTCTCCTCCTCTCTCTCATATAACTTTCTTGTTGAACTCACTACAAAACCCCATTTAATTATGCTGCTATTTTCTGAACCTAATTACGTGAAACCACCGTACATCACATCTTCACCCCAGACTTCATCACTCATCGAACCTGCTGTAGCACTCCAACCGTCGACAGACTGCTACCCGTTCCTGTATTTTAGCTCAAAACAAAACCATTAAAAACCTACAATTGTTGCCACTACCTTCGTGTTCACAACTGAAGATTTACAATGTTGTAGGCTTTTGAAATTCTAATCTGAAGTAAATGACGATATCCATTGGGATTATGGTTAGTGGGATGATAAAATATGGGTGGGGACAATATATGAAAATGAATTTTAGTGTGATTAGTCTAATGAGCTGGAACTTGTTAAGCATGATTGGGCCGTAAGGATCTAATCATTTTACCTGGGTTTATTAATTTGCTAAATGGGCTTCAAAGTATGTAACATGTTGGGCCGAGTTTCAAAATTCGTTTTCTTTTGGGCCGAAACAAACCCAGTTCATTTGAAGAAGAAGGGAAATAAACGGGTTATATATTTATGTCTGTATTATAAAACAGATATGAACGTGTGGAGGGATGGTTAGAGGGGTATTCGGGTTAGCGTGAGGTCGAGAGTTCGAGTCCGGGCAGTAGCATTTTATTTTTAAAGCTCCTTTCTTCAAATGTTGTACACTTTTATTATCATTAATATTATTATTATTATTACTATTATATAAGTATTATTAGTATTAGTATTATTATTATTATTATCATTAATATTATTATTAACATTAATATTATTATTATCATTAGTATTATTATTGTCATTATTAGAAAAATTAGCATTTTTATTAAAATTATCATTTCAATTAAAATTGATATTTTTATTAAAACTATCATTATTATTAAAAATTTTAACATTATTATTATTATTATTATCATTAACATGATGTACATATATTTTCACTAGCATTATATCTATTATTATTATTATTACTACTACTATTATTATTATTATTATTATTATTATTATTACTATTATTATTATTATTATTATTATTATTATTATTATTATTATTATTATTATTATTATTATTATTATTATTATTATTATTATTATAATCATAAAACTATCTAATTTACTATTTTAATATAAAGTAACATATATAGATATATATATAACATGTGAAAATAACAAATACATTATAATAAATAATATATTATAAAATTAATATATATATATATATATATATATATATATATATATATACTGGATTGATTATTATTGCATGTTAATTATACGTTTTAATATATATAACTGATATAGGTTCGTGAATCCAAGGCCAACCCTGCATTGTTCAGTATTGTTGTATGCATATTTTTACAACAAAATATCGTATTGTGAATTCATTTACTTTCTTTTACTCTTTACATTTTTGGGACTGAGAATACATGCGCTGTTTTTACAACTGCTTTACTAAATGTGTCATAACCCGTCCTTAACCATAAGAACGTGTTAGATAACGTATGATTTCATTGCGAGGTATTGACCTCTATATGCGACATTTTTAAAAGAACAACTTCATATATTTTACATTACAAACCATAATTCTTATTTTGATACAAGCTTTAGAAAAAATAAAGATGATTATCGTTTAGCGATAATCTTAGACTTACAAACTTTACAAATGATGATAACAACACGATTTCTAGCATATTTTACAATACAAATCCTCGGATATGCAGTTTTATTTTTGACACAAATATGAGTACGCAAGATCCTGCTTAAATTCAACATGTTGCAGCGGAAGCTTCTAATTATCACCTGAGAATAGACATGCTTAAAACGTCAACATAAAGTTGGTGAGATATAGGTGTAATGCCGGCAGCAATATATATATATAGACCACAAGATTTCATATATAAACGTTTTAATAAAAATATTCTAAGTGGTTGAGCACTTGGTAACCATACTTAACATTTAATCACGTCGCATATTCCCTTTATTATGAAATCTTACTACACCGTACCAAGTGTAGTCACAAAACGAAGTACTGTGCAACCGTTGAATACTGGTCGTCCAGTCCGGTTGGGGTTGTCAGGCCCGATAGATCTATCAACAGGATTCGCGTTTACAATACCGCTGTAAATAACAGTTACCAAGCTACAGGGAAGTATGCCAGTGGTACAACCCAACGTAGAATATATTTTTCAGTTACTTGTGTCCATAACGTAAAACATAAAATACATGTATTCTCATCCCGAAATACTTAGAGTTTAAAAGTGGGACTATATACTCACTTTTGTCTTGAAGATATGTAATTTTGACTTGGTCTCCGATTGATATCACGAACCTATCCATATATAATATATCAATACCTTTTCTTTTTAAACAAACGTCACATATATATACTTATAATACTTTTAATACTTTTAATAATTTCTTAGTCCGTAGTTAGCAGTTCGATGTTAGTAATTCAATTTTAATGGTTCATTTTTAGGTGTTTAATAAACCCCCAATGAAATAAATAAAACCCCCATCGAATATGTATTGGTCGAGATTAATCTTGACCCACGGTACCGGTGTTGTCAAATGACGTGTTGCGTACATAAAGTACCGGTGTTGTCAAATGACGTGTTGCGTACAATCATGGGATCTTATGATTAATCTTCTCGTATTGTTTACGGGTGATCCTGAACCATATAAAATTAAATTATGAGTACATATATATAAAATATCATGTTATTTTAAAAAGATGTGATTTATTTAATTTTCTCCAATTATTTTCGTAGCTAAACTAGTCTTAGATATCCGATCTCGTTTTGGTCATAGTTTCTTCGTTACAACTCCGTTTTCGTTGATTCAACTTGCCACTTCCTTGGATCGAGTCCCTCTTTAAGACTATGAACTGTAAATACCTTAGTTTGTATTCGAAATCACAGGTCAAAGGTCAAACTTTGGTGAAACTTATGAAGTTAATCATTTTTGTTACAAAAATATCATTTAATGACCATTTTTCTAAAAACACTTATACTTTGAATTAAATCATGAAATTTTTATGTGTTAACATATTCATAAGAAATATCATTTTTCCAGAATATAAACCTCCAATTCAAAGTTCAAGATGGTTTTTAATTATCCAACCCCAAACAGCCCCCGGTTGCACTCCGACGTCGTAAAAACAGTTTTTAAGGTGTTCTTTGAAAAACCAAGTTATACCTTGTCAAATTAGCATATATTTATGTTATATTACAGGTCTTGAAGTATTTTAAAAGTTAAGTTAGAAGGATCTATTTAGTTTGCAAACAAGTTTGAAAACATTCAAACTATGTTCTTGTTGTAAAAATTTTATACCACAAAATAAGATAGCTATATATATATGAATCGAATAAGGTTATGAACAAAGTTACTACCTCAAGTTACTTGGACAAGATTGCTGTAAAAGAGGAGTAAGACCTAGAACCAAAAGAGTGATGGAGTTGGATGAAAGATTGGAAGTAAACTTGTGTTCTTGAAAGGATTCTTGAAGTGTTTTTGTAAGGTTTTTCTTATGGTGTTTAAGTGATGTTTTTATGGCTAGATCTTCATGGATACTAGCTGAATGGTTATGGAGTTTCTTAAGAGTGTGTTTTTGGTTAAAGAAATGATGTAATAAAATTTGAAAATGGAAGATGTATTTAAGGCCATAAAAACATGATTAATGGAAAAACATGGACAAAATTTCATGTTGTATTTTTATGTAATTAGTCATACTAAACATCAAAAGTAGTTACCTTATACATAAGGCATGAACAAGAGAGTTACCTTATACATAAGGCATGAACAAGGGCTGGTTGGTGGTGATTTGATGTGTATATACCAATAGTAAATACGTATAGAAGCTAGGTATGATACGAGTACATATACTCTAGATATACGTATAGAAAATCTTGTGAAAAATGGAATGAGAATTCAAATATAGCTATCTTTTGTGAATATACTTATATTGTTTTATGTATTTAAGTCTTTAAAAGTGATTAAATACATTACATATACGATATATGTATAAACATTATATGTTATAAGTATTTATGTCAAATAACGTTACGTATGGTTATCGTTTTGAAAACTTAAGTTAGTAGTTTCAAAATATACTTATAACTTATTGTTATTAATACAAAATGAGATATTAAAACATCCTTAGATCATGTTAAATATGTATATATACATATATATACACAAACGTATAATTATCATATGTTATATAGTTCGTGATATCATCGGTCAAACTAGACGGTCAAACGTTGTGTAAAACTCATTTCAAAAACATAAGTCTCAACAATTTGGATTGCTTACCATGTTGGTAAGGTTTAATTTATGTAAATATTAATCTTATAAGTATAGAACGATCGAAAAAGTGCGGGTCATTACAGTACCTACCCGTTAAATAAATTTCGTCCCGAAATTTTAAAATTGTACCTATTTTGCGTCATCGGGAAACAAGTGTGGATACTTTTGTTTCATTTGATCCTCTCATTCCCAAGTAAACTCGGGACCCCTTCGAGCATTCCAACGAACCTTAACGATCGGTATGTTGCTCTGCTTGAGCCGTTTAACTTCACGATCCATGATTTCGATTGGTTCTTCGATGAATTGTAGTTTCTCGTCGACATGGATTTCTTCAAGAGGAATGGTGAGGTCTTCCTTTGCAAGACACTTCTTAAGGTTTGAGACGTGAAAGGTATTATTTACTCCGGCGAGTTGTTGCGGTAACTCGAGTCGATAAGCTACCGGTCCAATGCGTTCGATAATCTTGAACGGGCCTACATATCTTGGGTTCAGTTTACCCCTTTTTCCGAAGCGTATTACACCTTTCCACGGTGACACCTTTAACATAACCATGTCCCCAATCTGAAACTCTAATGGTTTTCTTCGGACATCGGCGTAGCTCTTTTGGCGACTACGGGCCGTTCTCAATCTCTCCTTGATTTGTACTATCTTTTCAGTAGTTTCATGTATGATCTCGGGACCAGTTAATTGTCGATCTCCTACTTCATTCCAACAGATAGGAGATCTACACTTCCTTCCATACAGTGCTTCGAATGGTGCAGCTTTAATGCTCGCATGATAACTATTATTATACGAGAATTCTGCTAATGGTAAATACTTATCCCATCCGTTTCCAAAATCGATCACACATGCCCTGAGCATGTCTTCAAGAGTCTGAATTGTTCTTTCACTCTGCCCGTCAGTTTGCGGATGATATGCGGTGCTCATATCTAAACGAGTTCCTAGGGCCTCTTGTAGTGATTGCCAGAACTTTGATGTAAATCTACTATCCCGATCGGATATAATGGAAATAGGTATTCCATGCCTTGAAACTATTTCCTTTATATATAATCGTAATAATTTCTCCATTCTATCTGTTTCCTTTATAGGCAAGAAATGTGCAGATTTGGTAAGACGATCAACAATTACCCAAATGGTGTCATATCCCCAGGCAGTCTTTGGTAACTTCGTGATGAAATCCATGGTAATACCATCCCATTTCCATTCTGGGATTTCTGGTTGTTGAAGTAACCCTGACGGCTTCTGGTGTTCTGCTTTGACTTTGGAACAAGTTAAACACTCCCCAACATATGTTGCAACGTCTGTCTTTAAATTAGGCCAACAATAATGTGTCTTAAGATCTTGGTACATCTTTCCAACTCCAGGATGTATCGAATATCTTGTCTTATGTGCCTCGTTCAATATCAACTTCCTTAATCCACCCAACTTCGGTACCCAAATACGATTTGCAAAATATCGAATTCCATCTTCCCGCATAACGAGTTGCTTCTCATACTTCTTCATTATTTCATTTCTTATGTTTTCTTTAGTAAGTGCTTCTCGTTGAACTTCTTTGATTTGTGAGTTGAGATTCATGCGAATTTTTATGTTCATCGCTCGTACTCGAATTGGTTCTCGTTCCTTTCTGCTTAATGCGTCAGCCACCACATTCGCTTTCCCGGGATGATAACGAATTTCACAATCATAGTCGTTTATTAACTCGACCCACCTACGTTGCCTCATGTTCAGCTGTTTCTGATCAAAAATATGTTGAAGGCTTTTATGATCAGTAAACACAGTGCATTTAACCCCATACAAGTAGTGTCTCCATATCTTCAATGCAAACACGACTGCTCCCAGTTCTAGATCATGCGTCGTATAATTCCGCTCGTGAATCTTCAATTGTCGGGATGCGTATGCAATAACTTTCTTCCGTTGCATAAGAACGCAACCAAAACCTTGTCGCGAAGCGTCACAATATATTTCAAAATCATCGTTCCCTTCAGGTAACGATAAAATAGGCGCCGTAGTTAACTTCTTCTTTAGTATTTGAAATGCACTCTCCTGCTCAGAGGTCCATTCATACTTCTTCCCTTTTTGCGTTAACGTTGTCAACGGCTTAGCTATTCGGGAAAAATCTTGAATAAACCTTCTATAATAACCGGCTAAACCCAAAAATTGGCGTATCTGCGTTGGTGTCTTAGGAGTCTCCCATTTTTCAATGGCTTCAATTTTTGCTGGATCTACCTGAATTCCTTTGCTACTAACAACGTGGCCAAGAAATTGCACTTCTTTCAACCAGAAAGCACATTTAGAAAATTTAGCATATAGCTGTTCTTTTCTCAACAACTCTAATATCAACCTTAAATGCTGTTCATGCTCTTGCTCACTCTTGGAATAGATAAGAATATCATCAATGAAAACGATAACAAACTTATCTAAATATGGACTACAAACTCGATTCATGAGGTCCATGAATACAGCTGGCGCATTCGTCAATCCAAACGGCATGACCAAAAATTCGTAATGACCATAACGTGTCCGAAAAGCAGTTTTCGGAATGTCCTCTTCTTTGACACGTAATTGATGATAACCCGATCTTAGGTCGATTTTCGAATAAACACATGATCCTTGCAGTTGATCAAATAAGTCATCAATTCTCGGTAGTGGATACCGATTCTTGATAGTTAACTTATTTAATTCACGATAATCTATACACATCCTAAAAGATCCATCTTTCTTCTTAACAAACAAAATTGGAGCTCCCCACGGTGAAGTGCTTGGTCGTATGAATCCACGGTCTAGTAATTCTTTTAACTGACTTTGAAGTTCTTTTAATTCAGACGGTGCAAGTCTATATGGAGCACGAGCCACTGGTGCAGCTCCTGGTACTAAATCTATTTGAAATTCTACAGATCTAAATGGAGGTAATCCCGGCAACTCTTCCGGAAATACTTCAGGAAAATCTCTTGCCACAGGCACGTCATTAATGCACTTCTCTTTTTCTTTCTTTTCGACTTTATTAACATGTGCTAAGATAGCATAGCACCCTTTCTTCAAGCACTTTTGAGCTTTCAAATAACTAATGAGTTTTAGCTTTGAGTTACCCTTCTCTCCATAAATCATTACTGGCGTTTTATTCTTACGAGGAATGCGAATTGCCTTCTTGGCGCACACAACTTCAGCTCCTATTTTGGACATCCAGTCCATGCCGACTATTACATCAAAACTTCCTAATTCTACGGGTATCAAATCAATCTTAAATGTTTCTCCGGCTAAATTTATTTTACAATCACGGCAAATTTTATCGGCTTTAATTAATTTACCATTAGCTAACTCAATCATGTACTTAGCATCTAGAGGTAATGATGAACAATTCAATTTAGCGTGAAAGTCTCTACACACGTAACTTCTATCAGCACCAGTATCAAATATAATAGATGCGGATAAGTTATTAATGGTAAACGTACCCGTAACAAGCTCCGGGTCTTCACACGCCTCTCTAGCATTAATAACAAATGCTCTCCCTCGTGCAGGTCCGATATTCTTCTCTGGATTCGGGCACTGGCTCTTATAATGACCCTGTTTCCCACATCCATAACAAGTAACAGTAGCCAAAGCAGTTCTATTTGCATTAGTGGCAGGAGTCTTGGTACCATTTGCATTTGTAACGAGAGCCCTACAATCTTCAGCAAGATGACCCTTTCGATTACATTTGTTGCATACCACATTACAGTAACCAGAGTGATGTTTGTGGCATCGGTTGCATAAAGGATTTTGTCCTTTATAACCAAAGCTTAAACCACTACCCGCACCTTGCGTGATTTCTTGTTTCTTAAAAGATTGTTGTTGGTTACCTCGATCATAATTTCCATTCCACTTTCTTTTGTTACCTGATACCTTCACATCAGTATTGGATACTTTCTTATCCATGATGACCTGATCCATTAGCTCGTTTGCCATGGTTATAGCTTCATGAATTGTCTTAGGTTTCGATGCTGTAACATTTGCCTTGACCTTTTTGGGCAAACCATCTTTGTACATTTCAATCTTCCGTTCTTCGGTTGGAACCAATTTAGGACATAGCAAAACTAATTCCATGAATCGCTGATTGTAGTTGGTGATTTCAGTACCAACAACCTTCAGGCTTCGTAATTCATCTTCCAACTTCCTAACCTCGTTCCTTGGACAATACTCGTTGATTAACATTGTTTTGAATTCTTCCCAAGGAGTATCATAAGCTACATCTCCTCCTACAGCCTTCACATAATTTTTCCACCACGTGAGTGCACTATCTCGTAAAGTGCACGATGCATACATGGTCATGTCCTTTTCAACACAACCACTTATTTTAAACACAGTCTCCATCTTTTCTATCCACCGGGTTAAACCGATCGGTCCTTCTGTTCCACTGAATGATGAGGGCTTGCAAGCTTGAAAAGTTTTGTAAGTGCACCCCACACGAGGATTTAGGTTAACTGCAGCACCTCTTGCAGCCTCGACCCATAACATTCTGTCGTTCACTCGCTGATTGATGAGTTCCTGGATTTCTTGTTCCGTCATTCGGTTCAATCGCGCCATATTCTTCTATAAGAATGAAAAGAAAATAATTATTCACATGGAATATTATAGATGTAGTGTATATTTACAGTACATTATAGCTTATTAATAATATGAACCAGGTATTATTATAAAAGCCTTTTCTTCTTATTAGCGTTTTATAATTATATCTAGGGTAGTACCTACCCGTTAATGTCCATACTTAATAGCTTAGTACAGAATCAATTACTACCATCTAAATAATACTTAACCATGGAAAATTATTGAATTTCACACTTCACTATTTTACATATGCTTATCTTACATCGAACATTAAGCAAACCACACTAATAATATTATACAAAACATTATATGATCCCATGGTTTAATACGGCAGCGCATCGTTTGGTCTATTTTCTAAGACGTTTAGGTTCAATGAATCGCCTAACGCTTATCCTAGCTGTCTGCCTATATTTTGGCTGTGGGACTGAAGAACTGGATGCCGGGATAGAACGAATAGGTATAGCGGGAATAGGGGTGGTAGTGTTTAGTGGAGTTGGTGCCATATCATCCTCACTAAACTCGGGATTTGAATTTTCTAATTCATTAGCCTTTCGTTTCTTTCCTAATTCGAACTTGTCTTTCGTAATTTCCTGTATTTCTTCCTCGGGTTCACTTTCCTCCTCGGGTTCACTTTCCTCCTCGGGTTCACTTTCCGGGTTCCCTATAGTTGGTTCATCCGGAATTTGTGAGTCTTCCCCAAAGATATTATTTTCGTCATCGGATAGGTTAATGACTGAAACGCCATCTGAAGATTCTGATTCGGAGTCGCTGAATGTGATAATAAGTTTCGAGCCCGACATCTATCACATAACAACTAACCCATTAGTACTACATAATATTTACATATAAATTTTAACCAACAATGATAAGCAATGGTTTTTAAATCAGACCCGGTCAAAGTCCAGACTTACTAATGTATCCTAACGACTTATCAGTTAGACACACTAATGCAAACCTGGTTCGCTAAGACCACCGCTCTGATACCACATGTCATAACCCGTCCTTAACCATAAGAACGTGTTAGATAACGTATGATTTCATTGCGAGGTATTGACCTCAATATGCGACATTTTTAAAAGAACAACTGCATATATTTTACATTACAAACCATAATTCTTATTTTGATACAAGCTTTAGACAAAATAAAGATGATTATCGTTTAGCGATAATCTTAGACTTACAAACTTTACAAATGATGATAACAACACGATTTCTAGCATATTTTACAATACAAATCCTCGGATATGCAGTTTTATTTTTGACACAAATATGAGTACGCAAGATCCTGCTTAAATTCAACATGTTGCAGCGGAAGCTTCTAATTATCACCTGAGAATAGACATGCTTAAAACGTCAACATAAAGTTGGTGAGATATAGGTGTAATGCCGGCAGCAATATATATATATAGACCACAAGATTTCATATATAAACGTTTTAATAAAAATATTCTAAGTGGTTGAGCACTTGGTAACCATACTTAACATTTAATCACGTCGCATATTCCCTTTATTATGAAATCTTACTACACCGTACCAAGTGTAGTCACAAAATGAAGTACTGTGCAACCGTTGAATACTGGTCGTCCAGTCCGGTTGGGGTTGTCAGGCCTGATAGATCTATCAACAGGATTCGCGTTTACAATACCGCTGTAAATAACAGTTACCAAGCTACAGGGAAGTATGCCAGTGGTACAACCCAACGTAGAATATATTTTTCAGTTACTTGTGTCCATAACGTAAAACATAAAATACATGTATTCTCATCCCGAAATACTTAGAGTTTAAAAGTGGGACTATATACTCACTTTTGTCTTGAAGATATGTAATTTTGACTTGGTCTCCGATTGATATCACGAACCTATCCATACATAATATATCAATACCTTTTCTTTTTAAACAAACGTCACATATATATACTTATAATACTTTTAATAATTTCTTAGTCCGTAGTTAGCAGTCCGATGTTAGTAATTCAATTTTAATGGTTCATTTTTAGGTGTTTAATAAACCCCCAATGAAATAAATAAAACCCCCATCGAATATGTATTGGTCGAGATTAATCTTGACCCACGGTACCGGTGTTGTCAAATGACGTGTTGCGTACATAAAGTACCGGTGTTGTCAAATGACGTGTTGCGTACAATCATGGGATCTTATGATTAATCTTCTCGTATTGTTTACGGGTGATCCTGAACCATATAAAATTAAATTATGAGTACATATATATAAAATATCATGTTATTTTAAAAAGATGTGATTTATTTAATTTTCTCCAATTATTTTCGTAGCTAAACTAGTCTTAGATATCCGATCTCGTTTTGGTTATAGTTTATTCGTTACAACTCCGTTTTCGTTGATTCAATTTGCCACTTCCTTGGATCGAGTCCCTCTTTAAGACTATGAACTATAAATACCTTAGTTTGTATTCGAAATCACAGGTCAAAGGTCAAACTTTGGTGAAACTTATGAAGTTAATCATTTTTGTTACAAAAATATCATTTAATGACCATTTTTCTAAAAACACTTATACTTTGAATTAAATCATGAAATTTTTATGTGTTAACATATTCATAAGAAATATCATTTTTCCAGAATATAAACCTCCAATTCAACGTTCAAGATGGTTTTTAATTATCCAACCCCAAACAGCCCCCGGTTGCACTCCGACGTCGTAAAAACAGTTTTTAAGGTGTTCTTTGAAAAACCAAGTTATACCTTGTCAAATTAGCATATATTTATGTTATATTACAGGTCTTGAAGTATTTTAAAAGTTAAGTTAGAAGGATCTATTTAGTTTGCAAACAAGTTTGAAAACATTCAAACTATGTTCTTGTTGTAAAAATTTTATACCACAAAATAAGATAGCTATATATATATTAATCGAATAAGGTTATGAACAAAGTTACTACCTCAAGTTACTTGGACAAGATTGCTGTAAAAGAGGAGTAAGACCTAGAACCAAAAGAGTGATGGAGTTGGATGAAAGATTGGAAGTAAACTTGTGTTCTTGAAAGGATTCTTGAAGTGTTTTTGTAAGGTTTTTCTTATGGTGTTTAAGTGATGTTTTTATGGCTAGATCTTCATGGATACTAGCTGAATGGTTATGGAGTTTCTTAAGAGTGTGTTTTTGGTTAAAGAAATGAGGTAATAAAATTTGAAAATGGAAGATGTATTTAAGGCCATAAAAACATGATTAATGGAAAAACATGGACAAAATTTCATGTTGTATTTTTATGTAATTAGTCATACTAAACATCAAAAGTAGTTACCTTATACATAAGGCATGAACAAGAGAGTTACCTTATACATAAGGCATTAACAAGGGCTGGTTGGTGGTGATTTGATGTGTATATACCAATAGTAAATACGTATAGAAGCTAGGTATGATACGAGTACATATACTCTAGATATACGTATAGAAAATCTTGTGAAAAATGGAATGAGAATTCAAATATAGCTATCTTTTGTGAATATACTTATATTGTTTTATGTATTTAAGTCTTTAAAAGTGATTAAATACATTACATATACGATATATGTATAAACATTATATGTTATAAGTATTTATGTCAAATAACGTTACGTATGGTTATCGTTTTGAAAACTTAAGTTAGTAGTTTCAAAATATACTTATAACTTATTGTTATTAATACAAAATGAGATATTAAAACATCCTTAGATCATGTTAAATATGTATATATACATATATATACACAAACGTATAATTATCATATGTTATATAGTTCGTGATATCATCGGTCAAACTAGACGGTCAAACGTTGTGTAAAACTCATTTCAAAAACATAAGTCTCAACAATTTGGATTGCTTATCATGTTGGTAAGGTTTAATTTATGTAAATATTAATCTTATAAGTATAGAACGATCGAAAAAGTGCGGGTCATTACAAAATGCCTTTGAAATCTATATTTTTGAAATGTTTGACGAGATAGACTCAAGCAAAACATTTCTCGAATGAATTATTATGCAGACAGAAGTTCTGTGGATTATTATTGAATTAGTTGGACGTGATAATTGCCACTAATTGTTGTGAATATTTTCCCCTGATTATTATTCCTTGGTAAACTAAGAATTAGAATCGGGTATGGCCCTAATTCACGCGAATCCTAAAGGTAGCTACCGGGTTTAACACCCCCACCCAGAATGTTCACTAGACGGAAGAGCTAGTGGGCATGGTGTTTAGTACTTCGAAGTTTATATATTATACAGACGATATGTTCTGTTTTGGGGATATTATTGATGCGCATTATATGTTAAGGTTGGTTACCATGTTGAGCAATGAAATCGAAATGAATGTTATGTATCGAGAGAATAATTTTTATACACAGGTTATGTATATTAGTTTTGTGCACGAGATATGTGCACGATTATTTAAAAATCGCGAGGCAACCTACGGGGGAGAAAAGGATACGAACCTACTCTGCTAAGCATTATGAAAAATGGTTTCGTACACGAGATAGGTGTACTGTATTTGAATCTTGTGGTCTATCAAAATGATGAATTTTATTGTTTACGATAAGATTATGAACTCACCAACCTTTTGGTTGACACTTTAAAGCATGTTTATTCTCAGGTATGAAAGTAATCTTCCGCTGTGCATTTGCTCATTTTAGAGATATTACTTGGAGTCATTCATGACGTATTTCAAAAGACGTTGCATTCGAGTCGTTGAGTTCATCAAGATTATTATTAATTCAATTATAGTTGGATATACTATGAAATGGTATGCATGCCGTCAACTTTTGATGTAATGAAAGTTTGTCTTTTTAAAAACGAATGCAATGTTTGTAAAATGTATCAAATAGAGGTCAAGTACCTCGCAATGTAACCAAATGTAATGTATTCTTCCAGATGGATTAGGACGGGTCGTTAAACAAAAACTCCAATCTACTGTGACAACACAAGTGCTATTGCTATTACCAACAATCATGTGATGCATTCAAGAACTAAGCACATTGACGTTCGATATCATTTCATAAGGGATCATGTTCAAAAAGGAGATGTGGAGCTACATTTTATTTCAACAGACCAGCAGTTAGCAGATCTCTTCACAAAGCCCTTAGATGAGAAATGTTTTAACTATCTCATCTCTTAGATGGGTATGCTTGAACTCTAAAATAAAATACAACTTTGTTGGTGTGTTGGTTCTATAACATGTAGGACAAACCAGTAAGCTGCAACTTTCACTTATGAGACGACCCATCCTAATCCATAAGGACGAATACAATAACATATGATTACATTGCGAGGTATTTAACTTCTATATGATACATTTTACAAATATTGCATTCATTTTAAAAGAGAAACTTTAATTTCATCGAAAGTTGATAGGCATGCAAACCATTTCATAATATCCAACTATAAATGACCTAATCTGTCATTTGCTTAATCATAATCTTTAATGAACTTAACGACTTGAATGCAACGTCTTGGAAATATGCCATGAATGACTCCAAGTAATATCTTTAAAATGAGCAAATGCACAGCGGAAGATTTCTTTAATACCTGAGAATAAACATGCTTTCAAGTGTCAACCAAAAGGTTGGTGAGTTCATTAGTTTATTATAAACATTCACTTCCATCATTTTAATAGACCACAAGATTTTCATTTCCATTTCTCATAAATATACATCCCATACATAGAGATAAAAATCATTCATATGGTGATCACCTGGTAATCGACCTTAACAAGATGCATATAGAATATCCCCATCATTCTGGGACTCCCTTCGAACATGATAAATTCGAAGTACTAAAGCATCCGGTACTTTGGATGGGGCTCGTTGGGCCCGATAGATCTATCTTTAGGATTCGCATCAATTAGGGGCCAGTTCCCTAATTCTTAGATTACTAGACTAAAAGGGGCATATTCGATTTCGATCATTCAACCATAGATTGTAGTTTCAATTACTTGTGTCTATTTCGTCAAACATTTATAAAAGCGCATGTATTCTCAGTCCCCAAAATATATATTGCAAAAGCATTTAAAAAGGGAGTAATGAAACTCACAATACTGTATTTCGTAGTAAAAATACATATGACGTCATTGAACAAGTGCAAGGTTGGCCTCCGATTTATGAACCTATATTAATTATATATATTTATATGTTGGTCAATATCTGTATAACCATTTAGGTCAGATCATAGTGTATCACAATCCTAATGCTTGAGATTATCATGCAAAAGTCAACAAAAGTCAACTTGACTCAAAATGATTTCCAAAATCTTCTATACTTGTTTATTATATAACTTAAATATAGTCGTTTTAAATATATTTATCAGATTTTATTAAAGTAAATAATATAAGTCATTTATAAAAAAAAATTTAACTTAAAATTTATATATGATAAAAATATATACTTTTATATATCTTAAGTAATAAAATTTATAAAGTTCACTTAATATCATAAAAATATAGTGGTATGTATTATTAATGTAATTATATTACGTGTGATGAAATTATATTTGTATCACATATTTAAATACTATAGATAATAATAATAATGAATAAAAGTTGTATTATTTTGAAATAATAATTATTATTATTCTACTAATAATAGCAATAACAATATTTATTTACTAATGATGATATTAATTATAAAATGATAATTTTTAATCATAATAATTCTTAATAATAATGATATCTTTCTGTATTAACTATAGCAATATTAATAATAATTCTATTCAAAATGATAATTGTTAATAATAAGAATACTAAAATGATAATAATAATGATATTTTATAATAACAATGATATTTCTATTAAAACGATAATTTTGATAAAATGATAGTTCTAACTTTAATGATACTTTTAATAATAATAATAATGATAATAATAAAAACGATATTTTATCTAAATCATAATCTTAACATTATTTTAACTGAATCATGATACTTATACGCATTATTTCTTACTTGACTTGTTTCATAGCTTTTAGTCCTCTTTTATATCGCATTCATAATAATGATAAAATATTAGTTATAATAATTAGATGATACTAATATTAATTTTAATGATAATGATGCTAATAATTATAAATATTATAATAATATTAATGATAATACTAACAACTATTTTAATGATAATAATAATAACAATAATAATAATAATAATAATGATAATGTTAATAATAATCTTAATGTTAATAATAATCTTAATGATAATAATGATAGAAATACTAATAAAAATGATAATTTTTAATGATAACACTTATAACAATAATGATAATAATAATAATAATTATTAGATAATAATAATAACGACGATAATAATGACGATAGTAATAATAATAATCATTTTAATAACAATACTAAAATTCAGTTGGTCGTATCTTTTACTCCGTTCATCGAAATCACACGAGTTCTAAATGAAAAGTTCTTAATTTTTCGCCAGCTTTCCAACAACATGCATATCATATACCTTATCTCAGTAGCATATGTATCTAATTCATGATCTATCGTAAACTATTTAACGACAATATTAAGCATACAAGCATGCATAATCCTATATACTCGAGCACTAGTCAGGGATACAATAATAATATATAAAATTTAAGTTATGAGTGCTCACGTAACAATATTGTGATTCAATATTGCAGGAAAGTACGTAGACGCAACGGAAATGATAAATACTAGATTAACCTCACGAACATACCCCCAATCCATACCCATAACCTCCATAGCTATAACCCATAATTTCCTTAGCTATATCCCTCTCGAAAAACCAATTTGAAATAACTCTCTCATGACCTCGTCGTAGTATTTTATGTATAATAATAATAATAATATTACTACTAATATTAATATAATAAGAAAATAATCTTTAATAATAATAAATCTAATAAGAATAATAAAATAGATAAATGATTACAGAGTACATAAGTTTAGAGAGATAGATAATTTGAGTGAATGATTAAAACTGAACTTGCAAGCTTTATAGAAGGTTTCTGAATTCTATCCTCATGCAATCAAATGAGTTATGTGAGTGATGCTCATACGATTGCATGAGCTAACTTGTCAGCTAACATGCGCAAAATCCTTCTACCGACACTTATTAAATATTAATAAATATATATAATTATTTAATTCTTATAATTATTTATATATTATATTATATTCTCATGCATAGTGAACTTGTAAACTTAGTTCCGATGACTTGTATGTTGACACACGACTTATGTCCTGGTTCTGGTTTTTCGAACGTTGTTTCGTACGCTTAGAAAACTGGTTCTTTACGTTTTGCGACAGGTACCTTTATCAATAATTAGACTTAATCATCGATAGACTATATTACCCAGAGTATAACCTTTACATTCGAGTGTTGTGGTCATTTGCTTCTATAAATCAATGCCTCGTTGTTTACCAAAATATATTATTTTAAATCAAAACGTTTTACAAATTATGTTATTATTATATCAGATACTTTGAAAAATATACACATACACACACACACACACACACACACATATATATATATATATATATATATATATATATATATATATATATATATATATATATATATATATATATATATATATATATATATATATATATATATATATATATATATATATATATATATATATATTTTATTTCGAGATATAAATTTGAAATATTCATTTAATAGTATAATATTTAGTTTTTTTTTTCAAAACTAATTATATTTCAAAGTTCATTTTATAATCATTTAAATAATAGAAAACTATTATGTCGTATCATATTTAAATTTTTTAAACACTATATATACTTGTAATTTGTAATATAAACTTTAATTAAATCCTTCAACATTCATAAACAATTTATCTTATAAAATGTTTTAATAATAATGTTCTTTTTAAACTGAGAACGTTTTAGTACGTTTGAAACTAAATCAAATAAATATTATAATTTGTTTTTCAATGTTAAATGTATTTAGGAATCATTTTGTTTAAAGGTTATACTAATGGGAATCGCTATATCATAAAATGTTTTAGAAAAGTAAAATCGTATATAACTCATAACAGGTTTTCAAGTTTTTTTTTAAATTACCATTTGTTGGTGAAGCGTACGATATAGGCCGAAGGTTAGATAAACGTATGAAATTACTTTAATGAAAAGCGTCATTTTTCTTAACTTGTCGATATCTATTTTCTAAGTTATCTATATTCCCAACATTTCTCTTTCACCTTAAATAATATGGAAGTTAACTAGTTAACACTTATATAGGAAATCGAACAGGAAACTCCACTAACCCTTGTCTAGTTCCTTCTTGTAAATCACTTTACCAATTATTCCGAATACCGTTAAAAAGGAAAGGTTTCTTAAATCAAAGTGGACCTCTCAACAAAGACTCGTAAATCATATCATAATGAATCTTGATAACTCAATCATTTGACATTATCTTCTAATTCCATCGATAAACATATTGAAACAAATACTTTCATGTAAAGTATTATACGTTTAATACTTTGTTAACGTTTTCAAGTCATATAATAGATTTCATAACTTATTTTCAAATCAACCAAACCGTTTAATGTTATATTAATATTTCTTAATTTAATATATATATATATATATATATATATATATATATATATATATATATATATATATATATATATACATATCTATTTACACATAGTTGTTCGTGAATCGTCGAGAACAGTCAAAGGGTAAATGAATATGTGAACACAGTTAAAAGTTTTTGAGACTTCAATATTACAGACTTTGCTTATCGTGTCGAAATCATATAAAGATTAAGTTTAAATTTGGTCGAAAATTTGGCTGACAATAAGTATGTTTTTATGACGCATACGAGCTGAAAATTAGAGTTTTATCATCAGTGAGTAACATGGATAAAACAATTTGATTTTTGTGAAGAGTACGAGTGAAGCTATCACAAAAGAGTGAAATGAATAAATGTAGATTCGTCATATCTTTTGACGTAGATAGGATTGATTTCATGAGTTCAAGGGATTTAGAGAAAATCTTTGTAATAAGATTTGATTCTTCGGTAATTAAGGAAATTAGGATCCGCTTTGATTGAATGCGATAATCTGTTTTGATTGCCCTGTCGGATATTTTACTATATATCCACCCTTTTCATTTCCTCATTGTAGTGACCTGTCCTAATCCACCTGGACAAAGTCTTCAACAGCTGGTCCCATTGCGAGGTACAGACCTCTATATGTCATAAACGACTCCAAGTAATATCTCTACAATGAGCAAATGCACAGCGGAAGATTTCTTTCATACCTGAGAATAAACATGTTTTAAAGTGTCAACCAAAAGGTTGGTGAGTTCATAGGTTTATCATCAACAATAAAATTCATCAATTTGATAGACCACAAGATTTAAATACGATACACCTAACTCGTGTACAAAACCATTTTTTTATAATGCTTAGCAGAGTAGGTTCGTATCCTTTTCTCCCCCGTAGGTTGCCTCGCGATTTTTAAATAACCGTACACATATCTAGTGCACAAAAATAATACACATAACATGTGTATAAAAATCATTCTCTCGATACATAACATTCAATTTGATTTCATTGCTCAACATTGTAACCGACCTTAACATATAATGCGCATCAATAATATCCCAAAAACAGAACATCTAGTCTGTATAATATATAAACTTCGAAGTACTAAACACCACGCCCACTAGCCCTTCCGTCTAGTGAACATTCTGGGTGGGGGTGTTAAACCCGGTAGCTACCTTTAGGATTCGCATGAATTAGGGGCCATACCCGTTTCCTAATTCTTAGGTTACCAAGCTATAATAATCAGGGGAAAATATTCATATCATTTAGTGGCAATTATAAAGTCTAACTAATTCAATAATAATCAACAGAACTTCTGTCTGTAAATAATTCATTCGAGGAATATTTTGCTTGTGTCTATCTCGTCAAACATTTATAAAAGCATCTCATATATATATATATATATATATATATATATATATATATATATATATATATATATATATATATATATATATATATATATATATACATATAGTGGTTCGTGAATCATCGGGAATCGTCGGGATAGTGGTTCGTGTATTTAACTTTCATATCTGATATTCTTCTTTTTCATCTGCCGCAGGAAGAATCTATTTACTTCTACTATACTCTTGGTTTTATAGTATTTTTAGTTCTCCCATGTCTTTATATTGCTATATGCATTGATATATACGGTTTGTAATTTCTGGGTTGTTGTTGGGTTTTATATCTTCCCTTATATTTCAAAGTCCCTGCTTCTGTCTTCTATAATCATTGTCATCCACAGTTAATGCTCTCTTCTATTTGCTACGATTTATACTTCAATTTCTATTTCGGGGCTTCATTTTTTTGTTTTCTCTTCTTGCCATTAAACACCGCATGTAATGGTCCAGAATTCGTAGATATGAATTTCGAAATGAACATGGTTAATGTTCTAAGAAAGAAATTGTAATGGCACGATCTTAATTTGTCAAATTAACAGAATATCCCGGAAAAGGCCGGATCATCAAGAAAAATATTTTCTTGATATGTTTAGAGGTGAAGTAGAATACAAGAGTCGTGTAACATGGCACATGATGACGTTATGATCTGTGAATCATCATGTTTCATTTAGAAACTCAGCATGACTTACTGTAATATAATCACGTTGATCAAGTGTCATTATATTATACTAACTAATGCTTCAGTTCCCAACACTACTTCAAAATCATTCATACTTCAAACTCGAAGGTTTCAGAATTTAGAAACTAAACAGTTTCCTTTATGATGTAATGTAGATAACGCGAAGAGATAAATGATTTCAGATAAGAATAGTTATGAAAATATCTTCAGAAATATCGAGGATATTTATAATGAAAGATACGATGATATCTTAGAATTTTTAATATCGGAGGATGATGAAGAATATTGTTCGCAAGGGTTTAGAGTCAGGAGCAAGGTATTCGTTAATGACTTCAGTAGATACTGAATCATTTGGATTCTTTGAAGGCAGGTTTAGTCTTTGTGATTTGTCCACAGCCTCCTTCATGGTTTGCTCAATCCGTTTTTCAGTACCAAATCTTCTCTTTTTTCTGAGCTTTGCCAACACACTATTCTTTATCATCAAACTTTTAGCTATTAAGGTCATTTACAGTTTTTACTGCTTCATCAGCATTTTTCAAAATTTGAAGAACTAGTTCGCAGTTTAGGTTATTTTTTCAGAAACTTCACATTCGAAGTATGTAAGTCTAGGAAATGGACGTTATATGTATATATATGTATGTATATATATATATATATATATATATATATATATATATATATATATATATATATATATATATATATATATATATATATATATATATATATATATATATATATATATATATATATATATATGTTGATGTAGACATGCTGCTAGATTTCAAAATACTGATTGCTGATTCTCGATAACTGGCATCGCAATTCTCGTTACAAGGTACGGATGAGTATATGATAGGGTTTTTATGAATATAATGATTTTTCAGAAAGTCAAAGATTAAAGAAGTTGTTGGTAAGTTTACTGCTAATGTGGTGGGATATAAATGGTTCCCTGGTAACAATGATGAAAGGGTAATCGTTATAATAAGGTTTATTCGAATGAACAATAGAAGTTGATTTGCTGGAGCTGTGACAAAACTGTCTACTTTGAAAAGGGATTGAAAAGTTATTTTTGCTAATCAATGCCAAAGGGTCGGACACGGATACGTGTTAAACTATGACTTTGGTTTTGAGAGTTTTTCAGGTGCAAGACTGTGGATAATATGTGGTTGGATCATCATCTCGATTGTTCATTATTTGAAGTGTCTTCAGGAATTTCAAAGGGTTTGAACACATATTGTAATCATTAATATACATATGATGTTCTAGAATTTTGAATGATGCGAATATTTTCCTGGGTAGAAGTGATGTTCTAGCACAATTTTGAAGTCAAAGTATAGCTTTGAAAGATGTAGAGATTTAAGAGTGATGTCTCCTATTGAGTCATGACTTGGATTCTGATCTGTCCAAATTAGAATATGAAATTGAATTTGGATGAGAATGATTGTTTTGATTTTTACGAAAGAATGTATATCGTTGTAAAAGTAGTGAGTATATAGTTGATGATTTGTTGAATTAGAATTGAAGAATGTAACATATTAATCGTGAATTTATATATCTCTCGGGTATTACCTACCAGTTAAAAGTTTCACAAGTAATATTTTGTACCCGAGAATTTTATTACAGTCTTTATGAAAATATATGTATACTTTCTTCAGATGTAATACAGATTTGATGAGTTAATACTAAATTAAGCTCATTTGAATTTCGGCTGGAATTAAAAATGAATAATCTTTAAAACAATAGAGATTACATAACCTTCGCGGAGTATCTCACTAATGTAATCAATACATTATTATTTATTCTTATTGGCATTCCTTGATGACGGATGTTGATGCTTGTGAATTCTTGCGAACTTCGTAAGATATGAATGATGATTTCTAGAAAGTATCGAGTACATCGAAAATGAAAGTGTAAATTCAAATATATAATTGAATAATACACTTGGTTTATTATGAAATGAAATTCATTGTGTTAAATTAGAGATTGTGGTTAACGATGGTTAAGTCGTTAAGGAAAGATGTACATTATAGCATATCAGTAACATGAACTAATCGAGTAGTACCTACTAGTTAAGATTCACACGTAATAGCTTAGTACGAAAAGATTTATTTTGATCTCAAAATTCATATGTATATAATATATACATATAATTTCTTCAGGGAAAATGAGTTAATGCTTCATAACTCATTGATACAATATAAGCGTCATTGATTAGTGATGATGTTTGCGGTGATTATGGATCTGGTGGAGCTTTTTATGTGGTAAATGCTGCTGATTCTGACGATGTTGATGGCACTGATGGTGCTGGTGATGCTGACGGTACTGTTGACGCTGCTGGTAAAACAAGTCTAGCTTGTAATTCGTGCACCATTCCAGTCAGGGTTTCATTTCATCATTTCTATTCGCTCACTCATCTGGTTTACAATTAGAACTAGAATAATAATCTCTAACACTTTTAGAAACTATGTATTCTCTGTAGAATGTATCTTCGATGAAGTTATGAATCAATACTTCATCATTTGTTGTTGTTGGTATTTCTTAGTATCTATGGCGCGTATGACGTCGATACTCAAGGTACTGATTGTGATGTTGAGGTGTGGGATGCGGATGTTGTTAGTGGTGGTAATGGTACTGTTGGTGTTGCTGATGGTGGTACTGTTGCTGCCGGTGTTGCTGCTGGTGCTTGTAACCTTTGCACCGTATTCTCCAAAGCCACTACCAGAGCGCGAAGCTCGTTGACTTCTTCTATTACACCGGGATGATCGGTGGTTCAAACGAGTGGGTGAATAAGGTCTAAAATTTGAGATAATATATAATCGTGACGAGACACTCTGGAAATGAGAGAGAAAATGGTGTCTCGAACAGGTTCGCCGGTAAGTGCTTCAAGTTCTTCGCCAAGAGGGCAATGTGATGGATGGAAGGGATCGCCTTCTTCTTGTCTCCAATGACTAAGTAGACTACGAACCCATCCCCAATTCATCCAAAATAGATGATGGATAATTGGTTGATCCATTCCGGTCACACTGCTTTCGGAGTTCGAGTGAAACTCCATATCGGAATAGCTGTCAGAATCCGGGGAACTGGAACTGGTTGCAGGATCCATCTCTTACAGAGTAAAGGAATGATTTTTCGATATGAGGAAGATTATAAGACTTAGATTTGGTATTCTTTAATACATAAATTACATATGTATATATAATACCAAAATCCCATAAATTACAGAGGAATCTTTGAAATATGTCAGGCAGAGTTTACTGTAATAGAAATGTAAAGATATGAATTTGTCTATACACTATCTATGCAATGAATGCAGTAAGAAGTGTCTAGACTTATGATGATAAGCAGTTAATTTTCGACAAAAATGATAAGAAAAACTTTTGATATGCAGACACGGTCGAAGTCCAGACTCACTAATACATCTTAATAACTACCAGTTAGACACACTAATGCAAGACCTGGTTCGCTAAAACCACCGCTCTGATACCACATGAGACTTGAAAGGACGCATCCCACTCAGTGCCTTCCCAGCTAACCGCCTGGTGACCACTGAGTGTACCTCAGAAACTGATTTTACGGCCCTGCCTCTCGGCAAAACCAACCATATTCGGACCGCGAGGAGTAAGAGCCAATGCTTCATCACAGGTAACACTGTGAGAACCCCTCTACGATAAAGCCAACGACACAGCTTAAACCAGCTCTGATACCACATGAGACGGCCCGTCCTAATCCATAAGGACGAATACAATAACATATGATTACATTGCGAGGTATTTGACCTCTATATGATACATTTTACAAATATTGCATTCATTTTAAAAGACAAACTTTCATTTCATCGAAAGTTGATATGCAGGCAAACCATTTCATAATATCTAACTATAAATGACCTAATCTGTCATTTGCTTAATCATAATCTTTAATGAACTTAACGACTTGAATGCAACGTCTTGGAAATATGCCATGAATGACTCCAAGTAATATCTTTAAAATGAGCAAATGCACAGCGAAAGATTTCTTTAATACCTGAGAATAAACATGCTTTCAAGTGTCAACCAAAAGGTTGGTGAGTTCATTAGTTTATTATAAACATTCATTTCCATCATTTTAATAGACCACAAGATTTTCATTTCTATTTCTCATAAATATACATCCCATACATAGAGATAAAAATCATTCATATGGTGAACACCTGGTAATCGACCTTAACAAGATGCATATAGAATATCCCCATCATTCCTGGACTCCCTTCGGACATGATAAATTCGAAGTACTAAAGCATCCGGTACTTTGGATGGGGCTCATTGGGCCCGATAGATCTATCTTAAGGATTCGTATCAATTAGGGGCCAGTTCCCTAATTCTTAGATTACTAGACTAAAAGGGGCATATTCGATTTCGATCATTCAACCATAGAATGTAGTTTCAATTACTTGTGTCTATTTCATCAAACATTTATAAAAGCGCATGTATTCTCAGTCCCAAAAATATATATTGCAAAAGCATTTAAAAAGGGAGTAATGAAACTCACAATACTGTATTTCGTAGTAAAAATACATATGACGTCATTGAACAAGTGCAATGTTGGCCTCAGATTCATGAACCTATATTAATTATATATATTTATATGTTGGTCAATATCTGTATAACCATTTAGGTCAGATCATAGTGTATCACAATCCTAATGCTCGAGATTATCATGCAAAAGTCAACAAAAGTCAACCTGACTCAAAATGATTTCCAAAATCTTCTATACTTGTTTATTATATAACTTAAATATAATCATTTTAAATATATTTATCAGATTTTATTAAAGTAAATAATATAAGTCATTTATAAAAAAAACTAAATTAAAATTTATATATGATAAAAATATACTTTTATATATCTTAAGTAATAAAATTTATAAAGTTCACTTAATATCATAAAAATATAGTAGTATGTATTATTAATGTAATTATATTACGTGTGATGAAAATATATTTGTATCACATATTTAAATACTATAGATAATAATAATAATGAATAAAAGTTGTATTATTTTGAAATAATAATAATTATTATTATTCTACTAATAATAGCAATAACAATATTTATTTACTAATGATGATATTAATTATAAAATGATAATTTTTAATCATAATAATTCTTAATAATAATGATATCTTTCTGTATTAATATAGCAATATTAATAATAATTCTATTCAAAATGATAATTGTTAATAATAATAATACTAAAATGATAATAATAATGATATTTTATAATAACAATGATATTTCTATTAAAACGATAATTTTGATAAAATGATAGTTCTAACTTTAACGATAATTTTAATAATAATAATAATGATAATAATAAAAATGATATTTTATCTAAATTATAATCTTAACATTATTTTAACTGAATCATGATACTTATACGCATTATTTCTTACTTGACTTGTTTCATAGCTTTTAGTTCTCTTTTATATCGCATTCATAATAATGATAAAATATTAGTTATAATAATTAGATGATACTAATATTAATTTTAATGATAATGATGCTAATAATAATAAATATTATAATAAAATTAATGATAATACTAACAATTATTTTAATGATAATAATAATAATAATAATAATAATAATAATAATAATAATAATAATAATAATAATAATAATAATAATAATAATAATAATAATAATAATAATAATAATAATAATAATAATAATAATAATAATGATGATGATAATGTTAATAATAATCTTAATGATAATAACGATAGTAATACTAATAAAAATGATAATTTTTAATGATAACACTTATAACAATAATGATAATAATAATAATAATTATTATTATTAGATAATAATAATAACGACGATAATAACGACGATAGTAATAATAATAATCATTTTAATAACAATACTAAAATTCAGTTGGTCGTATCTTTTAATCCGTTCATCGAAATCACACGAGTTCTAAATGAAAAGTTCTTAATTTTTCGCCAGCTTTCCAACGACATGCATATCGTATACCTTATCTCAGTAGCATATGTATCTAATTCATGATCTATCGTAAACTATTTAACGACAATATTAAGTGTAAAAGCATGCATAATCTTATATACTCGAGCATTAGTCAGGGATACAATAATAATATATAAAATTTATGTTATGAGTGCTCACGTAACAATACTGTGATTCAATATTGCAGGAAAGTATGTAGATGCAACGGAAATGATAAACACTAGATTGACCTCACGAGCATACCCCCAATCCATACCCATAACCTCCATAGCAATAACCCATAATTTCCTTAGCTCTATCCCTCTCGAAAAACCATTTTGAAATCACTCGCTCATGACCTCGTCGTAGTATTTTATGTATAATAATAATAATAATATTACTACTAATATTAATATAATAAGAAAATAATCTTTAATAATAATAAATCTAATAAGAATAATAAAATAGATAAATGTTACGGAGTACATATGTTTAGAGAGATAGATAATTGGAGTGAATGATTAAAACCGAACTTGCAAGCTTTATAGAAGATTTCTGAATTCTATCCTCATGCAATCGCATGAGTTATGTGAGTGATGCTCATGCGATTGCATGAGCTAACTTGACAGCTAACATTCACAAAATCCTTCTACCGACACTTATTAAATATTAATAAATATATATAATTATTTAATTCTTATAATTATTTATATATTATATTATATTATATTCTCGTGCATAGTTAACTTGTAAACTTAGTTCTGATGACTTGTACGTTGAAACTCGACTTATGTCCTAGTTCCGGTTTTTCGAACGTTGTTTCGTACGCTTAGAAAACTGGTACTTTACGTTTCGCGACAGGTACCTTTATCAATAATTAGACTTAATCATCGATAGACTATATTACCTAGAGTATAACTCTTACATTCGAGTGTTGTGGTCATTTGCTTCTATAAATCAATGTCTCGTTGTTTACCAAAATATATTATTTTAAATCAAAACGTTTTTATTTCGAGATATAAATTTGAAATATTCATTTAATAGTATAATATTTAGTTTTTTTTTTCAAAACTAATTATATTTCAAAGTTCATTTTATAATCGTTTAAATAATAGAAAACTATTATGTCGTATCACGTTTACATTTTTGAAACACTATATATACTTGTAATTTATAATATAAACTTTAATTAAATCCTTCAACATTCATAAATAATTTATCTTATAAAACATTTTAATAATAATGTTCTTTTTAAACTGAGAACGTTTTAGTACGTTTGAAACTAAATCAAATAAATATTATAATTTTTTTTCAAAGTTAAATATATTTAAAAATCATTTTGTTTAAAGGTTAAACTAATGGGAATCGCTATATCATAAAATGTTTTAGAAAAGTAAAATCGTATATAACTCATAACAAGTTTTCAAGTTTTTTTAAATTACCATTTGTTGGTGAAGCATACGATATAGTCCGATGGTTAGATAAACGTATGAAATTACTTTAATGAAAAGCGTCATTTTTCTTAACATGTCGATATCCATTTTCTAAGTTATCTATATTCCCAACATTTCTCTTTCACCCTAAATAATATGAAAGTTAACTAGTTAACACTTATATAGGAAATCGAACAGGAAACTCCACTAACCCTTGTCTAGTTCCTTCTTGTAAATCACTTTACCAATTATTCCGAATACCGTTAAAAAGGAAAGGTTTCTTAAATCAAAGTGGACCTCTCAACAAAGACTCGTAAATCATATCATAATGAATCTTGATAACTCAATCATTTGATATTATCTTCTAATTCCATCGATAAACATTTTGAAACAAATACTTTCATGTAAAGTATTATACGTTTAATACTTTGTTAACATTTTCAAGTCATATAATAGATTTCATAACTTATTTTCATATTAACCAAATCGTTTAATGTTTTATTAATATTTCTTAATTTAATATACACCCACACACACATACACACACACATATATATATATATATATATATATATATATATATATATATATATATATATATATATATATATATATATATATATATATATATATATATACATACATATCTATTTACACATAGTTGTTCGTGAATCGTCGAGAACAGTCGAAGGGTAAATGAATATGAGAACACAGTTAATAGTTTTCAAGACTTCAATATTACAGACTTTGCTTATCGTGTCGAAATCATATAAAGATTAAGTTTAAATTTGGTCAGAAATTTCTGGGTTGTCACAACTTACTGCCTACATGTCAAACAATCAGTACAACAAGGTCGTTTATATCTTGGTTATTCAATGTTCAAAACGAAATAATAAATAGCTCACAATACTTAAATGATACCTTAAATCTGAAACTCATTTACTCCCAATGATTTAAAAATTAAATTCATACTGTAACGACCCGACTTTTTTTACTTGCTTTTGTGCTTTGTGCTTTCACGAAACTGCGTATTTGTGCGTACTGAGCTATATTATACTATGGGATCTTACTACATGTGTATTACTTTCGTTTATATGTTTAAACGTGCCTTTAAGTACGTAGGGGACTTAACTTGATCCCCGAAAGCCTTTATGACCATTGGTGTCACTTGACGTTTAGAACAAACTGCGTACTGTGTACACGTTTAACTTTGGTCATAATCGGAATATTATGACTACGAAATACTAATTGTTATTTTATAATAACAATTACTTGGGTTTTTGGATACTTAATTATGATTAGTAATTTACTAGAGCACACTAGTTAGTCTTGTTGGACTTTCTACCTTGTTGGACATTAACCCACCCTACACTAGCTAGTGGACTATTTAAATAGCCCAATTATCATTAGTTAGTGACCCATATTAATATAAGACAAATGCCCATTTATTAGAGGGAACATACTAGCATTTTTGTTAACCATTATCCTTAATGTTGCATGGGATCCTAACATAAGCACCAACTTTAGACAACCATTAACCAAAAAGCAAAAAGGTGTCCCCTTTGTCCCCCGCCAAAAACCACGGCCACCATCCCCTCCCCATACCCTCACATCCTATAAATGCCAAGCTTATCTCATTCATTTCACACTTGATTTCATTTACAATTTACACACACTTACTCTCTAATTCTCTCTCTAGTCTTTCTCACTCTAAAAAGTGTAAGTTTTAAACTTTCTTCTTCTTCTTCCCTTCTCATTCACGATATCATCATCATCATTGGATCTAGCTCTTTATCTTTTAGATCTTGTTATATCTTGTAGATTCAAACACGGATTTGATTCCTTCAAGAACATGGAAGATTCAAACTTTCTAGCTTTAAATCTTCACCTATTTTGTAGATCTAAATCTTGTAGCATTTAATCTCTTTATTTTGTTATAAAGATTCAAACTTGTGTTTGTAATCTTCATGTAACTTGAAGATCTAGCTTCATGCTTCAAGGATCTTCAAGAACAACCAAGATTCAAGCTTTCTAGCTTTGAATCTTCATTTCTGTATTGGATCTAGGTTTTCTAACTTATGATCTCATTATTTTATTATAAAGATCAAAACTTGCGTTTATGATCTTCATGTAACTTGAAGATCCAAGCTTTATGCTTCAGGATCTTCAAGAACACCAAAGATTCAAGCTTTCTAGCTTTGTAATCTCATAACTTGTGTGAAAATGATCCAAGCTCTCTAGCTTAGGGTTCCATTACTTTGTTTGATCAAATTTGTGTTCATACTTGTTTGATTGTTGAAAAGTTTGTAGCTTTAGTTGTAAATAGAACTTGTATTTGTGTTAAGACTAAGAATATGATGTAACCTTGGTTCATCATCCTTCTAAAACTCTTAAGTGAGTTGTATTCTTACTTGATCTTAACATATTGTGTGTTGATAGTTGAATCTTGGTCAAAGTGATGCTAACACATCAATGATTTGTACACTTGAAGCTACAAGCATCAAGGATGAGAACCGTGATGAGCATCAAGCACCAAGAAACCCACCGGAGCACTTGTTTACTATTTTTCGGGGTCTGATCAGAATCCTAGACTTCTGGAAAATTTATTTTCAGATAGTTCGTTTCGATTAGATGACTTTTTGTTTAGGCCTCAACTTAATCCGATATACGGGTTTAGGATTTATAGCCTTCCGAAAGTCACTACGCCTTTGTAACGTTGTGCTGAAATTTCTGACCTACTCGCACTTAAACCATCGCCACGGTCAAACGAAGATGAGTTAGGTTCTAAAAATTGGTCAACGGTTAGAGGACTCACATACGGAGCCATGGCCACTGACTACGCGTCTTTTCGATTTGTATAGAGATCGTAACAGCTGTCCGAAGTCAGCATTTTGTTTCAATCTCTATTCTTGTTAAACTTACCTTAGTTTTGATGAATGATGATGTTGATGATGACACTTAAACTTAATTCATGCATTTAAACTTATGGGGACAACATACTGACCTAGTGACCTTTGACTTAGGTTGACGACCTTTCGGACCGACTTACTACCTGCATACATTTCATATCGACTTTTACTGCTTATTCACTGTGAGTTATAGCATCCATTTACTACTTTTACTATTTTTGAGACTGAGAATACATGCGTTTTTTACGTTTTACATAGTAGACACGAGTACTTAAACTTTATATATGTGTGGGTTACAAAATGGCACAAAGATTCCCCTTAGCTCGGTAACGTTTAATCATTGGTTTCCTAACCGTGAACGCGAATCTTAGGTATGGATCCATAGGGTTTGACAACCCCACTCGGGATAGTCGCGCTAGCAGACAACGGGTGTTTAATACTTCAAGGACAAACGCACTCGCCAAGTGCACTTTTAGGGGGTGATATACATACGTTAAGTCTAGTTACCGAGTACCCACGGTTAAGCATATACTTTTCATACTGATTTAAAACTGCTGATTGAAGCACTAAAATCTCGTAGTCTACATTACTTTACTGATTACAAACTATAGCTCACCAACATTCGTGTTGACTTTTAAGCGTGTATTTCTCAGGTGCTTAGACGATGTTGCCTCCGCTATTAGAATTGCTGTCTTGGTGTTATAAACTTGCTGTTATGGACCTGCTGTGTTAGATTTCCGCTGCATTAGTTAAAGATGTCTCAATCATGGAACTTTTCTTTTGCATTCGTAACTTATGTTATTTTCAAACAATAATTTTGTAACAACCTTCATGTTACGTTATCTTTTGTAAAACGCTATCTTTTTATGAATGCAAAAACTGGTTTTCAAACAGCATGTAGTGTTTGACCTTGTAATGATCCGGTTGTTGATGAACCGTACACGATGATTTTGTACGGGGCGTCACATTTGGTATCAGAGCATTGTTGTAGGGAATTAGGTTGCATTAGTGAGTCTAGACCAGACCGAGTAGGATTCACTAATAGGACTAATCTATAACTTGCTCGTTTACTTGTTACTGCTTACTATTGATGTGTGCTACTGCTTACCTTTGCTGCTATGTGAACTTGTTGTATGCTATTGCTTATCCTCGTTACTGCATGCTGCCATCTGCTTTCGATTGCATGTTACTTTGTTTAGTACTATTGTTATTGCCGTGCTATGTACTGCGGTGGACGATCTAGGTTGATGTAGTGCCTGATTACGTGCTTGATATATGCCTTACTGACATGGAAAAAGTTATTTTTCCTTGTTCAGATGTCAGACATGCTGGCCATGACCTTTGACTTCGAGAGTGACTTAGAGACGACTGTTTCCTCGCCTACTATTGTTGCTGACTCACCGCTATCCTTCGACGACTCTGGTGATTCGCCTTCTGGAGATAGTGGACTCGTGCTTGACCTAATGGACGTCTCAGAAGGAGACGAGGATCCCGAGATGATTTCAGCACCACCCAGCCCTTGACTCCCAGAGCCACAGTACCATTCCGGTGGTACTGTGATCCCTGGGGGAAATGGAGACGGTCCTTTCCGTAACGAGCATGGACATTGGGCTAGACGCACCACTGATGGACGTGTTGTACCAATTCCACCAGGAATATATCGACTTATGACCACCGGCCAGACGCTTTCTCCTGCCCGCGATAATCCTGCATTACCTTCCGACGATTCAGACGGATCATCATCTGACGACTCCAGCGAGGAGGATCCCGAGGAGGACCCTGAGGAGGAGCCCATGCAGCCGCCCTCTACCCCGCCGAAGAAGCGGTATCGATTCAATGGTACTATTATTCTAGGGGTTAACGGAGGAAGACCATTCGTGGATGCACATGGACAGTTGGTTAGGGTCACAGCCCGTAAGCGGGTCGTACTGTATCCTATCGATCTATTCGTGCGTAAGACCGCCCGCACTGTGCTTTCTACATATGCATCATCTGGACCATCTGCACCATCTGCACCACATGCCCCACCAGCATCCCCCATCATCGAGGAAATGACGAGGGAAGTGCATGCCCTCCGTACTCCGGTAACTGAGCTCGAGGATCAGATGTCCCACCTGATGGACATCATTTACCCACCTTCGCCCTAGGACTATTGTATTAGATTTCCTTATGTATTCCGTTTGTAGTTTCCTGTTTTTCATTAATGTAATGTACGAACCTCATGCCATTGTAGGTAACTTTCTTATTATGAATGGAATTACTGCTTAATTGTTGTATGGCGTTTTATTACATGTTGGCTTTTGTGCTACCTGCTGCTTGTTGCCATGCTTAGTTATCATGTGTTGTGTTGTTTCCGTACTATTTACCTTATGATGTGACGTTACCGATTATTGGATTTTGACTTAAGTCGAAATTTTTGTTCGAAAGATCGATGGCTAACGGAAGAGGTCCGCGAGAAATCCCCACCGCAGCTCATATCGAGGAGATGATAGCTACTCGAGTAGCCGCGGCTATAGTGAATGCCAACCCTGCTCCAGCTCCATCGGCTAACACAGCTGTTCAGAACGGGTGTACTTACAAGGAGTTCCAGAGCTGCAAGCCCCACAATTTCAGTGGAACAGAAGGGCCAGTTGGGCTGACGAGATGGTTTGAGAAGTTAGAATCTGAGTTTCGTGTGAGTAATTGCTCCGAGGGGAATAAGACCAAGTTCGCATCCTGCAGTCTGTCGGATGGCGCTTTGACTTGGTGGAATACGTTCGCCCAAGCTCAGGGAATTGACGAAGCTTATGCTGCACCATGGTAAGAGTTTAAGAGGGCTATGAACGAGGAGTACTGCCTCAGGACAGAAATTCAGAAGATGAAAGCGGATTTTTGGGAACTGAAAGTTGTAGGAACTGACCTTAATGGCTATAAGCGAAGGTACTTGGAGTTAGCCCTGATGCGCCCCACAATGCTTACTCCGGAGTATAAGTGGCTAGAGAGGTATCTATGGGGACTCCCCAAGGACATTCAAGGAAATGTCACTTCATCGAAACTAGCGAATGTCCCAGAAGCTATGTGTATGGCACACACCCTGATGAATCAAATTACCCGCCAAGAGTCAGAGAAGGCAAAATAAGAATCAGGAACCAGTAATGGGAAACGTAAGTGGGACGGAAATAAGGGAAAAGGTTTTGACCAGAACCCAGCTAAGAGGTATGAGAATTTCAAAGGGAACAACGACTGGAGGAACCCAAACCCGAATCCTAGCTCAAACCCTAACTACAAAGGTACCCTTTCCCAGTATAAGAGATGCTACAAGCATCATACTGGACAATGCAACGTAGTGTGTGAGAAGTGCAAAAGGATTGGACACATCGGCAAAGATTATAAGAGCACCGCCCCAGCTGTGAGGACAAACCCAAATGGACCAAGGAAGTGCTATGAGTGCGGACAGTAGGGCCACTTCAGGAATGAATGTCTCAACAAGAAGAAGGATGGCGAGCCAGCATGTGGAAGAGCCTTCAACATGAACGCAAGAGATGCCCGCGACAATCCTGACTTGGTAACAGGTACATTCACAATCAATAACCTATTAGCTTCTGTTCTATTTGATACTGGTGCCGATAGGAGTTACGTATGTAGACACTTTTGCTCTAAGATAGATTGGTCGTTAGTACCTGTAATGACCAAGATTTTTTCCGATCATTTTATACATATAAGATAAATATTTACATAAATTTAACATTACCAACATGATAAGCAATCCAAATTGTTGAGTCTTGTGTTTTTGAAAAGAGTTTTACACAACGTTTGACCGTCCAATTTGACCTATGATATCACGAACTATATAACATACGATAATTATACGATTGTGTACATATATGTATTTATACATATTTAACATGATCTAAGGATGGTTTAACATATCATTGTGTACTAATAATAATGAGTTATAAGTATACTTTGAGACTACTAACTTAAGTTTTCCAAACGGTAACTATACGTAACATTCTTTAACATATATACCTATAACCTATAATGCTTATATAAGTATCGTATGAATACGTATTTAATCACTTTTAAAGGGCTTAAATACATAAAACAATATAAGTATATTCATAAAAGATAGTTATATTTGAATTCTCGTTCCGTTTCCTCAAGATTTCTACACGTATACTTAGGGTATATGTACCCGTATTATATGCAGCTTCTAGATGTATTTACTATTGGTATATACCAATAGAAAATACCAATGATCAGCCATGAATGATTAAGAGACATGAAAGCAACTTGTGGGAACCATCCTTTGTCATTAATCAAGACTTATGAACTAAAGATCAAAATAAAAATCCTTATATATACATACATATACACGTTTTTTTTTACACATACATACACTTTCATATCAATTTTCTTCAAGCTAGATTATCATCTAAACTCTCTCATCTTCAACCTTCATGTGTTCCTCAAGATCTTCATAAGTTTCTAGCTTCATAATCAAGGTAAAACTATGTTTAAACTTTGATTCAATTCATGTAAGTTAATTATCTTAAATCAAGATATAAACTTACTTACAACCTTTGTTTCTTTCATGATTTCACTTCTCAATCTTCCAAGTCATTAAGAACAAGTTCATATCTTGTTTATTCAGTAACTTTCTTCATCATACTTGAGGTATAACCTTTGTTCATCATCTTATTCAATTATAACTATCTTATTAAGAATATACAAATCATAACAACAAGAACATAGTTTGAATGATTTCAAACTTGTTCGCAAACTAAATAGATTCTTCTAACTTGACTTTTAAAATACTTTAAGACCTGTAATATATCATAATGATATGCTAACTTAACAAGATACAACTTGATTTTACAAAGAACACCTTAAAACTGAATCTACATCGTTGGAGTGCAACCGGGGGCTGTTTTGGGTTGGATAATTAAAAACCATCTTAAACTTGAATTGAAAGTTTATATTCTGGAAAAATGATATTTCTTATGAATATGTTAATATATAAAAATCTCATGGTGTAACTCAAAGTGTAAGTATTTTTGTAAAAATGATCATCTGGATGTTGTTTTTACGACGGAAATGATCACTTTCATATGATTCACCAAAGTTTGACCTATAACCTGTGATTTTGAATGCAAACTAAGGTATTTACAGTTCATATTCATAAATAATGGCTCGATCCAAGGAAGTGGCAAGTTAAACCAACAAAAACGGAGTTGTATTGAATAAACTATGGCTAAAACAAAATTGGGTATCCGAAGCTAGTTTAGCTACGAAATTAATTGGAGTAAAACTATACTAATCATATCTTGGCTAATTAACATGATATTTCATATATATTTACTCATGATTTGATTCTACATATTTCAGGACCACCCGTAAACAACACGAGAAGATTAATCATAAGACCTCATGATTGTACGCAACACGTCATTTGACAACACGGTACTTTATGTACGCAACACGTCATTTGACAACATGGTACCATGGGTCGAGATTAATTCCGATCAATACGAATACGATGGGGTCTTTATTTATTTTATTGAGCAACTAATTGTGGACCACTAACATCGAACTGCTAACTACGGACTAATAGATATTAAAAGTATTATAAGTATATATGAAACGATTATTTGAAAAGAAAATATGTTGATATATTATATATATGGTTAGGTTCGTGATATCTATCGGAGACCAGGTCGTGTTATATATCTTCAAGGCAAAAGTGAGTATATAGTCCCACTTTTAAACTCTAAATATTTCGGGATGAGAATACATGCATTTTATGATTTACGCTATGGACACAAGTGATAAAAAAATATATATTCTACGTTGAGTTGTACCACTGGAATACTTCCCTGTAACTTGGTAACTACTATTTACATGCGGTATTGTAAATGCGAATCCTGTTGATAGATCTATCGAGCCTGACAACCCCAACCGGACTGGACGACCAGTATTCAACGGTTGCACAGTACTTCGTTTCGGTGACTACACTTGGTACGGTGTAGTGAGATTTCATAATAAAGGGAATATGTGACGTTGATTAAATGTTAAGTATGGTTATCAAGTGCTCAACCACTTAGAATATTTTTATTAAAATGTTTATGTATATGAAATCTTGTGGTCTATATTTATAACGCTGCTAGCATTAAACCTATATCTCACCAACTTTATGTTGACGTTTTAAGCATGTTTATTCTCAGGTGATAATTAAAAGCTTTCGCTGCATTATGCCGAATTTAAGCAGGATTTGGAGTATGCATATTTGTGTCAAAAATAAAACTGCATATCGGAAGATTTGTAATGTGAAATATGTTGGAAATCGTATTGTTATTATCAAATGTAAAGTTTGTAAAACTAAGATTATCGCTAAACGATAATCATTATTATGTTGTTTAAACCTTTGGTTATAATAAAGGTTATGGTTTGTATTATAAAAACTTATGCAGATTTTTAAAAAATGTCACATATAGAGGTCAATACCTCGCAATGACACCAATGAGTACGTGACGTTTATATTTGATATAAACGGGACGCTTCTGGTGGTATCAGAGCGTTGGTCTTAGAGAACCAGAAAATTTGCATTAGTGTGTCTTATCGAGTTTGTTAGGATACATTAGTGAGTCTGGACTTTGACCGTGTTTGATTTTGAAAACTATTGCTTATCCTTGTTGGTTAGAAATTAATATGTAAATATTATGTGGTACTAACGTGCTAGTTGTTGTGTGATAGATGTCTGGCTTAGAACTTGTTATCACATTCAGCGACACCAAACCAGAATCCTCAGATAGTGTTCCAGTCATTAACCTATCCGATGATGAAAACGACACCTTTGGGGAAGACTCACAATTTCCAGATGAATCAATTGAAGAGGAACCAGAAAGTGATCCTGAGGAGGAAGAAATACAGGAAATTACGAAAGACAAGTTCGAACGCGGAAAGAAACGAAAGGCTACTGAATTGGAGAATCCAAATCCCGAGTTTAGTGAGGATGTTGTGGCACCAACTCCACCAGACACTTCCACCCCTATTCCCGCTATTCCTATTAGTTCTATCCTGACATCCAGTTCTTCGGCCCCTCAGCCAAAACGCAGGGAGACATCCAGGATAATCTTTAAGCGATTTCTTTGAACACAAATGTTTTGGGTTAAATGATGCGCTGTTGTTTTAAACCATGGGATCATATAACGTTTTGTATAATATTACTAGTGTGGTTTGCTTAATGTTTGATGTAAGATAAGCATATGTAAAATTGTGAAGTGTGAAATGCAATAATTTTCCATGGTGGAGTATTATTTGGATGGTAGTAATTAATTTCTATACTAAGCTATTAAGTATGAACTTTAACGGGTAGGTACTACCCTAGATATAATTATAAAACGCTAATAAGAAGAAAGGCTTTTATAATAATAACTGGTTCATATTATTAATAAGCTACGATGTACTGAAAATACACACTACATCTATAATATTCCATGTGAATAATTATTTTTTTCATTCTTATTGAAGATTATGGCGCGATTGAACCGAATGACGGAACAAGAAATCGAGGAACTCATCAATCAGCGAGTGAACGACAGAATGTTATGGGTCGAGGCTGCGAGAGGTGCTGCAGTTAACCCAAATCCTCGTGTGGGATGTACTTACAAAACTTTTCAAGGTTTCAAGCCCTCATCATTCAGTGCAACAGACGGACCGGTCGGTTTAACTCGGTGGATCGAAAAGATTGAGTTCGTGTTTAAAATCAGTGGTTATATTGAGAAGGACATGACTAAGTATGCATCGTGCACCTTACAAGATAGTGCACTCACGTGGTGGAAAAACTATGTGAAGGCCGTAGGAGGAGATGTAGCTTATGATACTCCATGGGAAGAACTCAAAACAATGCTAATCAACGAGTATTGTCCAAGGAACGAGGTTCGGAAGTTGGAAGCTGAACTATGAAACCTGAAAGTTGTTGGTACTATACTCACCAACTACAATCAGCGATGCATGGAATTAGCTTTGCTATGTCCCGAATTGGTACCAACCGAAGAACGGAAGATAGAACTGTACAAAGATGGTTTGCCTAAAAATGTCAAGGCAAATATTACAGCATCGAAACCCAAGACTATTCATGAAGCCATCACCATGGCAAACGAGTTGATGGACCAGATTATTCTGGATAAGAACACCGATGTCAAGACATCGGAAAACAAAAGAAAGTGGGAAGGTAATCAACAATCCAACAAGAAACAAGAAACCACGCAAGGTGCGGGTAGTGGTTCAAGCTCAGGTTACAAAGGACGAAATCCTTTATGTAACAGATGCCACAAACATCACTATGGTTATTGTAATATGGTGTGCGATAATTGTAATCGAAGGGGTCATCTTGCTGAAGATTGTAGAATTCCTGTTACAAATACAAATGGCACCAAGACTCCTGCCACCAATGCAAATAGAACTGCCTTGGCCACTGTTACTTGTTATGAGTGTGGGAAACAGGGTCATTATAAGAGCCAGTGCCCGAATCCAGAGAAGAATAATGGACCTGCACGTGGAAGAGCATTTATTATTAATGCTAGAGAGGCGTGTGAAGACCTGGAGCTTGTTACGGGTACGTTTACCATTAATAACTTATTAGCATCTATTATATTTGATACTGGTACCGATAGAAGTTACGTGTGTAGAGACTTTTATGCTAAATTGAATTGTTCATCATTACCTCTAGATGCTAAGTACATGATTGAGTTAGCTAATGGTAAACTAATTAAAGCCGATAAAATTTGTCGTGATTGTAAAATAAATTTAGCCGGAGAAACGTTTAAAATTGATTTGATACCCGTAGAATTAGGAAGTTTTGATTTAATAGTCGGCATGGACTGGATGTCCAAAATAGGAGCTGAAGTTATGTGTGCCAAGAAGGCAATTCGCATTCCTCGTAAGGATAAAATGCCGGTAATGATTTATGGAGAGAAGGGTAACTCAAAGCTAAAACTCATTAGCTGTTTGAAAGCCCAAAAGTGCTTGAAGAAAGGGTGCTATGCTATCTTAGCACATGTTAATAAAGTCAAAATGAAGGAAAAAGAGAAGAGCATCAACGACATGCCTGTGGCAAGAGATTTTCCTGAAGTCTTTCCGGAAGAGTTGCCGGGATTACCTCCATTTAGATCTGTAGAATTTCAAATAGATCTTGTACCAGGAGCTGCACCAGTGACTCGTGCTCCATACAGACTTGCACAATCTGAGATGAAAGAGTTACAAAGCCAGTTACAAGAATTACTGGACTGTGGTTTCATTCGACCGAGCACTTCACCGTGGGGATCTCCAATTTTATTTGTCAAGAAGAAAGATGGATCCTTCCGAATGTGTATAGATTATTGTGAATTAAATAAGTTAACTATCAAGAATCGGTATCCACTACCGAGAATTGATGACTTATTTGATCAACTGCAAGGATCATGTGTTTATTCGAAAATCGACCTAAGATCGGGCTATCATCAACTACGCGTCAAAGAAGAAGATATTCCAAAAACTGCTTTCTGGACACGCTACGGTCATTACGAATTTTTGGTCATGCCGTTTGGATTGACGAATGCGCCAGCTGTATTCATGGACCTCATGAATCGAGTTTGTAGTCCATATTTAGATAAGTTTGTTGTCGTTTTCATTGACGATATTCTCATCTATTCCAAAAATGAGCAAGAGCATGAGCAGCATTTAAGGTTGGTATTAGAATTGTTAAGAAAAGAACAGTTATACGCCAAATTTTCCAAGTGTACTTTTTGGTTGAAAGAAGTGAAATTTCTTGGTCACGTTGTTAGTAGAAAAGGAATTCAGGTTGATCCAGCTAAAATTGAGTCCATTGAAAAATGGGAGACTCCTAAGACACCAACACAGATACGTCAATTTTTGGACCTAGCCGGTTATTATAGAAGGTTTATTCAAGATTTTTCCCGAATAGCTAAACCATTAACAGCGTTAACGCAAAAAGGGAAGAAGTACGAATGGACTTCTGAGCAGGAGAGTGCATTTCAATTACTGAAGAGGAAGTTGACTACGGCGCCTATTTTATCGTTATCTAAAGGGAACGATGATTTTGAGATATATTGTGACGCTTCGCGACAAGGTTTTGGTTGCGTCCTTATGCAACGAAAGAAAGTTATTGCGTACGCATCCCGATAATTGAAGATTCACGAGCGAAATTATACGACACATGATCTAGAACTGGGAGCAGTAGTGTTTGCATTGAAGATATGGAGACACTACTTATATGGGGTTAAATGCACTATGTTTACCGATCATAAAAGCCTTCAACATATTTTTGATCAGAAACAGCTGAACATGGGGCAACATAGGTGGGTCGAGCTGATAAACGACTATGATTGTGAGATTCGCTATCATCCCAAGAAGGCGAATGTAGTGGCCGATGCTCTAAGTAGAAAGGAACGAGAGCCAATTCGAGTACGAGCGATGAACATAAAAATTCGCATGAATCTCAACTCACAAATCAAAGAGGCTCAACGAGAAGCTCTTACTAAGGAAAACATAGAAAATGAAATAATGAAGAAGTATGAGAAGCAACTCGTTATACGGGAAGATGGAATTTGATATTTTGCAATACGTATTTGGGTACCAAAGTTGGGTGGATTAAGGAAGTTGATATTGAACGAGGCACATAAGACAAGGTACTCGATACATCCTGGAGTTGGAAAGATGTATCAAGATCTTAAGACGCATTATTGGTGGCCTAATTTAAAGACAGATGTTGCAACATATGTCGAGGAATGTTTAACTTGTTCCAAAGTCAAAGCAGAACACCAGAAGCTGTCAGGGTTACTTCAACAGCCAGAAATCTCAGAATGGAAATGGGACGGTATTACCATGGATTTTATCACAAAGTTACCCAGGAATGCATGGGGTTATGACACCATTTGGGTAATAGTTGATCGTCTCACCAAATCTGCACATTTCTTACCTATAAAGGAAACGGATAAAATGGAGAAACTATTACGATTATACATAAAGGAAATTGTTTCAAGGCATGGAATACCTATTTCCATTATATCCTATCGTGATAGTAGATTTACATCAAAGATCTGGCAATCACTACAGGAGGCCCTGGGAACTCATTTGGATATGAGCACCGCATATCATCCGCAAACTGATGGGCAGAGTGAAAGAACAATTCAGACTCTTGAAGACATGCTCAGGGCATGTGTGATCGATTTTGGAAACGGATGGGATAAATATCTACCATTAGCAGAATTATCGTATAATAATAGTTATCATGCAAGCATTAAAGCTGTACCATTTGAAGCACTGTATGGAAGGAAGTGTAGATCCCCTATCTGTTGGAATGAAGTAGGAGATCAACGATTAACTGGTCCCGAGATCATACACGAAACTACTGAGAAGATAGTACAAATCAAGGAGAGATTGAAAACAGTCCGTAGTCGCCAGAAGAGCTACGCCGATGTCCGAAGAAAACCATTAGAGTTTCAGATCGGTGACATGGTTATGCTAAAGGTATCACCTTGGAAAGGTGTAATAAGTTTCGAAAAAAGGGGTAAACTGAACCCAAGGTATATAGGCCCGTTCAAGATCATCGATCGCATTGGAGCGGTAGCTTATCGACTCGAGTTACCACAACAACTCACCGGAGTACATAATACGTTTCACATTTCAAACCTCAAGAAGTGTCTTGCAAAGGAAGACCTCACCATTCCACTTGAAGAAATCCAAGTCGACGAGAAACTAAAATTCATAGAAGAACCATTCGAAATCATGGACCGTGAAGTTAAACAACTCAAGCAGAGCGACATACCAATCGTTAAGGTTTGTTGGAATGCACGAAGGGGTCCCGAGTTTACTTGGGAACGAGAGGATCATATGAAACAAAAGTACCCACATTTGTTTCCCGAGAACGCAAAATAGGTACAACTTTAAAATTTCGGGACGAAATTTATTTAAAGGGTAGGTACTGTAACGACCCAGATTTTTTCCGATCGTTTTATACATATAAAATTAATATTTACATAAATTAAACATTACCAACATGATAATCAATCCAAATTGTTGAGTCTTGTGTTTTAGAAAAGAGTTTTACACAACGTTTGACCGTCCAATTTGACCGATGATATCACGAACTATATAACATACGATAATTATACGATTGTGTACATATACGTATTTATACATATTTAACATGATCTAATGATGGTTTAAAATATCATTGTGTACTAATAACAATGAGTTATAAGTATACTTTGAGACTACTAACTTAAGTTTTCAAAACGGTAACTATACGTAACATTCTTTGACATATATACCTATAACCTATAATGCTTATACAAGTATCGATTGAATACGTATTTAATCACTTTTAAAGGGATTAAATACATAAAACAATATAAGTATATTCACAAAAGATAGTTATATTTGAATTCTCGTTCCGTTTCCTCAAGATTTCTACACATATACTTAGGGTATATGTACCCGTATTATACGCAGCTTCTAGATGTATTTACTATTGGTATATACCAATAGAAAATACCAATGATCAGCCATGAATGATTAAGAGACATGATAGCAACTTGTGGAAACCATCCTTTGTCATTAATCAAGACTTATGAACTAAAGATCAAAATAAAAATCCTTATATATACATACATATACACGTTTTTTTTTTACACTTTCATATCAATTTTCTTCAAGCTAGATTATCTTTTAAACTCTTTCATCTTCAACCTTCATGTTTTCCTCAAGATCTTCATAAGTTTCTAGCTTCATAATCAAGGTAAAACTATGTTTAAACTTTGATTCAATTCATGTAAGTTAATTATCTTAAATCAGGATATAAACTTACTTACAACCTTTGTTTCTTTCATGATTTCACTTCTTAATCTTCCAAGTCATCAAGAACAAGTTCATATCTAGTTTATTCAATAACTTTCTTCATCATACTTGAGGTATAACCTTTGTTCATCATCTTGTTCAATTATAACTATCTTATTAAGAATATACAAATCATAACAACAAGAACATAGTTTGAATGATTTCAAACTTGTTCGCAAACTAAATAGATTCTTCTAACTTGACTTTTAAAACACTTTAATACCTGTAATATATCATAATGATATGCTAACTTAACAAGATACAACTTGATTTTACAAAGAACACCTTAAAACTGAATCTACATCGTTGGAGTGCAACCGGGGGCTGTTTTGGGTTGGATAATTAAAAACCATCTTAAACTTGAATTGAAAGTTTATATTCTGGAAAAATGATATTTCTTATGAATATGTTAATATATAAAAATCTCATGGTGTAACTCAAAGTGTAAGTATTTTTGTAAAAATGATCATCTAGATGTTGTTTTTACGATGGAAATGATCACTTTCATAAGATTCACCAAAGTTTGACCTATAACCTGTGATTTCAAATGCAAACTAAGGTATTTACAGTTCATATTCATAAATAATGGCTCGATCCAAGGAAGTGGCAAGTTGAACCAACAAAAACGGAGTTGTATTGAAGAAACTATGGCTAAAACAAAATTGGGTATCCGAAGCTAGTTTAGCTACGAAATTAATTGGAGTAAAACTATACTAATCATATCTTGGCTAATTAACATGATATTTCATATATATTTACTCATGATTTGATTCTACATATTTCAGGACCACCCGTAAACAACACGAGAAGATTAATCATAAGACCTCATGATTGTACGCAACACGTCATTTGACAACACGGTACTTTATGTACGCAACACGTCATTTGAAAACATGGTACCATGGGTCAAGATTAATTCCGATCAATACGAATATGATGAGGTCTTTATTTATTTTATTGAGCAACTAATTGTGGACCACTAACATCGGACTGCTAACTACGGACTAATAGATATTAAAAGTATTATAAGTATATATGAAACGATTATTTGAAAAGAAAATATGTTAATATATTATATATATGGTTAGGTTCGTAATATCTATCGGAGACCAGGTCGTGTTATATATCTTCAAGGCAAAAGTGAGTATATAGTCCCACTTTTAAACTCTAAATATTTTGGGATGAGAATACATGCATTTTATGATTTACGCTATGGACACAATGTAGTGACCCGGGAATTTCCGACTAAATTTAAACTTTAATCTTAATATGTTTCCGACACGATAAGCAAAGTCTGTAGTATTGAGTCTCAAAATTTTGGAATGTTTTCATAACTGCATATGACCTTCGACTATTTCCTACGATTCACGAACACTTGTTTGTAAATAAATATGTAATTATAAATGTTATATTAATATTATTATTATTACATTCATTATTAGTATCAATGTTAATGTTAATGTTAATATTAATATTAATCCAAATAATTGTATTAACAATACTATAAATTCTAACGTAAGATATAAATAAATATATATATATATATAATCTGATATGTATAAATTTTAATATTACTAATATTGATATTATTATTATCATTAATAATATTAATATTTTTGTAACTAATATTATTAATATCATCTAATTGTTAATATCACTATTAAAATCGTTATTTTTATTAATTTCATTAATATTAATAGTATTATTATTATTAATATTAGTTTTACTATTATTGTTAGCATTTTGATTATAATTGATATAATTCTAATTATTAAATATTAATTCATTATTATTTAATAACAATTATGAATAATCGTATATAAAGATTTGGTAAATCAGTGTTTGTTTTAGGTCATTATCCTTCTATTGTTAATTGATTCAATCGTACCAATCATAGATTAAATTAAATTAAATTCAAGGACAAAATCCAAAATTCAGTTAACAGTCAACTTCCCTTTTCATTTTTTTTCGTCTGAATAATTTTCTGTCGACATCCTTTATTATGTATAATTGATTCAATTCAGTGTTAGTTAATTCATACAACCTTTTGTCATCAAATATAATCTATACATTACAATTATATGCCTTGATCGATCATCCTTCCGTTTGTGGTACGAGAATTTTTATCAAGAACCATCGGCCATTTATGATCCTGTTCAACACCTTCTTGATCGACACAACATCACCAGCCTTCGGTTTAATCGTCAATTACCAATAAATCTTTCGTCTACTAGTACTCGTCACCCTCTTCTCTATATTTATAACATACATATATGCATACAAGATATAAATCCTCCTTCGTCTATCATTCTTCTTCTTTTTAACAACCGGCTACCATTAGGCCACCAACGAACCACCCTATCCCCACTTCATCACCATAAACGCATCCACCACCATCTAAGCACCACTACTTTCTTCACTTTTTTTTTCGTGATAAACAACCTTGCTAGTATTCGGTTACTGTTGGTTTAGATTATTACCACTTGACACCATCAAATTTTGAATAAAACGACTACCATGTAAGTTTCTGTTTCAGATTCGTATGTACACCCACAACACGATCACCTCGCCATCAATTCACCCTCACACTCTACCTCTTTCTTTATAAAGATACATACATACACATACATACCGGATATATACGTACCTTGTATTTTTGTTGAAACAAAGCATCACGCTATATATTTTTTTCGTTGATAAATGATCTCCACAATTTAAACATTAATGAACCGCTACCTTCCACTATACTAGTTATTCGAAAATCAAATCATACGATTATCTTGCCAACCGTTTGCTTACTTCTCCTATTTCTCTTCCAGTCGTGATCAATATAGTTTACTCGTCATAAATACTGCTGCAATAATCCTACTTCCATGGTTGTATAAGACAACCGAAAACCACTCCTGTTTTGCTACTTGTTCCACTCGATGCTACTACAAAATTCTAGGATTACGACCATGTTTATTGTATACTATGAGCTAGAATAATGAAGAGGTTTTATAAAGAGGATGGGATCGTGCACTTTAGGTGTTATGGATTGGAGATTTATGGCCAACATGATGGGTCACAAATTTCTTTTCTTTTGATGATTAAAGGGTGTATTAGGTAACGCAATTTTTATATACATCATGGACAATCATCAAACTTGGCCGACACTTTTGGCCACTCAAAAAAGGCACGGTCCTTATTATATAATTTTGATGTTTGTATAATTACCTTAGTCTCAATCGAGCCCCACGTACCCTCACCGAATCCCACTATCAATTGGTATTTTTTGAGAACATGTGTGGTGTTTTAGTAAATGGAGGTCCCAACTATACTACAAGAAATAAAGGATAAAACTTTTGTTTTAATTAAAACCATAGGACCGATATATAATAGATGATGATAATTCTCTACACAATCATGATGATAAAGAGGCGTGCATATCATTATTCCTATTCGAATCTTTCCTTTTGCATCGACGGTCGGTTGTGATTCTCTTGAAAGAACCGAAACATTTTAAGGTTATTGATGGGCTTATAAAAATCCACTTAAATGAGTTGGTAAATTGGACTTGTTAAACTTTGGGCTTATTAAATAATAGTGGACTTCCAATTAAGGTAAAATGATTAAGGTAAAATGATAATCAATGATAAGGTTTATTAGTGATGATTTTATGATTCAGTATGTTATACGTAAGTTATGGGTAGCATTAATAGATGAGAACAGAAAAATACGGGGTATATATATATTAGGATGGGAGTTATAACAGAAAATCATTGGACAGTTCAGTGGTTGGGTGTGTTTGTGTTAATCGAGAGGTCGCGGGTTCGAGCCCGGGCCGGGGCGTTTATATTTTTAAAGCTTGTTTCAATAAGGTAGCACTTTTAATATTTTTGTTGTTATTATTATTATTATTATTATTATTATTATTATTATTATTATTATTATTATTATTATTATTATTATTATTATTATTATTATTATGAACATAAGTGTTATTATTTTTACAAATTATTATCATTATCATTATTTTTATTACTAGTATTATCATCATTATTATTTTTACAACAAATAAATATTATGTATATAAAATTATACTTATAATAACATTACATATTATAAACATATATTTTTTTATATATAAATATTCATATATAACAAATGATGTATTTTTAATATAATGTTAAACATATATAAATATTAATATAATTATTTAAACGTTAGTCATTTTTAAAGATACATACAAATTAAATACATATAATATATAATTTAAGATATAATAAATTTGTTCGATTACAAATATATGTGTTAATATATATAAATGATATAGGTTCGTGAATCCGAGGCCAACCCTGCTTTGTTCAATATAGTCATATGTATTTTTACTACAAAATACATTAGGTGAGTTCATTTAATTCCCTTTTACTCTTTACATTTTTGGGACCGAGAATACATGTGCTGTTTTTACAACTGCTTTATTAAATGCTTTTGAAATATATTTTGAACTGCGAATACATGAAATGCTTTTATAAATGATTGACGAGATAGACACAAGCAAAACATTCCTCGAATGAATTATTATGTAGACAGAAGTTCTGCGGATTATTATTGAATTATGTGGACATGATAATTACCACCATTGAATTATGTGGACATGATAATTGCCACCATTGAATTATGTGGACATGATAATTGCCACCATTGAATTATGTGGACATGATAATTGCCACCAATTGAAGTGAATGTTATATATCGAGAGAATGATTTTATACACAGGTTATGTGTATGATATTTTGTGCACGAGATATGTGTACGGTTACAAAGATTTGTTGAAATGGTTTCGTACACGAGAAAGGTGTACTGTATTTAAAAGATATCGCATGTACATTACAGGTGGGTATAGGATTCGGGCCCATTTGTACCATGCAGCTTTTAAATCTTGTGGTCTATCAAAATGATGAATTTTATTGTTTTAAGATAAACCTATGAACTCACCAACCTTTTGGTTGACACTTGAAAGCATGTTTATTCTCAGGTATTAAAGAAATCTTTCGCGGTGCATTTGCTCATTTTAAGGACATTACTTGGAGTCGATCATCGCTCTGGGATCAAATGTTGATGAATTCGTCCAGATGGATTAGGACGGAGCATTTCACACAAGTGATAAAAAAAATATATTCTACGTTGAGTTGTACCACTGGCATACTTCCCTGTAACTTGGTAACTACTATTTACATGCGGTATTGTAAACGCGAATCCTGTTGATAGATCTATCGGGCCTGACAACCCCAATCGGACTGGACGACCAGTATTCAACGGTTGCACAGTACTTCGTTTCGGTGACTACATTTGGTACGGTGTAGTGAGATTTCATAATAAAGGGAATATGCAACGTTGATTAAATGCTAAGTATGTTTATCAAGTGCTCAACCACTTAGAATATTTTTATTAAAATGTTTATGTATATGAAATCTTGTGGTCTATATTTATAACGCTGCTAGCATTAAACCTATATCTCACCAACTTTATGTTAACGTTTTAAGCATGTATATTCTCAGGTGATAATTAAAAGCTTCCGCTGCATTATGCCAAATTTAAGTAGGATTTGGAGTATGCATATTTGTGTCAAAAATAAAACTACATATCGGAAGATTTGTAATGTGAAATATGTTAGAAATCGTATTATTATTATCAAATGTAAAGTTTGTAAAACTAAGATTATCGCTAAACGATAATCATTATTATGTTGTTTAAACCTTTGGTTATAATAAAGGTTATGGTTTGTATCATAAAAACGTATGCAGATTTTTAAAAAATGTCACATATAGAGGTCAATACCTCGCAATGACACCAATGAGTACGTGACGTTTATATTCGATATGAACGGGACGCTTCTGTACCTTTAGAGGAGAGTATGTTTGTTGAGGTAGCCAATGGAAAACATGAGAAAGTCGACCAAATTGGCCGAGGAGGTATTACCAACCTAGCCGGAGTGGATTTTGAGATTGATCTAATACCCATCAAGTTGGGAAGTTTTGATGTGATTGTCGGTATGGACTGGTTGTCCAAGGTAAGAGCCGAAGTTATATGTGGTGAGAAGATTCTTCGTATACCTCGTGAAGATGGTGAGCCACTTATTGTTTACGGAGATAGATGTAGCCCGAAGCTGAACCTTATTAGTTGCTTGAAGGCACAAAAGGTTATGAAGAAGGGGCGCTTTGCTATTCTGGCACATGTGAAGAAGCTAGAAGTTGAAGAGAAGAGCGTGGATGATGTGCGAATTGTGAACGAATTTCCCGACGTGTTTCCAGAAGAGTTGCCTGAATTACCGCTGCTGAGATCAGTAGAGTTTCAGATCGATCTAGTGCCAGGAGCTGCACCTGTAGCTCGCGCACCTTATCAACCTGCACCTTCCAAACTGCAAGAGTTGCAGAGTGAACTACAGGAATTGCTAGACCGATGGTTTATCCAACCGAGTTCATCGCCTTGGGGCGCACCTATTTTTTTCGTGAAGAAGAAGGACGGATCTTTTCACATGTGTATCGATTATCGTGAGCTGAACAAGTTGACGATCAAGAATCGGTATCCCCTTCCCAGGATTGATGATCTTTTCAATCAACTACAAGGATCCAGTGTTTACTCCAAGATTGATTTGCGATCAGGTTATCACCAGTTGAGGGTGAAGGAGAGCGATGTGCTGAAGACTACATTCCGAACTCGTGATGGTCATTATGAGTTTCTCGTGATGCTATTCGGTTAAACCAATGCACCTGCTGTGTTTATGGATCTCATGAATCGCGTATGCAAACCGTACATAGACAAGTTTGTTATCATCTTCATAGATGATATCCTCATCTATTCCAAAAGAGAAGAAGAACATGAGCAACATCTTCGACTCGTGCTAGAACTCTTGAGACAAGAGCAACTTTATGCCAAATTCTCTAAGTGCGAATTTTGGTTGAAGGAAGTTCAATTTCTCGGTCATATCGTGAGCGATCAGGGTATCAAAGTCGATCCCGCAAAGATCGAAGCTATCAGCAAGTGGGAAACCCCCACTACTCCTACTCATATCCGCCAATTTTTAGGCCTCACTGGTTACTATCGTAGATTCATCGAAGGTTTCTCTTTGATTGCGCATCCTTTGACTACGTTAACTCATAAGGGGAAGAAGTTCGTTTGGGAAACCGAGCAAGAGTCGGCATTCCAAACCCTGAAGCAGAAGTTAACCACCGCTCCTATTCTATCCCTTCCCGAAGGCAGTGATGACTTCGTTGTGTATTGCGATGCCTCCCGACAAGGTTTTGGGTGTGTATTGATGCAACGGAAGGAGGTTATTGCTTACACCTCCCGACAACTGAAGATTCACGAGCGAAACTACACTACTCATGATCTTGAACTTGGAGACGTGGTCTTTACACTCAAACTGTGGAGACACTATCTGTATGGAACCAAGAGTACTATCTTCACCGACCACAAAAATCTCCAACACATCTTTGATCAAAAGCAACTGAATATGAGATAGCGTCGATGGATTGAGACGTTGAACGACTATGATTGTGAATTTCGCTACCACCCTGGCAAGACAAATGTTGTAGCCGATGCCTTGAGCCAAAAGGAGAGAACGGTACCACTTCGTGTCTGTGCCTTGAACATCACCATTCAGATGAATCTTAACAGCCAGATCCGCGTAGCTCAAGAGGAAGCTCTCAAGGAGGAGAATATTACTCAAGAGCACTTGAACATTCTCATTTCTCGATTTGAGGTCAAGGAGACTGGACTCCGATACTTTGCCGAAAGAATCTGGGTACCTAGTTATGAAGATTTATGGAGCCTTATTCTAGACAAAGCTCATAAGTCAAGGTATTCGATTCATCCAAGAGCTAGTAAGATGTACCACGACCTCAAGGTTCAATATTGGTGGCCAAACCTCAAAAGGGATGTTGCAGCATATGTTGGAAAGTGTTTAACTTCTTCCAAGATCAAAGCCGAATATCAGAAGCCGTCTGGGTTACTTCAATAACCCGAAATCCCGCAATGGAAATGGGAAAGAATAACAATGGACTTCATCACAAAACTTCCAAAGACGGTAGGTGGTTATGATACCATCTGGGTTATCGTTGACCGTCTTACCAAATCTGCACACTTCCTAGCCATGAAGGAAACTGATACGTTGGAAAGACTGGCACAGTTATACATAAAGGAGATTGTATCTCGTCACGGTGTACCCTTATCGATTATCTCAGATCGCGATACCCGTTTCGCTTCCAGATTTTGGCGTTCTGTACAAGAAGCCTAGGGAACACGTCTAGATATGAGCTCGGCGTATCACCTGCAAACCGACGGACAGAGCGAACGCACTATCCAAACCTTGGAGCACATGTTACGTGCTTGTGTTATCGATTTCGGAACGGCTTGGCAGAAGCACTTGCCGCTAGCAGAATTCTCTTACAACAACAGCTATCATGCAAGCATTAAGGCCGCACCTTTTGAAGCATTGTATGGCTGTAAATGTCGTTCTCCTATCTTTTGGGCCGAAGTAGGTGAAAAACAACTCACCGGTCCCAAACTCATCCATGAAACAACCGAGAAGATTATCCAAAATCAAGCGAGGCTCAAGACGGCCCGTGATCGTCAAAAGAGCTATGCCGACCTTAAACGTGGAGATCGTGAATTTCAAATCGGCGACCGCGTTATGTTGAAAGTCACACCTTGGAAAGGTGTAATCCGTTTTGGAAAGCGTGGGAAGTTGAATCCTATATATTGGTCCTTTTTGAAGTCTTGGAGTGTGTTGGACCCATTGCTTACCGTTTGGATCTTCCAACTCAATTGAGCGCAGTTCACCGCAATTTCCACGTGTCGAATCTGAAGAAATGTCTTGCCGAACTAGAACTCTTCATACCTCTCGAGGAGCTTACGATTGACGATAAACTCCATTTCGTGGAAGAACCTGTCGAAATTATGGATCGTGAGGTTAAGACCTTGAAACGCAACAAGATTCCGATCGTCCGAGTCCGATGGAATGCAAAAAGAGGACCTGAGTTTACTTGGGAGCAAGAGGATCAGATGAAACAGAAATATCATCACCTCTTCAGAACTCTACCATCTACCTCAGCTTAAAATTTTGGGACGAAATTTTCATTAACAGGTGGGTAATGTAACGACCCGACTTTTTCGACTTGCTTTTGTGCTTTGTGCTTTCACGAAACTATGTATTTGTGTGTACTGATCCATATCATACTCTGGGATCTTACTACATGTGGATTACTTTCGTTTATATGTTTAAATATGCCTTTAAGTACGTAGGGTACTTAACTTGATCCCCGAAAGCCTTTATGACCGTTGGTGTCACTTGACGTTTAGAACGAACTGCGTACTGTGTACACATTTAACTTTGGTCATAATCGGAATATTATGACTAAGAAATACTAATTGTTATTTTATAATAACAATTACTTGGGTTTTTGGATGCTTAATTACTCTTAGTAATTTACTAGAGCACGCTAATTAGTCTTGTTGGACTTTCTACCTTGTTGGACTTTAGCCCACCCGACACTAGCTAATAGACTATTTAAATAGCCCAATTATTATAAGTTAGTAACCCATATTAATTTAAGACAAATGTCCATTTATTAGAGGGAACATACTAGCATTTTTGTTAACCATTATCCTTATTGTTGTATGGGATCCTAACATAAGCACCAACTTTAGACAACCATTAACCAAAAAGCAAAAAGGTGTCCCCCTTGTCCCCCCACCAAAACCCACGGCCACCATCCCCTCCCCGTACCCTCACCTCCTATAAATACCAAGCTTATCCCATTATTTCACACTTGATTTCATTTACAATTTACACACACTTACTCTCTAATTCTCTCTCTAGTCTTTCTCACTCTAAAAAGTGTAAGTTTTAAACTTTCTTCTTCTTCTTCTTCCCTTCTCATTCACGACATCATCATCATTGGATCTAGCTCTTTAGCTTTTAGATGTTGTCATATCTTGTAGATTCAAAATGGATTTGAATCCTTCAAGAACATGGAAGATTCAAGCTTTCTAGCTTTGAATCTTCACCTATTTTGTAGATCTAAATCTTGTAGCTTTTAATCTCTTTATTTTGTTGTAAAGATTCAAACTTGTGTTTGTAATCTTCATGTAACTTGAAGATCTAGCTTCATGCTTTAAGGATCTTCAAGAACAACCAAGATTCAAGCTTTCTAGCTTTGAATCTTCATTTCTTTTGTTAGATCTAGGTTTTCTAACTTATAATCTCATTATTTTGTTATAAATATCAAAACTTATGTTTATGATCTTCATGTAACTTGAAGATCCAAGCTTTATGCTTCAAGATCTTCAAGAACACCAAAGATTCAAGCTTTCTAGCTTTGTAATCTCATAACTTGTGTGAAGAGGATCCAAGCTCTCTAGCTTTAGGGTTCCATTACTTTGTTTGACCAAATTTGTATTCATACTTGTTTGATTGATGGAACGTTTGTAGCTTTAGTTGTAAATAGAACTTGTATTTGTGTTAAGACTAAGAATATGATGTAACCTTGGTTCATCATCCTTCTAAAACTCTTAAGTGAGTTTTATTCTTACTTGGTCTTAACATATTGTGTGTTGATGGTTGAATCTTGATCAAAGTGATGCTAACACATCAATGAGTTGTACACTTGAAGCTACAAGCATCAAGGATGAGAACTGTGATGAGCATCAAGCACCAAGAAACCCACCGGAGCACTTGTTTGCTGTTTTTAGGGGTCTGATCAGACTCCTGGACTTCTGAAAATTGATTTTCAGATAGTTCGTTTTGAGTAGATGACTTTTCATTTAGGCCTCAACTTAATCCGATATACGGTTTAGGATTTATAGCCTTCTGAAAGTCACTACGCCTTTGTAACGTTGTGCTGAAATTTCTGACCTACTCGCACTTAAACCGTCACCACGGTCAAACGAAGATGAGTTAGCTTCTGAAAATTGGTCAGTGGTTAGAGGACTCACATACGGAGCCATGGCCACTGACTACGCATCTTTTATATTGGTATAGAGATCGTAACAGCTGTCCGAAGTCAGCCTTTTGTTTCGATCTCTATTCTTGTTAAACTTACCTTAGTTTTGATGAATGATGATGATAATGATGATGTTGATGATGACACCTAAAATTAATTCATGCATTTAGACTTATGGGGACAACATACTGACCTAGTGACCTTTGACTTAGGTTGACGACCTTTCGGACCGACTTACTATCTGCATACGTTTCATATCGACTTTTACTACTTATTCACTGTGAGTTATAGCATCCCTTTACTAATTTTACTATTTTTAGGACTGAGAATACATGCGATTTTTACGTTTTACATAGTAGACACGAGTACTTAAACTTTATATATGTGTGGGTTATAAAACGGCACAAAGATTCCCCTTAGCTCGGTAACGTTTAATCATTGGTTTCCTAACCGTGAACGCGAATCTTAGATATGGATCCATAGGGTTTGACAACCCCACTCGGGCTAGTCGCGCTAGCAGACAAATGGTGTTTAATACTTCAAGGAAAAATGCACTCGCCAAGTGCACTTTTAGGGGGTGATATACATACGTTAAGTCTAGTTACCGGGTGCCCACGGTTAAGCATATACTTTTCATACTGATTTAAAACTGCTGATTGAAGTACTGAAATCTCTTGGTCTTCATTACTTTACTGATTACAAACTATAGCTCACCAACATTCGTGTTGACTTTTAAGCGTGTATTTCTCAGGTGCTTAGACGATGTTGCTTCCGCTATTAGAATTACTGTCTTGGTGTTATAGACTTGATGTTATGGACCTGCTGTGTTAGATTTCCACTACATTACTTAGAGATGTCTCAATCATGGAACTTTTCTTTTACATTCGTAACTTATGTTATTTTTAAACAATAACTTTGTAACGACCTTCATGTCACGTTATCTTTTGTCAAACGCTATCTTTTTATGAATGCAAAAACTGTTTTTCAAACAGTATGTAGTGTTTGACCTTGTAATGATCCTGTTGTTGATGAACCGTACACGATGGTTTTGTACGGGGCGTCACACATACCATATTAAATGTCACAAAGTATATTTGTATTTAATACAAAATTTATCTTATGGTTTTTAACTTCATTTTGAATTGAAAACTGCTGCACTTAATGCTTAATGGGAGGTATGAGTGTTCAAGCCGATTAGTCATCATGTCAACAGTCTGTGTCCCCTCGAAAACGTGCCAGTCTGTCACATCTACCCATGCGCCTGCAGATGACAGTTGTCATTTTCTCTCTCCTGCACTTTTTCCACCAATCCGAAAGGTTAAATAAGGCGATCATTTTCACATAATAACCTTCGGTTATTAACTCTTTGATTTACCTTTCCAAAACACACTCTTCTCTCTAAATTCACAAATCTTCAAATCTTCATACATCCGCCTTTAACGATTTCATCAATGGCAGACCAAGAACAACAACATCCAATATCACCACCTACAGAAAACCAACCAGAGGAACAACAACCACAACAACAACAACCAGAACAACAACCTCCACCGATCATCGAGGAACAAGTTGTACAGGGCCCACTGTTCAATCTTCACCCCAACCTGATCAGGGCTGCTAATGCACCAGATCATGCACTAATTCGCCTATCGAGAGGCATTGCTGCTCATGCCCTGTTCATTCCCAAATCCAAAGCCAACATGGACTATGAAACATTGATCAATTATATACGGTAATCACCTCTGGCTAGAGCTATTATAGGTGTACTTTCACGTTTATATCCAGCCTGCTTGGCTAGATTTTGTTATACTACTACCACTGCCACCACTCCACAGAATGTTCCATGTATTCGTGACATGGTTACAGAAACCCTAACCTGCTCCATCACAGTTGATGCCATCCGACGAGCCCTTCACCTGCCTACTAGACCATTTATTCCTTCACCTACCAGTGATGATTTTAGAAGGGAGGTACTGGAAATTATTGGGTTCACTCAACCAGTAGCTCATACGCCTTTGAGAAAGCATATGCCACCTCTATGGTATTATTTCTTTGAGTTGCTGACTCAGTGTATCAGCCAGAAATCAGGAAGTTTTGACCAGTTCTCAGATTTTATGCTCAAGATTGGTCACGGGTTGCTCTTTAAGCGTAACATTGATTATGCCGGGGAAATTTACTTGAGGCTAAGGGAGATGGTGATTTCACCAAAACGAACACATCTAATCCCCTTTCTAAGGTTCTTGAGCCTTATTTTTGAAAATGAGCTGGGTGAAGCTTACCAGCAGATTCCTGATGAATCATTCTACCTGCCTCCAAAACAAGGGGGAATGCCAAAAGATGCTCCTGCTGCTCCATATACTGGTTTGACACCAGGCATGCTCGAGTATCTTGCTGCTCGGGGTGGAGTAAACCAAACGACTGCCCTTGGTGTTGCACCAGCTGAGGGGGAGGGACCTCAGCGCAAGCCAGCTGTGAAAAGGAAGAAGCCAGCTACCTCAACTAGTACAGCCACCGTCTCACATACTGGTAACGCAGTAGTTGTATTAGAATCTAGTGCTCTCTGATCATAAAGATCATCCCTAGTCTTATATACTGACTACCTAATTCTAGTATTGGAATCCATTGCTCATCTATTTCTTGGTAACAGGCAAATTCAAATGTGCAAAAGCTGGCTCCAAGCAAACCACAGGGGAGATTGCCCCAGTCTCAACTGCTGCTTCTGAAAAGAAAGCTGCTATGGAACCTGGTACGTCTATAGGCCAAACAGCAAAAATCTCTAACTTAATTAAAAAATTTCTAACTGCTGACTTGAAAAATAAAAGTGGAGTTAAAGGCAAAACCTTTGCCCCCAAGCTGACTGGTTTTAAAACTAGTGTCAAGAAGAGTAGCAACCCATACTCTTCTAACCAGGCACTTCCATGTAACGACCCGAAAAAATTGTCATTGATGGCGCCGTTAACTTAGGTCCCGTTACGTGGTCATAGTCCCTAAATGAGACGCGTTTGACCAAAATTATGTCGCATTCATTTGAAACATGCATGACTTGCAAAGTTTTAAATTACCAAACGGTTCGACAACAAGTTTAAGTTTACAAAAGTGATAAAGTATAAATGAAATAACTTGCGACATAATATAAGTTGAAAATTACAGTTGCTATAAATAGCGTAAGTATGTATGCTTTAAGTTTGAATCCAAAAGTGCTATCTCTAGCGTATGCATGTATGCTTGACTCCAAGCAAGTAATCAAAGTGTGCGAAAGCATGTATCAAGTAGCCAAGTATGAACCTGAGAAACATATAGAAAACTGTCAACGAAAAACGTTGGTGAAATCATAGTTGTATTTGTAAACGTTGTTTTTGAACCACAAGATTTTGTATAGTTGATTATCCAAATCGTTTGCATTCCAAAAGTACGTTCGCGAGCACCCAATTATCAAGGCTTAACTTTCCATCCATAGAACCCCATCACAATAGTGTTAGAACATACACTGTTTCTCAAAAATATGTTTCATCCGTGTAACAGTAGCGAACCGTCCAAATGAGGGTTTATCAAACCCATATGGCCATACAACATAAGTTCTCGCTTACACCCGGCAAGTGTAACTAATGATAATTGAATTGAGGATTTTTGTTCAAACTCGCTGTAGAATGTTTGTTTCTTCGTACTTGTGTTCAAAGCATAAAAGTAAGTAGTACAAGATATAACAAATTATATGTTTCTCAGCCCACGATTTGAAAGAATAAAAGTTGTTGAAAAGGTGGGACTATGATCTCACCTCGGGTGCACGAGTATATAAGTACTTCACAAAGTAAACTTGTGCATGAAAGTTGTTTAGTCTTGACCTAAAAAAGTAAGTTGTATCAATTAACCGGTCACGACACAAGGTCAGGCAAAATGTGTTCAATTAGTCCTATGGCTCGTTACTACTCGATTATGTAGCATGTGAATCACGTTGTCAAGTTTCATGCAAGATATAAGTGTAAACGAAAGGTTATAATGATTAAAAAAAAGTATTGGTTAAGTTTGAATAAAAGTCAACTTTGATCCAAGTCAAAGTCAATGAAAAAGTTAACACGTTCGGGTCGGGTCTCGGACAATTTTTCTGAGGTTTTTAATCATATATAAGCATGTTGGTCAAGTTTCATGTTGATCGGGGGTGCGTAGCATAGTTAGAATTGAATGAAAATGCTTATTTTTGGACAACCGGGACCCGGAGCGGCGGTCCAAGACCCTGAGCGGCGCTCAGATGGTCTGTTCAGCAAGTCTGGCAGTTTTTGAACACTCAAGCATGAATCAAACTTCAAACAACCATAACTTATGAACCGTAAACATTCAAAACACGTATCTTATATCGTTGGAAAGGTATTCTGACGAGGAATACAACTAAACACATTTCATCAATCAAGTTCATCATTTAAAACAACAAAAACCTCATCGAATGATCGTTAAATGTTCAAAATCAAAGTTTCAAGTTCATAAAACGCATTTCTTGACTCGGGAATCCAATTTACACATACGATACGCCATTTTGAAGGTAATGAAACATACAATACAAATAAGTACTTACTAACAACATTTCATAGAATTCAATGCGTCAAAAGTTCATTTTAAAGTTCATCAAACCCTAACCAAAATCATGAATTCAACCATTTTGCAATTGAAGCTTTTCTAAATAAACCAACACATCAAATTGAAGCTAATGATGCTAGTAACACATTTAATACATGAACTTTAACATTTAAACAACATTTAATCACTCAAAACTCAAAATTAAACACACTCATTTTTCATATTCAAACTAGTTACTCAAAACAACAAATCGAGCAAACCAAATACATATTCATGTTAGACTTGAGCCATAGACACTAACTAACACCATTTTTCAAGTCTATAAAATGAATTTGAGAAATCTAGAGTTTTTAGAAACTTTACCCCAAGTAGTAAAATTGGTACCAAATCGACGAGGATGAATAGAGGATCACGAATATGTAATTTGTTTGTAGCAAGCTTCCTAGATTCGAAATGGATGATGAATTAGTGAAGTTGGATGAAGATGGTGTTCTTGAACTAGAGAGAAAAAGATGAGAGGTGGGAGGTGAAAATGAATGAGTGGTGGGGAGGTGGGTTGACTAGTTGACGTAGTCACTAGTTTGCTCACTTGACACCAGTAGTCCCTCGAGTTTAAAAGCGGGTGCGTGAATTAACCGAATGAATTATTTTAAATACGCTAGAGTAAACGAGAGATGTTATAATTAAATAACGAAAATATTAAAAATGCTAATCGACGGAAGATACGAATTTAGGTAACGAAAGATATTATTTAAAAAAAAAAGACGGCGTTAAAATAAATTTAACGGAAAAAGGCGGGATGTTACATTACCAACACCTTAAAAGAAATTTCGTCCTGAAATTTAGTTGGAAGTAGTAGTCGTTGATTCTTCCCCGAGATCTCGCGTTGCCAATTCTACAAATAAGTAAGGGTACTTCCTTGGGCATTTCAACGAACTTTGACAGTCGGAATTTTACATTGTTTTAAAGTTTGGTTTCACGATTCAATAATTCAACCAGTTCTCCCAGGAAGGGAAGTTTGTCATTGAAAATATGTTCATCAAAAGGAATATCAAGTTCTTGTTCGGCAAGACACTTCTTTAAGTTTAATACATGGAATGTAGGATGAACGGAAACTTAATCGAGTCGGAAGATCTAAACGGTAAGCAACGGGTCCAATACGCTCCAAGATTTCAAAAGGATAAAAATATTTAGGATTTTGCTTTCTACGTTTCCCGAACCGGATTACACCTTTTCAAGGTGTGACTATTAACGTTACGCGGCCACCCACTTGGAATTCGAGAGGTTTACATCTAACATCGGCGTAGCTCTTTTGGCGACTACGGGCCGTCTTGAGTCCTTCTTGGAATTTAACGATCATAAAGGTTATTTCATGAATGAGTTCGGGTCCGGTGGTTTGATTGTCACCTAATTCGGTTCAACAATTAAGAAAACGACAATTGCGGCTATATGAGTTTCCAAAAAGTGTGGCATTAATACTCGAATGTAGATATTGTAGCAAGAGAATACAGTTAAAGGCAAAGAATTTTCCCCAAGTAAATTTAAAATTCGATAACACAAATTCGTTTTACATTTACTTGGTCCTTTGGTTTGTGGTTGATACGCCGTACTCATGTCTAAACTTGGTCCCAAGGCTTTTTGTAAGTCTAGAAGTGAAACGGGTATCTCGATCCAAAACGAGATACATTTCCTTAAGATATATTTGAACAAGTTTTTGTTTCTCAAGAAATTCGCGCCGCAGAAGATTTATCGGTTTCTAAAAATGTTCGTTAGGACTATTCACCCTCGTAATGAATACTAGTATAACGTGAAGAGTCTCTCTCTCCATTGAGAATTTAGATAAAAGATTTCCTTATACAGAAGTACGAGTGTGATGCGAGAGAAGTTTCCGCCTCGATGTGAGCATAACAAGCATATTGTAGTTCGCCGATAAAACTATGCGAAAACAAGATAGTATACACGTGTAACATACGTTTGAAGTTGAAAGAATTGGTCATTCATTCAGAAGCATAAATATGGTTCGACAATAATCGAAGGTGTGTCCCCGATATGGTTATTATCAAAATTCTCGGAGTTTTCGGATATCCAACAAGAAAAATGAAGTCATGTACATGACACATGGTGGTGATTAGGTTGATAGAGTCCAATCACCATCACGAGTCATTAGAACTTTGGTATGACTTACCATAATATAACCACATTGATCGAGTGTCGTTATATTACGCTAACTCATACCTCCATTCCCACATCACTCCATAGAACTAAATTTGTGTGATCACGAAGATTTAAAATGAACAAAGTATAGCGACATCTCTAACGTGACTCGTATTGAATCGAAAGAATTAGTGCAACTCTGAAGAAGCGTTTCCCGAGGGAAGTGTATAGATGATTGTTCACGTCAATGCGGTTAAAGTCAAACAATAATGTCTTTAGGTATGTAAAGAGTAATGAATTATGATAACAAGTGGTCCGCAACCATAGTGACAAGTAGTGATGATGATACTCTCCTATAGTATTGGTGATAGTAACAAGAAGTGGTAGATAGTAAGGAACACCGGTGTAACATCGGTAGTGGTTAAGGATCGCCATAGCGGTGGGAACCTCGCAGCACTTGTGGATAGCAAGTCAGGACGGTGATAAATAAAAATCTGGGAGACAGAGTTCCCTAACTAGTATAACTGATGAAGTTGTCGTCCTCCTTACGCGTATGAATCTTAAGTTTACGTGTGTTACCAGAAAGTGGCAGAGTACAAGTTCGTATGAATGAAAATTTGCTACCATTAAGGAGTTCACCTTAGAAGATTTAAGTATATATGCACAAGTAGTCAAGTAAGTGCTATCTATAGCAAATGTATGTCAGAATGCAATGGCTAACTATCCGGTTGTAGTCTAGATTCACTAATGTGTCCTAACGACTCTGTTAGACACACTAATGCATATCCTAGTTCCCTACAACCAACGCTCTGATACCATCTGTAACGACCCGACAAAATCGTCATTGACGGCGCCGTTAACTTAGGTCCTGTTACGTGGTCATAGTCCCTAAATGAGACGCGTTTGACCAAAATTATGTCGCATTCATTTGAAACGTGCATGACTTGCAAAGTTTTAAATTACCAAACGGTTCGACAACAAGTTTAAGTTTACAAAAGTGATATAGTATAAATGAAATAACTTGCGACATAATATAAGTTGAAAATCACAGTTGCTATAAATGGCGTAAGTATGTATGCTTTAAGTTTGAATCCAAAAGTGCTATCGCTAGCGTATGCATGTATGCTTGACTCCAAACAAGTAATCAAAGTGTGCGGAAGCATGTATCAAGTAGCCAAGTATGAACCTGAGAAATATATAGAAAATTGTCAACGAAAAATGTTGGTAAAATCATAGTTGTATTTATAAACGTTGTTTTTGAACCACAAGATTTTGTATAGTTGATTATCCAAATCGTTTGCATTCCAAAAGTACGTTCGCGAGCAAGCAATAATCAAGGCTTAACTTTCCATCCATAGAACCCCATCACAATAGTGTTAGAACATACACTGTTTCTCGAAAATATATTTCATCTGTGTAACGGTAGCGAACCGTCCGAATGAGGGTTTGTCAAACCCATATGGCCATACAACATAAGTTCTCGCTTACACCCGGCAAGTGTAACTAATGATAATCGAATTGAGGATTTTTGTTCAAACTCACTGTGGAATGTTTGTTTCTTCGTACTTGTGTTCAAAGCATAAAAGTAAGTAGTACAAGATATAACAAAGTATATGTTTCTCAGCTCACGATTTAAAAGAATAAAAGTTGTTGAAAAGGTGGGACTATGATCTCACCTCGGGTGCACGAGCATATAAGTACTTCACAAAGTAAATGTGTGCATGAAAGTTGTTTAGTCTTGACCTAAACAAGTAAGTTGTATCAATTAACTGGTCACGACACAAGGTCGGGCAAAATGTGTTCAATTAGTCCTATGGCTCGTTACGACTCGATTATGTAGCATGTGAATCATGTTGTCAAGTTTCATGCAAGATATAAGTGTAAACGAAAGGTTATAACGATTAAACAAAGTATTGGTTAAGTTTGAATAAAAGTCAACTTTGGTCCAAGTCAAAGTCAACGAAAAAGTCAACACATTCGGGTCGGGTCTCGGATAATTTTTCTGAGGTTTTTAATCATATATAAGCATGTTGGCCAAGTTTCATGTTGATCAGGGGTGCGTAGCATAGTTAGAATTAAACAAAAATGCGTATTTTTGGACAGCCGGGGCCCGGAGCTGTGCTCCAAGACCCTGAGCGGCGCTCAGATGGTCTGTTCAGCAAGTCTGGCAGTTTTTGAACACTCAAGCACGAATCAAACTTCAAACAACCATAACTTATGAACCGTAAATATTCAAAACACGTATCTTATATTGTTGGAAAGGTATTTTGACGAGGAATACAACTAAACACATTTCATCAATCAAGTTCATCATTTAAAACAACAAAAACCTCGTCGAATGATCGTTAAATGTTCAAAATCAAAGATTCAAGCTCATAAAACGCATTTCGTGACTCGGGAATCCAATTTACACATACGATACGCCGTTTTGAAGGTAATGAAACATACAATACAACTAAATACTTACTATCAACATTTCATAGCATTCAATGCGTCAAAACTTCATTTTAAAGTTCATCAAACCCTAACCAAAATCATGAATTCAACCATTTTGCAATTGAAGCTTTTCTAAATCAACCAACACATCAAATTGAAGCTAATGATGCTAGTAACACATTTTATACATGAACTTTAATATTTAAACAACATTTAATCACTCAAAACTCAAGATTAAACACACCCATTTTTCATATTCAAACTAGTTACTCAAAACAACAAATCGAGCAAACCAAACACATATTCATGTTAGACTTGAGCCATAGACACTAACTAACACTGTTTCAAGTCTATAAAATGAATTTAAGAAATCTAGAGTTTTTAAAAACTTTACCCCAAGTAGTGAAATTGGTACCAAATCGAAGAGGATGAATAGAGGATCACGAATATGTAATTTGTTTTGTAGCAAACTTCCTAGATTCGAAATGGATGATGAATTAATGAAGTTAGATGAAGATGGTGTTCTTGAACTAGAGAGAAAAAGATGAGAGGTGGGAGGTGAAAATGAATGATTGGTGGGGAGGTGGGTTAACTAGTTTACCTAGTCACTAGTTTTCCCACTTGACACCATTAGTGCCTCGAGTTTAAAAGCGGGTGCGTGAATTAACCGAACGAATTATTTTAAATACGCTAGAGTAAATGAGAGATGTTATAATTAAATAACGAAAATATTAAAAATGCTAGTGGACGGAAGATACGAATTTAGGTAACGAAAGATATTATTTAAAAAAAGACGGCGTTAAAATAAATTTAACGGAAAAAGGCGGGATTTTACATTCCACATTTTTCTAAATTGAACATCATGCAATATTCTCTGCTGACAGTACAACCAGCAGAGAACATAACTGACCCCCAAAGCAATCTTGAGCTGGCTCCTCATCGTGTTGAATCAGCCCAGGCCACTGCACAGTCTAAGTGTTACTAGCCAGAACTCTTACATTATCTGGGTCAACATGTGTTGCCAATGAGTCAGCAGAGTTACGGTTGTACTTACAGACACCTAACTCTGTCTCAATTGAAGTGCTAACTAAATCACCAGTCTGTCCCCAGAGACCAACAACAGAAGCAATTGTTGAGTCAAATTTATTTGGTTCTACAGTTGTTAACATAAAATGTTCTTTTGTTTTAGTTCTTAGCAGGGTAGATGAACAGACAGAGGGGAAGCAAGAAAAAGATGCTTTTGTTTCTACTAATGAGCTCTTCGTTTCTGCTACTGGTATTGGTGCTACTGATTTGTCTACTAGTGGTGCTGATACTAGAACTGTTGCCTCTACTGCTACTGGCTCTACTGGAGACATTGTGGTTGTTGGTTCCACTGATCTTACTGTTAATGAGGAGCTGGCTACTACTGATATTTCTGCTATTCCTCCTACTATCTCCGGTATTGCTACTTGAACCACTGATTCTGAAGTGGTTGATGAGATGATAATGGAACCTCCTCTGGTACTTGAAAAGGTTATTGATAACATTGTTAAGGAGGTTCTTGATGTGGGTGCTGCTGCCACTACCACTGTTACTCCTTCAAATGCTGCTACTACTGGAGTGGTTACTGGTGGTGGCTCACATGATGATGATGATGATTCATCCTGGCCTTCATTTCTCCAGGATGTTGGCTATGTTCCCAAAGAACCACAGATGGACACTGATGCTTCTACTACTGCTTTTCCATCTTCTAAGCAGTCATCAGCTGCTGCTACTAATTCTACGGAACCCATTATGGATGCTGGTACCTCTGCTACTGCCACTACTGATTCTTCTCAGGCTACTGCTTCCACTGAGAAGAAGCCATATGTGTGCCAGGTACCAGACCCTGATGAAGTTGTACCTAACTTCATCTATAGGTGAGCATCTATCACTCCCAGAGTTGCTTTGCTGGTGGATCAGCTGACTATTGATCCTCAAACTACCTTAGTGTCAGCCAGCAAATTACCTAGAGAAGAGCTGACTGAACTGATGTCTCAGCTTGATCGACCAGCAAGAGCAGAGGTATATGAGAGGCTGGCCACTTTACAACAAGTTAATGAGCAGCCATACTACCACTTCTTTGTTATCGTTTCAGCTGCTTCTTCATGGTCTGGTACATGGAGGCCTCTCAATTCATCAGAGATCCACCTACTGGTAAGTATATCATGCAACACATTCCTGATTCGCTAGTACCTTCTGATTCATCAGCTTCTTCCTCATCATCTTCTTCATCTGATGGTGATGTTGATAAAGGTACTGGTAAGGACGAGCCAGTCATTCATGATAATGTGACTGGCTCCAAAGGCAAACCAGTGGATCTTACTGATGATGCTGATAATGATGCTGACAAGGATACCAGTAGTTCTAAACCTTCGGGTGAAGGTAAAAATGAAGGTGATCATGGTGATGAGTCAGATTCTGACCTTCCACCTCCACCACCCCAAGGAGGTAATCCTATTGTTGCTGTTAGTGATCGCCCCTCAACCAGTAGCTTTGATCCTACTGAGGTAGCTGCCATCTCCATACTAGCTGTTTATCGTACAGTAGCCAGAATCACACCAGATCTACAAAGGACCATCCGCACTACTCTTGTTGATTGAATGACTGAATCCATACGCAGAGCTGGGGAGGTTACAACTTCATCTATTGAAGCCCAGTTCAAATAAGTGTGTGCTTTTACTGATCTTGTGATGGAAACCATTGTCAAACACCATGAAGAGGAGGAGGATCTTAAGAGGCGAATCATCTCTAATAATGAGTATGCTGATCATATTGCCCATCTTCAAGCTGATTTAGATGCTGCTAATCGCATAATTCTTTTTCTTTATGAGGAAAATAGGGTATTGGAAGAGAGATTGGATTCGCAGGAACAGCAAATGGCTACTATGATTCCTGCCTCAGCTTATGTTCAAATGGTGGAGGTAATGCAATGAATAGCAGCTCTTCAAGCTGACGTTAGAGCTGACGTCTAACAAATGTCCATAGGTGTTGCTAGGAATGAAGTTCAAACTTCAAACCTATGCATCAGACAATATGGTGTGGATCCTGGTGCCCATCTATCTCCTGCTGATGCTTACTGGAACAGATTCGCTTATTCTGTTCCTGAATCTGATAGTGACCTTGATGCACAAGTCTCTCCAGCTCCTGCTTCTGCCCTTACTAATGACAAAAAGGGGGAGAAGAAATCTAAAAAGAATAGAAAGAGAAAACAATCTGAGGGGGAGCATGAGCATGAAAAGGCTCCAAAATAGCAACGGAGGGATGGTGATGATGGTGGTGATGGCACTGGTCAAGGTACTGGCACTAAGCCCAACAACGCTCATACTGAAGAAGGTGTCCAGGCAGCTGGTGAATCTCAACCCAGTGTGTCTGCCACATCTGTAGATGATATTGGTTCTGGTAGTAAGCCCAGTGATGTGTCTGAACTGGCTATAGCTGAATCTTTTGCTGTCTCTCAAACTATTGAATGAAAAATGAAAAGAAAACTAGAGAGGCATCAGAAGAGACAGCAGGAACTAGATGCTGCTTCCAACGCTAACTTTGAGGCATATGCTGCTATGAAATGACACAAAATTGAGCATATACGATCCCTCGATCCTAAAAAGCATGAAATTCATGATGAACTACTCAGCATTGAAGAACATAAAAGGGCTGCTTTGAAAAGAAATGCTAAGTTCATGGTGAAATTTGATAGAAAGAAAGCAAATTTGTATGCTGAGCGAGCAGACATAATTAAGAAGATGACACCTGAACAGATGCAAGATTACTTGGCTTCAAGTGATTCAGGAGGAGTTAGAGCTGATGTATTCATGAAATGGCTTGATGCTATATTGGAAACCAGCCAATCCTCTCGATCTGCATCTATTGCTCAGTCAGCTACACAATCACAGCCAGCAGATATCATCAACCTTGATGATAATGATAGTCAGGGGGAGCACTTAGCAATTGTTCCCTATCTGCCTCCACAAGAACCAGTATCAACACAAGAACCATCAACTGAACCCATGCCAATCGATAAACAAAGGGTAAAATTTGCTCCTAGGGACAACTAGCCCCTAAGGAAAGGACCCCTATTTGAGGCAGTTAATGAAGATACTGTGGCAGTTGTGCCAATTGCTACTAATCAGTCAGCTGGTACTGAAGACACAGCAAGGAGTGTTGTGATAGAAGACCCAGCCAGTAGTGTACTCCTGGGTGTATCAAGTGTTGAAGACCCAGCCAAGGTGGCTGAGCTGGGTGCTTGATAGTGCTCCAAATAAACATATATTTAGGCACAATATCCTTCCAATATGTAAAGCTTTTAGTTGTAATTGTTCTATTTTTATGTAATATTCGTTTAAATAAATAAGTGCGAAGACAAAAGAAGAAAACGACGATTTGAAGACGCAAATGATCAAAAAGCTAAAAAGTACAAAGTACAATCCAAGTGGTTCAATTTATTGATGAGAAACATCTCAAAATTACAAGAGCACGAGCAGCAAAACGCAAAGTACAAGATATTAAATTATACGAAAGGACGTTCGAAAAACCGAAACCGGGACTTGAGCCAACTATCAACGCGCGATGCAACGAAGCTAAAATTACAAGTCAACTATGCAAAAGAATATAATATAATATTTAAATAATTATATAAATTATTTATATATTATGTATTATATTAAATAACATCGACAAACTAGCAAACAAAAAATATGTGAGCTGGATCTGACGGTCATGCGATCGCATGGAAAATATTCATAAAACTCATGCGAGTGCATGAGCCCATGCGAGTGCATGAGATTTGCACCAAAATCTCATGCGACCGCATGAGTTACTGTAGCAGGCCACATTCTATAAATTCAGCATTTTTCGGACGAGTTATACACCTTTTTTTGCATCTCTCTTTGACTCTATGTAATATATAATTATAATTTTAATTTTAATTATAATTAAGATTAATAATAAATTATGGTTTAGTTGGGTTAATGTAAGAAATGTTTTACGGGTTTTAAAGTCGGAACTCTGTCCGTACAACGCTACGCGATTAATCAGCACTGTAAGCTATGTTCTTCCTTTTTAAATTAATGTCTCGTAACTAAGTTAATATTATGCTTATTTGAGCCAAAGTAATCATGATGTTAGACTAAATATTAAGACGGGGTTATTAGATTTTGTACCATAATTAAGGTTTGGACAAAAGACCGACACTTGTGAACATTGGACTATGACTATTAATAGATAAGGGGTATTGTCTAATTGAGCGACAACTCATTAGAATCTGTCGAACCTATCTTCAAATTAGTTAATCTAATAATTATTAAAATGATTATGTATGTTCTATTTAGTGACGTTTATACGACATCTTTTACGATCATTTAATTAATTATTCGGGTTGGGTAATTGATTATTCATTCTGATCAAGTGGGTAAATTAATATTCATATCTCATTAAAATAGGGGTGGATTACATACAAGGATAATTGGTGTAATTGCTAATAAAGTAATAAAACCTTGGATTATACGCAGTCGATAACCTGGTGTAATCATCAAACAAAGTATTAAAACCTTGTTACAGTTCGAATCCCTAATTAGTTGGAATATTTGACTTCGGGAATAAGGTTAATTTGACGAGCATTTTATAATTATGACCGATGGACTATTATGGACAAAAACCAGATAGGTATCAAATAAACCAGGATAAAGGACAATTAACCCGGGTAATAAATTAAAATCAACACGTCGAACATCATGATTACGGAAGTTTAAATAAGCATAATACTTTTATTTCATATTTCATCGTACCTTTATTTACTGTCATTTTAATTACTGCAATTTACTTTATCTAAATTTAAATTCTGTCATTTATATTATCATCATTTATCTTTACCCTTTATTTAAAATTGACAAACCGGTCATTAAACGGTAAAACCCCCTTTTATAATAATATTACTATATATAATTATATATATTATAGTTGTTAAAATATAGCGTTAAACTCAGCTAGCTCCCTGTGGAACGAACCGGGCTTACTAAAAGCTACACTTCTCTATGATTAGGTACACTGCCTATAAGTGTTGTAGCAAGGTTTAGGTATATCCCATCTATATAAATAAATAAAAAAACTTGTGTAAATTATATCGTATTTAGTAGTAAAAATATAACTATTTCGTATACGCCGCTGCACACATCAGTGCTAAACAAGATGTTGATACTGTTGATCCTGCTGATTTCACAGTCTGGGGCAGAGGAGATCATCTATTTGTTCAATCACCTATCTCTGCCCCGAATCTTGCTTATTTTAACAGAACACAGGATGAACGTATTGATCAGTATTCAGTAAGTTCTTCTGGCATAGCAGAAGCACTCATGTATCCTCCATCTTCCCTAAAACGTCATGATAAACACACAACTTGGGAAGATGATTCAGTTGCACGAGGTGAGCCAGATCTAAGAAGGATGAATCCAGATGAAAGAGAGGCTTACAGGCTGGAGATCAATGTACCTGAATTGCTCGAGCAAAGACGAGAAGCTATTTCTGAAATGATATGCCAAGTTAGATTGCTGCATCATCCACTTGATCAGCCATTCTATATCACTGCCTTGACTTATGGCATTGAAATTGGTGTGTATCTAAATAACAGTGGTCAAAGGCTCCATACAGATGAAGAGAAAGCTCAATTTCATGAAGCTCGGCAACTGGATATGGATTTAAGGCAATATCGTGATGCCCTTAAAACTGTTGAGGGCAGGAAGATGATTGAAATAGCTAAATCCCTGAACATCACTGCCAATGACTATCTTTTGGGTCTACAAGTTGAAAGGCAAAGAAGAGAGGATGCTGATGCTGAATTTGCTGAGAGGCTAAGGCTTCAGGAAGAAGACGCTAAGTTGGCTGCTGATAGAAAGCAAGAGGTTGAGTCACTCAAGTTAGCCAAAGCTATTGTTAAGGAACAGGATAAAGCGTTTGATGAACTGGAAGCTGCTGAGAAAGCACCTGCTACCGCCCCTATAGAAACTGAACGAACAATTGAGTTATCTGATCATTATTATAGGAGCAAGTATGGTGATGTGCTGACCAGGAGATCAAATCCCAGCAAGATCATCAAAGTACACAGAGGCACAAAAACAGCTTTCAGTATCAGCAGGGAAAATAACATTCAAGAGAGGATAGACTACACTGAATTAAGAACCTTAGGATTTAGTGAATGGATGGAGATATTGGAGTACTTTATTGATAAGGGTAAAAGTGGTATTAAAGATACATTGAAACCTGAACTCCAAGAGCTCTTCAACAAAGCAACAAAATTTGGGAACGCACCAGTAGTAAGTGTAGAAGAAGTACTTTCTCAAAAGCCTAAAAGAAAGAAATCTACTGTCGAAGGCCCACACAGAAGAGATCCCATCATTCTACCTTCTCATGTTCTAGTTTATGACCCTGCTGAGCTACCTATCCTATTTCCTGAAGCCTGGGCTGCTCTCAAAGTTAAAGAAGAAGAGCTATCTGAAGATGAACAAGATAAAGACAAAGATAAAGACAGATAGCCTTCTAGTGCTCAAATTGTATCTTTTGATTATTTCATATTTCATTATGATGTTTTGTAATTATTGTATAAATTCTGTTGTAATGAAAATGAAATGAGTTTATCTTCAAAATCATATCAAGTTATAAGATATAGATAACTCATCAAAAGATCTCAAGACAAACTTAAAAGGGACAAACTTATTGCCTATTTTTCATTACGTTCCTTAGTGCTGGCTTTAGTGTTTTCTCTTAATGTCATAGGTTTTGTCATCATAAAATAGGGGGAGATTGTTGAGTCCCCAAAATTATTTAGGATTTAATTATGACAAAACTGTAATTTATTTGCACTAAAATGTTATGTGCAGCCAGCACAAGTTTGTTTATGTATAGACAGTAAATATTGAAATGTCCCGTTCTTATTGATTAAAAACGTTCCATATTAATTGATTTCGTTGCAAGGTTTTGACCTCTATATGAGACGTTTTTCAAAGACTGCATTCATTTTTAAAACAAACCAAACCTTTATTTCATAAATAAAGGTTTAAAAAGCTTTACGTAGATTATCAAATAATGATAATCTAAAATATCCTGTTTACACACGACCATTACATAATGGTTTATAATACAAATATGTTACATCGAAATCAGTTTCTTGAATGCAGTTTTTACACAATATCATACAAACATGGACTCCAAATCTTGTCCTTATTTTAGTATGCAACAGCGGAAGCTCTTAGTATTCACCTGAGAATAAACATGCTTTAAACGTCAACAAAAATGTTGGTGAGTTATAGGTTTAACCTATATATATCAAATCGTAACAATAGACCACAAGATTTCATATTTCAATACACATCCCATACATAGAGATAAAAATCATTCATATGGTGAACACCTGGTAACCGACATTAACAAGATGCATATATAAGAATATCCCCATCATTCCGGGACACCCTTCGGATATGATATAAATTTCAAAGTACTAAAGCATCCGGTACTTTGGATGGGGTTTGTTGGGCCCAATAGATCTATCTTTAGGATTCGCGTCAATTAGGGTGTCTGTTCCCTAATTCTTAGATTACCAGACTTAATAAAAAGGGGCATATTCAATTTTGATAATTCAACCATAGAATGTAGTTTCACGTACTTGTGTCTATTTTGTAAATCATTTATAAAACCTGCATGTATTCTCATCCCAAAAATATTAGATTTTAAAAGTGGGACTATAACTCACTTTCACAGATTTTTACTTCGTCGGGAAGTAAGACTTGGCCACTGGTTGATTCACGAACCTATAACAATATATACATATATATCAAAGTATGTTCAAAATATATTTACAATACTTTTAATATATTTTGATGTTTTAAGTTTATTAAGTCAGCTGTCCTCGTTAGTAACCTACAACTAGTTGTCCACAGTTAGATGTACAGAAATAAATTGATAAATATTATCTTGAATCAATCCACGACCTAGTGTATACGTATCTCAGTATTGATCACAACTCAAACTATATATATTTTGGAATCAACCTCAACCCTGTATAGCTAACTCCAACATTCACATATAGAGTGTCTATGGTTGTTCCGAAATATATATAGATGTGTCGACATGATAGGTCGAAACATTGTATACGTGTCTATGGTATCTCAAGATTACATAATATACAATACAAGTTGATTAAGTTATGGTTGGAATAGACTTGTTACCAATTTTCACGTAGCTAAAATGAGAAAAATTATCCAATCTTGTTTTACCCATAACTTCTTCATTTTAAATCCGTTTTGAGTGAATCAAATTGCTATGGTTTCATATTGAACTCTATTTTATGAATCTAAACAAAAAAAGTATAGGTTTATCGTCGGAAAAATAAGTTACAAGTTGTTTTTGTAAAGGTAGTCATTTCAGTCGAAAGAACGACGTCTAGATGACCATTTTAGAAAACATACTTCCACTTTGAGTTTAACCATAATTTTTGGATATAGTTTCATGTTCATAATAAAAATCATTTTATCAGAATAACAACTTTTAAATCAAAGTTTATCATAGTTTTTAATTAACTAACCCAAAACAGCCCGCGGTGTTACTACGAAGGCGTAAATCCAGTTTTATGGTGTTTTTCGTGTCTCCAGGTTTTAAATCATTAAGTTAGCATATCATATAGATATAGAACATGTGTTTAGTTGATTTTAAAAGTCAATTTAGAAGGATTAACTTTTATTTGCGAACAAGTTTAGAATTAACTAAACTATGTTCTAGTGATTACAAGTTTAAACCTTCGAATAAGATAGCTTTATATGTATGAATCGAATGATGTTATGAACATCATTACTACCTCAAGTTCTTTGGATAAACCTACTGGAAATGAGAAAAATAGATCTAGCTTCAAAGGATCCTTGGATGGCTTGAAAGTTCTTGAAGCAGAATCATGACACGAAAACAATTTCAAGTAAGATTTCCACTCGAAATAAGATTGTTATAGTTATAGAAATTGAATTAAAGTTTGAATATGATTATTACCTTGTATTAGAAAGATAACCTAATGTAAGTAACAAAGGTTTCTTGATCTTGGATGATTACTTGGAATGGATTTAGAAAACTTGGAAGTAAACTTGCAATCTTGGAAGTATTCTTGATTTTATGAAACTAGAACTTTTGGAATTTATGAAGAACACTTAGAACTTGAAGATAGAACTTGAGAGAGATCAATTATATGAAGAAAATTGAAGAATGAAAGTGTTTGTAGGTGTTTTTGGTCGTTGGTGTATGGATTAGATATAAAGGATATGTAATTTTGTTTTCATGTAAATAAGTCATGAATGATTACTCATATTTTTGTAATTTTATGAGATATTTCATGCTAGTTGCCAAATGATGGTTCCCACATGTGTTAGGTGACTCACATGGGCTGCTAAGAGCTGATCATTGGAGTGTATATACCAATAGTACATACATCTAAAAGCTGTGTATTGTACGAGTACGAATACGGGTGCATACGAGTAGAATTGTTGATGAAACTGAACGAGGATGTAATTGTAAGCATTTTTGTTAAGTAGAAGTATTTTGATAAGTGTCTTGAAGTATTTCAAAAGTGTATGAATACATATTAAAACACTACATGTATATACATTTTAACTGAGTCGTTAAGTCATCGTTAGTCGTTACATGTAAATGTTGTTTTGAAACCTTTAGGTTAACGATCTTGTTGAATGTTGTTAACCCATTGTTTATTATAACAAATGAGATGTTAAATTATTATATTATCATGATATTATGATATATAATATATCTTAGTATGATATATATACAGTTAAATGTCGTTACAACGATAATCGTTACATATATGTCTCGTTTCGAAATCATTAAGTTAGTAGTCTTATTTTTACATATGTATTTCATTGTTAATACACTTAATAATATATTTACTTATCATTTAACATAATTAACCAAGTGTATCAATATCTTAATATGATTCATATGTACCTAGTAAGAAGTTGTTATAACGATAATCGTTATATATATCGTTTTCGAGTTTCTTAAATTAATAGTCTCATTTTTATGTATATAACTCATTGTTAAAATACCTAATGAGATACATACTTATAATAAAATCATGTTAACTATATATATAACCATATATATGTCATCTTATAGTTTTTACAAGTTTTAACGTTCGTGAATCACGGGTCAACTTGGGTGGTCAATTGTCTATATGAAACCTATTTCAATTAATCAAGTCTTAACAAGTTTGATTGCTTAACATGTTGGAAACACTTACAATTTCATTTAATATATATATAAACATGGAAAAGTTCGGGTCACTACAGTACCTACCCGTTAAATAAATTTCGTCCCGAAATTTTAAGCAGTTGGAGGTGTTGACGTATCTTCTGGAAATAAATGCGGGTATTTCTTCTTCATCTGATCTTCATGCTCCCAGGTGAACTCGGGTCCTCTACGAGCATTCCATCGAACCTTAATAATCGGTATCTTGTTTTGTTTAAGTCTCTTACCCTCACGATCCATTATTTAGACGGGTTCTTCAATGAATTGAAGTTTTTCATTGATTTGGATTTCGTCCAACGGAATAGTGAGATCTTCTTTAGCAAAACATTTCTTCAAATTTGAGACGTGGAAAGTGTTATGTACAGCCGCGAGTTGTTGAGGTAGCTCCAGTTGGTAAGCTACTGGTCCGACACGATCTATAATCTTGAATGGTCCAATGTACCTTGGATTTAGTTTCCCCCGTTTACCAAATCGAACAACGCCTTTCCAAGGTGAAACCTTAAGCATGACCATTTCTCCAATTTCAAACTCTATATCTTTTCTTTTACTGTCCGCGTAGCTCTTTTGTCGACTCTGGGCGGTTTTCAATATTTGTTGAATTTGGATGATTTTCTCGGTAGTTTCTTGTATTATCTCTGGACCCGTAATCTGTCTATCCCCCACTTCACTCCAACAAATCGGAGACCTGCACTTTCTACCATAAAGTGCTTCAAACGGCGCCATCTCAATGCTTGAATGGTAGCTGTTGTTATAGGAAAATTCTGCTAACGGTAGATGTCGATCCCAACTGTTTCCGAAATCAATAACACAAGCTCGTAGCATGTCTTCAAGCATTTGTATCGTCCTTTCGCTCTGCCCATTAGTTTGTGGATGATAGGCAGTACTCATGTCTAGACGAGTTCCCAATGCTTGCTGTAATGTCTGCCAGAATCTTGAAATAAATCTGCCATCCCTATCAGAGATAATAGAGATTGGTATTCCATATCTAGAGACGACTTCCTTCAAATACAGTCGTGCTAACTTCTCCATCTTGTCATCTTCTCTTATTAGCAGGAAGTGTGCTGACTTGGTGAGACGATCAACTATTACCCAAATAGTATCATAACCACTTGCAGTCCTTGACAATTTAGTAATGAAATCCATGATAATGTTTTCCCATTTCCATTCCGGGATTTCAGGTTGTTGTAGTAGACCTGATGGTTTCTGATGTTCAGCTTTGACCTTAGAACACGTCAAATATTCTCCTACATATTTAGCAATATCGGCTTTCATACCTGGCCACCAAAAATGTTTCTTAAGATCCTTGTACATCTTCCCCGTTCCAGGATGTATTGAGTATCTGGTTTTATGAGCTTCTCTAAGTACCATTTCTCTCATATCTCCAAATTTTGGTACCCAAATTCTTTCAGCCCTATACCGGGTTCCGTCTTCCCGAATATTAAGATGCTTCTCCGATCCTTTGGGTATTTCATCCTTTAAATTTCCCTCTTTTAAAACTCCTTGTTGCGCCTCCTTTATTTGAGTAGTAAGGTTAGTGTGAATCATTATATTCATAGATTTTACTCGAATGGGTTCTCTGTCCTTTCTGCTCAAGGCGTCGGCTACCACATTTGCCTTCCCCGGGTGGTAACGAATCTCAAAGTCGTAATCATTCAACAATTCAATCCACCTACGCTGCCTCATATTCAGTTGTTTCTGATTAAATATGTGTTGAAGACTTTTGTGGTCGGTATATATAATACTTTTGACCCCATATAAGTAGTGCCTCCAAGTCTTTAATGCAAAAACAACCGCGCCTAATTCCAAATCATGCGTCGTATAATTTTGCTCGTGAATCTTCAATTGTCTAGATGAATAAGCAATCACCTTCGTCCGTTGCATTAATACACAACCGAGACCTTGCTTTGATGCGTCACAATAAATCACAAAATCATCATTCCCTTCAGGCAATGACAATATAGGTGCCGTAGTTAGCTTTTTCTTCAATAATTGAAACGCCTTCTCTTGTTCATCCTTCCATTCAAATTTATTCCCTTTATGCGTTAATACAGTCAAGGGTTTTGCTATTTTGGAGAAATCTTGGATGAATCTTCTGTAGTAACCAGCCAATCCTAAAAATTGACGTATATGCTTCGGAGTTTTTGGGGTTTCCCACTTTTCAACGGTTTCAATCTTTGTCAGGTCTACCTGGATACCTTCTTTGTTCACTATGTGATCGAGGAATTGAACTTCTTCCAACCAAAATGCACACTTTGAAAACTTAGCGTACAGTTTTTCTTTCCTCAATACTTCTAGCACTTTTCTCAAATGTTCTTCGTGCTCTTGATCATTCTTTGAGTAAATAAGTATGTCATCGATGAAAACAATGACAAACTTGTCAAGATATGGCCCACACACTCGGTTCATAAGGTCCATGAACACAGCTGGTGCGTTAGTCAATCCAAACGGCATAACCATAAACTCGTAATGACCATAACGCGTCCTAAAAGTAGTTTTTGGAATATCATCCTCCTTTACTCTCATTTGATGATATCCAGAACGTAAATCGATCTTCGAATAAACCGACGAGCCTTGTAGTTGATCAAATAAGTCGTCAATTCTCGGCAGTGGATAACGGTTTTTGATGGTAACTTTGTTCAACTCTCTGTAGTCAATACACAACCTAAATGTACCATCCTTCTTCTTGACAAATAAAACAGGAGCTCCCCATGGTGATGTGCTTGGTCGAATGAAACCACGTTCTAATAGTTCTTGCAGTTGGCTTTACAGTTCTTTCATCTCGCTGGGTGCGAGTCTATAAGGAGCACTAGCTATTGGTGCAGCTCCTGGTACAAGATCTATTTGAAATTCAACAGATCGATGTGGAGGTAGTCCCGATAATTCTTTCGGAAATACATCGGGAAATTCTTTTGTGACGGGAACATCATTGATGCTCTTTTCTTCAGTTTGTACTTTCTCGACGTGTGCTAGAACAGCATAGCAACCTTTTCTTATTAGTTTTTGTGCCTTCAAATTACTAATAAGATGTAGCTTCATGTTGCCCTTTTCTCTGTACACCATTAAGGGTTCTCCTTCTTCTCGTACAATACGAATTGCATTTTTATAACATACGATCTCTGCTTTCACCTTCTTCAACCAGTCCATGCCAACTATTACATCAAAACTCCCTAACTCTACTGGTATCAAATCAATCTTAAATATTTCGCTACCCAGTTTAATTTCTCGATTCCGGCATATATTATCTGCTGAAATTAATTTACCGTTTGCTAATTCGAGTAAAAATTTACTATCTAACGGCGTCAATGGACAACTTAATTTAGCACAAAAATCTCTACTCATATAGCTTCTATCCGCACCCGAATCAAATAAAACATAAGCAGATTTATTGTCAATAAGAAACGTACCCGTAACAAGCTCCGGGTCTTCATGTGCCTCTGCCGCATTAATATTGAAAACTCTTCTGCGGCCTTGTCCATTCGTGTTCTCCTGGTTCGGGCAATTTCTAATAATGTGGCCCGGTTTTCCACATTTATAACAAACTACATTGGCATAACTTGCTCCGACACTACTTGCTCCGCCATTACTCGTTCCGACACCATTTGTTCCTTTCGTTCTGTTAATCCCTGGTCCGTAGACCTCACACCGATTCGACCTTCTCGATCCACCGTTTCAATCCGATCGGTCCTTCGGTTCCATCAAATTCCAAAGGTTTGCAGGCAGTGAATTCTTTGTAGGTTCATCCTACACGATTTACTGTACTGCTAGATCCAAGGTTATTGTTGGTATGTAGCACAGCCTCTACTGCGGCTATGTTTGAAGCTAGAAAAGTACGGAATTCCTCTTCATTCATATTCACGGTGTGTCGAGTATTCGGTGCTATTTCCTTCAAAATAGTCAAATGGAACAAGTTAATCATACAGAATATTAAGAGTAGTTAATAGTATTTCGTAGCATAATATGAACTCATTTATAAAAGCTTTTTCTTCATATTAGCGTTTTATAAGTTTAAATTTGGGTAGTACATACCCGTTAAGTTCATACTTAGTAGCTAATATACAATTCAACTACTACAATTCTATATGAAAAACTGATTATAATAATATTTCGCGTTCAAACTTTTATACAATATTTTACAAACTTACAATACCGCTTATTTTACATAAAGCATGAAATATAGAACACAATAACTTTGATACAAGATAGTTGTGAAGATAATTCTAGCTAGTACACAAGTCGTTCAGCAAAGGCAATAAAGACACGTAATTCATACGTCCAGAAACAAGTCATGCATTCTGGTTTTACTAGGACTACTTCCCATCCTTGGTCTTGTGGAACATAACCGTTATGGCCATTGATAAGAAAACGTGTTGTAACGTCGTCAAAGGGACGAGGGTTACGTAATGACCAACAGTCTCGTAATAACCTAAAAACCTCATTTCTTACCCCAATTATCGACTCCGTCACTTGTGGGAACGTTTTGTTTAATAGTTGTAGCCCGATGTTCTTTTTCTCACTTTGGTGAGAAGCGAACATTAATAACCCGTAGGCATAGCATGCTTCTTTATGTTGCATGTAAGCTGCTTTTTCTAAATCATGAAGTCCTATATTCGGATACATTGAGTCAAAATAATTTCTTAACCCGTTGCGTAAAATAGCATTTGGGTTCCCCGCAATATATGCGTCAAAGTAAACACATCGTAACTTATGGGTTTCCCAATGTGATATCCCCCATCTTTCAAACGAAAGTCTCTTATAAACCAAGACATTCTTGGAACGTTCTTCGAATGTCTTACAAACTGATTTCGCCGTAAATAGTTGTGCCGAAGAATTCTGACCGACTCTAGACAAGATTTCATCAATCATGTCTCCGGGTAGGTCTCTTAAAATATTGGGTTGTCTATCCATTTTGTGTTTTTATACTGTAAAATAGACAAGAGTTAGATTCATAAAAAAAAAAATACTTATTAATACAAGTAATTTTTACATATATCATAAAGTTTAAGCACACTATATTACATGTATTACACCACACGAATACAACTATCTTATTCCGACTCGCTCGTTTCTTCTTCTTCGGTTTTGGTTCGTTTTGCCAAGTTTCTAGGGATATATGATGTTCCCCTAATACGAGCTTTCGTTTTCCACAACGGTTTAGAAAAACCTAGTGGTTTAGAGGTTCCCGGGTCATTGTTACAACTTAAGGGCTTCGGGGGTTGACGATACATATAAAGTTCATCGGGGTTGGAATTAGATTTCTCTATTTTTATGCCCTTTCCCTTATTATTTTCTTTTGCCTTTTTAAATTCAGTTGGGGTAATTTCTATAACATCATCGGAATTCTCGTCGGAATCCGATTCATCGGAGAATTGGTAATCCTCCCAATATTTTGCTTCCTTGGCGGAAATACCATTGACCATAATTAACCTTGGTCGGTTGGTTGAGGATTTTCTTTTACTTAACCGTTTTATTATTTCTCCCACCTGTTCTATTTCCTCCTCTGGTTCCTCCTCTTCCGGTTCTGATTCTTCTTCCGGTTTTTCTTCGGGAACTTGTGAATCAGTCCAATATATATTCGACTCTTCGTTATTATTAGGTGAGGCAATGGGATTTGTGCTAGAGGTAGACATCTATCACACAATATCAAACATGTTAAGAGATTAATATATCACATAATATATACATGTTAATAATATATAGTTTCCAACAAAAATGTTAAGCAATCATTTTTAAAGAAAACACGGTCGAAGTCCAGACTCACTAATGCATCCTAACAAACTCGATAAGACACACTAATGCAAATTTCTGGTTCTCTAAGACCAACGCTCGGATACCAACTGAAATGTCCCGTTCTTATTGATTAAAAACGTTCCATATTAATTGATTTCGTTGCGAGGTTTTGACCTCTATATGAGACGTTTTTCAAAGACTGCATTCATTTTTAAAACAAACCATAACCTTTATTTCATAAATAAAGGTTTAAAAAGCTTTACGTAGACTATCAAATAATGATAATCTAAAATATCCTGTTTTCACACGACCATTACATAATGGTTTACAATACAAATATGTTACATCGAAATCAGTTTCTTGAATGCAGTTTTTACACAATATCATACAAACATGGACTCCAAATCTTGTCCTTATTTTAGTATGCAACAGCGGAAGCTCTTAGTATTCACCTGAGAATAAACATGCTTTAAACGTCAACAAAAATGTTTGTGAGTTATAGGTTTAACCTATATATATCAAATCGTAACAATAGACCACAAGATTTCATATTTCAATACACATCCCATACATAGAGATAAAAATCATTCATATGGTGAACACCTGGTAACCGACATTAATAAGTTGCATATATAAGAATATCCCCATCATTCCGGGACACCCTTCGGATATGATATAAATTTCGAAGTACTAAAGCATCCGGTACTTTGGATGGGGCTTGTTGGGCCCAATAGATCTATCTTTAGGATTCGCGTCAATTAGGGTGTCTGTTCCCTAATTCTTAGATTACCACACTTAATAAAAAGGGGCATATTCAATTTCGATAATTCAACCATAAAATGTAGTTTCACGTACTTGTGTCTATTTTGTAAATCATTTATAAAACCTGCATGTATTCTCATCCCAAAAATATTAGATTTTAAAAGTGAGAGTATAACTCAATTTCACAGATTTTTACTTCGTCGGGAAGTAAGACTTGGCCACTGGTTGATTCACGAACCTATAACAATATATACATATATATCAAAGTATGTTCAAAATATATTTACAATACTTTTAATATATTTTGATGTTTTAAGTTTATTAAGTCAGCTGTCCTCGTTAGTAACCTACAACTAGTTGTCCACAGTTAGATGTACAGAAATAAATCGATAAATATTATCTTGAATCAATCCATGACCCAGTGTATACGTATCTCAGTATTGATCACAACTCAAACTATATATATTTTGGAATCAACCTCAACCCTGTATAGCTAACTCCAACATTCACATATAGAGTGTCTATGGTTGTTCCGAAATATATATAGATGTGTCGACATGATAGGTCGAAACATTGTATACGTGTCTATGGTATCTCAAGATTACATAATATACAATACAAGTTGATTAGGTTATGGTTGGAATAGATTTGTTACCAATTTTCACGTAGCTAAAATGAGAAAAATTATCCAATCTTGTTTAACCCATAACTTCTTCACTTTAAATTCGTTTTGAGTGAATCAAATTGCTATGGTTTCATATTGAACTCTATTTTATGAATCTAAACAGAAAAAGTATAGGTTTATAGTCGGAAAAACAAGTTACAAGTCGTTTTTGTAAAGGTAGTCATTTCAGTCGAAAGAACGACGTCTAGATGACCATCTTAGAAAACATACTTCCACTTTGAGTTTAACCATAAGTTTTGGATATAGTTTCATGTTCATAATAAAAATCATTTTTCCAGAATAAAAACTTTTAAATCAAAGTTTATCATAGTTTTTAATTAACTAACCCAAAACAGCCCGCGGTGTTACTACGACGGCGTAAATCCGGTTTTACGGTGTTTTTCGTGTTTCCAGGTTTTAAATCATTAATTTAGCATATCATATAGATATAGAACATGTGTTTAGTTGATTTTAAAAGTCAAGTTAGAAGGATTAACTTTTATTTGTGAACAAGTTTAGAATTAACTAAACTGTGTTCTAGTGATTACAAGTTTAAACCTTCGAATAAGATAGCTTTATATGTATGAATCAAATGATGTTATGAACATCATTACTACCTCAAGTTCCTTGGATAAACCTACTGGAAATGAGAAAAATAGATCTAGCTTCAAAGGATCCTTGGATGGCTTGAAAGTTCTTGAAGCAGAATCATGACATGAAAACAATTTCAAGTAAGATTTCCACTCGAAATAAGATTGTTATAGTTATAGAAATTGAATTAAAGTTTGAATATGATTATTACCTTGTATTAGAAATATAACCTAATGTAAGTAACAAAGGTTTCTTGATCTTGGATGATTACTTGGAATGGATTTAGAAAACTTGGAAGTAAACTTGCAATCTTGGAAGTATTCTTGATTTTATGAAACTATAACTTTTGGAATTTATGAAGAACACTTAGAACTTGAAGATAGAACTTGAGAGAGATCAATTAGATGAAGAAAATTGAAGAATGAAAGTGTTTGTAGGTGTTTTTGGTCGTTGGTGTATGGATTAGATATAAAGGATATGTAATTTTGTTTTCATGTAAATAAGTCATGAATGATTACTCATATTTTTGTAATTTTATGAGATATTTCATGCTAGTTGCCAAATGATGGTTCCCACATGTGTTAGGTGACTCACATGGGCTGCTAAGAGCTGATCATTGGAGTGTATATACAATATTACATACATCTAAAAGCTGTGTATTGTACGAGTACGAATACGGGTGCATACGAGTAGAATTGTTGATGAAACTGAACGAGGATGTAATTGTAAGCATTTTTGTTAAGTAGAAGTATTTTGATAAGTGTCTTGAAGTCTTTCAAAAGTGTATGAATACATATTAAACCACTACATGTATATACATTTTAACTGAGTCGTTAAGTCATCGTTAGTCGTTACATGTAAATGTTGTTTTGAAACCTTTAGGTTAACGATCTTGTTGAATGTTGTTAACCCATTGTTTATTATAACAAATGAGATGTTAAATTGTTATATTATCATGATATTATGATATATAATATATCTTAGTATGATATATATACAGTTAAATGTCGTTACAACGATAATCGTTACATATATGTCTCGTTTCGAAATCATTAAGTTAGTAGTCTTATTTTTACATATGTATTTCATTGTTAATACACTTAATAATATATTTACTTATCATTTTACATAATTAACCAAGTGTATCAATATCTTAATATGATTCATATGTACCTAGTAAGACGTTGTTATAACGATAATCGTTATATATATCGTTTTCGAGTTTCTTAAATTAATAGTCTCATTTTTATGTATATAACTCATTGTTAAAATACCTAATGAGATACATACTTATAATAAAATCATGTTAACTATATATATAACCATATATATGTCATCGTATAGTTTTTACAAGTTTTAACGTTCGTGAATTACCGGTCAACTTGGGTGGTCAATTGTATATATGAAACCTATTTCAATTAATCAAGTCTTAACAAGTTTGATTGCTTAACATGTTGGAAACACTTAATCATGTAAATAACAATTTCATTTAATATATATATAAACATGGAAAAGTTCGGGTCACTACCGTACCTACCCGTTAAATAAATTTCGTCCCGAAATTTTAAGCAGTTGGAGGTGTTGACGTATCTTCTGGAAATAAATGCGGGTATTTCTTCTTCTTTAGCAAAACATTTCTTCAAATTTGAGACGTGGAAAGTGTTATGTACAGCCGCGAGTTGTTGAGGTAGCTCCAGTTGGTAAGCAACTGGTCCGACACGATCTATAATCTTGAATGGTCCAATGTACCTTGGATTTAGTTTCCCCCGTTTACCAAATCGAACAACGCCTTTCCAAGGTGAAACCTTAAGCATGACCATTTCTCCAATTTCAAACTCTATATCTTTTCTTTTACTGTCCGCGTAGCTCTTTTGTCGACTCTGGGCGGTTTTCAATCTTTGTTGAATTTGGATGATTTTCTCGGTAGTTTCTTGTATTATCTCCGAACCCGTAATCTGTCTATCCCCCACTTCACTCCAACAAATCGGAGACCTGCACTTTCTACCATAAAGTGCTTCAAACGGCACCATCTCAATGCTTGAATGGTAGCTGTTGTTGTAGGAAAATTCTGCTAACGGTAGATGTTGATCCCAACTGTTTTCGAAATCAATAACACAAGCTCGTAGCATGTCTTCAAGCATTTGTATCGTCCTTTCGCTCTGCCCATTAGTTTGTGAATGATAGGCAGTACTCATGTCTAGACGAGTTCCCAATGCTTGCTGTAATGTCTGCCAGAATCTTGAAATAAATCTGCCATCCCTATCAGAGATAATAGAGATTGGTATTCCATGTCTGGAGACGACTTCCTTCAAATACAGTCGTGCTAACTTCTCCATCTTGTCATCTTCTCTTATTGGCAGGAAGTGTGCTGACTTGGTGAGACGATCAACTATTACCCAAATAGTATCATAACCACTTGCAGTCCTTGGCAATTTAGTAATGAAATCCATGATAATGTTTTCCCATTTCCATTCCGGGATTTCAGGTTGTTGTAGTAGACCTGATGGTTTCTGATGTTCAGCTTTGACCTTAGAACACGTCAAATATTCTCCTACATATTTAGCAATATCGGCTTTCATACCTGGCCACCAAAAATGTTTCTTAAGATCCTTGTACATCTTCCCCGTTCCAGGATGTATTGAGTATCTGGTTTGATGAGCTTCTCTAAGTACCATTTCTCTCATATCTCCAAATTTTGGTACCCAAATTCTTTTAGCCCTATACCGGGTTCCGTCTTCCCAAATATTAAGATGCTTCTCCGATCCTTTGGGTATTTCATCCTTTAAATTTCCCTCTTTTAAAACTCCTTGTTGCACCTCCTTTATTTGAGTAGTAAGGTTAGTGTGAATCATTATATTCATAGATTTTACTCGAATGGGTTCTCTATCCTTTCTGCTCAAGGCGTCGGCTACCACATTTGCCTTCCCCGGGTGGTAACGAATCTCAAAGTCGTAATCATTCAACAATTCAATCCACCTACGCTGCCTCATATTCAGTTGTTTCTGATTAAATATGTGTTGAAGACTTTTGTGGTCGGTATATATAATACTTTTGACCCCATATAAGTAGTGCCTCCAAGTCTTTAATGCAAAAACAACCGCGCCTAATTCCAAATCATGCGTCGTATAATTTTGCTCGTGAATCTTCAATTGTCTAGACGCATAAGCAATCACCTTCGTCCGTTGCGTTAATACACAACCGAGACCTTGCTTTGATGCGTCACAATAAATCACAAAATCATCATTCCCTTCAGGCAATGACAATATAGGTGCCGTAGTTAGCTTTTTCTTCAATAATTGAAACGCCTTCTCTTGTTCATCCTTCCATTCAAATTTCTTCCCTTTATGCGTTAATACAGTCAAGGGTTTTGCTATTTTGGAGAAATCTTGGATGAATCTTCTGTAGTAACCAGCCAATCCTAAAAATTAACGTATATGCTTCGAAGTTTTTGGGGTTTCCCACTTTTCAACGGTTTCAATCTTTGTCGGGTCCACCTGGATACCTTCTTTATTCACTATGTGACCGAGGAATTGAACTTCTTCCAACCAAAATGCACACTTTGAAAACTTAGCATACAGTTTTTCTTTCCTCAATACTTCTAGCACTTTTCTCAAATGTTCTTCGTGCTCTTGATCATTCTTTGAGTAAATAAGTATGTCATCGATGAAAACAATGACAAACTTGTCAAGATATGGCCCACACACTCGGTTCATAAGGTCCATGAACACAGCTGGTGCGTTAGTCAATCCAAACGGCATAACCATAAACTCGTAATGACCATAACACGTCCTAAAAGTAGTTTTTGGAATATCATCCTCCTTTACTCGCATTTGATGATATCCAGAACGTAAATCGATCTTCGAATAAACCGACGAGCCTTGTAGTTGATCAAATAAGTCGTCAATTCTCGGCAGTGAATAACGGTTTTTGATGGTAAGTTTGTTCAACTCTCTGTAGTCAATACACAACCTAAATGTACCATCCTTCTTCTTGACAAACAAAACAGGAGCTCCCCATGGTGATGTGCTTGGTCGAATGAAACCACGTTCTAATAGTTCTTGCAGTTGGCTTTGCAGTTCTTTCATCTCGCTGGGTGCGAGTCTATAAGGAGCACGAGCTATTGGTGCAGCTCCTGGTACAAGATCTATTTGAAATTCAACAGATCGATGTGGAGGTAGTCCCGGTAATTCTTTCGGAAATACATCGGGAAATTCTTTTGCGACGGGAACATCATTGATGCTCTTTTCTTCAGTTTGTACTTTCTCGACTTGTGCTAGAACAGCATAGCAACCTTTTCTTATTAGTTTTTGTGCCTTCAAATTACTAATAAGATGTAGCTTCATGTTGCCCTTTTCTCCGTACACCATTAAGGGTTCTCCTTCTTCTCGTACAATGCGAATTGCATTTTTATAACATACGATCTCTGCTTTCACCTTCTTCAACCAGTCCATGCCAACGATTACATCAAAACTCCCTAACTCTACTGGTATCAAATCAATCTTAAATATTTCGCTACCCAGTTTAATTTCTCGATTCCGACATATATTATCTGCTGAAATTAATTTACCGTTTGCTAATTCGAGTAAAAATTTACTATCCAACGGCATCAATGGACAACTTAATTTAGCACAAAAATCTCTACTCATATAGCTTCTATCCGCACCCGAATCAAATAAAACGTAAGCAGATTTATTGTCAATAAGAAACGTACCCGTAAGAAGCTCCGGGTCTTCATGTGCCTCTGCCGCATTAATATTGAAAACTCTTCCGCGGCCTTGTCCATTCGTGTTCTCCTGGTTCGGGCAATTTCTAATAATGTGGCCCGGTTTTCCACATTTATAACAAACTACATTGGCATAACTTGCTCCGACACTACTTGCTCCACCATTACTCGTTCCGACACCATTTGTTCCTTTCGTTCTGTTAACCCCTGGTCCGTAGACCTCACACTTCGCCGCGCTATGACCATTTCTTTTACACTTGTGGCAAAATTTGGTGCAAAACTCCGAGTGATACTTTTCACACCTTTGGCATAGCTACTTCTGATTGTTGTTGTTGTTGCGGTTGTTATTATTGTTGGGATGATTGTTGTAGTTGCTGTTGTTGTTGTTGTTGTTGTTGTTGGGCTGTTTGTTGTAGTTGCGATTGATGTTGCGATTGTTAGGATAATTGTTGCGATTATTATTGTAATTGCTGTTATTGTTGTATTGGTGATTCTTATCACCGTTTTCCTCCCACTTTCTTTTGACTTGCTTCACATTGGCCTCTTCAGCCGTCTATTCTTTAATTCTTTCCTCAATTTGGTTCACTAGTTTGTGAGCCATTCTACATGCCTGTTGTATGGAGGCGGGCTCGTGTGAACTTATATATTCTTAGATTCTTTCCGGTAATCCTTTGACAAACGCGTCGATCTTCTCTTCCTCATCTTCGAACGCTCCCGGACACAATAGGCACAATTCTGTGAATCGTCTTTCGTACGTGGTAATATCATATCCTTGGGTTCGTAACCCTCTAAGTTCTGTCTTGAGCTTATTGACCTCGGTTCTGGGACGGTACTTCTCGTTCATCAAGTGCTTGAATGCTGACCACGGTAGTGCGTACGCATCATCTTGTCCCACTTGCTCTAGATAGGTATTCCACCATGTTAACGCAGAACCTGTGAAGGTATGCGTAGCGTACTTCACTTTGTCCTCTTCAGTACACTTACTTATGGAAAACACCGATTCGACCTTCTCGGTCCACCGTTTCAATCTGATCGGTCCTTTGATTCCATCAAATTCCAAAGGTTTGCAGGCAGTGAATTCTTTGTAGGTGCATCCTACACGATTTACTGTACTGCTAGATCCAAGGTTATTGTTGGTATGTAGCGCAGCCTGTACTGCAGCTATGTTTGAAGCTAGAAAAGTACGGAATTCCTCGTCATTCATATTCACGGTGTGTCGAGTAGTCGGTGCCATTTCCTTCAAAATAGTCAAATGTAACAAGTTAATCATACAGAATATTAAGAGTAGTTAATAGTATTTCGTAGCATAATATGAAATCATTTATAAAAGCTTTTTCTTCATATTAGCATTTTATAAGTTTAAATTCGGGTAGAACCTACCCGTTAAGTTCATACTTAGTAGCTAATATACAATTCAACTACTACAATTCTATATGAAAAACTGATTATAATAATATTTCGCGTTCAAACTTTTATACAATATTTTACAAACTTACAATACCGCTTATTTTACATAAAGCATGAAATATAGCACACAATAACTTTGATACAAGATAGTTGTGAAGATAATTCTAGATAGTACACAAGTCTTTCAGCAAAGGCAATAAAGACACGTAATTCATACGTCCAGAAACAAGTCATGCATTCTGGTTTTACTAGGACTACTTCCCATCCTTGGTCTTGTGGAACATAACCGTTATGGCCGTTGATAAGACAGCGTGGTGTAACGTCGTCAAAGGGATGAGGGTTACGTAATGACCAACAGTCACGTAATAACCTAAAAACCTCATTTCTTACCCCAATTATCGACTCCGTCACTTGTGGGAACGTTTTGTTTAATAGTTGTAGCCCGATGTTCTTTTTCTCACTTTGGTTAGAAGCGAACATTAATAACCCGTAAGCATAGCATGCTTCTTTATGTTGCATGTTAGCCGCTTTTTCTAAATCATGAAGTCCTATATTCGGATACATTGAGTCAAAATAATTTCTTAACCCGTTGCGTAAAATAGCATTTGGGTTCCCCGCAATATATGCGTCAAAGTAAACACATCGTAACTTATGGGTTTCCCAATGTGATATCCCCCATCTTTCAAATGAAAGTCTCTTATAAACCAAGACATTCTTGGAACGTTCTTCGAATGTCTTACAAACTGATTTGGCCGTAAATAGTTGTGCCGAAGAATTCTGACCGACTCTAGACAAGATTTCATCAATCATGTCTCCGGGTAGGTCTCTTAAAATATTGGGTTGTCTATCCATTTTGTGTTTTTATACTGTAAAATAGACAAGATTTAGATTCATAAAAAAAATACTTATTAATACAAGCAATTTTTACATATATCATAAAGTATAAGCACACTATATTACATGTATTACACCACACGAATACAACTATCTTATTCCGACTCTCTCGTTTCTTCTTCTTCAGGTTTGGTTCATTTTGCCAAGTTTCTAGGGATATATGATGTTCCCCTAATACGAGCTGTCGTTTTCCACAACGGTTTAGAAAAACCTTGTGGTTTAGAGGTTCCCGGGTCATTGTTACAACTTAAGGGCTTCGGGGGTTGACGATACATATAAAGTTCATCGGGGTTGGAATTAGATTTCTCTATTTTTATGCCATTTCCCTTATTATTTTCTTTTGCCTTTTTAAATTCAGTTGGGGTAATTTCTATAACATCATCGGAATTCTCGTCGGAATCCGATTCATCGGAGAATTGGTAATCCTCCCAATATTTTGCTTCCTTGGCGGAAACACCATTGACCATAATTAACCTTGGTCGGTTGGTTGAGGATTTTCTTTTACTTAACCGTTTTATTATTTCTCCCACCGATTCTATTTCCTCCTCTGGTTCCTCCTCTTCCGGTTCTGATTCTTCTTCCGGTTCTGATTCTTCTTCCGGTTCTTCTTCGGGAACTTGTGAATCAGTCCAATATATATTCGACTCTTCGTTATTATTAGGTGAGTCAATGGGATTTGTGCTAGAGGTAGACATCTATCACACAATATCAAACATGTTAAGAGATTAATATATCACATAATATATAAATGTTAATAATATATAGTTTCCAACAAAAATGCTAAGCAATCATTTTTAAAGAAAACACGGTCGAAGTCCAGACTCACTAATGCATCCTAACAAACTCGATAAGACACACTAATGCAAATTTCTGGTTCTCTAAGACCAACGCTCGGATACCAACTGAAATGTCCCGTTCTTATTGATTAAAAACGTTCCATATTAATTGATTTCGTTGCGAGGTTTTGACCTCTATATGAGACATTTTTCAAAGACTGCATTCATTTTTAAAACAAACCATAACCTTTATTTCATAAATAAAGGTTTAAAAAGCTTTACGTAGACTATCAAATAATGATAATCTAAAATATCCTGTTTTCACACGACCATTACATAATGGTTTACAATACAAATATGTTACATCGAAATCAGTTTCTTGAATGCAGTTTTTACACAATATCATACAAACATGGACTCCAAATCTTGTCCTTATTTTAGTATGCAACAGCGGAAGCTCTTAGTATTCACCTGAGAATAAACATGCTTTAAACGTCAACAAAAATGTTGGTGAGTTATAGGTTTAACCTATATATATCAAATCGTAACAATAGACCACAAGATTTCATATTTCAATACACATCCCATACATAGAGATAAAAATCATTCATATGGTGAACACCTGGTAACCGACATTAATAAGATGCATATATAAGAATATCCCCATCATTCCGGGACACCCTTCGGATATGATATAAATTTCGAAGTACTAAAGCATCCGGTACTTTGGATGGGGCTTGTTGGGCCCAATAGATCTATCTTTAGGATTCGCGTTAATTAGGGTGTCTGTTCCCTAATTCTTAGATTACCAGACTTAATAAAAAGGGGCATATTCAATTTCGATAATTCAACCATAGAATGTAGTTCCACGTACTTGTGTCTATTTTGTAAATCATTTATAAAACCTGCATGTATTCTCATCCCAAAAATATTAGATTTTAAAAGTGGGACTATAACTCACTTTCACAGATTTTTACTTCGTCGGGAAGTAAGACTTGGCCACTGGTTGATTCACGAACCTATAACAATATATACATATATATCAAAGTATGTTCAAAATATATTTACAATACTTTTAATATATTTTGATGTTTTAAGTTTATTAAGTCAGCTGTCCTCGTTAGTAACCTACAACTAGTTGTCCACAGTTAGATGTACAGAAATAAATCGATAAATATTATCTTGAATCAATCCATGACCCTGTGTATACGTATCTCAGTATTGATCACAACTCAAACTATAAATATTTTGGAATCAACCTCAACCCTGTATAGCTAACTCCAACATTCACATATAGAGTGTCTATGGTTGTTCCGAAATATATATAGATGTGTCGACATGATAGGTCAAAATATTGTATATGTGTCTATGGTATCTCAAGATTACATAATATACAATACAAGTTGATTAGGTTATGGTTGGAATAGATTTGTTACCAATTTTCACGTAGCTAAAATGAGAAAAATTATCCAATCTTGTTTTACCCATAACTTCTTCACTTTAAATCCGTTTTGAGTGAATCAAATTGCTATGGTTTCATATTGAACTCTATTTTATGAATCTAAACAGAAAAAGTATAGGTTTATAGTCAAAAAAATAAGTTACAAGTCGTTTTTGTAAAGGTAGTCATTTCAGTCGAAAGAACGACGTCTAGATGACCATCTTAGAAAACATACTTCCACTTTGAGTTTAACCATAATTTTTGGATATAGTTTCATGTTCATAATAAAAATCATTTTCCCAAAATAACAACTTTTAAATCAAAGTTTATCATAGTTTTTAATTAACTAACCCAAAACAGCCCGCGGTGTTACTACGACGGCGTAAATCCGGTTTTACGGTGTTTTTCGTGTTTCCAGGTTTTAAATCATTAAGTTAGCATATCATATAGATATAGAACATGTGTTTAGTTGATTTTAAAAGTCAAGTTAGAAGGATTAACTTTTATTTGCGAACAAGTTTAGAATTAACTAAACTGTGTTCTAGTGATTACAAGTTTAAACCTTCGAATAAGATAGATTTATATGTATGAATCGAATGATGTTATGAACATCATTACTACCTAAAGTTCCTTGGATAAACCTACTGGAAATGAGAAAAATAGATCTAGCTTCAAAGGATCCTTGGATGGCTTGAAAGTTCTTGAAGCAGAATCATGACACGAAAACAATTTCAAGTAAGATTTCCACTCGAAATAAGATTGTTATAGTTATAGAAATTGAATTAAAATTTGAATATGATTATTACCTTGTATTAGAAAGATAACCTACTGTAAGTAACAAAGGTTTCTTGATCTTGGATGATTACTTGGAATGGATTTAGAAAACTTGGAAGTAAACTTGCAATCTTGGAAGTATTCTTGATTTTATGAAACTAGAACTTTTGGAATTTATGAAGAACACTTAGAACTTGAAGATAGAACTTGAGAGAGATTAATTAGATGAAGAAAATTGAAGAATGAAAGTGTTTGTAGGTGTTTTTGGTCGTTGGTGTATTGATTAGATATAAAGGATATGTAATTTTGTTTTCATGTAAATAAGTCATGAATGATTACTCATATTTTTGTAATTTTATGAGATATTTTATGCTAGTTGCTAAATGATGGTTCCCACATGTGTTAGGTGACTCACATGTGCTGCTAAGAGCTGATCATTGAAGTGTATATACCAATAGTACATACATCTAAAAGCTGTGTATTGTACGAGTACGAATACGGGTGCATACGAGTAGAATTGTTGATGAAACTGAACGAGGATGTAATTGTAAGCATTTTTGTTAAGTAGAAGTATTTTGATAAGTGTCTTGAAGTCTTTCAAAAGTGTATGAATACATATTAAAACACTACATGTATATACATATTAACTGAGTCGTTAAGTCATCGTTAGTCGTTACATGTAAATGTTGTTTTGAAACATTTAGGTTAACGATCTTGTTGAATGTTGTTAACCCATTGTTTATTATAACAAATGAGATGTTAAATTGTTATATTATCATGATATTATGATATATAATATATCTTAGTATGATATATATACAGTTAAATGTCGTTACAACGATAATCGTTACATATATGTCTCGTTTCGAAATCATTAAGTTAGTAGTCTTATTTTTACATATGTATTTCATTGTTAATACACTTAATAATATATTTACTTATCATTTAACATAATTAACCAAGTGTATCAATATCTTAATATGATTCATATGTACCTAGTAAGACGTTGTTATAACGATAATCGTTATATATATCGTTTTCGAGTTTCTTAAATTAATAGTCTCATTTTTATGTATATAACTCATTGTTAAAATACCTAATGAGATACATACTTATAATAAAATCATGTTAACTATATATATAACCATATATATGTCATCGTATAGTTTTTACAAGTTTTAACGTTCGTGAATCACCGGTCAACTTGGGTGGTCAATTGTCTATATGAAACCTATTTCAATTAATCAAGTCTTAACAAGTTTGATTGCTTAACATGTTGGAAACACTTAATCATGTAAATAACAATTTCATTTAATATATATATAAACATGGAAAAGTTCGGGTCACTACAAATATTGCTATGTCAAGTATCCTGCCTATTCTACCAGCACAAGGTAGAGTGTATTCTTCGAATCAGCACAGGATGAGTACCCAGCAATTCAAGAATTTCAAGTGACTCAGCATGAGAAGAACCAGTATACCTGGTAAGCAACATACAACACAAGACAGCCATGCTCCATTTCAAGCATGGTGGTTTCCTGAGTAGTCTACATTAATCGTACTATTCAACAGAAGTCGAAGACAAAGTTGAACAGAAAAGGACACGCGTCGGCGGCTGATAAGTGACCTTACAAGACCACGTGGGAATGCAGAAGTTTAACGAATGTGCATACATGGGTTATCCTTTGTCAACGCCTAGGGAACACAACATTCTATTTGTTTAAACAAATAGTGGTGCCAAACCGAATTGGGGTGTTCCTAAAAATAGCTACCAAAGAGGAAAGAAGGGAGCACGCTCTCTGACACAATTGTTCCCACAAGTACAGACATTCTATGTACCAGTAGACAATGGATCAATTACACGGATCAATGGACTACTATAAATTGTTGTATCCACTATTGTAACAACTAGTGGTGTGGATTTGATTATTTAGAGTCCAAAACGTGTAATAGCTTTAAGTTATCCTCATAGCTATAATCTAGGTAAATCAGTATCAACCAACTATCATTCCACCAAGGATAGTTGTAATTCTTTGTGATTTAATCAATAAAGAATAAACCGTTGAAAACTTACCTGTGACTCTATTTAATTTACATGCTTGAATACTAATCGTGTTTAACTGTTAAGTTAATTGAAAGAAATTGTATTCACTCCCCTCTACAATACTCCTGTTGTTTATCATGGGACCAACAGAGTAACAAAGGATTATGAACTCGAATCGAATCTCAGTAAATTTGTTGATGTTAATCTGTTTTGATTAGACCACTCTTATCCATGACACCTGTCATGGAACCACAGTGCTGCCATATCAGCGCCACCTCAGCAGCTTCTTCCAACCACATTCACTAACATCCATCACACCCACCACATTGACCCCACTTCAAATATTAATTATTTTATTATTCTTATTTATTATAATTATATTACTATTTATATTTTAAAATATAAAAAAAATTCACCCCACTTCTAATTATTATTATTATTATTATTTTTATTATTATTATTATTATTATTATTATTATTATTATTATTATTATTATTATTATTATTATTATTATTTTAAAAACGGCTACTTTTCCACACTCTCTAAAATAAGAAGTTGATTCACCCATGTGTAAGTATTTATCAAAAGCATCGGGTGCAACACCGTACGCTAATTGTCTTATAACGGACGTACATTTTTTGGAAAAGGTTAAAACCGAATAAACCGGTTGCATCTCGTCTTTGTTTAAAATAATTAATATAATTGGGTATAGGTTCTAGTTTAAAATTGATTATACCTCGACATATACGGATAAACAAAGACTTGCTCATTCGAAAGCGTCGCCGGAACCTATCGAGCGGGAAAGTAGGGTTGTCGGAAAAATAATCGTTGAATAGTTGTCTAGCTTTTCCTTTTCGATCTCTAAGAAAATGTCTTCTAGGAGCTCTATGTATCGATACGACTTCACCTTCGGCTTCATCTTCTTCTTCTAAAAATCAATTACATCGAGTACTTGCGTTGGATTATATGCACTTGCAAGTGATAACGCCTCTTCATAAATTTCGTTATCTTGCTCCATTCTCAAATAAATAACTTTTTTAGAGTGTTTATTTTAGTAAATTGTGGAATTATAAATGTATGAAATTGTGACACAAATATATATAGTGCTAGCTTGAAGAAAAAAAAAGCCAAACGGCTATTTTGCAACAGATATATCACATTTTTTTAGGCCCCACCTGCGTGGTTGTGAATGTCGTTGTTCGGCATTTTGGACCACGGTGGTAGAAACCGTGCCCCAACCGCGCTTGCTAGCATCAATGTGATGCAACGGCGGTGGGCAACGAAGCTCCAACCGCGGACCAATGTGGACGGTCTTATGCACGAAGCTTAGTTTTCGATGTACTTGTGAATTGGGGGTTTTTAAATTGTGCGAATCACTAATTTAACACCAAGATTGCACCTATGTTTTTAAATTTTATTCGATGAATATAGGATGATGAAGCTCCAATTTGGGATTCAATTTTGAGGTTTGAAGATTTCAAAGAGAATACATCCAGTTTGTTTCTATGTGTTTTTATACATTTAATTGGTGGTAATATAGGATAACGAAGACTTTCATGAAGAGGCTATTGGTGCAATCTTGTAACAAACTTTAGGGATCAATTGTGTAATTTTGACTGACGATCGTTAATGAATTTGACGATGTTACCTTTTCTCCGAAGTTTTTAGAATTAAAATCTTTTTCGGGCATCTTTTTTTGGAGTTACCTTGATTGTCAAATTTGACAACATAGGTTACCTTTTCGGGCCATTTGCCCTTTATCTACCGCTATTAGTAAAATGTTCATAAGTTAGTTTTGGACAAATATCTACAATAAATATATGATCGGGTTTTAAGGTCCATCATAAATAGAGCAAAAAAATTATGACAATCATTTAAAGGAAACATATGAAATTTCAATAAAGCTATTAATATTATCATTTATATTAAGAAACTCATTAGTTATTCTCATCATCAGTTCATTGTAACGGTTAATCATCTACTATTAATATATTAATATAAAGTCCATTAAATTACTACGGAATAATAGTTTTGCATATGGTTAGTAGTAGTTTGGCGACATGGAGAGTCTTGACTTCTGCATTGACATCCCCAACCTCATGACGATATTACCAAACCTTCTTATGTAACCTCAACTTTCATCTTTATCTTATACCAGTTCATATGAATAACTAATATTATAATGTGGAACAAGACATACAACGCACGATACATACAATAAACGTAAACTACTACGTGCAACGCACGGGCATTGCTCAGTAGTAGCTTATAAGTGCCTAAAACGCTAGTAATTAGGAATAATTTAATAATAACTTTGTGACGACCCGGAAATTTCTGACCAAATTTAAACTTAATCTTTATATGTTTCTGACACGATAAGCAAAGTCTATAATGATTGGGTCTCAAAAAGTTTGAACTGTTTCATATATTCAATTGACCTTCGACTGCTCTCGACTATTCACGAACAATTAATTGTAAATAGATATGTGTAACATCCCAAACCAACCCGCGAACAAACCACGTGAAAATACAGAATAAAAAAAAAATTTAACTGTCCAGCAACTGGCGCGGCGCGCCATGAAGGCCGCGCGGCGCGCCGAAGTGGTCTGTCCCAAAAGTCTTTAAATGCGAAAAAGATCGAGTGGTTCCCGGCATTTTTAGCCAAAACGCTTTTAGTCACGCGTTCATATAAGTAAAACTAGTACATTTCAAACATACAAATGAAGTTTCACAAGTGGGGCCCACACGACCCAAAATACCAAGTTAATACAAATTACAAGAGTTTCGACCACAAAAGTTTAAGTTCCAAACTACACTACGAGCATGGCGTTTGGGATTAAACTACCCATCTATCGGTCAAACTCCAAAACTCAACGCGTCCCAAAAGCATCCCTAGTCAACGACGGGATCTCTAAACCAAAGCAATGCCCTTACCTTTATCCTCACCGGAACCTATAAAATGGTAAACAACGAGAGGGTAAGCAAAGCTTAGTGAATGCAATAATTATACATACATATATATAACCTATCTATCAGCATTCACAATACCAAATACCTCATACAAACTTATAACACAATTAGTATGTCAACATACTCCTAAATACTAACAAGTCGTACACCATCCCAAAACCACATTAGCATGTACTCATCACGATATATATATATATATATATATATATATATATATATATATATATATATATATATATATATATATATATATATAACACGCTATACAATCACAACACAATATGGTTAACCATAACGCTATGGTGCTACCGGCACGTGGTTCACACCATACGCATTTGAGTCTTACTCGTTTATAGTGCTACCGGCACATGGTTCACACTTCGACGCTACCGGCACGTGGTTCACGCCTCATTTTATAGTGCTACCGGCACGTGGTTCACACTCGATGCTACCGGCACGTGGTTCACATCATTATCATCATAGTGCTACCGGCACGTGGTTCACTCTCACAATCCACATCACACACATGTTATGGTACTACCGGTACGTGGTTCATACCATAACATTTACAAATAAATACGCCATATACATGAACGCATAATTATTCCACTCACCTTACGCCTTTGGTGATTATTAGACCAAGCTTGAACTCCAAGGTAACGTACCTATTTCACAAGCATATGATAAATCAATCAATTTGATCCAAACCCACATTACACACCATTCCTAGGTCATCTCGACCCATTTGGACACTTAACCCTAAATTGGGTCATCTTCACCAAAAACCCTAACCCTTAGCACTCAAGGCCTTCATACACATTAAATCACTAGGTTTTAACACTAATCACTAACCTTAACCAACCTTGGTCTATTTTGACCCATTTGACCCAATTAAAAGTCAATACACCCATTTAGGTCATCTACACCCAAACAACACCCATTTACACATCATTCAAGTGTTCTAACAATTTATTAGCCAATTAGGGTTCATTAACAACAATTATCACTTTTAAAACCCTAGCTAACCCATTATTGAGTCTACATGACCCAATTTACTCAATAACACCCAATTTACCTACAAATGGATCTTAGTGTTCATCTTCAACACAAACCCTAACCCATACACAAAATCAAAGTAAGAAATTAAAGTTAGGACATACCACAACTATCAAAACGTAGCAAGTGACGAGATGAACAACTTTAAAGCTTGCGATAAAACCCGAGAGCAACTTCTTCTCCTTCAAAGTGAGCTTTCTCACTCTACAATCACTCTCTCTAAAATTGAATTGGAGGGATAAGGTTGGTGGATTTTGGAGTAAATGACACTCCAATATCAGATCCCAAGCATTAAATCCGGCCTTAATGTGTTTTTACCAAAATGCCCTCATTTATAATTAAATAAAACAGAAGGAGTTGTCTGCGCGTACTTGCGCGGCGCGCCCCCAGGCCGTGCGGCCCGCACCTGGGCAAATTCTGATTCATTGCTCCTTTTTAAATATAAAACGTACCCCGTCACTTTGTTAACATATATACACTATTTACAATAAATACACGGGTCTTACAACTCTCCCCCACTTATTCGGATTGCGTCCTCGCAATCCAAGCTGCATGACAAGCGGGAAGATAAACCAACACAAACTCTTCGGGTTCCCATGTAAACTTGGAACCCTTATTCCGTCGCCATTGAACCTTATAGGTCCTAACCTCTTTATGCCTCAACCTTTTAACCTTCTCATCGAGTATAGCAATCGGCTCTTCCACATACTCCAACTTATTGTTTAGTTCAATTTCATCTAATGGCATCCATGAAGAATCATCCGCAAGACACTTACGAAGATGGGAAACATGAAACGTGTTATGGATCCCCGCAAGCTCTTCGGGTAATTCCAATCGATATGCAACTTCACCAACACGAGCTAAAACCTTGAACGGCCCAATAAACCGAGGAGCCAACTTTCCTCATTTTCGAAATCGAATAATACCCTTCCATGGCGAAACCTTAAGCATTACCATGTCGCCTTCTTGAAATTCGATCGTTCATCTACGTTTGTCGGCATACGACTTTTGTCTATCTTGAGCCTTTTTCAAATGTTCCCGAATAATATCGATCTTGTTATTCGTCTCCAAAACCAAATCGGTACTCCCGATTTCCCTTTGACCCACTTCTCCCCAACAAACGGGAGTTCGACACCTACGCCCATAAAGCATCTCATATGGTGGCATTCCAATACTAGTATGATAACTATTATTGTACGAGAATTCCATCAAAGGCAAGTGCTCATCCCAACTACCACCGAAGTCAATAATGCACGCCCGTAGCATATCTTCCAAAGTTTGGTTCGTACGTTCGGTTTGACCGTCCGTTTGAGGATGGTACGTCGTGGTCAACTTTAATTGTATACCCATATCTTCATGAAACTTCTCCCAAAACCGAGATGTAAAACGGGTATCTCGATCTGAAATAATAGATATAGGAACGCCATGTCGCGAGACCACTTCCTTGATAAACAACTTAGCCAAGGCCTCCGACGATATTGCTTCTTTAATAGAAAGAAACAAAGCACTTTTCGTCAACCGGTCCACAATCACCCAAATCGTATCATATTGAGTTCTCGCCGTCTTAGGTAATTTTGTTATGAAATCCATGGTAATGTGCTCCCATTTCCATTTCGGGATTTCTAACGGTTGCAACTTACCATACGGCTTTTGGTGCTCGGCCTTTACTTGTAAACAAGTAACACATTGTTCAACATATTTTACAACATCGCGCTTCATGCCCGGCCACCAATAATCTTTCTTCAAGTCATGATACATTTTCGTCGCGCCCGGATGAATGGAATATCTTGACTTATGTGCTTCATCAAGTAGCACCCGTTGATAATCACCCATCTTAGGCACCCACACCCTTCCTTGGAAAGACAATAAACCCCGCAGGCCCATGGTAATGAACTCCGATTGGCCCACAATTCGTTCCGCATGTTTATTGTGAACATAAGCCTCGATTTGAATCTCACCAAGCTTCTCAAGAAAATCATTGGTAATAATCAAACGTAACAATGCTACACGTATCTCCGGATGTTGAGTCTTTCGACTTAACGCGTCCGCAACCACATTAGCCTTACCCGGATGATAAAGTATCTCACAATCATAGTCCTTCACCACATCCATCCATCTACGTTGACGATAATTCAAATCTCTTTGAGTGAAAAGATGTTTCAAATTCTTATGATCCGAATATATCGTACACTTGACACCATACAAGTAATGACGCCAAATTTTCAACGCATGCACGACCGCCTCCATCTCGAGATCATGAGTCGGGTATCTCGTTTCGTGTTCCTTTAATTGACGAGAGGCATAAGCGATGACTTTACCCCTTTGCATAAGAACACACCCGAGCCCATTTAAGGAAGCATCACAATAAACCACCATATCTTCAACACCTTTCGGCAACACTAACACCGGAGCTTGACACAACTTCTCTTTCAACAATTGAAAAGCAATTTCTTGCTCGTTCTCCCAATTAAACTTAGCACTCTTTCTTGTTAATTTCGTTAACGGAGAAGCAATCTTAGAAAAGTCTTGGATAAATCGACGATAATAACCGGCCAATCCGAGAAAACTTCGAATTTCCGTAGGCGTAGTCGGTCGTCCCCAACCTTTCACCGTCTCGATCTTCCCCGGATCTACTTGGATACCGCTTTCGTTCACAATATGACCAAGGAATTGAACCTCCCTTAGCCAAAATTCACATTTAGAGAACTTTACATACAACTTCTCTTTTCTTAGCGTCTTTAAAACTTCACGCAAGTGACGTTCATGTTCGTGCATACTTTTTGAGTAGACTAGTATGTCGTCAATGAACACAATAACCGACTTGTCCAACATAGGTTGGCACACTCGGTTCATAAGATCCATGAATGCTGCCGGTGCATTCGTAAGACCAAAAGGCATCACCACAAACTCAAAATGCCCATAACGCGTTCGAAAAGCCGTTTTCTCAATGTCTTCCTCACGGACCCGCATTTGATGATAGCCGGACCGTAGGTCGATCTTAGAGAAATGTGTTGCACCTTGAAGTTGATCAAACAAATCGTCAATCCTAGGTAACGGATAACGATTCTTGATCGTCACTTTATTCAACTCACGGTAATCGATGCACATACGCATACTACCATCTTTCTTCTTCACAAATAAAACTGGAGCGCCCCATGGCGAAGCACTCGGTCGAATAAAACCTTTCTCAAGCAACTCTTGAATTTGATTCAACAACTCTTGCATTTCCATTGGTGCTAAACGATAAGGAGTTTTAGCAATGGGGGTAGCCCCCGGAACCAACTCAATGCGAAACTCAACTTGTCTTTCCGCCGGAACACCCGGTAACTCATCCGGAAAAACATCTTCAAACTCATTAACCACCGGAATTTCACGAATAGGTGGTGGCTCATTACGAGTATCGGCAACATGAGCAAGGAAAGCCACACCACCGGTAACAACGTGACGACATGCCCGTGCAAAAGTGCATATCGGCACCGGTCTCCTTCGCTTATCACCATGAATAATCATCTCTCCCCCACTTGGGGTCTTCACACGAATAAACTTATCGTGGCATGCGATATCGGCTCTATGACGATCGAGCCAATCCATACCAACGACAACATCAAAATCACCCAAGGTCATCGGGATAAGATCAATTTCAAAACTTTCGGCACCAAACACAACATTACAACTTTTACACACATCAACCACTAGCGTCGTCTTGCCATCCGCTATTTCAACTTCTACCGGATGACTCAACTTTACTAGCGGTTTATTTAACTTAGGCACAAATCTTGGAGATACGAAAGACAAATTAGCACCACTATCAAAAAGTATCCGAGCCGGATTAGAATTAACCATGAAAGTACCTGAAACGACTTCATTGGATTGTTTAGCCTCTTCATTGGTCATCAAATAATTACAACCCCTAGCCGTACCAGCCGCCTTCTCGATCCGCTTAACCTTATCATTATTCAAGTCGGGACACTCCGTCTTCTTGTGTCCTTCCTTACCACAATTAAAGCAAGTAAATTTGTTCGGGCCATTGGTACATTCACGGGCCATGTGTCCCCTTTGTTTACAATTGAAACACGTGGGCCCGAAATTCCCGGAAGTACTCTTCTTTACACTATTCACGCTTTCGGTGCCTTTCTTTGACTTCTTGTTTGAAAAATTCGAATGACTTGAACCTTCAAACTTTCTCTTTCTCAACACCAGTGCTTCAAAACCCTTAGCCATATTAAACAATTCATCGAAGCTCTTCACCACATTCACACTAATCTTTTCTTGATAACTATCATTCAAAGTTCGATAGAAATCTTCCTTCAACGTCTTGTCATTCCCGACATACTCTGGGCAAAATTGAGTCTTGGACAAAAACACATATTTGAGAGTGTTCAAGTCCATCGACCCTTGCCTCAAGGTACGTAGCTCGTCCTTAAGCCTTGTAAGATCGGCCGAAGTTCGGTACTCATCGAAGAACTCCGCTTTAAATTCATCCCAAGTGAAGTCCATACATTGTTCTTCACCATAAAGCTGGATCTTTGCATCCCACCACAATTTCGCATCATCCCTTAACATGCTACAACCATACCTAGTCTTTTTATCGGGAGGGCACTCACAAGTACGAAAAGCCCCCTCCAAATCGGAGATGAATCGGGCACTCTTGAGTGGGTCTCGTTCGCCCTCAAAGGTAGGAGGTTGAGCATCCTTGAAGTTCTTAAAGAAAAAGTCTCGCCTCCCCACACTTTCTTCTTGAAGAACAATCTTAATTTGTCCCTTTACCATATCGACGACTTGTTCGTCAATCGTGTCTAGAAACATCTTCTTAACATCCACGAGAAACTCCGCCTTTTGGCGTTTAAAGATGGCCTCAACCTTGGTCGTGAACTCGGGGTCCTCACTTGTACCCCCATTATCATGTTCGGTGTCATGTCCGTTTCGCATCTTCATTCTATAAAACGGAAGAGATTAAACGTCGAAATAAAAACACACAACATATAAATATACACACGCCCCACACTACCCCATCTCGCTCAACAATCGTCGTACATTGCTTGTTTGACACGATTTGCACCCGTAGTAATGGTAGCTAGTCATTACTACGCGAGCACGTCGCGTTAACTCGCTAGTACAACGTCCATCTCGCTTGATGATTGCTACACAACACAAACAAATAACGCATGGTTAGTTCACATAAACCTATGCACTAACCAATCCCGTTCTGACTCAAAGTCCTACAAGTCCCGCATAACGAGCACACAAAAAGTCTAAGTCTAGGCGCCTATCTCAAGTCACCTAAATCCCTTAGACCATGCTCTGATACCACTTGTAACATCCCAAACCAACCCGCGAACAAACCACGTAAAAATACAGAATAAAAAAAAAATTAACTATCCAGCAACTGGCGCGGCGCGCCATGAAGGCCGCGCGGCGCGCCGAAGTGGTCTGTCCCAAAAGTCTTTAAATGCGAAAAAGATCGAGTGGTTCCCGGCATTTTTAGCCAAAACGCTTTTAGTCACGCGTTCATATAAGTAAAACTAGTACATTTCAAACATAAAAATGAAGTTTCACAAGTGGGGCCCACACGACCCAAAATACCAAGTTAATACAAATTACAAGAGTTTCGACCACAAAAGTTTAAGTTCCAAACTACACTACGAGCATGGCGTTTGGGATTAAACTACCCATCTATCGGTCAAACTCCAAAACTCAACGCGTCCCAAAAGCATCCCTAGTCAACGACGGGATCTCTAAACCAAAGCAATGCCCTTACCTTTATCCTCACCGGAACCTATAAAATGGTAAACAACGAGAGGGTAAGCAAAGCTTAGTGAATGCAATAATTATACATACATATATATAACCTATCTATCCGCATTCACAATACCAAATACCTCATACGAACTTATAACACAATTAGTATGTCAACATACTCGTAAATACTAACAAGTCGTACACCATCCCAAAACCACATTAGCATGTACTCATCACGATATATATATATATATATATATATATATATATATATATATATATATATATATATATATATATATATATATATATATATATATATATATATATATATATATATATATATATATATATATATATATATATATATATAACATGCTATACAATCACAACACAATATGGTTAACCATAACGCTATGGTGCTACCGGCACGTGGTTCACACCATACGTATTTGAGACTTACTCGTTTATAGTGCTACCGGCACATGGTTCACACTTCGACGCTACCGGAACGTGGTTCACGCCTCATTTTATAGTGCTACCGGCACGTGGTTCACACTCGATGCTACCGGCACGTGGTTCACATCATTATCATCATAGTGCAACCGGCACGTGGTTCACACTCACAATCCACATCATACACATGTTATGGTACTACCGGCACGTGGTTCATACCATAACATTTACAAATAAATACGCCATATACATGAACGCATAATTATTCCACTCACCTTACGCATTTGGTGATTATTAGACCAAGCTTGAACTCCAAGGTAACGTACCTATTTCACAAGCATATGGTAAATCAATCAATTTGATCCAAACCCACATTACACACCATTCCTAGGTCATCTCGACCCATTTGGACACTTAACCCTAAATTGGGTCATCTTCACCAAAAACCCTAACCCTTGGCACTCAAGGCCTTCATACACATTAAATCACTAGGTTTTAACACTAATCACTAACCTTAACCAACCTTGGTCTATTTTGACCCATTTGACCCAATTAAAAGTCAATACACCCATTTAGGTCATCTACACCCAAACAACACCCATTTACACATCATTAAAGTGTTCTAACAATTTATTAGTCAATTAGGGTTCACTAACAACAATTATCACTTTTAAAACCCTAGCTAACCCATTATTCAGTCTACATGACCCAATTTACTCAATAACACCCAATTTACCTACAAATGGGTCTTAGTGTTCATCTTCAACACAAACCCTAACCCATACACAAAATCAAAGTAAGAAATTAAAGTTAGGACATACCACAACAATCAAAACGTAGCAAGTGACGAGATGAACAACTTTAAAGCTTGCGATAAAACCCGAGAGCAACTTCTTCTCCTTCAAAGTGAGCTTTCTCACTCTACAATCACTCTCTCTCTAAAATTGAATTGGAGGGATAAGGTTGGTGGATTTTGGAGTAAATGACACTCCAATATCAGATCCCAAGCATTAAATCCGGCCTTAATGTGTTTTTACCAAAATGCCCTCATTTATAATTAAATAAAACAAAAGGAGCTGTCTGCGCGTACTTGCGCGGCGCGCACCTGGGCAAATTCTGATTCCTTGCTCCTTTTTAAATATAAAACGTACCCCATCACTTTGTTAACATATATACACTATTTACAATAAATACAAGGGTCTTACAATATGTGTGTATGTATATATAAATAATAATTCGAAATATAATTTGAAGTAGTATATGTTGTTGTTATTAAAATTTAATAAAATAAAAATAGGATATTATAATAATTATTATTTAAAATATATCTCTATATATAAATAAAGTATATTAAATATAAATATTAAATAATTGTAATACTCGTTTGATGTTTTGATTGATATTAAACAAGTTAAATTCAAACTTATGTAATTTTAAAATAAACGGTGATACAAAAATGAGTTCTATAAATTTTAGGCTTATTAAAAATGTATTTAGGAATTATTTGTTGAATTTTAAAACTTTTTATATTTTACTTGGGGTTGGGAGTGAATAATTAATGTAATTTTTATTTAATAGTTAAGAATCGAATTTTATACCATAATGACCAAAATAAATAAATATAGTTAATCTAAAAATTTGGGATTTTTCTGAAGACTATTATCCACCACTGATTAACAACAGAGAACGAAATTCGGTACACTAATTGATGTCGATATAAAGTGAACGATGGCTTCACTGTTTAAAAAAAAAATTCAATTCATTCTCTGCATTATTACTATTCTTTTATTCTCTTTTGACTTTGATATATGATATATGTTATTATAATATATATATATATATATATATATATATATATATATATATATATATATATATATATATATATATATATATATATATGGATGCCTAATATGATCAACCATCAAATGCTTATCTTCTTTCTATTGCTAGTCCACAAACCCACTAGTGTAATAAAATAAAAACTCGTCCGTGATACTTTCAATTATGAAACATAGTTACTGTGCGGTTTATTGTTTTCTTCCACAACTTAATATATATATATATATATATATATATATATATATATATATATATATATATATATATACATGCCATAGACATATACGTATTTACACATATCTAGCTTCATCATCCACCATCTCTGGCAAACTATCACCGCCACCCTAACCGAACCACCTTGACCTCGCCACCGTCACCTTTGATCAAACCACTGTCATCATCATCACCATCTTGGTTTTTACTACTACTCCATCACCACCGTTTCGATCAACACCATTAAACCCACCTTCGATCTAAACTCCAAATCATAATCGTGAAACACCATCACTAACCGCCACCATGGACGCCACCCTACCACCATAAAACCGCCAACACCCATCAACCACCATGACGCTCTTCATACGAAGACCTTCTGTTTTCTGGATCAACCCGACACCATCACTACCTTCCATCACCGCCTTGTATCACCAACACCTTCTTCGTTTTGAACACCATTAACCACGCTCCACCGATCACCATGTCAAACCCAAAACCACCACCCATGATCACCAAAGTCGACCACCACCTTCACGACAATCATATCATCACCAAGAATCTCCCATGCTTCTGATAGTGCTCCAAATGAACATATATTTAGTAACAATATCCTCCCAACATGTAAATTATTTAGTTTTAATTGTCCTATTTTAAGTTGTAATCGTTTATATTAAATAAGTGCGAAGACAAAAGGCGAAAACGACGATTTGAAGACGCAAATGACCAAAAAGCTCAAATGTACAAGATACAATCCAAGTGGTTCAATTTATTGATAAGAAACGTCTAATAATGACAAAAGTACAAGTTGCGGAACGCAAAGTACAAGATATTAAATTGTACGCAAGGACGTTCGAAAATCCGGAATTGGGACATGAGTCAACTATCAACGCCCGATGCAACGGACCAAAAATTACAAGTCAACTATGCACAAGAATATAATATAATATATAAATAATTATATTAATTATTTATATTTTATATTTATATATTTATTATGTCGAAAAGCTAGGACCCAAAAGTTTGTGAGCTGGATTTTCAAACTCCACGACTCGCGGAGTTTGAAGGCCAAAAACTCCATGACTCGCGGAGCTGCCAAATTCCAAAATGCCTATAAAAGGTCACGAATTCTGCGAGTAAAAAAAAAATAAACATAATAATAATAATACTCCGTAGTATAATATAATATATATATATATATATATATATATATATATATATATATATATATATATATATATATATATATATATATATATATATATATATAATATAGATTAGTGTTATATTAGATTAGTTCGGGTTATGTAAAGGTTATTTTACGGGTTTTAAAGTCGGAGCTCTGTCCGTGTAACACTACGCGATAAATAATCAATGTAAGCTATGTTCTCCTTTTTAAATTAATGTCTCGTACTTAAGTTATTATTATGCTTATTTAAGATGAAGTAATCATGATGTTGGGCTAAAAAATATTAAAATTGGGTAATTGGGCTTTGTACCATAATTGGGGTTTGGACAAAAGAACGACACTTGTGAAAATTAGACTATGGGCTATTAATGGGCTTTATATTTGTTAAACTAAATGATAGTTTGTTAATTTTAATATAAAGATTTACAATTGGATGTACCTATAAATAACCATATACACTCGATCGGACACGATGGGCGGGGTATTTATATGTACGAATAATCGTTCATTTAACCGGACACGGGAATGGATTAATAGCCACTAGAATTATTAAAACAGGGGTGAAATTATGTACAAGGACACTTGGCATAATTAATAACAAAGTATTAAAACCTTGGGTTACACGCAGTCGATATCCTAGTGTAATTATTAAACTAAGTATTAAAACCTTGTTACAGTTTAAGTCCCCAATTAGTTGGAATATTTGACTTCGGGTATAAGAATAAATTGACGAGGACACTCGCACTTTAAATTTATGACCGATGGACTGTTATGGACAAAAACCAGACGGACATATTAAATAATCCAGGACAAAGGACAATTAACCCATGGGCATAAAACTAAAATCAACACGTCAACCATCATGGTTACGGAAGTTTAAATAAGCATAATATATTTTATTTCATATTTCCTCGTACTTTTATTTATTATCATTTTAATTATTGTTATTTATTTTATATTGTTAGTTAAATATCGTCATTTACTTTACGCTTCACTTAAAATATAAAATCGACAAACCGGTCATTAAACGGTAAAACCCCCTTTTATATATTATTAATATAATATATTTTGTACGAATATAATTGTTTAAAATATAGTGTGAAATAAGCCAGCTCCCTGTGGAACGAACCGGACTTACTAAAAACTATACTACTCTACAATTAGGTACACTGCCTATAGTCTTGTAGCAAGGTTTAGGTATATCCCATTTGTAAATAAATAATTAAAACTTGTGTAATTTGTAACGTATTTCGTAGTAAAATATAGTACTATTTCATATACCCCCACGCTACGACATCAAGTTTTTGGCGCCGCTGCCGGGGACTCGGCGAAACGCTATATTTTTAATTTATTTTTGTATAAATATATTTTTATATATTTTTAGAAAAACAATATAAAATTTAAAAAAAAAGCGTTTTTTTTTTCAAACTCCACGACTCGCGGAGTTTGCAGGCTTAAAACTCCACGACTCGCGGAGTCGCCCTGACCAGCCTGACCAGAAACCCTATTTCGCATTAATTACGAGGTATTATTAATTATTATTATTATTTAACCCTAATTACTTTATTATTATTATTATTTAGTTTAAGTTTTTAAATTAATTAGTTATAATTAATTATATTTAGTTTTAATATATAAAAAATTAATACTTTTATAAAATATAAAAATACAAATATAAAAATAATATTTTTTATAAAAATAAGTAATTTTATCACTTTTTATAATTTGTATCCTTTTATTTAGTGTAATCGTAATATTTTATATATTTTTCGTTCGCAATTAGTTTTAAAATTAGTTTTTCCGTAGTTATTTTATATGTATAGATTCTTAGGTTTTGCCATAAAATCCCTTAAGTGCTATTTCTTTAGACTAAAATTTAGGTGCTTTACAATTTTGCGACGATTTTAAAATTTTAGTGCCTTTTAAGTCACGACTCGCTACTTTCTTATTTTTATTTTTCGACGTTTTTCGACGCGCATGCTTTTTCTTTCTTATTTCTCGACGCTTTAGTTTTTAGGACTTAGAAATTTTCTCTATTTCTTATCTACTATCTCAAACGGAAAGAAAAATTATTTAAGTGGTTAAATTAATGGACGTTGACAATTTTCTGCTTCGTAGTAATAGTTGGATTTGTTAGTGGCTTAGTTGTGAGCTTCCGATTTAAAGGGTTCTGGCTCCCTGCTGCATCTTTTGGCTATTCGAAACGTGGGCAAAAGCAGAAAAGTCTATTAATTGGACAACTTATATAAGTTTTTCTATTTTTATAACTAATAGGATAATTAGTAAATGCACCACATTGTAGCTAAAATTTGGCCATCGCAATAAAATGGAAAATTTTGAAAACAAGGCTATGGAAACTCTTTTTGATATCCAAAATTAATTAAATCAATACTCTCAAACGGGTGTTGATGACAATTCGTTCGGTCAATCTTGGATCACGAATGACGAAACAATAACTGGTTGTGAAATCTGTGGAGATTATCACTCAACATGGGAATGTTATTATTACGTTCCTATGGAAAATTACGCACCCACGGAACCTGAATGGAATGATTATGAAGAATACAATTCAAATTGGGATTATTCCCAAGAATATTTCCAAACTCAACAACCAGTAGACGAGGAAAATTACGTGTCTGAAAATTTATTAGACAATATGAAAATCAAACTCGAAGAACTCAATGCTCAAAATGAACAAATGAGAGAGTTTGTAAACCGGCAAGATGAAACTCTATCAGACTACACACCTGTTGATCTGAGGAGTATTGTGCAAGAAAATCTCATATCATCGATTTTTGATGAATTCGAGAGCTTCGAAATCACCAATTATCCCGATGATACTTTTTATTCAGTCTTACCAATTTCACAACATATCGACACATTAGCCTCTACTGACGAAATCATCGATCCATCAATGGATAAAGAAGAAGTAAGGGTAACAAATTGGTACTCTTGGGAATACGATAACGTTGAAAATTTTACCCCCTAGGCCAAACCGAAATTCACCATTCCACAACCTTCCAACCCAATATTCTCAATAGACGAGTCATCCACCGGAAATGAACTACGAGCTGTAATAGATAATGACACCTCGAATTTCACCCAATTGGATAATAGAGGTGAAAACTTTGATCCTGAGAATAAAAGGAAGGAAATGTTAGGAATTTTCCACCCTATAGAAATATGTATGTCGGTGTATATCGATCTATTTGACCAAGAACCAGAAAAGAGACATATCCATTTACTAAAAGCTACACTTAAAAAAGAATTAAGTAGTGATGATCGGGTGAGTCTAAACTTTAAACCCATTGATATATTATACACCACCCGAGATGTAAATAACTGGCTCACTATTTTAATTCGTGGAACTTATTCTACCGACTTCACATGTCGTCAGCTAAGTGTGGAGAAGTCTAACCTCACTTAACGTTAAATTCGGGGTTCGAGTTAATGCATAACTCGTTAATAAAAATGCATGATAAGTTAGGGTAAAAGATGCATTTTCAAAAATTATCAAACAGTTCAGAAAAGCAACCGTTTTTGAAGAAAAACATGTGTGATAAAACAAGAAGGAATGAACGATGAGGTGCACCATCTATCATCCTGCAATTTTATGGTATCTTTAACTTTTCTACACTAATCACCCTCATGAATTTATAATTATAGTCTGATTTCATGCAAATGAGGGCATTGCATGATCTTAAGTGTGGGGAAGGGTTATAAATTCTCTCGGGTTTGCACTTAGTTTATTTGCCAAATTTTGTGAAAATTATAAAAATTTTCAAATAAATGAATTCAAAATCATGTTTATACATATTTATGAACGATGAAAATTAGGTGTTAATACCGAATTTATCATTACCTCGGAAAGGACATAAATTGAGAAACAACTAAAACGCTTGAATTTATTTATTAAGATATAAAAAGAAGCATGAAAAAAGCCAAGTGTGGGGAGAATGTACCAAGTTATTCAATTAAAAACTATCTATCACATGTTTCTGTAAAGTTTATTGCAGGTGCTTTTGTTTTGGACTAAATTAACTGTTTTACCCGATTTACTGTAATGAAAGATGGATCTACACGATGAATCAATTCTATCATTAAAAGGAAGTAAAGTCTTCCGGAAAAGACACGCGCTTCTTGATTTAGGTCAAGAAGTTGTCGTCCAGACCAGCTGTAGGTTGACGAAAAATCTAGAAAAGTCATCTCTAAAATCAGCAGGAAATCCACGGACCTCAGCATCAAACAGGGTCGCCATGTGGTCAGACTTATCCTAACCATGAGAGGATCTGTCTCGTAAAATGGGGAGGGCGCCGTGCAAATTAGCTTGATAAGACTAATGAATCAGACCCCCAGAAAGGATAATCTCCTTAAAGATTAAAAATCAGCTTTTAAGCCTGATATTACTCAATCCTTGAGATTGACCTTAAAGATTAAGAATTACAAACTCATGGAATTCGATGATATCTAAACTCGAGCTTGAACGAGAAAATATTTTGATCAAAATTACAAACCGATTTGTTTTCTGAAAACCTATTTTCAATGCGTTCATTACCATTGAACGTAAAATCCTAGGAATTCACCTGGAATTCATTAGGTCACCTGAACCAAATCGGGTGTCAACCGTAAGAACGGTGGTTGCATAGCATGGTCGGAGACAGGACCTTGTGCCAGACCGAAAAAATTATAGGATGATCTTACTATTGCTCCTACAAAGGATAGTACTAGCATCCGACACGTTTTTGGACCATAATCAAATGCATATCATTAGACATTGCCTTAACAGTTGCTTGTTCATCGCTTTCCTTTACAACCGGAAGGTTGTTTGCCGAAAGGTAATATACGGGACAAGTAAACTGGACGTGTTGCTTTCCTAATACAAGGTTAGCAAGTGGGTGACACAAAATCATAAGTTTTGAGCTAAAATTTTCAAATCTGAAACCCACAAAACCCACAAAAATATTTTGCAAACACCGGTGAAAGGTTATTCCGAAAAACTTGTCTAGGGTAAAATCTAGCTTGAATTTTCAAAAGATCAAATGTTTTCATAAAGATCCAATTTCCTAACGGATCTAAATTTTCATAGTCATGTGGGACTGTAAACCGCCTTTCAAATGTGCACTTTGCTTTGGAAACCGAAAGTAAATCGGCTATTTGATTGCAAGTGTCGTTGACCTAAACCCGAGGCAACTGTGGATGACACACCCACCTTTAACCATGGTTCTATCATTACTACCATTGTTTATACCGCCATCTCAAAATCACTAATGTATAAAGTGTGAAGAATAAAGAAGTGATTCGTGTGATGTATTATATTTCAAGTTCTGTATTGCTTGAGGACAAGCAACGTTCAAGTGTGGGGATATTTGATAGTGCTCCAAATGAACATATATTTAGTAGCAATATCCTCCCAACATGTAAATTATTTAGTTGTAATTGTCCTATTTTAAGTTGTAATCATTTATATTAAATAAGTGCGAAGACAAAAGGCGAAAATGACGATTTGAAGACGCAAATGACCAAAAAGCTCAAATGTACAAGATACAATCCAAGTGGTTCAATTTATTGATAAGAAACGTCTAAAAATGACAAAAGTACAAGTTGCGGAATGCAAAGTACAAGATATTAAATTGTACGCAAGGACGTTCGAAAATCCGGAACCGGGACATGAGTCAACTATCAACGCCCGATGCAACGGACCAAAAATTACAAGTCAACTATGCACAAGAATATAATATAATATATAAATAATTATATTAATTATTTATATTTTATATTTATATATTTATTATGTCGACAAGCTAGGAGCCAAAAGTTTGTGAGCTGGATTTTCAAACTCCACGACTCGCGGAGTTTGAAGGCCAAAAACTCCACGACTCACGGAGCTGCCAAATTCCAAAATGCCTATAAAAGGTCACGAATTCTGCGAGTAAAAAAAAAATAAACATAATAATAATAATACTCCGTAGTATAATATAAATATATATATATATATATATATATATATATATATATATATATATATATATATATATATATATATATATATATATATAATATAGATTAGTGTTATATTAGATTAGTTCGGGTTATGTAAAGGTTATTTTACGGGTTTTAAAGTCGGAGCTCTGTCCGTGTAACACTACGCGATAAATAATCAATGTAAGCTATGTTCTCCTTTTTAAATTAATGTCTCGTACTTAAGTTATTATTATGCTTATTTAAGACGAAGTAATCATGATGTTGGGCTAAAAAATATTAAAATTGGGTAATTGGGCTTTGTACCATAATTGGGGTTTACACAAAAGAACGACACTTGTGGAAATTAGACTATGGGCTATTAATGGGCTTTATATTTGTTAAACTAAATGATAGTTTGTTAATTTTAATATAAAGATTTACAATTGGATGTACCTATAAATAACCATATACACTCGATCGGACACGATGGGCGGGGTATTTATATGTACGAATAATCGTTCATTTAACCGGACACGGGAATGGATTAATAGCCACTAGAATTATTAAAACAGGGGTGAAATTATGTACAAGGACACTTGGCATAATTGATAACAAAGTATTAAAACCTTGGGTTACACGCAGTCGATATCCTAGTGTAATTATTAAACAAAGTATTAAAACCTTGTTACAGTTTAAGTCCCCAATTAGTTGGAATATTTGACTTCGGGTATAAGAATAAATTGACGAGGACACTCGCACTTTAAATTTATGACCGATGGACTGTTATGGACAAAAACCAGACGGACATATTAAATAATCCAGGACAAAGGACAATTAACCCATGGGCATAAAACTAAAATCAACACGTCAACCATCATGGTTACGGAAGTTTAAATAAGCATAATATATTTTATTTCATATTTCCTCGTACTTTTATTTATTATCATTTTAATTATTGTTATTTATTTTATATTGTTAGTTAAATATCGTCATTTACTTTACGCTTCACTTAAAATATAAAATCGACAAACCGGTCATTAAACGGTAAAACCCCCTTTTATATATTATTAATATAATATATTTTGTACGAATATAATTGTTTAAAATATAGTGTGAAATAGGCCAGCTCCCTGTGGAACGAACCGGACTTACTAAAAACTACACTACTCTACAATTAGGTACACTGCCTATAGTCTTGTAGCAAGGTTTAGGTATATCCCATTTGTAAATAAATAATTAAAACTTGTGTAATTTGTAACGTATTTCGTAGTAAAATATAGTACTATTTCATATACCCCCACGCTACGACATAAGGTTCTACTTTAATTATCATTTCTGTTTCTTTCCTTTGATCGGACACAAGAACCCAAAACACCATCAAGATTCGCTGCAGCCTTCTGCTTTCTGTTTCTACTTAAGATAACCACCCTAAACCATAGTTGATTACCACTACACCCCATCGACCACTTCCCTCAAAATATCATCGAACACCTCATCAAAATTACTTTTACTGCACGATTTATACTACTTCCATCTCCTGCTCGTTTTCTATTTTCTATTTCCATTGTCAAAACCATCAACTTAACCCTCGCAAACAACCCTCACCCCTTGTTGTTTTATCCTGCTCGAAACCACTTATGAAACTGTCGAGGCTGCTGTGGGATGATATACGAATGATATAGTAACAATGATGAGAAAGAAGATGAATAGTATTGGGTGTCACCGATGATAAAGTGAAAAGGTGATATAGAACGATGACGGTTTTAGAATAATGATTGTAAGATAACGATTAACAATGGTGAAGGTTAAAGGCGGCTACAACTTTCCTGTGTTTTTTTTTATTTAAACACAACAGTTGGGCCATTTAATCGGTTACTGGATTGGGATGTTGGATTAAAACGTGTACTAGATTCGTGGGCTTTTAATTTTATTAGGTTGGGCCGTATTTTTGTATTGTTCGGCCGAGACCTAACTGATTACGGATGAGCTGATAACATAATAAATATAATTGGGAGACGGTTTATTTAGAAAAGCATGAAATAGATGGGTGGTTAAGGGTGTTGTGGGTCAAGTGAGAGGTCACGGGTTCGAGCCCGGGCGTGGGCAGTTATATTTTTTTGGAACTCTTTGTGAGGTAGTCCTCTCACTATTATTTATTATTATTATCATTATTATTATTATTATTATTATGATTATTATTATTGTTATAGTTATTATTATAATTATTATTATTATTACCATACTTATAAGTATTATAATTATTATTATTATCATTAGTATTGTTATAAGTATTAGTTATATAACTATTATTACTAATTTTACCATTTAGTATCATTTTCATTTTTTTTATGATTATGATTATTATTATTATTATAATTATTATGAAAATAAAATAACTTACTATTGTTTTCATAAATAATAGCATTAGTATCATTTTTTTTGTACTATTATTATTATTATTATTAGTAATATAAGTATTATTATAAATATTATCGTTATTATTATTAATATAATTAGTAGTATTGTTATTATTAAATTTATTATCATTATTATCATTCTTACTAAAATTATTATTTTGATCACTAAAACTATCAATATTATCACAAATAGATACTTTTATATAAAAATACATTACACTATATTTTTATTATTAAAAATATATTAGTTAAGTTATATCAATTAATATATAAATATATATTAAACCTTAAATATACAGTTTTATTTTTAATAATAAGTAATAGTTATATATAAAACATATAAACTAAATATATTAAATTTATCTAAATAACGTATAGTATAACAAGTATATTATTAATAATATATATATATATATATATATATATATATATATATAATATATATATATATATATATATATATATGTAATTGTTCGATTACGATTATATGTGTTAATATATATATATATAAATGATATAGGTTCGTGAATCCGAGGCCAACCCTGCATTGTTCAGTTTCGTCGTATGCATATTTTTACTACAAAATATCATATCGTGAGTTCATTTGATTCCCTTTTACTCTTTATATTTTTGGGACTGAGAATACATGTGCTGTTTATACAACTGCTTTATTAAATGCCTTTGAAATCTATATTTTTGGACTGAGATGCTTTTATAAATGTTTGATGAGATAGACACAAGCAAAACATTCCTCGAATGAATTATTATGCAGACAGAAGTTCTGTGAATTATTATTGAATTAGTTGGACGTTATAATTGCCACTAATTGTTGTGAATATTTTCCCCTGATTATTATTGCTTGGTAACCTAAGAATTAGAAACGGGTATAGCCCTAATTCACGCGAATTCTAAAGGTAGCTATCGGGTTTAACACCCCCACCCAGAATGTTCACTAGACGGAAGAGCTAGTGGGCGTGGTGTTTAGTACTTCGAAGTTTATATATTATACAGACGAGATGTTCTGTTTTGGGGGATATTATTGATGCGCATTATATGTTAAGGTCGGTTACCAAGCCAAGCTATGAAAGCAAAGTGAATGTTATGTATCGAGAGAATGATTTTTATACACAGGTTATGTGTATTAGTTTTGTGCACGAGATATGTGCACGATTATTTAAAAATCGCGAGATAGGTGTACTGTATTTGAATCTTGTGGTCTATCAAAATGATGAATTTTATTGTTTACGATAAACTTATGAACTCACCAACCTTTTGGTTGACACTTTAAAGCATGTTTATTCTCAGGTATGAAAGAAATCTTCCACTGTGCATTTGCTCATTTTAGAGATATTACTTGGAGTCATTCATGACATATTTCAAAAGACATTGCATTCGAGTCGTTGTGTTCATCAAGATTATTATTAAGTCAATTAGAGTTAGATGTATTATGAAATGGTATGCATGCCATCAACTTTCATTGTAATGAAAGTTTATCTTTTAAAAACGAATGCAATGTTTGTAAAATGTATCATATAGAGGTCAAGTACCTCGCGATGTAACCAAATGTAATGTATTCATCTAGATGGATTATGACGGGTCGTTATAGGTGGTATCAGAGCGGTGGTCTTAGCGAACCAGGTCTTGCATTAGTATGTCTAACTGATAGTTGTTTAGATGCATTAGTGAGTCAGGATTTCGACCGTGTCTGCATTTCAAAAGTTTTTCTTATCATTTCGTGTCGAAAATTACCTGCTTATCATTCTTAGGGAATCATTTGCTTATCATTCTTAGTCTAGACACATCTTGCTGCATTGATTGCATGAATAGTGTATAGATAAAATTCATATTTTAGCGTATCTGTTACTGTAAACTTTGCCTGACATATTCCGTAAATTCCTCCGTAATCTACGAAATCTTTTGTTCTATATATATAGATATTCTATGTAATTAGAATACCATTCAATAACCAAAAATCATTTCATATCGAAAAATCCTTTATTTGAAAGTACGAAATGGAACTCGTCACTAGTTCAAGTTCCTCGGATTTTGACAGCTATTCCGATATGGCAACACACTTGAGCTCCGAAAGCAGTATATCCAGAATGAATCAACAAATCAGTCATCACCAATTCATTTGATGGGTTCGTAGTCGACTAAACCAATGGAGACAAGAAGAAAGCGATTCTATCCATCCACCGACTTTCCCTCTTGGCGAAAAACCTGAAGCACTTACCGGCGAATCTGTTCGTAATACTATTTCTCTCTCATTTCTAGAGTATCTCGTCACGATTATATACTATCTCAAATTCTAAACCTTATTCATCCACTCGTTCTGACCAACAATCATCCCGGAGTAATAAGTCAACGAGCTTCGCGCCCGAGTTGTAGCCTTGGAAAATATGCAAAACGTACTAGCTTCAACAACATCACCGGTGATGTTAAAGCGAAGGGGTACAAAATACTATTAAATTTTACAAGAAATTACTATTAAATACGATACAATTTTACACAAGTTATTTATTTATTTATAGAGTGGATATACCTAAACCTTGCTACAACACTTATAGGCAGTGTACCTAATCGTACAGTAGTGTAGTTTTTAGTAAGTCCGGTTCGTTCCACAGGGATCTTAGCCAAGTTTAACGCTATATTTTTAAAAACTATATTTGTAAATATATAAATATATATATAAGTAGTATTATTATTATAAAAGGGAGATTTTTACCGTTTAATGACCGGTTTGTCGATTTTAAAACTTAAGTCGCAGTTAAAACCTAATGTAAAATATTAAAAATATAAAAGACTTAATTTAAAGCGTAAAGTAAATAACGATAATGAAATTGAGATAAATAAAAGTACGATAAATAAAATTGCGATAATTAAAAAGTACGATAATTAAAAGTGCAATTAAATAAAATGACAGTAAATAAAATTGTGATAATTAAAAGTGCAATTAAATATGAAATAAAGGAATTATGCTTATTTAAACTTCCGTAATCATGATGTTTGACGTGTTGATTTTTAGTTTATTCTCATGGGTTAATTGTCCTTTGTCCTGGATTACGAACCCATTGACGTGTTGATTAAATATGAAATAATAATTATTATTTAAAATATATCTCTATATAAAAATAAAGTATATTAAATATAAATATTAAATAATTGTAATACTCTTTTGATGTTTCGATTGATATTAAACAAGTTAAATTCAAACTTATGTAATTTTAAAATAAACAGTGATACAAAAATGAGTTCTATAAATTTTAGGCTTATTAAAAATGTATTTAGGAATTATTTGTTGAATTTTAAAACTTTTTATATTTTTCTTGGGGTTGGGAGTGAATAATTAATGTAATTTTTATTTAATAGTTAAGGATCGAATTTTATACCATAATGACCAAAATAAATAAATATAGTTAATCTAAAAATTTGGGATTTTTCTGAAGACTATTATCCGCCACTGATTAACAACGGAGAACGAAATTCGATACACTAATTGATGTCGATATAAAGTGAACGATGGCTTCACTGTTTAAAAAAAAAATTCAATTCATTCTCTGCATTATTACTATTCTTTTATTCTCTTTTGACTTTGATATATGATATATGTTATTATAATATATATATATATATATATATATATATATATATATATATATATATATATATATATATATATATATATATATATATATATATATATATATATGATCAACCATCAAATGCTTATCTTCTTTCTATTGCTAGTCCACAAATCCACTAGTGTAATAAAATAAAAACTCGTCCGTGATACTTTCAATTATGAAACATAGTTACTGTGCGGTTGATTGTTTTCTTCCACAACTTAATATATATATATATATATACACATGCCATAGACATATACATATTTACACATATCTAGCTTCATCATCCACCATCTCTGGCAAACTATCACCGCCACCCTAACCGAACCACCTTGACCTCGCCACCGTCACCTTTGATCAAACCACTATCATCATCATCACCATCTTGGTTTTTACTACTACTCCATCACCACCGTTTCGATCAACACCATTAAACCCACCTTCGATCTAAACTCCAAATCATAATCGTGAAACACCATCACTAACCGCCACCATGGACGCCACCCTACCACCATAAAACCACCAACACCCATCAACCACCATGACGCTCTTCATACAAACACCTTCTGTTTTCTGGATCAACCCGACACCATCACTACCTTCCATCACCGCCTTGTATCACCAACACCTTCTTCGTTTTGAACACCATTAACCACGATCCACCGATCACCATGTCAAACCCAAAACCACCACCCATGATCACCAAAGTCGACCACCACCTTCACGACAATCATATCATCACCAAGAATCTCCCATGCTTCTACTTTAATTATCATTTCTGTTTCTTTCCTTTGATCGAACACAAGAACCCAAAACACCATCAAGATTCGCTGCAGCCTTCTGCTTTCTGTTTCTACTTAAGACAACCACCCTAAACCATAGTTGATTACCACTACACCCCATCGACCACTTCCCTCAAAATATCATCGAACACCTCATCAAATTTACTTTTACTGCACGATTTATACTACTTCCATCTCCTGCTCGTTTTCTATTTTCTATTTCCATCGTCAAAACCATCAACTTAACCCTCGCAAACAACCCTCACCCCTTATTGTTTTATCCTGCTCGAAACCACTTATGAAACTGTCGAGGCTGCTGTGGGATGATATACGAATGATATAGTAACAATGATGAGAAAGAAGATGAATAGTATTGGGTGTCACCGATGATAAAGTGAAAAGGTGATATAGAACGATGACGGTTTTAGAATAATGATTGTAAGATAACGATTAACAATGGTGAAGGTTAAAGGCGGCTACAACTTTCCTGTGTTTTTTTTTATTTAAACACAACAGTTGGGCCATTTAATCGGTTACTGGATTGGGATGTTGGATTAAAATGTGTACTAGATTCGTGGGATTTTAATTTTATTAGGTTGGGCCGTATTTTTGTATTGTTCGGCCGAGACCTAACTGATTACGGATGAGCTGATAACATAATAAATATAATTGGGAGACGGTTTATTTAGAAAAGCATGAAATAGATGGGTGGTTAAGGGTGTTGTGGGTCAAGTGAGAGGTCACGGGTTCGAGCCCGGGCGTGGGCAGTTATATTTTTTTGGAACTCTTTGTGAGGTAGTCCTCTCACTATTATTTATTATTATTATCATTATTATTATTATTATTATTATTATTGTTATTATTATTGTTATAGTTAGTATTATAATTATTATTATTATTACCATACTTATAAGTATTATAATTATTATTATTATCATTAGTATTGTTATAAGTATTAGTTATATAACTATTATTACTAATTTTACCATTTAGTATCATTTTCATTTTTTTTATGATTATGATTATTATTATTATTATAATTATTATGAAAATAAAATAACTTATTATTGTTTTCATAAATAATAGCATTAGTATCATTTTTTTTGTACTATTATTATTATTATTATTAGTAATATAAGTATTTTTATAAATATTATCGTTATTATTATTAATATAATTAGTAGTATTGTTATTATTAAATTTATTATCATTATTATCATTCTTACTAAAATTATTATTTTGATCACTAAAACTATCAATATTATCACAAATAGATACTTTTATATAAAAATACATTACACTATATTTTTATTATTAAAAAGATATTAGTTAAGTTATATCAATTAATATATAAATATATATTAAACCTAAAATATACAGTTTTATTTTTAATAATAAGTAATAGTTATATATAAAACATATAAACTAAATATATTAAATTTATCTAAATAACGTATAGTATAACAAGTATATTATTAATAATATATATATATATATATATATATATATATATATATATATATATATATATATATATATATATATATATATATATATATAATATATATATGTAATTGTTCGATTACGATTATATGTGTTAATATATATATATATATATATATATATATATATATATATATATATATATATATATATATATATATGATATAGGTTCGTGAATCCGAGGCCAACCCTGCATTGTTCAGTTTCGTCGTATGCATATTTTTACTACAAAATATCATATCGTGAGTTCATTTGATTCCCTTTTACTCTTTATATTTTTGGGACTGAGAATACATGTGCTGTTTATACAACTACTTTATTAAATGCCTTTGAAATCTATATTTTTGGACTGAGATGCTTTTATAAATGTTTGATGAGATAGACACAAGCAAAACATTCCTCGAATGAATTATTATGCAGACAGAAGTTCTGTGAATTATTATTGAATTAGTTGGACGTTATAATTGCCACTAATTGTTGTGAATATTCTCCCCTGATTATTATTGCTTGGTAACCTAAGAATTAGAAACGGGTATGGCCCTAATTCACGCGAATCCTAAAGGTAGCTATCGGGTTTAACACCCCCACCCAGAATGTTCACTAGACGGAAGAGCTAGTGGGCGTGGTGTTTAGGACTTCGAAGTTTATATATTATACAGACGAGATGTTCTGTTTTGGGGGATATTATTGATGCGCATTATATGTTAAGGTCGGTTACCAAGCCAAGCTATGAAAGCAAAGTGAATGTTATGTATCGAGAGAATGATTTTTATACACGGGTTATGTGTATTAGTTTTGTGCACGAGATATATGCACGATTATTTAAAAATCGCGAGATAGGTGTACTGTATTTGAATCTTGTGGTCTATCAAAATGATGAATTTTATTGTTTACGATAAACTTATGAACTCACCAACCTTTTGGTTGACACTTTAAAGCATGTTTATTCTCAGGTATGAAAGAAATCTTCCACTGTGCATTTGCACATTTTAGAGATATTACTTGGAGTCATTCATGACATATTTCAAAAGACATTGCATTCGAGTCATTGTGTTCATCAAGATTATTATTAAGTCAATTAGAGTTAGATGTATTATGAAATGGTATGCATGCCATCAACTTTCATTGTAATGAAAGTTTGTCTTTTAAAAACGAATGCAATGTTTGTAAAATGTATCATATAGAGGTCAAGTACCTCGCGATGTAACCAAATGTAATGTATTCATCCAGATGGATTATGAGGGGTCGTTATAGGTGGTATAAGAGCGGTGGTCTTAGCGAACCAGGTCTTGCATTAGTATGTCTAACTGATAGTTGTTTAGATGCATTAGTGAGTCAGGATTTCGACCGTGTCTGCATTTCAAAAGTTTTTCTTATCATTTAGTGTCGAAAATTACCTGCTTATCATTCTTAGGGAATCATTTGCTTATCATTCTTAGTCTAGACACATCTTGCTGCATTGATTGCATGAATAGTGTATAGATAAAATTCATATTTTAGCGTATCTGTTACTGTAAACTTTGCCTGACATATTCCGTAAATTCCTCCGTAATCTACGAAATTTTTTGTTCTATATATATAGATATTCTATGTAATTAGAATACCATTCAATAACCAAAAATCATTTCATATCGAAAAATCCTTTATTTGAAAGTACGAAATGGAACTCGTCACTAGTTCAAGTTCCTCAGATTTTGACAGCTATTCCGATATGGCAACACACTTGAGCTCCGAAAGCAGTATATCCAGAATGAATCAACAAATCAGTCATCACCAATTCATCTTATGGGTTCGTAGTCGACTAAACCAATGGAGACAAGAAGAAAGCGATTCTATCCATCCACCGACTTTCCCTCTTGGCGAAAAACCTGAAGCACTTACCGGCGAATCTGTTCGTAATACTATTTCTCTCTCATTTCTAGAGTATCTCGTCACGATTATATACTATCTCAAATTCTAAACCTTATTCATCCACTCGTTCTGACCAACAATCATCCCGGAGTAATAAGTCAACGAGCTTCGCGCCCGAGTTGTAGCCTTGGAAAATATGGTGCAAAACGTACTAGCTTCAACAACATCACCGGTGATGTTAAAGCGAAGGGGTACAAAATACTATTAAATTTTACAAGAAATTACTATTAAATACGATACAATTTTACACAAGTTATTTATTTATTTATAGAGTGGATATACCTAAACCTTGCTACAACACTTATAGGTAGTGTATCTAATCGTACAGTAGTGTAGTTTTTAGTAAGTCCGGTTCGTTCCACAGGGATCTGAGCCAAGTTTAACGCTATATTTTTAAAAACTATATTTATAAATATATAAATATATATAAGTAGTAATATTATTATAAAAGGGGGATTTTTACCGTTTAATGACCGGTTTGTCGATTTTAAAACTTAAGTCGCAGTTAAAACCTAATGTAAAATAGTAAAAATATAAAAGACTTAATTTAAAGCGTAAAGTAAATAACGATAATGAAATTGAGATAAATAAAAGTACGATAAATAAAATTGCGATAATTAAAAAGTACGATAATTAAAAGTGCAATTAAATAAAATGACAGTAAATAAAATTGTGATAATTAAAAGTGCAATTAAATATGAAATAAAGGAATTATGCTTATTTAAACTTCCGTAATCATGATGTTTGACGTGTTGATTTTTAGTTTATTCTCATGGGTTAATTGTCCTTTGTCCTGGATTACGAACCCATTGACGTGTTGATTAAATATGAAATAATAATTATTATTTAAAATATATCTCTATATATAAATAAAGTATATTAAATATAAATATTAAATAATTGTAATACTCGTTTGATGTTTCGATTGATATTAAACAAGTTAAATTCAAACTTATGTAATTTTAAAATAAACAGTGATACAAAAATGAGTTCTATAAATTTTAGGCTTATTAAAAATGTATTTAGGAATTATTTGTTGAATTTTAAAACTTTTTATATTTTACTTGGGGTTGGGAGTGAATAATTAATGTAATTTTTATTTAATAGTTAAGGATCGAATTTTATACCATAATGACCAAAATAAATAAATATAGTTAATCTAAAAATTTGGGATTTTTCTGAAGACTATTATCCGCCACTGATTAACAACGGAGAACGAAATTCGATACACTAATTGATGTCGATATAAAGTGAACGATGGCTTCACTGTTTAAAAAAAAAAATTCAATTCATTCTCTGCATTATTACTATTCTTTTATTCTCTTTTGACTTTGATATATGATATATGTTATTATAATATATATATATATATATATATATATATATATATATATATATATATATATATATATATATATATATATATATATATATATATATATATATATATATATATATATATATGCCTAATATGATCAACCATCAAATGCTTATCTTCTTTCTATTGCTAGTCCACAAACCCACTAGTGTAATAAAATAAAAACTCGTCCGTGATACTTTCAATTATGAAACATAGTTACTGTGCGGTTGATTGTTTTCTTCCACAACTTAATATATATATATATATATACACATGCCATAGACATATACATATTTACACATATCTAGCTTCATCATCCACCATCTCTGGCAAACTATCACCGCCACCCTAACCGAACCACCTTGACCTCGCCACCGTCACCTTTGATCAAACCACTATCATCATCATCACCATCTTGGTTTTTACTACTACTCCATCACCACCGTTTCGATCAACACCATTAAACCCACCTTCGATCTAAACTCCAAATCATAATCGTGAAACACCATCACTAACCGCCACCATGGACGCCACCCTACCACCATAAAACTGCCAACACCCATCAACCACCATGACGCTCTTCATACAAACACCTTCTATTTTCTGGATCAACCCGACACCATCACTACCTTCTATCACCGCCTTGTATCACCAACACCTTCTTCGTTTTGAACACCATTAACCACGATCCACCGATCACCATGTCAAACCCAAAACCACCACCCATGATCACCAAAGTCGACCACCACCTTCACGACAATCATATCATCACCAAGAATCTCCCATGCTTCTACTTTAATTATCATTTCTGTTTCTTTCCTTTGATCGAACACAAGAACCCAAAACACCATCAAGATTCGCTGCAGCCTTCTACTTTCTGTTTCTACTTAAGACAACCACCCTAAACCATAGTTGATTACCACTACACCCCATCGACCACTTCCCTCAAAATATCATCGAACACCTCATCAAAATTACTTTTACTGCATGATTTATACTACTTTCATCTCCTGCTCATTTTCTATTTTCTATTTCCATCGTCAAAACCATCAACTTAACCCTCGCAAACAACCCTCACCCCTTATTGTTTTATCCTGCTCGAAACCACTTATGAAACTGTCGAGGCTGCTGTGGGATGATATACGAATGATATAGTAACAATGATGAGAAAGAAGATGAATAGTATTGGGTGTCACCGATGATAAAGTGAAAAGGTGATATAGAACGAAGACGGTTTTAGAATAATGATTGTAAGATAACGATTAACAATGGTGAAGGTTAAAGGCGGCTACAACTTGCCTGTGTTTTTTTTTATTTAAACACAACAGTTGGGCCATTTAATCGGTTACTGGATTGGGATGTTGGATTAAAACGTGTACTAGATTCGTGGGATTTTAATTTTATTAGGTTGGGCCGTATTTTTGTATTGTTCGGCCGAGACCTAACTGATTACGGATGAGCTGATAACATAATAAATATAATTGGGGGACGGTTTATTTAGAAAAGCATGAAACAGATGGGTGGTTAAGGGTGTTGTGGGTCAAGTGAGAGGTCACGGGTTCGAGCCCGGGCGTGGGCAGTTATATTTTTTTGGAACTCTTTGTGAGGTAGTCCTCTCACTATTATTTATTATTATTATTATTATTATTATTATTATTATTATTATTATTATTATTATTATTATTATTATTATGATTATTATTATTATTGTTATAGTTAGTATTATAATTATTATTATTATTACCATACTTATAAGTATTATAATTATTATTATTATCATTAGTATTGTTATAAGTATTAGTTATATAACTATTATTACTAATTTTACCATTTAGTATCATTTTCATTTTTTTTATGATTATGATTATTATTATTATTATAATTATTATGAAAATAAAATAATTTATTATTGTTTTCATAAATAATAGCATTAGTATCATTTTTTTTGTACTATTATTATTATTATTATTAGTAATATAAGTATTATTACAAATATTATCGTTATTATTATTAATATAATTAGTAGTATTGTTATTATTAAATTTATTATCAATATTATCATTCTTACTAAAATTATTATTTTGATCACTAAAACTATCAATATTATCACAAATAGATACTTTTATATAAAAATACATTACACTATATTTTTATTATTAAAAAGATATTAGTTAAGTTATATCAATTAATATATAAATATATATTAAACCTTAAATATACAGTTTTATTTTTAATAATAAGTAATAGTTATATATAAAACATATAAACTAAATATAATAAATTTATCTAAATAACGTATAGTATAACAAGTATATTATTAATAATAGGATATATATATATATATATATATATATATATATATATATATATATATATATATATATGTAATTGTTCGATTACGATTATATGTGTTAATATATATATATATATATATATATATATATATATATATATATATATATATATATATATATATATATATATATATATATATATATATATATATATATATATATATATATATGATATAGGTTCGTGAATCCGAGGCCAACCCTGCATTGTTCAGTTTCGTCGTATACATATTTTTACTACAAAATATCATATCGTGAGTTCATTTGATTCCCTTTTACTCTTTATATTTTTGGGACTGAGAATACATGTGCTGTTTATACAACTGCTTTATTAAATGCCTTTGAAATCTATATTTTTGGACTGAGATGCTTTTATAAATGTTTGATGAGATAGACACAAGCAAAACATTCCTCGAATGAATTATTATGCAGACAGAAGTTCTGTGAATTATTATTGAATTAGTTGGACGTTATAATTACCACTAATTGTTGTGAATATTTTCCCCTGATTATTATTGCTTGGTAACCTAAGAATTAGAAACGGGTATGGCCCTAATTCACGCGAATCCTAAAGGTAGCTACCGGGTTTAACACCCCCACCCAGAATGTTCACTAGACGGAAGAGCTAGTGGGCGTGGTGTTTAGTACTTCGAAGTTTATATATTATACAGACGAGATGTTCTGTTTTGGGGGATATTATTGATGCGCATTATATGTTAAGGTCGGTTACCAAGCCAAGCTATGAAAGCAAAGTGAATGTTATGTATCGAGAGAATGATTTTTATACACGGGTTATGTGTATTAGTTTTGTGCACGAGATATGTGCACGATTATTTAAAAATCGCGAGATAGGTGTACTGTATTTGAATCTTGTGGTCTATCAAAATGATGAATTTTATTGTTTACGATAAACTTATGAACTCACCAACCTTTTGGTTGACACTTTAAAGCATGTTTATTCTCAGGTATGAAAGAAATCTTCCACTGTGCATTTGCTCATTTTAGAGATATTACTTGGAGTCATTCATGACATATTTCAAAAGACATTGCATTCTAGTCGTTGTGTTCATCAAGATTATTATTAAGTCAATTAGAGTTAGATGTATTATGAAATGGTATGCATGCCATCAACTTTCATTATAATGAAAGTTTGTCTTTTAAAAACGAATGCAATGTTTGTGAAATGTGTCATATAGAGGTCAAGTACCTCGCGATGTAACCAAATGTAATGTATTCATCCAGATGGATTAGGACGGGTCGTTATAGGTGGTATCAGAGCGGTGGTCTTAGCGAACCAGGTCTTGCATTAGTGTGTCTAACTGATAGTTGTTTAGATGCATTAGTGAGTCAGGATTTTGACCGTGTCTGCATTTCAAAAGTTTTTCTTATCATTTCGTGTCGAAAATTACCTGCTTATCATTCTTAGAGAATCATTTGCTTATCATTCTTAGTCTAGACACATCTTGCTGCATTGATTGCATGAATAGTGTATAGACAAAATTCATATTTTAGCGTATCTGTTACTGTAAACTTTGCCTGACATATTCCGTAAATTCCTCCATAATCTACGAAATCTTTTGTTCTATATATATAGATATTCTATGTAATTAGAATACCATTCGATAACCGAAAATCATTTCATATCGAAAAATCCTTTATTTGAAAGTACGAAACGGAACTCGTCACTAGTTCAAGTTCCTCGGATTTTGACAGCTATTCCGATATGGCAACACACTTGAGCTTCGAAAGCAGTATATCCAGAATGAATCAACAAATCAGTCATCACCAATTCATCTGATGGCTTCGTAGTCGACTAAACCAATGGAGACAAGAAGAAATCGATTCTATCCATCCACCGACTTTCCCTCTTGGCGAAAAACCTGAAGCACTTACCGGCGAATCTGTTCGTAATACTATTTCTCTCTCATTTCTAGAGTATCTCGTCACGATTATATACTATCTCAAATTCTAAACCTTATTCATCCACTCGTTCTGACCAACAATCATCCCGGAGTAATAAGTCAACGAGCTTCGCGCCCGAGTTGTAGCCTTGGAAAATATGGTGCAAAACGTACCAGCTTCAACAACATCACCGGTGATGTTAAAGGGAAGGGGTACAAAATACTATTAAATTTTACAAGAAATTACTATTAAATACGATACAATTTTACACAAGTTATTTATTTATTTATAGAGTGGATATACCTAAACCTTGCTACAACACTTATAGGCAGTGTACCTAATCGTACAGTAGTGTAGTTTTTAGTAAGTCCGGTTCGTTCCACAGGGATCTTAGCCAAGTTTAACGCTATATTTTTAAAAACTATATTTGTAAATATATAAATATATATAAGTAGTATTATTATTATAAAAGGGGGATTTTTACCGTTTAATGACCGGTTTGTCGATTTTAAAACTTAAGCCGCAGTTAAAACCTAATGTGAAATATTAAAAATATAAAAGACTTAATTTAAAGCGTAAAGTAAATAACGATAATGAAATTGAGATAAATAAAAGTACAATAAATAAAATTGCGATAATTAAAAAGTACGATAATTAAAAGTGCAATTAAATAAAATGACAGTAAATAAAATTGTGATAATTAAAAGTGCAATTAAATATGAAATAAAGGAATTATGCTTATTTAAACTTCCGTAATCATGATGTTTGACGTGTTGATTTTTAGTTTATTCCCATGGGTTAATTGTCCTTTGTCCTGGATTATTCAATATGTCCGTCTGGTTTTTGTCCATAACAGTCCATCAGTCATAAATATAAAGTGCGAATGTCCTCGTCAAATTATCCTTATATCCGAAGTCAAATATTCCAACTAATTGGGGACTTAAACTATAATTACACCAATTATCCTTGTATGTAATTCACCCCTGTTTTAATAAGTCCATTAACTATTAATCCATTCCCATGTCTGGTTAAATGAATGATTATTAGTACTTATAAACATCCCACCCATCGTGTCCGATCGAGTGTATATGGTTATTTATAGGTACATTCAATTGTAAATCTTTATATTAAATTAACAAACTATCATTTAATTAAACAAATATAAAGCCCATTAATAGCCCATAGTCTAATTTCCACAAGTGTCGTTCTTTTGTCCAAACCTCAATTATGGTACAAAGCCCAATTACCCCGTCTTAATATTTTTAGCCCAACATCATGATTACTTCGGCTTAAATAAGAATAATAATAACTTAGCTACGAGACATTAATTTAACAATAAAATTAAACATAACTTACAGTAGGTGTTATTAGCGTAGTGGTACACGGACAGAGTTCCGACTTACAAAACCTTAAAACATTCGACTAACCTAACCTTATTATTATCACTAACTTAAAATTAAAATTACAAATTAAGATTACTAATTGGAGTGATATTTGATACATATGATAAGAGAAGAAAAAGATGTGTCTTTGCTCTGTGCTTGATTCTCCTTTTATAGGCGAGATAATGCTACTGTAGGTTTGTGGAAAGTTTGGTGATGAGTATTAAAATTTGACATGTTGCATATAATTGAATTTCACTCCGAATTCAATTCAGTTGAATTGAATCAACTTGTTTTATTTTTAGTATTATATTTATTATTATATTATTATTATTATTCTAACCGATATGCACGATTGAATGAAATAATTCGATTGAATTATTTATTTATTATATTATTATTATATTATATTATAATTATGAATTATATATATATATTATATTATATTCTTGTGCATAGTTGACTTATAATTTTAGCTCCGTTGAGTCGTACGTTGATGCTCGGTTTATGTCTTGGTTTCGGATTTTCGAATGCATTTTCGTATGCTTAGATATCTTGTACTTTGCATTTTACGGCTTGTACTCTTGTCATTTTTAGACGTTTCTCATCAATAAATTGAACCACTTAGATTGTATCTTGTATATTTGAGCTTTTTGGTCATTTGCATCTTCAAATCTTCATTTGCGTCTTTAGTCTTCGCACTTATTTAATATTAATAAATATTACTTGAAAATAGAACAATTGCAACTGAAATCTTGTCTTCTTGAAAGGATATTGCTATGAAATATATGTTCCTTTTTAGCATTATCAAATATCCCCAAACTTGAACGTTGCTTGTCCTCAAGCAATACAGAACTTGAAATAATTTAATACATCACACGAATCACTTCTTTATTCTTCACACTTTGTACATCAGTGATTTTGATACGGCTGTATGAACAATGATAGTAACGGTGTGGTTTACAGTCCCACATGACTATAAAAGTTTAGATCCTTTAGGGAAGCTGAATCTTTATGAAAATATTTGATCTTTTGAAAATTCATTCTAGCTTTTACCCTAGATAAGTTTTCCGAAATAACCCTTCACCGGTGTTTGCAAAATGTTTTTGTGGGTTGCGTGGGTTTCATATTTTAAAATTTTAGTTCAAAACTTGCGCTTTTGTGTCACCCACTTGCTAACCTTGTATTAGGAAAGCACACATCCAGTTTACTTGTTCCGTATATTACCTTTCGGTAAACTACCGTCCGGTTGTAAAGGAAAGCGATGAACAAGCAACTGTTAAGGCAATGTCCCGTGACATGTAGATAATTATGGTCCACAACGTGTCGGATGCAATTACTATCCATTGTAGGAGAGATAGTAAAGATCACCCTATAATTTTTCGGTGTGGCACAAGGTCCTGTCTTCGACCATGCTATGCAACCACCGTTCTTACGGTTGACACCAGATTTGGTTCAGGTGACCTAATGAATTCTGATGAATTCTTAGGATTTTACGTTCAATGGTAATGAATGCCTTGAAAATAGGTTTTCAGAAAACAAATCGGTTTGTAATTTGATCAAAATATTTTCTCGTTCAAGCTCGAGTTTAGATATCATCGAATTCCATAAGTTTGAATTCTTAATCTTTAAGGTCAATCTCAAGGATTGAGTAATATCAGTCTTAAAAGCTGATTTTTGATCTTTAAGGAGATTATCCTTTCTGGGGATCTGATTCATTAGTCTTATAAGCTAATTTGCACAGTGCCCCCCATTGTACGAGACAGATCCTGTCATGGTTAGGATAAGTCTGACCACTTGGTGACCCTATTTGATGCTAAGGTCCGTGGATTTCCAGATGATTTTCGAGAAAACTTTTCAAGGTTTTTCGTAGACTCTACAACTGGTCTGGACGACAACTTCCTGACCTAAATCAAGAAGCATGTGTCTTTTTCGGAAGACTTTACTTCCTTTTAATGATGGAATTGATTCATCGTGTAGATCCATCTTTCTTTCAAATATATTACAATTTACCTGGTAAAACGGTTAATTTTATCCAAAACAAAAGTATCTTCAATTATTTGTACAAAAATATGTGACATATGTTCTAAATAACTTGGTAAATTTTTCCCACACTTGGCTTTTATTTTCCCTTTTTTTATTTCATTTTAAATGAATTCTAACATTTTAGGTTGTTTCTCAATTTATGTCCTTTCCGAGGTAACAATAATTTCGGTGTTAACACCTAGTTTTATCGTTCATAAATATGTATAAATATGATTTTGAGTTCATTTAATTGAGAATTTTGAAAAATTTTACTAGAATTGGGTAGTCAGTATATAATACTAGGGTTGTTCTTTATTATCAGAGAGCACTAGATTCTAATACAACTACTGCGTTACTAGTATTTTTAATGGTAACCAAGTGTTTAAGTTAAAAATTTTTAAAAATCTGAAAGAATTTAACCTCTTCCCACACTTAAGATCTTGCAATGCCCTCATTTGCAAGAAATCAGTAACAATTTAAATTATTGAGGGTGATTAGCGTAGAAAAATGATTAAATTTTACCAAAGTTTCCAAACATATTTGCGTTTGTTTGTTGAATGATAAATGGTGCACATCATTTGTTCATTCCGTCTTGTTGTTACATCACATTTGTTTTTCGTTTTGTCGTCAAAATTAGTAGTTTTTGCTGAACTTAATGCCAGTCTTTGAAAATTCACTGTTTTACCCTGTTGTGTACATAAGATAAACTACAAACATACATAATATTTTTATTATTATTATTATATTTTTTTATTTATTTTTTTATAAAGTATTTATTTATTAAAACGATTTAAATGAATAATTTTTTAAAATTTTGTTTCCTTTTTCTTTAGGTAGTTTCGGTATGTTTACATAGTCCGTCCCTCGACAAAATTTAAAATTTGTCGTTTTTAAAGCGTTTGTTTTAAAAGCAAAGATTTTTGGGTTTTTTAAATGTTTTTGGCATACTTTAATTCAATAAGATTAAAAATAATGATAATAAAATTTCTCGTCCCTCCCTTGAGTAAAGCAATTTCGGTTCAACGACCTAGTTTTCAACTCACGACGAATTTTTAGAAATCACATTTTTAACTTAATGAAATAAAGTAAATTTTTGTTTTTAAATTCACACCAAACTTAAATTTAAAATACATAAAATTAAAAATTCATATTATTAAAATTAAAAAATCACACCAAATTTTTATTATATTTTTGTTTTTATATATACAAACTTATATTAAAAATATTACTTTTTCAAATATTTACAAACTTAAATATAATGATTTTAAAAAGTTTACAATATTAATTTAATATTTATATATTAATTTTAAAAACATGGTAAAAATTAAAATTAAAAATATTTTTGGTCTTTTATCCCACTTTAATCAATCAAATATTATCAAAAATATACGCCCCTCTTTTCGGTAAAGTAATTTCGGCTCCATAACCTAGTTTTACTCCTGACGAATTCTGAAATATTTTGAGTTGATTGATTAAAGATATTTATACCTTAAGAATAAACGGTAAATTTTGCAGTGATGTAATAAATTTTTGTATGATATCAATAATTTCGGTTACGCATACCTAATTTTATTGAACACCAATTTAATACTTTATAGCGAACGATTCAGCGTTTATTATCAAAAGGTTAAAAGCAATAAAAAAATTAAAAATTGTACAAACTTACCTGTGAGAAAGAATTCTCAGAGACCTGCTTTAGCCGACTCATATGAGAGTCGTGTGATTTGGTTCTCCATAGCTACGTAAGCGTAACCTCGATTTTTCAATATCTTTTCTTCTAAATATATGAATGGTCCTTCTCTGCATAGAGTAACAAATTCGGTGTTTGAATATGTTTGATTATTTGAACATTTACCTTCGTGTGACCATTTTCCGCATTTGTAACATCTTTCAAGGTGTCGTGCTCTTCTTTTTGTTGCGGATTTTGATTTTCCTTTTCCAAAATGTATCTTATGATGATCTTTTCTGAGTTCTTTTCTTACTCCGTCCATTTTGGCTCTTATGAATGATATCAGTTCACTTGAAAGTGTGTCATTATTACATTTAGTAGTCATATTTTGTAGCATTAGACCATGGTTCAGATCAAAGGAATTCTTCATCTCGTAAAACCTAAAAAAAATAAAAATTCAGAATGGGGGAAGAAGACTAGTTCTTTCGGGTCTGCTAGGGAAAGACCATTCGGATTCCATTCTTGGAAACTACACGAAAACAGAATATCTAACTCTAACAGAAATAAATATTATCCTTAAAAGACTTGATTCTCCCCACACATAGTTAGCTATGGTGTCGAAATTGTGATTAACTTCATCTTTAACTTCCATTAGATTATCTATGTAATGTTTAACTCTGTGACCATTAACTTTAAATTCAATCCCATTTGAATTTATTAATTCTATTGTTCCGTATGGGAAAACTCTTTTGACTATGAATGGTCCAGACCATCTTGATTTCAATTTTCCGGGAAATAGCTTGAATCGTGAATTGAAAAGAAGAACTTTATCTCCTTCCTTAAATTCTTTTGAACTTCGGATTCTTTTATCGTGCCATTTTTTCGTTCTTTCTTTATAGATTAATGAATTTTCATATGCATCATGTGTTAATTCTTCTAATTCGTTTAATTGATTTAAACGTAGACGTCCGGGTTCATGCAAATCAAGATTACATGTCTTCAAAGCCCAAAATGCTTTGTGTTCAATTTCTACTGGAAGGTGACATGCTTTTCCATAAACGAGTCTAAAAGGTGTGGTTCCAATTGGAGTTTTGTAGGCTGTTCTAAAAGCCCAGAGTGCATCCTCCAATTTCATGGACCATTCCTTCGGATTTGATCCTACGGTTTTCTCTAGAATGCATTTTAATGCTCGGTTGGAATTTTCAACTTGTCCACTTGTTTGTGAATGATAAGCGGTTGAGATTTTATGAGTTACTCCATATCTTTTGAGAACTTTCTCAAGTTGATTATTACAAAAATGAGTACCCCGATCACTTATTAAAGCTTTCGGTGTTCCGAACCTTGCAAAAAGACGTTTTAAAAAAATTGACTACAACTCGTGCATCATTAGTTGGGAGAGCTTGTGCTTCCGCCCATTTAGATACATAATCAATGGCAACGAGAATGTAGAGATTATTATGAGATTTTGGAAATGGACACATAAAGTCAATACCCCAAACGTCAAATACTTCACATACTTGAATGACATTTTGTGGCATTTCATCACGTTGACTTATTTTTCCGGCCCTTTGACATGCATCACAGGATTTGCAAAGAAGGTGTGCGTCTTTGAAAATTGTAGGCCAATAGAATCCAGCATCGTAAACTTTTCTTGCTGTGAGTTGAGGCCCATAATGCCCTCCTGTTGGTCCTGTGTGACAATGGTTTAATATTTGACTGGCTTCATCTCCGAATACACATCGGCGTATTATTCCATTGGGACAACTTTTAAACAAATATGGATCTTCCCAGAAATAGTGCTCTATATCACTAAAGAATTTCTTTCGTTTTTGGTACCACAATCCTTTTTCAAGGAATCCACATAGTAAATAGTTTGTATAGTCTGCAAACCATGGAATTTCACTATAATCTATCTTCAATAGATATTCATCAGGGAAGTTATCTTGTATGGCTGATTCATTTAGAACTTCTAATTTAGGATTTTCAAGACGAGAAAGATGATCAGCGGCGAGATTTTCTGCTCCCTTTTTGTCTCGGATTTCAATATCGAACTCTTGTAAGAGTAAGATCCAACGGATTAATCTTGGTTTAGTATCTTGTTTCGAAAATAAGTATCTAAGAGCAGAATGGTCGGTATAGACCACCGTTTTAGCTAGAACGAGATATGAACGAAATTTGTCAAAACCAAAGACAATAGCAAGGAGTTCTTTTTCAGTAGTTGTGTATTTCGTTTGTGCTCCTTGTAACATTTTACTAGCATAATAAATAGGTTGAAATCGTTTTTCAATCCTTTGTCCTAAAATGGCTCCCATTGCAAAATCACTTGCATCGCACATAAGTTCAAACGGCAGATTCCAATTTGGAGTTATCATGATCGGCGCATTAGTAAGTTTTTCTTTAAGAATATTAAAAGATTTGATGCATTCATCTGAAAATATGAATGGAGCATCCTTTTCTAGAAGTTTATTCATAGGGGTGGCAATTTTAGAAAAATCTTTTATGAAACGTCGGTAAAAACCGGCATGCCCTAGAAAACTCCTAACTCCTCTAACATTGGTGGGATGTGGAAGTTTAGCAATTACATCTACTTTAGCTCTATCCACTTCAATTCCTTCTTTTGAAATCTTATGACCAAGAACGATGCCTTCTTTAACCATGAAATGGCATTTCTCCCAATTAAGAACTAGATTTGATTGTTCGCATCTAATAAGCATTCGTTCAAGATTAACTACACATGTTTCAAAAGTATCACCGAAGACTGAAAAGTCATCCATGAAAACTTCCATACATTCTTCTATCATGTCGTGAAAAATCGCCATCATGCACCTTTGAAAGGTTGCAGGGGCGTTGCAAAGTCCAAATGGCATGCGTTTGTAAGCAAAAGTACCATAAGGGCACGTGAATGTGGTTTTCTCTTGATCCTCGGGTACTATTGGTATTTGAAAATATCCGGAAAACCCGTCAAGAAAACAATAGTAACTATTTCCGGCTAATCTTTCTAACATTTGATCAATGAAAGGTAAGGGAAAGTGATCTTTTCTGGTGGCGTCATTTAATTTTCTATAATCAATACAAACACGCCATCTTGTTACAGTCCTAGTAGGAATAAGCTCATTTTTCTCATTTGTGATGACAGTCATGCCACCCTTCTTAGGTACGCATTGAACTGGGCTTACCCATGGACTATCAGAGATTGGATAAATTAAACCTGCATCAAGCAGTTTAATAATTTCTTTCTTAACAACATCATGCATATTAGGATTTAGTCTTCGTTGGCGTTGCACACACGTTTTATGACCTTCTTCCATAAGGATTTTATGTGTGCAATACGAAGGACTTTTGCCTTTAATATCATGAATCTTCCATGCAATAGCTGGTTTATGAGCTTTTAGCACAGAAATGAGTTGAGATTTTCCATTTTCAGTAAGAGAAGATGATATTATTACAGGTAATTCAGATTCACCATGTAAATAAGCGTATTCCAAATGGTTTGGAAGTGGCTTTAACTCTAATGTCGGTGGTTCTTCTATCGATGATTTATATCGATATCTGTCTTCCTCTTTTTGTATTTGAATTTCTTCTGTTGTTGGTTCATAATCATTAGCCATGAGTGTAGCTAACATTTCAGCTTCATCAATTGGTTCAGTTCCTTCTCCTAAAGAACATTCTCCTGTTCCTTGTAATTCTGAAAATTCTTCTAACAATTCTGCATGTGAATCTATAGTTTGAATATAATAACATGTATCATCTGTAGATTGCGGTTGTTGCATGGCTCTATCAACAGAAAAGGTAACACTCTCGTCCTCTATACTTAGGGTCAGTTTCTTACCGAACACGTCTATTATTGCTTTAGCCGTGTTTAAGAATGGTCTTCCTAATATGAGAGGAACTCGAGAATCTTCTTCCATGTCCAGAATAACAAAATCTACTGGAAATACTAAAGTGCCAACTTTAACTAGCATGTTCTCCATTATCCTTCTAGGATATTTTACTGATCGATTGGCTAGTTGTATGCTTATTCTTGTTGGTTTCAATTCTCCAAGGTATAGTTTAGTGTATAGTGAATACGGCATTAAATTTATACTAGCACCTAAGTCTGCCAATGCTTCTATTGAACTAAGACTACCCAGAAAATATGGAATTGTGAAACTTCCTGGATCTGATAATTTTTCTAGTATCTTATTCAACAGCACTGCAGAACAATTAGCATTCATAGTAACAGCCGAGAGTTCTTCCATTTTCTTTCTATTTGTGATTAGATCTTTCAAGAATTTAGCATATCTAGGCATTCCTGAAATCACATCAATGAAAGGAAGATTGATATTTATTTGTTTAAACATATCCAAGAATTTGGATTGCTCGGCTTCAAGTCTTTCTTTTCTCATTTTACTTGGGTAAGGAAGTGGTGGTTGGTATGGTTTAACATAAGGTTTAGCTTTAACTCTGTTATCTTCATTAACCTTTTCAACTACCGGTTCTTTTTCCTTTTCTTGATCAGGTTGTGGTTCTTGTGGAGTAGGAATAGCTTCATTAGAAATTACAGGTATTTCAGGTGGTTTAAGTGTAATACCACTTCTTGTGGTAATGGCTTTAGCTGTTTCATTCCGGGGGTTAGCATTTGTATCACTCGGTAGACTTCCCGGTTTTCTTTCACCTATCAACCGTGCTAGGTTGCTCACTTCTTGTTCCAGATTTTGAATTGAAGCTTGTTGATTTCTAAATGCTTGAGCATTTTGTTCATTGGTTTGTTTCTGAGATGTGAAAAACTGAGTTTGAGATTCAACTAGCTTCGACATCATGTCTTCTAAATTTGGCTTTTTGTCATCGGTTTGTGGTGGTTTATTTTGAAAAATAGGTCTTTGCTGATTGTAAGTATTGTTAGATACTTGTTGATTGCTAGGACCTTGTTGGTTGTTGTATGGAACATTTCGGTTATAATTCTGGTTTTGATTGTAGATTGGTCTTGGCGGTTGATAATTATTCTGATAATTATTTCCAGGCCTTTGGTTCATGTATGAAACATTCTCTCTTTGTTCCATTGTTTGTTCAATACTGAGACAATCTTTTGTCAAATGTGGTCCTCCACACTGCTCACAACTAATTCGTATTGAGTGAATATCTTTAGTCATCTTTTCCATTCGTCTTTCGACAGCATCTATCTTTACGGAAATGGAATCAAAGTCATGGATAGAATCGGCTCTAGCTGCTTTAGATGATCTAATGATATCTTTTTCTTGGTGCCACTCATGTGAGTGGGAAGCAGTGTTATCAATAATTTTGTAAGCTTCAGTTGCGGTTTTCTTCATAATGGAACCACCAGCTGCTATATCGATGTCTTTTCTTGTAGTGATGTCACATCCTTGGTAGAATATTTGTACTATTTGATAAGTATCTAAACCATGTTGCGGACATCCTCTCAATAACTTTCCAAATCTTGTCCACGCCTCATATAGAGTTTCATTTGGCTTTTGTGTGAACGTAACAATTTCTCCTTGAAGTCTCACGGCTTTAGATGCCGGAAAGAATTGTTTAAGAAATTTTTCAACTAAAACGTCCCATGCATCAATCGCCCCTTCAGGTAACGATTCTAACCAATCTTTGGCTTCTCCCTTTAAAGTCCAGGGAAATAACATAAGATATATCTGTTCATCCTCCACTTCTCGGATTTTAAATAAAGTGCAGATCCTATTAAAGGTTCGAAGATGTTCATTTGGATCTTCCTTCGGCGCACCACTAAATTGGCATTGATTAGTCACCATGTGTAGGATTTGTCCTTTGATTTCATAATCTGGCGCATTAATGTCAGGTTGAGTAATTGCGTGACCTTGGCCAGTGCGTTTAGCTCTCATTCGGTCTTCCATACATAGAGGTTCCAGATTTTCCATGATTGAATTTGTTGAATCTGAATCACTAGAGGATTCTGATTTAATGGGTGGTTCCGGAGGAAAGATTAATGGTTCAGGATCTCTGAATTGTCCCTGAATATCCTCTGGATTCTCAATTGTGAGGTCGGGTTCAAAAAATGGATTATCAGAAATTTGAATTGGAGTACTTGGTCGACTTGATGACGATTCTAAAGAAAAATCAATGGCAACAATGTTGGCTAGATGTCTTGATCGAGTTACATGTGATGAACGTATAAAAGGTGGTGAACGTTTTGCTCGGTGCATTCACTGAATATCCTATTAGTTATAAAAGTAAAAATTATATAAGTTATCAAATTAATAGACTTTTCTGATTTTGCCCACGTTTCGAATAGCCAATAGATGCAGCAGGTAGCCAGGACACTTTAAATCGGAAGCCCACAACTCGCCACTAACAAATCCAACTATTACTACGAACCAGAAAATTTTGGATGTCTATCAATTTAACCACTTAAAATAATTTTTCATTGAAATTTAAGAAAATTTTAGAGAAGAAATAGAAAATTCTATGTCCTAAAAACTAGAGTGTCGAGAAATAAGAAAGAAAAAGAGTGCGTCGAAAAATAAGAGATCGAAAAATAATCGTCGAAAAACAATCTAAAACTTAGAAACTAAAGTTCTACGCCAAAAGCTTAGCGTCTACAAACTTAAAACTAAAAGTTGCGACTAAAGTCTAAAAGTCTAATGGAACTAAAAAGACAAATATAAAAAATCTAATCTACAAGTTTTAACTACAAGTCTAAAAATTAAATCTAAAAATAAAATTTAAAAAGAAATATTAATTTTTAAATAAAAACATATACGAGTAAATGGGGAGGACTTACAAAAACACATGGGCAACTTTCACACTTTTTGACTAACACGATTCACAACAAAAGAGTGACACTTATTCACTATACAAAAATAGCTACTAGTCAAAAGCTAGTTCATAGTACACTCTCAAGGTTTGAGATATAATTCACATACCAACAAAGTTCACAGTACCTGCAACACTCATACGTCTCATTTTTCAATTTACATTTTAATTTTCAAGATAGTGGTTAAAATTTAAAATGATTAAAACTAAAAAGTTTAAATAAAAATATTAAATTTTTTTTCTATAAATTATTCTAAATTTATATTTTAAAAACTTATTCTATGTTTTATTACTAATTAACTTAAAAATATCTAATTAATTAAAATTAACTAAAAATAAAAATTTACTTATTTAAAAATATTAAACTAAAATAGAAATATTCTAAATCAAGTGTAAGTGTGGGGAGGGGTATATTTAAGGAGTAAAATGAAAATAGGAATTGAAGGGTTTTTTTTTTTTTTTTTTTAAACAAGTCGTTCGATTCTTCAGTAAAATCTAATATTTTTAAATGAGTAAGCTGCGTGTGGGGATGGGTCACGACTGCAACAGCCGTACCTCTTTGAGGTTTATGTCGAGAAACCAGGAAAGGAGTAAGATTTATGCACAAAATAAAGTTTACCAACTAGTTTATATAGAATATATTATATAGTGCATGTTCAAAAAGAAATATGGACACAAGGAGAATCATGGCAGACAACTATCCACTCTTTTCTTGGTTTGACAACCTATAAAGCAATATACTCCACTTGCAAACTTTTGATAGTGGGTACATGTGAATTTTATTAAAAGAATAAGTACGTGCAGAGAAATCAAGTTGTTCCTTCCTAATTCGTGGCTAAACTTTTCTCATGTTATGCAAACAAAAATATTAGGGGATCTATTTTAATGGATTGGACCGAGATTAATTATTATTATTATTTTTTATTTTTTTTAAAACACTTCTACTTTTTAACCATTACAAGTGAAAGGACCCGTTCATATACATTATAAACGATTCACAATAGTTGATTATATTGCGAGGTATTTGACCTCTATATGATATATTTTACAAACATTGCATTCGTTTTTAAAAGACAAACTTTCTTTACATCGAAAATTGACAGACATGCATACCATTTCATAATATCCACTATCCAACTATAAATTGATTTAATAATAATCTTTGATGAACTCAATGACTCGAATGCAACGTTCTTCGAAATATGCTATGAAAGACTCCAAGTAATATCTTTAAAATGAGCAAATGCACAGCGGAAGATTTCTTTAACACCTGAGAATAAACATGCTTTAAAGTGTCAACCAAAAGGTTGGTGAGTTCATTAGTTTATCATAATCATTTATTTCCATCGTTTTAATAGACCACAAGAATTTCATTTCCAGTTCTCATAAATATACGTCCCATGCATAGAGACAAAAATAATCATTCATACGGTGAACACCTAGTAACCGACATTAACTAGATACATATAAGAATATCCCCTATCATTCCGGGATCCTCCTTCGGACATGATATAGATTTCGAAGTACTAAAGCATCCGGTACTTTGGATGGGGTTTGTTAGGCCCAATAGATCTATCTTTATGATTCGCGTCAATTAGGGTGTCTGTTCCCTAATTCTTAGATTACCAGACTTAATAAAAAGGGGCATATTCGATTTCGATCATTCAACCATATAATGTAGTTTCAATTACTTGTGTCTGTTTCATAAAACAGTTATAAAAACAGCGCATGTATTCTCAGTCCCAAAAATATATATTGCGAAAGCATTTAAAAGGGGAATAATGAAACTCACCATACTGTATTTCGTAGTAAAAATACATATAACGTCATTGAACAAGTGCAAGGTTGGCCTCTGATTCACGAACCTAAATTAATTATATATATTTATGTGTTGGTCAATATTTGTCTAACAAATTAGGTCAAGTCATAGTGTACCATAATCCTAATGCTCGAGACTAATATGCAAAAGTCAACAAAAGTAAATTTGACTCAAAATAATTTTCAAAAATCTATACATGATTAATATATAGTTTAAATATCGTCGTTTTATATTTTTAAATATTTTTAAAAGATTTATTAGAGTAAATAATATAATTTATTTATTAATAAATAAAATTTTATATTAAATTTATATAATAAAATATACTTTTATATATATTAAGTAATAAAATTTATAGGGTTCATTTAATATCATAAAGATAATATGATAGGTATTATTAAAGTAAGTTATTACACGTAGTAAAATATGTTTGTATCACATATTTATTTGATAAAATAATATCTATAATGATAGTAAGTAAAAGTTGTATTATTTTGTAATAATAATTATTATTATAAAAATATCAATATTTATAATTACTAAGATGACATTATGATAAAACGATAATTCTAATTATGATAACTTTAATATTTACGATAATTTTTAATATTATCTTTAAAATAATAATTCTATTTAATATAATAATAATAATGATATTTTATAGTAACAATGACATTTCTATTAAAATGATAATTTTTGTTAAAATGATAGTTTTAATACTAACGATACTTTTAATAATAATAGTAATGATAAAAATAATAAGAACGATAATTTTATCTAAATCAATATCTTATAATATTTTAATTTCATCATGATACTCTTACTCATTATTTCCTAATCGTTTCATTTAATAGCTTTTAATCGTCTTTTATATCGTGTTCATAATAATGATAATAATAGTAATCAAAATAATTAGGTGTTACAAATATTTGTTTTAATTACACTAATATTAATAATGATAGTTACTATAACATTATTAACGATAATACTAATAATTATCTTAATGATAATATAGTAGTAATAATAATAATAACAATAACAATAACCATTTTTAAATAATGATATATATATTAATAATGATAATAATAATAATAATACTAATAATTGGATAATAATAATAATACTAATTATAACTTTAACGGTAATAACGATAGTAATAATAAAAAAAAAATTTAATGATAAATCCCTTTTATTGATAAAGATAATAATAATGATAATAATAAGATAAAACTAGAACGACGATAAAAACGACGATAATAATAATCATTTTTAATAAAAATATCGAAAATTCAATTGATTATAACTTCTAATCCGTTCATCGAAACCATTCGATATCTAAAGAAAAAGTTCTTAATTTTTCGCTAGCTTTCCAAGGACATGCATATCTTATACCTTATCTCAACCGCAAGTGTAACTAATTCAAGATTCAACCTAACCTGTCTAAGGGCAATATCAAAAGTACAAGCATGCATAATCTTAAATACTCGAGCACTAGTCAGGGATACACTATTAGTATGTAAAAGTTAAATTATGAGTACTCACGTATCAATATTGAGATTCAATATTGCAGGAAAGGTACGTAGACGCAACGGAAATGATAAACTCTATATTGACCTCACGAGCATACCCATAAACCATACTCAATCACCTCCATAGCTATAACCCATAATTTCCTTAATCCTATCCTACTCGAAAAACAATTTCGAAATCACTCGGACAGCACTCCGTCGTAATATTTTATGTATACTAATAATATATAAAACAAGATTGATAAAACAAATTTCATTATTTTGATTTTTAAACTTCCTGGTCGTTGGTCTAGATTGAAGAAGAAGATGGAAAAAAAAAAGAAAATAGAAGTGGGGTTAAGTAAATTAGGATTGATATAATTCATGAAATATGTAACTGGCAGAATAGTTAGGGGTTATGTTATGGAACGTGAGGTCTCAGGTTCGATTCTGGGCTGGAGCAATTTTTTTAAAAGCTTCTTTTATATGAGGTAGTCCTCTTTATTATTATTATTATTATTATTATTATTATTATTATTATTGTTATTGTTGGTTGGTTGACACTTGAAAGCATGTTTATTCTCAGGTGTGAAAGAAATCTGCCGCTGTGCATTAGCTCATATTAGAGACATTATTTGAAGTCATTCATGACATATTTCAAAAGACGTTGCATTCGAGTCGTTGAGTTCATCAAGATTATTATTAAGTCAATTATAGATAGATAAATTAAAATGGTATGCATGTCGTCAACCTTCGATGTAATGAAAGATTGTCTTTTCAAAAACGAATGCAATGTTTGTAAAATGTATCATATAGAGGTCAAGTACCTCGCGATGAAATCAACTGTTGTGAATCGTTATGATACCAACTGAAAGGACCCGTCCTAATCCATCCGAACGAAGTCCATATCGATTATAAACGATTCACAACGGTTGGTTACATCGCGAGGTACTTGACCTCTATATGATACATTTTACAAACATTGCATTCGATTTTAAAAGACAATCTTTCTTTACAACGAAATTTGACGACATACATACCATTTCATAATATATCCAACTATAATTGACTTAATAATAATCTTGTTGAACTCGATGACTCGAATGCAACGTCTTTTGAAATATGCCATGAATGACTCAAACTAATGTCATTAAAATGCGCAAATGCACAGCGGAAGATTTCTTTCGTACCTGAGAATAAACATGCTTTCAAGTGTCAACCAAAAGGTTGGTGAGTTCATTAGTTTAACATAAATAATCATTTTATAATTTTAATAGACCACAAGATTTCATATTTGCATTTCTCATAAACATACGTCCCATGCATAGAGACAAAAATATCATTCATATGGATTGAACACCTGGTAACCGACATTCACAATATGCATATAAGAATATCCCCATCATTCCGGGATCCTCCTTCGGACATGATATAAATTTCGAAGTACTAAAGCATCTGGTACTTTGGATGGGGCTTGTTGGGCCCGATAGGTCTATCTTTAGGATTCGCGTCAATTAGGGTGTCTGTTCCCTAATTCTTAGATTACCAGACTTAATAAAAAGGGGCATATTCGATTTCGATAATTCAACCATAGAATGTAGTTTCACGTACTTGTGTCTATTTTGTAAATCATTTATAAAACCTGCATGTATTTTCATCCCAAAAATATTAGATTTTAAAAGTGGGACTATAACTCACTATCACAAATTTTTACTTCGTCGGGAAGTAAGACTTGGCCACTGGTTGATTCACGAACCTATAACAATATATACATATATATCAAAGTATGTTCAAAATATATTTACAATACTTTTAATACATTTTGATGTTTTAAGTTTATTAAGTCAGCTGTCCTCGTTAGTAACTTACAACTAGTTGTCCACAGTTAGATGTACAGAAATAAATCGATAAATATTATCTTGAATCAATCCACGACCCAGTGTATACGTATCTCAGTATTGATCACAACTCAAACTATATATATATTTTGAAATCAACCTCAACCCTGTATAGCTAACTCCAACATTCACATATAGAGTGTCAATGGTTGTTCCGCAATATATATATAGATGGGTCGACATGATAGGTCGAAACATTGTATACGTGTCTATGGTATCTCAAGATTACATAATATACAATATAAGTTGATTAGGTTATGGTTGGAATAGATTTATTACTAACTTTTACGTAGGTAAAATGAGTAGTTTTTATCAATCTTGTTTTACTCGCCATTTCTTCGTTTCTAATCCGTTTTGAGTGATTCCAGTAGCCACGGTTTCGTATTGAACTTAAATTTATGAATCTAAATAGAAAAAGTATAAGTTTATAGTCGGAAATACAAGTTACAAGTCATTTTTGAAAGAGGTAGTCATTTCCGTCGAAAGAACGACATCTTGATGACCATTTTGAAAAACATACTTTCACTTTGAGTTTAACCATGATTTTTGGATATAGTTTCATGTGGAAATTATTTTGAGTCAAATTTAATTTTGTTGACTTTTGTATATTAGTCTCGAGCATTAGGATTGTGGTACACTATGACTTGACCTAATTTGTTAGACAAATATTGACCAACACATAAATATATATAATTAATTTAGGTTCGTGAATCCGAGGCCAACCTTGCACTTGTTCAATGACATTATATGTATTTTTACTACGAAATACAGTATGGTGAGTTTCATTACTCCCTTTTTAAATGCTTTTGTAATATATATTTTTGAGACTGAGAATACATGCGCTTTTATAACTGTTTTACAAAATAGACACAAGTAATCGAAACTACATTCTATGGTTGAATTATTAAATTGAATATGCCCCTTTTTATTAAAGTCTGGTAATCTAAGAATTAGGGAACAGACACCCTAATTGACGCGAATCCTAAAGATAGATCTATTGGGCCTAACAAACCTCATCCAAAGTACCGGATGCTTTAGTACTTCAAAATTTATATCATGTCCGAAGGAGGATCCCGGAATGATAGGGGATATTCTTATATGTATCTAGTTAATGTCGGTTACCAGGTGTTCACCATATGAATGATTATTTTTGTCTCAATGCATGGGACGTATATTTATGAGAACTAGAAATGAAATTCTTGTGGTCTATTAAAATGATGGAAATAAATGATTGTGATAAACTAATGAACTCACCAACCTTTTGGTTGACACTTTAAAGCATGTTTATTCTCAGGTGTTAAAGAAATCTTCCGCTGTGCATTTGCTCATTTTAAAGATATTACTTGGAGTCTTTCATAGCATATTTCGAAGAACGTTGCATTCGAGTCATTGAGTTCATCAAAGATTATTATTAAATCAATTTATAGTTGGATAGTGGACGACCCGGGAATTTCCGACTAAATTTAAACTTAATCTTGATATGATTTCGATACGATAAGCAAAGTATGTAATATTGAGTCTAGAAAATTTTGAAACAATGTTCATATATTCAATTGACTTTCGACTGTTTCCGATGATTCACGAACCATTGCTTGTAAATATGTAGATATATATAAATATGTGTATATATAAATATATGTATAATATATATAATAACATGAACATTAATAAACTATTATATACATTTATTGTTATAAATAAATATGTACAATAAAATACATTGTAATAAAAACTATTATTTTATATGTATATATATATTTTAATCATTTAATATATATTTATGTGAATAGTAAATTATATTATTTAAAACTGTTTATATATATACATAGTGTATATTAAATATATTTAATTTTGAGCTTAAATGGTAAATGTCTATAACTTTCGGTTGACGTTTAATTATTTTAAAATAGGTCTAATATATATATAAGAAGTTCTAAAATAAATGTTGTTTCAAAATTTGATTAAAAAGACAATAGTTTTGATAAATATTTTTTTACCATTTCAATCTAAGTTTTTGTACTCCGTACATAAAAATTGGAACAGAAAATAAATATTTTTCGAACCTTTTTGATCAGGTTTCAAACAGGTAATGAGTGAAATAATTAAATATGTTTAATCAAAAAAATTGGGATTTTTAGGAAAACTTTTATATGTTAACTGTTTAGCAATGGACACAATATAATACTCCGTGAATTAGATATTATTATTAAAGAAACCATTATTTTTTATCATTAATAATATTATTATGATTTTTTATGATTTTTGTATCATTATTACTTATTATTATTATGGATATAATGATGATTATTATTATTATTATTATTATTATTATTATTATTATTATTATTATTATTATTATTATATTTATTAATTATTAATATTAATCTAAAAAAAAAGTCAAGAACAAGTACCATTCCGTTACCCATTTCAATCCAACTTTTTCAAATTTTGTTTTCTGTCTGTAATCTGTTAGATGTCCATTTCAAACCTCAATTAGGATCAATACAATCACTCTATAAAAGAATTATTCTGCTTTTCATTAAGTAAAACATAAAAATCACAAAATAAGCTCGACACTCTGTACATTCATCTTTTTCACCATATTTTGATTTCGAATGAATTTCTAAAATGTAATAATGCAGTCTTGTTAGGAATCGTCTATCTAAACTATCTGTAAGTTTTCAATATTCAATTCTTTCTATCAATTTCTAATTTGAGAGTCAAAGTTTTGGTTTTCAAAGTCAACTAAGTATTCTTGAATCAAATTCGAGTTTGTTTTGATATCTCCAATTAATTTGATGATCCATAAAGATTATAGGAATGATTTGCAACACAATTCATGTTGTAATCATAACCTATAACACTCTTAATCTAAAAATCAATTTTTGAGTTCTTGAGTTCTTCACAGTAATATACACTAACATAAATTCGAAACAAATTTCAAAAACTAAAAATGCAGAGTTGTTAGGAATCATTTACTTAAACTTCCTGCAAAATCTCAAGTTCCAATTCTTAATAACGAATTCGAATTTGCGAGTTAAAGTTAAATTGTCAAAAGTCAACTGTTTTGTTCTTGGAGAAATTAGAGCTTGTTTTGATGTTTTAAGTTCAATTGATGATTTAGATAGATTTTAGGAATGATTTGAAACATGTTTCATGTTGTAAAGATTGTCCAAAACGAACTCAAAATTGAAAATAATTTTTTTTTTCTTGGCTACTAGCAAGCAGTAGGATTTTTTTTGTTTTTTTTCCTCATTTTTTTTATATCATGAACACATTTTTTTTTCATGTTGTTTACAAGTCATAAATGAAAACCCGTTCGATTGTTGTTGAGTTTTTGCCCCCGTTTGATTTTAAACTTGGTGAAGAAGATGATGAACATGGCTAAATGAAATACTAGATATATAGTTTGGGTTGCCTTATAAATCAGATAAACAAGACAGAGGGAATGGTTAAGTGTGTTTGCGGGTGAGCAGGAGGTCTCTATTTCAAACCCGGTTCAGGGCATATTTTTTTAGAAAGGCTTTGGAAGGTAGATTTCATTACCAAAATTATTATTATTATTAGTATTGTGATTATTATTATTATTATGGTTATTTTTAGAATACTTATTATTACTAATACAAGTATTATTATAAAGACTATAATTTATTATTATAATTATGATTATGATTATTATTATTATTATGAGAATGATACAAATTATTATTATTTTCATTAATATTAGTACTTGTAACATTTTATAATTGTTAGTGTTATTATTATCATCCACATAGGTATTATTATTAGTATTATCATCATTATTATTAATATTACAAAGTATCATTAATAGACTTATCATTTAAACATTAATATTAGTGATATTGTATAATTACTGAAAATTTCTATTAAAACTATTAAAAATTACCATTATTATTATTAGTATTATTTTTTTACTAAAACTATCATTATTATTGATATCAGTATTATCTATGTCATTATTATTAAAATAATTACGATTATGAAAAATAAAAGTTTTAAAGATGTTATTAAAATTATAAACATAAAAATAAAGATTTTATATATAAATATATATTTAATACACATAACTTAACTATACTAATATATCTATATATATATAATGAAAATATATATAATGAACCTATTAGTCTACTATATATATAAATTACATCACTAATAATAATATAAATAAATATATTTGTTCGATTACAAGTATGTGTCTTAATAGATATATGAATAATATAGGTTCGTGGATCCGAGGCCAACCCTACATTGTTCAATGTCGTCATATGTATTTTTACTACAAAATACATTATTGTGAGTTTCATTACTCCCCTTTTACTCTTTACATTTTTGGGGCTGAGAATACATGCAAATATTTTATTAACTGTTTTACAATAATTATATGCGTGAGTTTCATTTGCCCTTTTTACTCTTTACGTTTTTGGGCTGAGAATACATACAAATGCTTTATTAACTGTTTTACAATATTTATATGCGTGAGTTTCATTACTCCCTTTTTAAATGCTTTCGCAATATATATTTTTGGGACTGAGAATACATGCGCTGTTTTTATAACTGTTTTACGAAATAGACACAAGTAATTGAAACTACATTCTATGGTTGAATTATCGAAGTCGAATATGCCCCTTTTTATTAAGTCTGGTAATCTAAGAATTAGGGAACAGACACCCTAATTGACGTGAATCCTAAAGATAGATCTATTGGGCCCAACAAGCCCCATCCAAAGTACCGGATGCTTTAGTACTTCGAAATTTATATCATGTCCGAAGGAGGATCCCGGAATGATGGGGATATTCTTATATACATATTGTGAATGTCGGTTACCAGGTGTTCAATCCATATGAATGATATTTTTGTCTCTATGCATGGGACGTATGATTATGAGAAATGGAAGTATGAAATCTTGTGGTCTATTAAAATTATGAAATGATTATTTATGTTAACCTAATGAACTCACCAACCTTTTGGTTGACACTTTAAAGCATGTTTATTCTCAGGTACGAAAGAAATCTTCCGTTGTGCATTTGCTCATCTTAGAGATATTACTTGGAGTCATTCATGACATGTTTCAAAAGACGTTGCATTCGAGTCGTTGAGTTCATCAAGATTATTATTAAGTCTATTATAGTAAGATATATTACGAAATGGTATGCATGTTGTCAACTTTCGATGTAATGAAAGATTGTCTTTTCAAAAACGAAAGCAATGTTTGTAAAATGTATCATATAGAGGTCAAATACCTCACGATGTAATCAACTGTTGTGAATCGTTTATAATCGATATGAACTTCGTCCGGATGGATTAGGACGGGTCGCTTCAGTTGGTATCAGAGCGGTGGTCTTAGCGAACCAGGTCTGCATTAGTGTGTATAATTGATAAGTCATTAGGATGCATTAATGAGTCTGGACTTCGACCGTGTCTGCATGTCAAAAGTTTTGCTTATCATCAGTGTCGAAAATTATTTGCTTATCATCCTTAAAGTCTAGACACGTCTTACTGCCTCTATTGCATAGACAATGTATAGATAAATTCATATCTTAGCGTATCTGTTATTGTTACCTTTGCCTGACAGCTTCCGGAGATTCCTCCGTAACTTATGGGATTTTAGTATTATATAGGCATATGTAAATTATGTATTGCAGGGTACTAATCTACATCCTATTCTATTCCTTATCAAAAATCCTTCATCTGATCGTACGAGATGAGTCCCTCAACCAGTTTGAGTCCCTCAGATTTCGATAGCTATTCCGATAGTTATTCCGACAGCTATTCCGACATGGATATACACCTAAGCTCCGAAAGCAGTGTCACTAGAATGTATCAACCAATCAGTTATCCCCAATTCATCTGATGGGTTCGTAGTCGACTTAATCAATAGAGACGCGAAAATGGCGATCCTTTCCACCAACCGAATTGCCCTCTTGGCGAAGAACCTGAAGTACTTACCGGCGAACCTGTTCGTAACACCATTTTCTCTCTCATTTCCAGAGAATCTCGCCACGACTATATCACAAGCCAGATTCAAAACCTTATTCATTCGTTCGTTCATACCAACAATCATCCCGGAGTAATAAAGTCAATGAGTTTCGCGCCCGAGTTGTAGCCTTGGAAAATATGGTGCAAAATGTACCAGCTTCAACAACATCAACGGCATCAACTGTACCGCCAGCAACAACACAAACCACAACAACACACGCCTCAACATCACAATCGGTACCCCGAGCATAATCATCGTTCTACATGACGTTCTGCATCATTTATCTTCGTTCAACATGGCGAATATGTAATCTCTAATGTTTTAGAGATTATATATTCTTGTTCTAACGTAAATCAAATGAGTTTAATATTATATTAACTCATTAAATCCATGATTGCATCTGAAGAAAATATATATGCAAGTATATTTTCATAAAGATTGTAATTAAAAAAAATTTTCTTTCGTACAAACTGTTAATGGTGAAAATATTTTAACGGGTAGGTAATACCCGAGGAATATTTAGATTTCACATTAATAAGTTACACTGTACATTCTTTCAAATCTGATTCAACAGTCATTTACTATCCTACTTACATCCATAGATATACGTATCCGTTCACCACAGAATAACCATATTCATCCAATTTCATATTTGTATTTTGATTTATCAGAATCCAACAAGTGGCATAATGAAGAAAAGTTTAGAGAAAAATATTTTCAAGCTTCTATGAAATAATGAAATCTATTGAATTCTATTTATAATAGATTTTTGAATTATTAAAGTGAATTATTAAAGTATGAATTATTAAAGTGAATTATTAAAGTATGAATTATTAAAGTGAATTATTAAAGTATGAATTATTAAAGTAAATTATTAAAGTATGAATTATTAAAGTAAATTATTAAAGTTAAAGTAAAGTAAAAATAAAGTAAAGGTAAAGTTTAAGTATAGTAAAAGTATAAAACTATGTACGTATAATATGCGTATAAATATATATAATATTAATTTAAATCGTTATATATATTAATAAAATAAAATATAAATATCGTTATCTTTATCATACTAGTTAAGTAATGAGTTGTCAAAAGTGGTTCTAGATATTTATAAAAGTTATATACGTTTTAATAATAAAGTTCTTTTTAAACTGAAAACGTTTTTGTACGTTTGAAACTAAATAGATCAATCGAGTCTTTATGAGATTCAATCTTCCACTATCATTTGTCTAGTTCTTAATGATTGATAATTTGTTCTTATTTATAAATCAATTTACCATTTTCCGAATATTGTTAAAATGGAAAGATTTCTCAAATCAACGTGGGCCTTTCAACAGAGACTTGTAATCATAATTCAATATATCTGATAATTCAATCATTTGATCTTATCTTCTAATTCCATTGATAAACATTTTGAAACAGATACAATCATATAAAGTATTTAATCTAATATTTTGTTTACGTTTCAAGTTATAATATATATACACATATACATATATAATCATATTCGTTTAATGGTTCGTGAATCGTTGGTACTTGGTCGAGGTTGAATGAATGTATGAACATAGTTTAAAATTCTTGAAATTTAACTTAACAAATATTGCTTATCGTGTCGGAAACATATAAAGATTAAAGTTTAAATTTGGTTGGAAATTTCCGGGTTGTCACAACAAGACTACCCAGACCTTGTAATTTATTTATTTATTATTTTTTTTAAAAGTGTTGTAAATTGTAATTGTGTATCTCCCTTTCACCTCTGACACACTTGCTTTATATTTGATCCCATCATTTGGTCTCCCATGCTCGACTTAAAAAAAATAGAAATATCAAGGGAACAATGGCCAACTTTTTAAAATGTTGTTTAATCCTTATAATATACTAGACTTTTCAACACCTACTGATACCAATTCGATTTCAACAGGTTTATTTCCTTTTTCGCTTTGCGAGTTTATCAATGTACGAAATCTTTCATTTTCTTATATATCTAAAATAATAAAAACTTATAACTATAAAATAAAAACTTATAAAAATTAAAAAAAATTTAAATTTAAATTCTTAAAACAAGGTCCCTGGCAGCGGCGCCAAAAATACTTGATGTTAAAGCGAAGGGGTACAAAATACTATTAAATTTTACAAGAAAATACTATTAAATACGATACAATTTTACACAAGTTATTTATTTATTTATAGAGTGGATATACCTAAACCTTGCTACAACACTTATAGACAGTGTACCTAATCGTACAGTAGTGTAGTTTTTAGTAAGTCTGGTTCGTTCCACTGGGATCTTAGCCAAGTTTAACGCTATATTTTTAAAAACTATATTTGTAAATATATAAATATATATAAGTAGTATTATTATTATAAAAGGGGGATTTTTACCGTTTAATGACCGGTTTGTCGATTTTAAAACTTAAGTCGCAGTTAAAACCTAGTGTAAAATATTAAAAATATAAAAGACTTAATTTAAAGCGTAAAGTAAATAACGATAATGAAATTGCGATAAATAAAAGTACGATAAATAAAATTGTGATAATTAAAAAGTACGATAATTAAAAGTGTAATTAAATAAAATGACAGTAAATAAAATTGCGATAATTAAAAGTGCAATTAAATATGAAATAAAGGAATTATGCTTATTTAAACTTCCGTAATCATGATGTTTGACGTGTTGATTTTTAGTTTATTCCCATGGGTTAATTGTCCTTTATCCTGAATTATTCAATATGTCCGTCTGGTTTTTGTCCATAACAGTCCATCAGTCATAAATATAAAGTGCGAGTGTCCTCGTCAAATTATCCTTATATCCGAAGTCAAATATTCCAACTAATTGGGGAGTTAAACTATAATTACACCAATTTTCCTTGTATGTAATTCACCCCTGTTTTAATAAGTCCATTAACTATTAATCCATTCCCGTGTCCGGTTAAATGAACGATTATTAGTACTTATAAACATCCCACCCATCGTGTCCGATCGAGTGTATATGGTTATTTATAGGTACGTCCAATTGTAAATCTTTATATTAAATTAACAAACTATCATTTAATTAAACAAATATAAAGCCCATTAATAGCCCATAGTCTAATTTTCACAAGTGTCGTTCTTTTGTCCAAACCCCAATTATGGTACAAAGCCCAATTACCCCGTCTTAATATTTTTAGCCCAACATCATGATTACTTCGGCTTCAATAAGCATAATAATAACTTAGCTACGAGACATTAATTTAACAATAAAATTAAACATAACTTACAGTAGGTGTTATTAGCGTAGTGGTACACGGACAGAGTTCTGACTTACAAAAAATTAAAACATTCAACTAACCTAACCTTATAATTATCATTAACTTAAAATTAAAATTACAAATTGCGATTACTAATTGGAGTGATATTTGTTACATATGATAAGAGAAGAAAAAGATGTGTCTTTGCTCTGTGCTTGCTTCTCCTTTTATAGGCGAGATAATGCTACTGTAGGTTTGTGGAAAGTTTGGTGATGAGTATTAAAATATGACATGTTGCATATAATTGAATTTCACTCCTAATTCAATTCAGTTGAATTGAATCAACTTGTTTTATTTTTAATATTATATTTATTATTATATTATTATTATATTATTATTATTATTCTAACCGATATGCACGATTGAATAAAATAATTCGATTGAATTATTTATTTATTATATTATTATTATTATATTATATTATATATTATTATTATGAATTATATATATATTATATTATATTCTTGTGCATAGTTGACTTGTAATTTTAACTCCGTTGAGTCGTAGGTTGATGCTCGGTTTATGGCTTGGTTCCGGATTTTCGAACGCCTTTTCGTATACTTAGATATCTTGTACTTTGCATTTCGCGGCTTGTACTCTTGTCATTTTTAGACGTTTCTCATCAATAAATTGAACCACTAAGATTGTATCTTGTACATTTGAGCCTTTTGGTCATTTGCATCTTCAAATCTTCATTTGCGTCTTTAGTCTTCGCAATTATTTAATATTAATAAATATTACTTGAAAATAGAACAATTGCAACTGAAATCTTGTCTTCTTGAAAGGATATTGCTATGAAATATATGTTCTTTTTTAGCATTATCAACCGACACCAACAGTACCACCAACATCAATACCAGTACCACCAACAACCCAAGTTTTAACATCACACGCCTCAACATCTCATTATGTATCTCGAGCATAATCATCGTTCTACGAATCGTTCTACATCATTTATCTTCATTCTACATGGCGATTATGTAATCTCTAATATTTTAGAGATTATATAATCTTGTTCTAATGGTAAATCAAATGAGTTTAATATCATATTAACTCATTACATCCATGATTATATCTGAAGAAAATATATATGTATGTATATGTTCATAAATATTATAATTAAAAATTCTTTTGTATAACTGATAATGGTGAAAATATTTTAACGGGTAAGTAATACCCGAGGAATATTTAGATTTCACATTAATAAGTTACACTGTACATTCTTTCAAATCTGATTCAACAGTCATTTACTATCTACTTACATCCACAGATATACATATCCGTTCACCGCAGAATAACAATTTTCATTCAATTTCATATTTGGATTTTGACCTATCAGAATCCAACAAGTGGCATAATGAAGAAAACATTGGACAAAATAAAATTTGTTAGAAACAAACAAATTAACTATGAGAAATTTTGTTAAGAATCCACGCTAACAAAAACCTAGCTAACTGTTCCTAGCTAACTGTTAATTCCTTATTACATTTTATTTATCGCAATTTATTTATCGCAATTTAATTATCGCAATTTTAATTCTCGCAATTTTATTTATCGTCATTTAATTTCTGTTATTTATTTTACTCACTTTATTTATCGTCATATAAATACTATTAATTACGCATTTTAAATATCGGGACACGTATACAAGGTTTTGACATATCATATCGACGCATCTATATATATTATTTAGAATAACCATAGACACTCTATATGCAGTAATGCTCGAGTTAGCTATACAGGGTTGAGGTTGATTCTAAAATAATATATATACTTTGAGTTGTGATCGAGTCTGAAACATGTATACAATGGGTCACGATATGTATTAATTAATTCGAATATTATATATTAAACTATATATGAATTAATTGAATTACTAACTGTGGACTACTAACTGCGGACTACCAACTTTGGACAATTAAAATGAATTAAAATATTGATTATAATGTAGTGACCCGAACTTTTCCATGTTTATATATATTAATTGAGATTGATATTTACATGATTAAACGTTTCCAACATGTTAAGCAATCAAACTTGTTAAGACTTGATTAATTGAAATAGGTTTCATATAGACAATTGACTACCCAAGTTGACCGGTGATTCACGAACGTTAAAACTTGTAAAAACTATATGATGACATATATATGGTTATATATATAGTTAACATGATATTATGATAAGTAAACATATCATTAAGTATATTAACAATGAACTACATATGTAAAAACAAGACTACTAACTTAATGATTTTTAAACGAGACATATATGTAACGATTATCGTTGTAACGACATTTAAATGTATATATATCATATTAAGATATATTAATATATCATAATATTATGATAATATAATAATTTAACATCTCATTAGATATAATAAACAATGGGTTAACAACATTAATTGAGATCGTTAACTTAAAGGTTTCAAAACAACACTTACATGTAACGACTAACGATGACTTAACGACTCCGTTAAAATGTATATACATGTAGTGTATTTAGATGTATTAAAATACTTTTGGAAGACTTCAAGACATATATCGAAACACTCATACTTAACGAAAATGGTTACAGTTACTTTCCCATTCTTTTCTTTCATCAAGAATTCTAGTCGTATTCTTACCCGTATTATACACAGCTTCAAAACGTACTTACTATGGGTATATACCAATAGGAACTAGCATGGGATTCCACTCTTGATTATGTCATGTATGACTAATCAATTTTAACTTCTACCATGAGCTAGTCAACTAACTAGAACTCCTTTTAACCCCACTCACCACTCACCAATTAACACTCATCATTCACTCCATTTCACTTCCAAATCTCTTTCTAATTCTCTCTCAACACACCCACACTATTATGAACGTATTTTTCCAGTAGTTAATCATCATCTTCATCAAAAATCACTTCAAGAATCAAGCTATAATCATCATAGGAAGAACACTTCAAGAATACTTCAAAAATCCCTTCAAGTTTACTAATTTACTTCCAAGCTTTCTAATCCATTCCAAGTAATCATCTAAGATCAAGAAACCTTTGTTATATACAGTAGGTTATCTTTCTTATTCAAGGTAATATTCATATTCAAACTTTGATTCAATTTCTATAACTATAAACTATCTTAATTCGAGCAAAAATCTTACTTGAACTTGTTTTTGTGTCATGATCCTACTTCAAGAACTTTCAAGCCATCCAAGATCCTTTGAAGCTAGATCATTTCTTGTCACTTCCAGTAGGTTTACCTACTAAACTTGAGGTAGTAATGATGTTCATAACATCATTCGATTCATATATATAAAACTATCTTATTCGAAGGTTTAAACTCGTAATCACTAGAACATAGTTTAGTTAATTCTAAACTTGTTCGCAAACAAAAGTTAATCCTTCTAACTTGACTTTTAAAATTAACTAAACACATGTTCTATATCTATATGATATGCTAACTTAATGATTTAAAACCTGGAAACACGAAAAACACCGTAAAACCGGATTTACGCCGTCGTAGTAACACCGCGGGCTGTTTTGGGTTAGTTAATTAAAAACTATGATAAACTTTGATTTAAAACTTGTTATTCTGAGAAAATGATTTTTATTATGAACATGAAACTATATCCAAAAATTATGGTTAAACTCAAAGTGGAAGTATGTTTTCTAAAATGGTCATCTAGACGTCGTTCTTTCGACTGAAATGACTACCTTTACAAAAACGACTTGTAACTTATTTTTCCGACTATAAACCTATACTTTTTCTGTGTAGATTCATAAAATGCAGTTCAATATGAAACCATAGCAATTTGATTCATTCAAAACGGATTTAAAATGAAGAAGTTATGGGTAAAACAAGATTGGATAATTTTTATCATTTTAGCTACGTGAAAATTGGTAACAAATCTATTCCAACCATAACTTAATCAACTTGTATTGTATATTATGTAATCTTGAGATACCATAGACACGTATACAATGTTTCGACCTATCATGTCGACACATCTATATATATTTCGGAACAACCATAGACACTCTATATGTGAATGTTGGAGTTAGCTATACAGGGTTGAGGTTGATTCCAAAATATATATAGTTTGAGTTGTGATCAATACTGAGATACGTATACACTGGGTCGTGGATTGATTCAAGATAATATTTATTGATTTATTTCTGTACATCTAACTGTGGACAACTAGTTGTAGGTTACTAACGAGGACAGCTGACTTAATAAACTTAAAACATCAAAATATATTAAAAGTGTTGTAAATATATTTTGAACATACTTTAATATATATGTATATATTGTTATAGGTTCGTGAATCAACAGTGGCCAAGTCTTACTTCTCGACGAAGTAAAAATCTGTGAAAGTGAGTTATAGTCCCATTTTTAAAATCTAATATTTTTGGGATGAGAATACATGCAGGTTTTATAAATGATTTACAAAATAGACACAAGTACGTGAAACTACATTCTATGGTTGAATTATCGAAATCGAATATGCCCCTTTTTATTAAGTCTGGTAATCTAAGAATTAGGGAACAGACACCCTAATTGACGCGAATCCTAAAGATAGATCTATTGGGCCTAACAAACCCCATCCAAAGTACCGGATGCTTTAGTACTTCGAAATTATATCATATCCGAAGGGTGTCCCGGAATGATGGGGATATTCTTATATATGCATCTTGTTATTGTCGGTTACCAGGTGTTCACCATATGAATGATTTTTATCTCTATGTATGGGATGTGTATTGAAATATGAAATCTTGTGGTCTATTATTATGATTTGATATATATAGGTTAAACCTATAACTCACCAACATTTTTGTTGACGTTTTAAGCATGTTTATTCTCAGGTGATTATTAAGAGCTTCCGCTGTCGCATACTTAAATAAGGACGAGATTTGGAGTCCATGCTTGTATGATATTGTGTAAAAACTGCATTCAAGAAACTTATTTTGTTGTAACATATTTGTATTGTAAACCATTATGTAATGGTCGTGTGTAAACAGGATATTTTAGATTATCATTATTTGATAATCTACGTAAAGCTTTTTAAACCTTTATTGATGAAATAAAGGTTATGGTTTGTTTTAAAATGAATGCAGTCTTTGAAAAACGTCTCATATAGAGGTCAAAACCTCGCAACGAAATCAATTAATATGGAACGTTTTTAATCAATAAGAACGGGACATTTCAGTTGGTATCAGAGCGTTGGTCTTAGAGAACCAGAAAATTTGCATTAGTGTGTCTTATCGAGTTTGTTAGGATGCATTAGTGATTCTGGACTTCGACCGTGTTTTCTTTAAAAATGATTGCTTAACATTTTTGTTGGAAACTATATATTTTTAACATATGAATATTATGTGATATATTAATCTCTTAACGTGTTTGATATTATGTGATAGATGTCTACCTCTAGAACAAGTCCCATTGACTCACCTAATAATAATGAAGAGTCAAATGTAAATTGGAATGATTCGTGGACTGATTCACAAGTTCCCGAAGAGGAACCGGAAGAAGAGTCGGAACCGGAAGAAGAATCAGAACCGGAAGAAGAATCGGAACCGGAAGAAGAATCGGAACCGGTGGGGGAAATAATAAAACGGTTAAGTAAAAGAGAATCCTCAACCAACCGACCAAGGTTAATTATGGTCAATGGTGTTTCCGCCAAGGAAGCAAAATATTGGGAGGATTACCAATTCTCCGATGAATCGGATTCCGACGAGAATTCCGATGATGTTATAGAAATTACCCCAACTGAATTTAAAAAGGCAAAAGAAAATAATAAGGGAAACGGCATAAAAATAGAGAAATCTAATTCCAACCCCGATGAACTTTATATGTATCGTCAACCCCCGAAGTCCTTAAGTTGTAACAATGACCCGGGAACCTCTAAACCACCAGGTTTTTCTAAACCAATGTGGAAAATTACGGCTCGTATTAGGGGAACATCATATATCCCTAGAAACTTGGCAAAACGAACCAAAACCGAAGAAGAAGAAACAAGCGAGTCGGAATAAGATAGTTGTATTCGTGTGGTGTAATATATGTAATATAGTGTGCTTATGCTTTATGATATATGTAAAAATTGCTTGTATTAATAAGTATTTTTTTTTTTTATGAATCTAACTTTTGTCTATTTTACAGTATAAAAACACAAAATGGATAGACAACCCAATATTTTAAGAGACCTACCCGGAGACATGATTGATGAAATCTTGTCTAGAGTCGGTTAGAATTCCTCGGCACAACTATTTAAGGCGAGATCAGTTTGTAAGACATTCGAAGAACGTTCCAAGAATGATTTGGTTTATAAAAGGCTTTCGTTCGGAAGATGGGGGATATCACATTGGGAAATCCATAAGTTACGATGTGTTTACTTTGACGCATATATTGCGGGGAACCCAAATGCTATTTTACGCAACGGGTTAAGAAATTATTTTGACTCAGTATATCCAAATATAGGACTTCGTGATTTAGAAAAAGCGGCTAACATGCAACATAAAGAAGCATGTTATGCTTACGGGTTAGTAATGTTCGCTTCTCACCAAAGTGAGAACAAGAACATCGGGCTACAACTATTAAACAAAACGTTCCCTCAAGTGACGGAGTCGGTAATTGGGGTAAGAAATGAGGTTTTTAGGTTATTACGAGACTGTTGATCATTACGTAACCCTCGTCCCTTTGACGACGTTACAACACGCTGTCTTATCAACGGCCATAACGGTTATGTTCCACAAGACCAAGGATGGGAAGTAGTCCTAGTAAAACCAGAATGCATGACTTGTTTCTGGACGTATGAATTACGTGTCTTTATTACCTTTGCTGAACGACTTGTGTACTAGCTAGAATTATCTTCACAACTATCTTGTATCAAAGTTATTGTGTGCTATATTTCATGCTTTATGTAAAATAAGCGGTATTGTAAGTTTGTAAAATATTGTATAAAAGTTTGAACGCGAAATATTATTATAATCAGTTTTTCATATAGAATTGTAGTAGTTGAATTGTATATTAGCTACTAAGTATGAACTTAACGGGTAGGTACTACCCGAATTTAAACTTATAAAACGCTAATATGAAGAAAAAGCTTTTATAAATGAGTTCATATTATGCTACGAAATACTATTAACTACTCTTAATATTCTATATGATTAACTTGTTCCATTTGACTATTTTGAAGGAAATGGCACCGACTACTCGACACACCGTGAATATGAATGAAGAGGAATTCCGTACTTTTCTAGCTTCAAACATAGCCGCAGTACAGGCTGCGCTATATACCAACAATAACCTTGGATCTGGCAGTACAGGAAATCGTGTAGGATGCACCTACAAAGAATTCACTGCCTGCAAACCTTTGGAATTTGATGGAACCGAAGGACCGATCGGATTGAAACGGTGGACCGAGAAGGTTGAATCGGTGTTTGCCATAAGTAAGTGTACTGAAGAGGACAAAGTGAAGTACGCTACGCATACCTTCACAGGTTCTGCGTTAACATGGTGGAATACCTATCTAGAGCAAGTGGGACAAGATGATGCGTACGCACTACCGTAGTCAGCATTCAAGCACTTGATGAACGAGAAGTACCGTCCCAGAACCAAGGTCAATAAGCTCAAGACAGAACTTAGAGGGTTACGAACCCAAGGATTTGATATTACCACGTACGAAAGACGATTCACAGAATTGTGCCTATTGTGTCCGGGAGCGTTCGAAGATGAGGAAGAGAAGATCGACGCGTTTGTGAAAGGATTACCGGAAAGAATCCAAGAAGATATAAGTTCACACGAGCCCGCCTCCATACAACAGGCATGTAGAATGGCTCACAAACTAGTGAACCAGATTGAAGAAAGAATTAAAGAACAGACTGCTGAAGAGGCCAATGTGAAGCAAGTCAAAAGAAAGTGGGAGGAAAACGGTGATAAGAATCGCCAATACAGCAACAACAGCAATTACAACAATAATCGCAACAATTATCCCAACAATCGCAACTACAACAAACGGCCCAACAACAACAACAACAACAACAACAGCAACTACAACAATCATCCTAACAACAATAATAACCGCAACAACAACAACAATCAGAAGCAGCTATGCCAAAGGTGTGAAAAGAATCACTCGGGGTTCTGCACCAAATTTTGCAACAAGTGTAAAAGAAATGGTCATAGCGCGGCGAAGTGTGAGGTCTACGGACCAGGGGTTAATAGAACGAAAGGAACAAATGGTGTCGGAACGAGTAATGGCGGAGCAAGTAGTGTCGGAGCAAGTTATGCCAATGTAGTTTGTTATAAATGTGGAAAACCGGGCCACATTATTAGAAATTGCCCGAACCAGGAGAACACGAATGGACAAGGTCGTGGAAGAGTTTTCAATATTAATGCGGCAGAGGCACAGGAAGACCCGGAGCTTGTTACGGGTACGTTTCTTATTGACAATAAATCTGCTTACGTTTTATTTGATTCGGGTGCGGATAGAAGCTATATGAGTAGAGATTTTTGTGCTAAATTAAGTTGTCCATTGACGCCTTTGGATAGTAAATTTTTACTCGAATTAGCAAATGGTAAATTAATTTCAGCAGATAATATATGTCGGAATCGAGAAATTAAACTGGTTAGCGAAACATTTAAGATTGATTTGATACCAGTAGAGTTAGGGAGTTTTGATGTGATAATCGGTATGGACTGGTTGAAAGAAGTGAAAGCAGAGATCGTATGTTACAAAAATGCAATTCGCATTATACGAGAAAAAGGAAAACCCTTAATGGTGTACGGAGAAAAGGGCAACACGAAGCTACATCTTATTAGTAATTTGAAGGCACAAAAACTAATAAGAAAAGGTTGCTATGCTGTTCTAGCACACGTCGAGAAAGTACAAACTGAAGAAAAGAGCATCAATGATGTTCCCATTGCAAAAGAATTTCCCGATGTATTTCCGAAAGAATTACCGGGATTACCCCCACATCGATTCGTTGAATTTCAAATAGATCTTGTACCAGGAGCTGCACCAATAGCTCGTGCTCCTTACAGACTTGCACCCAGCGAGATGAAAGAACTGCAAAGCCAATTACAAGAACTTTTAGAGCGTGGTCTCATTCGACCAAGCACATCACCGTGGGGAGCTCCTGTTTTGTTTGTCAAGAAGAAAGATGGTACATTCAGGTTGTGTATCGACTACCGAGAGTTGAACAAACTTACCATCAAGAACCGCTACCCACTACCGAGAATCGACGACTTATTTGATCAACTACAAGGCTCGTCTGTTTATTCAAAGATTGACTTACGTTCCGGGTATCATCAAATGCGGGTGAAAGAAGATGATATTCCAAAGACTGCTTTCAGAACACGTTACGGTCATTACGAGTTTATGGTCATGCCGTTTGGTTTAACTAATGCACCAGCTGTGTTCATGGACCTTATGAACCGAGTGTGTGGACCATACCTTGACAAGTTTGTCATCGTTTTCATTGATGACATACTTATTTACTCAAAGAATGACCAAGAACACGGTGAACATTTGAGAAAGGTGTTAGAAGTATTGAGGAAGGAAGAATTGTACGCTAAGTTTTCAAAGTGTGCATTTTGGTTGGAAGAAGTTCAATTCCTCGGTCACATAGTGAACAAAGAAGGTATTAAGGTGGATCCAGCAAAGATAGAAACTGTTGAAAAGTGGGAAACACCGAAAACTCCGAAACACGTACGCCAGTTTTTAGGACTAGCTGGTTACTACAGAAGGTTCATCCAAGACTTTTCCAGAATAGCAAAACCCTTGACTGCATTAACGCATAAAGGGAAGAAATTTGAATGGAATGATGAACAAGAGAAAGCGTTTCAGTTATTGAAGAAAAAGCTAACTACGGCACCTATATTGTCATTGCCTGAAGGGAATGATGATTTTGTGATTTATTGTGACGCATCAAAGCAAGGTCTCGGTTGTGTATTAATGCAACGAACGAAGGTGATTGCTTATGCGTCTAGACAATTGAAGATTCACGAACAAAATTATATGACGCATGATTTGGAATTAGGTGCGGTTGTTTTTGCATTAAAGACTTGGAGGCACTACTTATATGGGGTCAAAAGTATTATATATACCGACCACAAAAGTCTTCAACACATATTTAATCAGAAACAACTGAATATGAGGCAGCGTAGGTGGATTGAATTATTGAATGATTACAACTTTGAGATTCGTTACCACCCGGGAAAGGCAAATGTGGTAGCCGATGCCTTGAGCAGGAAGGACAGAGAACCCATTCGAGTAAAATCTATGAATATAATGATTCATAATAATCTTACTACTCAAATAAAGGAGGCGCAACAAGGAGTTTTAAAAGAAGGAAATTTAAAGGATGAAATACCCAAAGGATCGGAGAAGCATCTTAATATTCGGGAAGACGGAACCCGGTATAGGGCTGAAAGGATTTGGGTACCAAAATTTGGAGATATGAGAGAAATGGTACTTAGAGAAGCTCATAAAACCAGATACTCAATACATCCTGGAACGGGGAAGATGTACAAGGATCTCAAGAAACATTTTTGGTGGCCGGGTATGAAAGCCGATGTTGCTAAATATGTAGGAGAATGTTTGACGTGTTCTAAGGTCAAAGCTGAGCATCAGAAACCATCAGGTCTACTTCAACAACCCGAAATCCCGGAATGGAAATGGGAAAACATTACCATGGATTTCATCACTAAATTGCCAAGGACTGCAAGTGGTTTTGATACTATTTGGGTAATAGTTGATCGTCTCACCAAATCAGCACACTTCCTGCCAATAAGAGAAGATGACAAGATGGAGAAGTTAGCACGACTGTATTTGAAGGAAGTCGTCTCCAGACATGGAATACCAATCTCTATTATCTCTGATAGGGATGGCAGATTTATTTCAAGATTCTGGCAGACATTACAGCAAGCATTAGGAACTCGTCTAGACATGAGTACTGCCTATCATCCACAAACCGATGGGCAGAGCGAAAGGACGATACAAACGCTTGAAGACATGCTACGAGCATGTGTTATTGATTTCGGAAACAGTTGGGATCGACATCTACCGTTAGCAGAATTTTCCTACAACAACAGCTACCATTCAAGCATTGAGATGGCGCCGTTTGAAGCACTTTATGGTAGAAAGTGCAGGTCTCCGATTTGTTGGAGTGAAGTGGGGGATAGACAGATTACGGGTCCGGAGATTATACAAGAAACTACCGAGAAGATCATCCAAATTCAACAACGGTTGAAAACTGCCCAAAGTCGACAAAAGAGCTACGCTGACATTAAAAGAAAAGATATAGAATTTGAAATTGGAGAGATGGTCATGCTTAAAGTTGCACCTTGGAAAGGCGTTGTTCGATTTGGTAAACGAGGGAAATTAAATCCAAGGTATATTGGACCATTCAAGATTATTGATCGTGTCGGACCAGTAGCTTACCGACTAGAGTTACCTCAACAACTCGCGGCTGTACATAACACTTTCCACGTCTCGAATTTGAAGAAATGTTTTGCTAAAGAAGATCTCACTATTCCGTTAGATGAAATCCAAATCAACGAAAAACTTCAATTCATCGAAGAACCCGTCGAAATAATGGATCGTGAGGTTAAAAGACTTAAGCAAAACAAGATACCAATTGTTAAGGTTCGATGGAATGCTCGTAGAGGACCCGAGTTCACCTGGGAGCGTGAAGATCAGATGAAGAAGAAATACCCGCATCTATTTCCAGAAGATTCGTCAACACCTTCAACAGCTTAAAATTTCGGGACGAAATTTATTTAACGGGTAGGTACTGTAGTGACCCGAACTTTTCCATGTTTATATATATTAATTGAGATTGATATTTACATGATTAAACGTTTCCAACATGTTAAGCAATCAAACTTGTTAAGACTTGATTAATTGAAATAGGTTTCATATAGACAATTGACTACCCAAGTTGACCGGTGATTCACGAACGTTAAAACTTGTAAAAACTATATGATGACATATATATGGTTATATATATAGTTAACATGATATTATGATAAGTAAACATATCATTAAGTATATTAACAATGAACTACATATGTAAAAACAAGACTACTAACTTAATGATTTTTAAACGAGACATATATGTAACGATTATCGTTGTAACGACATTTAAATGTATATATATCATATTAAGATATATTAATATATCATAATATTATGATAATATAATAATTTAACATCTCATTAGATATAATAAACAATGGGTTAACAACATTAATTGAGATCGTTAACTTAAAGGTTTCAAAACAACACTTACATGTAACGACTAACGATGACTTAACGACTCCGTTAAAATGTATATACATGTAGTGTATTTAGATGTATTAAAATACTTTTGGAAGACTTCAAGACATATATCGAAACACTCATACTTAACGAAAATGGTTACAGTTACTTTCCCATTCTTTTCTTTCATCAAGAATTCTAGTCGTATTCTTACCCGTATTATACACAGCTTCAAAACGTACTTACTATGGGTATATACCAATAGGAACTAGCATGGGATTCCACTCTTGATTATGTCATGTATGACTAATCAATTTTAACTTCTACCATGAGCTAGTCAACTAACTAGAACTCCTTTTAACCCCACTCACCACTCACCAATTAACACTCATCATTCACTCCATTTCACTTCCAAATCTCTTTCTAATTCTCTCTCAACACACACACACTATTATGAACGTATTTTTCCAGTAGTTAATCATCATCTTCATCAAAAATCACTTCAAGAATCAAGCTATAATCATCATAGGAAGAACACTTCAAGAATACTTCAAAAATCCCTTCAAGTTTACTAATTTACTTCCAAGCTTTCTAATCCATTCCAAGTAATCATCTAAGATCAAGAAACCTTTGTTATATACAGTAGGTTATCTTTCTTATTCAAGGTAATATTCATATTCAAACTTTGATTCAATTTCTATAACTATAAACTATCTTAATTCGAGCAAAAATCTTACTTGAACTTGTTTTTGTGTCATGATCCTACTTCAAGAACTTTCAAGCCATCCAAGATCCTTTGAAGCTAGATCATTTCTTGTCACTTCCAGTAGGTTTACCTACTAAACTTGAGGTAGTAATGATGTTCATAACATCATTCGATTCATATATATAAAACTATCTTATTCGAAGGTTTAAACTCGTAATCACTAGAACATAGTTTAGTTAATTCTAAACTTGTTCGCAAACAAAAGTTAATCCTTCTAACTTGACTTTTAAAATTAACTAAACACATGTTCTATATCTATATGATATGCTAACTTAATGATTTAAAACCTGGAAACACGAAAAACACCGTAAAACCGGATTTACGCCGTCGTAGTAACACCGCGGGCTGTTTTGGGTTAGTTAATTAAAAACTATGATAAACTTTGATTTAAAACTTGTTATTCTGAGAAAATGATTTTTATTATGAACATGAAACTATATCCAAAAATTATGGTTAAACTCAAAGTGGAAGTATGTTTTCTAAAATGGTCATCTAGACGTCGTTCTTTCGACTGAAATGACTACCTTTACAAAAACGACTTGTAACTTATTTTTCCGACTATAAACCTATACTTTTTCTGTGTAGATTCATAAAATGCAGTTCAATATGAAACCATAGCAATTTGATTCATTCAAAACGGATTTAAAATGAAGAAGTTATGGGTAAAACAAGATTGGATAATTTTTATCATTTTAGCTACGTGAAAATTGGTAACAAATCTATTCCAACCATAACTTAATCAACTTGTATTGTATATTATGTAATCTTGAGATACCATAGACACGTATACAATGTTTCGACCTATCATGTCGACACATCTATATATATTTCGGAACAACCATAGACACTCTATATGTGAATGTTGGAGTTAGCTATACAGGGTTGAGGTTGATTCCAAAATATATATAGTTTGAGTTGTGATCAATACTGAGATACGTATACACTGGGTCGTGGATTGATTCAAGATAATATTTATTGATTTATTTCTGTACATCTAACTGTGGACAACTAGTTGTAGGTTACTAACGAGGACAGCTGACTTAATAAACTTAAAACATCAAAATATATTAAAAGTGTTGTAAATATATTTTGAACATACTTTAATATATATGTATATATTGTTATAGGTTCGTGAATCAACAGTGGCCAAGTCTTACTTCTCGACGAAGTAAAAATCTGTGAAAGTGAGTTATAGTCCCATTTTTAAAATCTAATATTTTTGGGATGAGAATACATGCAGGTTTTATAAATGATTTACAAAATAGACACAAGTACGTGAAACTACATTCTATGGTTGAATTATCGAAATCGAATATGCCCCTTTTTATTAAGTCTGGTAATCTAAGAATTAGGGAACAGACACCCTAATTGACGCGAATCCTAAAGATAGATCTATTGGGCCTAACAAACCCCATCCAAAGTACCGGATGCTTTAGTACTTCGAAATTATATCATATCCGAAGGGTGTCCCGGAATGATGGGGATATTCTTATATATGCATCTTGTTATTGTCGGTTACCAGGTGTTCACCATATGAATGATTTTTATCTCTATGTATGGGATGTGTATTGAAATATGAAATCTTGTGGTCTATTATTATGATTTGATATATATAGGTTAAACCTATAACTCACCAACATTTTTGTTGACGTTTTAAGCATGTTTATTCTCAGGTGATTATTAAGAGCTTCCGCTGTCGCATACTTAAATAAGGACGAGATTTGGAGTCCATGCTTGTATGATATTGTGTAAAAACTGCATTCAAGAAACTTATTTTGTTGTAACATATTTGTATTGTAAACCATTATGTAATGGTCGTGTGTAAACAGGATATTTTAGATTATCATTATTTGATAATCTACGTAAAGCTTTTTAAACCTTTATTGATGAAATAAAGGTTATGGTTTGTTTTAAAATGAATGCAGTCTTTGAAAAACGTCTCATATAGAGGTCAAAACCTCGCAACGAAATCAATTAATATGGAACGTTTTTAATCAATAAGAACGGGACATTTCATATAACATATGAAACTAAAACATTTCTTCAAGTTTTCCACTTGATTCCATCTTAAACCTCATTTGTATTTTGACGATTACAATCCGCGTTCAAACCTTTCATGATTCTTGAAAACACCTCAATCAAAAGGATGAACCAACCGCACTTCATCTACGGAAGAAAAGATTGATGCATATAGTTATGCACCTGAAAACAATCAGAACCTAAGTAAATGTTTAACATGTATCTGTGCTAGCTTCTTTGGCGTTATTATTAGTGAAAATAACTTTGCAATCCCTTTCCAAAGTAGCCAATTTTGTCATAGCTCCAGCAAAGCAACTTCGATTTTCATTCGGATAAACTCTATTATAACTTTGATATATAAGTTACCTTTCCTCATCATTATCAGGGAACCGTTTATATCACACCACATTATCAGTAAACTTACCAGCAACTTCATTACTCATTGGCTTAAGACTCTCCAAAGAACCATTATATTTGTTCGTTAAAACCTATTCATATACTCATCCACATCTTATAACGAGAATTACCACATCAATTACTGGGAATCAGCAATCAGTATTTTGAATCTCGCAGCGTTTCTACATCAACAGTTATATGTATACATATAACATTTATCTCTTAGAATTATGATCTTCCATTCTAAAAGTCTGAAAAGCACCCAGTTTACGAATTAGTTCTCTGAATTTTGAAAAGTACTGATGAAACAGCAAAAATGGTAAACGACCTTAACAGTCAAAAGTTTGATGATAAAAAAATTGAATGTTGGTAAAGCTCAGAAATTTTGGAACTAGAAAACGGGTTGAACAAATTATGAAGGAGGCTGTGGACAAATCACAAAGACTAAACCTGCCTTCAAAGAATCCTGATGATTCTGTTTCTGATAAAATCTTTAGCGAATACCTTACTCCTTAATCACTCTAAATCATCGTGAATGAATTTCTTCATCACAATTTGATTCTGAAATTCTAAGATATCATCGTATCTTTCTTTATTAATATCCTCAATATTTCTAAAGATATCATCATAAATATTCTTGTCCGATATTAATTATCTCTCCGCTCTATCTGTATTATATCATAAAAGAAACTGTTTTAGTTTCTAAAATTCTAAAAAAAATCGAATTTAAATTATGAATGATATTGAAGCAGTGTTGGGAACTGAAGCATAAGTTAGTATAATATAATGACACTTGATCAACGTGATTATATTACAGTAAGTCATGCTGAGTTTCTAATGGAACATGATGATTCACAGATCATAACGTCATCATGTGCCATGTTACACGACTCTTACATTCTATCTAACCTCTAAACATATCAAGAACACATTATCTTGATAGTTCTATCTTTTCCCATGAATTCAGGAAATCAACCGTGACTACGTCACCGGTTAAGACGAACCTGTATTTAATCATTTCACTCTTTTGTGATAGCTTCACTCGTACTCTTCACATAAATAAATCGTTTTATCCATATTACTCACTAATGATAAAAACTCAAATTTTTAGCTCGTATGCGTCATAAAAACATACTTATTGTCAGTCATGACCATCTTAATCAAATTTCGAGACGAAATTTCTTTAACGGGTAGGTACTGTGACGACCCAGAAATTTCCGACCAAATTTAAACTTAATCTTTATATGTTTCCGACACGATAATCAAAGTCTGTAATGATTGGGTCTCAAAAAGTTTGAACTGTTTCATATATTCAATTGACCTTCGACTGCTCTCGACGATTCACGAACAATTAATTGTAAATAGATATGTGTGTATGTATATATAAATAATAATTCAAAATATAATTTAAAGTAGTATATGTTGTTGTTATTAAAAATTAATAAAATAAAAATAGGATATTATAATAATTATTATTTAAAATATATCTCTATATATAAATAAAGTATATTAAATATAAATATTAAATGATTGTAATACTCGTTTGATGTTTCGATTGATATTAAACAAGTTAAATTCAAACTTATGTAATTTTAAAATAAACGGTGATACGAAAATGAGTTCTATAAATTTTAGGCTTATTAAAAATGTATTTAGGAATTATTTGTTGAATTTTAAAACTTTTTATATTTTACTTGGGGTTGGGAGTGAATAATTAATGTAATTTTTATTTAATAGTTAAGGATCGAATTTTATACCATAATGACCAAAATAAATAAATATAGTTAATCTAAAAATTTAGGATTTTTCCAAAGACTTTTATCCGCCACTGATTAACAACGGAGAACGAAATTCAGTACACTAATTGATGTCGATATAAAGTGAACGATGGCTTCACTGTTTAAAAAAAAATCTCAATTCATTCTCTGCATTATTACTATTCTTTTATTCTCTTTTGACTTTGATATATGATATATGTTATGATAATACATATATATATATATATATATATATATATATATATATATATATATATATATATATATATATATATATATATATATATATATATATATATATATATATATACGGATGCCTAATATGATTAACCATCAAATGCTTATCTTCTTTCTATTGCTAGTCCACAAACCCACTAGTGTAATAAAATAAGAACTCGTCCGTGATACTTTCAATTATGAAACATAGTTACTGTGTGGTTGATTGTTTTCTTCCACAACTTAATATATATATACACATGCCATAGACATATACATATTTACACATATCTAGCTTCATCATCCACCATCTCTGGCAAACTATCACCGCCACCCTAACCGAACCACCTTGACCTCGCCACCGTCACCTTTGATCAAACCACTATCATCATCATCACCATCTTGGTTTTTACTACTACTCCATCACCACCGTTTCGATCAACACCATTAAACCCACCTTCGATCTAAACTCCAAATCATAATCGTGAAACACCATCACTAACCGCCACCATGGACGCCACCCTACCACCATAAAACCTCCAACACCCATCAACCACCATGACTCTCTTCATACGAACACCTTCTGCTTTCTGGATCAACCCGGCACCATCACTACCTTCCATCACCGCCTTGTATCACCAACACCTTCTTCGTTTTGAACACCATTAACCACGATCCACTGATCACCATGTCAAACCTAAAACCACCACCCATGATCACCAAAGTCGACCACCACCTTCATGACAATCATATCATCACCAAGAATCTCCCATGCTTCTACTTTAATTATCATTTCTGTTTCTTTCGTTTGATCGAACACAAGAACCCAAAACACCATCAAGATTCGCTGCAGCCTTCTGCTTTCTGTTTCTACTTAAGACAACCACCCTAAACCATAGTTGATTACCACTACACCCCATCGACCACTTCCCTCAAAATATCATCGAACACCTCATCAAAATTATTTTTACTGCACGATTTATACTACTTCCATCTCCTGCTCGTTTTCTATTTTCTATTTCCATCGTCAAAACCATCAACTTAACCCTCGCAAACAACCCTCACCCCTTGTTGTTTTATCCTGCTCGAAACCACTTATGAAACTGTCGAGGCTACTGTGGGATGATATACGAATGATACAGTAACAATGATGAGAAAGAAGATGAATAGTATTGGGTGTCACCGATGATAAAGTGAAAAGGTGATATAGAACGATGATGGTTATAGAATAATGATTGTAAGATAACGATTAACAATGGTGAAGGTTAAAGGCGGCTACAACTTGCCTGCATTTTTTTTTATTTAAACACAACAGCTGGGCCATTTAATCGGTTACTGGATTGGGATGTTGGATTAAAATGTGGACTAGATTCGTGGGCTTTTAATTTTATTAGGTTGGGCCGTATTTTTGTATTGTTGGACCGAGACCTAACTGATTACGGATTAGCTGATAACATAATAAAATATAATTGGGGGACGGTTTATTTAGAAAAGCATGAAACAGATGGGTGGTTAAGGGTGTTATGGGTCAAGTGAGAGGTCGCGTGTTTGAGCCCGGGCGTGGGCAGTTATATTTTTTTGAACTCTTTGTGAGGTAGTCCTCTCACTATTATTTATTATTATTATCATCATCATTATTATTATTATGATTATTATTATTGTTATAGTTAGTATTATAATAATTATTATTATTATTACCATACTTATAAGTATTATAATTATTATTATCATTAGTATTGTTATAAGTATTAGTTATATAACTATTACTACTAATTTTACCATTTAGTATCATTGTCATTTTTTTATGATTATGATTATTATTATTATAATTATTATGAAAATAAAATAACTTATTATTGTTTTCATAAATAATAGCATTAGTATCATTTTTTTTGTACTATTATTATTATTATAAATATTATCGTTATTATTATTAATATAATTAGTAGTATTGTTATTATTAAATTTATTATCATTATTATCATTCTTACTAAAATTATTATTTTGATCACTAAAACTATCAATATTATCACAAATAGATACTTTATATAAAAATACATTACACTATATTTTTATTATTAAAAAAATATTAGTTAAGTTATATCAATTAATATATAAATATATATTAAACCTTAAATATACAGTTTTATTTTTAATAATAAGTAATAGTTATATATAAAACATATAAACTAAATATATTAAATTTATCTAAATAACGTATAGTATAACAAGTATATTATTAATAACAGGATATATATATATATATATATATATATATATATATATATATATATATATATATATATATATATATATATATATATATATATATATAATTGTTCGATTACGATTATATGTGTTAATATATATATAAATGATATAGGTTCGTGAATCCGAGGCCAACCCTGCATTGTTCAGTTCCGTCGTATGCATATTTTTACTACAAAATATCGTATCGTGAGTTCATTTGATTCCCTTTTACTCTTTATATTTTTTGGGACTGAGAATAAATGCGCTGTTTTTACAACTGCTTTATTAAATGCCTTTGAAATCTATATTTTTGGACTGAGATGCTTTTATAAATATTTGACGAGATAGACACAAGCAAAACATTTCTCGAATGAATTATTATGCAGACAGAAGTTCTGTGAATTATTATTGAATTAGTTGGACGTTATAATTACCACTAATTGTTGTGAATATTTTTCCCTGATTATTATTGTTTGGTAACCTAAGAATTAGAAACGGGTATGGCCCTAATTCACGCGAATCCTAAAGGTAGCTACCGGGTTTAACACCCTCACCCGGAATGTTCACTAGACGGAAGAGCTAGTGGGCGTGGTGTTTAGTACTTCGAAGTTTATATATTATACAGACGAGATGTTCTGTTTTTGGGGATATTCTTGATGCACATTATATGTTAAGGTCGGTTACCAAGCCAAGCTATGAAAGCAAAGTGAATGTTATGTATCGAGAGAATGATTTTTATACACAGGTTATGTGTATTAGTTTTGTGCACGAGATATGTGTACGATTATTAAAAAATCGCAAGGCAACCTACGGGGGAGAAAAGGATACGAACCTACTCTGCTAAGCATTATGAAAAATGGTTTCGTACACGAGATAGGTGTACTGTATTTGAATCTTGTGGTCTATCAAAATGATGAATTTTATTGTTTACGATAAACTTTTGAACTCACCAACTTTTTGGTTGACACTTTAAAGCATGTTTATTTTCAGGTATGAAAGAAATCTTCCGCTGTGCATTTGCTCATTTTAGAGATATTACTTGGAGTCATTCATGACATATTTCAAAAGACGTTGCATTCGAGTCGTTGTGTTCATCAAGATTATTATTAAGTCAATTATAGTTGGATGTATTATGAAATGATATGCATGCCGTCAACTTCATTGTAATGAAAGTTTGTTTTTCAAAAACGAATACAATGTTTATAAAATGTATCATATAGAGGTCAAGTACCTCGCGATGTAACCAAATGTAATGTATTCGTCCAGATGAATTAGGATGGGTAGTTATAAACTTTATCCAATATTACCCTTCCATGAATCAATCCAATACGACGTCGTTTGTTTGTTCAATGTTCAACTTTTCAAGGTACATCTGTAATAACCAACATTTTCAAATGCAAACACTTTATAAGCCTAGAGACATGCTTTCAGTAACCATAGGTGTAATACACACGTCCCTGCACCTTCACAGTTACCACCACCTTCGCCATTTTTTTCTCTCAACCATTTTTGTTACTCCTTAAAATCTTCCTCCATAATCAACTTTATTATAGGAACTCCTTAATAAAAATATTTACGGGGAGGACGGGGGCCTTAACACTTCTTTTTCTCCCCCTTCCTCACGAGCTTCTTCTACTTGGGCGGGTATCCTTAAGGTGGGTAAAAATATCTTTAATGCAAACTCCGCTTTCGCTAATTCTTTCAAAAAAAGAGTCGTAGATGGGTCTAGTACATGTTTTTGGGATGAATTATGGCTTGGGGAAATGGTTCTTAAAGACAAATTTAATAGGCTTTATAGACTAGACACAAATAAATTTGCCACAATTCTTGACCGGGCGAGATGGGAGGGCGGGAACTTTCATGCCACGTGGTGTTGGTCCCGCGATATCTCGGGGAGATTGGCCGGGGACCTCACCACTCTTACTAATCTTTTATCTAGTTTTGTCCCGTGTAGCTCAGGTAAAGAAGAATGGTCATGGTCTTGGAGTAAGGATGGCTCGTTTTCGGTTCACAAGCTTACGGATATTCTGATCCGGAGCAGCCCTGACATCGCAACCGTGAGCATAAAGTCACTCCGCAACAAACTGGTCCCCCTCAAAGTTGAGTTGTTTATTTGGCGTACTCGACACAAAAGGTTACCTACAAGAGTTGAACTTGACAAGAGAGGTATGGACTTGGGTACGGTACGTTGTCCGGTTTGTGACAATGGTTTGGAATCAGTAGAGCACTCCATCATCTTATGCACTTTCGCTTTTGACATTTGGAATCGTGTCTATGATTGGTGGAAGCTCGGCCCTTTTACAAACTTGGGTATAAATGAATCTTTTCTTGGAAATGGATATAACTTCACCTCCGACTTGGAAAAACTGTTGTGGCAAGCTACGGAATGGGTTACGGGATACATGATTTGGAAAAGTAGGAACGCTTTCACTTTCACTAAGATAAAACCGACATGCGCAATGGTATTCAAAGACATCCAACTTAAATGCTTCGAATGCAACTCTAATAGGATCAAAGGCACCAATATTGAATGGGATGTCTGGCTTGCAAATCCACGAGGTTATGATTCGCTAGCTTTATCGTCTAGGAGATCCGGGATAGGTTAATTAATTGTTCTCCACGCAGGTTTTTTGCCCCACTCCTAGAGTAGTCGTTTTGGTCGAGAGAATTTGAGGTGGATCAGGGGGCTTTGTCGTTGAATTGCCAACACTGTGCTCTGTCCCCACTCCAGCTTGTTTAGTTAATTCTTCTCAAGTCCAATCTCGACCTTAATGATAATGAACGGACTACGGCGTTTTCCTGCACACTTGTGGAGTCTTACTATCTCGCTTATATATTTGTCGTTTTGTTTTCCTAGATGTAATTCCGTTTTTGTAAGCGTGACATTATTGTAATTATTTCGTGTTGATATATATAATACATACTTCCTTTGCCGTTAAAAAAAAAAATAGAAACTCCTTAATTGATTATTGTAATTTAAAAAAAAAAAAAAAAAAAAGTTAGACATATACTGTAAGGCCTTTCCCTATGGTTGAGTTAAAGTCAAAAGATGTAAGAGATGATGGTGGTAGGGAACAAGCCAATCAAATGTCACACCAGCCACATCTCTAACGAAGCATAACGTTCATTTGCTGGGGCCATAAATATTATTTTAGTTTTTTTCTTTGTTTGCTTTTTGACCATAACGTTCATGGTAGGGAACAATACTAGTTTTATTATTAATATTGCTTTTAGTGAAGTACGGAGTATTATTTATAAGTATTTATTTATTGTATTTAAATATTATTATAAATGGAATAAAGTTTGAAGTGAAAGTGTAAGATCTCTCTGGTTAGATCAACATATCAAGCCAATTTTTTTTCCCTAGTGTAGCGTGATCAAAAACAAATGGGTGGTGTGGTGATACTTTCACGGGAGATTAACACGCCGTATAAACCAACGAGCAAAAGATTACATCTGCGTTGCGTCAATTGGCGTATGGTACAGCAGCTTGGTAGACTAGGTTTTACTACTGAGCAAAAGATTACATCTGCGTTGCGTCAATTGGCGTATGGTACAGCAGCAGACATGTTTGATGAATATTTACAAATGTCTGAAGCCACATCAATAATATGTCTAAATATGTTTTGTAAGTGTGTTCTGCAACTATATGTTGATGAATATTTGAGGAAACCAACGAGTGGCGATATAGCTCGTCTGTATAGCGCTCATGAAGAAAAGCATGGTTTTAAGGGAATGCTTGGAAGCATCGACTGCATGCATTGGCAGTGGAGGAATTTTCCAGTTTCTTGGAAAGGGCAATATACGAGTGGTCATCAAAAACACCCAACCATTGTTCTTGAAGCCGTTGCTTCATATGATACGTGGATTTGGCATGCATTCTTTGGTGCTGCGGGTGCAAACAACGATGTGAATGTTTTGAATCAATCTTCATTATTCGATGACATCAAAAATGGAAATGCACCATTTGCTCCATTTACTGTTAATGGTCAGGAATACATGAATGGTTATTATTTAGCCGATGGGATTTACCCCGATTGGGCAACATTGATCAAGGCGTATTCGACACCAACCGATGAGCCAAGTGCAAAATTCAAACAATTTCAAGAAAGTGCACGTAAAGATGTGGAGAGAACATTCAGTGTTCTTCAAGGTAGATTCCATATTCTACAAATGGCTGGACGACCACATAGCGTGAACAAGTTAAGACGAATATTGTATTGTTGTGTGCTATTGCACAACATGATAGTCGAGGATAACGGGTTTAACATTACCTGGCTCGAGGAAGAATTACTGGCCACTGATAAAGCAAATCCTAACTATGTAAGGAATCGCTCTACAAGTCGTGATGTACGAGAACAAGAAATACGAGATAGAAATGTTCATGACCAACTTCGACATGATCTTACTGAACACATTTGGAGCCTTCTCCCAAACTTTAGAACTATGAATGGTTAATTTGTGTGTTTGTTGTATTTTTAATTTAATTGTTGTATTTTAATAAATTTTTGTATTTTAATAAATTGTTGTATTTTAATAAATTCTTGTATTTTAAGTATTTTGAATTTCAACTTTGGATTCGTGTAATACAGTAGTGATGAGCAGAGATGCTCTGCATAAAGTAGTGGTGAGCAGACATGCTCTGCATAAAGTAGTGGTGAGCAGAGATGCTCTGTATAAAGCTGTTTCCACTATTACCTTTATTAAAGCTGTATTCAACATGTGATTTTAATTCATGACCATTGGATTCGTTCAAACACTTGCTTCAATCCCCTATAAATACAACCCCTCAGTTGTTAACAAACCACATCTCAAACACTTATCTCTCTACTACTTCTAAAATTTATAAGTTCAAAATGTCTCAGATGAATGTTATGCTTCAAGTTAACTATGGTGGGGAATTCGACCGCGAGGTCAAGAATTACTTCACCGTCGATTCTGAACAGAGGGAGTATTGCCTGAATGTCCGAAATTACCCGTTGTCTGAACTACTTGATTTTCTGAAAGAGGACATACCTCTTACATTCTCACAAGTCTGGTTCTTCAAGGAACCCAATGTTCCAGTCAGTCTTCTTAAAGATGAAGAAGATTGGACCATGCTTCTGGGTCGAGCAGTGACCAGCAACGAAATCATTAAGTTGTATATCGAGTTCCGGGATGAGAGCGAAAATATCGTGTCTGGTGAAGAGGAGTACGTGCCCTCCGGACCACAGTACGACACGGATGGCAAATTCTATTCGTCCGATTCTCCTGATTTCAATGATTTCTAAATGTTTTGTTGTATTATCGTTGTCGTTGGGTAGTTTTCGTTGTCATCGTGTTTAATCTGTATTTTCAAAAATTGTAACCGTGATGTTGTTTTAATAAAAGTGACGTTAAAAAAAAATTTGTGATTTATTTTTGTAATAATAATAATAATAATAATAATAATAATAGTAATAGTAATAATAATAATAATAATAATAATAATAATAATAATAATAATAATAATAATAATAATAATAATATAAAATGAAAAACTAAAATTAAAATTAACTCCATCACATAACCATCGCGCCCACCACTACAAACTCCATCACACCATCACCCCATCACATTTGCCAACTCAGCACTATACCCTACAAAAACCCCATCACCCCCCATCACGCCCGTCACTATTAAAAAGGGTCTTAGAGACTCCACCGGCCAAAGAGTTGGCGATGGTATTCCTTATCATAGTCATCTCTCACATCAAATGATATAACCACTTGGCGTAGGATAGGGAACAACCTTAAAGAAATGTTAAGAGAATGTTAAAGGAATTTGTGCTGGCGTAGCTCTGATGTGGAGGAGAAAAGTTCAGTTATAAGAGTTATGATAGGGAATGGCCTGAGTTGTTAGCTTGTTCCATACCACCGCCATCTCTGACATCTTTTGACCAAGCATTTTAACGCAATCATAGGGAAAATCCTCATAAGTTAGTGACACACTGTAATCAACTCATGTATTTCAAACAAACAAGAATTAATGCTACAGTAAGTTTAGAAGTTAAATGAAAGAAAGTCACCACACTTGATACCACATTTAATAACATATTAGATATGAAAATGCCAATGGATATTAGATAGATTTATATATATTTTTATTTTTGAAAAGCAAACATATTATAGATATATTAAATAGATTTATATTAAAAATCAATAGGACAGTTCTTTTTTTTTCCTGAACAGTAAGATTATTATTTAAACTATAAACATGATACAGAAGCATAGCATTATGACTATGCAACTACACGATAATAGTTACAACTCGAGGGTATCAACTATGGACTTACAGAACTCGAATTATGAAATTGCATGGCACTTACAAACTTGAGGTGCAAAGGATGCAACTCAACTCAACAAGCCTAAGACCTAAGTAATCATGAGATAACAGGCCGTATTTGAAAGCCACATTAGCCACTCGAATTTCTTACCCTTCGATCTATTGGAGTTCCACTTGAAAGCTTTTACTTGTATCTCGTTGATAGCAACCGGGTCATTTTAACTTTTGCCTTGGAACACCCTTGGTTCGAATTGCTATTGAGTAATAGTTTCTCGTCGATTTCAGCAGACAAAATCTTCACGCTATACAGCCTATTTGATGTCTTTGACCATTTCCAGTTATCTTGTTTGTTTCTGTCAGGTGCGTACGAAGTCAGCAATGATGATAACGCTTCAAATTCACCCAATGCACGTCCAGTATGTGGTCTTCTCCACTGCCATACAACAGATCCATCGTCTTTAATATTAATCTTCGGTGCTTCATCAATTCTATAAAGTCTTGGGGAAAAAAGACACGACTTACCGTCTCTAATCCAATGCACATGCCTAATAGTCATTACTTACTTAGTAAGTTGCTTTGAGTATCAGGTGTTATTTCAATTTTCCCCCGTTCAATTATCAGTGGCTTTTAATATCTTTTTTTTTTTTTTTTTTTTTTTGCTATTGTGTTATTGTGTTATGTATAATAATGAATAATGATGATTTCTCATTTTTACTTAATGTACATACATTCGGTTGTCCCTTTTTTAGGGTATATGAGTTCACTTTCAATTTTAATTTTTGGTTTTAGAAAAAAAAATCGAGTTCAACGTTGATATATATGTTGGCCACTTGATAAACAATAGGAGTATTGCAGAAGGGGGTGAATACAATTCTTTTAATTAACTTAACAGTTAAGACACAGTTTAGTATTCAAGCAAATAAATTAAATAGAGTCAAAGGTAATTTTTCAATGGTTTATTCTTTATTGATTAAATCATAAAGAATTATAACTATCCTTGGCGGAATGATAGTTGGTTGATACAGATTCACCTAAATATAGCTACAGAGGGTGTTCTAAGCTATTACACGTTTTGGACTCTAAATAAACAAACTCACACCACTAGTTGTTACAATAGTGGATACATCAATTTATACTAGTCCTATTATTCGTGTAATTGTTCTATTGTCCACTGGTACATAGGATGTCTGTGCTTGTGGAGACAACTGCATCAGAGAGCGTGCTCTCCTCTTTCCTCTTTGGTAACTATTTGCAGGAACACCCCAATTCGGTTTGGCACCACTATTTGTTTAAACAAATAGAATGTTGTGTTCCCTAGGCGTTGACAAAGTATAACACATGTCTGCACATGCGTTAAACTTCTGCATTCCCACGTGGTCTTGTAAGGTCACTTGTCAGCCGCCGACGCGTGTCCTTTTCTGTTCAACTTTGTCTTTGACTTCTGTTGAATAGTACAATTGATGTAGACCACTCAGGAAACCACTATGCTTGTAATGGAGCATAGCTGTCTTGTGTAGTAAGCTGCATTCCAGCTATGCTGGTTCTTCATTGCTAAGTCACTTGATATTCTTGAATTGCTGAGTACGCATCCTGTGCTAATTGAAGAATACTATCTACCTTGTGCTGGTAGACTAAGCAGCAAACTATACACTCGACACAGCAATATCTGTTGTCTATACATAAACAAACTTGTGCTGACTGCACATAACATTTTAGTGCAAATAAATTACAGTTTTGTCATAATTAAATCCTTAATTATTTTGGGGACTCAACAATCTCCCCCTATTTGATGATGACAAAACCTATGACATGAAGAGAAAACACTAAAGCCAGCACTAAGGGACCTAATGAAAAATAGGCAGTAAATTTGTCCCTTTTTGATTTGTTTTGGGATCTTTTGCTGAGTTATCTATACCTTATTATTTGATATGATTTTAAAGATAAACTCATTTCATTTTCACTACAACAGAGTATATACAATAATTACCAAACATCATAATGAAAAATGAAGAAAACAAAAGATACATTTTAAGCATCAGAAGGCTATCTGTCTTTATCCTTGTCTTTATCTTGTTCATCTTCAGATAGCTCTTCTTCTTTAATTTTGAGGGCTGCCCAGGCTTCAGGATATAGGTAAGGTACCTCAGCATGGTAAAACACTGGAATTTTAGGGGGTAGAATGATGGAATCTCTTCTGTGTGGGCCATCACCAGTAGATTTCTTTTCTTTAGGATTTTGAGAGAGAACTTCTTCTACATTCACTAATGGTGCGTTCCCATACTTTACTGCTTTATTGAAGAGCTCTTGAAGTTCAGGTTTCAGTGTATCTTTAATACCACTTTTACCTTTACCAATAAAGTACTGCAGTATCTCCATCCATTCACTGAATCCTAAGGTTCTTAGTTCAGTGTAGTCTATCCTCTCCTGAACATTACCTTCCCTGCTGACACTGAAGGCCCTTTTTGTGCCTTTATGCACTTTGATGATCTTACCAGGATTGGATCTTCTGGTCATCACATCACCATACTTGCTCCTATAATAATGATCAGATAGCTCTATTGTTCGTTTAGTCTCTATAGGAGATACAGTAGGTACCTTCTCAGCAGCTTCTTGTTCATCAAGTGCCTTATCCTGTGCTTTGACAATGGCTTTTGCTAACTTTAAAGATTCAGCTTCTTTTTGTCTGTCAGCAGCCAATTTATCTTCCACTTCCTTAAGCATCAGCCTCTCACCAAGTTCAGCATCATCCATTGTTTGCTGTTCAAACTGAACACTTAAAAGATAATCATTTACTGTGATATTTAGGGATTTAGCTGTAGCAATTAACTGTCTGCCTTCATCAGTAGTCATGGCATCACAGTATTGCTTTAGATCCATGTCCAGCTATAGAGCCTCATAAAAGAGAGCTTTCTCTGCATCAGTATGTAGCCTTTGACCACTGTTGTATAGATACACACCAACTTCAATGCCAAATTCCAAAGCATTGATGTAGAATTGCTGATCAAGTGGATGGTACAGCATTCTGATTTGGCGTATCCTTTCAGGTATAGCTGCTACTCTTTATTCAAGCAGTTCCGGAACAGTGATCTCCAACCTGTAAGCCTCTCTTTCGTCTGGATTCATCTTTCTTAAATCTGGCTCACCCTGTGCAGCTGGATCATCTTCCCAAGTAGTGTGTTTATTATGACGTTTTGGGGAAGATGGAGGATACATACGTGATTCTGCTATGCCAGAAGGACCCACTGATTCAAAATCAAAACGTTCATCCAGTGTCCTATCAAAATAAGCAAGAGTCCGGGTAGGAATAGGTGATTGAATAAACATTGAACTCCCTCTGCCCCAGACTGTGAAATCAGCAGCATCAACAGAATCAGCATCTTTATTAGCACCCAGCTCAGCCACCTTGGCTGGGTCTTCATCACTTGTTACACCCAGCCACACACTTCTGGCCGGGTCTTCATTCACAGCACTCCTTGTTGTCTTCAGTACCAGCTGACTGATTAGTATCAACTGGTATAACTGCCACAGTACCTTCATCAACTGCCTCAAATAAGGGCTCTTTCCTTAGGGGCTGGTTGTCCCTAGGGGCAGATTTTATCCTTTATTTATTGATTGGTATGGGTTCAGCTGATGGTTCTTGTGTTGATACTGGTTCTTGTGGAGGCAGATAGGGAGTAATAGCAAGATACTCCCCCTCAAAAACATCATCATCAAGGTTGATGACTTCTGCTGGCTATTGTGGTGCAGCTGGCTGAGCAGAAGATGCTGGTCGAGAGGATTGACTGGTTTCTAACATATCGTCCAGCCATTTCATGAATACATCAGCTCTAACTCCTCCTGACTCAGTAGATTGCAAATAATCTTTCATCTCTTCAGGTGTCATTCTTTTAATCCTGTCTGCTCGCTCAGCATACAGCTTTGCCTTCTTTTTATCATATTTCACCATGAACTTAGCATTTCGTTTTCGAGCATCTCTCTTGTATTTATTTATGCTGAGCAGTTCATCATGAATATCCATCTTTTCAGTGTCTAGGCTTCTTCTATGCTCAATTCTGTGTCTTTTACGAGCAACATAGGCCTCCCATTTTGCATTAAAGACATCGTTCAATTCCTGCTGTCTCTTCTGATGCCTCTCTAATTTCCTTTTCATTTTTCTTTCGATCGTTTGAAAGACAACAAAAGATTCAGCAACAACCAGTTCAAAAACATCACTGGGCTTACTGCCAGAACTAATATCATCCACAGATGTGGTAGACACACTGGGTTGAGATTCACCAGCAGTATTGACACTTGCTTCAGTATGAGCGTTGCTGGGCTTAGTGCCAGTACCTTGATCAGCACCATCACCATCTCTCCTTTGCTGCTTTGGAGCTTTTTCATGCTCATGCTCCCCCTCAGTTTGTTTTCTCTTTTTGTGCTTCTTAGACTTCTTCTCCCCTTTTTATCATCAGCTGGGCAGAAGGATGGTCTGGGGAAACATGTGCATCAAGGTCACTATCTGACTCTGGAACAGAATAGGCAAAGTTGTTCCAGTTAGCATCAGTAGGAGATAGATGGGCACCAGGATCTACGCCATATTGTCTGAGGCATAGGTTTGAAGAACGAACTTCATTCCTTGCAACACCCATGACCATTTGATTTACGCTGGCTCATACATCAGCTTGAAGAGCAGCCATGCGTTGCATTACCTCCACCATTTGAACATAAGCAGAGGCAGGAATCATCGTAGCCATTTGCTGTTCCTGCGAATCCAACCTCTCTTCTAATACCTTATTCTCCTCATTAAGAAAAAGAATCCTGCGATTAGCAGCATCAAGTTCAGCTTAAAGATGGGCAATATGATCAGCATATTCATTATGAGAGATGATTCACTTTTTAGGATCCTCCTCTTCTTCATGGTTTTTGACAATGGCATCCACCGCTAGATCTGCAAAAGCACATACTTGTTTGAGCTGCGCTTCAATAGTGGACGTTGTAATGTTCCCAGCTCTGCGAATGGCTTCAGTCATTCGATCAGTGAGAGTATCGCGGATGGTTCTCTCGATGTCTGGTGAGATTCTGGCTACAGTGCGATAAACAGCCAGAGTAGAAATGGCAGCCACCTCAGTAGGGTTAAAACTACTGGTTGAGGGGCGATGACTAGCAGCTACAACAGGAGTACCTCCGTGAGGTGGTGGAGGTGGAATGTAGTGACCCGAACTTTTCCATGTTTATATATATTAATTGAGATTGATATTTACATGACTAAATATTTCCAACGTGTTAAGCAATCAAACTTGTTAAGACTTGATTAAATGAAATAAGTTTCATATAGACAATTGATCACCCAAGTTGACCGGCGATTCACGAACGTTACAAAATTGTAAAAACTACATGTTGTGGTATGTATAGACATATATATATGGTTGAAATGAGATTATGATGAGTAAGTATCTCACTAAGTATATTAACAATGTGTGATATGCATAAGAAATGAGTTTACTAAGTTAAGAAACTAGAAATGATATATATAACTATTATCGTTATGATAACGTCTACTAAATACATATGTATCATATTAAGATATTGATACAATATATTTAACATGATAAAATGATATTTAAATATATCATTTAGTGTGTTAACAATGAACTACGTATGTAAAAACAAGACTACTAACTCAAGAATTACGAAACGAGACTTATATGTAACGATTATCGTTGTAACGATATTTTAATGTATGTATCATATTAAGAGATATTCATACATCATAATATCATGATAATATAATAATTTAACATCTCATTTGATATAATAAACATTGGGTTAACAACATTAATTGAGATCGTTAACTTAAAGGTTTCAAAACAACACTTACATGTAACGACTAACGAAGACTTAACGACTCCATTAGAATATATATACATGTTGTGTTTTGATATGTATTCTTACACTTTTTAAAGACTTCAAGACACATATCAAAGTACTTCTACTTAACAAAAATTCTTACAATTACATCCTTGTTCAGTTTCATCAACAATTCTACTCGTATGCACCCGTATTCGTACTCGTACAATACACAGCTTTTAGATGTATGTACTATTGGTATATACACTCTAATGATCAGCTCTTAGCAGCCCATTTGAGTCACCTAACACATGTGGGAACCATCATTTGGCAACTAGCATGAAATATCTCATAAAATTACAAAAATATTAGTAATCATTCATGACTTATTTACATGAAAATAATATTGCATATCCTTTATATCTAATCCATATACCAACGGCCAAAAACACCTACAAACACTTTTATTCTTCAATTTTATTCATCTAATTGATCTCTCTCAAGTTCCATCTTCAAGTTCTAAGTGTTCTTCATAAATTCCATAAGTATAGTTTCATAAAAATCAAGAATACTTCCAAGTTTGCAAGTCTACTTCCAAGCTTTCTAATCCATTCCAAGTAATCATATAAGATCAAGGAACCTTTGTTATTTACAGTAGGTTATCTTTCTAATTCAAGGTAATATTCATATTCAAACTTTGATTCAATTTCTACAACTATAACAATCTTATTTCGAGTGAAAATCTTACTTGAACTGTTTTCGTGTCATGATTCTACTTCAAGAACTTTCAAGCCATCCAAGGATCCTTTGAAGCTAGATCCATTTTTCTCATTTTCGGTAGTTTTATCCAGAAAACTTGAGGTAGTAATGATGTTCATAACATCATTCGATTCATACATATAAAGCTATCTTATTCGAAGGTTTAAACTTGTAATCACTAGAACATAGTTTTGTTAATTCTAAACTTGTTCGCAAACAAAAGTTAATCCTTATAACTTGACTTTTAAAATCAACTAAACACATGTTCTATATCTATATGATATGCTAACTTAATGATTTAAAACCTGGAAACACGATGAACACCATAAAATCGGATATACGCCGTCGTAGTGAAACTAGGGGCTGTTTTGGTTTGGATAATTAAAAACTATGATAAACTTTGATTTAAAAGTTGTTCTTCTGGGAAAATTATTTTTCATATGAACATGAAACTATATCCAAAAATCTTAATTAAACTCAAAGTGAAAGTATGTTTTTCAAAATGGTCATCAAGATGTCGTTCTTTCGACGGAAATGACTACCTCTTTAGTAATTGACATGTAACTTAAATTTCTGACTATAAACCTATACTTTTTTCTATTTGGATTCTTAAATTAGAGTTCAATATGAAACCATAGCAATTTTATTCACTCAAAACGGATTTAAAATGAAGAAGTTATGGGTAAAACAAGATTGGATATTTTTGATCTTTTTAGCTACGGGAAATGTTAAACAAATCTATACAAATCATATCCTAGCTAACTTATATTGTATTATACATGTATTATAATATATTATGTAATCTTGGGATACCATAGACACGTATGCAAATGTTTTGACATATCATATTGACCCATGTATATATATTATTTGGAACAACCATAGACACTCTATATGCAGTAATGTTAGAGTTAGCTATACAGGGTTGAGGTTGATTCTAAAAATATATATACTTTGAGTTGTGATCTAGCTTGAGACGTGTATACACTGGGTCGTGGATTGATTCAAGATAATATATATCGATTTATTTCTGTACATCTAACTGTGGATAACTAGTTGTAGGTTACTAACGAGGACATCTGACTTAATACACTCAAATCTTTAAAACATAATAAAAATGGTTGTAATTATATTTTGATCATACTTTGATATATATGTACATATTTGTATAGGTTCGTGAATCGATCCGTGGCCAAGTCTTATTTCCGAGGAAGGAAATATCTGTGAAAGTGAGTTATAGTCCCACTTTTAAAATCTAATATTTTTGGGATGAGAATACATGCAGGTTTTATAAATGGTTTACAAAATAGACACAAGTACGTGAAACTACATTCTATGGTTGAATTATCGAAATCGAATATGCCCCTTTTTATTAAGTCTGGTAATCTAAGAATTAGGGAACAGACACCCTAATTGACACGAATCCTAAAGATAGATCTATTGGGCCTAACAAACCCCATCCAAAGTACCGGATGCTTTAGTACTTCGAAATATATATCATATCCGAAGGGTGTCACGGAATGATGGGGATATTCTTATATATGCATCTTGTTAATGTCGGTTACCAGGTGTTTACCATATGAATGATTTTTATCTCTATGTATGGGATGTGTATTGAAATATGAAATCTTGTGGTCTATTATTACGATTTGATATATATAGGTTAAACCTATAACTCACCAACAATTTTGTTGACGTTTAAAGCATGTTTATTCTCAGGTGAATACTAAGAGCATCCGCTGTTGCATACTAAAATAAGGACAAGATTTGGAGTCCATATTTGTAAGATATTGTGTAAAAACTGCATTCAAGAAACATATGTCGATGTAATATATTTCTATTGTAAACCATTATGTAATGGTTGTGTGTAAACAGTATATTTTAGATTATCATTATTTGATAATCTACGTAATGTTTTTAAAACCTTTATTGATAAAATAAAGGTTATGGTTGTTTTAAAAATGAATGCAGTCTTTGAAAAACGTCTCATATAGAGGTCAAAACCTCGCAACGAAATCAATTAATATGGAACGTTTATAATCAATATGGACTGGACATTTCATGGAAGGTCAGAATCTGACTCATCACCATGATCACCACCATTTTTACCTTCACCCGAAGGTTTAGAACCACTGGTATCCTTTGCAGCATCATCATTATCATCATCACTGAGATCCACTTGTTTGTCCTTGGAGCCAGTCACATTATCATGAATGACTGGCTCGTCCTTACCAGTACCTCTATCAGCATCATCATCAGATGAAGAGGATGATGAGGAAGAAGCGGATGAATCAGAAGGCACTAGCGAATCAGGAGCAGTTTGCATGACACACTTACCAGTAGCCGGATCAATGATGAACTTGAGAGGCCTCTAAGTACCAGGCCATGGAGAAGCAGCTGGAGCCATACTAAAGTAATGGTAGTATGGCTGCTCATTAATTTATTGTAGAGTGGCCAGCCTCTTATATACCTCTTCACAGACTGGTTGGTCAAGCTGAGACAGTAGTTCAGTCAGCTCCTCTGTGGGTAACTTGCTGGCTGATACCAAAGCACTTTGAGGATCAATAGTTAGCTGATCCACCAGCAGATAATCTTGGGAGTGATAGAGGCTCCCCTATATATGAAGTTGGGCACAACTTCATCTGGATCTGGTACCTAGCATACATACTTGGGCTTTTCACCAGAAGTAGAAGCCTGAGTAGTGTCATTAGTAGTAGCAGTGGAGGTACCAGCATCCAAAGTGGGTTTCGTAGAACCAGTGACATGTGCAGAATAGGCAGCATTTGCTGCAATAATCTCATCAGTAAGCACCACGTCATCCTGGTCACATCCTGTAGTAATTTCCTCAATAGAAGCAGTTGGAGGAGTAACAGTGATAGAACCAGTAACATCGAAATCAAGAACCTCCTTAATAATATTATCAATAACTTTTTCAAGTGCAGGAGGAGGTTTTGTTATCATCTCATCAACCACCTCAGAATCAGTGGTTGAAGCAGCAATACCGGAGACAGCAGGAGGAGTAGCAGAAATATAAGCAGTAGCTAACACCTCATTAACAGTATGGTCAGTGGAACCAGCATCCACTATATCTCCAGTAGTACCAGCAGCAGTAGAGGCAACATCACTAGCATCAGCACCACCAGTAGACAAATCAGTAGCACCAACACCAATAGCAGAAACAGAGAGCTCATCAGTAGAAACAATAACATTATTTTCTTGCTCCCCCTCTGCCTGTTCATCTACCCTGCTAAGAACTGAAACAAAAGAACATTTTATGTTAACAACAGTAGAACCAAATAAATTTGACTCAACAATTGCATCTGTTATTGGTCTCTGGGGACAGACTGGTGATTTAGTCAGCCCTTTGATTGAGACAGAGTAAGGTGTCTATAAGTGCAGGTGTAACTCTGCTGACTCATTGACAACACATGTTGACCCAGATTGTGAAAGAGTTCTAGCTGGTAATGATGTAGGAGTGTGACTCTTATCAAGATCCAAGTAACATTTGGGCTGTGCAGTAGCCTGAGCTAATTCAACATGATGAGGAGCCAGCTCAAGTCTGCTTTGGGGGTCAGTTACGTTCTCTGCTGGCTGTACTGTCAGCAGAGGGTATTTTTTTTTAAAGGATAATTTTGAAAAATGTGAAAGTGCCTGGATAGAAGAGTATGGGATGCTACTCTTCTTAACACTAGTTTTAAAACCAGTAAGCTTGGGAGTCAAGGTTGTACCTTTAACTCCACTTTCATTTTTTAAGTCAGTAGTTAAAATAATTTTAATTAAGTTAGAGATTTCTACTGTTTGGTCTAGAGACGCACCAGGTTCCATAGCAGTATTCTTTTCAGAAGCAGCATTTGAGACTGGGGCAATCTCCCTGGTGGCTTGCGTGGAGCCAGCTTTAGTTCGTTTGGATTTGCCTGTTACCAAGAAATAAATAAGTAACGGATTCTAATACTTAGAAGTGGGTAGTCAGTATATAAGACTAGGACTGTTCTTTATTATCAGAGAGCACTAGATTCTAATACAACTACTGCTTTACCAGTATGTGAGACGATGGATGTTCTAGATGAGGTAGCTGGCTTCTTCCTTTTAACAGCTGGCTTGCGCTGAGGTCCCTCCCCCTCAGCTGATGCAACACCAGAGGCAGTCGATTGGGCAACTACACCTTGAGCAGCTAGATACTCAAGCATTGCTGATGTCAAGGCAGCATATGGAGCAGTTGGTTTATCTTTCGGCATCCCCCTTGCTTTAAAGGCAGGTCAAATGATTCGTCAGCAATCTGCTGGTAAGCATTACCAAGCTCGTTTTCAAACACAAGGCTCAAGAACCTTGGAAAGGGAATTAAATGTGTTCTTTTGGGTGCAAGCACCATTTCCTTTAACCTGAGGTAGATCTCAGCTGCATAATCAATGTTCCTATTGAACAGCAATCCATGACCGATCTTAAGCTCAAAGCCTGAGCATTGATCGAAGCTACCAGATTTCTGGCTGATGCACTGGGTTAGCAGTCCGAAGAAGTAGTACCATAACGGTGGCATATGCTTCCTTAAAGGCGTATGACCAATTGGACCAGTATATCCAATTATTTCCAGCACTTCCCTCCTGAATTCATAGCTAGTTGGTGAATTGACAAATGGACCACCGGGTAATTGAAGAGCCCATCGAATAGTATCAGCAGTGATGGAGCAGATTAGGGTTTCAGTAACCATACCACGACTACATGGAGCATTCTGTTGAGTGGTGGCCATGGTGGCGGTGTACCAGAATCTGGAAAAATAGGCTGGATAAAGACGAGAAGGCACTCCAGTGATAGATCTTACCAAGGGGCATCGCCTGATGTAGTTGATCAGAGCCTCATAGCCTATGTTGGCTTTAGACTTAGGGGATGGAGAGAGCATGTGCATCATTGCCTCTTGATAGGCGAATGAGATCATGTGCAGGTGCGTTAGAAGCCTTAACAAGGCTTGGATGAAGATTGAACAATGGTCCTTGTTCAACCTGTTCCTCTAGGACCGGTGGAGGTTGTTGTTCTGGTTGTTGTTGCTGTTGTTATTGTTCCTCTGATTGGTTCTCGATGGGTGGTGATTGTTGTTGGTCTGCCATTGATAATTTTGTTGAAGATGAATCTATGAATGATTTGAATATTTTGGGGATTTAGAGAGAAAAGTGTGTTTTTAAAGGTAAATGGAAGAGTTAATAACCGAAGGTTATTATGAGAAATGGATCGCCTTATTTAACCTTTCGGATTGGTGGAAAAAATGCAGGAGAGAGAAAAATGGAAACTGTCATCTGGAGGCGCGTGGGCAGATGTGACAGACTGGCACGTTTTCGAGGGTACACAGACTATTGACATGACGTATAATCGGCTTGAACACTCATACCTCCCATTAAGCATTAAATGCAGCAGGTTTTAATTCAAAATGAAGTTAAAGACCATAAAATGAAATTTTTATTAAATACAAAAATTCTTTGTTACATTTAAGATGTCATGAATTTAATTTTAAATCATTGGGAGTAAATGAGTTTCTGTTTTAAGGTATCATTTAATGTTGTGAGCTATTTATTATTTCATTTTAGACATTGAATAACCATGATATAAAAGACCTTGTTGTGCTGATTGTTTAACATGTAGGTAGTAAGTAAAGAATTTGTGACTTACTGGGTTGCCCTACATGTTGTAGAACCAGCACACCAATAAAATTGTCTTTTATTTTAAAGTTCAAGCATACCCAGCTCAGAGATGAGATAGTTAAAACGTTTCTCATCTAAGAGCTTTGTGAATAGATCTGCTAACTGCTGGTCTGTTGAAATAAAATGTAGCTCCACATCTCCTTTATGAACATGATCCCTTATGAAGTGATAACGAATGTCAATATGCTTTGTCCTTGAATGCATCACAGGATTGTTGGTAATAGCAATTGCACTGGTGTTGTCACAGTAGATTGAAGTTTTTGTAACATGAACACCATAGTCCTTCAGCTGGCTTTGCATCCATAGTACTTGAGCAGTACAACTACCAGCAGAAACATATTCTGCCTCAGCAGTAGATATGGACACAGTATTTTACTTTTTGCTCGTACAGCTGACTAGCCTACCACCTAGTAACTGGTAACTACCAGTAGTACTTTTCCTGTCTATTTTACACCCTGCAAAATCAGCATCTGAATACCCAATTAGTTCAAAATCCTGGTCTTTGAGATACTAAAGACCACGTTTAGCAGTACCTTTCAGATACCTAAATATCCTTTTTACTGCTAGCAAATGTGACTCTTTAGGATCAGCTTGATATCTGGCACAGAGACATGTGAGAAACATAATATCTGGTCTGCTGACTATAAGATAAAGTAAGGATCAAATCATACCTCTATATTCAGTGATATTAACTGGTTCACCACTGGAATCAGCATCTATTTTTATGGATGCTGCCATTGGAGTCTCTATGTCTTTTAAACAGGTCAAACCAAATTTCTTTAACATATCTTTGATATATTTATCTTGACTTATAAAAATTTCATCATCAAGTTGTTTAATTTGCAATCCTAAAAAGTATTGCAAATCTCTTTGTAAGCTCATTTCATATGTCTTTGACATAAGTTTTAAAAAATCTTGACAATGTTTCTCATTTTTAGATCCATAAATAATATCATCTACGTATATATGTACCAGCAAGAGATCACCATCTATCTCTTTTGAGAATAGAGTGGTATAAATTGTTCCAACTTTAAAACCTATACCAGTGAGATACACATGAAGTGTCTCATACCATGCTCTTGGTGCCTGTTTGAGGCCATAAAGAGCTTTGTCTAGCTTGTAGACATGGTTTGGTTATTTACTACTTACAAAACCAGGAGGCTGTTTGACATAAACTTCTTCTTGCAGCTTCCCATTTAGAAATGCAGACTTAACATCCATCTGGAATACCCTAAATTTTATCTTTGCAGCATATGCCAAGAACAATTTGATAGCTTCCATCCTAGCCACTGGTGCATATGTCTCTCCATAATCCAATCCTTCTTCCTGTTTAAAACCTTGAGCTACCAATCTAGCTTTGTTTCTGATCACAATCCCATCTTCATCCATCTTATTTTTGAAAACCCACTTGGTACCAATGATCTTCTTAGTTTCCTCATCATGTGTAGGTACCAAGTCCAAACCTTATTCCTATCAAACTGGGAGATCTCTTCTTGCATAGCTCTTTCCCAGCTTGGATCTTTGATTGCTTCTTCAGGACATGTAGGTTCAATGGTAGATACAAAGTTTACATGCATACAAAAATTGCTAGTTGCATGTCTTCTTGTTTTAACACCACTTGCCTGATTACCAATAACTTGTTCAATAGGATGCTCCTTTGTCCTTCTAGTGTTATGAACAGGTGAGCTTCTTGTGGAACACACATCATCTTGATCATCAGCTGGCTCAGAGGAATGAGCAGCAGTGGGAGACAGCTATTCATTATGAGTGTAACCAGTACCAGCTTGAGATCCTTCAGAACCAGTAGACCTATGCTCAAGTTGTAAAACTTCAGTAGAGCAAGTAGGTCCACCTGGTTTAGATACAGATGGAACAGAGTGTTCCATCCCATCATTAGAGAACCCAGCAACATGGATTGGTGAGGAATTTGCTGCTGGTTCTTCTTCATCATCTAGAGCTTGCTGAGTTGGCTCTTCAAACAGTAACTCATCATCTTCTTGACCAGAAGATGAAGTAGGGGCAGTTTCATCAAATGTAACACTAATAGATTCTTCAAAACAACCCCTTCTTTTATTGAAAACCCTATATGCCTTTGACATATTGAATTATATCCAGGAAATATAACATCAAACTTGCCTAGCTGATCCCTATTGTTTAGAATGAAACAGGCAGTGCCAAATACATGAGAAAATGAGATTGAGGGTCTTCTACCTTCGAGAACTTCATAAGCAGTTTTCTGATGTCTTTTCACTATTAAAGATCTATACTGGGTAAAACAAGCAGTGTTCACAGCTTCTGCCCAGTATGAATTTTTCAGCCCAGACTCAGCCAACATAGATCTTGCTGCTTCAATGAAAGTTCTGTTTCTTTTTTCTACAACACCATTCTGTTGAGGTGTTATCACAGCGGAAAAGTTCTGTGAAATGCCTTTGTCAGCACAAAATTCTTCCAATGTAGCATTTCTGAATTCTGTACCGTGATCACTTCTAAGCTGCTTCACCAGTTGCCCATTCAGTAATTCCATTCTTTTGATAAAATTGATAATTTCATCAGCAGCTTCACTCTTTTGCTTAAAAAGAATACCCAAGTGTATCTGGAATATTCATCAACAATCACCAGTGTATACTTCTTCCCACTACAGCTGGCTATATTAACAGGACCAAAAAGATCCACATGAAGTAGGTGAAAAGGTTTCTCAACAGATGAAATCTGCTTTGACTTGAATGAGGCATGGTGATGCTTCCCTTTTTCACATTCAGGACACAATCTGTCCTTTACATAAGACATTGTGGGTAGCCTAGACACCAAACTTTTACTAGATAATTTGTGAATATCTTTAAAGTTGAGATGTGAGAGTCTATTTGCCATAACCATTTGAGGTTGTCTGCTGCCTTTGAATAAAAACAAGTATCAGTTGTTGTGACTGCTGTGTTCATGTCAATTTGATACATGTTCTCATGTCTTTTAGCTGTCAGCAATGGCTTTCCTGTCTTATCAAAAATAGTGCCAATTTTCCTTCTAAATTGAACTATCTTACTTTTGCTTGTCAGTTGGATTATGCTGAGTAAGTTGTGTTGAAGCCCAACGACATATGCTACATTTGAAAATGTAACATTCCCATTTGTTAAAGTACCAAAACCCTTTGTGTAACCCAACGAATTATCTCCATATGAAACAACTTGACCATCCTTTTCTTGATAGTCCATTAGCAGGGACCTACTTCCGGTCATATGTCTCGAACATCCACTATCGAGATACCAGATTTGCTTGCTTTGAATGCCCTGCACAGTAGCTAAGAGATTAGTTCTTTTTGGGAACCCATCCAAGGATGGGTTCTGGAAGGGTCATCTTTTTTCCAAGGATGGGTTCTGGAAGGGTCATCTTTGATGATCTCTTCCTGTCTGCTGGTTTACTTGAAGAGGCAGCAGCAGATGGGGTTAGGGTTAGAGTACACCGGTTAGCTAAGTGAAATTTGCTGCCATACTTGTAGCATTTTCTCACATTTGGTATCGGTGACTGGTCATACACTGAGTAAATGGTTGTAGTAAGATCAGGTCTGCTTTCAGATATGGCAGCTATGAGCTGGTCAAGCATGACAGCCATTATCTCAGTGATAGATGACCCAGCATATGATTCCACAATTTGGTCCACTTTAGCTTTTCCCTTAAGGACAGCTTTCTTCTTCTGTAACACCGTATTTTTTTATAACACAGTGGTAGTCTTATTTACAAAACGTGCCCTTACGTACAAACATAAACATAATTATTACACTTCATACATAAATACATTGTTATCAAAAACCGGTGTTACGTTAATATTCGATTTCATATAGACAACATCAGAGTTCTAGATTTGTCGAACACAACTCAACACGCCCATATTCTCCCATGTCCATAAAAGCAAAAGACCTACAATCTGCAAGGGGAAGGTGGAGGGGTTAGCACGAAGCTAAGTGAATGGACTAATCTAATAGCTAAAACACATAGGTACAATCACTAGAACATGCAGCAACAAATTAATCAGACAGTTAATCACATAACTACTAGAACATGCAGAAACATAGCAATCTACCATTAACATACAACATAAAAGCAATACAAATACAATATCCAACAATCAATTAAATCCAAAGACCACTAAGGCATAAACACATCTTCAGCAACGGTCAATCCAAAGCAACCGTGATAACTACAAGCAATGGTCAATCAGAAGCAAGCATCTGGGTAATCCGAAGCAACCCATTGAGAGACTCGGCGGTCTGGCCGGGCCAACGACCCCCAGTTGATCAGTCTAGAGTCTACCGAAAACTCATAACTCTGTATCACTAGTATAAGTCTTCCACACGCGATGGACGCGTGATTCCGACTTATATTAATCATACAACATCAATGAGCCCAACCTGATCAGAAGCAAGGTTGATCTCTCCCGACCTGATCAGAAGCAAGGTCGGTCCAATAAACGCGTGAGGTCATAGTCCACATCACACAATAACAAAGGTTCTAAGCATAGCAACTAGGTCAATGGTCTAGGTCATGTCACTATATGCCTTAACGGCTAGATTAACCCACTCACCGAAAACCAGCACAAGAAGTACTCAGAGGTCTTATATTTCCGAGTCTTCACTTCTCCTGATCACTGGAAACATCAGAAACAAAGTCAGTATAGTGTTCTAATCAATAATATAATTGATAAATACTATAAACTAGGTCATATTATCATATATTCATCATATTATAAGTCTACAACATAAACTCAGTCAATAACGACACCAAACGAGTACAGAACAAGACATACACAATAAAATCCCTTTTTATGACCAAAATAAAGTTTTATTTAGTTTCTTAAAATCTTATCATTGGATATTAAATTTCAATACAAGTCCAACGATAGTTTATTCATCGAAAACGGAGTTACGGTTAGAAAGTTACAGCCTTTTCAAGTTTACCAAAAATTGACCAGTGCTCACTCGCGCGGACGAGGCCTCACTCGTGCGAGTGAGTCCTCAACCGCGTGGTTGAGCCTCAAACACGTGGTTACATGTACGGGTGACCTGTCAGAAGTGTGGGAGCTATTAGAACATTCCAGCTCGCTGATTTTTGCCATTTTTGCCCAAAAACTCGATTTTTGCAACATCTAACACCAAAACCACTCCCAAAACATCATATAAACTATACAAAACATATTTCTAACAACAATAGAACATATCAAACACTTTAGATCAAGAATCAAGCATCAAAACCTAACTTTTACTCAAGAACACAAAAACTCAATTTGAGCAAGAATCACTACATGAATCTAAGAGATGCTTACCTTAAAATGATCACAAAATCACAGAGAACAAGAAGATGTGAATAATTTAAGCTCTAGATCAAAGATTAGATTTTAGGGTTTTGATTAGATGAAGATGAAGGTACAGGTGTGTGTTTGGGAATAATCTGAAAAGTGAGAGAAATGGCCAGCTCTAGACACTTAATTGTGGATAATTTCCACACTGTGCAACACACGGGTATTTATCGATTATCTGATATCTTTCGTACATCATTTGGCAATCCAAACGAAGTCCAAATTAAATAAACAAACCTGTTTTGTGACCCTTGTCACGAACTGGTCTCAACCAAATAGTCAAATGACTATAATCATTCAACTAATAAAATAACAATATAAATGCACACAAAGGCAAAATGGTCATTTCATCTAGGCCCAATTATCAGGTGTTACAAATCTACCCTCCTTAAAGAGATTTCGTCCTCGGAATCTGGTCAAAGTCGTAGGTCACGACAAAAATACTATCAACTACCAGTCTCACAACACATAACAACATATAATCAAGTAGTCACCTAACCTAATTCTCGTCTTATCTTATTGAAACTTCCGCATGATCTACCAAAATGTACTTACGTTGGCCAGACGTAATACATTATCATAGATCACGTCTCCATTTCAGTTAAGAAAATCCGAGAAACCTAAATCCTTATCTAACACTACAGCTAACACTACCTCAAATCACCTATCACTAAACAGATTACATCATCTACATAACATACTAAACACGCATTCCTGAAATCAAAAGCAACAACAAAGTTAGTCTGAACATACCAGTGTTTAAGTCTTCTGATACAACATCAGTATCTGCTACCATCTGATAAGCTCTAGCTATAGCCGTGGGAGGACCTTTTCTCTTCTGTCCTACTGATGCGGTAGATCCACCGACAGACGCCGACTACACCCCGGACCCTGCCCCGAAACTCCCTCTACCCGCTGCCGGACACTGCGCTGACCTATGACCTTCCTTATGACAATTCCAGCATACATTGCTTTTGAAAGAACATTGTTGAACATCATGTCCCACTATACCACACCTTAGACACCTTTTCGTACCTGGAGAACATTGTCCACTGTGGTAAGATCTGCACGAGTTACACCACCATTTCTGTACGTAACCTGACCCACTCGTACTCGAAACTTCCCCCGTACTGGACCCGGTTGACTTTCTTAATTTTGGACTGGACTGATAACTGGATTGACCTTCCGACCTCTTCCCATAAGAACCACTCCCCACTCCTGTATTCCTTGTGGCTTTAACATCACCCTCTATCGCTTTAGCCATTTCAAAAGCTTGCGATAAAGAAGAAGAAAATCTAACCATTGACCGATACTCTGGCTTAATAACTCTAATAAAATGCTGAATTTTATCTTTCTCATGCGGTACCCCTGGTGACAAAACCTTAACTTAGAGGTAAAGTCCAAAATAACATCATCAATCGTCATATCATCAGTCATTCTCATCCCCAAAAACTCAGTTTTCAATTTCTCCAGATCATATTCTGAACAATACTGCTCACGAACCTTGGCATGAAACTGCTCCCATGACACTTGACTTAGTTGTTCATTTGATAAATGACCTGTGATAGAGTCCCACCACTCCATAGCTCGCCCCTTGAACAATCGACTAGCATATAACACTCTCAACTCTGGCTTGCACTGACAAGCATCTAATGCTCTTTCCACTTTCCTGAGCCAATTTAAAGTCTCAGTCGGGTCAGTTTTACCAGTATACTCTGAAGGTTGACAATTAAGAAAGTCCTTATACGAGCACTTCTTCTTTTCAAACATCGGTGGTTGGAAGAATGGTGTCTGAAACGGGTACATCACTTGATTCGAAAGTAGTGGATTGAACTGAGACGGTATCTGGTACTGAGGTGGCACATACTGTTGTTGAGAAATGTTTCCAAACTGTGAGTAAACATTTGGAGGAAAGCTTTGATTTATTGATGTGGTGTTAGAATGCGATATCACTTGTTGTTCAAGCTCTTTGATCCTATCTTGAGCATCTTTCAACTGACTCTGAAGCTCTAACACTTCTTCTGATACTTCTTATTCTGATACATGACCGTCTTCATCGGGAGCTCTAAAGGTTCCGGAGGCATTGGGGGTAGCGTCTTGATTACCTGACATATCTGCACTACCACAACATCTCACACAAACGCTTAGTAGATAACATGTTAGTGCCTATCAACTAACACATAAAAGCTCCTACATTCACTTAACCCATCCCCTTTATGTTATGTTCGACAAGATCCTCTCAAGGTTTGGGAACATGACATTCAAGTACAATGTCGATGCGGCCAAACCTATGCTCTGATACCAAATTGTAACACCATAATTTTTTTTTATAACACAGTGATAGTCTTATTTACAAAACGTGCCCTTACGTACAAACATAAACATAATTATTACACTTCATACATAAATACATTGTTATCAAAAACCGGTGTTACGTTAAAATTCGATTTCATATAGACAACATCAGAGTTCTAGATTTGTCGAACACAACTCAACACGCCCATATTCTCCCATGTCCATAAAAGCAAAAGACCTACAATCTGCAAGGGGAAGGTGGAGGGGTTAGCACGAAGCTAAGTGAATGGACTAATCTAACAGCTAAAACACATAGGTATAATCACTAGAACATGCAGCAACAAATTAATCAGATAGTTAATCACATAACTACTAGAACATGCAGAAACATAGCAATCTACCATTAACATACAACATAAAAGTAATACAAATACAATATCCAACAATCAATTAAATCCAAAGACCACTAAGGCATAAACACATCTTCAGCAACGGTCAATCCAAAGCAACCGTGATAACTACAAGCAATGGTCAATCAGAAGCAACCATCTGGGTAATCCGAAGCAACCCATTGAGAGACTCGGCGGCCTGGCCGGGCCAACAACCCCCAGTTGATCAGTCTAGAGTCTACCGAAAACTCATAACTCTGTATCACTAGTATAAGTCTTCCACACGCGATGGATGCGTGATTTCGACTTATATTAGTCATACAACATCAATGAGCCCAACCTGATTAGAAGCAACGTTGATCTCTCCCGACCTGATGAGAAGCAAGGTCGGTCCAATAAACGCGCGAGGTCATAGTCCACATCACACAACAGTTCTAAGCATAGCAACTAGGTCAACATTCTAGGTCATGTCACTATATGCCTTAATGGCTAGATTAACCCACTCACCAAAAACCAGCACAAGAAGTACTCAGAGGTCTTATATTTCTGAGTCTTCACTTCTCCTGATCACCTGGAAACATCAGAAACAAAGTCAGTATAGTGTTTTAATCAATAATATAATTGATAAATACTATAAACTAGGTCATATTATCATATATTCATCATATTATAAGTCTACAACATAAACTCAGTCAATAACGACACCAAACGAGTATAGAACAAGACATACACAATAAAATCCCTTTTTCTGACCAAAATAAATTTGATTTAGTTTCTTAAAACCTTATCATTGGATAGTAAATTTCAATACGAGTCCAACGATAGTTTATTCATCGAAAATGGAGTTACGGTTAGAAAGTTACAGCCTTTTCAAGTTTACCAAAAACTGACCAGTGCTCACTCGCGCGGACGAGGTCTCACTCGTGCGAGTGAGTCCTCAACCGCGTGGTTGAGCCTCAAACGCGTGGTCACACGTATGGGTAACCTATTAGAAGTGTGAGAGCTATTAAAACATTCCAGCTCGCTGATTTTTGCCATTTTGGCCCAAAAACTCGATTTTTGCAAGATCTAACACCAAAACCACTCCCAAAACATCATATAAACTATATAAAACATATTTCTAACAACAATAGAACATATCAAATACTTTAGATCAAGAATCAAGCATCAAAACCTAACGTTTACTCAAGAACACAAAAACACAATTTGAGCAAGAATTACTACATGAATCTAAGAGATGCTTACCTTAAAATGATCACAAAATCACAGAGAACAAGAAGATGTGAATAATTTAAGCTCTAGATCAAAGATTAGATTTTAGGGTTTTGATTAGATGAAGATGAAGGTACGAGTGTGTGTTTGGGAATATTCTGGAAAGTGAGAGAAATGGCCAGCTTTAGACACTTAATTGTGGATAATTTCCACACTGTGCAACACACGGGTATTTATCAGTTATCTGATATCTTTCGTACATCATTTGGCAATCCAAACGAAGTCCAAATTAAATAAACAAACCTGTTCTATGACCCTTGTCATGAACTGGTCTTAACCAAATAGTCAAATGACTATAAACATTCAACTAATAAAATAACAATATAAATGCACACAAAGGCAAAATGGTTATTTCATCTAGGCCCAATTATCGGGTGTTATAAGAACCAGTACCATAATCATGATATACTGCTTTGCCTTTGTTATTCAACGAGCTAGTGTGGGAAGTTACTGACCCGTCAGCTGATACCGGTCGACTAGTATGAATCTTGATTGCTGCCTTTGACTTGCCATTATTGTATTTTGCTGGCTTATCAGCAGCTACTGGTTGACTAGTACAATTTTCATCAGCTGGCTCAACATTGGTGAAATTTGAACACGAAGGGGAATCAATTGATTTTGACTTTCTTTGATTGTTTTCAGTGATTTTCCTTTTAATGCGTCTTTCTTTTGGATTCATATAGTAAATGCTTGAGGGATCAGTAGCTTCATCAATTGAAATTCTGGTTTCCTTGGCTTTTACTTCACTCTCCAAAATTTCTTTCATGGACGGTGGTGGGGTCTCTGTAGGTCTGACACACTTATTTGTTAAGACCTTTTTACCCTTAACTATATTAGCAAAAGTATTTGGCAAGACAGCTTCAGGATCAGTTTCAAGAATGGGGTTCATAAAAGTAACTTCTGCAAAAGCAGCAGCAGCAGCATAGTCACCAGCAAAGAAGGCTTCAACTTGGGCAGGCACCTGCTCATTTACACATTTAGTTGTGTGTTGAGCAGATGTACACCATGAAGCAACAACCTTTTTGAAATCGTTTAGTTGGTTCTTAACATCTGCCGCCTCAACGTGAAGAGACTTTAGAGCAAAATTTTGTTTTCAAGTTTTGAAATTTCATCCTTCAAGATTTTAATTTCATCAGTTTTGCTTTTAAGTTTATCATTTAAAGATTTGTTATCATTTTTCAAAACTTCTTCACGTTTACTGCCTCTACATAAATCAACTCTTAGGTAGTCAAACATTTCAGCCTTTTCATCATCAGTATAAGTTCGAAAATTATCAACCTTATACATCATTTCAGTTTTCTATTGAGGTGAATCCTTTTTCAGGTCAGCTTCCCTTATATCAGACACAAATGTACTACCATTATCATCCTCATCAGACTCCTTGACCTCCTTGGCCATCAAACACAGCTTTTTATCAGAAGCATAACCAGCATCATCATCATCAGTATCACTGTCAGAAGATGAAGAAGAGCTGGTTTCATCTCAGTCATGATGCTCAGCAACTAGAACCTTTTCTGACTTCTTTCCCTTCTTATCAGTCTTTGCACTCTCCTTCATCTTAGCTTTCATAGATTTGTACTTGTTCTTTTACTCATCAGCTTTTGAGAAAGAGTTAGCATGTGAGATTGAAGGTTTCCTGGACATGCATTCAACAGCAAAATGTTCAACCTTCCCACAATTGTAACAATCAGATTTAGGTCCTTTGACTGATTTGCTATTATACCTAGCACTCGGCTTCTTACTCCCTTTGTATGACTTGCTGGTTCCATTATGATTGAACATTTAAACTGCCTAGCTAGCAAAGCCATACCTTCAGTAAACCTTTCCACATCATTTCATCATCACTGCTCTCTTCAGACCCTGTACCACTCTCCACATCATCTTCAGCTGACTCTTCTTCTGCTGTCAACTTTTGAACCAGTAAAGCCTTTTGAGCTTTCCTTTTAGCAGCAGCAATAAGAGCAGTATCATAGGTTCTTAGAGGGTCAGTCACAGGTTTCCATTTAGCAGACAGTGAGTCAATGAATTTGTTTACTTGTTCAAAATCAGTATATGTGATTTTCAAAGTAAGCAGGTCAGCAACTAAAGAGTTAAACCTAATGAAGGTTTGCGTAAGGGTCTCATTCTTATAGGCAAAGAACATTTCATACTCTCTTTTCAAAGCAATAATCTTGTTCTGCCTAACCTCGTCCATGCCTTCATAAGTAACATCTACATAGTCTAACATAAGCTTAGCATTCAGTTTTCCCTTAATCAGTTTGAACATGTGGTTAGGTAATGTTATAGCTGACAGAGTTCTGATCTTAGGGTCAAGTTCAACACGACGTTTGTCCTCAGCATCTCATTTAGCTGGAGTGAGAACAACCTCTCTGCCAGGAATGGCAGGAGTGTCAGCAGTAGCTGGAATACTATCAATAGTCTCAGTTGGGATAAATGGACCATCTTTGGCAATACCAGGCATGAGTGGGTCAATAGACTCCAGGTGAAACATGAACCCTGCCTTCCAAGTTTCATACTCATCTTCATCAAATTTGGGTGGTCTATTGGATGAGTCATTTTCAAGTTAAGCTGTATTTGAATATGCAGCCATGAGAGAATTCAGATCCAAGATATTAAATTATCAAGACTGAGGCTCTGATACCAGTTGTTGCTCCCTTGATAAATAACAGGAGTATTGTAGAGGGAGGGGGGGGGGGGGGTGAATACAATTCTTTTAATTAACTTAACAGTTAAGACACAGTTTAGTATTCAAGCAAGTAAATTAAATAGAGTCAAAGGTAATTTTTCAACGGTTTATTCTTTATTGATTAAATCACAAAGAATTACAACTATCCTTGGCGGAATGATAGTTGGTTGATACAGATTCACCTAAGTATAGCTACAGAGGGTGTTCTAAGCTATTACACGTTTTGGACTCTAAATAAACAAACCCACACCACTAGTTGTTACAATAGTGGATACATCAATTTATACTAGTCCTATTATCCGTGTAATTGTTATATTGTCCACTAGTACATAGGATGTCTGTGCTTGTGGAGACAACTGCATCAGAGAGCGTGCTCTCCTCTTTTCTCTTTGGTAGCTATTTGCAGGAACACCTCAATTCGGTTTGGCACCACTATTTGTTTAAACAAATAGAATATTGTGTTCCCTAGGCGTTGACAAAGTATAACACATGTCTGCACATGCGTTAAACTTCTGCATTCCCACGTGGTCTTGTAAGGTCACTTGTCAGCCGCCGACGCGTGTCCTTTTCTGTTCAACTTTGTCTTTGACTTCTGTTGAATAGTACAATTGATGTAGACCACTCAGTAAACCACTATGCTTGTAATGGAGCATAGCTGTCTTGTGTAGTAAGCTGCATTCCAGCTATGCTGGTTCTTCATTTCTGAGTCACTTGATATTCTTGAATTGCTGAGTACGCATCCTGTGCTATTGAAGAAAACTGACTACCTTGTGCTGGTAGACTAAGCAGCAAACTATACACTCGACATAGTAATATCTGCTGTCTATACATAAACAAACTTGTGCTGGCTGCACATAACATTTTAGTGCAAATAAATTACAGTTTTGTCATAATTAAATCCTTAATTATTTTGGAGACTCAACAATATATCTCACTTACGGGTTGAGCAAAAAACAAGGTGAAAAATCAGATTATCTTATACAATTTTCACCGAACTTTTATCATTTACATCAGCAATTCAGCATCAACCCATTTTCATTGAATAAATTCATCTTTAAATGGACTAAATTATTCAAAAACATTACATTAATAATTTAAATACAATATGTTTTTTTGTTTGAAATTTTAAACGATAAAGGTTAGATTATTCTAAAAATAAATAAATAAAAGGCAAGGCCCGTCCATACCACCAACCTAATGCCAACCATTTGTCGATTTGCGTTTGGTGCAGACGCTAACGACTTCGTGCCTATCCTCGTTACATGTGTGGCATGCGTCGAAACTCATTTTTGTTTGAGATAGGGAGCCGTTTTAGTAGTTGGAAGTTGTGATGTGATCCAGCGGTTAGTAGCATGTCTCCTTTAGGGGATGTCAGGAGTTCGACCCCTTTGGCTACATATTAACCCACGATTTCATCTCTGCTATGAAGTTCCACACATGACACTTTTCTACATCGCGTTTGGTGGGGTGGGGGGGGGGGGGGTATTAAAGGGAAGGAGGCACATATAACTGTGCGAGATGAACGCGTTGGTGGTTAAGTCTCATCAGATGATTCATAAAGTGTTGTCCGAAAAATTTATATACATAGTTGGTTATTTATACCGAGTTAAAGTTAAAGTTATAGGATCGTGATCTTTAAGATGATCTTTTAAAAGAAAGTGTTGCACAATATTTAAGTGTAGCTCTATTTCATTCACTTTTCTTCATGGTTAAGAAAAGGAAATTGTAGACTATATTATATGAATGATGATGATTATATATTTATCATCATAAATACATAACTCTGTATTGTAGATTGTATTATTTGTACCGTACAAATACATAATACGTGATGAATCTATACATTCTGATAGTAAAATATCAATCATCAATCAAAATATTTATAACATAATGATAATGATTGGTAAATCTTTACAAAAATAAATTTGATTTCATGCATAAATGATGATCTTTGAAACTTTGAAACTTGTAAGGGGTCTAAATGAAATTATAGCAAGAGCTTATACTCCGTAAGTGCCTAAAACGCGTAATTAAGAACACTTTAAAAAAGTAAAACTTTATCCAATATTATCCTTCCATGAATCAACCCAAGACGTCGTTTGATTGCCCAACGATTCAACCTTTCAATGGCATATCTGTAATAACCAACATTTTCCAAGGCCACCCCACCCTTGAAACATGCTTTAACCGGGGGTATAAATCTCATACCACCTTCTTGGCCATTTATCTCAGGAAAAAAATTATGTGGAGGTATGAAGAACAAAATTTGTGGAGTAATAATGAAGTGAAATCGGTTAAACATTATAATTCTGAAAATGAAATATTATTGGTAGGAGAAGGAGATTTCTCATTTAGTCTTTGTTTAGCTAATGCTTTTGGTTCTGCTTCTAATATTGTTGCTACTTCACTTGATTCTTATGGTAACTTAATCATTAATTCCCTTTGTTCTTGTTTTATTTAATTTGTACTTTATAAGAATGTGTGACACTTGTTGATGTAGGAATTTACATTTCACTTTTTTTACTGATCATCATTTAGGGTTTCAATACATATTGTTTCGTATTGTGCATTATAAGTTTTGATGTTAAAAATCATATGTTTATGGGAATGTTTAACCTAAAATACAAACCAAATTTTAGTTGTAATTATTTATTATTGTGATTTGCTTTACCTTAAAAAGAAATTAGGAACCCAATTTTTTTGCCTCCTAAAAAAACCCAAATAAAACTGAGTTGTCGATCATATAATTTGGGTGATTAATTTGTACTATATACGTTTTGAATGACAAATTTGACTTTTTTTATTTGATTAAAGGGAAAATAAGGGTCTGTAAAATTGCCGTTTCCATATTATGAGTGGCAAATTTATACTGTACGTGCTAATGTTTTTATGTTAAATTGTGATGAATTCGATCATTCCAAAATTCACTTAACTGGTTGTTTTTTATCAAATACAAGCAATTAGGTTCATGTTCGTGTTTCAATCTTAAAATTCTAGTTTTACCTGCATGCTGAACGAAAATTTCTTCAATATTTATTTATGTAATGGTTATGATTACTTTACTAGATGATGTGATCAAGAAATACAATGGAGCAGCAACAAATTTGTTACGCTTGCGTAGTTATGGAGCTCAACTGTTACATAGAGTCGATGCAACCAAAATGCAGTTTCATCCATATCTTCGAAACAGAAAGTTTGACCGGATTATATACAACTTTCCACATGCCGGTTTTATTGGGCTTGAAAACGATCCACAAGTCATAGAGTAATCTCTTTTACGTGACTATAAGCTTATATAAAGCTGCACATATATAAGTTATATGCAACAAACTCAAAACAATTTTCCAAAATCCCTTGGTCAACGTCGGTTAATGGATAAAAATTAGATTTGTTTTTTCAAAGTGAGTCCAATGTCAAAATTGGTGACATTTTATTACTCGTATGAGTTAATAATTAGAATTCTAGACTTTTTGAACAAATGAGTTATAATGTTTACTGTATGTCATGACAATTCATACTCATCCCGGTAGATTAATTTGGAAATTTATGTAGTCATATATGTCATATATAGGATTCATAGAAATCTCGTTCGAGGTTTCTTAAAGAATGCAAGTTGCATGTTACATTTAGACGGTGAGGTGAAACAATTTCAAGAATCTATTGATTCTTAGATCAAGAACACATGAATACAACCAGTATTCACACCAAATCAAATCAAAGAATAAACTGAACTCTTGAAAATTACTTCGTACAGTTTACAAATTATGATCACAGACCATAGATTCATCAACTAGATGAATTAACAATTACAAACCCTAACTAAGGATTTATTCAATAGAGAGAATATGCAGAATGAAGATTGAATCGTATGTGAACCTGGGAGAGGACCTTTGATTTTATACTGCCTGAATCAGATAACTAACACTTTTAATATTGGCAGAATTGGTCCTCTAAGTTCAAATAAACCAAAACCAACTATGTCCCATCTTTGTAAAAGTACTATTTAGTCCCCATACTAGGTATGTTAACCAAATAATATTTTACATGATTCACAAAGGTTTTGGCCCTTCTAGCTTCAACCTTCAGACCTTCAATCTTTTACAAATCAACTTCAACCTCTTCTCTCTTGATGAATTACAGCTAACTGCACAATAAACATTTCAAGTTATGACCAAACAAAGACAAGTCAAGATTGGTCAACTTTAATACCTTTCAATACTCCCCCACAATCTTGGCTTGTAAACACATTAACCATTTGAAGTTTTTCACACAACATATTATGCTGACTTGTGATTAATCCTTTTGTAAACAAATCTGCTACATTTGAATTTGAGTCAATTTTCAAAATTTTTAGCATTCCACTATTGGCTTTTTCCCTAACAACATGCCAATCTATGTCAAAATGCTTTGTCCTTTCATGATGTACAGGGTTTGCTGCAATCTGAATTGCAGGTGTGTTATCACAAAACAAACTAACAGGAATTAAGTTGTTTAACTTCAAATCATTTAGAACCTTTAAAATCCAAATTAATTCACAAGTCACAGCAGCCAAAGCTCTATATTCTGCTTCTGCAGAAGATCTAGAAACTGTTGGCTGTTTTTTACTTTTCCAAGACACAAAAACCAGTTATAGACTTTCTTTCAAGCAGATTCTTAGCCCAGTCTGAATCAGAATAAGCAGTAAGATGAAGAGACATACCTTTTACAATATGAATACCCTTACCTGGGCTGCCTTTGAGATATCTAAGCACTCTGAATGCTAACCTCAAATGATTATTAGTTGGAGCATGCATAAATTGGCTAAGCACATGTACAGAAAAGCTTATATCTGGTCTAGTGACAGTGATGTAAATCAATTTTCCAACTAATTTCTGATAAACTGTGATATTGGATAATACTTTATCTTTCTCATTTGCACTATATGATGATACATTAACTTCAATAGGAGTATTAAAAGGTTTACTGCCTAGTAAACCAAATTCATTTAGTAATTCTAAGCAATACTTCCTTTGGCATAACCCTAAACCATGTTCAGTTTCAATTACTTCAATACCCAAAAAATATTTTAGCTTTCCTAAATCCTTTATCATGAACATGTTACTCAAGAACTGCTTAACATTGTCAATTTCATCCACATTGTTACCAGTTATCACAATATCATCTACATACACAAGTAAAACAATAAATATATTATCTTTTGTTTTTGTATATAGAGAATAATCATTTTTACTTTGTGTGAAACCATGACTGATTAAGCAATTAGAAAGCTTTTCATTCCATTTTCTTGGTGCTTGTTTTAGACCATATAAAGACTTGGTTAATTTACACACTTTTGTTTCATGTTTATTAAAAAAACCTAGGGGTAAAGACATGTAAACCTCTTCATCTAATTCACCATACAAGAAGGCATTATTTATGTCTAACTGACACAATGACCAACCATAATGAACAGCTAATGAAAGAACACATCTAACAGTGACCATTTTTACAACAGGTGAGAAAGTCTCATCATAGTCAACCCCCTCTGTTTGACTATAACCCTTTGCAACCAATCTAGCCTTAAACCTCTCTATTTCTCCTGTTGACTTACACTTCACTTTGTACACCCACTTACATCCAATTGGTTTCCTATTAGGGGGTAAATCTGTAAGAACCCATGTATTATTCCTGTGTAATGCTTCCATCTCTTTAACCATAGCTTCAACCCATCTAGGGTCTTTAGAAGCTTCAAAATAATTCTTTGGTTCAACAGTTTTGTTTAATAATGTAACAAAGCAAAGATTTTCCATGGAAAGTGTTCAGTAGTTTACAACTTTATCAATTCCATATTTTACTTTAGTATTTATAACAAAATCTTCAAACTTTTTTGGAATTTTGACTTCCCTATTTGACCTTCTTAAAGAAGAAGCAGGTTCATCCTGACTTCCCTCAGAATTTGTTGTCAGATCAACATGTGTTGCATTAGTACCATCTGAATTGGTAGAAGTATGACCATGGACATTTCCAGTATTTACACCTCTTAATACAGAATCATCATTTATGCCCCTAGCATTTGACCTATTATTACCATTAAGATCATGTTCTGTGTTAGAAGATGACTTACTGGTTGACTCATGACTACTACTTCCAAATTCAGACACCCTATTGCCATCACTATGATCTGTATTATTATTTTTATCATCATTGGGGTCATTAGGGTTATCATAAAGCAACTTGTTGTCAAAGAAATTCAAATGATCAATACCTGGAAAAACATCAACACTTAGTTTAGAAGACATTTTAAATGGAAACACTTGTTCATAAAACTTGACATCCCTAGAAAAGATCATTAGCTTTGAGTCCAGATTATAAAGTTTATAGCCTTTTTGTACATTTGAATATCTTAAGAACACACACTTATCAGCTCTTGATGCAAATTTGCCATTGTTATTTAACTTTGTAGCAAAACAAAGACAACCAAAAACTCTTAAGTGATTAAGAGATGGTTCCCTTCCATATATTACTTCATAGGGAGACTTTCCCTTTAACACAGATGAAGGAGTTCTATTGATTAAATATGTTGCAGTTAACACACACTCACTCCAAAACTGTAATGGTACCCCCCCTTGAAACAAAAGTGATCACTCCAAAAGTGATCTAGCCACATTTAAAAGATGCATGTGCTTCCTTTCCACAACACCATTCTGTTGTGGAGTGTATGCACATGAAGTTTGATGAAGTATACCCTTTTGTTTAAAAAACAGAGATAAGGTTGTATTCAAAAATTCTGTACCATTGTCACTTCTAACAATTTTAATTTTCTTATTAAACTGATTCAAAAACATTTCTGTGAAATCTATAATGTTTTGTGAAGCATCACTTTTGTGTTTTAATAAAAAAACCCAAACTGCTCTTGAGTGATCATCAACAATGGTCAAGAAAAATCTATACCCATCTCTACTAGTGACCTTATATGGACCCCATAAATCTAAATGAATAAGTTCACCAATATCCTTAGTTTTGTGTTCACTTAAAGGAAATGGGTCCCTTGTCTGTTTAGCCTTATGGCATACTTCACATGGCATTAATTTCTCATTTCCAAGTGCAATTTATGTTTTAAAGCATGAAGAACAGGTTCTGCAGGATGACCTAACCTATTATGCCAAGTATACTTAGATAACAAACAAACATTTGAACTAATAGCAGGTGTATCAGCATTATGCTCACCATTTAAACCATCAAAGAAATAAAGACCACCCTGGACACTACCAGTCCCCAGTGTCTTGCACATCACTCTTCCTTGGGGCAAGTCCTGTATATAGCACATATTTTCATCAAAACCAACAAATCTTTTACTATCTCTAGCTAACTTGCTAACAGACAACAAGCTTACAACATACTCAGGAACAACTAAAACATCAAACAATGTAACATTTGATGTTAGCCTGCAATCACCAATTTTAGTTATTTTGGCCATAGAACTATTAGGATGACCAACAACTAGACCTAGGTCAGACACATCAACCAAATTATATAGATGGTTTTGAGTGTTCACATAATGTTGATTAGCTCCAGAATCTATAATCCACCCAGGTTGACTTAAACTAAAGCAACTTGTGGCCATAGAAGAGAAGAAATGACTTTTTGCCATATTTGAATGAAAATAATTACCTGCCATATTAGCTTTTGGTTCTTCATTTACATTATTGCTCAACAAGGATAGTAACTTGGTTATTTGATCTTTAGAAAGACTTAACTGTGTAGTCTTATCTGTAACACAATTGTTGCTTGCAAAAGATTTAGTAGCAGAGTTACAGTTGTTATTATTGTTATTGTTCCAAGAACTAGAGACTCTACTACTGTTTGAGTTACTGTTGTTGATGTAATTAGGATTATTTTTTCCTTTAAACCAAGGTGGATATCCAACCACCTCAAAACATTTGTCAATTGTATGACCAGTCTTATTACATTTGGAGCATTTGAGATTAGGGTTAGGCCCTTTACCAACTTTAAAACCAGAATTGTTAAAGTTGTTAACAGCATTAGATGAATTTAGATGTACTTTAGACAAAAAAGCAGAGGACTGCATCTTTCCATTAGTTGAAATAGAGGAATCTCTATGAGATTCTTCTCTTGACAGAATAGCATATGCACCCTTTATAGAGGGTAAAGGATCACTAGTCAAAAGATTACTTCTTATATGTGAATATTTGTCATCAAGACCCATTAAGAACTGCATTAATTTTAACAATTGATTGTGTTCTTTAAGTTTCTTTTCAGCTTTACAAGTACAATCAGGTAACTGAACCATAGAATCAAATTGTTTCCATAATGCATTTAGTTTATGATAATAGTCAGACAAACTAGAACCATTTTGAGTATGAGAAGTAATCCTATGATGTAAATTGAAAATAACAGATCCATCCACCTTGTCATAAGTTTCTTTAAGTTCTTTCCAAACATCAGATGCAATTTTAGAAAAAACTTGACCTAGATACAACTCTTCTGATATGGACCCTAAAATCCATGACAGAACAACAGAGTTGCATCTATCCCACTGTTTTGCTAAAACTTCATCATCTTCTGATTTTATTATAGTTTCATCAATAAAACCATATTTGTTTTTAGTTTCAAGTGCTAAAGTCATAGCACATGCCCAAACCCTATAATTCTCAGTACCAACCAGTTTTATATTAACCAAAGGTGTACTACTTATATCAGAAGGATGAAGATACAATGGATCACCAAAATCAAGTTTGCTGATCATTGTATCACTAGTACTATCACCCATGTTTACAACAAACAAAAGAAGACAACAAGTCAAATAAGATCAAGAAAGCAACTAGACAGTCAAGATCCAACCTATAGGCCAATCTCCTTAGCACAACAGCTATTATGTGCTAAGGCAAATTGCTACAGAGAAGGTGAGTAAAGAAGACTTACAGTGACTTTCTCTGCGAAGAACACACCTCGATGAACAAGATTCAATTACATAGCGAAAGATGATAAAAACAATCTTTAAATCACCAGATGTGTCTACACAACGAAGAAAGACACAAATCTTCAATTGATATCCCAAGAACTAGCCTGATAATCTTCAATCGAAGGATTTTAGAGAAAATCCCCAAAAATCACTAAGAACCCTAAAAAACTTCGAACAACGAATGGAGCCCTAATTTTCCAGAAATTAACCCGTAATCACTTCGAATACACCAGATATCAGAACAATTGCTCTGATACCATGAAAACAATTTCAAGAATCTATTGATTCTTAGATCAAGAACACATGAATACAACCAGTATTCACACCAAATCAAATCAAAGAATAAACCGAACTCTTGAAAATTACTTCGTACAGTTTACAAATTATGATCACAGACCATAGATTCATCAACTAGATGAATCAACAATTACAAACCCTAACTAAGGATTTATTCAATAGAGAGAATATGCAGAATGAAGATTGAATCGTATGTGAACTTGGGAGAGGACCTTTGATTTTATACTGCCTGAATCAGATAACTAACACTTTTAATATTGGCAGAATTGGTCCTCTAAGTTCAAATAAACCAAAACCAACTATGTCCCATCTTTGTAAAAGTACTATTTAGTCCCCATACTAGGTATGTTAACCAAATAATATTTTACATGATTCACAAAGGTTTTGGCCCTTCTAGCTTCAACCTTCAGACCTTCAATCTTTTACAAATCAACTTCAACCTCTTCTCTCTTGATCAATTACAGCTAACTGCACAATAAACATTTCAAGTTATGACCAAACAAAGACAAGTCAAGATTGGTCAACTTTAATACCTTTCAATATGAGGTTCATGTAACACATAAGGATACAAACCCGTTCAACACTTGGAATATTGAAGAACTTGGTACTCAAAGTTCGTTACAGCTGCTTGAATGTGTCAAGTTCAACATTCATGATTATCCTGGTTACAATAATAAACGAGGAGACGGTAAAAGATCTGACGAGCCTTTTCCTTTAGGAAAATGCAAGACTTTTAAATTTACATCAGCATCAGCATCATCATCATCATCATCATCATCATCATCATCATCCTCACATCACAAAAATCCTCTGCAATATCAAGAAATTTCATCACAAAGAACAAATGTGTGTCCGGTTATGAATCTTGTTTTCCAGATTTTCATGATCTTTTTTTTTATTTGGACATATATACACTTATTCAATCTGTGGCCCAATAGCAATTGAATGCACCGATATATCAATACTACCAAAGTCTTGCTTTACTAATTCAGCAACTTCCTGGATACAGGGTTTGAAGAGATCTGACTTATATTATCTTAATTTATACATTAGAGTAGATGTGACACTTTCGACCCAATTACCTACAAATAGTAACAACCAACAAGTTTAAAGGATACAATTTTAGATATCTAAAAGGAACCGCTCCAATTGGGTTGAAGGTCACCCAACGTGTACTTATGATGCATTGAACCACCTCCTATGTTACTTAAAAAATAAATTACTTTTCAAAAATATATAATTTAGATTTATGTTTGACAGCCTAATTAAAATGGTACCTATGAAAGTGAAATGTCCCGTTCTTATTGATTAAAAACGTTCCATATTAATTGATTTCGTTGCGAGGTTTTGACCTCTATATGAGACGTTTTTCAAAGACTGCATTCATTTTTAAACAAACCATAACCTTTATTTCATCAATAAAGGTTTAAAAAGCTTTACGTAGATTATCAAATAATGATAATCTAAAATATCCTGTTTACACACGACCATTACATAATGGTTTACAATACAAATATGTTACAACAAAATAAGTTTCTTGAATGCAGTTTTTACACAATATCATACAAGCATGGACTCCAAATCTTGTCCTTATTTAAGTATGCGACAGCGGAAGCTCTTAATAATCACCTGAGAATAAACATGCTTAAAACGTCAACAAAAATGTTGGTGAGTTATAGGTTTAACCTATATATATCAAATCGTAACAATAGACCACAAGATTTCATATTTCAATACACATCCCATACATAGAGATAAAAATCATTCATATGGTGAACACCTGGTAACCGACAATAACAAGATGCATATATAAGAATATCCCCATCATTCCGGGACACCCTTCGGATATGATATAAATTTCGAAGTACTAAAGCATCCGGTACTTTGGATGGGGTTTGTTAGGCCCAATAGATCTATCTTTAGGATTCGCGTCAATTAGGGTGTCTGTTCCCTAATTCTTAGATTACCAGACTTAATAAAAAGGGGCATATTCGATTTCGATAATTCAACCATAGAATGTAGTTTCACGTACTTGTGTCTATTTTGTAAATCATTTATAAAACCTGCATGTATTCTCATCCCAAAAATATTAGATTTTAAAAGTGGGACTATAACTCACTTTCACAGATTTTTACTTCGTCGGGAAGTAAGACTTGGCCACTGGTTGATTCACGAACCTATAACAATATATACATATATATCAAAGTATGTTCAAAATATATTTACAACACTTTTAATATATTTTGATGTTTTAAGTTTATTAAGTCAGCTGTCCTCGTTAGTAACCTACAACTAGTTGTCCACAGTTAGATGTATAGAAATAAATCGATAAATATTATCTTGAATCAATCCACGACCCAGTGTATACGTATCTCAGTATTGATCACAACTCAAACTATATATATTTTGGAATCAACCTCAACCCTGTATAGCTAACTCCAACATTCACATATAGAGTGTCTATGGTTGTTCCGAAATATATATAGATGTGTCGACATGATAGGTCGAAACATTGTATACGTGTCTATGGTATCTCAAGATTACATAATATACAATACAAGTTGATTAAGTTATGGTTGGAATAGATTTGTTACCAATTTTCACGTAGCTAAAATGAGAAAAATTATCCAATCTTGTTTTACCCATAACTTCTTCATTTTAAATCCGTTTTGAGTGAATCAAATTGCTATGGTTTCATATTGAACTCTATTTTATGAATCTAAACAAAAAAAGTATAGGTTTCTAGTCGGAAAAATAAGTTACAAGTCGTTTTTGTAAAGGTAGTCATTTCAGTCGAAAGAACGACGTCTAGATGACCATTTTAGAAAACATACTTCCACATTGAGTTTAACCATAATTTTTGGATATAGTTTCATGTTAATAATAAAAATCATTTTCTCAGAATAACAACTTTTAAATCAAAGTTTATCATAGTTTTTAATTAACTAACCCAAAACAGCCCGCGGTGTTACTACGACGGCGTAAATCCGGTTTTACGATGTTTTTCGTGTTTCCAGGTTTTAAATCATTAAGTTAGCATATCATATAGATATAGAACATGTGTTTAGTTGATTTTAAAAGTCAAGTTAGAAGGATTAACTTTTGTTTGCGAACAAGTTTAGAATTTACTAAACTATGTTCTAGTGATTACAAGTTTAAACCTTCGAATAAGATAGCTTTATATGTATGAATCGAATGATGTTATGAACATCATTACTACCTTAAGTTCCTTGGATAAACCTACTAGAAAAGAGAAAAGTGGATCTAGCTTCAATGGATCCTTGGATGGCTCGAAGTTCTTGAAGCAGAATCATGACACGAAAACAAGTTCAAGTAAGATCATCACTTGAAATAAGATTGTTATAGTTATAGAAATTGAACCAAAGTTTGAATATGATTATTACCTTGTATGAGAATGATAACCTACTGTAAGAAAAAAAGATTTCTTGAGGTTGGATGATCACCTTACAAGATTGGAAGTGAGCTAGCAAACTTGAAAGTATTCTTGATTTTATGTAACTAGAACTTGTAGAATTTATGAAGAACACTTAGAACTTGAAGATAGAACTTGAGAGAGATCAATTAGATGAAGAAAATTGAAGAATGAAAGTGTTTGTAGGTGTTTTTGGTCGTTGGTGTATGGATTAGATATAAAGGATATGTTATTTTGTTTTCATGTAAATAAGTCATGAATGATTACTCATATTTTTGTAATTTTATGAGATATTTCATGCTAGTTGCCAAATGATGGTTCCCACATGTGTTAGGTGACTCACATGGGCTGCTAAGAGCTGATCATTGGAGTGTATATACCAATAGTACATACATCTAAAAGCTGTGTATTGTACGAGTACGAATACGGGTGTATACGAGTAGAATTGTTGACGAAACTGAACGAGGATGTAATTGTAAGAATTTTTGTTAAGTAGAAGTATTTTGATAAGTGTCTTGAAGTCTTTCAAAAGTGTATGAATACATATTAAAACACTACATGTATATACATTTTAACTGAGTCGTTAAGTCATCGTTAGTCGTTACATGTAAATGTTGTTTTGAAACCTTTAGGTTAACGATCTTGTTGAATGTTGTTAATCCATTGTTTATTATAACAAATGAGATGTTAAATTGTTATATTATCATGATATTATGATATATAATATATCTTAGTATGATGTATATACAGTTAAATGTCGTTACAACGATAATCGTTACATATATGTCTCGTTTCGAAATCATTAAGTTAGTAGTCTTATTTTTACATATGTATTTCATTGTTAATACACTTAATAATATATTTACTTATCATTTAACATAATTAACCAAGTGTATCAATATCTTAATATGATTCATATGTACCTAGTAAGACGTTGTTATAACGATAATCGTTATATATATCGTTTTCGAGTTTCTTAAATTAATAGTCTCATTTTAATGTATATAACTCATTGTTAAAATACCTAATGAGATACATACTTATAATAAAAACATGTTAACTATATATATAACCATATATATGTCATCGTATAGTTTTTACAAGTTTTACGTTCGTGAATCACCGGTCAACTTGGGTGGTCAATTGTCTATATGAAACATATTTCAATTAATCAAGTCTTAACAAGTTTGATTGCTTAACATGTTGGAAACATTTAATCATGTAAATATCAATCTCAATTAATATATATAAACATGGAAAAGTTCGGGTCACTACAGTACCTACCCGTTAAATAAATTTCGTCCCGAAATTTTAAGCTGTTGAAGGTGTTGACGAATCTTCTGGAAATAGATGCGGGTATTTCTTCTTCATCTGATCTTCACGCTCCCAGGTGAACTCGGGTCCTCTACGAGCATTCCATCGAACCTTAACAATTGGTATCTTGTTTTGCTTAAGTCTTTTAACCTCACGATCCATTATTTCGACGGGTTCTTCGATGAATTGAAGTTTTTCGTTGATTTGGATTTCATCTAACGGAATAGTGAGATCTTCTTTAGCAAAACATTTCTTCAAATTCGAGACGTGGAAAGTGTTATGTACAGCCGCGAGTTGTTGAGGTAACTCAAGTCGGTAAGCTACTGGTCCGACACGATCAATAATTTTGAATGGTCCAATATACCTTGGATTTAATTTCCCTCGTTTACCAAATCGAACAACGCCTTTCCAAGGTGAAACTTTAAGCATGACCATCTCTCCAATTTCAAATTCTATATCTTTTCTTTTAATGTCAGCGTAGCTCTTTTGTCGACTTTGGGCGGTTTTCAACCGTTGTTGAATTTGGATGATCTTCTCGGTAGTTTCTTGTATAATCTCCGGACCCGTAATCTGTCTATCCCCCACTTCACTCCAACAAATCGGAGACCTGCACTTTCTACCATAAAGTGCTTCAAACGGCGCCATCTCAATGCTTGAATGGTAGCTGTTGTTGTAGGAAAATTCTGCTAATGGTAGATGTCGATCCCAACTGTTTCCGAAATTAATAACACATGCTCGTAGCATGTCTTCAAGCGTTTGTATCATCCTTTCGCTCTGCCCATCAGTTTGTGGATGATAGGCAGTACTCATGTCTAGACGAGTTCCTAATGCTTGCTGTAATGTCTGCCAGAATCTTGAAATAAATCTGCCATCCCTATCAGAGATAATAGAGATTGGTATTCCATGTCTGGAGATGACTTCCTTCAAATACAGTCGTGCTAACTTCTCCATCTTGTCATCTTCTCTTATTGGTAGGAAGTGTGCGGATTTGGTGAGACGATCAACTATTACCCAAATAGTATCAAAACCACTTGCAGTCCTTGGCAATTTAGTGATGAAATCCATGGTAATGTTTTCCCATTTCCATTCCGGGATTTCGGGTTGTTGAAGTAGACCTGATGGTTTCTGATGCTCAGCTTTGACCTTAGAACACGTCAAACATTCTCCTACGTATTTAGCAACATCGGCTTTCATACCCGGCCACCAAAAATGTTTCTTGAGATCCTTGTACATCTTCCCCGTTCCAGGATGTATTGAGTATCTGGTTTTATGAGCTTCTCTAAGTACCATTTCTCTCATATCTCCAAATTTTGGTACCCAAATCCTTTCAGCCCTATACCGGATTCTGTCTTCCCGAATATTAAGATGCTTCTCCGATCCTTTGGGTATTTCATCCTTTAAATTTCCCTCTTTTAAAACTCCTTGTTGCGTCTCCTTTATTTGAGTAGTAAGGTTATTATGAATCATTATATTCATAGATTTTACTCGAATGGGTTCTCTGTCCTTCCTGCTCAAGGCATCGGCTACCACATTTGCCTTCCCCGGGTGGTAACGAATCTCAAAGTCGTAATCATTCAATAATTCAATCCACCTACGCTGCCTCATATTCAGTTGTTTCTGATTAAATATGTGTTGAAGACTTTTGTGGTCGGTATATATAATACTTTTGACCCCATATAAGTAGTGCCTCCAAGTCTTTAATGCAAAAACAACCGCGCCTAATTCCAAATCATGCGTCGTATAATTTTGTTCGTGAATCTTCAATTATCTAGACGCATAAGCAATCACCTTCGTTCGTTGCATTAATACACAACCGAGACCTTGCTTTGATGCATCACAATAAATCACAAAATCATCATTCCCTTCAGGCAATGACAATATAGGTGCCGTAGTTAGCTTTTTCTTCAATAACTGAAACGCTTTCTCTTGTTCATCATTCCATTCAAATTTCTTCCCTTTATGCGTTAATGCAGTCAAGGGTTTTGCTATTCTGGAAAAGTCTTGGATGAACCTTCTGTAGTAACCAGCTAGTCCTAAAAACTGGCGTATGTGTTTCGGAGTTTTCGGGGTTTCCCACTTTTCAACAGTTTCTATCTTTGCCGGATCCACCTTAATACCTTCTTTGTTCACTATGTGACCGAGGATTTGAACTTCTTCCAACCAAAATGCACACTTTGAAAACTTAGCGTACAATTCTTCCTTCCTCAATACTTCTAACACCTTTCTCAAATGTTCACCGTGTTCTTGGTCATTCTTTGAGTAAATAAGTATGTCATCAATGAAAACAATGACAAACTTGTCAAGGTATGGTCCACACACTCGGTTCATAAGGTCCATGAACACAGCTGGTGCATTAGTTAAACCAAACGGCATGACCATAAACTCGTAATGACCGTAACGTGTTCTGAAAGCAGTCTTTGGAATATCATCTTCTTTCACCCGCATTTGATGATACCCGGAACGTAAGTCAATCTTTGAATAAACAGACGAGCCTTGTAGTTGATCAAATAAGTCGTCGATTCTCGGTAGTGGGTAGCGGTTCTTGATGGTAAGTTTGTTCAACTCTCGGTAGTCGATACACAACCTGAATGTACCATCTTTCTTCTTGACAAACAAAACAGGAGCTCCCCACGGTGATGTGCTTGGTCGAATGAAACCACGCTCTAAAAGTTCTTGTAATTGGCTTTGCAGTTCTTTCATCTCGCTGGGTGCGAGTCTGTAAGGAGCACGAGCTATTGGTGCAGCTCCTGGTACAAGATCTATTTGAAATTCAACGGATCGATGTGGGGGTAATCCCGGTAATTCTTTCGGAAATACATCGGGAAATTCTTTTGCAATGGGAACATCATTGATGCTCTTTTCTTCAGTTTGTACTTTCTCGACGTGTGCTAGAACAGCATAGCAACCTTTTCTTATTAGTTTTTGTGCCTTCAAATTACTAATAAGATGTAGCTTCGTGTTGCCCTTTTCTCCGTACACCATTAAGGGTTTTCCTTTTTCTCGTATAATGCGAATTGCATTTTTGTAACAGACGATCTCTGCTTTCACTTCTTTCAACCAGTCCATACCGATTATCACATCAAAACTCCCTAACTCTACTGGTATCAAATCAATCTTAGATGTTTCGCTAACCAGTTTAATTTCTCGATTCCGACATATATTATCTGCTGAAATTAATTTACCATTTGCTAATTCGAGTAAAAATTTACTATCCAAAGGCGTCAATGGACAACTTAATTTAGCACAAAAATCTCTACTCATATAGCTTCTATCCGCACCCGAATCAAATAAAACGTAAGCAGATTTATTGTCAATAAGAAACGTACCCGTAACAAGCTCCGGGTCTTCCTGTGCCTCTGCCGCATTAATATTGAAAACTCTTCCGCGGCCTTGTCCATTCGTGTTCTCCTGGTTCGGGCAATTTCTAATAATGTGGCCCGGTTTTCCACATTTATAACAAACTACATTGGCATAGCTTTCTCCGACACTACTTGCTCCGCCATTACTCGTTCCGACACCATTTGTTCCTTTCGTTCTATTAACCCCTGGTCCATAGACCTCACACTTCACCGCGCTATGACCATTTCTTTTACACTTGTTGCAAAATTTGGTGCAGAACCCCGAGTGATACTTTTCACACCTTTGGCATAGCTGATTCTGATTGTTGTTGTTGTTGTTGCGGTTATTATTGTTGTTGGGATGATTGTTGTAGTTGCTGTTGTTGTTGTTGTTGTTGTTGTTGTTGTTGTTGTTGGGCCGTTTGTTGTAGTTGCGATTGATGTTGCGATTGTTGGGATAATTGTTGCGATTGCTGTTGTTGTTGTATTGGTGATTCTTATCACCGTTTTCCTCCCACTTTCTTTTGACTTGCTTCACATTGGCCTCTTCAGCAGTCTGTTCTTTAATTCTTTCTTCAATCTGGTTCACTAGTTTGTGAGCCATTCTACATGCCTGTTGTATGGAGGCGGGCTCGTGTGAACTTATATCTTCTTGGATTCTTTCCGGTAATCCTTTCACAAACGCGTCGATCTTCTCTTCCTCATCTTCGAATGCTCCCGGACACAATAGGCACAATTCTGTGAATCGTCTTTCGTACGTGGTAATATCAAATCCTTGGGTTCGTAACCCTCTAAGTTCTGTCTTGAGCTTATTGACCTCGGTTCTGGGACGGTACTTCTCGTTCATCAAGTGCTTGAATGCTGACCACGGTAGTGCGTACGCATCATCTTGTCCCACTTGCTCTAGATAGGTATTCCACCATGTTAACGCAGAACCTGTGAAGGTATGCGTAGCGTACTTCACTTTGTCCTCTTCAGTACACTTACTTATGGCAAACACCGATTCGACCTTCTCGGTCCACCGTTTCAATCCGATCGGTCCTTCGGTTCCATCAAATTCCAAAGGTTTGCAGGCAGTGAATTCTTTGTAGGTGCATCCTACACGATTTCCTGTACTGCTAGATCCAAGGTTATTGTTGGTATGTAGCGCAGCCTGTACTGCGGCTATGTTTGAAGCTAGAAAAGTACGGAATTCCTCTTCATTCATATTCACGGTGTGTCGAGTAGTCGGTGCCATTTCCTTCAAAATTGTCAAATGGAACAAGTTAATCATACAGAATATTAAGAGTAGTTAATAGTATTTCGTAGCATAATATGAACTCATTTATAAAAGCTTTTTCTTCATATTAGCGTTTTATAAGTTTAAATTCGGGTAGTACCTACCCGTTAAGTTCATACTTAGTAGCTAATATACAATTCAACTACTACAATTCTATATGAAAAACTGATTATAATAATATTTCGCGTTCAAACTTTTATACAATATTTTACAAACTTACAATACCGCTTATTTTACATAAAGCATGAAATATAGCACACAATAACTTTGATACAAGATAGTTGTGAAGATAATTCTAGCTAGTACACAAGTCGTTCAGCAAAGACAATAAAGACACGTAATTCATACGTCCAGAAACAAGTCATGCATTCTGGTTTTACTAGGATTACTTCCCATCCTTGGTCTTGTGCAACATAACCGTTATGGCCGTTGATAAGACAGCGTGTTGTAACGTCATCAAAGGGACGAGGGTTACGTAATGTCCAACAGTCCCGTAATAATCTAAAAACCTCATTTCTTACCCCAATTACCGACTCCGTCACTTGTGGAAACGTTTTGTTTAATAGTTGTAGCCCGATGTTCTTGTTCTCACTTTGGTGAGAAGCGAACATTACTAATCCGTAAGCATAACATGCTTCTTTATGTTGCATGTTAGCCGCTTTTTCTAAATCACGAAGTCCAATATTCGAATATATTGAGTCAAAATAATTTCTTAACCCATTGCGTAAAATAGCATTTGGGTTCCCCGCAATATATGCGTCAAAGTAAACACATCGTAACTTATTGGTTTCCCAATGTGATATCCCCCATCTTTCAAACGAAAGTCTCTTATAAACCAAGACATTCTTGGAACGTTCTTCGAATGTCTTACAAACTGATCTCGCCTTAAATAGTTGTGCCGAAGAATTCTGACCGACTCTAGACAAGATTTCATCAATCATGTCTCCGGGTAGGTCTCCTAAAATATTGGGTTGTCTATCCATTTTGTGTTTTTATACTGTAAAATAGACAAGAGTTAGATTCATAAAAAAAATACTTATTAATACAAGCAATTTTTACATATATCATAAAGCATAAGCACACTATATTACACATATTACACCACACGAATACAACTATCTTATTCCGACTCGCTCGTTTCTTCTTCTTCGGTTTTGGTTCGTTTTGCCAAGCTTCTAGGGATATATGATGTTCCCCTAATACGAGCCGTCGTGATCCACATTGGTTTAGAAAAACCTGGTGGTTTAGAGGTTCCCGGGTCATTGTTACAACTTAAGGACTTCGGGGGTTGACGATACATATAAATTTCATCGGGGTTGGAATTAGATTTCTCTATTTTTATGCCCTTTCCCTTATTATTTTCTTTTGCCTTTTTAAATTCAGTTGGGGTAATTTCTATAACAACATCGGAATTCTCGTCGGAATCCGATTCATCGGAGAATTGGTAATCCTCCCAATATTTTGCTTCCTTGGCGGAAACACCATTGACCATAATTAACCTTGGTCGGTTGGTTGAGGATTCTCTTTTACTTAACCGTTTTATTATTTCCCCCACCGGTTCCGATTCTTCTTCCGGTTCCGATTCTTCTTCCGGTTCCGACTCTTCTTCCGGTTCCGACTCTTCTTCCGGTTCCTCTTCGGGAACTTGTGAATCAGTCCACGAATCATTCCAATTTACATTTGACTCTTCATTATTATTAGGTGAGTCAATGGGACTTGTTCTAGAGGTAGACATCTATCACATAATATCAAACACGTTATAAGATTAATATATCACATAATATTCATATGTTAAAAATATATAGTTTCCAACAAAAATGTTAAGCAATCATTTTTAAAGAAAACACGGTCGAAGTCCAGAATCACTAATGCATCCTAACAAACTCGATAAGACACACTAATGCAAATTTTCTGGTTCTCTAAGACCAACGCTCGGATACCAACTGAAATGTCCCGTTCTTATTGATTAAAAACGTTCCATATTAATTGATTTCGTTGCGAGGTTTTGACCTCTATATGAGACGTTTTTCAAAGACTGCATTCATTTTTAAACAAACCATAACCTTTATTTCATCAATAAAGGTTTAAAAAGCTTTACGTAGATTATCAAATAATGATAATCTAAAATATCCTGTTTACACACGACCATTACATAATGGTTTACAATACAAATATGTTACAACAAAATAAGTTTCTTGAATGCAGTTTTTACACAATATCATACAAGCATGGACTCCAAATCTTGTCCTTATTTAAGTATGCGACAGCGGAAGCTCTTAATAATCACTTGAGAATAAACATGCTTAAAACGTCAACAAAAATGTTGGTGAGTTATAGGTTTAACCTATATATATCAAATCGTAACAATAGACCACAAGATTTCATATTTCAATACACATCCCATACATAGAGATAAAAATCATTCATATGGTGAACACCTGGTAACCGACAATAACAAGATGCATATATAAGAATATCCCCATCATTCCGGGACACCCTTCGGATATGATATAAATTTCGAAGTACTAAAGCATCCGGTACTTTGGATGGGGTTTGTTAGGCCCAATAGATCTATCTTTAGGATTCGCGTCAATTAGGGTGTCTGTTCCCTAATTCTTAGATTACCAGACTTAATAAAAAGGGGCATATTCGATTTCGATAATTCAACCATAGAATGTAGTTTCACGTACTTGTGTCTATTTTGTAAATCATTTATAAAACCTGCATGTATTCTCATCCCAAAAATATTAGATTTTAAAAGTGGGACTATAACTCACTTTCACAGATTTTTACTTCGTCGGGAAGTAAGACTTGGCCACTGGTTGATTCACGAACCTATAACAATATATACATATATATCAAAGTATGTTCAAAATATATTTACAACACTTTTAATATATTTTGATGTTTTAAGTTTATTAAGTCAGCTGTCCTCGTTAGTAACCTACAACTAGTTGTCCACAGTTAGATGTATAGAAATAAATCGATAAATATTATCTTGAATCAATCCACGACCCAGTGTATACGTATCTCAGTATTGATCACAACTCAAACTATATATATTTTGGAATCAACCTCAACCCTGTATAGCTAACTCCAACATTCACATATAGAGTGTCTATGGTTGTTCCGAAATATATATAGATGTGTCGACATGATAGGTCGAAACATTGTATACGTGTCTATGGTATCTCAAGATTACATAATATACAATACAAGTTGATTAAGTTATGGTTGGAATAGATTTGTTACCAATTTTCACGTAGCTAAAATGAGAAAAATTATCCAATCTTGTTTTACCCATAACTTCTTCATTTTAAATCCGTTTTGAGTGAATCAAATTGCTATGGTTTCATATTGAACTCTATTTTATGAATCTAAACAAAAAAAGTATAGGTTTCTAGTCGGAAAAATAAGTTACAAGTCGTTTTTGTAAAGGTAGTCATTTCAGTCGAAAGAACGACGTCTAGATGACCATTTTAGAAAACATACTTCCACATTGAGTTTAACCATAATTTTTGGATATAGTTTCATGTTCATAATAAAAATCATTTTCTCAGAATAACAACTTTTAAATCAAAGTTTATCATAGTTTTTAATTAACTAACCCAAAACAGCCCGCGGTGTTACTACGACGGCGTAAATCCGGTTTTACGATGTTTTTCGTGTTTCCAGGTTTTAAATCATTAAGTTAGCATATCATATAGATATAGAACATGTGTTTAGTTGATTTTAAAAGTCAAGTTAGAAGGATTAACTTTTGTTTGCGAACAAGTTTAGAATTTACTAAACTATGTTCTAGTGATTACAAGTTTAAACCTTCGAATAAGATAGCTTTATATGTATGAATCGAATGATGTTATGAACATCATTACTACCTTAAGTTCCTTGGATAAACCTACTAGAAAAGAGAAAAGTGGATCTAGCTTCAATGGATCCTTGGATGGCTCGAAGTTCTTGAAGCAGAATCATGACACGAAAACAAGTTCAAGTAAGATCATCACTTGAAATAAGATTGTTATAGTTATAGAAATTGAACCAAAGTTTGAATATGATTATTACCTTGTATGAGAATGATAACCTACTGTAAGAAAAAAAGATTTCTTGAGGTTGGATGATCACCTTACAAGATTGGAAGTGAGCTAGCAAACTTGAAAGTATTCTTGATTTTATGTAACTAGAACTTGTAGAATTTATGAAGAACACTTAGAACTTGAAGATAGAACTTGAGAGAGATCAATTAGATGAAGAAAATTGAAGAATGAAAGTGTTTGTAGGTGTTTTTGGTCGTTGGTGTATGGATTAGATATAAAGGATATGTTATTTTGTTTTCATGTAAATAAGTCATGAATGATTACTCATATTTTTGTAATTTTATGAGATATTTCATGCTAGTTGCCAAATGATGGTTCCCACATGTGTTAGGTGACTCACATGGGCTGCTAAGAGCTGATCATTGGAGTGTATATACCAATAGTACATACATCTAAAAGCTGTGTATTGTACGAGTACGAATACGGGTGTATACGAGTAGAATTGTTGACGAAACTGAACGAGGATGTAATTGTAAGAATTTTTGTTAAGTAGAAGTATTTTGATAAGTGTCTTGAAGTCTTTCAAAAGTGTATGAATACATATTAAAACACTACATGTATATACATTTTAACTGAGTCGTTAAGTCATCGTTAGTCGTTACATGTAAATGTTGTTTTGAAACCTTTAGGTTAACGATCTTGTTGAATGTTGTTAATCCATTGTTTATTATAACAAATGAGATGTTAAATTGTTATATTATCATGATATTATGATATATAATATATCTTAGTATGATGTATATACAGTTAAATGTCGTTACAACGATAATCGTTACATATATGTCTCGTTTCGAAATCATTAAGTTAGTAGTCTTATTTTTACATATGTATTTCATTGTTAATACACTTAATAATATATTTACTTATCATTTAACATAATTAACCAAGTGTATCAATATCTTAATATGATTCATATGTACCTAGTAAGACGTTGTTATAACGATAATCGTTATATATATCGTTTTCGAGTTTCTTAAATTAATAGTCTCATTTTAATGTATATAACTCATTGTTAAAATACCTAATGAGATACATACTTATAATAAAAACATGTTAACTATATATATAACCATATATATGTCATCGTATAGTTTTTACAAGTTTTACGTTCGTGAATCACCGGTCAACTTGGGTGGTCAATTGTCTATATGAAACATATTTCAATTAATCAAGTCTTAACAAGTTTGATTGCTTAACATGTTGGAAACATTTAATCATGTAAATATCAATCTCAATTAATATATATAAACATGGAAAAGTTCGGGTCACTACAGAAAGTTACTAGTTTCGACCGGCACCACCACCTTTTTTACAACATCCACCATAAATTATGTATTAACATGTTATACCATACAACTTGTTAATGAACAATTATTATACAACTTGTTAATGAACAATTATTGTGCATGTAGTAAAAACTATGATGCATAAATCAATGTCCATTAATTATAGTGTTATCTGTAATTAATAAATTGTCTCATGTGTGTATGATATATAGGGGTGTTTATCGGTTTGATTTTCGTTTTGGTTTTTAAACTTTAAAAATCAAAACCGAAAACCAATCTAAAACAGAATTCAAATATCTAAACCGAAACCAAACTGAAAACCGAAAATATATTCGGTTGGGTTTCGGTTGAAACCGAATTCAACTTTTAGATTGATTTTCTACTTTTTTCTCACGAGAAAAACAAATATTATGATATTAGCTTTGTAAAGTATCATACTAAACTAATATGTATAATCGAATTTATATATATATAAACTTACAAAATATAATAAGCTTATAGATAAAGATATAGAATATTATAATACAATAATTATTATATCAAGAAAACAAACAAAATCAATAATCAATAGAATAAAGGAATTGAGGTTATACATAAATTTTATTGATTAAATATAAATACACATATATTGATTTAAACAGAAAGTGGACTTGAAATTGTTACGATTTAAAATGTGGAATGAAAACAATTAGGAAAAATAAAAAATTAAATATTCAAATATGATTTTAAATCCGAGTAAACATAATTTGACTTGAAAAGTTAATATATCTATTTAAATCATATCTTGTACATTATATAGAATATAAAATAATATTAATATTAATAAGTTAATATAACATAGTTTATTTATTTAATCTATAGTTTCTATTAAAATTCTACAATGATGATGTCATTATTAGGCTAATTCTTTTGTTAAAAAAAATTAAAAAGAAAAAGAAAAAAATCTAAGCCCTTAAGGTGTTGTTATTAATCTAATTAATTATTAATTAAATTAATTCTACTTATTTATTTATTTCATGTTTTTTTTGGAAAAAATTTACTCTCATTAATATTAATTATCATTATATTATTATTCAAATTCAAATATGGGTTCTCTTTGCGTGATTAATTACGTTATATATGTATACGAAATACACGTCTCAATAAAATGTTATAATGTAGACTTTTATAACAAAGAAAATAGTAATTGTGATGAAAATTGGAAGATGATAGTGAGAGAATAAATGTAGTTCATTTATTCCGATCAAGTTAAGTACATCAATGTGTTTGTAAAAATAACGAGAAGTTTCTTAGTCAGAATCTGTTGGGTCATTAAACTAAATGACTTTAGCGTTTAAATTCACTTAGTACCTAAAATATACCATTAAACTGTTTCGTTTTAACAAACCCGTGGTTCCACGGTGTAACATCCCGCCTTTTTCCGTTTACTTTTCCGTTTAATTATTTAAAGTCCGTTATCCCGTTAATATGCGTTTTAAATTATCTCTTTAGGTAATTCACGCACCCGAATGGAACTAGAGGGACCAAACTTGCCCAAGTGCCAAACATTTGACTAGGTCAAATGGTCAACACTCCATCTCCTCCACCCATTATTTTCCATTTTCATTTTCACTTTTCATTTAATACTTTCAACTTTTCTCTCAATCTTCATCTTCAAGAATCATCATCTAAATTCGTTCAAACAAGCTTCAATCAAAACAAATTACATATTTGGAATCCTTGCAACTTCCTCTTCGATTCCATACCGAATTCATTGCATTTGGGTAACTTTCTAAAATCACTAGATTTTGTGTTCTTGATGTTTTTAAGTTATAAAGTTGTTAATTAGTGTCTATGGCTCAAGTCTAACATGAATATATGATTTATATGTTCGATTTTGTTATTTGAAGTAACTAGCATGAACATAAACTTTGGTGTGTTTGATTTGGTGATTTGGTTGTGTGGATGATGTTAAATGTTATAAATGCATGTATTAAATGGGTTCCTAACATCACTAGCTTCAATTTGATGTGTAGGTTGTTTTAGAAAACTTCATAAACATGATTAGTGATTTTGATGTTGTTGGTTAGGGTTTGATAGAATTGAATGTGAACATTTAATGTATTGAATGCCATGAATTGTGGTTGGTAAGTGGTTAGTTAGAGTGTATGCTTGATTACCTACGAAACGGCGTGTCATATGTGTAAAGACCCCGACCTAATCCATCCGGACGAAGTCTTCAACATTTGGTCCCATTGCGATGATCGACTCCAAATAATGTTCTTAAAATGAGCAAATGCACAGCGGAAGACTTAATTCGTACCTGAGAATAATCATGCTTAAAAGTGTCAACCAAAAGGTTGGTGAGTTCATAGGTTTATCATAACAATCATTTCAATATTTTAATAGACCACAAGATTTCATAATCATAAACATAATACACTCGCAAGTGTATGTAAAGCATTCTAAGTGGTTGAGCACTTGGTAACCATACTTAACATTTAATCAACGTCGCATATTCCCTTTATTATAAAATCTCCCTACACTGTACCAAGTGTAGTAACGAAACGAAGTACTGTGCAACCGTTGAATACTGGTCGTCCAGTCCGGTTGGGGTTGTCAGGCCCGATAGATCTATCAACATGATTTGCGTTTACAATACCCATGTAAATAGCAGTTACCAAGCTACAGGGAAGTATGCCAGTGGTACAACTCAACGTAGAATATATTTTTAAGTACTTGTGTCTATTTTGTAAACATTTATAAAACAGCGCATGTATTTTCAGCCCAAAAATATATATAAAAAGGGAGCAAATGAAACTCACCATACTGTATTTTGTAGTAAAAATACATATGACATCATTTAACAAGTGTAGGGTTGGCCTCGGGTTCACGAACCTATATTCAATCATGTATATTAATACATGTAATGGTAATCGAACAATTATATATATTATTAGTGATTTTATTTGTTATTTTATATTATGTTTTATTAATAACTAAATTAGATATATTTATCTTCTTATAGATAATTAACATTTATTACAAAAGTTTTAATATGTCTAGGTTTTATGTCATAAATATATTTTTATATAAAAAAAATCTTCATTTGATATATTAGTAATACTAATAGTAATAATGAGTTAACATAATATTAATTATGATAATAACTATGATAATTCTATTAATAATAATATTAATGAAAATTTTAATATTAATGATAAAGATAGTACTAATAATAATAATGTTTGTAATGATAATATTAGTAATATTTAATTATAATACTAATAATTATAATATAAATTTTAGTAATAATAAGTAATAATAATAATAATAATAATAATAATAATAATAATAATAATAATAATAATAATAATAATAATAATAATAATAATAATAATAATAATAATAATAATAATAATAAGTGATAAGTAAACTACCTCAAAGGAGTAACCCTAAAAAAATGCCCAAGTTCAGGTTTGAACTCGCGACCTCTTGCTCAATGAACATTCACCCAAAACATTGATCTCTCAGTTACTTATTGTAATAACTCGCATCTTTTTGTTATCTAATCCGTACGAAACGGTTATCATTTAGATCATAATTCCATCATCCTCATACTTATCTATTATTTCATGTATCATTTTTCACTATCATATATCATCTTTATTATGATCATCATCTATTAAACATGATCAATCATTGAAATCTTATTATAACATCATCATCAAATATCATCTCATCTCATCATCATATCATTTCCATTAGTTTCATATGAGGTTTAAGATGAAATCAAGTGGCAAACTTGAAGAATTGTTTAGTTTCATATGTTACAATCAATATTTTAATTTATTTTAATTGTCCAAAGTTAGCAGTCCAATAGTTCAATTGTCCAATAGTCCAATATATTCATATATAATTTAATATATAATATTCGAATTAATTAATACGTATCGTGACCCGTGTACCGGTCTCAGTATTGATCACAACTCAAACTATATATATATATATATATATATATATATATATATATATATATATATATATATATTTTGGAATCAACCTCAACCCTGTATAGCTAACTCCGTCATTTACATATAGAGTGTCTATGGTTGTTCCGAAATATATATATATAGATGGGTCGATATGATATGTCGAAACCTTGTATACGTGTCCCGTTATTTAAAGTGCGTAAAATAAATAACAGAAATTAAATGACGATAAATAAAATTGCGAGAATATAAATTGCGATAATTAAATTGCGATAAATAAAATGTAACCAGTTAGCTAGGAACAGTTAGCGTGGATACTTATCAATATTTCAATTAGTTAATTCGTTTGTTTCTAGCAAATTTTATTTGTCCAATGTTTTCTTCATTATGCCACTTGTTGGATTCTGATAAGTCAAAATCCAAATATGAAATTGAATTTGAATGGAAATAGTTGTTCTTTGGTGAACGGATACGTATATGTATGAATTTGAGCAGTATTTGTTAATGACCGCTAAATAAGAACTGAAGAGTGTACCGTGTAACTCATTAATGTGAATTCTAAATATTCCTCGGGTATTACCTACCCGTTAAAATATTTTCATCATTAACAGTTGGTACAAAAGAATTTTTAATTACAATCTTTATGAAAATATACATACATATATATTTTCTTCAGATGTAATCATGGATTTAATGAGTCAATAAGATAGTAAACTCATTTGATTTACCGTTAGAATAAGAATATATAATCTCTAAAACTTTAGAGATTACATAATCATCATGTAGAACAAAGGTAATTGATATAGGACGATATGTAGAACAAAGATAGTCGGTGTAGAACGATACGTAGAACGAAAATTATGCTCGAGGTACAGAATGAGATGTTGAAGCGTGTGATGTTGAAACTTGGGTTGTTGGTGGTACTGGTGTTGATGTTGATAGTATTGTTGGTGCTGGTGATGTTGCTGGAGCTGTTAAGTTTTGCACCATATTCTCCAAAGCCACTACTCTAGCACGAAGCTCGTTGACTTCTTCTATTACTCCGGGATGATTGTCGGTCGGAACGAGCGAATGAATTAGATTTAGAATTTTAGACAGAATATACTCGTGGCGAGATATTCAGGAAAGGAGGGTGAAAATGGTGTTTCGAACAAGTTCGTCGGTGAATGCTTCAGGTTCTTCGTCAAGAGGTGAATTCGGTTGACGGAAAGGATCGCCTTCTTCGCGTTTCCATTGATTAAGTCGACTTCGAACCCATCATATGAATTAGGGATGGCTGATTGATTGATTCATTCTGGTGACGCTGCTTTCGGAGCTGGAGTGGGACCTCATCTCGGAATCCGACGGACTTGAACTAGTTGTGGGTTCCATTTCGTATGATTGAATAAAGGATTTTTCGATATGAAATGATTTTCGGATATCGGATAATATTCTAATTACACAGAATACCTATATTTAGTATAGAAGATCCCGTAGATTACGGAGGGAATTAAGGAAACGTGTCAGATAAAGTCTACAGTAACAGATACGCTAAGATATGAATTTATCTGTACACTATCTATCAAATAAGTTTAGGAAGTCGTGTCTAGACTTAGGAATGATAAGCAGGTAACTTTCCACTAGGAATGACAAACAATACTTATAATATGCAGCTAAGGTCGAAGTCCAGACTCGCTAATGCATCCTAACAACTATCAGGTAGACACACTAATGCAAGACCTGGTTCGCTAGGACCAACGCTCTGATACCACCTGTAAAGACCCCGACCTAATCCATCTGGACGAAGTCTTCAACATTTGGTCCCATTGCGATGATCGACTCCAAATAATGTTCTTAAAATGAGCAAATGCACAGCGGAAGACTTAATTCGTACCTGAGAATAATCATGCTTAAAAGTGTCAACCAAAAGGTTGGTGAGTTCATAGGTTTATCATAACAATCATTTCAATATTTTAATAGACCACAAGATTTCATAATCATAAACATAATACACTCGCAAGTGTATGTAAAGCATTCTAAGTGGTTGAGCACTTGGTAACCATACTTAACATTTAATCAACGTCGCATATTCCCTTTATTATAAAATCTCCCTACACTGTACCAAGTGTAGTAACGAAACGAAGTACTGTGCAACCGTTGAATACTGGTCGTCCAGTCCGGTTGGGGTTGTCAGGCCCGATAGATCTATCAACAGGATTCGCGTTTACAATACCCATGTAAATAGCAGTTACCAAGCTACAGGGAAGTATGGCAGTGGTACAACTCAACGTAGAATATATTTTTAAGTACTTGTGTCTATTTTGTAAACATTTATAAAACAGCGCATGTATTTTCAGCCCAAAAATATATATAAAAAGGGAGCAAATGAAACTCACCATACTGTATTTTGTAGTAAAAATACATATGACATCATTTAACAAGTGTAGGGTTAGCCTCGGGTTCACGAACCTATATTCAATCATGTATATTAATACATGTAATGGTAATCGAACAATTATATATATTATTAGTGATTTTATTTGTTATTTTATATTATGTTTTATTAATAACTAAATTAGATATATTTATCTTCTTATAGATAATTAACATTTATTACAAAATTTTTAATATGTCTAGGTTTTATGTCATAAATATATTTTTATATAAAAAAAATCTTCATTTGATATATTAGTAATACTAATAGTAATAATGAGTTAACATAATATTAATTATGATAATAACTATGATAATTCTATTAATAATATTATTAATGAAAATTTTAATATTAATGATAAAGATAGTACTAATAATAATAATGTTTGTAATGATAATATTAGTAATATTTAATTATAATACTAATAATTATAATATAAATTTTAGTAATAATAAGTAATAATAATAATAATAATAATAATAATAATAATAATAATAATAATAATAATAATAATAATAATAATAATAAGTGATAAGTAACTACCTCAAAGGAGTAACCCTAAAAAAATGCCCAAGTTCAGGTTTGAACTCGCGACCTCTTGCTCAATGAACATTCACCCAAAACAGTGATCTCTCAGTTACTTATTGTAATAACTCGCATCTTTTTGTTATCTAATCCGTACGAAACGGTTATCATTTAGATCATAATTCCATCATCCTCATACTTATCTATTATTTCATGTATCATTTTTCACTATCATATATCATCTTTATTATGATCATCATCTATTAAACATGATCAATCATTGAAATCTTATTATAACATCATCATCAAATATCATCTCATCTCATCATCATATCATTTCCATGATTATCCCCGTCAACTCTCGGCCCAACAGGAACTAGGAGTTTGCTCACGGCCCAATTTCAATCCTAATTAGAATATAGGCCCAACACACAAAAATTTACGGATGGAAATAATAGAAAACATGACAGTTCCATGGTGAGCCTAAATAACCATTTAATCATATTCGGTTCCAAATCACTAGAATCTATTTCATGTCTTAAGTGGGAAACAATTGGTAGGGTTTGTCTGGGAATAAAAATACTAACGCATGCTCAGATTGTTCGCCACAAAGTTTACATTGCCCCACAAGCACTAACATTTGTTGAGGAGGTTGGTAATGCATTATATAACAATGTTCAATACTATCAAATGGCCAAGTCTTTATACTGTGATTTTCTGTCATTCACTTCGTTAATGCGAAACAGAATAAGGAATATATTTATCAGTAGGTACTGCAACTTATTCGAGGAAATGCATTCTCTTGCTCACCCTTTCAGTCAAATTTCTTCCCTTTATGCGTTAATATAGTCAAGGGTTTTGCCACTCTGGAAAAATCTTGGATGAATCTTCTGTAATAACCAAGTATGATTTCATAATAGCAATAAGGATATAGCAGTTCATAGTAGTGATGAAATGATATAAAAAAAATATAACATATATCGGTAGGGTGATGATTTAAGGTGGTGTTGGTGGTTATGGAGGTGATGGAACAAAAGCAATAGCAGCTGTTTGTGATAAAATGAAAACGAAAAGAAAGAAACGAAAGAGAAAAAAAATATAAAAGGGGTTGGCTGTTGGGTAATTCACGAGTGAAACAAGAACTTATTACGGATGGTTTCATCTTTGGTGGTCGTTGATTATAATCGAGTAACAAACAAAGAAAAAAAATAGTGACGGTTATCGAGAATAGAAGTAGGTTATAGGTATAGCGTTGTTAGTGGTGTTTGTATTTGTGGTGACGGTTTTGGTGACAGAAAGGACCGACAACAATTTGGGTTCCAAGGTGTTGGGGTGGCTGTGAGACAGGAATAACAGGAATAACAGTAACAACAGTAATTACTAGCGTTTTATGATGATGGTTCATGGTTGTTCAAGAGGGCTATGATTGATCATGGGTTATATATCTCTATCATATATATGTATGTATATATATATATATATATATATATATATATATATATATATATATATATATATATATATATATATATATATATATATAAGGAAAATAGTAAGAGAGGGAGAGAGATAATTGTGGTTGTTGAGTGGCGGCCGAGTGAAAGGATCCGAAACTAATCATCCGGACGTTGTCCATATTGATTACAAACGAATTACAATAGTTGATAACATTGCGAGGTACTTGCCCTCTATATGATACATCTTACAAACGTTGCATTTATTCTTAAAAGGCAATCTATAGTTACATCCATAATTGACATATTCGCCTGACATTTCATAATATTCAAATGACCTAAACCGCCATTTACTTAATAATAGTCTCTATGAACTTCAATGACTCGAATGCAACGCCTTATGATATAAGTCCTTAATGGCCTCAAGTAGTATCCTTAGTACGAGATAATGCACAGCGGAAGACTTAATTCATACCTGAGAATAACATGCTTTAAAATGTCAACATAAAGTTGGTGAGATATAGGTTTAATTTCGACAGCGATATAAATATAGACCACAAGATTTCATATATAAACATTTTAATAAAAATATTCTAAGTGGTTGAGCACTTGGTAACCATACTTAACAATTAATCACGTCGCATATTCCCTTTAATATGAAATCTTACTACACTGTACCAAGTGTAGTCACGAAACGAAGTACTGTGCAACCGTTGAATACTGGTCGTCCAGTCCGGTTGGGGTTGTCAGGCCCGATAGATCTATCAACAGGATTCGCGTTTACAATACCGCTGTAAATATTAGTTACCAAGCTACAGGGAAGTATGCCAGTGGTACAACTCAACGTAGAATATATTTTTCAGTTACTTGTGTCCATAACGTAAAACATAAAATACATGTATTCTCATCCCGAAATATTTAGAGTTTAAAAATGGGACTATATACTCACTTTCGTCTTGAAGATATATATAATTTGACTTGGTCTCCGGTTGATATCACGAACCTATCCATATATAATATATCAATACCTTTTCTTTTTAAACAAACGTCACATATATATACTTGTTATACTTTTAATACTTTGAATAATTCCTTAGTCCGTAGTTAGCAGCTCGTTGTTAGTAATTCAATTTTAATGGTTCATTTTTAGATGTTTAATATACCCGCAACGAAATAAATAAAACCCCCAACGAAATAAATAAAACCCCATCGTATATGTATTGGTCAAGATTAATCTTGACCCACGGTACCGGTGTTGTCAAATGACGTGTTGCGTACATAAAGTACCGGTGTTGTCAAATGACGTGTTGCGTACAAACATGGGATCTTATGATTAATCTTCTCGTGTTGTTTACGGGTGATCCTGAACCATATAAAATTGAATTATAAGTACATATATATAAAATATCATGTTATCTTAGAAATATGTGATTTATTTAATTTTTCCCAATTAATCCCGAAGTTAAACAAGTCTAGGATAACCAATTTTGTTTCGGTCATAGTTTCTTCGTTACAAATCCGTTTTCGTTGATTCAACTTGCCATCTCCTTGGATCGAGTCCCTCTTTAAGACTATGAACTGAAAATACCTTGGTTTGTATTCAAAATCACACGGCGTAGGTGAAACTTTAGTAAAACTTATGAAGTTAAACATTTTTGTTACAAAAAAATAACACTTAATGACCATTTTTCTAAAAATACTTATACTTTGAATTAAATCATGAAATTTTTATGTGTTAACATATTTATAGTAAAAATCATTTTTCCAGAACATAAACCTTCAATTCAAAGTTTAAGATAGTTTTTAATTATCCAACCCAAAACAGTCCCCGGTTACACTCCGACGTCGTAAAAACAGTTTTTAAGATATTCTTTGAAAAACCAAGTTATACCTTGTTAAGTTAGCATATATTTAAGTTATATTACAGGTCTTGAAGTATTTTAAAAGTTAAGTTAGAAGGATCTATTTAGTTTGCAAACAAGTTTGAAAACTTTCAAACTATGTTCTTGTTGTTAAAATTGTATATCACAAAATATGATAGCTATATATATATGAATCGAATAAGGTTATGAACATAGATACTACCTCAAGTTCTTTGGACAAGGTTGCTGTAAAAGAGGAGTAAAAAGCTAGAACCAAAAGGGTGATGGAATTGGATGAAAGATTGGAAGTAAGTTTGTGTTCTTGGAAGGATTTCTTGAAGTGTTTTTGTATGGTTTTCTTATGGTGTTTAAGTAAGGTTTTTGAAGCTAAATGATGGGGAAAATGCTTGGAGATGATCAAGTATGAAGTTAAGAGTATTTTGAGAGAGAAATGGAAGTGTAAGTATGAGAAAATGGGGTGAAGAAATGGTGTGCATGCATAAAAACGTTTTTAGGTTATAAAGGAAAAAAAAGATACCTAACTTTGTTTTCTTGCTAAATAATTCATGCTACTTGACAAATGGTTGGTTCCACATGTTTCTTAATCATTTAAGGCTGCTAAGGAGCAGATTTTTATTGGTATATACCAATAGTAAATACATCTAGAAGCTGCGTATGATACGGGTACATATACCCTAGGTATACGTATAGAAATCTTTGAGAAAACGGAACGAGGATTCAAATATAGCTATCTTTTGTAAATATACTTATATTTTTTTATGTATTTAAGTCTTTAAAAGTGATTAAATACATTACTTATACGATATATGTATAAACATTATAGGTCATAAGTATTTAAGTCAAATAACGTTACGTATGGTTATCGTTTTGAAAACTTAAGTTAGTAGTTTCAAAATATACTTATAACTTATTGTTATTAATACAAAATGAGATATTAAAACATTCTTAGATCATGTTAAATATGTATATATACATATATATACACAAACGTATAATTATCATATATTGTATAGTTCGTGATATCATCGGTCAAACTAGACGGTCAAACGTTGTGTAAAACTCTTTTCGAAAACATAAGTCTCAACAATTTGGATTGCTTATCATGTTGGTAAGGTTTAATTTATGTAAATATTAATCTTATAAGTATAGAACGATCGAAAAAGTGCGGGTCAACTTTAGGGTTTTTGCTTATCGTGTCGGAACCATATAGAGATTAGAGTTTAAATTTGGTCGGAAATTTCCGGGTCGTTACAGTACCCACCCGTTAAAGAAATTTCGTCCTCGAAATTTGGTAGAGGTTGTCATAAATAACAATAGGAATGTTTTCATGACGAATATGAGGTAATAATGAAATTTTATCATTATTGAAAGATTTAGATAAAACGATTCGGTTATGTGAGACGCACGAGCGAAGCTATCACAAAAGAGTGAAATGAGTAAATATAGAATTGTTGTAACCGATGACGTGATTATGATCGATTTCCGGGATTTAAGGGTTTTAAAGAAAATCTTATGTAATAAGATTTAGTTTTGCGGCGATCAGGATCTTCTTTGATTTAACGCGGCAATCTGTTTTGATTTCTTTGTCGAATATTTCACTATAAATTTACCTCCTTCCCTTTCTTTCTTCCCACATCTTCTATTCTTTCTCTTTAGTTCCTACTTTAAGACATTCGCTAATATGCTCCATCCCATTCTAATCCTTGTTATATTTCTAACTTTCATATCTTTCATTCTTCTTTTTCATCTATCACCAGAAGAATATATTCTCTTTTATCCTTTCCTTGGAATTATAATGTTTTTAATTCTCCTGTGCCTTTACGTTGCAATACGTATTGATATGCACGGTTTGTAGTTTCGGGGTTGTTGTTAGGTTTTATACCTTCCCTTATATTTCGATGTTCCTACTCCCGTCCCTTAAAATCATTGTCATCCACAGTTAATGCTCTCTCTTATTTGCTGTGGTTTATGTTCCTATTTCTATTCTGAGGTTTTGTCCCTTCGTTTCTTCTTCCCGTCCTCGAGCCAAGCGAACAATGGTCCGAAATTCGTAGGTAGGAAATTTGGAATGAACCTAGCTATTGGTTTTAGAATGAAATTGTAATGGCACGATCTTGATTCGTTAAATTACTCGAATATTCCGGAAAAATAGAACTATCAAGGTGATACGTTCTAATATGTTTGGAGACTTGATAGAATGTAGGAGCCGTGTAACATGGCACATGATGACGGTACTGTGAATCATCACATTCCATTAGAAACTTAACATGACTTACTGTAATATAATGAAGTTGATCAAGTTTCATTATATTATACTAATTCATGCATCAGTTCCCAACACTACTTCAAATCATTTATATTTTAATCTCGGAGGTTTCAGAATTTAGAAATTAACACAGTTTCTTTTATATTGTAACGCAGATGTTACGGAGAGATAAATGATCGCAGATAGGAATAGTTGTAAAAATATCTCCAGAAATATGAAAAATATGTATAACGAATGATATGAAGATATCTTATAATATCTAAGATAAGATGATGATGAAAAATATCATCCGGGCAAGGTTTTGAATAAAGAGTAGGGTTCTTACTGACGGTTTCAGCAGGTACGGAATCGTTTGTATTCTTTGAGAGCAGGTTCAGTCCCTGTGATTTATCCACAGCCTCTTTCATACTTTGCTTCATCCGTTTTCTAGTTCCAAACTTTTTTTTTTTTTTTTTTTCAGCTTTACCACCTTACTATTCTTTGTCATCAAACTTTTGACCGTTAAAGTCGTTTACAGTTTTTGCTGCTTCGTTAGCATTTCAAGAACTATTTCATAGTCCCGGGTGTTTTTCAGAAACTTCACGTTCAGATTATGAAATTCTTAGGGATAGACATTATAGATATGATGGAAGAAGTTCCGCGAGATTTTCAAAATACTGATTGTTGATTTCGCCAAAAGGATAACGATCTGCTGGTGCACCTGTTGATGTTGTCGAGGGATATAAAAGGTGTTCCGGTAATGACGGCGAAAGGACAAGGTATAAATATCATGATTATAATAGAAATAATCTCACTGAAAAGTCGAAGTGGAGCTGTGACAAAATTAGCTTCTTGAAAAGGAATTGTAGGGTTATTCTTGCTAATAAATGGCAAAGGATTCAATACGTTATGTGTTAAATTATGAATTTGGGTTCGAGAGTTCTTCAGGTGTATAACTGTATGTATAAATCTTCATTCCGTAGGCGAGGTGCGGCGGGTTCAACTTCTCGGTCGAGGTGTTTTCAGGAATCATGAAAGGATTTGAATGCGAATTGTAATCGTCAAGTTACGAATGTGGTTTAAGATAAAATCAAGTGGCAAGCTTGAAGAATTGTTTAGCTTCTTATGTTACAATCAACATTTTAATTCATTTTAATTGTCCAGAGTTAGCCGGAACAGTTAGCGTGGAATCCTTAATAGATTTTTAATTAGTTAAATCGTGTGTTTATAACAATTTTTTATTTTATTTTGTCCAATGTTTTCTTCTTTATGCCACTTGTTGGATTCTGGTAGGTCAAAATCCGAATATGAAATTTGATTGAAAATGGTTATTCTGGGGTGAGCGGATACGAATATCGGTGGTTGTAAGTAAGATAATAGATAAACGTTGAATCAGATTCAAGAATGTACAATATAACTTATTAATGTGAATTCTAAATATTCCTCGGGTACTACCCACCCGTTAAAATATTTTCATCATTAATAGTTTGTACGAAGGAATTTTTAATTACTATCTTTATGAAAATATACTTGCATATATATTTTCTTCAGAGATAATCATAGATTTAATGAGTCAATATGATATTAAACTCATTTGATTTATCGTTAATTCTAGATTACATAATCTCTAAGACTTTAGAAATTACATAATCGTCATACGATACGTAAAGCGAAGATAATCGATGTAGAACGATATATAGAACGAAGATCATACTCGAAGTACAGATATTGAGTCGTGTGATGTTGATATTCGAGATACAGATTGTGATGTTGAGATTTAAGGCGCGGTTGTGATTGGGGTGATAAAGGTACTGTCGGCGTTGACGATGGTAGTACGGATTATGCTGCTGGTGCTGCTGTTGGTGTTTGTAACCTTCGCACCATATTCTCCAAAACCACTACCCGAGCACGGAGTTCGTTGACTTCTTCTATTATACCGGGATGATTGACGGTTGGAACGAGCGAATGAACAAGATTTGAAATATGGGATAGTATGTAATCATGATGAGATACTCTAGAAATGAGCGAGAAAATGGTGTTTCGAATAGGTTCGCCGGTAAGTGCTTCAGGTTCATCGTTAAGAGGACAATTTGGTGGATGGAATGGATCACCTTCTTCTTGCCTCCAGAAATTTAGTATATTACGAACCCATCCCCAATTCATCCAGAATAGATGATGGGAAATTGGTTGATCCATTCCGGTAACGCTGTTCTCGGAGCTCGAATGGAAATCCATATCGGCGAAGCTATCGAAGTCGGAGGAATTTGAGCTGGATGAAGAATCCATCTTGTATGGTCGGAGAAATGAATTTTTGGTTTGGAATAGATTATAGGAGTTGGGTTTGGTACTCTTCAATACATAATTTACATATGTATATATAATATCAAAATCCCATGAATTACGGAGAATCTTTGAAATACGTCAGGCAATGTCTATCGTAACAGATACGCTAGGATATGAATTTTGTCTATACACTATCGATGCACTAAATGCAGTAAGACGTGTCTAGACTTAAGAATGATAAGCAGGCAGTTCCCTAAGAATGATAAGCAGATGATTTCCGACTAGGATTGATAAGCAAAACTTTTGACAGGCAGACACGGTCAAAGTCCAGACTCACTTAATGTATCCTAACAACTACTAGTTAGACACACTAATGCAAGGCCTGGTTCGCTAAGACCAACACTCTGATACCAACTGAAAGGATCCGAAACTAATCATCCGGACGTTGTCCATATTGATTACAAACGAATTACAATAGTTGATAACATTGCGAGGTACTTGCCCTCTATATGATACATCTTACAAACGTTGCATTTATTCTTAAAAGGCAATCTATAGTTACATCCATAATTGACATATTCGCCTGACATTTCATAATATTCAAATGACCTAAACCGCCATTTACTTAATAATAGTCTCTATGAACTTCAATGACTCGAATGCAACGCCTTATGATATAAGTCCTTAATGGCCTCAAGTAGTATCCTTAGTACGAGATAATGCACAGCGGAAGACTTAATTCATACCTGAGAATAACATGCTTTAAAATGTCAACATAAAGTTGGTGAGATATAGGTTTAATGTCGACAGCGATATAAATATAGACCACAAGATTTCATATATAAACATTTTAATAAAAATATTCTAAGTGGTTGAGCACTTGGTAACCATACTTAACAATTAATCACGTCGCATATTCCCTTTAATATGAAATCTTACTACACTGTACCAAGTGTAGTCACGAAACGAAGTACTGTGCAACCGTTGAATACTGGTCGTCCAGTCCGGTTGGGGTTGTCAGGCCCGATAGATCTATCAACAGGATTCGCGTTTACAATACCGCTGTAAATATTAGTTACCAAGCTACAGGGAAGTATGCCAGTGGTACAACTCAACGTAGAATATATTTTTCAGTTACTTGTGTCCATAACGTAAAACATAAAATACATGTATTCTCATCCCGAAATATTTAGAGTTTAAAAATGGGACTATATACTCACTTTCGTCTTGAAGATATATATAATTTGACTTGGTCTCCGGTTGATATCACGAACCTATCCATATATAATATATCAATACCTTTTCTTTTTAAACAAACGTCACATATATATACTTGTTATACTTTTAATACTTTGAATAATTCCTTAGTCCGTAGTTAGCAGCTCGTTGTTAGTAATTCAATTTTAATGGTTCATTTTTAGATGTTTAATATACCCGCAATGAAATAAATAAAACCCCCAACGAAATAAATAAAACCCCATCGTATATGTATTGGTCAAGATTAATCTTGACCCACGGTACCGGTGTTGTCAAATGACGTGTTGCGTACATAAAGTACCGGTGTTGTCAAATGACGTGTTGCGTACAAACATGGGATCTTATGATTAATCTTCTCGTGTTGTTTACGGGTGATCCTGAACCATATAAAATTGAATTATAAGTACATATATATAAAATATCATGTTATCTTAGAAATATGTGATTTATTTAATTTTTCCCAATTAATCCCGAAGTTAAACAAGTCTAGGATAACCAATTTTGTTTCGGTCATAGTTTCTTCGTTACAAATCCGTTTTCGTTGATTCAACTTGCCATCTCCTTGGATCGAGTCCCTCTTTAATACTATGAACTGAAAATACCTTGGTTTGTATTCAAAATCACACGGCATAGGTGAAACTTTAGTAAAACTTATGAAGTTAAACATTTTTGTTACAAAAAAATAACACTTAATGACCATTTTTCTAAAAATACTTATACTTTGAATTAAATAATGAAATTTTTATGTGTTAACATATTTATAGTAAAAATCATTTTTCCAGAACATAAACCTCCAATTCAAAGTTTAAGATAGTTTTTAATTATCCAACCCAAAACAGTCCCCGGTTACACTCCGACGTCGTAAAAACAGTTTTTAAGATATTCTTTGAAAAACCAAGTTATACCTTGTTAAGTTAGCATATATTTAAGTTATATTACAGGTCTTGAAGTATTTTAAAAGTTAAGTTAGAAGGATCTATTTAGTTTGCAAACAAGTTTGAAAACTTTCAAACTATGTTCTTGTTGTTAAAATTGTATATCACAAAATATGATAGCTATATATATATGAATCGAATAAGGTTATGAACATAGATACTACCTCAAGTTCCTTGGACAAGGTTGCTGTAAAAGAGGAGTAAAAAGCTAGAACCAAAAGGGTGATGGAATTGGATGAAAGATTGGAAGTAAGTTTGTGTTCTTGGAAGGATTTCTTGAAGTGTTTTTGTATGGTTTTCTTATGGTGTTTAAGTAAGGTTTTTGAAGCTAAATGATGGGGAAAATGCTTGGAGATGATCAAGTATGAAGTTAAGAGTATTTTGAGAGAGAAATGGAAGTGTAAGTATGAGAAAATGGGGTGAAGAAATGGTGTGCATGCATAAAAACGTTTTTAGGTTATAAAGGAAAAAAAAGATACCTAACTTTGTTTTCTTGCTAAATAATTCATGCTACTTGACAAATGGTTGGTTCCACATGTTTCTTAATCATTTAAGGCTGCTAAGGAGCAGATTTTTATTGGTATATACCAATAGTAAATACATCTAGAAGCTGCGTATGATACGGGTACATATACCCTAGGTATACGTATAGAAATCTTTGAGAAAACGGAACGAGGATTCAAATATAGCTATCTTTTGTAAATATACTTATATTTTTTTATGTATTTAAGTCTTTAAAAGTGATTAAATACATTACTTATACGATATATGTATAAACATTATAGGTCATAAGTATTTAAGTCAAATAACGTTACGTATGGTTATCGTTTTGAAAACTTAAGTTAGTAGTTTCAAAATATACTTATAACTTATTGTTATTAATACAAAATGAGATATTAAAACATTCTTAGATCATGTTAAATATGTATATATACATATATATACACAAACGTATAATTATCATATATTGTATAGTTCGTGATATCATCGGTCAAACTAGACGGTCAAACGTTGTGTAAAACTCTTTTCGAAAACATAAGTCTCAACAATTTGGATTGCTTATCATGTTGGTAAGGTTTAATTTATGTAAATATTAATCTTATAAGTATAGAACGATCGAAAAAGTGCGGGTCAACTTTAGGGTTTTTGCTTATCGTGTCGGAACCATATAGAGATTAGAGTTTAAATTTGGTCGGAAATTTCCGGGTCGTTACACCGAGGGTGGTTGCCGGTGGTATTCAAGTGAATTGATGCTACGGTGTTCGATCAAGAATAGAAGGAAGAAGGTGTTAGTGATCAAATATGTGTATTTGTATGTATAGATATAGATTCTTGTGAAGAAACCAAAAGTAAAAACATACACAGTGATCTATCAATAATCCAAATTATGTTCACGGATGAATGTAATGAAAAGTATTTTATTGTTGCATTATTGTACCGGAAGATTGAAATTAAACACAGTAACTTCTACTTTAATTACTAATCAATCAATTATTATAACAACTTGTGATAAAGGAATATTTAGTAGTCATCCACTGTCGACATACAGATTCAAATATTATGCTCCGTTATTAATCAGTGGCGGATTAAAAGTCTTCAGATAAATTTCAAATTTTTTTATGTTAAATATATTTATTCTTTTTAGTCATTATGATGTAGAATTTGGTCATTAATTATTAAATAAAAATTACATTAATTATTCACTCCCAACCCCAAGTAAAATATAAAAAGTTTTAAGATTCAACAAATAGTTCCTAAATACATTTTTAATAAGCCTATAATTTGTAAAACTCATTTTCGGATCACCGTTATTTTAAATCTCATAAGTTCGAATTAAACTTCTCTAAATAATAATCAAAACGTCCAACGAGTATTACAATCATTTAATATTTATTATTATTATTATTTTTTATACTTTATTTATATATAGTTATGTTTTAGATAATAATTATTATAATATCGCATTTTATTTTATTTTACATAGTAAATTCTAATAATTGAATCATATAACATTTCAAATTAGTATATATTAAATATGTACATATCTATTTACAAATAATTGTTCGTGAATCTTCGTGAACGGTCAATGGTCAATTGAACAGTTCAAAATTTTTGAGACTCAACTTTACAGACTTTACTTATCGTGTCAAAATCATATAAGAATAAAGTTTAAATTTGGTCGGAAATTCCCGGGTCATCACAATATGTATGCATTTAATTCCCGAATCCTATTTTGTGCATTTATGAACTTGTGTATTAATTGAGCATTAAATGTTGGAAAGTCGGTTATTACAAATGATGTTTTTGGTTGATGAAATGTGTTTAGTTGTGTTCTTTGTCAAATTAGCTTTCCAACGATATAAAATGCATGTCATAAGTGTTTACGGTTTGTGATTTGTGTTTGATCGAAGTTCGGAAAAAGACTTGAACAATTGAAACTAACTAGGCACCAGCACACGTTATATGCCGCGGCGCGGCTAGCCTATGTCGCGGCGCGACATAAGGCGTGGCCAAGTTCTGACCTCCTTGGTCAAGATACGAAAAATGTTTGGCACGCTATGGACCTCCGATTCACATGAGACTTGTTCTAACATGCTTATATATGAATAAAAACCTCAGAAAAATAGTTCGGGACCCGACCCGAACGTGTTGACTTTTTCGTTGACTTTGACCAACTAAAGTTTGACTTTTTGTCAAACTTAACCAAACGATTATGCAACTTTCCTAACTTGTTTTCTATACTTGTATCTTGCATGAAACTTGACAATTTGATTCACATGCTACATAATCGAGTCTTAACGAGCCATAGAACTAATTGAACTTCTTTGATCAAACATGATTATCAATATTGATACAACCTATTTGTTTAGGTCAAGACTAGCATTGTTCTTTGCACACGTTACTTGTCGAAGTACTTATTTACTCTTGCGCTCAAGGTGAGATCATAGTCCCACTTTTACTCTTTTGAACTTACATTTGGGATGAGAAAACATAAACGTTTCTTTTTACTAAGTGAACACAAGTACAGGAAAACAAACATTCTACATACGAGTTTGAACAAAAATCCTCAATTCGATTATCATTAGTTACACTTGCCGGGTGTAAGCGAGAACTTATGTTATATGGCCATATGGGTTTGACAAACCCTCATTCAAACGGTTCGCTACCGTTTACGAATGAAATATATTTTCGAGAAACAGTGTATGTTCTAACACTATTGTGATGGGGTTCTATGGAAGGAATGTTAAGCATTGATAATTGGGTGCTCGTGAAACAAACTTTTGGAATGTATTACTATTATATCAATGTTACAAATCTTGTGGTTCACTTGTACTTAATTACTTAAACCTATGATTTCACCAACGTTTTCGTTGACAGATTTCTATGTCTTTCTCAGGTCCTTGAACGTTTTGTGATACATGCTTCCGCTCATTTCTTTTGATACTTGCTTGGATGTCGAGTATATACATGCATACATGGAGCATCTTTTGGCTACTTTTAAATCGTGTCGCATAGATTTCAATTGTACTTATAACTGTGCAACGTAACTTTTGGATGAACTATTATTGTAAACTTGGGAACAAATGTTAACTTTTGAAATGAATGCGACATATTTTCGGTCAAACGTCATTTTAAAGACTTATGACCACGTAATGGGACCTAAGTAGCCGGTGCCGTCAAACATGATTTGGTCGGGTCGCTACAGATGGTATCAGAGCTTTGGTTGTAGGGATTTAGAGTTCATTGGTGTCAACCCCGAGTCATAGGGTACATTTGTGAGTCTAGACTACAACCGGCATATAGACTTGAAGTAGGAATTACTTGACTACTTGTGCATTATACTCGAACTCTTCTATCATATCTAATTCTTATTCAACCTTAATCTCACGTTACTTGATTTAATTGACGCGCCACCTTGACTATATGAAATAGTGTCGAATGCACATATGAATTAGGGTAATATAATTTTCGGGATTCTATTACGGTGACTCATATGAACATTTCAACATTATGACATAAAGAATTTAAGGCGAGTCAAGTTAAATTTTCTCTCTATCCTTATTCCATATCATGGTTAGTATTATTAAGAATACTAATCAACGGTATTCTTGTGTTTTGAAGGAAAAATGCCTCCTCGTCGTGTGCCACGCCATGAGACACCCGAACAAGCTCTACAACGAATGGTAGCCACCGCCGTAGAGGCGGCCATGGCCGATCACTCTACCAACAACAATAACAATAACAATAACAACAACAACAATCAAGGGGTCGGTAATTCAAGCGAAGGGTGCTCCTACAAAGCCTTCATGGGGTGCAAACCTCACACCTTTGATGGGACCGGGGGACCGGTTGTACTCACTCGATGGTTCGAACAAACGGAAGCCGTTTTTAGCATAAGCGGTTGTCGAGACCAAGATAAAGTCAAATATTCCACTCACACTTTCGCCGGTGTCGCCCTCACATGGTGGAACACCTATGTACAATCGGTGGGTATCGACAAAGCTCACGCCCTCTCTTGGGCCGATTTAAGGGAAAAGATGATCGTCGAATATTTCCCTCGTGAAGAAACCCGAAGGCTCGAACAAGAGCTAAGAACTTTGAAAGCGGTCGGAAACGATCTCAAGGCTTATAATCAACGATTTTCCAAACTAGCCTTGATGTGCCCAAACCTTGTGAACCCGAAGCTTTAAGGGTTGAACTTTACATGGATGGTCTCCCAAAGAGCATCAAACACGGGGTAATGTCATCTAAACCCACTAATCATCAAGAAGCTTTGAACATGGCCCGCAAGTTGATAGAAACGATGGACGAAATTGTAGTGCCGGCACCTAAAGCCGAGGATAAGTCGGGTAACAACAAAAGAAAGTGGGAAACCCCCCAATCAAGCAACAACAACTTTGCCAAGAAGCCTTACACCTCCGACGGCAAGAAGGGTTATGCCGGAAACCTACCTCTTTGCAACAAATGCAACAAACATCACTTTGGCGAATGTGGCAAACTAATTTGCTTTCGGTGCCAAGGAATTGGTCATAAGGCCAATGAGTGTAAAAGTGTAGCCCCCATCGCTTGAAAGGGGCCCAATGCACCAAAAACGGGCACTTGTTACGAATGTGGCCAAATGGGCCATTATAGAAATGCATGCCCGAAGAAGAAAGATAACCCCAACACACGCGGCCGAGCTTTCAACATCAACACCGAGGAAGCCCGAGATGACAATGAATTAGTCACGGGTACGTTTCTTCTCAACAACACTTATGTTACTTGTTTATTCGATTCGGGTGCCGATAAGAGTTTTGTATCCAAGACTTTGACTCATTCTTTTAACACTCCACCACTTCCACTAGCTACCACTTATACCATTGAAGTGGCCAACGGAAAACTATTGAGTGCTGACACATATTACCGGGGGTGTACGTTAAACATTTTGGGTAATGAGTTTGAAACTGACTTGATACCAATGGAACTAGGAAGCTTCGATGTAATAATCGGTATGAATTGGCTATCCAAAACGAAATCTCACATCCTTTGTGATCTTGACGCAATCCGAATTCCTATCGAGAATGGTGAACCTTTGATCGTCTATGGCGATAAGAGTTGCACCGGACTCAACCTCGTTTCATGCATTAAAGTTAGAACACTACTCCGTAAGGGTTGTTTTGCGATCCTTGCTCACGTTAAGAAAGTCGAGTCCGATGAGAAGCACATCAATGATGTGCCAATTGTTAGTGACTATTCCGATGTATTTCCCGACGAATTGCCGGGTCTTCCACCTCATCGACCGGTTGAATTCCAAATCGATCTTATTCCAGGAGCCGCACCCGTAGTATGTGCACCATATAGACTCGCTCCATTCGAAATGCAAGAATTGCAAAGTCAAATCCAAGAACTACTTGATCGTGGTTTTATCCAACCTAGCCATTCACCTTGGGGCGCTCCGATTTTGTTTGTTAAAAAGAAAGACGGATCCCTACGAATGTGCATTGATTATCGTGAACTAAACAAATTGATGGTTAAGAACCGATATCCTCTTCTGCGCATCGATGACCTCTTTGATCAATTACAAGGATCACGTGTATATTCGAAAATCGATCTCCGCTTGGGTTATCATCAACTAAGGGTTAAAGGGGAAGATATCTCCAAAACCGCTTTCCGAACTCGTTATGGGAGTTATGAATTCCTTGTCATGCCATTTGGTCTCACTAACGCACAGGCGGTGTTCATGGATATTATGAACCGCGTGTGCAAACCGTATCTTGACAAATTCGTTATCGTGTTCATCGATGATATTTTGGTTTATTCTAAAAGCAAAGAAGAACACGAGGAACATCTCCGACTTGTGGTTGAACTTTTAAGACAAGAACGACTCTATGCCAAATTCTCCAAGTGTGAATTTTGGTTAAAGGAAGTTCAATTTCTTGGTCATGTTGTAAGTGACTAAGGTATTAAAGTCGATCCAACGAAAATCGAAGCCATTAGTAAATGGGAGACTCCTACTACTCCTACTCACATTCGTCAATTCTTGGGTCTCGCCGGATACTATCGTAGATTCATCAAAGATTTCTCTATGGTCGCTCGTCCTCTAACCGCGTTAACTCATAAGGGAAGAAAATTCGTTTGGGCAACCGAACAAGAATCCGCATTTCAAATCTTGAAAACAAAGTTAACCACCGCTCCTATCTTGTCACTTCCTGAAGGCAACGATGATTTTGTTGTGTATTGCGACGCCTCGAAACATGGTTTTGGGTGTGTGTTGATGCAACGAACGAAAGTCATTTCTTATGCTTCTCGACAACTCAGAATTCATGAACGAAACTACACGACACATGATCTCGAACTCAGAGCCGTTGTCTTTGCACTTAAAATGTGGAGACACTATCTTTATGGAACCAAGAGTACTATCGTTACCGATCACAAAAGTCTCCAACACATCTTCGATCAAAAGCAACTAAATATGAGACAACGAAGGTGGATTGAAACCTTAAACGATTACGATTGCGAGCTTCGTTACCATTCCGGAAAGGCAAATGTAGTAGCCGATGCCTTAAGTCGAAAAGAAAGAGCGGTGCCTCTTTGTGTCCGAGCCTTAAACATCACCATCCACACAAACCTTAATAGCCAAATTCGGGTAGCCCAAGATGAAGCTCTCAAGGATGAAAACGTTTCACACGAGCTCTTGAACATTCTCGTCTCTCGATTCGAAACTAAGGAAACCGGACTCCGATATTTTGCCAGAAGGATTTGGGTGCCTAGATATAGGGACCTACGAAGTCTTATTTTAGATGAAGCCCATAAGTCACGATACTCGATTCACCCCGGTGCAAATAAGATGTACCACGACCTTAAACAACAATATTGGTGGCCGAACATCAAGAGGGACATAGCTACTTATGTTTCCAAGTGTTTGACATGTTCCAAAGTCAAAGTCGAACACCAAAGACCGTCCGGGTTACTCCAACAACTCGAAATCCCGCAATGGAAGTGGGAAAGGATAACGATGGATTTTATCACCAAACTACCAAAAACGACGAGCGGTTATGATACCATTTGGGTTATTGTTGACCGTCTTACCAAATCCGCACACTTTCTCGCCATGAAGGAGACCGACAAAATGGAGAAACTTGCACAACTTTATATTAAGGAGATTGTAGCCCGACACGGTGTACCTTTATCGATTATCTCCGACCGATATGGCCTTTTTGTTTCTAGATTTTGGCGTACCTTGCAAGAAGCGTTGGGAACTCGTTTAGACATGAGCACCGCATATCATCCTCAAACCGATGGACAAAGCGAACGCACAATTCAAACCTTGGAGGACATGTTACGAGCTTGCGTGGTTGATTTTGGAAAAGCTTGGGACAAGCACTTACCTCTCGCCGAGTTCTCTTACAACAATAGTTATCACGCGAGTATTAAAGCCGCACCTTTTGAAGCGCTATATGGCCGAAAATGTCGTTCACCTTTTTATTGGGCCGAGGTAGGCGACGTGAAAATCACCGGACCCGAACTCATTCACGAAACCACCGAGAAGATCGTACAAATCCGATATAGGCTTAGGACGGCCCGAAGTCGTCAAAAGAGCTATACCGACAAACGACGCAACGACCTCGAATTTCAAGTCGGTGACCGAGTAATGTTAAAAGTCACACCTTGGAAAGGTGTAATCCATTTTGGGAAACGTGGGAAGCTAAATCCGCGGTATATTGGTCCTTTCGAAATCTTGGAGCGTATTGGAACCGTTGCTTATCGTTTAGATCTTCCACCTCAACTAAGCTCCGTCCATCCTACTTTCCATGTATCGAACTTGAAAAAGTGTCTTGCCGAACCCGATATCGTCATCCCTCTCGAGGAACTTACTATTGATGACAAACTTCATTTTATGGAAGAACCGGTTGAAATTGTGGACACCTCCGTCAAGACGTTGAAACAAAGCCGAATTCTGATTGTTAAAGTCCGTTGGAAAGCCAAAAGGGGGCCCGAGTTTACTTGGGAAAGGCGAGATCAAATGCAAAGGAAATACCCTCATCTATTCCCAGTTCCGGAAACGTCAGATTCCGAGGAAGAAACAACGACTACTACGCCTACTTAAATTTCGGGACGAAATTTCTTTTAAAGAGTAGGTAATGTAACATCCCGCCTTTTCTGTTTACTTTTCCGTTTAGTTATTTAAAGTCCGTTATATGTTTATAACACCTCCCGTTAATATGCATTTTAAATTATCTCGTTAGGTAATTCACGCACTCGAATGGAACTAGAGGGACCAAACTTGCCCAAGTGCCAAACATTTGACTAGGTCAAATGGTCAACACTCCATCTCCTCCACCCATTATTTTCCATTTTCATTTTCACTTTTCATTTAATACTTTCAACTTTTCTCTCAAACTTCATCTTCAAGAATCATCATCTAAATTCGTTCAAACAAGCTTCAATCAAAACAAATTACATATTTAGAATCCTTGCAACTTCCTCTTCGATTCCATACCGATTTCATTGCATTTGGGTAACTTTCTAAAATCACTAGATTTTGTGTTCTTGATGTTTTTAAGTTATAAAGTTGTTAATTAGTGTCTATGGCTCAAGTCTAACATGAATATATGATTTATATGTTCGATTTTGTTATTTGAAGTAACTAGCATGAACATAAACTTTGGTGTGTTTGATTTGGTGATTTGGTTGTGTGGATGATGTTAAATGTTATAAATGCATGTATTAAATGGGTTCCTAACATCACTAGCTTCAATTTGATGTGTAGGTTGTTTTAGAAAACTTCATAAACATGATTAGTGATTTTGATGTTGTTGGTTAGGGTTTGATAGAATTGAATGTGAACATTTAATGTATTGAATGCCATGAATTGTGGTTGGTAAGTGGTCAGTTAGAGTGTATGTTTGATTACCTACGAAACGGCGTGTCATATGTATGCATTTAATTCCCGAATCCTATTTTGTGCATTTATGAACTTGTGTATTAATTGAGCATTAAATGTTGGAAAGTCGGTTATTGCAAATGATGTTTTTGGTTGATGAAATGTGTTTAGTTGTGTTCTTTGTCAAATTAGCTTTCCAATGATATAAAATGCGTGTCATAAGTGTTTACGGTTTGTGATTTGTGTTTGATCGAAGTTCGGAAAAAGACTTGAACAATTGAAACTAACCAGGCACCAGCACACGTTATATGCCGCGGCGCGGCCAGCCTATGTCGCGGTGTAACGACCCTGGATTTTCCAACGTTTATTTATTAATAATTATTATTATTAATACGTGTGATTAAACAAATGTATGTTATTACATTTACATGTTGCCATGACTTAACGTACTTGACTTTAAATGCCCGAAACGTCTTTGTGACACACGAAACTTCACGAATAATATTTTTAGAGTATTATTTACATTCATGATTAGTTTTATTAATCATTTTAATTAACTAAGGTTATTAGTTAATTACTTGGGCCTTAATTGGATTTATTTGCTAATTAATTGAACTTGGGCTTTTACTAGTGTTATTGGACTTTAGAAGCCCACCCTACATCTTTTATGGACTTATTAGCCCAACACTACTTGTAAGTATCATTTTAGATGGTAACTAGTTAGTTTTATGCACATTGGAATCTAGTTGCTTGTTATCCCCATGCATGCACCTCAAGTAACCACCTTTAAGGACAATTCATGCTAGAAACCATTGAATTAATCCCCTCCCCCTCTTCTTTTTGCTGCTGGTCGTGGGCTAGCATGGGTAAGGGCGTTCAACATTTTTTTTTTGTATTACTTGTTCACTAGTAAACCTCATTCATCTCACACACTTACTTGCATACTTTTTTTTTCTCTCTTTTCTCTCTCATTTTTCTCTAAAGATTGTAAGTATTATGAACTTCTTTTCTCTTCTTTTTCTCTTTGTAAAACCAAATACTAACACCACATAATCATCATCATCATTTGTTGTTTGATACTTGTTGTTCATTGTTGTTAGTTACTTGTCTTTGTTAGTTAGTTACTTACATGTTATTATGAATCAAACTCACTAGTTTGTTCATCACTTTATCTTGTATTAACAAGAACATTCAAGAACTAAACTCTCTAGTTTAGGTTCTACATATACTTTCTTTAAAGATTGCAAGTTCATGTGTTGATTAAAATCATACTTGTGATTCATAAAGTAAACTTCAAGTTTACTTTCTTAAAGATCAAACTTTGGTTTGAATCTTTAAAAGTATGAACAACCATGAACAAATTACATGTTTACTTAGTTTACTTCTTCATTCTTGCACTTTAATTTCATGTAACTAGTTTAAATGGTCAAGTACTACAAGTTACTCTTGATCTCATTAATCTTGAATTAAAAGTTAACTTTGAAAGTTCAAGAACATGTAAATAAGTTTTTCTTTAAATATAACTTTGTATACTTATGCTTGATCTAGACTTTTGGGTCTTGGATCTTCAAGATCTAACTAAGAACTATGTTCTACATCTTAAGATCTTGATTAGTTAGTTTACTTTCAAGTTTGTAACTTGTTATTAGCTTTAAAGTTCATATATGTGTTAGATCTAAGACTTTGATGTAACTTTGGTTCATCAAACTTCATACAACTCTTAAGTGAGTTGTGCTTCATGTCTTAGACTTGCACTTGGGTTATGATGGTCAAACCTTGGTGAAAATGATGTAAACACATCAACGAGTTATACACTTGAAGCTATATGCATCAAGGATGAGAACCGTGATAAGCATCAAGCATCAAACTCACCGGAACCCGTTATTTTACTGCTTTCTGTCCTCTACCTACTGTTGTGCTGTTTCTGTAACATACCAATAAACCTGGGATACTTTAACCTTTATTTTCAGATAGATCTTTTCGAGTAGATAACTTTTTATATAGGACTCGTCTTAATCCGAGTTACGGTTTATGATTTATGGCCCTCCGATCGTCACTATGTCCTTTAACGTTGTGCAGAAATTTCTGACCTACTCGCACTTAGACAGTCGCCACGGTCAAACGAAGACGAGTTTGCTTCTTTAAATTTTACCACACATAAGGGACTCATATACGGAGCCATGGCCACTGGTCTCACCTTAATTCAGTAAGGGTAGAGGCCGTGGTGACTGATCGAAGTCAGCCTTTGTTTTAAACTACTTTCATAAACGAAAACTACTTTACGTCTTTTGTTTGATGATGAATGATGATGACCTTTAAGACCTTATTTACATACTTTTAAACCTATTAAGACAATTTACTGACTTAGTACTATTTGCCTTAGGTTGAGGACCTTCGGACCGATTACTTGCACACCTTTTCCGAACCGACTTTACGACTACATTATCATTGTGAGCTATAACATTCCCTTTTTACTTTAACTTATTTTGGGAACTGATAATACATGCGGATTTTATATTTTACATACTAGGCACGAGTACTTAAACTTTATATATGTGTGGGTTATATAACGGCAGAAATATTCCCTTTAGCTCGGTAACGTTTAGTCATTGGTTTTTGAACCGGTGAACGCGAATCTTAGATATGGATCCATAGGGTTTGATATCCCCACTCGGGCTAGTAGCACTAGCATTTAATGAGTGTTTAATACTTCGTAGATATACGCACTTGCCAAGTGTACTTTCAGGGGGTATAAACGTTAAGTTAGTTACCTAGTGCCCACGGTTAACATATACTTTATCTTAATGTTTTGAAACGCTCTTTGTAGCACTGAAATCTCGTGGCCTACCTTACATACTGTTATACTTAAACTATAGCTCACCAACCTTTGTGTTGATGTTTTTAAGCATGTTTTTCTCAGGTGCTTGAGGTTAGCTTCCGCTGTGTACTAGTCGTGCTGTAGACACCCGCTGCTTAGAGTTGTTATCGCATGGACTACTTTATTTTGCTTTCAAACATTAGTACTTTTGAACTATGACTTGTAACGACCATTGTGGTCACATACACTTATCATTTGCTTCTACTTAGTGAAGCATGCTTTTGGATTGTAAAACATTCGATGTTGGTTTAGACATCACTTTATTATTGAATGTAAACTCTTTTTGGAAACGCATATAGTACTTAACCTTGTAATGATCCCGTTGTTGATTATTCGTACACAATGGTTTTGTACGGGGTATCACATTTGGTATCAGAGCATTGGTTGTAGGGAATTAGGTTGCATTAGTGAGTCTAAGACCGACCCGAGTAGGATTCACTACTAGGACTAATCTACAACTTGCTAGTTTACTTGTTTCCGCTGAACTTACTGCATGCTGCTGCTTGCTTTTACTGCTATATGCCGTATGCTACTACATAATTTCACTGCTGTATGATATTACTTGCTTTCGATTGCATGCTACCTTCGTACGATTTGCGGTTATTGCCATGCTACTTATTGTTATACATGATTTAAACTGTTGGCCTAATACGTGCTTGCTTATGACTTACTGACATGGAAAATTTATTTTTCCTTGTTCAGATGTCAGATGTACCACCTGCTAGCATTTTGGGTAGTTTAGACTCTTCAGCTACTCCACCTACCACTGTTGCCGATCCACCGATCCCGATACGCACGAGTGACCCCGGTGGTTCATCTTCCGGGACTAGCAGCCAGCCGCCTGCACCAGTGGCTACTTCTGATGGACACGTGAGCCTTACGAAGATTCCAGCTCCGTCTGCTCCCGGACCCTCGGATTCACAGCCCCGCATCGGTGGAGTTGTGATCCCCGCGGAGTTCGGGGAAGGGCCATTCGACAACCATATGCGCATACCGTGCCGACGCACTCCAGATGGACGTTTAGTGCCGATTCCGCCAGGCAGACACAGAGAGATGTTGGCCGCCTTCGGACTGCCAGTTCAGCCACCCGTGCCACCACCGCATGATTCGGATGACTCATCATCCGCCGATTCTTCATCAGATGATTCTTCATCAGGATCCAGTGACGACGAGGACCCTGCTGATATACCTATACAGGCACCCTCCACCCCGCCGAAGAAGCGGTACCGTCCTGATGGCACCGTTATTCCAGGGGTGAATGGAGGTCGTGCTTTCACCGACACTTTTGGTCAGCGTCGGAGGGTTACTGCCCGTAAGCGGCTTGTGCCGTACCCTGCCGACCCACTCATACGTAAGGCACCTCGTTACGTGCTGACTATTTCTGGAGTCGGGACATCTGCACCCCGCTTCGTGCGGTCTGCACCACCAGCTCCACCAGCACCACCCGCTCCACCAGCACCATCCGATCCACCGGCCACACCTGCACCACCAGCACCGCCTGCCCCACCATCTCCCACAGTCGAGGAATTGACAAGGGAGGTAGAGATCCTCCGAGCTCGGGTAGCTGAGCTTGAGGAGCAGATGGCTCAGGTTTTAGACATCCTTCACCCACCTTCACCGTAGGACTTTTGTATTTAGATTTCGTTATGTAATCTAGTTGAAGTTTATTGTATTACTCATGTATTGTACGGACTTATTCGGATGTATGAAACTTATTATTATTAATGGAACTTTGCGTTATTTAAATTCTTGCACGATGTTCTATTTACATTACTGTATGATGATTCTGTGGTATTTGTACCTAGATGCGTTATTTAATAACATGTGATGTTTTGATTCCATGTTGGTTACTATATACTGTATTATTACTACTTGCATACTGGATTTTGACTTGAGCCAAAATTTTTGTTTAGAACATCATGGCTAACGGTCGATCCACACCTACTGCTGCTCAAATTGAAGAGATGATCCAAGAACGTGTCGCTGCAGCCCTAGCAGAAAGAAATCTCCAAGCTCCACCGCCACCACCACCAGTTATCCCACCCGTTCGAAATGGGTGCACTTACAAGGAATTCCAGAGCTGCAAACCACATAACTTCAGTGGAACCGAGGGACCGGTTGGTCTCACCAGATGGTTCGAGAAACTTGAATCAGTATTCCGAGTTAGCAACTGTTCGGAGGACAACAAGACCAAGTTTGCTTCGTGCACGCTATCTGACGGCGCGCTAACGTGGTGAACATGTTAGCTCAAGCGAAAGGTATCGATGAGGCGTATGCTACGCCATGGGAGGAATTCAAAGCGGCTATGATTGATGAGTATTGTCCGAGGACCGAAATCCAGAAGATGGAAATCGAATTTATGCAGTTAAAGGCTGTTGGGAATGACCTTGATGGTTACAACAGGAGATTTTTGGAACTAGCTCTCATGTGCCCGACAATGGTCACCCCGGAATTCAACCGTATGGAGAGATACTTCTGGGGACTCCCTAAGTCCATCAAAGGAAGCGTCACATCGTCCAAACCACCGAATGTTCCCGAAGCAATGCGCATGGCGCATACCCTCATGAATCAGATTCTTATTGATGAGCCAGAGAAGGCTAAGTTTGAGGCTGGTAGTAGCGAAAAGCGAAAGTGGGATAATAACAACAACAACAACAACAACAACCACCACAACAATAGGGGGAGAACCTATGACCAGACCCCCACCAAGAGGCACAACAACGGTGGAAACCCCAACCCCAACAACAACACCAACTCCAACCTGAATTACAAAGGAACCTTACCACAATGCAATCGGTGCTACAAGCACCACACTGGGTATTGCAACGTCGTCTGCGAGAAGTGCCAATGATCTGGGCATATCGGGAAAGACTGCAAGGTCACCACTTTGAATGGGAAGCCAAACACCAATGGGCTGAAGAAGTGCTACGAATGTGGACAGACGGGCCATTTCAGAAATGCGTGCCCAAATAAGCGAAAAGACGGAGGACCACCGCGAGGTAGAGCTTTCAATGTTAATGCAAGGGATGCACGCGAAAACCTCGACTTGGTGACAGGTATATTCAAAATCAACAATCTTTTAGCTTCTGTCTTGTTTGATACTGGTGCGGATAGAAGTTATGTATGTAGACATTTTTGCGATAAGATTAATTGGTCATTAGTCTCGTTAAAAGAGAGTATGCTTGTCGAGGTCGCCAACGGTAAACTTGAAAAAGTTGACCACATTAGTCGAGGAGCTATTATCAACATAGCTAGTGCAGATTTCGAAATTGATTTGATACCAATCAAACTGGGAAGTTTTGACGTGATCGTCGGTATGGATTGGTTGAGCAAGATAAAGGCTGATATTATCTGCGGAGATAAAGCACTTCGCATACCACAAGGAGATGGCGAACCACTGGTTATCTACGGAGAGAGATGTACCTCGAAGTTGAACCTCATTAGTTGCGTGAAAGCGCAAAAGATTATGAAGAAGGGACGTTTTGCTGTCCTAGCACATGTGAAAGCGGTAGAAACTGAGGTGAAGAGCGTGAATGACGTTCGAATTGTGAACGAATTTTCCGATATCTTCCCAGAGGAATTGCCTGGATTGTCACCGCAGAGAGCAGTAGAGTTTCAGATTGATTTAGTGCCAGGAGCTGCACCTGTAGCTCGCGCGCCTTATAGACTCGCACCTTCCGAGATGCGAGAATTACAGAGTCAACTACAAGAGCTGCTAGATCGAGGATTTATCCAACCAAGCTTCTCGCCTTGGGGCGCACCTGTGTTGTTTGTGAAGAAGAAGGATGGATCCTTCCGTATGTGTATCGACTACCGTGAACTCAACAAATTGACAATCAAGAATCGGTATCCTCTTCTACGAATTGATGGTCTTTTTGACCAACTACAAGGATCGAGTGTCTACTCAAAGATCGATTTGCGATCCGGTTATCACCAATTGAGGGTGAAGGAAAGTGACGTGATGAAACTGCATTCAGGACCCGTTATGGTCATTATGAGTTCCTCGTGATGCCATTCGGATTGACAAATGCACCTGCCGTGTTCATGGATCTTATGAATCGTGTCTGCAAGCCGTACTTGGACAAGTTTGTTATCGTCTTCATAGATGATATCCTCATCTACTCTAAGAGCGAAGAAGAGCATGAGCAACACCTCCGATTAGTGCTTGAACTCTTAAGACAAGAGCAACTTTATGCCAAATTCTCCAAGTGCGAATTTTGGTTGCAGGAAGTCCAGTTTCTGGGTCATGTTGTGAGCGACCAGGGTATCAAAGTTGACCCCACCAAGATTGAAGCTATCAGCAAGTGGGAGACCTCCACTACTCCGACTCATATTCGCCAATTCCTAGGTCTCGCCGGTTACTACCGAAGATTCATCGAAGGATTTTCTCTGATTGCGCGTCCTTTGACCGCGCTGACTCACAAGGGCAAGAAGTTCATTTGGGAACCCGCACACGAATCAGCATTTCAAACTTTGAAGAAGAAGTTAACCACCACACCTATCCTATCACTCCCTGAGGGCAGTGACGACTTTGTTGTTTATTGTGATGCATCGAAGAGTGGTTTTGGTTGTGTACTGATGCAACAATCAAAGGTTATTGCCTATGGCTCCCGCCAATTGAAGATTCACGAACGGAACTACACTACTCACGATCTTGAACTTGGAGCCGTTGTCTTTGCGCTTAAATTGTGGAGACACTATTTGTATGGAACTAAGAGCACTATCTTCACTGATCACAAGAGTCTCCAGCACATCTTTGATCAGAAGCAACTGAATATGAGACAAGATGGATCAAGACGCTCAAAGACTACGATTGTGAACTCCGTTATCACCCTGGCAAGGCCAATGTTGTAGCTGATGCTTTAAGCCGAAAGGAGAGGACGGCACCTCTTCGTGTTAGGGCTCTGAACATCACCATCCATTCGAACCTCAACAGCCAGATCAGAGTAGCCCAAGATGAGGCTCTCAAGGAGGAGAACATATCTCACGAACATTTGAACATACTTATCTCTCGATTCGAGGTTAGGGAGTCTGGACAACGATGTTATGCCGGAAGAATTTGGGTACCTCTTTATGGAGATCTACGGAACCTGATACTTGATGAAGCACAAAAATCGAGATATTCGATTCACCCCGGTGCGGGCAAGATGTACCACGACCTTAAAGAACAGTATTGGTGGCCGAATCTTAAGAAGGACGTTGCGACCTATGTTGGGAAGTGTTTGACTTGTTCAAAAGTTAAGGCCGAACATCAGAGACCTTCTGGTTTACTTCAACAGCCGGAGATCCCACAATGGAAGTGGGAAAGGATCACAATAGATTTCATCACCAAGCTACCAAAGACGGTGGGCGGATACGATACTATTTGGGTTATTCTTGACCGCCTTACCAAATCTGCACACTTCCTTGCTCAATTATACATCAAAGAGGTTGTATCTCGTCATGGTGTACCTTTATCGATCATCTCCGATCGCGATCCCCGTTTTGCCTCTAGATTTTGGCGTTCTTTGCAAGAAGCCATGGGAACTCGTCTTGACATGAGTACTGCTTACCATCCACAGACCGACGAGCAAAGTGAACGAACGATTCAGACCTCGGAGGACATGTTACGTGCATGTGTCATTGATTTTGGAAAGGCTTGGGAAAGACATTTTCCACTCGCCGAATTCTCGTACAACAACAGTTATCACTCGAGCATTAATGCCGCACCTTTTGAAGCATTGTATGGCCGCAAGTGCCGATCCCCTATTTTTTGGGCTGACGTAGGCGAAAAACAAATCACCGGACCCGAGGTAGTCCATTAAACAACGGAGAAGATTGCTCAGATTCAAGCTAGACTTAAGACTGCCCGCGATCGTCAAAAGAGTTATGCCGATCTTAAACGTAAAGACTTTGAATTCAACATCGGTGACCGTGTAATGTTGAAAGTTGCACCTTGGAAAGGTGTGATTCGTTTTGGAAAACGTGGAAAGTTAAACCCACGATACATTGGTCGTTTTGAAATCTTGGAACATGTTGGACCCGTTGCTTACCATTTGGATCTACCAGCACAATTGAGCTCAGTTCATCCTACCTTCCACGTGTCAAACTTGAAGAAGTGTCTTGCTGCACCTGAACTTATCATACCACTGGAGGAACTTACGATTGATGATAAACTCCACTTTGTGGAAGAACCTGTTGAAATTATGGACCGAGAGGTCAAGACTTTGAAACGTAACAAGATTCCGATCGTCCGAGTACGATGGAATGCCAAACGAGGACTTGAGTTTACTTGGGAACGAGAGGATCAAATGATACTGAAGTATCCTTACCTTTTCCCGACTCCTCCATCTACCTCAGCTTAAAATTTCGGGACGAAATTTTCTTTAATAGGTGGGTAATGTAACGACCCTGGATTTTCCAACGTTTATTTATTAATAATTATTATTATTAATACGTGTGATTAAACAAATGTATGTTATTACATTTACATGTTGCCATGACTTAACGTACTTGACTTTAAATGCCCGAAACGTCTTTGTGACATACGAAACTTCACGAATAATATTTTTAGAGTATTATTTACATTCATGATTAGTTTTATTAATTATTTTAATTAACTAAGGTTATTAGTTAATTACTTGGGCCTTAATTGGATTTATTTTCTAATTAATTGAACTTGGGCCTTTACTAGTGTTATTGGACTTTAGAAGCCCACCCTACATCTTTTATGGACTTATTAGCCCAACACTACTTGTAAGTATCATTTTAGATGGTAACTAGTTAGTTTTACGCACATTGGAATCTAGTTGCTTGTTATCCCCATGCATGCACCTCAAGTAACCACCTTTAAGGACAATTACATGCTAGAAACCATTGAATTAATCCCCTCCCCCTCTTCTTTTTGCTGCTGGCCGTGGGCTAGCATGGGTAAGGGTGTTCAACATTTTTTTTTGTATTACTTGTTCACTAGTAAACCTCATTCATCTCACACACTTACTTGCATACTTTTTTTTTCTCTCTTTTCTCTCTCATTTTTCTCTAAAGATTGTAAGTATTATGAACTTCTTTTCTCTTCTTTTTCTCTTTGTAAAACCAAATACTAACACCACATAATCATCATCATCATTTGTTGTTTGATACTTGTTGTTCATTGTTGTTAGTTACATGTCTTTGTTAGTTAGTTACTTACATGTTATTATGAATCAAACTCACTAGTTTGTTCATCACTTTATCTTGTATTAACAAGAACATTCAAGAAATAAACTCTCTAGTTTAGGTTCTACATATACTTTCTTTAAAGATTGCAAGTTCATGTGTTGATTAAAATCATACTTGTGATTCATAAAGTAAACTTCAAGTTTACTTTCTTAAAGATCAAACTTTAGTTTGAATCTTTAAAAGTATGAACAACCATGAACAAATTACATGTTTACTTAGTTTACTTCTTCATTCTTGCACTTTAATTTCATGTAACTAGTTTAAATGGTCAAGTACTACAAGTTAGTCTTGATCTCATTAATCTTGAACTAAAAGTTAACTTTGAAAGTTCAAGAACATGTAAATAAGTTTTCTTTAAATATAACTTTGTATACTTATGCTTGATCTAGACTTTTGGGGTCTTGGATCTTCAAGATCTAACTAAGAACTATGTTCTACATCTTAAGATCTTGATTAGTTAGTTTACTTTCAAGTTTGTAACTTGTTATTAGCTTTAAAGTTCATATATGTGTTAGATCTAAGACTTTGATGTAACTTTGGTTCATCGAACTTCATACAACTCTTAAGTGAGTTGTGCTTCATGTCTTAGACTTGCACTTGGGTTATGATGGTCAAACCTTGGTGAAAATGATGCAAACACATCAACGAGTTGTACACTTGAAGCTATATGCATCAAGGATGAGAACCGTGATAAGCATCAAGCATCAAACTCACCGGAACCCGTTATTTTACTGCTTTCTGTCCTCTACCTACTGTTGTGCTGTTTCTGTAACAGACCAGTAAACCTGGGCTACTGTAACCTTGACTTTCAGATAGATCTTTTCGAGTAGATTACTTTTCATATAGGACTCGTCTTAATCCGAGTTACGGTTTAGGATTTATGGCCCTCTGATCGTCACTATGTCCTTTAACGTTGTGCAGAAATTTCTGACCTACTCGCACTTAGACCGTCGCCACGGTCAAACGAAGACGAATTTGATTCTGTAAATTTTACCACACTTAAGGGACTCATATACGGAGCCATGGCCACTGGTCTCACCTTAATTCAGTAAGGGTAGAGGCCGTGGTGACTGATCGAAGTCAGCCTTTGTTTTAAACTACTTTCATAAACGAAACCTACTTTGCGTCTTTTGTTTGATGATGAATGATGATGACCTTTAAGACCTTATTTACATACTTTTAAACCTATTAAGACGATTTACTGACTTAGTACTATTTGCCTTAGGTTGAGAACCTTCGGACCGATTACTTGCACACCTTTTCCGAACCGACTTTACGACTACATTATCATTGTGAGTTATAGCATTCCCTTTTTACTTTAACTTATTTTGGGAACTGAGAATACATGCGGATTTTATATTTTACATACTAGGCACGAGTACTTAAACTTTATATATGTGTGGGTTATATAACGGCAGAAACATTCCCTTTAGCTCGGTAACGTTTAGTCATTGGTTTTTGAACCGGTGAACGCGAATCTTAGATATGGATCCATAGGGTTTGACATCCCCACTCGGGCTAGTAGCGCTAGCATTTAACGAGTGTTTAATACTTCGTAGACATACGCACTTGCCAAGTGTACTTTCAGGGGGTATAAACGTTAAGTTAGTTACCTAGTGCCCACGGTTAACATATACTTTATCTTACTGTTTTGAAACGCTCTTTGTAGCACTGAAATCTCGTGGCCTACCTTACATACTGTTATACTTAAACTATAGCTCACCAACCTTTGTGTTGACATTTTTAAGCATGTTTTTCTCAGGTGCTTGAGTTTAGCTTCCGCTGTGTACTAGTCGTGCTGTAGACACCCGCTGCTTACAGTTGTTATCGCATGGACTACTTTATTTTGCATTCAAACATTAATACTTTTGAACTATGACTTGTAACGACCATTGTGGTCACATACACTTATCATTTGCTTCTACTTAGTGAAGCATGCTTTTGGATTGTAAAACATTCGATGTTGGTTTAGACATCACTTTATTATTGAATGCAAACTCTTTTTGGAAATGCATATAGTACTTAACCTTGTAATGATCCTGTTGTTGATAATTCGTACACGATGGTTTTGTACGGGACATCACACGCGGCACGACATAAGGCGTGGCCAGGTTCTGACCTCCTTGGTCAAGATACGAAAAATGTTTGGCACGCTATGGACCTCCAATTCACATGAGACTTATTCTAACATGCTTATATATGAATAAAAACCTCAGAAAAATAGTTCGGGACCCGACCCGAACGTGTTGACTTTTTTGTTGACTTTGACCAACCAAACTTTGACTTTTTGTCAAACTTAACCAAACGATTATGCAACTTTCCTAACTTGTTTTCTATACTTGTATCTTGCATGAAACTTGACAATTTGATTCACATGCTACATAATCGAGTCTTAACGAGCCATAGGACTAATTGAACTTCTTTGATCAAACATGATTATCAATATTGATACAACCTATTTGTTTAGGTCAAGACTAGCATTGTTCTTTGCACACGTTACTTGTCGAAGTACTTATTTACTCTTGCGCTCAAGGTGAGATCATAGTCCCACTTTTACTCTTTTAAACTTACATTTGGGATGAGAAAACATAAACGTTTCTTTTTTACTAAGTGAACACAAGTACAGGAAAACAAACATTCTACATACGAGTTTGAATAAAAATCCTCAATTCGATTATCATTAGTTACACTTGCCGGGTGTAAGCAAGAACTTATGTTATATGGCCATATGGGTTTGACAAACCCTCATTCAAACGGTTCGCTACCGTTTACGAATGAAATATATTTTCGAGAAACAGTGTATGTTCTAACACTATTGTGATGGGGTTCTATGGAAGGAATGTTAAGCATTGATAATTGGGTGCTCGTGAAACAAACTTTTGGAATGTATTACTATTATATCAATGTTACAAATCTTGTGGTTCACTTGTACTTAATTACTTAAACCTATGATTTCACCAGCGTTTTCGTTGACAGATTTCTATGTCTTTCTCAGGTCCTTGAACGTTTTGTGATACATGCTTCCGCTCATTTCTTTTGATACTTGCTTGGATGTCGAGTATATACATGCATACATGGAGCATCTTTTGGCTACTTTTAAATCGTGTGGCATAGATTTCAATTGTACTTATAACTGTGTAACGTAACTTTTGGATGAACGATTCTTGTAAACTTGGGAACAAATCTTAACTTTTGAAATGAATGCGACATATTTTCGGTCAAACGTCATTTTAAAGACTTATGACCACGTAATGGGACCTAAGTAGCCGGCGCCGTCAAACATGATTTGGTCTGGTCGCTACACACGGGTCATTTCACTAGTGTTGTATAAATTGTATTTGGTTTTTGGTTAACCAAATTCAGAGTTTTTAAATTGAAAACTGAACTGAGAAAACGAATTTCAATTCGGTTTCGGTTTTGCTCAATCCGAAAATTATTTTTTAAATTCGATTTACTTTTTTTTTTAATTTGATTTCGATTCGATATTTAGTTTAAACAGTTTTAAACCAAATATTGAATAATACCTAATGATGTATACAAATTAGGTTGTATTTTTGCTTTAGTGTTGTGAACTTATTATGATAATGATTTCGTTAAATCTTTTAAAAATAATCATTTCGTGCACAAATGATGATCTCTGAACTTGTAGGGGGTCTAACTGAAATTATAGCAATAGCTTATAATTACCTAAAACGCTAGTAATTAGGGATTTTTTTTTTTTTGAACTAGTAATAATTAGGGACATGTTTACAGTACTAATAATTTGGGAGAGGATATTTATAAAAGTAGTAAAACTGGTTTTTGAAACACGGTTTGCCATTTTTCACCCCAACCCGGTGTTTCAAACGCCGGTTTGGGTACACTTTTTCAGATTGTCCCATTACCAGATGCTTTTATGCCACCTGTTGCTATCCATGCCGTTGGATGTTTGACCAAATGATAAAAAGTACACAAACCGGCGTTTGAAAAGCCGGTTTGGAGTGAAAAGTTGCAAACCGGTGTTTCAAACACCGGTTTTACTAGATTTGTAAAAATCATTTCAAAATTTCTAGTTCTGTAAATGGTGTTCCAATAATTACCATTTCAAAAAAAAATTCAGTAATTAGGAGCAGGTTCAAAAAATAAATCTTTATCCAATACTACCCTTCCATTTCTATACGGCTATACATGGTTTGATTGTTCAACGTTTCAACATTTGAATGGCACATCTGTAATAACCAGCATGTTTAAAGGCCAAGATTTTTGAAACATCTTTTAGTAACCGTGGGACTGTGGGAGTAATACACACGTCCCTGCACCACCTTCGCCATATTTTATAAACATTTTATTTATGGTTGATGATTCATATACCACTAAGTTTTAGCCGTACACCACTAAATATGTTTTACAGTGTTGTACAGTACAATATTATAATGCACGTTTGGTGGTGTAAGGATAAAACTTAGTGGTGTCCCTTTATTTATTTTTTACTTTTTTTTCTAAAAAAGGGGTAAAATTATGTGGAGGTATGAAGAACAAAAAGTGTGTGAAGTGAAATGGTGTAAACATTACAATTCTGAAAATGAAATATTGTTGGTATGAGAAGGAGATTTTTCATTTGGTCTTAGTTTAGCTAAATCTTTTGGTTCTGCTACTAATATTGTTGCTACCTCACTTGATTCTTATGGTAACTTAATCATTAATTCCTTTTGTTCTTGTTTTAAGTTGTTATTACTTAATAAAAATGTGTTATACTTGTTGATATTGGCATTTGTATTTAACTTGTTTCACTGATCATCATCTAGGGTTTCAATACATATTGTTTAGTATTGTGCATTATAAGTTTTGATGTTAACTTTCATATGTTTATGGTCGTGTTTTAACTAAAAAAAGGAACCAAAGTTTGGTAAAAATTATTAATTCTGTATAGCTTTACCTTAAAAAGGAACCCAATTTTTTTGCCCCCTAAATAAAACTGAGTTCTTGATCATATAATCTGAGTGATACATATGTTTTGGATGTCAAATTTGACTTTTTTATTTAATTTCACGGAAAATAAGGGTCTATAAAATTGCCCTTTCCATATTATGAGTGGCAATTTTAAATTTGCTTTTTTGACTTAATGTTTCTATTTTAATGTTAACTTATGATTGTGACTTGTGATGAATTTGATCATTCAAAATCCACTGAAGTTACTTGTTTGTATTATTTAATCAAATACGTAGTATAAATAAATTATTGACAACCTTTGTCTTGCTTTATTCAAATTCAAATTGTTTTAAAAAACAACATTTGACATATTTCGAAACCTGGTGTGTTTGGTTTAATAATGAAGAAATGCACTTCACTCAATCGAAAATGTTCAGGTCCACGAGGTAAGGATTTAAGATAAGAATGATTATTAAACCCAAAGTGCAGGTTAGGTTTACATATTACAGTACTACGTAGTTCTCATCCCCATTGTACCATAAACAAACTGAACACTCAAGTTAGACATTTATAAGAAAAATTCTTTGTTTTGTAATTTCAGACATTTTCTTCTTTTACTCACATTTGTGGGATCGAGTGTTGTTGATGCTGATCACTATTCGCTCGCTTTAACCAAACAATTAGGTTCATGTTCCTGTTTCAATCTAATAATATGGTTTTACTTGCATATTGATATTGAATTATAAAAAATTTGTATATATATATATATATATATATATATATATATATATATATATATATATTGGGGTAGGATCAATGGGGAAGTAACCAATCGGGGGGAAGCAAATTTTTTTTCTTCGTTTTTTGGAATTTTTTTTCGGGCTTCAAGATCACACAAAAATATGAACATTTAGAAGAGACACTTCGTGATGAATGTTATTATTTAGGCGGGAAAACGATCGACAAAAATAACATTCAAGATAATATTGTTCGTGAAGAATATGAACGTTTTTTTTCTTCATGTTTTGTGAAGTAAAATTTAGCCCGATTTAGAGTTTAGGGTTTAGGATTTAGGGTTTAGGGTTTGGTGTTTTGGGTTTATTCCATAAACCCAAAACACTAAACCCTAATCCCTAAACCGTAAACCCTAAACTCTAAACCGTTCGTGTTAAAAACTCAATCTAAATCCTAAATCTAAACCCTAAATCTAAACCCTAAACCCTAAATTTCTAAACCCTAATATCTAAACCCTAATATCTAAACTCCAATAGCTAAAACCTCAACATACGCTCGAAAAACACGATAATTGTTATATATTACTTCTTCGAGCGTTTTTTCCGTCAAAATAAAAACATTTATCACAAAGTGTCTCTACAAAATGTTCATATTTTCATCACATCTATAATGTTCGTGAACAAAGTTTTTTCAAAAAACGAAAAAAAAGTTTTTGCTTCCCCCCGCTTCCCCCCGCTTGGTTACTTCCCTCTTGATCCTACCACTATATATATATATATATATATATATATATATATATATATATATATATATATATATATATATATATATATATATATATATATTTATTTATTTATTTATTTTGGACATCAGTTTGGGATCCCTTTAGACTTAACCACCCACTCGTTCATCTCCTGTAGTTGCATAACCCGCCCCAACTACTGCCCTGGAGGAAACCCTGACCAATCCGAGGGCTTGACCGGTAAAAACCTCCCTCCCCGCTCCCGCACTAAGCGAAAGGAGAGTTGGGTGGATACTTTAGGTCAGGGATAACATTGAGTGCAATGTTGCAGTCCAGCGGAGTCAAAATCCTGACGTCTTGCTAAGATAGGCAGACCACTACCAGAGTACCAGCTGAGCTACAAATCAATGTTTATTTGTATATGTTAATTATTATCTTATGGTTATGATTACTTTATACTTTACTAGATGACGTGATCAAGAAATACAAGGGAGCAGAAACAACTTTGAAAATCCTATATAGTTATGGAGCTCGACTGTTTCATGATGTCGATGCAACCAAAATGCAGTTTCATCCAGATCTTCAAAACAGAAAGTTTGACCGGATTATATACAACTTTCCACATGCCGGTTTTATTGGGCATGAAAGCGACACACAAGTCATAAAGTAAGCTCTCTTTTACATGACTATAAGCTATACATTTTTCCTATTATCTTGACAAATTTGTAAGCGGCACACATAAGTTATATGCAGCAAGCACAAAACAATTTATAATTGTTACTTAAAAGTTAAGCGTAAACGACTTACTTTGCTATTTGAATGTCATCATATGTCATATGTTGCTGCTTATATAGGATACATAGAAATCTGGTTCGAGATTTCTTAAAGAATGCTTGCATGTTACATTTAGACGGTGAGGTTCATGTAACACATAAGGATACATACGCGTTTGACTTTTGGAACATCGAAGAACTTGATATTCAAAGTTCGTTACAGCTGCTTGAATATGTCGAGTTTAATATTCAAGATTATCCTGGTTACCATAACAAGCGAGGAGAAGGTAAACGATCAGACCAGCCATTTCCCTTAGGAAAATGCAAAACTTTCAAATTTGTATTATCTTCAAAGTTTCATCACAGAGAACAAATGCTCGTATGGTTATGAATCCTGGTCACGTTAAGAACAACTCTAACTGCTTCCAGATGTTTAGGGAATACTTCGATCATGCAAGATTGACATTTGGGAATACTAATAGGAATCTTTTGAGTCATGTTCCAAATATGTTGGCAATTGGGTTTGAAAGATGCAAAGCCGAAAATCGTGTTGATCCTTTAAATGATTACATAAATCATTTGAAGGAGATTCAATGCATGAGTAAACTAAGGATAGCTAATCTTCGAAACAGTTTGCTGGAAGTAGATTAAATGTATGCCTTGTAGGTTGTCGTTGTTCAACTCAATAAACCTTGGTTTCACTCTGTTTTTGGTGTTACTACATATTAAGTTAGCAGTTTGTTAGCAATGCTTGTAGTCACTGCATTTTTTTATATGCAATGCTCGTAGACACAGTGTTATAAGATATGTAATATGTGGCTCTTGGCTTATTTTGTAAATGCATTTCCAGTAATGTTTAGTATTTTTCTTGTGTGGCTCTTGGGTTTGTTTCCTGTTTGAATCTTGTGTTTTTATCATACCATTATCTTGTTATTAGCATTACACATTACATACATACTGGTATATATCACATACATATTATTATATAATTTTTTTTATTGAAAGTCAAACACACATCCAACACCTTACCTTCTATACTGATACTTACAAAATTTTTGGTCTTTTTACACTCGTTTGAGTGTAAGTGAAGTGTCGTTTTGGACAAGTAAGGGAAGGGTCAATTGGCTCAAACTTGAGGGGTAATATTTGTCAATTTTTCGGGTTAAAAAGTGTAAACATTTAAGAAATTAGGGGGCAAAATGGAACGTCCAAATTTAATACGGAGTATAATAAACCTTAAATAAATCTCACCCAAATTTTTAACGGGATTTATCTTTTTTTTTCCTGCGCGAGTTAAATTTATCCGTTATCACCGTTCAACACGAATAATTTTACGAACAAAACGCAACTATTTATATTCGAAACGGAGTTTTTTTTTTGGATTATATATATATATATATATATATATATATATATATATATATATATATATATATATATATATATATATAGGGGCAGGATCAATGGGGAAGTAACCAAGCGGGGGGAAGCAAATTTTTTTTTCTTCGTTTTTTTTGAATTTTTTTTTTCCGGCATCAAGATCACACGAAAATATGAACATTTAGAAGAGACACTTCGTGATGAATGTTATTATTTAGTCGGGAAAACGATCGACAAAAATAACATTCAAGATAATATTGTTCGTGAAGAATATGAACGTTTTTTTTCTTCATATTTTGTGAAGTAAAATTTAGCCCTATTTAGGGTTTAGGGTTTAGGGTTTGGTGTTTTGGGTTTATTCCATAAACCCAAAACACCAAACCCTAAACCCTAAACTCTAAACCGTTCGTGTTAAAAACTCAATCTAAATCCTAAATCTAAACCCTAATGAAGGGACCCGTCCTAATCCATCCGGACAACGTCCATATCGATTATAAACGATTCACAACAGTTGATTACATCGCAAGGTACTTGACCTCTATATGATACATTTTACAAACATTGCATTCGTTTTTGAAAAGACAATCTTTCATTACATCGAAAGTTGACGGCAGGCATACCATTTCATAATATATCTAACTATAATTGACTTAATAATAATCTTGATGAACGCAATGACTCGAATGCAACGTCTTTTAAAATATGTCCTGAATAACTCCAAGTAATATCTCTAAGATGAGCAAATGCACAGCGGAAGATTTCTTTCATACCTGAGAATAAACATGCTTTCAAGTGTCAACTAAAAGGTTGGTGAGTTCATTATTTTATCATAAATAATCATTTCATAATTTTAATAGACCACAAGATTTCATATTTCCATTTCTCATAAATATACGTCCCATGCATAGAGAAAAAAATATCATTCATATGGATTGAACACCTGGTAACCGACATTCACAATATGCATATTAGAATATCCCCATCATTCCGGGATCCTCCTTCGGACATGATATAAATTTCGAAGTACTAAAGCATCCGGTACTTTGGATGGGGCTTGTTGGGCCCGATAGATCTATCTTTAGGATTCACGTCAATTAGGGTGTCTGTTCCCTAATTCTTAGATTACCAGACTTAATAAAAGGGGCATATTCGATTTCGATAATTCAACCATAGAGTGTAGTTTCGATTACTTGTGTCTATTTCGTAAAACAGTTATAAAAACATCGCATGTATTCTCAGTCCCAAAAATATATATTGCAAAAGCATTTAAAAAGGGATTAATGAAACTCACGCATATAAATATTGTAAAACAGTTAATAAAGCATTTGCATGTATTCTCAGCCCAAAAATATATATAAAAAGGGAATAATGAAACTCACAGTAATGTATTTTGTAGTAAAAATACATATGACGATATTGAACAACAGAACAATGCAGGGTTGGCCTTCGATTCACGAACCTATATCATTCATTTATATATTAAAACGTATACTGGAAATCACATAATTTCATTTGTTAATATATGTTATTTATGTAAGTGTAGTTATATAAAATTTATACTAAATTTCATTTAAAATCATATATTTATATTATATCTTAAATTATATGTTATATATGTTTATTTTGTATTTATATCAAAAATGATTATTATAGTTATATTAGAATTTATATATATTTAGTATTATTTTAAAAATACCTAATTTGTTATACGTAACCATATATAATGATAATATGTTTTTCATATAGTTATATGGATTATCAATATAATTATAATATATAGATATATATAATAAGGGTGTTTTTATATACCAAATATTTATTTGTTAGAAATGATAGTTTTGATATTATTGTTCTACTAAATAGTAATAATAACTTTATTAATAATGAATATTAATAATAATAGTGATTTTGTTAATAATGATACCTATGTTAGTAATAATCATAATAATCTTAATAAACATAACAATGATATTAATACTAGTATTAATGAAAATAATAATGTTATTTCCAATACTAATGCAAGTAATAATAATAACAATAATTTTATCAATCATTTTAATACTAATGATAATAATTTTAATAGTAATAATAATAATAATAGTTATATTACTAATAATAACATTATTGATACTTATTATAATGATGATCTTAATAATAATATTATCTAATACTTAATAATTCAAATAATAATAATAATACTAATAATAATAATAACAATAACAATAATAATCTATAATAACAATGATAATAATAATAATAATAATAATAATAATAATAACAATAATAATAATAAAAACAATAATAATAATAACAATAACAATAATAATGATAATAATAATAATGAGTTTTAATATGTAAAGCTACCTTAGGAGTTCACTTTAAAAAGAAATGCACCAAGTAGGAATCGAACCCGAGACCTCTCAAAACCCAACACACGCCTACACCAGCTGGGCTGGCTTGTTTATCTGTTTTAAATCCGCAGGCTATTTTATTTAACCGAAAATTTATGTGATCTATAACTTCTTCTTCTTCCATATATCATCGACCAATTTCACCCAAAAATCATGTTAGTGAAATTATGAACCCAATTTAGGACGTCCTATCAATACAGAAACGTTTGTTTGAGGTTATCTGAGATTTAATAGGAAAAAAAAATATAAAGCAAAGACAACAGCAGACTGCCGTCGCAACACAGGAAGAAAAAAAAATGTTCTTGAATTGGAGAACGTTTTGGATATTTATGATAACACGAAATATGTTTTAAATTACCTCTAGAATCTATAAAAATTATCATCTTAACTCAAATTGAAACAGAGATTTCAAATTTGATGAAGAACGATCTGTTGACTTTTTATTCTCAAAACTTTGACTCGGAAATTAACAATTAATAAAGGGAATTTGATCATGAAACTTTGCAGATAGTTCGATTGAAAGATTCTTAACACTTCTGCATTTTTAGATTTTTCAAAATCAATCGAAATCAAGATTTGAGGAAAAAGTAGGCGTAAAGAGGAATGAGCTGTTTATTTCTGTTTTAAAAAAAAAATTAGATAGTGATAAAAGGTTTACTATGGATACTGATAATTGAATTTGTGTAGCTGTTATTAACAATATAACTGATTGATTGGATTACTGAAGACAAAATCGACTGGTCTCTCACAAGCGTAATAGAGATAGGAGAGAAAAATAAAAAGATAAAACCAAAACAGATTTTTGTCATATACAAAGAAAAAAAAAATATTACGCGTGATATAACTGATATAAATATAAAACTTAATTTTTTTTTAATAAATAAATAATTATAATACATTAATAATAATAATATTGATATTATTATTAATAATAATAAACATACTAATAATATTGCATTCACATTTAAATTATAAATTTTATCATTCCTAATATATATTTAAAATATTTATTTTGGTAAGCATAACCTTGAAGCTCATTAAAAGTTTAATTATAACAATATTAGTAATACTAATATTGAAAATGGTATTAATAATAATAATGAACGTATTAATATTAATATTGAATGTTTACATTAATCATGATAATGAAAGTAATAAACTACTTAACAACTATATTTCAACTTGTAATTAAATTTAACATATTAATCTTATATTTTATAAATTTTAAAACATATATTATATAATAACATGTACTGAATATTTATTCTTTATACATTATACATATTTATTATTATATAATTGTATTTACATTTTAGTTATGTCATGAGTATATTAATGTGGTTATACATATATACATATATATTTATTGATTTACTATAGCATGTTGTTTCATCATAGCGATAAATATTAATACATAATATTTATATCTTGTATATACATTACATATAATTACTAATTATACATAGAAATCATATTTATATATATATATAAACTAATTTTAAATTTCACTTAATTATTTTGTATCTTATTTTATATATTTAATCCTAACGTTTAGATTATATTTTATAATTTCAGATTATTACATATACTTTTATGTATACATATTTATTTACAGATAATTGTTCGTGAATCGTCGGGTATAGTCAAAGGTTAAGTGAATATATGAACACAGTTCAAAGTTTTTGAAACATCAACATTACAGACTTTGCTTATCGTATCGAAATCATATAAGATTAAGTTTAAATTTGGTCGTAAATTCCCGGGTCATCACAGTACCTACCCGTTAAAGAAATTTCGTCCCGAAATTTGAGTGAGGTCGTCATGGCTAACAATAAATATGTTTCCCTGACGAGTATGAGCTGATAAATAGAGTTTTATCATTATTGAATAATACAGATAAAATAATTCGATTATTCGAAGAGCACGAATGAAGCTATCACAAAAAAATTGAAATGAGAAAAAAAAAAATAAATAAAAAATAAGATTCGCCTTAGCTTTTGACGTAGTCAGAGTTGAATTTAGAAAATAAGATGCTTCTTAACCTTTGACGTTGTCTTGGTTGAATTCCGGAATTCAAGGGATTTATAGAAAATCTTCGAAATCGAAAAGATTTGATTCTTTGGCGAATAAAGAAAATAAGATCTCTATAATTAAATACAGGGATCTGCCTTGATCACTCTGTCTGATATTTCCAGTATAAATTAAACTCCTCCGTTCCATTATTCTCACCATTCCTATACTTTCTTTCTTAGTTCATACATCCAAAAGATTGTGAAAATGCTTAGTCCAGTTCTAATCCTTGATATTTTCCTAATTATCATTTCTATCATCCTTCTTTTCAATCTTCCATTAGAAGAATCTGTTTACTTCTACTATTACCTTGGGGTGATACTATTCTTAATTATACCGTGTCTTTATATTGCTATTCGTATTAATATTCATGGTTTGTAACCTCCGTGTTGTTATTGGGTTTTATATTTTCTCTTATATTTTGGAGTACCTGTTTCCGTCTTCTATAATCATTGTCATTCACAGTTAATGCTTTCTCTTAATTGCTGCGATTTATACCCCCTTTCTATTTCGGAGCTTCATGCTTTGGTTTTCTTTTCGCAAATAACGGTCCAGAATTCATAGGTGTGGAGTTTCGAATGAGTTTAAAGTTCTAAACAAGAAAGAACGTAATAGCACGATTTGATTTGTCAAATTACCAGAATAACTGAGAATTGAACTATCAAGAATATATTTTCTTGATATGTTCAGAAGTTAATCAGAATGAAAGAGTTATGTAGCATGTCACATGATGACGTTATAATCTGTGAATCATCATATTCCATTTAGAAGCTAAGCATGACTTACTGTAATATAATCACATTGATCAAGTGTCATTATATTATACTAACTCATGCATCAGTTCCCAACATTACTTCAATAACATTCATATTTCAAATTCGAATTTTAAAGAATTTTAGAAACTAAAGTAGTTTCCTTTATGATATAATGTAGATAACACGAAGAGAGAAATAATTTTGGACGAGAATATTTATGAAAATATCTTCAGAAATATCGAAGATATTTATGATGATATTTTGAAATTTCTAAGTTCGATGGTTGATGGAGAAAGATTTTCCGCAAGATTTTAACATGACTTCGGAGCAAGATATTCTCTAAAGATTTCAACGGATCCAGAATTATCTGGATTTTTTTGAATATAGGGTATGGTCTTTGTATTTGGCCTTGGTCTCCTTCATAGTTTGCTCAATCTGTTTTTCAGTACCAAATTTTCTATCGAGCGTTCCTAACATTCCCTTCTTTATTATCAAACTTTTGGCCGTTTAGACCATCTACCATTTTTCTGTTTCCTCTGCATTTAATGCTACGATATTTGAATCATCGGTTATCAATCCGAGGTGGTTTCAGGAGAATTGTATTTTTAGATGATTAAACGCTGATGGTACTATGGTGGAATATAAAAGGTTCCCCGGTAATAATAAAAGAGTGCACATATATATATCAAGGTTATAATAAGGTTGTTTCGAACGAAAAGTCAAAGTTGACTTGCTGGAGCTGTGACAAAATTTGCTAATTTGGAAAGGGAATGTAAAGTTATTTTGGGTAATAATAACACTAAAGGAATTAGCACAACTACGTATTAAACGTTTACTCAGTTTCTGAGAGTTTTTCAGATGCATAACTAAATGCATCAATCTTTTCTCCCATAGATGAAGTGCGGTTGATTCATCTTCTCGATTGAGGTATTTTCAAGGATCATGAAAGGTTTGAACGCGGATTATAATTGTCAGGATACAAATGAGGTTTAAGATGAAATCAAGTGGCAAACTTGAAGAATTATTTAGTTTCATATGTTATAATCAGTATTTTAATTCACTTTAATTGTCCAATATTATTAGTCCACAGTCGATAGTCCACAGTTTACAGTCCAATAATTCATATATAGTTTAATATATAATATTCGAATTAATTAATACGTATCGTGACCCGTGTACATGTCTCAGACTCGATCACAACTCAAAGTATATATATTATTTGAGAATCAACCTCAACCCTGTATAGAGAACTCGATCATTACTGCATATAGAGTGTCTATGGTGATTCCAAATAATATATATAGATGCGTCGATATGATATGTCAAAACCTTGTATACGTGTCCCGATATTTAAAGTGCGTAAAATAAATAACAGAAATTAAATGACGATAAAATTAATTGCGTAAAGTAAATAACAGAAATTAAATAACGATAAATAAAATTACGATAATTAAATTGCGATAAATAAACTGCGATAACTATAATGTAATCAGTTAGCTAGGAACAGTTAGCTAGGAACAGTTAGCGTGGATTCTTAACAAAATTTCAATTAGTTAATTCGTTTGTTTCTAACAACTTTTATTTTGTCCAATGTTTTCTTCATTATGCCACTTGTTGGATTGTGATAAATCAAAATCCAAATATGAAATTGAATAAAAAAATGGTTATTCTGCGGTGAACGGATTTGTATCTCTGTAGATGTAAGTAGGATAGTAAATGGATGTTAGATCAGATTCGAAGAATGTACAGTATAACCTATTAAAGTGAAATCTAAATATTCCTCGGGTATTACCTACCCGTTAAAACATTTTCGCCATTAACACTTTATACGAAAGAATTTTTTTATTACAATCTTTATGAAAATATACTTACAGATATATTTTCTTCAGATGTAATCATAGATTTAATGAGTTAATATAATATTAATCTCATTTGATTTACCGTTAGAACTAGAATATATAATCTCTAAAACATTGAAGATTACATAATCGTCATGTCGAACGAAGATAAATGATGTAGAACGATTCGCAGATTGATGATTATGCTCGAGGTACATAATTAGATGTTGAGGTGTATGATGTGAACTTGAGTAGTTGGTGGTACTGGTATTGATGTTGGTGCTGGTGATGTTGCTGAAGCTGGTACATTTTGCACCATATTCTCCAAATTGATTACTAGAGCGCGAAGTTCATTGACTTCTTGTATTACTCCGGGATGATTGTCGGTCGGAACGAGCGGATGAATAAGGTTTAGAATCTGAGTTATGATATAGTCGTGGCGAGATATTCGAGAAATGAGGGTGAAAATGGTGTTACTGATAGTGCTCCAAATGAACATATATTTAGTAGCAATATCCTCCCAATATGTAAATTATTTAGTTGTAATTTTCCTATTTTAAGTTGTAATCGTTTATATTAAATAAGTGCGAAGACAAAAGGCGAAAACGACGATTTGAAGACGTAAATGACCAAAAAGCTCTAATATACAAGATACAATCCAAGTGGTTCAATTTATTGATGAGAAACGTCTAAAAATGACAAGAGTACAAGTTGCGGAACGCAAAGTACACGATATAAAATAATACACAAGGACGTTCGAAAATCCGGAACCGGGACATGAGTCAACTCTCAACGTTCGACGTAACGGACTAAAAATTACAAGTCAACTATGCACATAAATATAATATAATATTTAAATAATTCTTAAAATTATTTTAATATTATATTTATTTATATATTATGTCGGCAAAGCTAAGATCCAAATTGATGTGAGCTGGAAAATCAAACTCCACGACTCGCGGAGTTTGAAAAATCAGAAATCCCTATAAAAGGCCATGCATTCGGCCGAATAAAAATATATAAATAATAATAATAATACTCTTTAATAAATAATAAATAAATATATAATATATATATATATATATATATATATATATATATATATATATATATATATATATATATATAGTATAGGGTAGTTTTATATTAGATTAGTTCGGGTCATGTAAAGGTTATTTTACGGGTTTTTGAAGTCAAAATTCTGTCCGTTTAACACTAGGCGATAAATACTCAATGTAAGTTATGTTCTCCTTTTTAAATTAATGTCTCGTAACTAAGTTATTATCATGCTTATTTAATACCGAAGTAATCATGATGTTGGGCTAAAAATATTAAAATTGGGTAATTGGGCTTTGTACCATAATTGGGGTTTGGATAAAAGAACGACACTTGTGGAAATTAGACTATGGGCTATTAATGGGTTTTATATTAACTAAACAATACCTTGTTAATTTAATATACAAACTTATAATTTGACGTATTTATATATAACCACATACGATTGATTGGGTACGGTGGGCGGGATATCTATAAATACTAATAATTATTCATTTTACCGGACACGAAACTGAATTAATAGTTAATAGACTTGTTGAAACAGGGGTGAATTACATTCAAGGGTAATTGGTGTAATTGTTAACAAAGTAGTAAAACCTTGGTTTACACGCAGTCGATAACCTGGTGTATTCATTAAACAAAGTATTAAAACCTGGTTACAATTCGAATCCCCAATTAGTTGGAATATTTGACTTCAGGAATAAGAATAATTTGACGAAGGCTTTCGCTCTTTATATTTATGACTGATGGACTATTATGGACAAATCCGTATGGACATATTAAATAATCCAGGACAAAGAACAATTAACCCATGGGAATAAACTAAAATCAACACGTCAACCATCATGGTTACGGAAGTTTAAATAAGCATAATATATTTTATTTCATTTTTCCTCGTACTTTTATTTATTGTCATTTTAATTATTGTTATTTATTTTATATTGTTATTTAAATATCGTCATTTACTATACGCTTCGTTTAAAATATAACTCGACAAACCGGTCATTAAACGGTAAACCCCTTTTTATATATTATTATATATAATTATATATATTTTGTACAAATATAGTTGTTTAAAAATATAGTGTGCAATAAGCCCGCTCCCTATGGAACGAACCGGACTTACTAAAAACTATACTACTCTACGATTAGGTACACTGCCTATAGTGTTGTAGCAAGATTTAGGTATATCCCATTTGTAAATAAATAATTAAAACTTGTCATATTTTGTGTAAAATTGTATCGTATTTAATAGTTTTTCCTAGTAAAATATAAACTATTTCGTACCCCCACGCTACGACATCAAGTTTTTGGCGCCGCTGCCGAGGACTCGGCGAAACGCTATATTTTTAATTTATTTTTGTATAAATATATTTATATATATTTTTAGAAAAACAATATAAAATTTAAAAAAAAAAAACACGTTTTTCAAACTCCACGACTCGCTGAGTTTGCAGGCTTAAAACTCCACGACTCGTGGAGCCACCCTGACAGGCGCACCCAGAAACCCTATTTCGCATTAATTACGGAATATTATTAATTATTATTATTTATAAACCCTATTTAATTTATTATTATTAATATTTAGTTTTAGTTTTTAAATTAATTTGTATTTTATATTTTAATTAGTTTTATTATAAATAAAAATTAATACTTTTATAAAATAATAAAGATAAAAATAATATTTTTATAAAAATTGTACTTTTTACAACTTTAAGTTTATTTTTATTTTTTTTGTTTATTTTTATTTATTTTTAGCATAATATTTGTATTTTTATTGTTCGTAGCTAGTTTTAAATTTAGTATTTTGCCGTAGCTTATTTTTATTTCTAGATTTTTAGGCTTTGCCGTAAAATCCCTTAAGTGCTTTTTCTTTAGATTAAGATTTAGGCGCTTTAGAATTTTACGACGCCGTTTTAAATTTTAGTGCCTTTTAAGTTATTGCCGTTTTGGATATAGAATTCCTTTAAGCTTTAATACCTTTAGGCGTAACTTTTAGATTTAATTTTTAGACTTTTAAGTTTCGACGTTTTTCTTTCTTATTTTTATTTTTCGACGTTTTTCGATGCGTACTCTTTTTCTTTCTTATTTCTCGACACGCTAGTTTTTAGGACTTAGACATTTTCTCTATTTCTTCTCTAAAATTTCAAAATGAAAAATTATTTTAAGCGGTTAAATTGATAGACATCCAAATTTTCTGCTTCGTAGTATTAGTTGGATTTGTTAGTGGCTGAGTTGTGAGCTTCCGATTTAAAGGGTTCTGGCTCCCTGCTGCATCTATTGGCTATTCGAAACGCGGGCAAAAGCAGAAAAGTGTATTAATTTGATAACTTATATAATTTTATATTTATAACTAATAGGATAATTAAAATTTGGTAATAAGCGCATTATGAAAAGTCTCGAAGATATTTTGGAAACTCTTTACGACATACGAAATCAATACTCTCAACCGAGTGTTGATGACAATTCGTTCGGTCAATCTTGGATCACGAATGACGAAACAATAACTGGTTGTGAAATCTGTGGAGATTATCACTCAACATGGGAATGTTATAATTACGTTCCTATGGAAAATTACGCACCCATGGAACCTGAATGGAATGATTATGAGGAATACAATTCTAATTGGGATTATTCCCAAGAATATATCCAAACTCAACAACCAGAAGACGAGGAAAATTATGTGCCTGAAAATTCTTTAGATTATATGAAAATCAAACTCGAAGAACTTGATGCTCAAAATGAACAAATGAGAGAGTTTGTAAATCGGCAAGCTGAAACTCTATCAGATTACACACCTGTTGATCTGAGGAGTCGTGTGCAAGAAAATCTCATATCATCGAATTTTGATGAATTCGAGAGCTCCGAAATCACCAATTATCCCGATGATACTTTTTATTCAGCTTTAGTAATTTCACAACATATCGACACATTAGCCTCAACCGACGAAATCATCGATCCATCTATGGATGAAGAAGAAGTAAGGATGACAAATTGGTACTCTTGGGAAAACGATAACATTGAAAATTTTACCCCCGAGACCAAAATGGTGGGACCGATAAGTACCGTTAATGAAGAAGAATTTGCTTCAATCCATCCACAACCTTCCAACCCAATATTCTCAATAGACGAGTCATCTACCAAAGATGAACTACAAGCTGTAATAGATATTGACACCTCGAATTTCACCGAATTGGGTAATAGAGGTGAAAACTTTGATTCCGAGAATGAACGAAATGAAGTGTTATGAATTGTCCACCTTATAGAAATATGTATGTCAGTGTATATCGATCCATTTGACCAAGAACCAGAAAAGAGACATATCCATTTACTAAAAGCTACACTTAAAAAAGAATTAAGTAGTGATATTCGGGTGAGTCTAAACTTTAAACCCATTGATATATTTTATACCACCCGAGATGTAAATAACTGGCTCACTATTTTAATTCGTGGAACTTATTCTACCGACTTCACATGTCGTCAGCTAAATGTGGGGAAGTCTCACCCCACTTAACGTTAAATTAGGGGTTCGGGTTAGTGCATAACTCGTTAATAAAAATGCATGATTAGGGTAAAAGACGCTTTTTCAAATATTAGCAAACAGTCCAGAAAAGCAACCGTTTTTGAAGAAAAACATGTGTGATAAAACAAGAAGGAATGAACGATGAGGCGCGCCGTCTATCATTTGACGAGCTTTGTAATTACAAACTGGGTATTTTCAATCACTTTTCTACACTAATCACCCTCATGAATTTATAATTAGAGTCTGATTTCATGCAAATGAGGGCATTGCATGATCTCAAGTGTGGGGAAGGGTTATAAATTCTCTCGGGTTTATACGCCAAATTTTATGAATATTTGAAAAATTTTCAACTAAATGAATTTAAAATCATGTTTATATATATTTATGAACGGTGAAAATTAGGTGTTAATACCGAAATTATCGTTACCTCGAAAAGGACATAAATTGAGAAACACCCTAAAACGCTTGAATTCATTTATTTAAGAATAAAAAGGCAAAGAAAGAAACTAAGTGTGGGGAGAATGTACCTAGTTATTCAATTAAAAACTATCTAGCACATGTTTCTGTAAATTTATTGCAGGTGCTTTTGTTTTGGACTAAATTAACTATTTTACCCGATGAAAGAAAAGAAAAGATGGATCTACACGATGAATCAATTCCATCATTAAAAGGAAGTAAAGTCTTCCGAAAAAGACACGCGCTTCTTGATTTAGGTCAGGAAGTTGTCGTCCAGACCAGCTGTAGGTTGGCGAAAAATCTTGAAAAGTCATCACTAAAATCAGCAAGAAATCCACGGACCTCAGCATCAAACAGAGTCGCCAAGTGGTCAGACTTATCCTAACCATGAGAGGATCTGTCTCGTAAAATGGGGAGGGCGCCGTGCAAATTAGCTTGATAAGACTAATGAATCAGACCCCCAGAAAGGATAATCTCCTTAAAGATTAAAAATCAGCTTTTAAGCCTGATATTACTCAATCCTTGAGATTGACCTTAAAGATTGAGAATTCAAACTCATGGAATTCAATGATATCTAAACTCGAGCTTGAACGAGAAAATATTTTGATCAAAATTATAAACCGATTTTTTTTCCTGAAAACCCATCTTCAATGCGTTCATTACCATTGAACGTAAAATCCTAGGAATTCACCTGGAATTCATTAGGTCACCTGAACCAAATCGGGTGTCAACCGTAAGAACGGTGGTTGCATAGCATGGTCAAAGACAGGACCTTGTGCCAGACCGGAAAATTATAAGGGTGAGCTTTACTATTGCTCCTACAAAGGATAGTAATTGCGTCCGACACGTTATAGACCATAATCAAAAGCAAGTCACGGGACATTGCCTTAACAGTTGCTTGTTCATCGCTTTCCTTTACAACCGGACGGTAGTTTACCGAAAGGTAATATACGGGACAAGTAAACTGGACGTGTTGCTTTCCTAATACAAGGTTAGCAAGTGGGTGACACAAAACCATAAGTTTTGAGCTAAAATTTTCAAATCTGAAACCCACAAAACCCACAAAAATATTTTGCAACACCGGTGAAGGGTTATTCCGGAAAACTTATCTAGGGTAAAAGCTAGATTAAATTTTCAAAAAGATCAAATGTTTCCTTAAGGATCTACATTTTCATAGTCATGTGGGACTGTAAACCACATCGTTACTATCATTGTTTATACCGCCGTATCAAAATCACTGATGTATAAAGTGTGAAGAATAAAGAAGTGATTCGTGTGATTTAATTTCAAGTTCTGTATTGCTTGAGGACAAGCAACGTTCAAGTGTGGGGATATTTGATAGTGCTCCAAATGAACATATATTTAGTAGCAATATCCTCCCAATATGTAAATTATTTAGTTGTAATTTTCCTATTTTAAGTTGTAATCGTTTATATTAAATAAGTGCGAAGACAAAAGGCGAAAACGATGATTTGAAGACGCAAATGACCAAAAAGCCCAAATGTACAAGATACAATCCAAGTGGTTCAATTTATTGATGAGAAACGTCTAAAAATGACAAGAGTACAAGTTGCGGAACGCAAAGTACACGATATAAAATAATACGCAAGGACGTTCGAAAATCCGGAACCGGGACATGAGTCAACTCTCAACGCTCGACGCAACGGACTAAAAATTACAAGTCAACTATGAACATAAATATAATATAATATTTAAATAATTCTTAAAATTATTTATATATTATATTTATTTATATATTATGTCGGCAAAGCTAAGATCCAAATTGATGTGAGCTGGAAAATCAAACTCCACGACTCGCGAAGTTTGAAGGCCAAAAACTCCACGACTCGCGGAGTTTGAAAAATCAGAAATCCCTATAAAAGGCCATGCATTCTGCCAAGTAAAAATATATAAATAATAATAATAATACTCTGTAATAAATAATAAATAAATATATATATATATATATATATATAATATATATATATATATATAGTATAGGGTAGTTTTATATTAGATTAGTTCGGGTTATGTAAAGGTTATTTTACGGGTTTTTGAAGTCGAAATTCTGTCCGTTTAACACTACGCGGTAAATACTCAATGTAAGTTATGTTCTCCTTTTTAAATTAATGTCTCGTAACTAAGTTATTATTATGCTTATTTAATACCGAAGTAATCATGATGTTGGGCTAAAAATATTAAAATTGGGTAATTGGGCTTTGTAACATAATTGGGGTTTGGATAAAAGAACGACACTTGTGGAAATTAGACTATGGGCTATTAATGGGTTTTATATTAACTAAACAATACCTTGTTAATTTAATATACAAACTTATAATTTGACGTATTTATATATAACCACATACGCTTGACTGGGTACGGAGGGCGGGATATCTATAAATACTAATAATTATTCATTTTACCGGACACGGAACTGGATTAATAGTTAATAGACTTGTTGAAATAGGGGTGAATTACATTCAAGGGTAATTGGTGTAATTGTAAACAAAGTAGTAAAACCTTGGTTTACACGCAGTCGATAACCTGGTGTATTCATTAAACAAAGTATTAAAACCTTGTTACAATTTGAATCCCTAATTAGTTGGAATATTTGACTTCGGGAATAAGAATAATTTGACGAAGGCTTTCGCTCTTTATATTTATGACTGATGGACTATGATGTTATGCGAGGTGTATATAAAATAGCTATTAAATTTTACAAGAAAATACTATAAAATACGATACAATTTTACACAAGATATTTATTTATTTAGAGAATGGATATACTTAAACCTTGCTACAACACTTATAGGCAGTGTACCTAATCGTATAGTAGTGTAGTTTTTAGTAAGTCCGGTTCGTTCCACAGGGAAAATCTTTAAACAAAGCTTAACGCTATATTAGTTTACTTTTATAAAAATACAAATATATATATAAGTAATATTATTATTATAAAGGGGGATTTTTACCGTTTAATGACTGGTTTGTCGATTTTAAAACTTTAGTCGCAGTTAAAACAAAATGTAAAATATTAAATAAATAAAAGACTTAATTTAAAGCATAAAGTAAATAACGATAATGAAATTACGAATAATAAAAGTGCGATAAAATAAAATGCGATAATTAGAAGTGCAATTAAATATAAAATAAAGAAAATTAAATATGAAATAAAAGAATTATGCTTATTTAAACTTCCGTAATCATGATGTTTGACGTGTTGATTTTAGTTTTATGCCCATGGGTTAATTGTCCTTTGTCCTGGATTATTTAATATGTCCGTCTGGTTTTTGTCCATAACAGTCCATCAGTCATAAATATAAAGTGCGAGTGTCCTCGTCAAATTATCCTTATACCCGAAGTTAAATATTCCAACTAATTGGGGACTTAAACTGTAACAAGATTTTAATACTTTGTTTAATAATTACACCAGGTTATCGACTGCGTGTAACCCAAGGTTTTAATACTCTGTTATCAATTATGCCAAGTGTCCTTGTACATAATTTCACCCCTGTTTTAATAATTCTAGTGACTATTAATCCATTCCCGTGTCCGGTTAAATGAACGATTATTCGTACATATAAATATCCCGCCCATCGTGTCCGATCGAGTGTATATGGTTATTTATAGGGACGTCCAATTGTAAATCTTTATATTAAAATTAACAAACTATCATTTAGTTAAACAAATATAAAGCCCATTAATAGCCCATAGTCTAATTTCCACAATTGTCATTCTTTTGTCCAAACCCCAATTATGGTACAAAGCCCAATTACCCAATTTTAGTAATTAGCCCAACATCATGATTACTTCGTTTTAAATAAGCATAATAATAACTTAGCTACGAGACATTAATGTAAAAAGGTTGAACATAACTTACAATGATTAAAAATAGCGTAGCGTTACACGGACAGAATTTCGACTTACACCCTTACAACATTCGCTAACATACCCTTATTATTAGGATTAAAATTAAAATTAAAATATAAATTATAAATATAAATATTACGTATAGATAGATGGATGGATATATATTGATATTTTTGCGATCAAACTGCGTTTGCTTTTATAGGTGGTTTCAGAATTTGGGGCTCCGCTACTCGCGGCAATTTTTGCCTTCAAACTCCGCGAGTCGCGGAGTTTGATTTTCCAGCTCACCAACTTTGGAGTCTTTCTTTGCCGACGAATTTTTAATATATTATAATATTTAAATAATTATAAGAATTATTTAAATATTATATTATATTTATGTGCATAGTTGACTCGTAATTTTTAGTCCGTTGCGTCGAGCGTTGAGAGTTGACTCTGGTCCCGGTTCCGGATTTTCGAACGTCCTTGCGTACAATTTAATATCTTGTACTTTGCGTTTTGAATCTTGTACTCTTGTAATTTCGAGACATTTCTTATCAATAATTGGAACCTCTTTAATTGTATTTTGTACTTTTGAGCTTTTTGGTCGTTTGCGTCTTCAATTCGTCGAATCTGTCTTTTGTCTTCACCTTTTATTATTTAAACGAATATCACTTGTAAATAGAACAATTGCAACTAAAAGCTTGTCTTTCTTGAGGAATAATGCTATGAAATATATGTTCGTTTTTAGCATTATCAAATATTCCCACACTTGAGCGTTGCTTGTCCTCAAGCAATATAGTCTTGAAATACTAGAATCACTTCTTTATTCTTCACACTTTGTACATCAGTGACTTCTATACGGCGGTATAAACAATGGTAGTAACGATATGGTTTACAGTCCCACATGACTATAAAAATTTAGATCCATTAAGGAAATTGGATCTTTATGAAAATATTTGATCTTTTGAAAATTAAATCTAGTTTTTACCCTAGATAAGTTTTCCGGAATAACCCTTCACCGGTGTTTGCAAAATATTTTTGTGGGTTTGGTGGGTTTCATATTTGAAAATTTTAGCTCAAAACTTATGGTTTTGTGTCACCCACTTGCTAACCTTGTATTAGGAAAGCAACACGTCCAGTTTACTTGTCCCGTATATTACCTTTCGGTAAACTACCGTCCGGTTGTAAAGGAAAGCGTTGAACAAGCAACTGTTAAGGCAATGTCCCCTGACATGCTTTTAATTATGGTCTATAACGTGTCGGACGCAATTACTATCCTTGGTAGGAGCAATAGTAAAGCTCACTCTTATGATTTTTTGGTCTGGCACAAGGTCCTGTCTTTGACCATGCTATGCAACCACCGTTCTTACGGTTGACACCCGATTTGATTCAGGTGACCTAATGAATTCCAGGTGAATTCCTAGGATTTTACGTTTAATGGTAATGAACGCATTGAAAATGGGTTTTTAGAAAACAAATCGGTTTGTAATTTTGATCAAAATATTTTCTCGTTCAGGCTCGAGTTTAGATATCATTGAATTCCATGAGTTTGTAATTCTCAATCTTTAAGGTCAATCTCAAGGATTGAGTAATATCAGTCTTAAAAGCTGATTTTTAATCTTTAAGGAGATTATCCTTTCTGGGGATCTGATTCATTAGTCTTATCAAGCTAATTTGCACGGTGCCCCCCCATTTTACGAGATAAATCCTTCTCATGATTAGGATAAATCTGACCACTTGGCGACTCTGTTTTATGCTGAGGTCCGTGGATTTCTTGCTGATTTTAGTGATGACTTTTCTAGATTTTTCGTCAACCTACAGCTGGTCTGGACGACAACTTCCTGACCTAAAGAAGCGCGTTTCTTTTTCGGAAGACTTTACTTCCTTTTAATGATGGAATTGATTCATCGTGTAGATCCATCTTTCTTACAGTAAATCAGGTAAAAAATTTTAGTTTAGTCCAAAGCAAAAGTATTTTCAGTTATTTGTACAAAAATATGTGACATATGTTTTGAATAACTTGGAGAATTTTCTCACACTTGGCTTTTATTTTCCTTTTTATTGTCCTCTATTCCATTTTAAATGAATTTTAACATTTTGGTTTGTTTCTCAATTTATGTCCTTTCCGAGGTAACAATAATTTCGGTGTTAACACCTAGTTTTATCGTTCATAAATATGTATAAACATGATTTTGAGTTCATTTAATTGAAAATTTTGAAAAAATTTACTAGAATTGGGTAGTCAGTATATAAGACTAGGGCTGTTCTTTATTATCAGAGAGCACTAGATTCTAATACAACTACTACTTTACTAGTATTTCTAATGGTAACCAAGTGTATAAAGTAAAAATTTTAAAATCCAAAAGAATTTAACCCCTTCTCACACTTAAGATCTTGCAATGCCCTCATTTGTAAGAAATCAGTAACAATTTAAATTATTGAGGGTGATTTGTGTGAAAATGATTAAATTTTACCAAAGTTTCCAAACATATTGGCGTTTGTTTGCTGAATGATAAATGGTGCATATCATTTGTTCATTCCGTCTTGTTGTTATATCACATTTATTTTGCATCTTGTCGTCAAAATTAGTTGCTTTTGCTGAACTTAATGCCAGTCTTTGAAAATGCGTTGTTTTACCCTGTTGTGTACATAAGATAAACTGCAAACATATATACATATTTTTGAAGTTTGGTATATTACCCCACATTCAAAAATTATTAAAATCTAATAATAAAAGTTAGAAAAATATAAAAACTATTACAATATTAACATAAGTATTAAATGTATCAACATTATAAATTATAAAATAAATAAAACTAAGTAGACTAGGGATGATACTGATGCCAGTAGGGGTTCCATGCATAACCGTATGTGTTATAGAATGCTTCGGCTGGGTTATACGTAGGATACGGTGGTTGGATCTCTATAGACCAGGGAGGAAATACGGGCGATTGAGTAGGAATATAGTTTCTACCTATTTGTTGGCAATAAGCTATGATTTGGTTTTGATGAACTTGCCAATCTTCAAATGCTCGATGTCTAGCATTTTCATACTCTTGTGAAGCTATAAACCTTTGCATTTCTGTCATTTCATTTCCCCCTCCCACATTACCTGGCTGTTGGTTTCTCTCAACCTGTGGATGTCTACCATGGTATTGTACTGTGGCGTTATTTCGCCTCTTCAAAACCTTCGCACCATGGTATACATTTAAACCTATTGTATCGCGGGGTACTGGTTCTTCGACTAATAATCCCCCCCAACTTATATCCACACCGAGATATTCAGCAATCAAAGTAATAAATATACCACCTCCTATTATGCTATGCGGTCTCATCCCCCTAACCATAGCTGATAAATAACAACTCACACAATAAGGTATACTTACAGCGCTTTGTGGGTCTCGAATACACATATGGTAAAACAAATCCTGTTCATTTACCTTTTCCTTATTCTTACCTCTTTGTGTAATCGAATTAGCTAAAAACCTATGAATTACTCTTAACTCTACTCTATCTATATCCAAATAAGAGTAATTTTCCCCTTTAAATCGGTGATGTAACGACCCTGGAATTTCCAACGTTTATTTATTAATAATTATTATTATTAATACGTGTGATAAAACGAATGTATGTCATTACATTTACATGTTGCCATGATTGCCCGAACTTGACTTTAATTGCCCGAAACGTCTTTGTGACACCCGGAACTTTCACGAATAATATTTTTAGATATTATTTACATTCATGATTAAATTTATTAATCATTTTAATTAACTAAGGCTATTAGTTAGTTACTTGGGCTTTAATTGGTTTAACTTGTGATTTATTTGAACTTGGGCTTTGTTAGTGTAATGGACTCATGTTATTGGACTTCCAAGCCCACCCTACATTTTAAGTGGACTTAGTTAGCCCACTAACACTTGTAAGTATCAATTAGAAGCAAACTAGTTAGTTAACTTAGTAAGGAATCAAGTTACTTGTTCATTCCCATGCAAACACCCATTTTATCCAACTTTTGTCATCTTTACATACTAGTAACCAAAGAACCAACTCTTTCCCCCTTTTTTTGAGCAGCTGGTCGTGGCCCTTATGGCCATGAAGGGTGTTCAAAATTCTTTTTTTTTTTGTATTACAATTACTTGCATTTACTCTTTCATAAAACACACACAACTTACTACACTTTTCTCTCAAGCTTTTTCTCTCTTTTTCTCTCAAATACTTGTAAGTAATATGAACTTTTCTCTCCTCTTTTTCCTTGCTAAAAACTGAATTCATAAGCATTCATCATCATCAATCTTTATTTGTTGTTTGATTCTTGTTACAAGTTGTTTTTACTTACTTACTAACTTTCAAGAATCTAACTTTTTAGTTTTAATTCTTCTTTTATCTTGAACCTTCAAGAACATACAAGACATAAACTCTCTAGTTTATGATCTCCACTAAATACTTGTTCAAAGTTTATAAAGTTCATGGTTGAAAGACATACTTGAAGTTCATGAAGTAAACTTTAAAGTTTACTTTCTAAAGATCAAACCTTGGTTTGAATCTTTAAAGTATGAACAACCATGAACCTTTTCTTGTTTATTTAAGTTTACTTCTTCAATTTATGTACTTTAATTTCATGTAGTTAGTTTATATGGTCAAGTACTACAAGTTAGTCTTGATCTCATATCTCTTGAACAAATTAAGTTAACTTTGAAAGTTCAAGAACACACAAATAAGTTTTCTTTAAATATAACTTTGGATCTAGACTTTTGAGTCTTGGATCTTCAAGATCAAACTAAGAACTATGTTCTACTACTTATGATCTTGATTAGTTAGTTTACTTTCAAGTTTGTAACTTGTTATTAGCTTTAAAGTCCATGTATGTGTTAGATCTAAGACTTTGATGCAACTTTGGTTCATCAAACTTCATACAACTCTTAAGTGAGTTGCGCTTCATGTCTTAGACTTGCACATGGGTTATGATGGTCAAGACTTGGTTAAGATGATGTAAATACATCAATGAGTTGTACACTTGAAGCTATATGCATCAAGGATGAGAACCATGATGAACATCAAGCACCAAGACCACCGGAACCCTTTTAAACTCACTGTTCTGTCTAAAAGCTACTGGTCTGGTGATTCTGTAACAGACCAGTAGACTTGGGCTGTTCTAACCTTTATTTTTAGATATATCTTTTCGAGTAGATAACTTTTCATATAGGACTCGTCTTAATCCGAGTTACGGTTTAGGATTTATGGCCCTCCGATCGTTACTATGTCCTTTAACGTTGTGCAGAAATTTCAGACCTACTCGCATTTAAACCGTCACCACGGTTAAACGAAGCCGAGTTTCCTTCTATAAATTTTACCACACTTAAGGGACTCATAGACGGAGCCATGGCCACTGGTCTCACCATAATTCAGTAAGGGTAGAGGCCGTGGTGACTGACTGAAGTCAGACTTTGTTGAAAACTACTTTCATAAACGAAACTTACTTTACGCCTTTTGTTTGATGATGAATGATGATGACCCTTAAGACCTTAATTACATACTTTTAAACCTATTAAGATGATTTACTGACTTAGTATTATTTGCCTTAGGTTGAGGACCTTCGGACCGTTTACTTGCATACCTTTTCCGAACCGACTTTACGACTACATTATCATTGTGAGTTATAGCATTCCCTTTTTACTTTAACTTATTTTGGGAACTGAGAATACATGCGGATTTTATGTTTTACATACTAGGCACGAGTACTTAAACTTATATATGTGTGGGTTATACAACGGCATAAACATTCCCTTTAGCTCGGTAACGTTTAATCATCGGTTTTTGAACTGTGAACGCGAATCTTAGATATGGATCCATAGGGTTTGACATCCCCACTCGGGCTAGTAGCACTAGCATTTAACGAGTGTTTAATACTTCGTAAACATACGCACTTTCCAAGTGTACTTTCAGGGGGTATAAACGTTAAGTTAGTTACCAAGTGCCTACGGTTAACATATACTTTATCATACTGTTTTGAAACGCTCTTTGTAGCACTGAAATCTCGTGGCCTACCTTACATACTGTTATACTTAAACTATAGCTCACCAACCTTTGTGTTGACGTTTTTAAGCATGTTTTTCTCATGTGCTTGAGGTTAGCTTCCGCTGTGTACTAGTCGTGCTGTAGACACCCGCTGCTTAGAGTTGTCATCGCATGAACTACTTTACTTTGCATTCAAACATTCGTACTTTTGAACTATGACTTGTAACGACCATTTGGGGTCACGTACACTTGTTTATTTTCTTCTACTTAGTGAAGCATGCTTTTTGAAATGTAAAACATTTGATGTCGGTTATGACATCACCTTTTTATCGTGAATGCAAATTCTTTAATTACAACATATAGTACTTAACCTTGTAATGATCCTGTTATTGATGATTCGTACACGATGGTTTTGTATGGGGCATCACATTTGGTATCAGAGCAATAGTTGTAGGGAATTAGGTTGCATTAGTGAGTCTAAGACCGACCCGATTAGGATTCACTAATAGGACTAATCTACAACTTGCTAGTTTACTTGTTTCCGCTGAATTTACTGCATGCTACTGCTTACTTTTTCCGCTATATGCCGTATGCTACTACATGATTTCACTACTGCATGATGCTACTTGCTTTCGATTGCATGCTACTTTCATACGAATTACTGTTATTGCCATGCTAGTTACCGTTATACATGATTTAAACTGTTGGCCTATTATTTGCTTGCTTTATGACATACTGACATGGAAAATTTATTTTTCCTTATTCAGATGTCGGATGTTCCACCTGCTGGCATTTCGGGCAGTACAGACTCAGACCCCGTCGCCCTACCTACTGCTACACCTGCTGCTGCTACTGCCGATACACCGGCCCCGACACCCACTAGTGATCCCGGCGTTTCTACTTCCGGAGCTGGTACTAGTGCACCTGCCCCAGTGTCTACTCCCGGACCCTCGAGGTCACATCCCCGCATTGGTGGTATTGAGATCCTCGCGGAGTTCGGGGAAGGGCCGTTTCGTAACCACATGCGCACGCCTTGCCGACGCACTCCCGACGGACGTTTAGTCATGATTCCGCCAGGCAGACACAGACAGATGTTGGCCGCCTTCGGACGCTTCGAATTACCAGCTCAGCCACCAGTGTCACCACCACACGATTCGGATGACTCATCATCCGCCGATTCTTCATCATCAGACGACTCCAGCGATGATGAGGATCCTGCTGATAGACCTATTCAGGCACCCTCCACCCCGCCGAAGAAGCGGTACCGTTTCGACGGCACCATCATTCCAGGGGTGAATGGAGGTCGTGATTTTACTGACGCATTTGGCCATCGTCGTATGGTTACTGCTCGTAAACGAGTTGTGCCATACCCTACCGACCCACAGATACGTAAGATTCCCCGTTACGTATTGACTATTCCTGGAACCGTACCACCTAGATTTAGATACGGACCACTTACATCTAGGGACGTACCGTCTACATCCGGAGCCGGACCATCTACATCAGCACCACCAGCACCACCCGCACCACCCGCCCCACCTGCACCGCCTGCCCCACCAGCTCCCTCTAATGAGGAACTGATGAGGGAGATTGAGACTCTCCGAGCTCGAGTCACTGAGCTCGAGGAGCAGTTGGCTCGAGGAGCAGTTCACCCGCCTTCACCGTAGGACCTTGTATTTAGATTTCATGATGTAATCTAGATATAGTTTCATGTATTTCATATGTATTGTACGAACTTATTCAGATGTATGAAACTTATTATTATTAATGAATGGAACTTTGCGTTATTTAATTCTTGCACGATGTTCTATTTACATTGCTGTACGATGATTCTGTGGTATTTGTACCTAGATGCATTATTTAATAACATGTGATGTTTTGATTCCATGTTGGTCACTATATACTGTATTATTACTACTTGCATGCTGGATTTTGATTTGGGTCAAAATTTTGGTTTAGAATACCATGGCTAACGGAAGATCCACACCTACTGCCGCCCAGATTGAGGACATGATCAACGAATGGGTCGCTGCAGCCCTAGCAGAAAGAAATCTCGAAGCTCCACCGCCACCACCACCGGTTATTCCACCAGTTCGAAATGGGTGTACATACAAGGAATTCCAGAGCTGCAAACCGCATAACTTCAGCGGCACCGAGGGACCAGTTGGTCTCACCAGATGGTTTGAGAAACTTGAATCAGTATTCCGAGTTAGCAACTGTTCGGAGGACAATAAGACCAAGTTTGCATCTTGCACGCTATCTGACGGCGCGCTAACGTGGTGGAACACGTTAGCTCAAGCAAAAGGGATTGATGAGGCGTATGCTACGCCTTGGGAAGAGTTTAAGTGTGCTATGATTGAGGAATACTGTCCAAGGACCGAAATACAAAAGATGGAGATCGAATTTATGCAGTTGAAAGCCGTGGGAAACGATCTTAACAGTTACAATCGTAGGTTTTTGGAGTTAGCACTGATGTGTCCGACCATGGTCACCCCCGAATTTAAGCGCATGGAGAAATACTTCTCGGGACTCCCTAAGTCCATCAAAGGAAATGTCACCTCATCCAAACCACCGAATGTTCCCGAAGCAATGCGCATGGCGCATACTCTCCTGAATCAAATCATCCTTGACGAGCCGGAGAAGGCTAAGTTTGAAGCCGGTAGTAATGAAAAGAGGAAATGGGACAACAACCATAACAACCACAACAACCACAACAACAACAACAACAACAACAGGGGGAGAAACTACGATCAAACCCCCGCCAAGAGGCACAACAATGGTGGAAACCCTAATCCCAACAACAACACCAACACCAACCCGAACTATAAAGGAACCTTACCACAATGCAAACGGTGCTACAAACACCATACTGGATATTGCAATGTTGTCTGTGAGAAGTGCCAACGGGCTGGGCACATCGGGAAGGACTGCAAGGTCACCACTTTGAATGGAAAGCCGAACACCAATGGGCCAAAGAAGTGCTACGAATGTGGACAGACGGGCCATTTTAGAAATGCGTGCCCAAACAAGCGAAAAGACGGAGGACCACCCCGTGGACTAGCTTTTAATGTTAATGCAAGGGATGCACGCGATAACCCCGACTTGGTGACAGGTATATTCACAATCAACAATCTTTTAGCTTCTGTCTTGTTTGATACTGGTGCGGATAGAAGTTATGTATGTAGACATTTTTGCGATAAGATTAATTGGTCATTAGTCCCGTTAAAAGAGAGTATGCTTGTCGAGGTCGCCAATGGTAAACTTGAAAAAGTTGACCACATTAGTCAAGGAGCTATTATCAACATAGCTGGTGCAGATTTCGAAATTGATTTGATACCTATCAAACTGGGAAGTTTTGACGTGATCGTCGGTATGGATTGGTTGAGCAAGATAAAGGCCGATATTATCTGTGGAGATAAAGCACTTCGCATACCACAAGGAGATGGCAAACCACTGGTTATCTATGGAGAGAGATGTACCTCGAAGTTGAACCTCATTAGTTGCGTGAAAGCGCAAAAGATTATGAAGAAGGGACGTTTTGCTGTCCTAGCACATGTGAAAGCGGTAGAAACTGAGGTGAAGAGCGTGAATGACGTTCGAATTGTGAACGAATTTTCCGATATCTTCCCAGAGGAATTACCTGGATTGCCGCCGCAGAGAGCAGTAGAGTTTCAGATTGACTTTGTGCCAGGAGCTGCACCTGTAGCTCGCGCACCTTATAGAATCGCACCTTCCGAGATGCAAGAATTACAGAGTCAACTACAAGAACTACTTGATCGAGGATTTATTCAACCAAGCTTCTCGCCTTGGGGCGCACCTGTGTTGTTTGTAAAGAAGAAGGATGGATCTTTCCGTATGTGTATCGACTACCGTGAACTCAACAAATTGACAATCAAGAATCGGTATCCTCTTCCACGAATTGACGATCTTTTTGATCAACTACAAGGATCGAGCGTTTATTCAAAGATTGATTTGCGATCCGGCTATCACCAGTTGAGGGTGAAGGAAAGTGACGTGATGAAGACTGCATTTAGAACCCGCTATGGTCATTATGAGTTCCTCGTGATGCCATTTGGTTTGACAAATGCACCTGCCGTGTTCATGGATCTCATGAATCGTGTCTGCAAGCCTTACTTGGACAAGTTTGTTATCGTCTTCATAGATGATATCCTCATCTACTCTAAGAGCGAAGAAGAACATGAGCAACACCTCCGATTAGTGCTTGAACTCTTAAGACAAGAGCAACTTTATGCCAAATTCTCCAAGTGTGAATTTTGGTTGAAGAAAGTACAATTTTTAGGTCATGTTGTAAGCAACCAGGGTATCAAAGTTGATCCCGCCAAGATTGAAGCCATCAGCAAGTGGGAGACCCCCACTACTCTGACACATATTCGCCAATTCCTAGGTCTCGCCGGTAATTATCGAAGGTTCATTAAAGGATTTTCTCTGATTGCGCGTCCTTTGACCGCGCTGACTCACAAGGGCAAGAAGTTCATTTGGGAACCCGCACACGAATCAGCATTTCAAACTTTGAAGAAGAAGTTAACCACCGCACCTATCCTATCACTTCCTGAAGGCAATGATGACTTTGTTGTTTATTGTGATGCATCGAAGAGTGGTTTTGGTTGTGTACTGATGCAACGATCAAAGGTTATTGCCTATTCCTCCCGCCAATTGAAGATCCACGAGCGGAACTACACTACTCACGATCTTGAACTTGGAGCCGTTGTCTTTGCACTCAAATTGTGGAGACATTATCTGTATGGAACTAAGAGCACTATCTTCACCGACCACAAGAGTCTCCAGCACATCTTTGATCAGAAGCAACTAAATATGAGACAGCGTCGATGGATCGAGAAGCTCAACAACTACGATTGTGAACTCCGTTATCACCCTAGAAAGGCCAATGTTGTAGCTGACGCTTTAAGCCGAAAGGAGAGGACGACACCTCTTCGTGTTAGGGCTCTGAACATCACCATCCATTCGAACCTCAACAACCAGATTAGAGTAGCCCAAGTTGAGGCTCTCAAGGAGGAGAACATATCTCACGAACATTTGAACATACTTGTCTCTCGATTCGAGGTTAGGGAGTCTGGACTCCGATGTTATGCCGGAAGAATTTGGGTACCTTATTATGGAGATCTACGAAACCTGATACTTGATGAAGCACACAAATCGAGATATTCGATTCACCTCGGTGCGGGCAAGATGTACCACGACCTTAAAGAACAGTATTGGTGGCCGAATCTTAAGAAGGACGTTGCGACTTATGTTGGTAAGTGTTTGACTTGCTCGAAGGTCAAAGCCGAGCATCAGAGACCTTATGGTTTACTTCAACAACCGGAGATCCCACAATGGAAGTGGGAAAGGATAACAATGGATTTCAACACCAACCTACCAAAGACGGTGGGCGGATACGATACCATTTGGGTTATTGTTGACTGCCTCACCAAATCTGCACACTTCCTAGCGATGAAGGAAACTGATACAATGGAAAGACTTGCCCAATTATACATCAAAGAGGTTGTATCTCGTCATGGTATACCTTTATCGATCATCTCCGATCGCGATCCCCGTTTTGCTTCTAGATTTTGGCGTTCTTTGCAAGAAGCCATGGGAACTCGTCTCGACATGAGCACTGCTTATCATCCCCAGACTGACAGGCAAAGTGAACGAACGATTCAGACCTTGGAGGACATGCTGCGTGCATGTGTCATTAATTTTGGAAAGGCCTGGGAAAGACATTTGCCACTCGCCGAATTCTCGTACAACAACAGTTATCACTCGAGCATTAATGCCGCACCTTTTGAAGCATTGTATGGCCGCAAGTGCCGATCTCCTATTTGTTGGGCCGAAGTAGGTGAAAAGCAAATCACCGGACCCGAGGTAGTCCACGAAACGACGGAGAAGATTGCTCAGATTCAAGCTAGACTTAAGACTGCCCGTGATCGCCAAAAGAGTTATGCCGATCTTAAACATAAAGACTTTGAATTCAACGTTGGTGATCGTGTAATGTTAAAGGTGTAGTGACCCGAACTTTTCCATGTTTATATATATTAATTGAGATTGATATTTACATGATTAAATGTTTTCAACATGTTAAGCAATCAAACTTGTTAAGACTTGATTAATTGAAATATGTTTCATATAGACAATTGACCACCCAAGTTGATCGGTGATTCACGAACGTTAAAACTTGTAAAAACTATATGATGACATATATATATATAGTTAACATGATACTATGATAAGAAAACATATCATAAAGTATATTAACAATGAACTACATATGTAAAAACAAGACTACTAACTTAATGATTTTTAAACGAGACATATATGTAACGATTATCGTTGTAAAGACATTTAATGTATATATATCATATTAAGAGATATTCATACATGATAATATCATGATAATATAATAATTTAAAATCTCATTTGATATTATAAACATTGGGTTAACAACATTTAACAAGATCGTTAACCTAAAGGTTTCAAAACAACACTTACATGTAACGACTAACGATGACTTAACGACTCAGTTAAAATGTATATACATGTAGTGTTTTAATATGTATTTATACACTTTTGAAAGACTTCAATACACTTATCAAAATACTTCTACTTAACAAAAATGCTTACAATTACATCCTCGTTCAGTTTCATCAACAATTCTACTCGTATGCACCCGTATTCGTACTCGTACAATACACAGCTTTTAGATGTATGTACTATTGGTATATACACTCCAATGATCAGCTCTTAGCAGCCCATGTGAGTCACCTAACACATGTGGGAACCATCATTTGGCAACTAGCATGAAATATCTCATAAAATTACAAAAATATGAGTAATCATTCATGACTTATTTACATGAAAACAAAATTACATATCCTTTATATCTAATCCATACACCAACGACCAAAAACACCTACAAACACTTTCATTCTTCAATTTTCTTCATCTAATTGATCTCTCTCAAGTTCTATCTTCAAGTTCTAAGTGTTCTTCATAAATTCCAAAAGTTCTAGTTTCATAAAATCAAGAATACTTTCAAGTTTGCTAGCTCACTTCCAATCTTGTAAGGTGATCATCCAACCTCAAGAAATCTTTGTTTCTTACAGTAGGTTATCATTCTAATACAAGGTAATAATCATATTCAAACTTTGGTTCAATTTCTATAACTATAACAATCTTATTTCAAGTGATGATCTTACTTGAACTTGTTTTCGTGTCATGATTCTGCTTCAAGAACTTCGAGCCATCCAAGGATCCATTGAAGCTAGATCCATTTTTCTCTTTTCCAGTAGGTTTATCCAAGGAAATTAAGGTAGTAATGATGTTCATAACATCATTCGATTCATACATATAAAGCTATCTTATTCGAAGGTTTAAACTTGTAATCACTAGAACATAGTTTAGTTAATTCTAAACTTGTTCGCAAACAAAAGTTAATCCTTCTAACTTGACTTTTAAAATCAACTAAACACATGTTCTATATCTATATGATATGCTAACTTAATGATTTAAAACCTGGAAACACGAAAAACACCGTAAAACCGGATTTACGCCGTCGTAGTAACACCGCGGGTTGTTTTGGGTTAGTTAATTAAAAACTATGATAAACTTTGATTTAAAAGTTGTTATTCTGAGAAAATGATTTTTATTATGAACATGAAACTATATCCAAAAATTATGGTTAAACTCAAAGTGGAAGTATGTTTTCTAAAATGGTCATCTAGACGTCGTTCTTTCGACTGAAATGACTACCTTTACAAAAACGACTTGTAACTTATTTTTCTGACTATAAACCTATACTTTTTCTGTTTAGATTCATAAAATAGAGTTCAATATGAAATCATAGCAATTTGATTCACTCAAAACGGATTTAAAATGAAGAAGTTATGGGTAAAACAAGATTGGATAATTTTTCTCATTTTAGCTACGTGAAAATTGGTAACAAATCTATTCCAACCATAACTTAATCAACTTGTATTGTATATTATGTAATCTTGAGATACCATAGACACGTATACAATGTTTCGACCTATCATGTCGACACATCTATATATATTTCGGAACAACCATAGACACTCTATATGTGAATGTTGGAGTTAGCTATACAGGGTTGAGGTTGATTCCAAAATATATATAGTTTGAGTTGTGATCAATACTGAGATACGTATACACTGGGTCGTGGATTGATTCAAGATAATATTTATCGATTTATTTTTGTACATCTAACTGTGGACAACTAGTTATAGGTTACTAACGAGGACAGCTGACTTAATAAACTTAAAACATCAAAATATATTAAAAGTGTTGTAAATATATTTTGAACATACTTTAATATATATGTATATATTGTTATAGGTTCGTGAATCAACAGTGGCCAAGTCTTACTTCCCGACGAAGTAAAAATCTGTGAAAGTGAGTTATAGTCCCACTTTTAAAATCTAATATTTTTGGGATGAGAATACATGCAGGTTTTATAAATGATTTACAAAATAGACACAAGTACGTGAAACTACATTCTATGGTTGAATTATCGAAATCGAATATGCCCCTTTTTATTAAGTCTGGTAATCTAAGAATTAGGGAACAGACACCCTAATTGACGCGAATCCTAAAGATAGATCTATCGGGCCCAACAAGCCCCATCCAAAGTACCGGATGCTTTAGTACTTCGAAATTTATATCATATCCGAAGGGTGTCCCGGAATGATGGGGATATTCTTATATATGCATCTTGTTAATGTCGGTTACCAGGTGTTCACCATATGAATGATTTTTATCTCTATGTATGGAATGTGTATTGAAATATGAAATCTTGTGGTCTATTGTTATTTGATATATATAGGTTAAACCTATAACTCACCAACATTTTAGTTGACGTTTAAAGCATGTTTATTCTCAGGTGAATACTAAGAGCTTCCGCTGTTGCATACTAAAATAAGGACAAGATTTGGAGTCCATGTTTGTATGATATTGTGTAAAAACTGCATTCCAGAAACTGATTTCGATGTAACATATTTGTATTGTAAACCATTATGTAATGGTCGTGTGTAAACAGGATATTTTAGATTATCATTATTTGATAATCTACGTAAAGCTTTTTAAACCTTTATTTATGAAATAAAGGTTATGGTTTGTTTTAAAAATGAATGCAGTCTTTGAAAAACGTCTCATATAGAGGTCAAAACCTCGCAACGAAATCAATTAATATGGAACGTTTTTAATCAATAAGAACGGGACATTTCAGTTGGTATCAGAGCATTGGTCTTAGAGAACCAGAAAATTTGCATTAGTGTGTCTTATCGAGTTTGTTAGGATGCATTAGTGAGTCTGGACTTCGACCGTGTTTTCTTTAAAAATGATTGCTTAACATTTTTGTTGGAAACTATATATTTTTAACATATGAATATTATGTGATATATTAATCTCTTAACGTGTTTGATATTATGTGATAGATGTCTACCTCTAGAACAAGTCCCATTGACTCACCTAATAATAATGAAGAGTCAAATGTAAATTGGAATGATTTGTGAACTGATTCACAAGTTCTCGAAGAGGAACCGGAAGAAGAGTCGGAACCGGAAGAAGAATCGGAACCGGAAGAAGAATCGGAACCGGATGAAGAAATAGAACCGGTGGGGGAAATAATATGTAGTGACCCGCACTTTTTCGATCAATTTATACTTATAAGATTAATATTTACATAAATTAAACCTTACCAACATGATAAGCAATCCAAATTGTTGAGACTTATGTTTTTGAAATGAGTTTTACACAACGTTTGACCGTCTAGTTTGACCGATGATATCACGAACTATATAACATATGATAATTATACGTTTGTGTATATATATGTATATATACATATTTAACATGATCTAAGGATGTTTTAATACCTCATTTGGTATTAATAACAATAAGATATAAGTATATTTTGAAACTACTAACTTAATTTTTCAAAACGATAACCATACGTAACGTTATTTGACATAAATACTTATAACCTATAATGTTTATACACATATCGTATATGTAATGTATTTAATCACTTTTTAAAGACTTAAATACATAAAATCATATAAGTGTATTCACAAAAGATAGCTATATTTGAATCCTCATTCCATTTTTCACAAAATTTCTATATGTATACCTAGAGTATTTGTACTCGTATCATACCTAGCTTCTATACGTATTTACTATTGGTATATACACATCAAATCACCACCTAACCAGCCCTTGTTACTACCCTAGGTATAAGGTAATTACTTTTGAATGATTGTAAGACTAATTACAAAAATACAAACTAAAATTTTGTCCATGTCTACACCAAAATCACGTTTTTAAGAAGCAAAGAAGTATCCTCATTTTGATTCATTTTACTTCAACTTTCCTAGCTAAAAACACACACTCTTTCTTACCCTTTAAACTCCATAACAATCCAGCAAAGTTCCATAAAGATCTAGCTTCAAAAACCTTACTTAATCACCATAAGAAAACCATACAAAAACACTTCAAGAATCCTTCCAAGAACACAAGTTTACTTCCAATCTTTCATCCAATTCCATCACCCTTTTGGTTCTAGCTTTTTACTTCTCTTTTACAGCAATCTTGTCCAAGTAACTTGAGGTAGTAACTTTGTTCATAACCTTATTCGATTCATATATATATAGCTATCTTATTATATGGTATAAAACTTTAACAACAAGAACATAGTTTGAATGTTTTCAAACTTGTTTGCAAACTAAATAGATCCTTCTAACTTAACTTTTAAAATACTTCAAGACCTGTAATATAACTTAAGTATATGCTAATTTAATAAGGTATAACTTGGTTTTTCAAAGGATACCTTAAAAACTGAATTTACGACGTCGGAGTGTAACCGGGGGCTGTTTTGGGTTGGATAATTAAAAACCATCTTGAACTTTGAATTGGAGGTTTATATTCTGGAAAAATGATATTTCTTATGAATATGTTAACACATAAAAATTTCATGATTTAATTCAAAGTATAAGTATTTTTAGAAAAATGGTCATTAAATGATATTTTTGTAACAAAAAAATGATTAACTTCATAAGTTTCACTAAAGTTTGACCTATGACCTGTGATTTCGAATACAAACTAAGGTATTTACAGTTCATATTCTTAAAGAGGGACTCGATCCAAGGAGATGGCAAGTTGAATCAACGAAAACGGATTTGTAACGAAAAACTATGACCGAAACAAAATTGGTTATCCTAGACTTGTTTAACTTCGGGATTAATTGGAAAAAAAATTAAATAAAATCACATCTTTCTAAGATAACATGATATTTTATATAATTCAATTTTATATGGTTCAGGATCACCCGTAAATAATACGAGAAGATTAATCATAAGATCCCATGATTGTACGCAACACGTCATTTGACAACACCGGTACTTTATGTACGCAACACGTCATTTGACAACACCGGTACCGTGGATCAAGATTAATCTCGACCAATACATATTCGATGGGGGTATTATTTATTTCATTGGGGGTTTATTAAACACCTAAAAATGAACCATTAAAATTGAATTACTAACATCGGACTGCTAACTACGGACTAAGAAATTATTAAAAGTATTAAAAGTATAATAAGTATATATATGTGACGATTTTTTTAAAAAGAAAAGGTATTGATATATTATATATGGATAGGTTCGTGATATCAATCGGAGACCAAGTCAAATTATATATATATATCTTCAAGACGAAAGTGAGTATATAGTCCCACTTTTAAACTCTAAATATTTCGGGATGAGAATACATGTATTTTATGTTTTACGTTATGGACACAAGTAACTGAAAAATATATTCTACGTTGAGTTGTACCACTGGCATACTTCCCTGTAGCTTGGTAACTAATATTTACAGCGGTATTGTAAACGCGAATCCTGTTGATAGATCTATCGGGCCTGACAACCCCAACCGGACTGGACGACCAGTATTCAACGGTTGCACAGTACTTCGTTTTGTGACTACACTTGGTACGGTGTAGTAAGATTTCATAATAAAGGGAATATGCGACGTGATTAAATGTTAAGTATGGTTACCAAGTGCTCAACCACTTAGAATATTTTTATTAAAATGTTTATATATGAAATCTTGTGGTCTATATATATATTGCTGCCGGCATTAAACCTATATCTCACCAACTTTATGTTGACGTTTTAAACATGTCTATTCTCAGGTGATAATTAGAAGCTTCCGCTGCAACATGTTGAATTTAAGCAAGATCTTGAGTATGCATATTTGTGTCAAAAATAAAACTGTATATCCGAGGAATTGTAATGTAAAATATGCTAGAAATCGTATTGTTATCATCACATGTAAAGTTTGTAAGTCTAAGATTATTGCTAAATGATAATCATCTTTTTATTGTCTAAAGCTTGTATTAAAATAAGAGTTATGGTTTGTAATGTAAAATAAATGCAGTTGTTCTTTTAAAAATGTCGCATATAGAGGTCAATACCTCGCAATGAAATCATACGTTATCTAACTCGTTCTTATGGTTAAGGACGGGTTATGACATGTGGTATCAGAGCGGTGGTCTTAGAGAACCAGGTTTGCATTAGTGTGTCTAACCGAGAAGTCGTTAGGATACATTAGTAAGTCTGGACTTTGACCGGGTCTGATTTTTAAAAACCATTGCTTATCATTGTTGGTTAAAATTTATATGTAAATATTATGTAGTACTAATGGGTTAGTTGTTGTGTGATAGATGTCGGGCTCAAAACTTGTCATCACGTTCAGCGACTCCGAACCAGAATCTTCAGATGGTGTTCCAGTCATTAACCTATCCGATGACGAAAATAATATCTTTGGGGAAGACTCACAAATTCCGGATGAACCGACTATAGAGAACCCGGAAAGTGAACCCGAGGAGGAAAGTGAACCCGAGGAGGAAAGTGAACCCGAGGAGGAAAGTAAACCCGAGGAAGAAATACAGGAAATTACAAAAGAAGAGTTTTAACTATGAAAGAAACGAAAGGCTAATGAATTAGAAAATTCAAATCCTGAGTTTAATAAGGATGATGTGGCACCAACTCCACTAGACACTACCACCCCTATTCCCGCTATTCCTATTCGTTCTATCCCGGCATCCAGTTCTTCAGTCCCACAGCCAAAATATAGGCAGACAGCCAGGATAAGCGTTAAGCGATTCTTTGAACCTAAACGTCCTAGAAAATAGACCAAACGATGCGCTGCCGTATTAAACCATGGGATCATATAATGTTTTGTATAATATTATTAGTGTGGTTTGCTTAATGTTCAATGTAAGATAAGCATATGTAAAATAGTGAAGTGTGAAATGCAATAATTTTCCATGGTTAAGTATTATTTAGATGGTAGTAATTGATTCTGTACTAAGCTATTAAGTATGGACATTAACGGGTAGGTACTACCCTAGATATAATTATAAAACGCTAATAAGAAGAAAAGGCTTTTATAATAATACCTGGTTCATATTATTAATAAGCTATAATGTACTGTAAATATACACTACATCTATAATATTTCATGTGAATAATTATTTTCTTTTCATTCTTATAGAAGAATATGGCGCGATTGAACCGAATGACGGAACAAGAAATCCAGAAACTCATCAATCAACGAGTGAACGACAGAATGTTATGGGTCGAGGCTGCAAGAGGTGCTGCAGTTAACCCAAATCCTCGTGTGGGGTGCACTTACAAAACTTTTCAAGCTTGCAAGCCCTCATCATTCAGTGGAACGGAAGGACCAATCGGTTTAACCCGATGGATAGAAAAGATGGAGACTGTGTTTAAAATCAGTGGTTGTGTTGAAAAGGACATGACCAAGTATGCATCATGCACTTTACAAGATAGTGCACTCACGTGGTGGAAAAATTATGTGAAGGCTATAGGAGGAGATGTAGCTTATGATACTCCATGGGAAGAATTCAAAACAATGTTAATCAACGAATATTGTCCAAGGAACGAGGTTAGGAAGTTGGAAGATGAATTACGAAGTCTGAAGGTTGTTGGTACTGAAATCACCAACTACAATCAACGATTCATGGAATTAGTTTTGCTATGTCCTGAATTGGTTCCAACCGAAGAACGGAAGATTGAAATGTACAAAGATGGTTTGCCCAAAAAGGTCAAGGCAAACGTTACAGCATCGAAACCTAAGATAATTCATGAAGCTATAACCATGGCAAACGAGCTAATGGATCAGGTCATCATGGATAAGAAAGTATCCAATACTGATGTGAAGGTATCAGGTAACAAAAGAAAGTGGAATGGAAATTATGATCGAGGTAACCAACAACAATCTTTTAAGAAACAAGAAATCACGCAAGGTGCGGGTAGTGGCTTAAGCTTTGGTTATAAAGGACAAAATCCTTTATGCAACCGATGCCACAAACATCACTCTGGTTACTGTAATGTGGTATGCAAAAAATGTAATCGAAAGGGTCATCTTGCTGAAGATTGTAGGGCTCTCGTTATAAATACAAATGGTACCAAGACTCCTGCCACCAATGCAAATAGAACTGCTTTGGCTACCATTACTTGTTATGGGTGTGGAAAACAAGGTCACTATAAGAGCCAGTGCCCGAATCCAGAGAAAAATATCGGACCTGCACGAGGGAGAGCATTTGTTATTAATGCTAGAGAGGCGTGTGAAGACCCGGAGCTTGTTACGGGTACGTTTACCATTAATAACTTATCCGCATCTATTATATTTGATACTGGTGCTGATAGAAGTTACGTGTGTAGAGACTTTCACGCTAAATTGAATTGTTCATCATTACCTCTAGATGCTAAGTACATGATTGAGTTAGCTAATGGTAAACTAATTAAAGCCGATAAAATTTGCCGTGATTGTAAAATAAATTTAGCCGGAGAAACATTTAAAATTGACTTAATACCCGTAGAATTAGGAAGTTTTGATGTAATAGTCGGCATGGACTGGATGTCCAAAGTAGGAGCTGAAGTTGTGTGTGCCAAGAAGGCAATTCGCATTCCTTGTAAGGATAAAATGCCGGTGATGATTTATGGAGAGAAGGGTAACTCAAAGCTAAAACTCATTAACTGTTTGAAAGCCAAGAAGTGTTTAGAAAAGGGATGTTATGCTATTCTAGCACATGTTAATAAAGTCAAAAAGAAAGAAAAAGAGAAGTGCATCAACGACGTGCCTGTGGCAAGAGATTTTCCTGAAGTTTTTCCGGAAGAATTGCCGGGATTACCTCCATTTAGATCTGTAGAATTTCAAATAGATTTAGTATCAGGAGCTGCACCAGTGGCTCGTGCTCCATATAGACTTGCACCGTCCGAGTTAAAAGAACTTCAGAGTCAGTTAAAAGAATTACTAGACCGTGGATTCATACGACCAAGTACTTCACTGTGGGGAGCTCCAATTTTGTTTGTTAAGAAGAAAGATGGATCTTTTAGGATGTGTATAGATTATCGTGAATTAAATAAGTTAACTATCAAGAATCGGTATCCACTACCGAGAATTGACGACTTATTTGATCAACTCCAAGGATCATGTGTGTACTCGAAAATTGACCTAAGATCGGGCTATCATCAATTACGTGTCAAAGAAGAAGATATATCGAAAACTGCTTTTCGGACACGCTACGGTCATTACGAATTTTTGGTTATGCCGTTTGGATTGACGAATGCACCAGCTGTATTCATGGACCTCATGAATCGAGTTTGTAGTCCATATTTAGATAAGTTTGTTATCGTTTTCATTGATGATATTCTTATCTATTCCAAGAGTGAGCAAGAGCATGAGCAGCATGTAAGGTTGATATTAGAGTTGTTAAGAAAAGAACAGCTATATGCTAAATTTTCTAAATGTGCTTTCTGGTTGAAAGAAGTGCAATTTCTTGGCCACGTTGTTAGTAGCAAAGGAATTCAGGTTGATCCAGCAAAAATTGAAGCCATTGAAAAATGGGAGACTCCTAAGACACCAACGCAGATACGCCAATTTTTGGGTTTAGCCGGTTATTATAGAAGGTTTATTCAAGATTTTTCCCGAATAGCTAAGCCGTTGACAGCATTAACGCAAAAAGGGAAGAAATACGAATGGACCTCGGAGCAGGAGAACGCATTTCAATTACTGAAGAAGAAGTTAACTACGGCGCCTATTTTATCGTTACCTGAAGGGAACGATGATTTTGAAATATATTGTGACGCTTCGCGACAAGGTTTTGGTTGTGTTCTTATGCAACGAAAGAAAGTTATTGCAGACGCATCTCGACAATTGAAGATTCACGAGCGGAATTATACGACGCATGATCTAGAACTGGGAGCAGTCGTGTTTGCGTTAAAGATATGGAGACACTACTTATATGGGGTTAGATGCACTGTGTTTACTGATCATAAAAGTCTTCAACATATTTTCGATCAGAAACAGCTGAACATGAGGCAACGTAGGTGGGTCGAGCTGATAAACGACTATGATTGTGAGATTCGCTATCATCCCGGGAAAGCGAATGTAGTGGCTGACGCATTAAGCAGAAAGGAACGAGAACCAATTCGAGTACGAGCGATGAACATAAAAATTCGCATGAATCTCAACTCACAAATCAAAGAAGTTCAACGAGAAGCACTTACTAAAGAAAATATAGGAAATGAAATAATGAAGAAGTATGAGAAGCAACTCGTTATGCGGGAAGATGGAATTCGATATTTTGCAAATCGTATTTGGGTACCGAAGTTGGGTGGATTAAGGAAGTTGATATTGAACGAGGCACATAAGACAAGATATTCGATACATCCTGGAGTTGGAAAGATGTACCAAGATCTTAAGACGCATTATTGGTGGCCTAATTTGAAGACAGACGTTGCAACATATGTTGGGGAATGTTTAACTTGTTCCAAAGTCAAAGCAGAACACCAGAAGCCGTCAGGGTTACTTCAACAACCAGAAATTCCAGAATGGAAATGGGACGGTATTACCATGGATTTCATCACGAAGTTACCAAAGACTGCCTGGGGATACGACACCATTTGGGTAATTGTTGATCGTCTTACCAAATCTGCACATTTCTTGCCTATAAAGGAAACAGATAGAATGGAGAAATTATTACGATTATATATAAAGGAAATAGTTTCAAGGCATGGAATACCTATTTCCATTATATCTGATCGTGATAGTAGATTTACCTCAAAGTTCTGGCAATCACTACAGGAGGCACTAGGAACTCGTTTGGATATGAGTACCGCATATCATCCGCAAACGGACGGGCAGAGTGAAAGAACAATTCAGACTCTTGAAGACATGCTCAGGGCATGTGTGATCGATTTTGGAAACGGATGGGATAAATATCTACCATTAGCAGAATTCTCGTATAATAATAGTTATCATGCGAGCATTAAAGCTGCGCCATTCGAAGCACTGTATGGAAGGAAGTGTAGATCTCCTATCTGTTGGAATGAAGTAGGAGATCGACAATTAACTGGTCCCGAGATCATACATGAAACTACAGAAAAGATAGTACAAATTAAGGAAAGATTGAAAACAGCCCGTAGTTGCCAAAAGAGCTACGCCGATGTTCGAAGGAAACCATTAGAGTTTCAGATCGGTGACATGGTTATGTTAAAGGTGTCACCATGGAAAGGTGTAATACGTTTCGGAAAAAGGGGTAAACTGAACCCAAGGTACGTAGGCCCGTTCAAGATCATCGAACGCATTGGACCGGTAGCTTATCGACTCGAGTTACCGCAACAACTCGCCGGAGTACATAATACCTTTCACGTCTCAAACCTTAAGAAGTGTCTTGCAAAGGAAGATCTCACCATTCCTCTTGAAGAAATCCATGTCGACGAGAAACTAAAATTCGTCGAAGAACCAATCGAAATCATGGACCGTGAAGTTAAACAGCTCAAGCAGAGCAACATACCGATCGTTAAGGTTCGTTGGAATGCTCGAAGAGGTCCTGAGTTTACTTGGGAACGAGAGGATCAGATGAAACAAAAGTATCCACACTTGTTTCTCGATGACGCAAAATAGGTACAATTTTAAAATTTCGGGACGAAATTTATTTAACGGGTAGGTACTGTAGTGACCCGCACTTTTTCGATCAATTTATACTTATAAGATTAATATTTACATAAATTAAACCTTACCAACATGATAAGCAATCCAAATTGTTGAGACTTATGTTTTTGAAATGAGTTTTACACAACGTTTGACCGTCTAGTTTGACCGATGATATCACGAACTATATAACATATGATAATTATACGTTTGTGTATATATATGTATATATACATATTTAACATGATCTAAGGATGTTTTAATACCTCATTTGGTATTAATAACAATAAGATATAAGTATATTTTGAAACTACTAACTTAATTTTTCAAAACGATAACCATACGTAACGTTATTTGACATAAATACTTATAACCTATAATGTTTATACACATATCGTATATGTAATGTATTTAATCACTTTTTAAAGACTTAAATACATAAAATCATATAAGTGTATTCACAAAAGATAGCTATATTTGAATCCTCATTCCATTTTTCACAAAATTTCTATATGTATACCTAGAGTATTTGTACTCGTATCATACCTAGCTTCTATACGTATTTACTATTGGTATATACACATCAAATCACCACCTAACCAGCCCTTGTTACTACCCTAGGTATAAGGTAATTACTTTTGAATGATTGTAAGACTGATTACAAAAATACAAACTAAAATTTTGTCCATGTCTACACCAAAATCACGTTTTTAAGAAGCAAAGAAGTATCCTCATTTTGATTCATTTTACTTCAACTTTCCTAGCTAAAAACACACACTCTTTCTTACCCTTTAAACTCCATAACAATCCAGCAAAGTTCCATAAAGATCTAGCTTCAAAAACCTTACTTAATCACCATAAGAAAACCATACAAAAACACTTCAAGAATCCTTCCAAGAACACAAGTTTACTTCCAATCTTTCATCCAATTCCATCACCCTTTTGGTTCTAGCTTTTTACTTCTCTTTTACAGCAATCTTGTCCAAGTAACTTGAGGTAGTAACTTTGTTCATAACCTTATTCGATTCATATATATATAGCTATCTTATTATATGGTATAAAACTTTAACAACAAGAACATAGTTTGAATGTTTTCAAACTTGTTTGCAAACTAAATAGATCCTTCTAACTTAACTTTTAAAATACTTCAAGACCTGTAATATAACTTAAGTATATGCTAATTTAATAAGGTATAACTTGGTTTTTCAAAGGATACCTTAAAAACTGAATTTACGACGTCGGAGTGTAACCGGGGGCTGTTTTGGGTTGGATAATTAAAAACCATCTTGAACTTTGAATTGGAGGTTTATATTCTGGAAAAATGATATTTCTTATGAATATGTTAACACATAAAAATTTCATGATTTAATTCAAAGTATAAGTATTTTTAGAAAAATGGTCATTAAATGATATTTTTGTAACAAAAAAATGATTAACTTCATAAGTTTCACTAAAGTTTGACCAATGACCTGTGATTTCGAATACAAACTAAGGTATTTACAGTTCATATTCTTAAAGAGGGACTCGATCCAAGGAGATGGCAAGTTGAATCAACGAAAACGGATTTGTAACGAAAAACTATGACCGAAACAAAATTGGTTATCCTAGACTTGTTTAACTTCGGGATTAATTGGAAAAAAAATTAAATAAAATCACATCTTTCTAAGATAACATGATATTTTATATAATTCAATTTTATATGGTTCAGGATCACCCGTAAATAATACGAGAAGATTAATCATAAGATCCCATGATTGTACGCAACACGTCATTTGACAACACCGGTACTTTATGTACGCAACACGTCATTTGACAACACCGGTACCGTGGATCAAGATTAATCTCGACCAATACATATTCGATGGGGGTATTATTTATTTCATTGGGGGTTTATTAAACACCTAAAAATGAACCATTAAAATTGAATTACTAACATCGGACTGCTAACTACGGACTAAGAAATTATTAAAAGTATTAAAAGTATAATAAGTATATATATGTGACGATTTTTTTAAAAAGAAAAGGTATTGATATATTATATATGGATAGGTTCGTGATATCAATCGGAGACCAAGTCAAATTATATATATATATCTTCAAGACGAAAGTGAGTATATAGTCCCACTTTTAAACTCTAAATATTTCGGGATGAGAATACATGTATTTTATGTTTTACGTTATGGACACAAGTAACTGAAAAATATATTCTACGTTGAGTTGTACCACTGGCATACTTCCCTGTAGCTTGGTAACTAATATTTACAGCGGTATTGTAAACGCGAATCCTGTTGATAGATCTATCGGGCCTGACAACCCCAACCGGACTGGACGACCAGTATTCAACGGTTGCACAGTACTTCGTTTTGTGACTACACTTGGTACGGTGTAGTAAGATTTCATAATAAAGGGAATATGCGACGTGATTAAATGTTAAGTATGGTTACCAAGTGCTCAACCACTTAGAATATTTTTATTAAAATGTTTATATATGAAATCTTGTGGTCTATATATATATTGCTGCCGGCATTAAACCTATATCTCACCAACTTTATGTTGACGTTTTAAACATGTCTATTCTCAGGTGATAATTAGAAGCTTCCGCTGCAACATGTTGAATTTAAGCAAGATCTTGAGTATGCATATTTGTGTCAAAAATAAAACTGCATATCCGAGGAATTGTAATGTAAAATATGCTAGAAATCGTATTGTTATCATCACATGTAAAGTTTGTAAGTCTAAGATTATTGCTAAATGATAATCATCTTTTTATTGTCTAAAGCTTGTATTAAAATAAGAGTTATGGTTTGTAATGTAAAATAAATGCAGTTGTTCTTTTAAAAATGTCGCATATAGAGGTCAATACCTCGCAATGAAATCATACGTTATCTAACTCGTTCTTATGGTTAAGGACGGGTTATGACATAATAAAACGGTTAAGTAAAAGAAAATCCTCAACCAACCGACCAAAGTTAATTATGGTCAATGGTGTTTCCGCCAAGGAAGCAAAATATTGGGAGGATTACCAATTCTCCGATGAATCGGATTCCGACGAGAATTCCGATGATGTTATAGAAATTACCCCAACTGAATTTAAAAAGGAAAAATAAAATAATAAGGGAAAGGGCATAAAAATAGAGAAATCTAATTCCAACCCCGATGAACTTTATATGTATCGTCAACCCCCGAAGTCCTTAAGTTGTAACAATGACCCGGGAACCTCTAAACCACCAGGTTTTTCTAAACCAATGTGGACAACGACGGCTCGTATTAGGGGAACATCATATATCCCTAGAAACTTGGCAAAACGAACCAAAACCGAAGAAGAAGAAATGAGCGAGTCGGAATAAGATAGTTGTATTCGTGTGGTGTAATATATGTAATATAGTGTTCTTATGCTTTATGATATATGTAAAAATTGCTTGTATTAATAAGTATTTTTTTATGAAACTAACTCTTGTCTATTTTACAGTTTAAAAACACAAAATGGATAGACAACCCAATATTTTAAGAGACCTACCCGGAGACATGATTGATGAAATCTTGTCTAGAGTCGGCCAGAATTCTTCGGCACAACTATTTAAGGCGAGATCAGTTTGTAAGACATTCGAAGAACGTTCCAAGAATGTCTTGGTTTATAAGAGACTTTCGTTTGAAAGATGGGGGATATCACATTGGGAAACCCATAAGTTACGATGTGTTTACTTTGACGCATATATTGCGGGGAACCCAAATGCTATTTTACGCAACGGGTTAAGAAATTATTTTGACTCAATATATCCGAATATTGGACTTCGTGATTTAGAAAAAGCGGCTAACATGCAACATAAAGAAGCATGTTATGCTTACGGATTAGTAATGTTCGCTTCTCACCAAAGTGAGAACAAGAACATCGGGCTACAACTATTAAACAAAACGTTCCCACAAGTGACGGAGTCGGTAATTGGGGTAAGAAATGAGGTTTTTAGATTATTACGGGACTGTTGGACATTACGTAACCCTCGTCCCTTTGACGACGTTACAACACGCTGTCTTATCAACGGCCATAACGGTTATGTTCCACAAGACCAAGGATGGGAAGTAGTCCTAGTAAAACCAGAATGCATGACTTGTTTCTGGACGTATGAATTACGTGTCTTTATTGCCTTTGCTGAACGACTTGTGTACTAGCTAGAATTATCTTCACAACTATCTTGTATCAAAGTTATTGTGTGCTATATTTCATGCTTTATGTAAAATAAGCGGTATTGTAAGTTTGTAAAATATTGTATAAAAGTTTGAACGCGAAATATTATTATAATCAGTTTTTCATATAGAATTGTAGTAGTTGAATTGTATATTAGCTACTAAGTATGAACTTAACGGGTAGGTACTACCCGAATTTAAACTTATAAAACGCTAATATGAAGAAAAAGCTTTTATAAATGAGTTCATATTATGCTACGAAATACTATTAACTACTCTTAATATTCTGTATGATTAACTTGTTCCATTTGACTATTTTGAAGGAAATGGCACCGACTACTCGACACACTGTGAATATGAATGAAGAGGAATTCCGTACTTTTCTAGCTTCAAACATAGCCGCAGTACAGGCTGCGCTACATACCAACAATAACCTTGGATCTAGCAGTACAGGAAATCGTGTAGGATGCACCTACAAAGAATTCACTGCCTGCAAACCTTTGGAATTTGATGGAACCGAAGGACCGATCGGATTGAAACGGTGGACCGAGAAGGTTGAATCGGTGTTTGCCATAAGTAAATGTACTAAAGAGGACAAAGTGAAGTACGCTACGCATACCTTCACAGGTTCTGCGTTAACATGGTGGAATACCTATCTAGAGCAAGTGGGACAAGATGATGCGTACGCACTACCGTGGTCAGCATTCAAGCACTTGATGAACGAGAAGTACCGTCCCAGAACCGAGGTCAATAAGCTCAAGACAGAACTTAGAGGGTTACGAACCCAAGGATTTGATATTACCACGTACGAAAGAAGATTCACAGAATTGTGCCTATTGTGTCCGGGAGCATTCGAAGATGAGGAAGAGAAGATCGACGCGTTTGTGAAAGGATTACCGGAAAGAATCCAAGAAGATATAAGTTCACACGAGCCCGCCTCCATACAACAGGCATGTAGAATGGCTCACAAACTAGTGAACTAGATTGAAGAAAGAATTAAAGAACAGACTGCTGAAGAGGCCAATGTGAAGCAAGTCAAAAGAAAGTGGGAGGAAAACGGTGATAAGAATCACCAATACAACAACAACAGCAATTACAACAATAATCGCAACAATTATCCCAACAATCGCAACATCAATCGCAACTACAACAAATGGCCCAACAACAACAACAACAACAACAACAACAGCAACAGCAACTACAACAATCATCCCAACAACAATAATAACCGCAACAACAACAACAACAATCAGAAGCAGCTATGCCAAAGGTGTGAAAAGTATCACTCGGGGTTCTGCACCAAATTTTGCAACAAGTGTAAAAGAAATGGTCATAGCGCGGCGAAATGTGAGGTCTACGGACCAGGGGTTAATAGAACGAAAGGAACAAATGGTGTCGGAACGAGTAATGGCGGAGCAAATAGTGTCGAAGCAAGTTATGCCAATGTAGTTTGTTATAAATGTGGAAAACCGGGCCACATTATTAGAAATTGCCCGAACCAGGAGAACACGAATGGACAAGGCCGCGGAAGAGTTTTCAATATTAATGCGGCAGAGGCACAGGAAGACCCGGAGCTTATTACGGGTACGTTTCTTATTGACAATAAATCTGCTTACGTTTTATTTGATTCGGGTGCGGATAGAAGCTATATGAGTAGAGATTTTTGTGCTAAATTAAGTTGTCCATTGACGCCTTTGGATAGTAAATTTTTACTCGAATTAGCAAATGGTAAATTAATTTTAGCAGATAATATATGTCGGAATCGAGAAATTAAACTGGTTAGCGAAACATTTAAGATTGATTTGATACCAGTAGAGTTAGGGAGTTTTGATGTGATAATCGGTATGGACTGGTTGAAAGAAGTGAAAGCAGAGATCGTCTGTTACAAAAATGCAATTCGCATTATACGAGAAAAAGGAAAACCCTTAATGGTGTACGGAGAAAAGGGCAACACGAAGCTACATCTTATTAGTAATTTGAAGGCACAAAAACTAATAAGAAAAGGTTGCTATGCTGTTCTAGCACACGTCGAGAAAGTACAAACTGAAGAAAAGAGCATCAATGATGTTCCCATTGCAAAAGAATTTCCCGATGTATTTCCGAAAGAATTACCGGGATTACCCCCACATCGATCCGTTGAATTTCAAATAGATTTTGTACCAGGAGCTGCACCAATAGCTCGTGCTCCATACAGACTCGCACCCAGTGAGATGAAAGAACTGCAAAGCCAATTACAAGAACTTTTAGAGCGTGGTTTCATTCGACCAAGCACATCACCGTGGGGAGCTCCTGTTTTGTTTGTCAAGAAGAAAGATGGTACATTCAGGTTGTGTATCGACTACCGAGAGTTGAACAAACTTACCATCAAGAACCGCTACCCACTACCGAGAATCGACGACTTATTTGATCAACTACAAGGCTCGTCTGTTTATTCAAAGATTGACTTACGTTCCGGGTATCATCAAATGCGGGTGAAAGAAGATGATATTCCAAAGACTACTTTCAGAACACGTTACGGTCATTACGAGTTTATGGTCATGCCGTTTGGTTTAACTAATGCACCAGCTGTGTTCATGGACCTTATGAACCGAGTGTGTGGACCATACCTTGACAAGTTTGTCATTGTTTTCATTGATGACATACTTATTTACTCAAAGAATGACCAAGAACACGGTGAACATTTGAGAAAGGTGTTAGAAGTATTGAGGAAGGAAGAATTGTACGCTAAGTTTTCAAAGTGTGCATTTTTGTTGGAAGAAGTTCAATTCCTCGGTCACATAGTGAACAAAGAAGGTATTAAGGTGGATCCGGCAAAGATAGAAACTGTTGAAAAGTGGGAAACCCCGAAAACTCCGAAACACATACGCCAATTTTTAGGACTAGCTGGTTACTACAGAAGGTTCATCCAAGACTTTTCCAGAATAGCAAAACCCTTGACTGCATTAACGCATAAAGGGAAGAAATTTGAATGGAATGATGAACAAGAGAAAGCGTTTCAGTTATTGAAGAAAAAGCTAACTACGGCACCTATATTGTCATTGCCTGAAGGGAATGATGATTTTGTGATGCATCAAAGCAAGGTCTCGGTTGTGTATTAATGCAACGAACGAAGGTGATTGCTTATGCGTCTAGACAATTGAAGATTCACGAACAAAATTATACGACGCATGATTTGGAATTAGGCGCGGTTGTTTTTGCATTAAAGACTTGGAGGCACTACTTATATGGGGTCAAAAGTATTATATATACCGACCACAAAAGTCTTCAACACATATTTAATCAGAAACAACTGAATATGAGGCAGCGTAGGTGGATTGAATTATTGAATGATTACGACTTTGAGATTCGTTACCACCCGGGGAAGGCAAATGTGGTAGCCGATGCCTTGAGCAGGAAGGACAGAGAACCCATTCGAGTAAAATCTATGAATATAATGATTCATAATAACATTACTACTCAAATAAAGGAGGCGCAACAAGGAGTTTTAAAAGAGGGAAATTTAAAGGATGAAATACCCAAAGGATCGGAGAAGCATCTTAATATTCGGGAAGACAGAACCCGGTATAGGGCTGAAAGGATTTGGGTACCAAAATTTGGAGATATGAGAGAAATGGTACTTAGAGAAGCTCATAAAACCAGATACTCAATACATCCTGGAACGGGGAAGATGTACAAGGATCTCAAGAAACATTTTTGGTGGCCGGGTATGAAAGCCGATGTTGCTAAATACGTAGGAGAATGTTTGACGTGTTCTAAGGTCAAAGCTGAGCATCAGAAACCATCAGGTCTACTTCAACAACCCGAAATCCCGGAATGGAAATGGGAAAACATTACCATGGATTTCATCACTAAATTGCCAAGGACTGCAAGTGGTTTTGATACTATTTGGGTAATAGTTGATCGTCTCACCAAATCAGCACACTTCCTGCCAATAAGAGAAGATGACAAGATGGAGAAGTTAGCATGACTGTATTTGAAGGAAGTCGTCTCCAGACATGGAATACCAATCTCTATTATCTCTGATAGGGATGGCAGATTTATTTCAAGATTCTGGCAGACATTACAGCAAGCATTAGGAACTCGTCTAGACATGAGTACTGCCTATCATCCACAAACTGATGGGCAGAGCGAAAGGACGATACAAACGCTTGAAGACATGCTACGAGCATGTGTTATTGATTTCGGAAACAGTTGGGATCGACATCTACCGTTAGCAGAATTTTCCTACAACAACAGCTACCATTCAAGCATTGAGATGGCGCCGTTTGAAGCACTTTATGGTAGAAAGTGCAGGTCTCCGATTTGTTGGAGTGAAGTGGGGGATAGACAGATTACGGGTCCGGAGATTATACAAGAAACTACCGAGAAGATCATCCAAATTCAACAACGGTTGAAAACCGCCCAAAGTCGAAAAAAGAGCTACGCTGACATTAAAAGAAAAGATATAGAATTTGAAATTGGAGAGATGGTCATGCTTAAAGTTGCACCTTGGAAAGGCGTTGTTCGATTTGGTAAACGAGGGAAATTAAATCTAAGGTATATTGGACCATTCAAGATTATTGATCGTGTCGGACCAGTAGCTTACCGACTTGAGTTACCTCAACAACTCGCGGCTGTACATAACACTTTCCACGTCTCGAATTTGAAGAAATGTTTTGCTAAAGAAGATCTCACTATTCCGTTAGATGAAATCCAAATCAACGAAAAACTTCAATTCATCGAAGAACCCGTCGAAATAATGGATCGTGAGGTTAAAAGACTTAAGCAAAACAAGATACTAATTGTTAAGGTTCAATGGAATGCTCGTAGAAGACCCGAGTTCACCTGGGAGCGTGAAGATCAGATGAAGAAGAAATACCCGCATCTATTTCCAGAAGATTCGTCAACACCTTCAACAGCTTAAAATTTAGGGACGAAATTTATTTAACGGGTAGGTACTGTAGTGACCCGAACTTTTCCATGTTTATATATATTAATTGAGATTGATATTTACATGATTAAATGTTTCCAACATGTTAAGAAATCAAACTTGTTAAGACTTGATTAATTGAAATATGTTTCATATAGACAATTGACCACCCAAGTTGATCGGTGATTCACGAACGTTAAAACTTGTAAAAACTATATGATGACATATATATATATAGTTAACATGATACTATGATAAGAAAACATATCATAAAGTATATTAACAATGAACTACATATGTAAAAACAAGACTACTAACTTAATGATTTTTAAACGAGACATATATGTAACGATTATCGTTGTAAAGACATTTAATGTATATATATCATATTAAGAGATATTCATACATGATAATATCATGATAATATAATAATTTAAAATCTCATTTGATATTATAAACATTGGGTTAACAACATTTAACAAGATCGTTAACCTAAAGGTTTCAAAACAACACTTACATGTAACGACTAACGATGACTTAACGACTCAGTTAAAATGTATATACATGTAGTGTTTTAATATGTATTTATACACTTTTGAAAGACTTCAATACACTTATCAAAATACTTCTACTTAACAAAAATGCTTACAATTACATCCTCGTTCAGTTTCATCAACAATTCTACTCGTATGCACCCGTATTCGTACTCGTACAATACACAGCTTTTAGATGTATGTACTATTGGTATATACACTCCAATGATCAGCTCTTAGCAGACCATGTGAGTCACCTAACACATGTGGGAACCATCATTTGGCAACTAGCATGAAATATCTCATAAAATTACAAAAATATGAGTAATCATTCATGACTTATTTACATGAAAACAAAATTACATATCCTTTATATCTAATCCATACACCAACGACCAAAAACACCTACAAACACTTTCATTCTTCAATTTTCTTCATCTAATTGATCTCTCTCAAGTTCTATCTTCAAGTTCTAAGTGTTCTTCATAAATTCCAAAAGTTCTAGTTTCATAAAATCAAGAATACTTTCAAGTTTGCTAGCTCACTTCCAATCTTGTAAGGTGATCATCCAACCTCAAGAAATCTTTGTTTCTTATAGTAGGTTATCATTCTAATACAAAGTAATAATCATATTCAAACTTTGGTTCAATTTCTATAACTATAACAATCTTATTTCAAGTGATGATCTTACTTGAACTTGTTTTCGTGTCATGATTCTGCTTCAAGAACTTCGAGCCATCCAAGGATCCATTGAAGCTAGATCCATTTTTCTCTTTTCCAGTAGGTTTATCCAAGGAAATTAAGGTAGTAATGATGTTCATAACATCATTCGATTCATACATATAAAGCTATCTTATTCGAAGGTTTAAACTTGTAATCACTAGAACATAGTTTAGTTAATTCTAAACTTGTTCGCAAACAAAATTTAATCCTTCTAACTTGACTTTTAAAATCAACTAAACACATGTTCTATATCTATATGATATGCTAACTTAATGATTTAAAACCTGAAAACACGAAAAACACCGTAAAACCGGATTTACGCCGTCGTAGTAACACCGCGGGCTGTTTTGGGTTAGTTAATTAAAAACTATGATAAACTTTGATTTAAAAGTTGTTATTCTGAGAAAATGATTTTTATTATGAACATGAAACTATATCCAAAAATTATGGTTAAACTCAAAGTGGAAGTATGTTTTCTAAAATGGTCATCTAGACGTCGTTCTTTCGACTGAAATGACTACCTTTACAAAAACGACTTGTAACTTATTTTTCTGACTATAAACCTATACTTTTTCTGTTTAGATTCATAAAATAGAGTTCAATATGAAATCATAGCAATTTGATTCACTCAAAACGGATTTAAAATGAAGAAGTTATGGGTAAAACAAGATTGGATAATTTTTCTCATTTTAGCTACGTGAAAATTGGTAACAAATCTATTTCAACCATAACTTAATCAACTTGTATTGTATATTATGTAATCTTGAGATACCATAGACACGTATACAATGTTTCGACCTATCATGTCGACACATCTATATATATTTCGGAACAACCATAGACACTCTATATGTGAATGTTGGAGTTAGCTATACAGGGTTGAGGTTGATTCCAAAATATATATAGTTTGAGTTGTGATCAATACTGAGATACGTATACACTGGGTCGTGGATTGATTCAAGATAATATTTATCGATTTATTTCTGTACATCTAACTGTGGACAACTAGTTATAGGTTACTAACGAGGACAGCTGACTTAATAAACTTAAAACATCAAAATATATTAAAAGTGTTGTAAATATATTTTGAACATACTTTAATATATATGTATATATTGTTATAGGTTCGTGAATCAACAGTGGCCAAGTCTTACTTCCCGACGAAGTAAAAATCTGTGAAAGTGAGTTATAGTCCCACTTTTAAAATCTAATATTTTTGGGATGAGAATACATGCAGGTTTTATAAATGATTTACAAAATAGACACAAGTACGTGAAACTACATTCTATGGTTGAATTATCGAAATCAAATATGCCCCTTTTTATTAAGTCTGGTAATCTAAGAATTAGGGAACAGACACCCTAATTGACGCGAATCCTAAAGATAGATCTATCGGGCCCAACAAGCCCCATCCAAAGTACCGGATGCTTTAGTACTTCGAAATTTATATCATATCCGAAGGGTGTCCCGGAATGATGGGGATATTCTTATATATGCATCTTGTTAATGTCGGTTACCAGGTGTTCACCATATGAATGATTTTTATCTCTATGTATGGGATGTGTATTGAAATATGAAATCTTGTGGTCTATTGTTATTTGATATATATAGGTTAAACCTATAACTCACCAACATTTTAGTTGACGTTTAAAGCATGTTTATTCTCAGGTGAATACTAAGAGCTTCCGCTGTTGCTTACTAAAATAAGGACAAGATTTGGAGTCCATGTTTGTATGATATTGTGTAAAAACTGCATTCCAGAAACTGATTTCGATGTAACATATTTGTATTGTAAACCATTATGTAATGGTCGTGTGTAAACAGGATATTTTAGATTATCATTATTTGATAATCTATGTAAAGCTTTTTAAACCTTTATTTATGAAATAAAGGTTATGGTTTGTTTTAAAAATGAATGCAGTCTTTGAAAAACGTCTCATATAGAGGTCAAAACCTCGCAACGAAATCAATTAATATGGAACGTTTTTAATCAATAAGAACGAGACATTTCAAAAGGTTGCACCTTGAAAAGGTGTGATCCGTTTTGGAAAACGTGGAAAGTTGAACCCACGATACATTGGTCCTTTCGAAATCTTGGAACGTGTTGGACCCGTTGCATACCGTTTGGATCTACCAGCACAATTGAGCTCAGTTCATCCTACCTTCCACGTGTCAAACTTGAAGAAGTGTCTTGCTGCACCAAAACTTATCATACCACTTGAGGAACTTACGATTGACGACAAACTCCACTTTGTGGAAGAACCTGTTGAAATTATGGATCGTGATATCAAAACTTTGAAACGCAACAAGATTCTGATCGTTCGAGTACGATGGAATGCCAAACGAGGACCTGAGTTTACTTGGGAACGAGAGGATCAAATGATGCGGAAGTATCCTCACCTTTTCCCAACTCCTCCATCTACCTCAGCTTAAATTTCGGGACGAAATTTTCTTTAACAGGTGGTAATGTAACGACCCTGGAATTTCCAACATTTATTTATTAATAATTATTATTATTAATACGTATGATAAAACGAATGTATGTCATTACATTTACATGTTGCCATGATTGCCCGAACTTGACTTTAATTGCCCGAAACGTCTTTGTGACACCTGGAACTTTCACGAATAATATTTTTAGATATTATTTACATTCATGATTAAATTTATTAATCATTTTAATTAACTAAGGCTATTAGTTAGTTACTTGGGCTTTAATTGGTTTAACTTGTGATTTATTTGAACTTGGGCTTTGTTAGTGTAATGGACTCATGTTATTGGACTTCCAAGCCCACCCTACATTTTAAGTGGACTTAGTTAGCCCACTAACACTTGTAAGTATCAATTAGAAGCAAACTAGTTAGTTAACTTAGTAAGGAATCAAGTTACTTGTTCATTCCCATTCAAACACCCATTTTATCCAACTTTTGTCATCTTTACATACTAGTAACCAAAGAACCAACTCTTTCCCCCTTTTTTTGAGCAGCTGGCCGTGGCCCTTATGGCCATGAAGGGTGTTCAAAATTCTTTTTTTTTTTGGTATTACAATTACTTGCATTTACTCTTTCATAAAACACACACAACTTACTACACTTTTCTCTCAAGCTTTTTCTCTCTTTTTCTCTCAAATACTTGTAAGTAATATGAACTTTTCTCTCCTCTTTTTCCTTGCTAAAAACCGATTTCATAAGCATTCATCATCATCAATCTTTATTTGTTGTTTGATTCTTGTTACAAGTTGTTGTTACTTACCTACTAACTTTCAAGAATCTAACTTTCTAGTTTTAATTCTTCTTTTATCTTGAACCTTCAAGAACATACAAGATATAAACTCTCTAGTTTATGATCTCCACTAAATACTTGTTCAAAGTTTATAAAGTTCATGGTTGAAAGACATACTTGAAGTTCATGAAGTAAACTTTAAAGTTTACTTTCTAAAGATCAAACCTTGGTTTGAATCTTTAAAGTATGAACAACCATGAACCTTTTCTTGTTTATTTAAGTTTACTTCTTCAATTTATGCACTTTAATTTCATGTAGTTAGTTTATATGGTCAAGTACTACAAGTTAGTCTTGATCTCATATCTCTTGAACAAATTAAGTTAACTTTGAAAGTTCAAGAACACACAAATAAGTTTTCTTTAAATATAACTTTGGATCTAGACTTTTGAGTCTTGGATCTTCAAGATCAAACTAAGAACTATGTTCTACTACTTATGATCTTGATTAGTTAGTTTACTTTCAAGTTTGTAACTTGTTATTAGCTTTAAAGTCCATGTATGTGTTAGATCTAAGACTTTGATGCAACTTTGGTTCATCAAACTTCATACAACTCTTAAGTGAGTTGTGCTTCATGTCTTAGACTTGCACATGGGTTATGATGGTCAAGACTTGGTTAAGATGATGTAAATACATCAATGAGTTGTACACTTGAAGCTATATGCATCAAGGATGAGAACCATGATGAACATCAAGCACCAAGACCACCGGAACCCTTTTAAACTCACTGTTCTGTCCAAAAGCTACTGGTCTGGTGATTCTGTAACAGACCAGTAGACCTGGGCTATTCTAACTTTGATTTTTATATAGATCTTTTCGATTAGATAACTTTTCATATAGGACTCGTCTTAATCCGAGTTACGGTTTTGGATTTATGGCCCTCCGATCGTTACTATGTCCTTTAACGTTGTGCAGAAATTTCAGACCTACTCGCACTTAAACCGTCACCACGGTTAAATGAAGACGAGTTTACTTCTGTAAATTTTACCACACTTAAGGGACTCATAGACGGAGCCATGGCCACTGGTCTCACCTTCATAAACGAGTTTGCTTCTGTAAATTGCTTCTGTAATTCAGTAAGGGTAGAGGCCGTGGTGACTGACTGAAGTCAGACTTTGTTGAAAACTACTTTCATAAACGAAACTTACTTTACGCCTTTTGTTTGATGATGAATGATGATGACCCTTAAGACCTTAATTACATACTTTTAAACCTATTAAGACGATTTACTGACTTAGTATTATTTGCCTTAGGTTGAGGACCTTCGGACCGTTTACTTGCATACCTTTTCCGAACCGACTTTACGACTACATTATCATTGTGAGTTATAGCATTCCCTTTTTACTTTAACTTATTTTGGGAACTGAGAATACATGCGGATTTTATGTTTTACATACTAGGCACGAGTACTTAAACTTATATATGTGTGGGTTATACAACGGCATAAACATTCCCTTTAGCTCGGTAACGTTTAATCATTGGTATTTGAACCGTGAACGCGAATCTTAGATATGGATCCATAGGGTTTGACATCCCCACTCGGGCTAGTAGCGCTAGCATTTAACGAGTGTTTAATACTTCATAAACATACGCACTTGCCAAGTGTACTTTCAGGGGGTATAAATGTTAAGTTAGTTACCAAGTGCCCACGGTTAACATATACTTTATCATACTGTTTTGAAACGCTCTTTGTAGCACTGAAATCTCGTGGCCTACCTTACATACTGTTATACTTAAACTATAGCTCACCAACCTTTGTGTTGACGTTTTTAAGCATGTTTTTCTCAGGTGCTTGAGGTTAGCTTCCGCTGTGTACTAGTCGTGCTGTAGACACCCGCTGCTTAGAGTTGTCATCGCATGAACTACTTTACTTTGCATTCAAACATTCGTACTTTTGAACTATGACTTGTAACGACCATTTGGGGTCACGTACACTTGTTTATTTGCTTCTACTTAGTGAAGCATGCTTTTTGAAATGTAAAACATTTGATGTCGGTTATGACATCACCTTTTTATCGTGAATGCAACTTCTTTAATTACAGCATATAGTACTTAACCTTGTAATGATCCTGTTGTTGATGATTCGTACACGATGGTTTTGTACGGGGCATCACAGGTGATGGCTAGTCATTTGACTCCATACACCATGCGTATCAAAATTTTCGTCTATCTTTCTACCATTTAGTATCAACCCTCTACAATCGGCAGATGCTAACTCCTCAGGCGTATATATACGTAAAGCCTGAGCCATGTCTAGTAAAGACATGTGGCGCATCGAACCTCCTAACAAAAATCTAATAAAAGATCGATCGGTTAAACTAGCTACCCGATCATTTAATTCTATATTACACAACAATTCTTCACACCATACTTTATATACAGGTCTACGCATGTTGAATAACCGTACCCAATCGTTAAAAGTAGAATTACCATACCTCTGTCCAAGTAATTCCCTAATTGGCCTGGCCAATTCTACAGCTTCTAATGGTCCTCATTCTATGACCCTAGGTACTTCAACAGCTTTAGAATGAAGAGTATGCAAACCCCTTTGGTATTTTGGATAATCTATCCAAAGTCTGTCAAATCTCAGGTTCGGGTGCAAATCTTCCAAGTGCATATCAGAAAATGTCATGACTGGATGAGGTATATCTTGTTTGTAGTAGTTATCCACCTCCTGTTGTTCCGTATTCTCAGCAGGAGCATTGCGAGCTTGGGATGAAGATTCACCCCTTTCAGTCTGCAAAACACATCAAACACAATTTTTGTGCATCCAAATATGCATTAGTGTCAGCAAAATCATCAATCAAAATAATTACAATGACATGATCAATTTATATCAAACTTAAGCTCATTTTCATATTTTCATCAAATCTACACTTTTTCAAATAAGCATATACGAAAATGTTCGCCAAGTTCATAAGCATTCAACTCAAATAACATGTCAAAATAATCATTACTAGCAATTAAACAAGTTTCAAATGGCATTATCTCTCAAAAATCAAGTTCATAAATTTTAGACTTGAAAAAGTCCACTTTAATTCTCAAAATCATGTTTAGGCTCAAAGTTTGGATCATTTAACTACCTAAACATGTTACACTACTTAATTTAGCAACAATTCATGACAAAAATCGGCCATAACCTGTTTATATCAAAAAGCCCCAAATTTGCTCAAGAACACAAACCCTAGATTACTCAAAATTTGAAGTTTAAGGCTTCTAATCATGTTAAATAGCATCAATCTAGGTTATTCAAGCATAATACATAAACAATTTAAACATAATTACACTAAAAAGCATCAAAATCAAATTGGGTATAAAATTGCTCAAGAACACTAATTTTCGGATTAAATGGTGTTTAGGTATAGAAATTTACCATTTTTCTTGAGTAATTTCTTGATAGCATCCTTCTCAACATGATTTTAGTAAAAGATTTGATGATTAACGGTCAAAAATTGCGAATTTGGTGTGTGTTTTTCGGGTTTTTTTGGGTTTATTTCGCAGTTTATGTGGTGTGGAGATGGGGACTGATCAGTTCAGCTCGTTTTATTTTTTTCTGGGTTTTGGATCCTCCGCGACTTGCGGTGTTTTTACCCTTCAAACTCCGCGAGTCGCGGAGTTTGTACTTTTTTTTTTTAACATCTTATACTAATTAAAACAATTAAGTAATTAATTTTAAAATTTTGTTTTCCTTGTTATTTAGGACGAGGTCGTTTCGGATCGATGTCCTAGTCCGTCCTTCGAAAAAATTTTAAAATTTGTCTTTTTGTAGCGATTGTTTTAAAAGCTAAGATTTTTGGGTTTTTTTTTTTTTAATGTTTTTGGCATACTTTAATTCAATAAGATTAAAAATAATGATAATAAAAGTTCTCGTCCCTCCCTCGGGTAAAGCAATTTCGGTTCAACGACCTAGTCTTCAACTTACGACGAATTTTAAAAATCATATTTTTAACTTAATGAGATAAAGTAAATTTTTGTTTTTAAATTCACACCAAACTTAAAATAAAAATATATAAAATTCAAAATTAATATTAAAAATTCACACCAAACTTAAAATTTGAAATGCATAAAATTAAAAATTCTTATTTTAAAAATTAAAAATTCACACCAAACTTAATTTAAAAATTCATATTATAAAATCACACCAAACTTATATTATATTTTTCAAATATTTACAATTTTAAATATATTGTTTTTACAAAGTTTACAATATTAATTTAAGATTTATATATTAATTTTAAAAACATGGTAAAAATAAAATTAAAAATCTTTTTGGCTTTTTATCCCACTTTAATCAATCAAATATTATCAAAAATATGCGCCCCTCTTTTCGGTAAAGTAATTTCGGTTCCATGACCTAATTTAACTCATGACGAATTTTTGAAATATTTTGGGTTGATTGATTAAAGACATTTATACCTTAAGAATAAACGTTAAATTTCGCCGTGATGTAATAAATTTTTGAATGATATCAATAATTTCGGTCGCCAAACCTAATTTTATTCAATACCAATTTAATACTTTATAGCGAACAAATTAGCGTTTATTATCAAAAGGTTAAAAATAAAAATAAAAACTGTACAGACTTACCTGTGAGATAGTATTCTTAGTTATATGATCTATCCCATTCATAAGATAGTCGGTTTAATTGATTTTCCATGGCTACATAGGCGTAACCTCGAGCATTCAGTGTTTTTTCTTCTAAACATATGAACGGTCCGTCTCTGCATAAAGTAACAAATTCGGTATTTGAATAGATTTGATTATTTGAACATTTACCTCCATGTGACCATTTTCCGCATTTGTGACATCTTTCTAGGTGTCGTGCTCTTCTTTTTGCTGCGGATTTTGATTTTCCTTTACCAAATTGTAACTTATTATCTTCGCATCTGGATTCTTTTCTTACTCCGTCCAATCTTTCTCTGATTACTGATACTATTTCACTCGGTAGTGTGTCATTATTACGTTTAGTGATCAAAGCGTGTAGCATTAGACCATGGTTTAGTTCACAGGCAGTCTTCATTTCCTAAAAAAAATAAAAATTCAGAATGGGGGGAGAAGACTAGTTCTTTAGGGTCTACTAGGGAAAGACCATTCGGGTTCCATTTTCGAGAACTACACGAAAACAGACAATCTAACTCTAATAGAAATACATAAAATCCTTTAAAGATTTGATTCTCCCCACACTTAGTTAGCTGTGGTATCGAAATTGTGATTAACTTCGTTGTCAACTTCCATTGGACTATCTATGTAGTGTTTAACTCTGTGACCATTAACTTTAAATTCAATCCCATTTGAATTTATTAATTCTATCGTTCCGTATGGGAAAACTCTTTTGACTATGAATGGTCCAGACCATCTTGATTTCAATTTTCCAGGAAATAGCTTGAATCGTGAATTGAAAAGAAGAACTCTGTGTCCTTCTTTAAATTCTTTTAAACTTTTGATTCTTTTATCATGTCATTTCTTCATTCTTTCTTTATAGATTAACGAATTTTCGTATGCTTCATGTCTTAATTCTTCTAATTCGTTTAGTTGACTTAATCGTAGACGTCCAGCTTCATGTAAATCAAGATTACATGTCTTCAAAGCCCAAAATTCTTTGTGTTCAATTTCTACTGGAAGATGACATGCTTTTCCATAAACGAGTCTAAAAGGTGTGGTTCCAATTGGAGTTTTGTAGGCTGTTCTAAAAGCCCAGAGTGCATCCTCCAATTTAATGGACCATTCCTTCGGATTTGATCCTACGGTTTTCTCTAAAATACGTTTTAAAGCTCGGTTGGTATTTTCAACTTGTCCACTAGTTTGTGGATGATATGCAGTGGAGATTTTATGAGTTACTCCATATCTTTTAAGAACTTTCTCAAGTTGATTATTACAGAAATGAGTTCCCCGATCACTTATTAAAGCTTTCGGTGTTCCAAACCTTGCAAAAAGACGTTTTAAAAAGTTGACTACAACTCGTGCATCGTTAGTTGGGAGAGCTTGTGCTTCCGCCCATTTAAATACATAATCAATGGCTACGAGAATATAGAGATTATTATGAGATTTTGGAAATGGACCCATAAAGTCAATACACCAAATGTCAAATACTTCACATACTTGAATGACATTTTGTGGCATTTCATCACGTTGACTTATTTTTCCGGCCCTTTGACATGCATCACAGGATTTGCAAAGAAGGTGTGCGTCTTTGTAAATTGTAGGCCAATAGAATCCAGCTTCATAAACTTTTCTTGCTGTTAATTGAGGCCCATAATGCCCTCCTGTTGGTCCTGTGTGACAATGGTTTAAAATTTTACTAGCTTCATCTCCGAATACACATCGGCGTATTATTCCATCTAGACAACTTTTAAACAGATGTGGATCTTCCCAAAAATAGTGTTTTATATCACTGAAGAATTTCTTTCGTTTTTGGTACGACAATCCTTTTTCAGGGAATCTGCAAACTAAGTAGTTTGCATAGTCTGCAAACCATGGGATTTCATTATAATCTATCTTCAATAGATATTCATCAGGAAAGTTGTCTTGTATGGCCGATTCATTTAGAACTTCTAATTCGGGATTTTCAAGACTAGAAAGATGATCAGCGGCGAGATTTTCTGCTCCTTTTTTATCTCGGATTTCAATATCGAACTCTTGTAAGAGTAAGATCCAACGGATTAATCTTGGTTTAGCATCTTGTTTCGAAAATAGGTATCTAAGAGCAGAATGGTCGGTATAGACCACCGTTTTAGCTAGAACGAGATATGATCGAAATTTGTCAAAAGCAAAGACAATAGCAAGGAGTTCTTTTTCAGTAGTTGTATAATTTGTTTGTGCTCCTTGTAACGTCTTACTAGCATAATATATAGGTTGAAATCGTTTTTCAATCCTTTGTCCTAAAACGGCTCCCATTGCAAAATCACTTGCATCGCACATTAATTCAAACGGTAGATTCCAATTTGGTGTTATCATGATCGGCGTATTAGTGAGTTTCTCTTTAAGAATATTAAAAGATTTGATACATTCATCTGAAAAGATGAATGGAGCATCCTTTTCTAGGAGTTTATTCATAGGAGTGGCAATTTTAGAAAAATCTTTTATGAAACGTCGGTAAAAACCGGCATGCCCTAGAAAACTCCTAACTCCTCTAACATTGGTGGGATGTGGAAGTTTAGCAATTACATCTACTTTAGCTCTATCCACTTCAATTCCTTCTTTTGAAATTTTATGTCCAAGAACGATGCCTTCTTTAACCATAAAATGGCATTTCTCCCAATTAAAAAACTAGATTTGATTGTTCGCATCTAATAAGCATTCGTTCAAGATTAGCTAGACATGTTTCAAATGTATCACCGAAGACTGAAAAGTCATCCATGAAAACTTCCATGCATTCTTCTATCATGTCGTGAAAAATCGCCATCATGCACCTTTGAAAGGTTGCAGGGGCGTTGCAAAGTCCAAATGGCATGCGTTTGTAAGCAAAAGTACCATAAGGGCACGTGAACGTGGTTTTCTCTTGGTCTTCGGGTGCTATTGGAATTTGAAAATATCCGAAAAATCCATCAAGAAAACAATAGTAACTATTTCCGGCTAATCTTTCCAACATTTGATCAATGAAAGGTAAGGGAAAGTGATCTTTTCTGGTGGCATCATTTAATTTTCTATAATCAATACATACACGCCATCCTGTTATGGTCCTTGTAGGAATAAGCTCATTTTTTTCATTTGTAATGACAGTCATGCCACCCTTCTTAGGCACGCATTGAACTGGGCTTACCCATGGACTATCAGAGATTGGATAAATTAGACCTGCGTCTAGCAGTTTAATAATATCTTTCTTAACTACATCTTGCATATTAGGATTTAGTCTTCGTTGGCATTGCACATACGTTTTATGACCTTCTTCCATAAGGATTTTATGTGTGCAATACGAAGGACTTATTCCTTTAATATCATGAATTTTCCATGCAATGGCTGGTTTATGAGCTTTCAACACAGAAATGAGTTGTGATTTCTCATTTTCAGTAAGAGAAGACGATATTATTACAGGTAATTCAGATTTACCATGTAAATAAGCGTATTCCAAATGTTTTGGAAGTGGCTTTAACTCTAATTTCAGAGGTTCTTCTATCGATGATTTATATCGATATCTGTCTTCTTCTTTTAGCATTTGAATTTCTTCTGTTGTTGGTTCATATCCATTAGCTATTAGTGTAGCTAACATTTCAGCTTCATCAATTTGTTCAGTACTTTCTCCTAAAGAACATTCTCCTGTTCCTTGTAATTCTGGAAATTCTTCTAACAATTCTGCATGTGAATCTATAGTTTGAATATAATAACATGTATCATCTGCAGATTGCGGTTGTTGCATTGCTCTATCAACTGAAAAGGTAACACTCTCATCCTCTATACTTAGGGTCAGTTTCTTACCGAACACGTCTATCATTGCTTTAGTCGTGTTTAAGAATGGTCTTCCTAATATGAGAGGAACTTGAGAATCTTCTTCCATGTCCAGAACAACAAAATCTACTGGAAATACTAAAGTACCAACTTTAACTAGCATGTTCTCCATTATCCCTCTAGGATATTTTATTGATCTATCGGCTAGTTGTATACTTATTTTGGTTGGTTTCAATTCTCCAAGGTCTAGTTTAGCGTATAGTGAATACGGCATTAGATTTATACTAGCACCTAAGTCTGCTAATGCTTCTATTGAACTAAGACTACCCAGAAAACATGGAATTGTGAAACTTCCTGGATCAGATAATTTTTCTGGTATTTTATTCAACAGCACTGTTGAACAATTAGCGTTCATAGTAACAGCCGAGAGTTCTTCCATTTTCTTTCTATTTGAGATTAGATCTTTCAAGAATTTAGCATATCTAGGCATTCCTGAAATCACATCAATGAAAGGAAGATTTACATTTATCTGTTTAAACATATCCAAGAATTTGGATTGCTCGGCTTCAAGTTTCTCTTTCTTCATTTTACTCGGGTAAGGAAGTGGTGGTTGGTATGGTTTAACATAAGGTTTAGCCTTAACTGTGTTATCTTCATTAACCTTTTCAACTACCGGTTCTTTTTCCTTATCTTGATCAGGTTGTGGTTCTTGTGGAGTAGGAATAGCTTTATCAGAAGTTACAGGTATTTCAGGTGGTTTAAGTGTTGTACCACTTCTTGTGGTAATGGCTTTAGCTGTTTCATTCCGGGGGTTAGCATTTGTATTACTAGGTAAACTTCTCGGTTTTCTTTCACCTATTAACCTTGCTAGGTTACTTACTTCTTGTTCCAAGTTTTGAATAGAAGCTTGTTGATTTCTAAATGCTTGAGCATTTTGTTCATTAGTTTATTTTTGAGATGTGAAGAACTGCGTTTGAGTTTCAACTAGCTTCGTCATCATATCTTCTAAATTCGGCTTTTTATCATCGGGTTGTGGTGGTTTGTTTTGAAAATTAGGTCTTTGCTGGTTGTAATTATTGTTGGACACTTGTTGATTGCTAGGACCTTGTTGGTTGTTGTATTGAATATTTCGATTATAATTCTGGTTTTGATTGTAGATCGGTCTTGGCGGTTGATAATTATTCTGATAATTATTTCCAGGCCTTTGGTTTATGTATGAAATATTCTCTCTTTGTTCCATTGTTAATTCAATACTGAGACAATCTTTTGTCAAATGTGGTCCTCCACACTGCTCACAACTAATTCGTATTGAGTGAATATCCTTAGTCATCTTTTCCATTCGTCTCTCGACAGCATCTATCATTGCGGAAATGGAATCTAAGTCATGGCTAGAATCGGCTCTAGCTGCTTTAGATGATCTAACGATATCTTTTTCTTGGTGCCACTCATGTGAGTGGGAAGCAGTGTTATCAATAATTTTATAAGCATCAGTTTCGGTTTTCTTCATAATGGAACCACCAGCTGCTATATCTATGTCTTTTCTTGTAGTGATGTCGCATCCTTGGTAGAATATTTGTACTATTTGACAGGTATCTAAACCATGTTGCGGACATCCTCTTAATAACTTTCCAAATCTTGTCCACGCCTCATATAGAGTTTCATTTGGCTTCTGTGTGAACGTAACAATTTCTCCTTGAAGTCTTACGGCTTTAGATGCCGGAAAGAATTGTTTAAGAAAATTTTCAACTAAAACGTCCCATGTATCAATCGCCCCTTCAGGTAACGATTCCAACCAATCTTTGGCTTCTCCTTTTAAAGTCCAGGGAAATAACATGAGATATATCTGTTCATCCTCCACTTCTCTTATTTTAAATAGTGTGCAGATCCTATTAAAGGTACGAAGATGTTCATTTGGATCTTCCTTCGGCGCACCACTAAATTGGCATTGATTAGTCACCATGTGTAGAATTTGTCCTTTGATTTCATAATCTGGTGCATTAATGTCAGGATGAGTAATTGCGTGACCTTGGACAGTGCGTTTAGCTCTCATTCGGTCTTCCATACTTAAAGGTTCCAGATTCTCCATAATTGAATTTGTTGAATCGGAATCACTAGAGGATTCTGATTTAATGGTTCGTTCCTCAACAATCTCTGTTTGAATGATGGGTGGTTCCGGAGGAAAATTTAATGGTTCATGATCTATGAATCGTCCCTGAATATTCTCCGGATTCTCAATTGTGAGGTCGGGTTCAAAAAATGGATTATCGGAAATTTGAACTGGAGTACTTGGTCGACTGGATGACGATTCTAAAGAAAAATCAACGGCGGTAATATTTGCTAAATGTCTTGATCTAGTTACAGGTGGTGAACGTACAAAAGGTGGTGAACGTCTTGCTCGGTGCATTCACTGAATATCCTATTAGTTTTTCAAAAAGGAAAGAAAAATTATATAAGTTATCCAATTAATAGACTTTTCTGATTTTGCCCACGTTTCGAATAGCCAAAAGATGCAGCAGAGGGGCAGGATTCGTTTGGTCTCAATATAATTGAGGACTGTTTGGCTCCAATAACCCGGTCCACGTACAAATCCAACTATTACTACGAACCAGAAAATTTTGATGTCTATCAATTTAACCACTTAAAATAAATTTTTGTAATTTTAAGAAATTTAGATAAGAAGTAGAATAAAAAAAATCTATGTCCTAAAACTAGACTAACCCAACCTAAGAAAAATCTATGTCCTAAGAAATTTTTGTAATTTTAAGAAATTTTGATGTCTATCACTCGACTAACCCAACCTTATTACTATCACTAACTTAAAATTATAATCGCAAATTGAGATTACTAATTGGAATGATTATTGATACATAGGTAAAAGGCGTCTAAAATTATTAAAGCTTACAAGTAAAACTATATCCCAAATGGAAATAACTTAAAAAGGTACTAAAACTTAAAAAGGCGTCGCAAAATTCTAAAGCACCTAAATATTAGTCTAAAGAAAAAGCACTTAAGAAATTTTACGGCAAAGTCTAAAAATCTAGAAGTAAAAAAATAACTATGGCAAAAACTATATCTTAAAACTAAATACGAGCGAAAAATACAAATATTACGCTAAAATAATTAAAAAAAATATATAAAAATATACAAAAAGTTGTAAAAAGTACAATTTTTATAAAAATATTATTTTTATATTATTTATTTTATTAAACTATTAATTTTATATTTTAATTAAACTAATTTAACTAAAATACAATTTAATTTAAAAACTTAAAACTAATTATAATAATAAATAAGTAATTAGGGTTAATAATAATAATAATTAATAATTACTCCGTAATTAATGCTGATTAGGGTTCCTGTCACGCGTGTCAGGGCTGCTCCGCGAGTTGCGGTGCCCGAAACTGCAAACTTCGCGAGTCGCGGGGTTCTTAAATTCAACTCTGGTACAGTTTTTAATTCGACGCGTTTTTTTTATTATATTTTCTGTTTTAAAAACTAAATAAAATACTTATAAAAAACTTATATTTAAAAATTAAAATAAAAATAGAACTACTGAATAATTTTATAAATAAAAATCTTATATATAATTTTCTTTTTCTTTTTCGGTTTTTGATTTTATATTTTAAATAAACACAAAATATTTAAATAAAACTTATAATTTTTATAAAATAAAAATAAAGAAACTTTATAAAACTTAAATATTTAACAAAATCTTAAAAATATTTATATTTTTGCTTTTCTTTTTATGTTTTCGAATATTTAAAACGTATTTTTACAAAAGCGTATAAAAGTAAACCAAAAAAAAAAATTTTTTTTTTTTTTTTAGCGTTGCGCTTCTGGCTTTTAGGCTAGATTGTTCCCCGACAGCGGCACCAAAAATAACTTGATGTTATGCGAGGTGTATATAAAATAGCTATTAAATTTTACAAGAAAATACTATAAAATACGATACAATTTTACACAAGATATTTATTTATTTAGAGAATGGATATACTTAAACCTTGCTACAACACTTATAGGCAGTGTACCTAATCGTACAGTAGTGTAGTTTTTAGTAAGTCCGGTTCGTTCCACAGGGAAAATCTTTAAACAAAGCTTAACGCTATATTAGTTTACTTTTATAAAAATACAAATATATATATATAAGTAATATTATTATTATAAAGGGGGATTTTTACCGTTTAATGACCGGTTTGTCGATTTTAAAACTTTAGTCGCAGTTAAAATAAAATGTAAAATATTAAATAAATAAAAGACTTAATTTAAAGCATAAAGTAAATAACGATAATGAAATTGCGAATAATAAAAGTGCGATAAAATAAAATGCGATAATTAGAAGTGCAATTAAATATAAAATAAAGGAAATTAAATATGAAATAAAAGAATTATGCTTATTTAAACTTCCGTAATCATGATGTTTGACGTGTTGATTTTAGTTTTATGCCCATGGGTTAATTGTCCTTTGTCCTGGAGTATTTAATATGTCCGTCTGGTTTTTGTCCATAACAGTCCATCAGTCATAAATATAAAGTGCGAGTGTCCTCGTCAAATTATCCTTATACCCGAAGTTAAATATTCCAACTAATTGGGGACTTAAACTGTAACAAGATTTTAATACTTTGTTTAATAATTACACCAGGTTATCGACTGCGTGTAACCCAAGGTTTTAATACTCTGTTATCAATTATGCCAAGTGTCCTTGTACATAATTTCACCCCTGTTTTAATAATTCTAGTGACAATTAATCCATTCCCGTGTCCGGTTAAATGAACGATTATTCGTACATATAAATATCCCGCCCATCGTGTCCGATCGAGTGTATATGGTTATTTATAGGGACGTCCAATTGTAAATATTTATATTAAAATTAACAAACTATCATTTAGTTAAACAAATATAAAGCTCATTAATAGCCCATAGTCTAATTTCCACAAGTGTCATTCTTTTGTCCAAACCCCAATTATGGTACAAAGCCCAATTACCCAATTTTAGTAATTAGCCCAACATCATGATTACTTCGTTTTAAATAAGCATAATAATAACTTAGCTACGAGACATTAATGTAAAAAGGTTGAACATAACTTACAATGATTAAAAATAGCGTAGCGTTACACGGACAGAATTTCGACTTACACCCTTACAACATTCGCTAACATACCCTTATTATTAGGATTAAAATTAAAATTAAAATTAAAATATAAATTATAAATATAAATATTACGTTTAGATAGATGGATGGATATATATTTATATTTTTGCGATCAAACTGCGTTTGCTTTTATAGGTGGTTTCAGAATTTGGGGCTCCGCGACTCACAGCAATTTTTGCCTTCAAACTCCGCGAGTAGCGGAGTTTGATTTTCCAGCTCACCAACTTTGGAGTCTTTCTTTGCCGACGAATTTTTAATATATTATAATATTTAAATAATTATAAGAATTATTTAAATATTATATTATATTTATGTGCATAGTTGACTCGTAATTTTTAGTCCGTTGCGTCGAGCGTTGAGAGTTGACTCTGGTCCCGGTTCCGGATTTTCGAACGTCCTTGCGTATAATTTAATATCTTGTACTTTGCGTTTTGAATCTTGTAATTTCGAGACGTTTCTTATCAATAATTGGAACCTCTTTGATTGTATTTTGTACTTTTGAGCTTTTTGGTCGTTTGCGTCTTCAATTCGTCGAATCTGTCTTTTGTCTTCACCTTTTATTATTTAAACGAATATCACTTGTAAATAGAACAATTGCAACTAAAAGCTTGTCTTTCTTGAGGAATAATGCTATGAAATATATGTTCGTTTTTAGCATTATCAGACTATTATGGACAAATCCGTATGGACATATTAAATAATCCAGGACAAAGAATAATTAACCCATGGGAATAAACTAAAATCAACACGTCAACCATCATGGTTACGGAAGTTTAAATAAGCATAATATATTTTATTTCATTTTTCCTCGTACTTTTATTTATTGTCATTTTAATTATTGTTATTTATTTTATATTGTTATTTAAATATCGTCATTTACTATACGCTTCATTTAAAATATAAATCGACAAACCGGTCATTAAACGGTAAACCCCCTTTTATATATTATTATATATAATTATATATATTTTGTACAAATATAGTTGTTTAAAAATATAGTGTGCAATAAGCCCGCTCCCTGTGGAACGAACCGGACTTACTAAAAACTATACTACTCTACGATTAGGTACACTGCCTATAGTATTGTAGCAAGGTTTAGGTATATCCCATTTGTAAATAAATAATTAAAACTTGTCATATTTTGTGTAAAATTGTATCGTATTTAATAGTTTTTCCTAGTAAAATATAAACTATTTCGTACCCCCACCCTACGACATCAGTTACGAACAGGTTCACCGGTAAGTGCTTCAGGTTCTTCACCAAAAGGTGAATTCGGTTAGTGGAAGGGATCGCCTTCTACGCGTCTCCATTGATTAAGTCGACTACGAATCCATCAGATGAATTGGGGATGGATGATTGGTTGATTCATTCTGCTGACATTGCTTCCGGAGCTTAGATGACTATCCATTAGGAATAACTGTCGGGATAACTATCGGAATAGCTGTCGGAATCCGAGGGACTCGAACTAGTTGAAGGATTCATCTCGTACGATCAGATGAAGGATTTTCGATAAGAAATAGATTATAGGATGTAGATTAGTATCATGCAATACATAATTTACATATGCATATATAATACTAAAATCTCATAAGTTACGGAGGAATCTACGAAAGCTGTCAGGAAAAGATAACAATAACAGATACGCTAAGATATGAATTTATCCATACACTATTCATGCAATCTAGGCAGTAAGATATGTCTAGATTAAGAATGATAAGCAAGTGATTTCCTAAGAATGATAAGCAGGTAATTTTCGACACGAAATGATAAGCAAAACTTTTGACATGCATACACGATGGAAGTCCAGACTCACTAATGCATCCTAACGACTTATCAGTTAGACACACTAATGCAGACTTGGTTCGCTAAGACCACCGCTCTGATACCAACTGAAGGGACCCATCCTAATCCATTCGGACAACGTCCATATCGATTATAAACGATTCACAACAGTTGATTACACCGCAAGGTACTTGACCTCTATATGATACATTTTACAAACATTGCATTCGTTTTTGAAAAGACAATCTTTCATTACATCGAAAGTTGACGGCAGACATACCATTTCATAATATATCTAACTATAATTGACTTAATAATAATCTTGATGAACGCAACGACTCGAATGCAACGTCTTTTAAAATATGTCCTGAATGACTCCAAGTAATATCTCTAAGATGAGCAAATGCACAGCAGAAGATTTCTTTCATACCTGAGAATAAACATGCTTTCAAGTGTCAACCAAAAGGTTGGTGAGTTCATTATTTTATCATAAATAATCATTTCATAATTTTAATAGACCACAAGATTTCATATTTCCATTTCTCATAAACATACGTCCCATGCATAGAGACAAAAATATCATTCATATGGATTGAACACCTGGTAACCGACATTCACAATATGCATATTAGAATATCCCCATCATTCCGGGATCCTCCTTCGGACATGATATAAATTTCGAAGTACTAAAGCATCCGGTACTTTGGATGGGGCTTGTTGGGCCCGATAGATCTATCTTTAGGATTCACGTCAATTAGGGTGTCTCTTCCCTAATTCTTAGATTACCAGACTTAATAAAAGGGGCATATTCGATTTCAATAATTCAACCATAGAGTGTAGTTTCGATTACTTGTGTCTATTTTGTAAAACAGTTATAAAAACATCGCATGTATTCTCAGTCCCAAAAATATATATTGCAAAAGCATTTAAAAAGGGATTAATGAAACTCACGCATATAAATATTGTAAAACAGTTAATAAAGCATTTGCATGTATTCTTAGCTCAAAAATATATATAAAAAGGGAATAATGAAACTCACAGTAATGTATTTTGTAGTAAAAATACATATGACGATATTGAAAAATAGAACAATGCAGGGTTGGCCTTCGATTCACGAACCTATATCATTCATTTATATATTAAAACGTATACTGGAAATCACATAATTTCATTTGTTAATATATGTTATTTATGTAAGTGTAGTTATATAAAATTTATACTAAATTTCATTTAAAATCATATATTTATATTATATCTTAAATTATATGTTATATATGTTTATTTTGTATTTATATCAAAAATGATTATTATAGTTATATTAGTATTTATATATATTTAGTATTATTTTAAAAATACCTAATTTGTTATACGTAACCATATATAATGATAATATGTTTTTCATATAGTTATATGGATTATCAATATAATTATAATATATAGATATATATAATAAGGGGGTTTTTATATACCAAATATTTATTTGTTAGAAATGATAGTTTTGATATTATTGTTCTACTAAATAGTAATAAACTTTATTAATAATGAATATTAATAATAATAGTGATTTTGTTAATAATGATACCTATGTTAGTAATAATCTTAATAAACATAACAATGATATTAATACTAGTATTAATGAAAATAATAATGTTATTTCCAATACTAATGCAAGTAATAATAATAACAATAATTTTATCAATCATTTTAATACTAATGATAATAATTTTAATAGTAATAATAATAATAATAATAATAGTTATATTACTAATAATAACATTATTGATACTTATTATAATGATGATCTTAATAATAATATTATCTAATACTTAATAATTCAAATAATAATAATAATACTAATAATAATAACAATAACAATAATAATTTATAATAACAATGATAATAATAATAATAATAATAACAATAATAATAATAAAAACAATAATAATAATAACAATAACAATAATAATGATAATAATAATAATAATGAGTTTTAATATGTAAAGCTACCTTAGGAGTTCACTTTAAAAAGAAATGCACCAAGTAGGAATCGAACCCGAGACCTCTCAAAACCCAACACACGCCTACACCAGCTGGGCTGGCTTGTTTATCTGTTTTAAATCCGCAGGCTATTTTATTTAACCGAAAATTTATGTGATCTATAACTTCTTCTTCTTCCATATATCATCGACCAATTTCACCGAAAAATCATGTTAGTGAAATTATGAACTCAATTTAGGACGTCCTATCAATACAGAAACGTTTGTTTGAGGTTATCTGAGATTTAATAGAAAAAAAATATATAAAGTAAAGACAACAGCAGACTACCGTCGCAACACAGGAAGAAAAAAAAATGTTCTTGAATTGGAGAACGTTTTGGATATTTATGATAACACGAAATATGTTTTAAATTACCTCTAGAATCTATAAAAATTATCATCTTAACTCAAATTGAAACAGAGATTTCAAATTTGATGAAGAATGATCTGTTGACTTTTTATTCTCAAAACTTTGACTCAAAAATTAACAATTAATAAAGGGAATTTGATCATGAAACTTTGCAGATAGTTCGATTGAAAGATTCTTAACACTTCTGCATTTTTAGATTTTTCAAAATCAATCAAAATCAAGATTTGAGGAAAAAGTAGGCGTACAGAGGAATGAGCTGTTTATTTCTGTTTAAAAAAAAATTAAATAGTGATAAAAGGTTTACTATGGATACTGATAATTGAATTCGTGTAGCTGTTATTAACAATATAACTGATTGATTGGATTACTGAAGACAAAATCGACTGGTCTCTCACAAGCGTAATAGAGATAGGAGAGAAAAATAAAAAGATAAAACCAAAACAGATTTTTGTCATATACAAAGAAAAAAAAAATATTACGCGTGATATAACTGATATAAATATAAAACTTAATTTTTTTAATAAATAAATAATTATAATACATTAATAATAATAATATTGATATTATTATTAATAATAATAAACATACTAATAATATTGCATTCACATTTAAATTATAAATTTTATCATTCCTAATATATATTTAAAATATTTATTTTGGTAAGCATAACCTTGAAGCTCATTAAAAGTTTAATTATAACAATATTAGTAATACTAATATTGAAAATGGTATTAATAATAATAATGAACGTATTAATATTAATATTGAATGTTTACATTAATCATGATAATGAAAGTAATAAACTACTTAACAACTATATTTCAACTTGTAATTAAATTTAACATATTAATCTTATATTTTATAAATTTTAAAACATATATTATATAATAACATGTACTGAATATTTATTCTTTATACATTTTACATATTTATTATTATATAATTGTATTTACATTTTAGTTATGTCATGAGTATATTAATGTGGTTATACTTATATACATATATATTTATTTATTTACTATAGCATGTTGTTTCATCATAGCGATAAATATTAATACATAATATTTATATCTTGTATATACATTACATATAATTACTAATTATACATAGAAATCATATTTATATATATATAAACTAATTTTAAATTTCACTTAATTATTTTGTATCTTATTTTATATATTTAATCCTAACGTTTAGATTATATTTTATAATTTCAGATTATTACATATACTTTTATGTATACATATTTATTTACAGATAATTGTTCGTGAATCGTCGGGTATAGTCAAAGGTTAAGTGAATATATGAACACAGTTCAAAGTTTTTGAAACATCAACATTACAGACTTTGCTTATCGTATCGAAATCATATAAGATTAAGTTTAAATTTGGTCGGAAATTCCCGGGTCATCACACCTAAACCCTAAATTTCTAAACCCTAATATCTAAACCCTATAAACCCTAATATCTAAACCCTAATATCTAAACTCCAATAGCTAAAACCTCAAAATACGCTCGAAAAACACGATAATTGTTATATATTACTTCTTCGAGCGTTTTCTCGCCAAAATAAAAACATTTATCACAAAGTGTCTCTACTAAATGTTCATATTTTCATCTCATCTATAATGTTCTTGAACAAAGTTTTTTCAAAAAATGAAAAAAAAAAGTTTTTGTTTCCCCCCGCTTCCCCCGAATGGTTACTTCCCTCTTGATCCTACCACTATATATATATATATATATATATATATATGATTTATCTTTTTTCGCCACAAGTTAAATTTATCTGTTATTACCGTTCAACTAGAAATAATTTTACGAACAAATCGCAAGTAACTATATTTGAAACGAAGCTTATTAAAAAAATTGGATTAATTATATAATACACAGTAACGCGCGATCGAATTTTTTCTAGTTAATTTATTACATTACATATATACAAGTCAAAATAACTACATACGTAAGTAATGTATCTTATATTGCACGTTGTATCTTCTTTAATGGGGGAAAAAGTAGAAACTAGGATGAACCCTAGACTATAGAAATAGACTGAACTTGTCGCTTTTTCAAAAAAATAATAAAAATAAAATAAAACATTTATTCCATGATACAATACAATAGAAATGATATAGTTTAGTAGTCTAGTGGGGTCATGATATAATTGTAGGTCTAAGGTTTACAAGTAGCATATTATGAGATGATTACGAAAGATGATTAAGAAAACGGTCGAAATCAATTATGTGTAATTCGGTTAGGCCACATATATTTCAGTATAAATATTCTCTCCCTAGCCTGAACAATGAAAATCTTATCAGTTTATTCATATAATACAAATCACTACGGACATTGATATGTCTCCCAAACGAGTAGCCTAAACATAAAAAATCTAATTTATTTACATATTTAATACAAATCACAAGGAAACTGATGCAAGATAACTTCGATTTGATCACCAGTTTGAGTGGTGTATGTGCAGTAAATTAGAATAAATAAAATCCAAGAAAGTTTGTTTGGAGCTCTTAGATTTGTATGTATAGTAAATTAAGAATAAATACGAGTAATATTTAAGAAAGTTGGTTTGAAGCCCTTGGATTTTGAAGGAACCAATGATGAGACCAGGGGCGAAAGTGTGTAGGGGCAGAGGGGGCGGGCGGCCGCCCCCAGTGGTTTTTTTTTTCAGTGTAAAAATTTTGGGTTTTTCGTGAGACGACCCGTCCTAATCCATCTGGACGAATACATTACATTTGGTTACATCGCGAGGTACTTGACCTCTATATGATACATTTTACAAAATTGCATTCGTTTTTAAAAGACAAACTTTAATTACATAGAAAGTTGACGGCATGTATACCATTTAATAATATATCCAACTATAATTGACATAGTAATAATCTTGATGAACTCGACGACTCGAATGCAACGTCTTTTGAAATATGTCATGAATGACTCCAAATAATATCTCTAATATGAGCAAATGTACGGCGGAAGATTTCTTTCATACCTGAGAATAAACATGCTTTCAAGTGTCAACCAAAAGGTTGGTGAGTTCATTAGTTTTTCATAATCATTCATTTTTATCATTTTAATAGACCACAAGATTTTCATTTCCATTTCTCATAAATATGCGTCCCATGCACAGAGACAAAAATCATTCATATGGATTGAACACCTGGTAACCGACATTAACAAGATGCATATAAGAATATCCCCTATCATTCCGGGATATCCATCAGACATGATAAAACAACATCGAAGTACTAAAGCATCCGCTACAACGGATGGGGTTTGTTAGGCTCAATAGATCTATCTTTAGGATTCGCGTCAATTATTAGACTGGTTTACTAATTCTTAGGCAACCAAGCAAAAGGGGCATACTCGGCTTCGATCATTTAACCATATAATGTAGTTTCGATTACTTGTGTCTATTTCGTAAAACATTTATAAAAACAGCGCATGTATTCTCAGACCCAAAAATATATATTGCAAAAGCATTTAAAAAGGGAGCAAATGAAACTCACAATACTGTATTTTGTAGTAAAAATACATATGACGACATTGAACAATGCAGGGTTTGGCCTCGGATTCACGAACCTTGTAACAAGTCTTAAAAATAAATGTCCCTGCCGGGTCTCGAACCCCAGACCACTCGATACCCCGACACTCCCTCTAACCAATGCTCTGCTATAGTTTTTCTGAATTAATTCACTCCCTTAATTTATATATCCCGTATTATCCTTGTTTCTATTTTCTTCCTCCTCTTTCCAAAAATTCGAACGACTGGAGTTAATTCCTTTCATAGAAACGAATTACCAAACTTAATTTAAGACTCGAAATCAGATTGTAATCACCTTGTTTTGTGAAATAAATCAGAAAGCAAAAAAAAAAAAAACAAAAACAAAAAAGCCTGCTGGGTTCGTCGTTGTCCAGGAAGAAAAAAAAATTTGATTTTGAAAACGAAATCGTTATAGACTAAAATCACAACATGAAATAGGTTCTAAATACTTCGTATAAACTTTTCAAATCGTAAATTTAACTTGAATCGTAACATATAACTCAAATTTGATCTAAGAACAATGTTTGACTTTTTGTTTCGAAAATTTTGACTTGAAAATTAGAAATCGTTAGAAGGAATTGGACTCTGAGATTTTGAGAAAACATTCATGACGTGATTTAAAACACTTCTGCATTTTTAGATTTCTAAAATGGATTCGATTTCGAATTATTGGCAAAAAGTGGAATGTGCAGTCGACTGGTTCATCGACTCTGTTGGGTTTTTCCTTTTTTTTATTCGATTTGCAATAATAATTAGCATTATGTAAACGATATAAAGGATAGTAATCGATTGATTGATTGTAGCAGATAAGATGATATCGATTTATGTTTTCTAGTGGGATTTTGGAAGACAGACATTCATGAGCATCACCTAATATCAGGAAAAAAAAATAAAATGAAACAGATATTGATAATGATGTGTTTATATCTGTATTTGTATTTAATTCATACGGATTTACTTATATTAATAAATATAATACCATTAATATTAATAATAAAATAATAAAAATACTAATATTAATAATAATAACATTAATGATAATAATAATAATAATAATAATAATAACACTAATATTAATAATGATAACGATATAAATAATTAAAATAATAATAACTATAAAATTTATAACAATAATATTATTATTATTATTATTAATAATACTAATTATAATAATACTAATATTAATAATAATAATAATAATAATAATAATAATAATAATAATAATAATAATAATAATAATAATAATAATAATAGTAATACTATAACAACTTATAAATATTAAATTCGTATCTTTAAATTATATATTTAAAATAATATTAATAATTTTAGTATTGATATTAATATTAAAAGTATTAACAATATTATTACAACAACTATATTTATAATTAAATTTAATATATTAGTATTACATATCATTGATTATGTAATATAACTAATAATATACATTACCTAATAACTTATATTAAATATTAAATTTTTATACACTTTAACATATGTTACCGTATACATATATTTATTAATATATATAGAAATCATATATTTATGTATAAATTCATTTTAGTTATAACTTAATTATTTTATATCTTATTTTAGATATTAAATTTTAATGTTTAAATTATATTTTATTATTTCCAATTATTATGTATATACCTACATTTATATATATATATATATATATATATATATATATATATATATATATATATATATATATATATATATATATATATATATATATATATATATATATATGTATTTATTTACAAATAATTGTTTCGTGAATCGTCGAGAGCAGTCGAAGGGTAAATGAATACATGAAACATTTCAAACTTTTTGAGACCCAACATTACAGACTTTGCTTATCGTGTCGAAAACATATAATGATTAAGTTTAAATTTGGTCGGAAATTTCTGGGTCGTCACAGTACCTACCCGTTAAAGAAATTTCATCCCGAAATTAGATTGGGATGGTCATTTCTAACAATAAATATGTTTTCATGACTCATACGAGTTGTAATTTAGAGCTTTATCACCTTTGAGTAATAAGGATAAAATAATTCGATTATTCGAAAAGTACGAATGAAGTTATCACAAAAGAGTGAAATGAATAATTGCAGATTCGTCTTAACTTTTGACGTCGTCATTGTTGAATTCCGGAATTCAAGGGATTTAAAGAAATTCTTCGAAATCTAAAAGATTAAATTCTCCGGCGAATAAGGAAATTAAGATCTCTATAATTAAATACAGTGATCTGCCTCGATTGCTTTGTCTGATACTCCCATTATAAATTAACCTATTCCGTCCCATACTTTTGCCTCTCCTATACTCAATTCCAAATTTCAAAAGGTTGTGAAAATGCTTAATCCAGTTCTGATCCTTGTCCTTATCCTTACTATCGCAACAATAATTCTCCTTTTCCAACTTCCACCGGAGGAATCTATTTTCTTCTACTTCGCCCTTGGGGTTATAGTGTTTTTTTCATTCTCCCATGTATTTACATTGTTATCTGTATTGATATACACGGTTTGTGATGCCGGTGTTGTTGTTGGGTTTTATATTTTTCCTTATATTTCGGAGCTCCATGCTCTTGTTTTCTCTTCACGACTTTAGACCAAGCGAATAATGGTCCAGAATTCGTAGATATAGAGTTTCGAATGATTATAACGTTCCAAGCACGAAGGAACGTATTCTCACGATTTGATTTGTCAAATTACCAGATTCACTGAGGATAGAACTATCAAGAATATATTTTCTTGATATGTTCGGAGGTTGAACAGATTGAACGAGTCGTGTAACATGGCACATGATGACGTTATAATCTGTGAATCATCACGTTCCACTAGAAACTCAACATGAGTTACTGTAATATAATCACGTTGATCAAGTGTCGTTATATTATACTAACTCATGCATCATTTTCCAACACTACTTCAAAATCATTCATATTTCAAACTCTAAGTTTTCAGAGATTTAGAAACTAAAACAGTTTTCTTTTATGATATAACACAGATAGCGCGGAGAGATAATTAATATCGGACAAGAATATTTATGAAGATATCTTCAGAAATATTGAGGATATTTATAATGAAAGATACGATAATATCTTATAATTTCTAACCTCGATGGATGATGAAGTAGATTTGCTCGTAAAGGTTAGAGTCAAGAGCAAGGTATTCGTTAATAACTTCAGCAGACACTGAATCATTTGGATTCTTTGAAGGTATGTTTAGTCTTTGTGATTTGTCCACAGCCTCCTTCATGGTTTGCGCAATTCGTTTTCTAGTTTCAACTTTTCCAAGCTTTGCCAACATACTATTCTTTATCATCAAACTTCTGACGGTTAAGGTTGTTTACGGTTGTCTACCGTTTCTGTTGCTTCATTCAGTTTTTACAAAATTTGGAGTATTGATTCGTAGACTGGGTGTTTTTTTCAGAATTTCAGAATGGAAGATCATAATTCTAAGAGATAAATGTTATATGTATACATTTATCGGTTGATGTAGAAATGCTGCAAGATTCAAAATACTGATTGCTGATTCTCGGTAATTAGTATGGCAATTATCGTTACAAAACGCGGTTGAGTATATGATAGGGTTTCAATGAACAAATATGATTGTTCTTCGGAAAGTCAAAGATCAATGAAGTTACTGGTAAGTTTACTGCTAATGTGGTGGAATATAAATGGTTCTCTGGTAACGAAGATGAATGGCAAACTTATATATCAAAGTTATAAAAAGGTTTATTCGAATGAAAGGTCGAAATTGATTTGCTGAAGCTGTGACAAAATTGGCTACTTTGAAAAAGAATTGCAATGTTATTTTTGGTAATAACAATGCCAAAGGAGCTAGCACGGATACATGTTAAATTTTTACTCAGGTTCGGAGTGTTTTCAGGTGCATAACTATATGCATCAATCTTTTCTTCCGTAGATGAAGTGCAGTTGGTTCATCCTCTCAATTGAGGTGTTTTCAAGAATCATGAAAGGTTTGAACGCAGATTGGAATCATCAAGATACAAATGAGGTTTAAGATGAAATCATGTGGCAACTTGAAGAATTGTTTAGTTTCATATGTTATAATCAATATTTTAATTCATTTTTTTTAAATGTACAATGTTGTTAGTCCACAGTTAGTAGTCCACAGTTATTAATTCAATAATTTATATCTAGTTTAATATATAATAAATTAATTAATACGTATCATGACACGTGTATATGTCTCAGACTCGATCACAACTCAAAGTATATATATTATTGTAGAATCAACCTCAACCCTGTATAGCGAACTCGAACATTACAACATATAGAGTGTCTATGGTTATTCCAAATAATATATATAGATGCGTCGATATGATATGTCAAAACATTGTATACGTGTCCCGATATTTAAAATGCGTAAATAACAGTATTTAAATTACGATAAATAAAATTGCAAGAATTAAAATTGCGATGAATAAAATGTAGTAAGGAATTAACAGTTAGCTAGGATTTTGTAAGCGTGGATTCTTAACAAAATTTCTCATAGTTAATTTGTTTGTTTCTAACAAATTTTATTTTTGTCCAATGTTTTCTTCATTATGCCACTTGTCGGATTCTGATAGATCAAAATTCAAATATGAAATTGAATAAAAATGTTTATTCTGCGGTGAACGGATACTTATATCTGTGGATGTAAGTAGGATAGTAAATGACCGTTGAATCAGATTCGAAGAATGTACAATGTAACTTAATAGTGTGAAATATAAATATTCCTCGAGTATTACCTACCCGTTAAAATATTTTTACCATTAACTGTTTGTACAAAAGAATTTTTAATTACAATCTTTATGAAAACATATATACATATATATTTTCTTCAGATGTAATCATGGATTTAATGAGTTAATATGATATTAATCTCATTTGGTTTTCGGTTGGAACTAGAATGAATAATCTCTAAAACTTTAGAGATTACATAATTGCCGTGAAGAACGAAGATAATAGATGTACAAAGATACGTAGAACGATGATTATACTCGAGGATTAGAATGAGATGTTGAGGCATGGATTGTTGATAGTACTGGTGCTATTACTGATGGTACTTTTGGTGCCGATGATGTTGCTGAAGATGGTAAATTTTACACCATATTCTCCAAATTGATTACTCGAGCGCGAAGTTCATTGACTTCTTCTATTATTCCGGGATGATTGTCAGTCGGAACGAGCGAATGAATAAGGTTTAGAATTTTAGATAGAATATAATCGTGGCGAGATATTCGGAAATTGAGTGTGAAAATGGTGTTTCGAATAAGTTCGCTGGTAATTGCTTCAGGTTCTTCCACAAGAATGCAGGTTGGTGGGTGGAAAGGATCGCCTTCTTCTCGTCTCCATCGGTTAAGTCGACTACAAACTCAACCCCAATTCATCCAGAATTGAAGATGACTAGTTGGTTGATTCATTTCATTTACACTGCTTTCAGAGCTTAGGTGAATATCCATGTTGGAATAGCTGTCGGGATAACTATCGGAATAGCTATCGAAATCTGAGGGACTCGAACTGGTTGAGGGATTCATCTCGTACAATCAGATGAAGGATTTTCGATAAGAAATAGATTATAGGATGTAGATTAGTACCCTGCAATACATAATTTGTAGTGACCCGAACTTTTTCATAATTATATATTAATTGAAAACTATATTTGCATGATTAAATGTTTCCAACATGTTAAGCAATCAAACTTGTTAAGACGTGATTATTTGAAATAGGTTTTATATAGACAATTGACCACCCAAGTTGACCGGCGATTCACGAACGTTAAAACTTGTAAAAACTATATGATGACATACATATGGATATATATATATAGTTATCATGATATTATGATAAGTATGTACCTCATTAAGTATTTTAACAATGAGTTATATACATAAAAATGAGACTATTGAATTAAGAAACTTGAAAACGGTATATATAACGATTATCGTTATAACAACGTCTTACTAATTACATATGAATCATTTTAAGATATTCATACACTGTATATAAACATATTAAATGATAAGTAAACATATCATTACGTATAATAACAATGAACTACATATGTAAAAACAAGACTACTAACTTAAGGATTTCGAAACGACACATATATGTAACGATTATCGTTGTAACGATATTTAACTGTATATATATCATATTAAGATATATTAATACATCATTATATCATGATAATGTAATAATTTAACATCTCATTAGATATAATAAACAATGTGTTAACAACATTTAACAAGATCGTTAACTTAAAGGTTTCAAAACAACATTTACATGTAACGACTAACGATGACTTAACGACTCAGTTAAAATGTATATACATGTAGTGTATTTAGATGTATTAGTACACTTTTGAAAGACTTCAAGACATATATCAAAGTACTTCTACTTAACAAAAATGCTTACGATTACATCCTCATTCATTTTCATCAACAATTCTACTCGTATGCACTCGTATTTGTGCTTGCACAATACACAGCTTCTAAATGTATTTACTATTGGTATATACACTCCAATGATCAGCTCTTAGCAGCTCATGTGAGTTACCTAACCATGTGGGAACCATCAATTAATATCTAGCATGACTTATGAGCAAGGAAACAAAAACAAGAACTCCTTTTAACCCCACTCACCTACACCACTCACCACCTACTCCATTTCACTTCCAATTTTCTAACCAATTCTCTCTCAAAACACACACACTCTTCCATGAACGTCTAAGTTACTATTTTTAAAGCAAAAATCATCAAATACAAGCTTTGGTTATTACCTATAATCATCATAAAAATAATTACTCAAGAACACATCAAGAACACTTCCAAGTTTACAAGTTTACTTCCAAGTTTCCTAATCCATTCCAAGAAATCATCTAAGATCAAGAAACCTTTGTTATTTAGAGTAGGTTATCTTTCTAAATCAAGGTAATATTCATATTCAAGCTTTGATTCAATTTCTATAACTATAACTATCTTAATTCAAGTAATAATCTTACTTGAACTTGTTTTTGTGTCATGATTCTATTTCAAGAACTTCCAAGCCATCAAAGATCTTTTGAAGCTTAAGTTATTTTTAAATCATTTCTAGTAGGTTTATCTACTAAACTTGAGGTAGTAATGATGTTCATAACATCATTCGATTCATATATATAAAACTACCTTATTCGAAGGTTTAAACTTGTAATCACTAGAACATAGTTTAGTTAATTCTAAACTTGTTCGCAAACAAAAGTTAATCCTTCTAAATTGACTTTTAAAATAAACTAAACACATGTTCTATATCTATATGATATGCTAACTTACTGATTTAAAACCTGAAAACACGAAAAACACCGTAAAACCGGATATACGCCGTCGTAGTAACACCGCGGGCTGTTTTGGGTTAGTTAATTAAAAACTATGATAAACTTTGACTTAAAAGTTGTTCTTCAGGGAAAATGATTTTTCTTATGAACATGAAACTATATCCAAAAATCATGGTTAAACTCAAAGTGGAAGTATGTTTTCCAAAATGGTCATCTAGACGTCGTTCTTTCTATTGAAATGACTACCTTTACAAAAACGACTTTTAACCTGTATTTCCAACTATAAACTTATACTTTTTCTGTTTAGTTTCATAAACTTAAGTTCAATATAAAACCATAGCAACTTGAATCACACAAAACGGATTTAAAACGAAGAAGTTATGGGTAAAACAAGATTGGATATTTTTGCTTGTTGTAACTACGTGAAAATTGATAACAAATCTATATTAATCATATCCTAGCTAACTCATATTGTATTATACATGTATTCTAATATATTATGTAATCTTGCGATACCATAGACACGTATGCAAATGTTTTGACATATCATATCGACCCATGTATATATATTATTTGGAACAACCATAGACACTCTATATACAGTAATGTTGGAGTTAGCTATACAGGGTTGAGGTTGATTCCAAAAATATATATACTTTGAGTTGTGATCTAGCCTGAGACATGTATACACTGGGTCGTGGATTGATTCAAGATAATATATATCGATTTATTTTTGAAACAACCCAACCCGTATTCCATACGATGAATTTTTTTTTTATATAATACACATTTATGCGCCAATTAAATATGTAAACCATTCCACAAGTTCCATTTAAACGTGCATCAATTTAAATGTTTACAAAAGGCACGAAAGCCATTAATTAAGTTTAATACAAGTTTGACCCACTACAAATGATAGTTTATAATCCAAATGACACTCGAGCATGGTTTGGGGCTAAACTACCCAAAACGTTGGGCCAACTTCGAAGAGCTAACACCAAGAGCACCCCCCGACAACATAAGCGGGAGACCACTAGTCCAAACGTATGCCCTTACCCTTGTCCAAGCCGGAACCTATAAAATGGTAAACAACGAGAGGGTAAACAAGGCTTAGTGAGTGCAACAATTATACATACATATATATAACCTACTTACTTGCAAACACTTACCAAATCCGCATACATACTAGTTACATAATTAGCATACCTTTTACATGTATAACGCTAAGTATCACGATAACAAGGCTAGTATAACAATAGCTTATAACACAACAATACAATATGCTAAAACACAAGTATAACGATGATGTTCACAACATCCGTAGTACTCAAGATCTCAAGGCTAGCCCAACAAATGGTATCGTCAACATCGAACTTAAATCCCATTCACCTATATTAATGTGGTATCGTCAACACCGAACTTTAAACCCACATATGAGGTATCGTCAACAACGAACTTTAAACCCTCATCAACGTCACTACAATAATCGTATGGCATCGTCAACATCGAACTTTAATTCCATACGTATGAGGTATCGTCAACAACGAACTTTAAACCCTCATCCACAACGTAATATACTCTAGGGTATGGTATCGTCAACATCGAACTTTAACCCACACCCCACAAGAAAATAAATCATATACATGCATATATAATTATTCCACTCACCTTAACACTTCGGTGGTGATTTAAATGCTTCCGCACACCTCGAGCAAAGTACCTAATACATAGGTACACATTCAATACACAACTAGTGGCATTTACCATATTACTTACACTTTGAGCATTTAATGACCCAAATCGCATTAAATGACTCAACCACACCCAAAACCGTCCTTAAATGCCAAGACTCATATTAAATCGCCAAAGCTAGTGATTTAAAGTCTACTAACATTAACTAGCACAACCTAGGGTAATTCATACCCATCTCACCCAAACTAGGTCAACATTACCCATTTTGACTCATTTTAACACTTTGACTCACAAACTAATCATACTTAGTTCATTAACTATTTTCATCATCATTAACAAGTGTATTAGTGACAAAGAACCCATTTAACACTTTCAACTTCAAATCTCAAGTCCAAACCCTAGATTATAGTTACTTAGGGTTTCCTTTCATCAACACAACCCAAGTTCACCCATTTTAACCCCAAGTAGGTCACATAAGTTTCAAATGAACCAAAACCCTAGCATAACTAATTAAAACTCGAAACATAGAGTTAGAACTTACCGAGACTACCAAAGCGTAGCTAGAGACACAAGGAACAACTTTAATTCTTGCTCCAAAGATCAACCCTCAATCCTTCACTCTCAAATCTCACTTTTAATCCAAATGGGTTTTATGTTTTGGGAGAGAAATTGGAAAGAAAAGAGAAAAGAAATTAAATGAAATGGATAAGTGGTTGGGATTTAATGCTCCCATCAGATTTATACGCCAAATTACCACTTTGCCCCTTAAAGTCATTTAATTTGAGCTTAAACCGGAATCTGTCCAGCAGATTTGCCGCGGCGCGGCCTAAATGTCGCGGCGCGACGTATCGAAGGAAAAACAACCCCTTTTAACCCAACTTCTGATCCAGATTTGCTTGTTATGCCACGGCGCGGACCCAATTGTCGCGGCGCGGCCTAAGGCTGTATCTGAACAGCTTGACTAACTTAAACAATTTTCGATTTTATTTAATTTGTACATTCCAAACCCGCTTCCTATATTCACCTAGCCTTCAACAATAGTCTCACAAGACTTAACGCTAACCAAACCCATGTTTAAACTTATACATGCACACCTTATCAAGTATACATATATTCATACATTTACGCATAAGCTAACGAGTTATAATCATAAAAATGATTAAGTAAGTACCTTTCGATACGTACGGGAAAACGGGATGTTACAACTCTCCCCTACTTGAATCGGTGACAAGAAGGAAGATAAACCAACACAAACTCTTTGGGCTCCCAAGTAAACTCGAAACCCTTACTACGACGCCATTGAACTTTAAAAGTCCTAACCTCTTTATGTCTCAACCTTTTGACCTTCTCATCGAGTATGGCAATCGGTTCCTCGATATACTCTAACTTATTATTTAGCTCAATCTCGTCTAATGGCACCCAAGATGAATCATCCGCAAGACACTTACGGAGATGAGAAACATGAAATGTATTATGGATCCCCGCAAGCTCTTCAGGTAATTCCAAATGATACGCGACTTCTCCAACACGAGCTAAAACCTTAAACGGCCCAATAAACCGATGAGCTAACTTTCCTCGTTTCCAGAATCGAATAATACCTTTCCATGGCGAAACCTTAAGCATCACCATGTCACCTTCTTGAAATTCGATCGTTCGTCTAAGTTTGTCAGCATACGACTTTTGCCTATCTTGAGCTTTTTTCAAATGCTCTCGAATCATATCAATCTTGCTATTCGTCTCTAAAACCAAATCGGTACTCCCGATTTCCTTTTGTACCACTTCACCCCAACAAATCGGGGTTCGACATCTACGCCCATAAAGCATCTCATATGGCGGCATCCCGATACTAGTATGATAACTATTATTGTACGAGAATTCCACCAAAGGCACATGCTCATCCCAACTACCACGAAATCAATAATGCACGCACGTAACATATCTTCCAAAGTTTGATTCGTACGCTCGGTTTGACCATCCATTTGAGGATGATACGCCGTGCTTAATTTTAACTGCGTACCCATATCTTCATGAAATTTCTCCCAAAACCGAGATGTAAAACGGGTATCTCGATCCGAAATAATAGATATAGGAACTCTGTGTCGAGAGATAACTTCCTTGATAAACAATTTAGCCAAGGTCTCCGACGATATTGCTTCTTTAATGGGAAGAAACAAAGCGCTTTTCGTCAATCGATCAACTATAACCCAAATCGAATCAAACTGGGTTCTCGCCGTTTTAGGTAACTTTGTGATGAAATCCATGGTAATGTGCTTCCATTTCCATTTTGGGATTTCTAACGGTTGTAACTTACCATACGGCTTTTGGTGCTCGGCCTTAACTTGCAAACACGTGACGCATTGCTCAACTTACTTCACAACATCAAATTTCATGCCCGGCCACCAATAATCTTTCCTTAAATCAAGATACATTTTTGTCGCGCCCGGATGAATGGAATACTTTGACTTATGTTCTTCATCGAGTAGCACTTGTCAGTAATCACCCATCTTAGGCACCCACACTCTTCCTTGAAAAGACAACAAACCACGAGAGCCCATAGTAATGAACTCCGATTGTCGCACAATTCGCTCCGCATGCTTGTTGTGAACGTAAGCCTCTATTTGAATCACTCCGAGTTTTTCAAGAAAATCGTTAGTAATAATCATACGTAACAATCCCAATCGTAACGCCGGGTGATGACTCTTTCGACTTAACGCATCCGCGACCACATTCGCCTTGCCCGGATGATAAAGTATTTCATAATCGTAATCTTTCACCACATCCATCCACCTACGTTGACGATAATTCAAATCTCGTTGATTAAAGAGGTGTTTCAAACTCTTATGATCCGAATAAATCGTACACTTGACTCCATACAAGTAATGGCGCCAAATTTTCAACGCATGCACAATCGTCGCCAACTCAAGATCATGAGTTGGATATCTCGTCTCGTGTTCCTTTAATTGTCGAGAGGCATAAGCGATGACTTTACCTCTTTGCATTAGAACACACCCGAGTCCAATTAACGAGGCATCACAATAAACCGTCATGTCTTCCACCCCTTCCGGCAAAACTAACACCGGAGCTTGACATAACTTCTCCTTTAATAATTGAAAAGCAACTTCTTGCTCGTTCTCCCAAACAAACCTCGCGTTCTTCCTTGTTAATTTCGTCAACGAAGAAGCGATCTTAGAAAAGTCTTGGATAAACCGACGATAATAATCGGCCAATTCGAGAAAACTTCGGACCTCCGTAGGCGTAGTCGGTTGTCTCCAACTCTTCACCGTCTCTATCTTCCCCGGATCCACTTGAATGCCATCTTTGTTCACAATATGACCAAGGAATTGAACTTTCCTTAGCCAAAATTCACATTTGGAGAACTTAGCATACAACTTCTCCTTTTGTAACGTCTTCAATACTTCACGTAAATGACGTTCATGTTCGTTCATACTCTTTGAATAAACAAGTATGTCGTCAATGAACACAATTACCGACTTGTCCAACATAGGTTGGCACACTCGGTTCATAAGATCCATGAATGCCACCGGTGCATTCGTAAGACCAAAAGGCATAACTACGAACTCAAAATGCCCATAACGTGTTCGAAAAGCCGTTTTCTCAATATCTTCCTCACGAACCCGCATTTGGTGATAGCCGGACCGTAGGTCGATCTTAGAGAAATACGTCGCACCTTGGAGTTGGTCAAACAAATCGTCAATCCGAGGCAATGGATAACGATTCTTGATTGTCACCTTATTCAACTCCCGGTAATCGATGCACATTCGCATGCTACCATCCTTCTTCTTCACAAATAAAACCGGAGCGCCCCATGGCGAAGCACTCGGTCGAATAAAACCCTTCTCGAGCAATTCTTGGGTTTGATTTAACAACTCTTGCATTTCTGTCGGTGCTAAACGATAAGGATTTTTAGCAATGGGAGTAGCTCCCGAAACCAACTCAATGCGAAATTCAACTTGTCTTTCCGCCGGAACACCCGGTAACTCGTCCGGAAAAATGTCTTCGAATTCCCTAACCACCGAAATTTCACGAATAGGTGGTGGCTCATCACGAGTATTAACAACATGGGCAAGAAAAGCCAAGCCACCACTAACAAGAAAACGACGTGCCCGTGCAAAAGAACATATCGGCACAAGTCTTCTTCGTCTATCGCCATGAATAATCAACTCTCCCCCACTTGGGGTCTTCACACGTATAAACTTTTCATGGCATGCAATATCTGCTCTATTTCGATCGAGCCAATCCATACCAACAACGATATCAAAATCGCCCAAAGTCATAGGGATGAGATCAATTTTAAAGTTTTCGGCACCAAAAATGACATCACAATTCTTACACACATCAACCAATAGCACCGTCTTGCCATCCACTATTTTGACTTCTACCGGACGACTTAACTTAGCTAACGGTCTATCAAGTTTAGGCACAAATTTTGGAGACACAAACGACAAATTTGCACCGCTATCAAAAAGAATCCTTGCCGGATTAGAATTAACCAAGAAGGTACCTGAGACAACTTCGTTAGATTGCTTGGCTTCGTTGTTAGTCATCAAATAGTTTCGACCTCGAGCTGTACCCGCCGCCTTCTCTAGCCTTTTAACATTATCGTTGTTCAAATCGGGACACTCTGACTTTCGGTGTCCTTCTTTGTTGCAATTAAAACAAGTGAGCTTGTTTGTTGAATTTGACTTCGGACAATCTCGAGCCATATGTCCACGTACCCCACAATTGTAGCAAGTAGGGAAAAAGTTCCCAAAACCACCGGTAGCGCCCTTCTTCACACTATTGACACTTTCGGAACCCCTTTTTGTTCTTGTTCTTTTTATTTGAAAAATTCGAATAACTCGAACCTTCAAACTTTCTTTTTGAAAAAGTGAAATCCCTTTTTCTTGGAACCTCCGGCTCAAAACCACGAGCCAACTAGAATAGCTCTTCAAAAGTCTTAGCCATTCCCCGATTAATCTTACCCTTGAACTCGTCGTTCAAGGTACGGTAGAAATCTTTCATTAGCTTGTGATCGTTACCAACATATTCCGGGCAAAAGCGAGTCTTTGCCAAAAAGGTAGACTTGAGAGTAACCAAGTCCATCGAACCTTGTTGCAAATGATGCAACTCGTCCCGGATTCTATCAAGGTCGGAAGAAGTTCGGTATTCTTGGAAGAATTCCTTCTTAAACTCCTCCCATGTCAAGCTCATGCATTGCTCTTCGCCATATAAATTGATTTTATCGTCCCACCATAACTTTCCTTCTTCACGTAACATGCTAGACCCATACCTCGTCTTCTTCTCAGGAGGACACTCCGCGGTACGGAACGCCCCCTCGATATCGGAAATCCAACAAGTGCTTTTCAATGGATCCCTCACCCCATTAAACATCGGAGGTTGAGTATCCTTGAAATTTTTGTAGTGGAAGTCCCGTCTTCCTTCATATCCTTCACCACGAGGATAAATGTTTCTAGCTTCAAGAGCCTCTTCGATAGTGGCCTTCATTCGTTCATTTATCAAATCGGTCACTTGTCCATCGACCGAATTTTGGAAGACCTTTCGGACGTCCGTAAGGAAATCCGCTTTTAACTTTTTAAAGACTGCCTCAACCTTGGCCGAAAATTCGGGGTCCTCGCTTGTACCACCGATATCATTATCGTGTCCGTTTCTCGTCTTCATTCTATAAAACGGAAAGGGTTAAACCATGAACGAAAAGCATAACACGTAAGTATATACATGCGTACCACACTACCCCATCTTGCTCAACAATCGTCGTACATTACTCGTTTGACACGATTTGCACCCGTAACAATGGTAGCTAATCGTTGTTACGCGAGCACGTCGCATTAATTTGCTAGTACAACGTCCGTCTTGCTTGATGATTGCTAAACACAACACAAAACAATTAGCACAAGGTTAGCTCACATAAACCAAAGCACTAACAATTCCCGATTAGACCCAAAGTCCTACAAGTCCCGCATAAAGCGCTCACACAATAAAGCCCAAGTCTAGGCACCTATCTCAAGTCGCCTAAATCCCTTAGACCATGCTCTGATACCACTTGAAACAACCCAACCCGTATTCCATACGATAAATTTTTTTTATATATAATACACATTTATGCGCCAATTAAATATGTAAACCATTCCACAAGTTCCATTTAAACGTACATCAATTTAAATGTTTACAAAAGGCACGAAAGCCATTAATTAAGTTTAATACAAGTTTGACCCACTACAAATGATAGTTTATAATCCAAACAACACTCAAGCATGGTTTGGGGCTAAAATACCCAAAACGTTAGGCCAACTTCGAAGAGCTAACACCAAGAGCACCCCCCGACAACATAAGCGGGAGACCACTAGTCTAAACGTATGCCCTTACCCTTGTCCAAGCCGGAACCTATAAAATGGTAAACAACAAGAGGGTAAGCAAGGCTTAGTGAGTGCAACAATTATACATACATATATATAACCTACTTACTTGCAAACACTTACCAAATCCGCATATATACTAGTTACATAATTAGCATAACTTTCACATGTATAACGCTAAGTATCACGATAACAAGGCTAGTATAACAATAGCTTATAACACAACAATACAATATGCTAAAACACAAGTATAACGATGATGTTCATAACATCCGTAGTACTCAAGATCTCAAGGCTAGCCCAACGAATAGTATCGTCAACATCAAACTTAAATCCCATTCGCCTATATTAATGTGGTATCGTCAACACCGAACTTTAAACCCACATATGAGGTATCGTCAACAATGAACTTTAAACCCTCATCTACGTCACTACAATAATCGTATGGCATCGTCAACATCAAACTTTAATTCCATACGTATGAGGTATCGTCAACAACGAACTTTAAACCCTCATCCACAATGTAATATACTCTAGGGTATGGTATCGTCAACATCGAACTTTAACCCACACCCCACAAGCAAATAAATCATATACATGCATATATAATTATTCCACTCACCTTAATACTTCGGTGGTGATTTAAATGATTCCGCACACCTCGAGCAAAGTACCTAATACATAGGTACACATTCAATACACAACTAGTGGCATTTACCACATTACTTACACTTTGAGCATTTAATGACCCAAATCGCATTAAATGACTCAACCACACCCAAAACCGTCCTTAAATGCCAAGACTCATATTAAATCGCCAAAGCTAGTGATTTAAAGTCTACTAACATTAACTAGCACAACCTAGGGTAATTCATACCCATCTCACCCAAACTAGGTCAACATTACCCATTTTGACTCATTTTAACACTTTGACTCACAAACTAGTCATACTTAGTTCATTAACTATTTTCATCATCATTAACAAGTGTATTAGTGACAAAGAACCCATTTAACACTTTCAACTTCAAATCTCAAGTCCAAACCCTAGATTATAGTTACTTAGGGTTTTCTTTCATCAACACAACCCAAGTTCACCCATTTTAACCCCAAGTGGGTCACATAAGTTTCAAATGAACCAAAACCCTAGCATAACTAATTAAAACTCGAAACATAGAGTTAGAACTTACCGAGACTACCAACGCGTAGCTAGAGACACAAGGAACAACTTTAATTCTTGCTCCAAAGATCAACCCTCAATCCTTCACTCTCAAATCTCACTTTTAATCCAAATGGGTTTTAAGTTTTGGGAGAGAAATTGGAAAGAAAAGAGAAAAGAAATTAAATGAAATGGATAAGTGGTTGGGATTTAATGCTCCCATCAGATTTATACGCCAAATTACCACTTTGCCCCTTAAAGTCATTTAATTTGAACTTAAACCGGAATCTGTCCAGCAGATTTGCCGCGGCGCAGCCCAAATGTCGCGACGCGACGTATCGAAGGAAAAACAACCCCTTTTAACCCAACTTCTGATCCAGATTTGCTTGTTATGCCGCGACGCAGACCCAATTGTCGCGGCACGGCCTAAGGCTGTATCTGAACAGCTCGACCAACTTAAACAATTTTCGATTTTATTTAATTTGTACATTCCAAACCCGCTTCCTATATTCACCTAGCCTTCAACAATAGTCTCACAAGACTTAACGCTAACCAAACCCATGTTTAAACTTATACATGCACACCTTATCAAGTATACATATATTCATACATTTACGCATAAGCTAACGAGTTATAATCGTACAAATGATTAAGTAAGTACATTTTGATACGTACGGGAAAACGGGATGTTACAATTTTTGTACATCTAACTGTGGACAACTAGTTGTAGGTTACTAACGAGGACAGCTGACTTAATAAACTTAAAACAGTAAAACATATTAAAAATGTTGTAAATATATTTTGAACATACTTTTATATATATGTACATATTTGTTATAGGTTCGTGAATCGACCAGTGGCCAAGTCTTACTTTTCGACGAAGTAAAAATCTGTGAAAGTGAGTTATAGTCCCACTTTTAAAATCTAATATTTTTGGGATGAGAATACATGCAGCTTTCTAAATGTTTCACAAAATAGACACAAGTACGCGAAACTACATTCTATGGTTGGATTATTAAACCGAATATTGCCCCTTCAAGTCTGGTAGCCTAAGAATTAGGGAAATGACCCCTAATTGACGCGAATCCTAAAGATAGATCTATGGGCCTAACAAACCCTATTCTGGAATTTGGAATGCTTTAATACTTCAATTTATATGGTGATTACGATTGCCAATTTATGACATACTTGCGAGTATGCGGAGAATATTCTATATGCCTTATGTTAATGTCGGTTACCAGGTGTTCATCATAGAATGATTTTTATAAACTTGCGAGTGTAAGATTATTGAATAAATGAAATGTTGTGGTCTATTATATTAATTTGATAATATATAGGTTAAACCTATAACTCACCAACATTTTTATTGACGTTTAAAGCATGTATATTCTCAGGTGATTATTAAGAGCATCCACTGTTGCATGCTAATATATGGACAAGACTTGCTGTCAGCATGCTTGTATAATATTGTTTAAAACTGCATTCGAGATTTACGTTGTTGTAACATATTAATATTGTAAACCAATATGTATTGGTAGTATGTAAGTGTGATATTTTTAGATTATCATTTCTGATAATTTAGGTGGTGTCCTTTTAACCTGGTCGATAAAATAAAGGTTATGGTTTGTTTTAAAAACGAACGCAGTCTTTTAAAAACGTCTCATATAGAGGTCAAAACCTCGCAACGAAATCAATTAATATGGAACGTTTATAATCAATATGAACGGGACATTTTAGTTGGTATCTGAGCGTTGGTCTTAAAGAACCAGAATTTTTGCATTAGTGTGTCTTACCGAGTTTGTTAGGATGCATTAGTGAGTCTGGACTTCGACCGTGTTTTTCTTCAAAAACGATTGCTTAATATTTTTTGTTGGAAACTATATATTATTAAAATGTAAATATATTAATCTCTTAACGTGTTTGATATTATGTGATAGATGTCTACCTCTAGTACAAATCCGATCGACTCACCTAATAATAATGAAGAGTCGAATATACTTTGGGAAGATTCACAAATTCCCGAAGAGGAATCGGAAGAGGAGGAACCGGAAGAAGAGGAACCGGAAGAGGAGGAACCGAAAGAAGAAGAGGTTTCGGAGGAAGAAATATTGATACCTAGAGTAAATCGATTAAATAAAAGAAAATCCTCAACCAACGGACCAAAGTTAAAAATGGTCAATGGTGTTTCCGCCAAGGAAGCAAAATATTGGGAAGATTACCAATTTTCCGATGAATCGGATCTCGATAAGGATTCCAATGATGTTATAGAAATTACCTCGACCCAATTTAATAAAGCAAAAGAAAATAATAGGGAAAAAGGTATAAAAATAGAGAAACCTGATTCCAACCCCGATGAACTTTATATGTATCGGCAACATCCGTATTTCCTAAAATGCAACAATAACCCGAGAACCTCTAAACCACCAGGTTTTTCTAAACCATTGTGGAAAACAACTGCTCGTATTAGAGGAACACCATATATCCCTAGAAAATTAGGAAAACGAACCAAGTCCGAAGAAGAAGAAATCAGTGATTCAGATTAGAGGGTTGTAATTACGTTGTGTATTATATGTATTGTAGTGTGATTGTACTTTTTTGGTCTATGTAAAAATTGTTTGTATTATTTGTTAATTATCTTTTACGAATCTAATCCTTGTCTATTTTACAGTATAAAAACAAAATAGACGTTAAGGGTAGACAACCGAATATTTTAGAAGACCTACCAGAGGATATGATTGAGGAAATCTTGTCTAGAGTCGGTCAGAATTCATCAGCACATTTAGTTATGGCGAAATTAACTTGTCAAACATTTGAAAGACTTTCCAGAAATGCCTTAGTTTATAAAAGGCTTTCCTTTGATAGGTGGGGTATATCGCATTGAGGAGACCGTAAGTTACGCCGTGTTTTCTTTAAAGCGTTAAATACGGGGAACCCAAATGCAATTTTATGCTACGGGTTAAGAACCTATTTTGACTCAACATATCACAACATAGGATTTCATGAGTTAGAAAGAGCTTCTAACATGCAACATAAAGAAGCATGTTATACTTACGGGTTAGTGATGTTCGCTTCTCACTAAAGTGAGAAAAAGAACATCGGATTACAACTATTAAATGAAACATTCCCACAGGTGACGGATTCAGTAGTTGGGGTGAGAAACAAGGTTTTTAGATTATTACGGGGCTGTTGGACATTATGAAACCCTCGTCCTTTTGACGACATTACAACATGCTGCCTAGCCAATGGTCATAACGGTTACTTTCCACAAGACCAAGGATGGGAAGTCGTCTTAGTAAAACCAGAATGCATGACTTGTTTCTGGACTTATGAATTACTTGTCTTTATTTCTTTTGCTGAACAACTTGCGTATTAACCAGAATTGCCTTTATAGCTGCCGAGTAACAAAGTTTTTATGTGCTATATTTCATGCTATATGTAAAATAGCGGTATTGTAAGTTTGCAAAATATTGTATATAAGTTTGAATGTGAAATATTATTATAATCAGTTTTTCATATAGAATTGTAGTAGTTAAATTATATATTAGCTACTAAGTATGAACATAACTGGTAGGTACTACCCGAATTAAAACTATAAAACGCTAATATGAAGAAAAAGCTTTTATAAATGAGTTCATATTATGCTACGAAATACTATTGACTACTCTTAATATTCTATATGATTAACTTAATTCTTTTGGGCTATTTTTGAAGGAAATGGCACCGACGACTCGTCAGAATTTGAACATGAGCGAGGAAGACTTCCGTGTTTTCCTTGCAGTAAACATAGCCGCAGTACAGGCTGCGATGCAAAATAACAATAACTCTGGATCTAGCAGTGGAACTAATTCCACAAGAAATCGTGTAGGATGCTCCTACAAAGAATTCACTGCCTGCAAACCTTTAGAATTTGATGGAACCGAAGGACCAATTGGATTGAAACGGTGGACCGAGAAAGTCAAATCAATGTTTGCCATAAGTAAGTGTACTGAAGAGGACAAAGTTAAGTACGCTACGCATGCCTTCACAGGTACTGTGTTAACATGGTGGAACACCTATCTTGAACAGGTAGGACAAAATGCTGCTTACGCACTACCGTGGTTGGCATTCAAGCACTTGATGAACGAGCAGTATCGTCCCAGAAACGAGGTCAATAAGCTTAAGGTAGAGCTTAGAGGATTACGAACGCAAGATTTCGACATCACCATGTACGAACAACGATTCATAGAGTTGAGCCTATTGTGTCTAAGAGCGTTCGAAGATGAAGAGGAGAAGATTGACGCATTTGTAAAAGGGTTACCAGAAAGGATTCAAGAAGATGTGAGTTCACACGAGCCCACCTCCATACAAAAGGCAAGTCGAATGGCTCACAAACTCATAAATCAGATTGAGGGAAGGATTAAAGAACAGGCGGCCGAAGAGGCCAACACGAAATAAGTCAAGAGAAAGTAGGAGGAAAAGAATGACAAGAGTTACCCATATAACAACAACAACAATCACAACCACAATCGCAACAACTATCCCAACAACCGCAAATCAATCGCAACAACAACAATCGCAATCCCAACAACAACTACAACAAGCGTCCCAACAACAATAACTTCACCAAACATCCCAACAACAATAACAACCACATCAATCCCAATAGCAATCTCAATAACAACAATGACAACAACAATCAAAAAATTCCATGCTATAGGTGTGAAGGATATCATCCGGGTAAATTTTGTGAAGTAGTATGTACCAAATGTAATAGGAAGGGTCATGCTACAACAAAGTGTGAAGCATTCGGACCAGTGACTAAAAGAACAAATACTGCCCACATTATTTGTTTCGGATGCGAAAGGAAGGGCCACTACAAAACAACGTGCCCAAACTAGGGAAATAATAATGGGCAAAGACGTGGGAGAGTTTTTAACATTAATGCGGAAGAAGCGCAGGAAGACCCGGAGCTTGTTACGGGTACGTTTCTTATTGATGAAAAACCTTCTTATGTTTTATTTGATTCGGGTGCAGATAGAAGCTATATGAGTAGATATTTTTGTGCTAAATTAAGTGGTCCATTGACGTCTATGAATAATAAATTTTTACTCGAATTAGCAAACGGTAAATTAATTTCGGCAGATAAAATATGTCGGAATCGAGAAATTAAACTGGTTAGCGAAATGTTTAAGATTGATTTGATACCAGTAGAGTTAGGGAGTTTTGATGTGATAATTGGTATGGACTGGTTGAAAAAGGAGAGAGCATAGATCGTATGTTACAAAAATACAATTCGCATTGTACGAGAAGAAGGAAAACCCTTAATGGTGTACGGAGAAAAGAGCAATGCAAAGCTAAATCTTATTAGTAATTTGAAGGCGCAAAAGCTAATAAGAAAAGGTTGCTATGCTGTTTTAGCACATGTCGAGAAAGTACAAACCGAAGAAAAGAACATCAATGTTGTTCCCGTCGCAAAAGAATTTCCCGATGTATTTCCGATAGGATTACCGGGACTACCTCCACACCGATCTGTTGAATTTTAAATAGATCTTGTACCAGGAGCTGCACCAATAGCTCGTGCTCTATAGAGACTCACCCCCATCGAAATGAAGGAACTCCAAAGCCAAATACAAGAACTTTTAGAACGTGGTTTCATACGACCAAGTACATCACCATGGGGAGCTCCTGTTTTGTTTGTCAAAAAGAAGGATGGTACATTCAGGTTGTGTATCGACAACCAAGAGTTGAACAAACTTACCATTAAGAACCGTTATCTACTACCGAGAATCGACGACTTATTTGATCAACTATAAGGCTCGTCAGTTTATTCGAAGATCGATTTACGTTTCGGGTATCATCAAATGCGGGTGACGGACGATGATATTCCGAAGACTGCTTTCAGGACGCGTTACGGTCATTACGATTTTTTGGTTATACCATTTGGGTTGACTAACGCACCAGCTGTGTTCATGGACCTCATGAACCGAGTGTGTGGACCATACCTTGACAAGTTTGTCATTGTTTTCATCGATGACATACTTATTTACTCAAAGAATGATCAAGAGCACGAAGAACATTTGAGAAAAATGCTAGAGTCCGTACGCTAAGTTTTCAAAGTGTGCATTTTGGTTGGAAGAAGTTCAATTCCTCGGTCACATAGTGAACAAAGAAGGTATTCAAGTGGATCCGGCAAAGATTGAAACCGTTGAAAAGTGGAAAACCCCGAAAACTCCGAAACATATACGCCAATTTTTAGGACTGGCTGGTTACTACAGAAGGTTCATCCAAGATTTTTCCAAAATAGCAAAACCCTTGACTGCATTAACGCATAAAGGGAAGAAATTTGAATGGAAGGATGAGCAGGAGAAAGCGTTTCAATTGTTGAAGAAAAATTTAACTACGGCACCTATATTGTCATTACCTGAAGGGAATGATGATTTTGTGATATATTGTGACGCCTCAAAGCAAGGTCTCGGTTGTGTATTAATGCAACGAACGAAGGTAATTGCTTATGCGTCTAGACAATTGAAGATTCACAAGCAGAATTATACGACGCATGATTTGGAATTAGGCGCGGTTGTTTTTGCATTAAAGACATGGAGGCACTACTTATATGGGGTCAAAATTATTATATATACCGATCACAAAAGTCTCCAACACATATTTAATTAGAAACAACTAAACATGAGATAGCGTAGGTGGATTGAGTTATTAAATGATTACGATTTCAAGATTCGTTACCACCCGAGAAAGGCAAATGTGGTAGCCGACGCCTTGAGTAGAAAGGACAGAGAACCCATTCGAGTAAAAGCTATGAATATAATGATTCACAATAACCTTACTACTCAAATAAAGAAGGCGCAACAAGGAGTTTTAAAAGAAGTAAATTTAAAGGATGAAATACCCAAAGGATCGGAGAAGCATCTTAATATACGGGAAGACGGAACCCGGTATAGGGCTGAAAGGATTTGGGTACCAAAATTTGGTAATATGAGAGAAATGGTACTTAGAGAAGCTCATAAAACCAGATACTCAATACATCCTGGAATGGAAAAGATGTACAAGGATCTCAAGAAACATTTTTGGTGGCCGGGTATGAAAGCCGATGTTGCTAAATACATAGGAGAATGTTTGACGTGTTATAAGGTCAAAGCTGAGCATCAGAAACCATCAGGTCTACTTCAACAACCCGAAATCCCGGAATGGAAATGGGAAAACATTACCATGGATTTCATCACTAAATTGCCAAGGACTGCAAGTGGTTTTGATACTATTTGGGTAATAGTTGATCGTCTCACCAAATCAGCACACTTTCTGCCAATGAAAGAAGATGATAAAATGGAGAAGTTGGCGCGATTATACTTGAAGGAAGTCGTCTCCAGACATGGAATACAAGTCTCTATTATCTCAGATAGGGATGGCAGATTTGTTTCAAGATTTTGGCAGACATTGCAACAAGCATTGGGGACTCGTCTAGACATGAGTACTACTTATCATCCACAAACTGATGGGCAAAGTGAAAGGACGATACAGACCCTTGAGGACATGCTACGAGCATATGTTATCGATTTCGGAAACAGTTGGGATCGACACCTACCGTTAGCAGAATTTTCCTACAACAACAGTTACCATTCGAGTATTGAGATGGCGCCGTTTGAAGCACTTTATGGTAGAAAGTGCAGGTCTCCGATTTTTTGGAGTGAAGTGGGGGATAGACAGATTACGGGTTCGGAGATAATTCAAGAAACTACCGAGAAGATCATCCAAATTCAACAACGATTGAAAACTGCCCAAAGTCGACAAAAGAGCTATGCGAACATTAAAAGAAAAGATATAGAATTTGAGATTGGAGAGATGGTCATGCTTAAGGTTTCACCTTGGAAAGGCATTGTTTGATTTGCTAAACGGAGGAAACTAAATCCAAGGTACATTGGACCATTCAAGATTATAGATCGTGTCGGACCAGTAGCTTACCGACTTGACTTACCGCAACAACTCGCCGGGGTGCATAATACTTTTCATGTCTCGAATTTGAAGAAATGTTTTGCTAAAGAAGATCTCACCATTCCATTAGACGAGATTACAATTAACAAAAAATTACAATTCATTGAAGAACCCGTCGAAATAATGGATCGTGAGGTTAAAAGACTTAAGCAAAACAAGATACCAATTATTAAGGTTCGATGGAATGCTCGTAGAGGACTCGAGTTCACCTGGGAATGAGAAGATTAGATGAAGAAGAAATACCCGCACCTATTTCCGGAAGATACGTCAACACCTCCAACTGCTTAAAATTTCGGGACGAAATTTATTTAACGGGTAGGTACTGTAGTGACCCAAACTTTTCCATGATTATATATTAATTGAAAACTATATTTACATGATTAAATGTTTCTAACATGTTAAGCAATCAAACTTGTTAAGACTTGATTATTTGAAATATGTTTTATTTAGACAATTGATCACCCAAGTTGACCGACGATTCACGAACGTTAAAACTTGTAAAAACTATATGATGACATACATATGGATATATATATAGTTATCATGATATTATGATAAGTATATACCTCATTAAGTATTTTAACAATGAGTTATATACATAAAAATGAGACTACTGAATTAAGAAACTTGAAAACGGTATATATATAACGATTATCATTATAACAACGTCTTACTAATTACCTATGAATCATTTTAAAATATTGATACACTATATATAAACATGTTAAATGATAATTAAACATATCATTAAGTATAATAACAATGAACTACATATGTAAAAACAAGACTACTAACTTAAGGATTTCGAAACGAGACATATATGTAACGATTATCGTTGTAATGACATTTAACTGTATATATATATCATATTAAGATATATTAATACATCATTATATCATGATAATGTAATAATTTAACATCTCATTAGATATAATAAACAATGTGTTAACAACATTTAACAAGATCGTTAACTTAAAGGTTTCAAAACAACATTTACATGTAACGACTAACGATGACTTAACGACTCAGTTAAAATGTATATACATGTAGTGTATTTAGATGTATTAGTACACTTTTGAAAGACTTCAAGACACATATCAAAGTACTTCTACTTAACAAAAATGCTTACGATTACATCCTCATTCATTTTCATCAACAATTCTACTCGTATGCACTCGTAATTGTACTTGCACCATACACAGCTTCTAAATGTATTTACTATTGGTATATACACTCCAATGATCAGCTCTTATCAGCCCATGTGAGTTACCTAACCATGTGGGAACCATCAATTAACATCTAGCATGACTTATGAGCAAGGAAACAAAAACAAGAACTCCTTTTAACCCCACTCACCTACACCACTCACCACCTACTCCATTTCACTTCCAATTTTCTTCCCAATTCTCTCTCAAAACACACACACTCTTCCATGAACATCTAAGTTACTATTTTTCAAGCAAAAATCATCAAATACAAGCTTTGGTTATTACCTATAATCATCATAAAAATAATTACTCAAGAACACATCAAGAACACTTCCAAGTTTACAAGTTTACTTCCAAGTTTCCTAATCCATTCCAAGCAATCATCTAAGATCAAGAAACCTTTGTTATTTACAGTAGGTTATCTTTCTAAATCAAGGTAATATTCATATTCAAGCTTTGATTCAATTTTTATAACTATAACTATCTTAATTCGAGTAATAATCTTACTTGAACTTATTTTTATGTCATGATTCTATTTCAAGAACTTCCAAGCCATCAAAGATCCTTTGAAGCTCAAGTTATTTTTTCATCATTTTCAGTAGGTTTCCCTACTAAACTTAAGGTAGTAATGATGTTCATAACATCATTCGATTCATATATATAAAACTACCTTATTCGAAGGTTTAAACTTGTAATCACTAGAACATAGTTTAGTTAATTCTAAACTTGTTCGCAAACAAAAGTTAATCCTTCTAACTTGACTTTTAAAATCAACTAAACACATGTTCTATATCTATATGATATGCTAACTTAATGATTTAAAACCTGAAAACATGAAAAATACCGTAAAACCGGATATACGCCGTCGTAGTAACACCGCGGGCTGTTTTGGGTTAGTTAATTAAAAACTATGATAAACTTTGATTTAAAAGTTGTTCTTCTGGGAAAATGATTTTTCTTATGAACATGAAACTATATCCAAAAATCATGGTTAAACTCAAAGTGGAAGTATGTTTTCCAAAATGGTCATCTAGACGTCGTTCTTTCGACTGAAATGACTACCTTTAAAAAAACGACTTGTAACCTGTATTTCCGACTATAAACTTATACTTTTTCTGTTTAGATTCATAAACTTAAGTTCAATATGAAACCATAGCAACTTGAATCACTCAAAACGGATTTAAAACGAAGAAGTTATGGGTAAAACAAGATTAGATATTTTTGCTTGTTGTAACTACGTGAAAATTGGTAACAAATCTATATTAATCATATACTAGCTAACTCATATTGTATTATACATGTATTCTAATATATTATGTAATCTTGGGATACCATAGACACGTATGCAAATGTTTTGACATATCATATCGACCCATGTATATATATTATTTGAAACAACCATAGACACTCTATATGCAGTAATATTGGAGTTAGCTATACAAGGTTGAGGTTGATTCCAAAAATATATATACTTTAAGTTGTGATCTAGCCTGAGACGTGTATACACTGGGTCGTGGATTGATTCAAGATAATATATATCGATTTATTTTTGTACATCTAACTGTGGACAACTAGTTGTAGGTTACTAACGAGGACAGCTGACTTAATAAACTTAAAACAGTAAAACGTATTAAAACTGTTGTAAATATATTTTGAACATACTTTGATATATATGTACATATTTGTTATATGTTCGTGAATCGACCAGTGGCCAAGTCTTACTTCTCGACGAAGTAAAAATATGTGAAAGTGAGTTATAGTCTGTAATATCCCGCCTTTTTCTGTTTACATTCCGTTTAACTATTTTAAAGTCCGTTATATATTTATAACATCTCCCATTAATACGCGTTTTAAATTATCTCGTATAGGTACTTCACGCGCCCGAATAAAACTTGAGGGACTCGTTTTGCCAATTGACCAAATCTTTGACTAGGTCAACTAGTCAACACTCACTCTCATCCATTCATTCAACTCTTTCACTTTACTACTTTAACTTTTTACTCTCAAACTCCAAATCAAAGAACTCATCATCCATTCAAGATCTAGCAAGTGTTTTACAAAACAAATTACATATTTGGAATCCCTGCATCTTCCTCTTCGATTCCATACCGATTTCATTACATCTGGGTAACTTTCTAAAATTACTAGATTTTGTGTTCTTGATGTTTTTAACTTATAAAGTTGTTAATTAGTGTCTATGACTCAAGTCTAACATGAATATATTATTTATATGCTTGATCTCGTTGTTTAAATGTAACTAGCATGAACTTGAAAAGTGTGTGTTTGATTTTGAGTTTTGGATGATTTAATGTTGTTGTTATGATAAAGTGCAAGTATTAAATGTGTTCCTAGTGTCACTAGCTTCAATTTGATGTGTAGGTTACTTAAGAAAACTTCATAAACTTGATTGTTGATTTTGGTGGATTTGGGTTAGGGTTTGATGAACTTGAAATTAACCTTTGATGCTTTGAATGACATGAGATGTTATTAGTAAGTGCTTAGTTGTATTGTATGTTTAATTATCTTCGAAACGGCATATCATTCGTGTAAATTGGTTGCCCGAATCATTGATTTGCATTTATGAACTTGAATGCATTAAATGATGAGCATTGAATGTGATTTGGGTTGTTGCAAGTATTGAATTATTTGTTGAAATGTGTTTAGTTGTGTTCCTTGTCAAATTACCTTTCCAACGATATAAGATACATGTTTTAGATGTTTACGGATCATAATTTGCGTTAAATTGAAGTTTGGTTCGAGACTTGTAAGTTTTTAAGGCAGTCTCACTGAAACAGACATAGGTGCGGCACATCTGCCTTGGATGTGGCGCATCTGCTGCAGATTCGCCGCATCTCTTGCAGATGTGGCGCATCTGGGGCAGACTTACCATGTGTTCGTTTCACGTAAAATGTTTGCTATGATAGGGACCTCCGATTCACTTGTAACTTGTTCTAACATGCTTATATATGATTATTAACTTCAGAAAAATAGTTCGGGACCCGACCCGAATGTGTTGACTTTTGTTGACTTTGACTGTGACCAAAGTTTGACTTTTTGTCAAACTTAACCAAATGTTTGTGCGATCGTTCTAACATGCTTCTATACTAGTATCTTGCATGAAACTTGACAATTTGATTCCACATGCTATATAATCGAGTCGTAACGAGCCATAGGACTAATTGAACATCTTTGACCAATTGTGATTACCGTTATTGATACAAACCTATTTGTTTAGGTCAAGACTAGCATTCGTTCTTGCACACGTTTACTTGTTGAAGTACTTTTACATACTTGCACTCAAGGTGAGATCATAGTCCCACTTTTACTCTTTTAAACTTACAATTGGGATGAGAAAACATAAACATTTCTTTTACTAAGTGAACACAAGTACCGGAAAACAAACATTCTACATACGAGTTTAGAACAAAATCCTCAATTCTATTATCATTAGTTACACTTGCCGGGTGTAAGCGAGAACTTATGTTGTATGGATCCATATGGGTTTGACAAACCCTTATTCAGGAGGTTCGCTACCGTCTACGAATGAAATATATTTTTGAGAAACAGTGTATGTTCTAACACTATTGTGATGGGGTTCTATGGAAGGAATGTTAAGCATTCATAATTGGGTGCTCGTGAATATTAACTTTTAGAATGTATTACTATTATTTCAATGTTACAAATCTTGTGGTTCACTTGTACTTACTTACTTAAACCTATGATTTCACCAACGTTTTCGTTGACAGATTTCTATGTTTTTCTCAGGTCCTTGAACATTTTGTGATACATGCTTCCGCTCATTTCTTTTGATACTTGCTTGGATGTCGAGTATACATGCATACGTGGAGCGTCTTTTGGCTACTTTTAAATTGTGTCGCATATGTTTCAATTGTACTTTAAACTTTGTAATGTAACTAGTTGTCGAACTACTTTGTAAACCTTGAAACATCTTTACTTTTGTAATGAATGCGACATACTTTTGGTCAAACGTTGTTTTAAAGACTTATGACCACGTAACGGGACCTAAGTAGACGGCGCCGTCAATGATGATTTTGGCGGGGTCGCTACAGATGGTATCAGAGCGTTGGTTGTAGGGATTTAGAGTTCATTGGTGTCAACCCTGAGTCATAGGGTACATTAGTGAGTCTAGACTACAACCGGCATATAGACTTGAAGTAGGAATTACTTGACTACTTGTGCATTTATACTCGAACGTTTCTACTCATATCTACTCTTATTTCATCTTAATCTCACGTTGTTTAATTTGATTGACATGCCACCTTGACTATATGAAATGATGTCGAATGCAAATATGAATCAGGGTAATATAATTTCCGGGATTATATTACGGTGACTCATATGAATGTTCTGACATTATGACATAAAGAATTTAAGGCGAGTCAAGAAAAATTTTCTCTCTATCCTTATTCCATATCATGATTAGTATTATCATTTCTGATAATCTAGGTGGTGTTCTTTTAACCTTGTCGATAAAATAAAGGTTATGGTTTGTTTTAAAAACGAATGCAGTCTTTTAAAAACGTCTCATATAGAGGTCAAAACCTCGCAACGAAATCAATTAATATGGAACGTTTATAATCAATATGAATGGGACATTTTAGTTGGTATCCGAGTGTTGGTCTTAGAGAACCAGAATTTTTGCATTAGTGTGTCTTACCGAGTTTGTTAGGATACATTAGTGAGTTTGGACTTCGACCGTGTTTTTCTTCAAAAATGATTGCTTAATATTTTTTGTTGGAAACTATATATTATTAACATGTAAATATATTAATCTCTTAACGTGTTTGATATTTTGTGATAGATGTCTACCTCTAGTACAAATCCCATCGACTCACCTAATAATAATGAAGAGACGAATATACTTTGGGAAGATTCACAAATTCCCGAAGAGGAATCGGAAGAGGAGGAACCGGAAGAAGAGGAACCGGAAGAGGAGGAACCGGAAGAGGAGGAACCGAAAGAAGAAGAGGTTTCGGAGGAAGAAATATTGATACCTACAGTAAATCGATTAAATAAAAGAAAATCCTCAACCAACGGACCAAAGTTAAAAATGGTCAATGGTGTTTTCGCCAAGGAAGCAAAATATTGGGAAGATTACAATTTTTCGATGAATCGGATCCCGATGAGGATTCTGATGATGTTATAGAAATTACCTCGACCTAATTTAATAAAGCAAAAGAAAATAATAGGGGAAAAAGTATAAAAATAGAGAAACCTGATTCCAACCCCGATGAACTTTATATGTATCGGCAACATCCGTATTTCCTAAAATATAACAATAACCAGGGAACCTCTAAACCACCAGGTTTTTCTAAACCATTATGGAAAACAACGGCTCGTATTAGAGGAACACCATATATCCCTAGAAAATTAGGAAAACGAACCAAGTCCGAAGAAGAAGAAATCAGTGATTCAGATTAGAGGGTTGTAATTATGTTGTGTATTATATGTATTGTAGTGTGCTTTTACTTTTATGTTCTATGTAAAAATTGTTTGTATTAAACAACTTTCAGTGATAAGCAAAACTTTTGACATGCAGACACGGTCGAAGTCCAGACCCACTAATGCATCTAAACAACTTTCAATTAGATACACTAATGCAAGACCTGGTTCGCTAAGACCACTGCTCTGATACCACATGAGATGACCCATCCTAATCCATCTGGATGAATACATTACATTTATTTACATCGCGAGGTACTTGACCTCTATATGATACATTTTACAAACATTGCATTCGTTTTTAAAAGAGAAACTTTAATTACATAGAAAGTTGACGGCATGTATACCATTTCATAATATATCCAACTATAATTGACTTGGTAATAATCTTGATGAACTCGACCACTCGAATGCAACGTCTTTTGAAATATGTCATGAATGACTCCAAGTAATATCTCTAATATGAGCAAATGAACAGCGGAAGATTTCTTTCATACCTGAGAATAAACATGCTTTCAAGTGTCAACCAAAAGGTTGGTGAGTTCATTAGTTTATCATAATCATTCATTTTTATCATTTTAATAGACCACAAGATTTTCATTTCCATTTCTCATAAATATATATCCCGTGCATAGAGACAAAAATCATTCATATGGATTGAACACCTGGTAACCGACATTAACAAGATGCATATAAGAATATCCCTATCATTCCGGGACATCCATCGGACATGATAAAACAACATCGAATTACTAAAGCATACGCTACAACGGATGGGGTTTGTTAGGCCCAATAGATCTATCTTTAGGATTCGCGTCAATTAGTAGACTGGTTTACTAATTCTTAGGCTACCAAGCAAAAGGGGCATATTCGGCTTCGATCATTCAACCATATAATGTAGTTTCGATTACTTGTGTCTATTTCGTAAAACATTTATAAAAGCAGCGCATGTATTCTCAGTCCCAAAAATATATATTGCAAAAGCATTTAAAAATGGAGCAAATGAAACTCACAATACTGTATTTTGTAGTAAAAATACATATGACGACATTGAACAATGCAGGGTTTGGCCTCGGATTCACGAACCTTGTAACAAGTCTTAAAAATAAATGTCCCTGCCGGGTCTCGAACCCCAGACCTCTCGATACCCCGACACTCCCTCTAACCAATGCTCTGCTATAGTTTTTCTGAATTAATTCACTCCCTTAATTTATATATACTGTATTATCCTTGTTTCTATTTTCTTCCTCCTCTTCCCAAAAATTCGAACGACTGGAGTTAATTCCTTTCATAGCAACGAATTACCAAACTTAATTTAAGACTCGAAATCAGATTGTAATCACCTTGTTTTGTGAAATAAATCAGAAACCAAAAAAAAAAAATTAACAAAAAAGCCTGCTGGGTTTGTCGCTGTCCAGGAACAAAAAAAATAATAATTTGATTTTGAAAACGAAATCGTTATAGACTAAAATCACAACATGAAATAGGTTCTAAATACTTCGTATAAACTTTTCAAATCGTCAATTTAACTTGAATCGTAACATATAACTCGAATTTGATCTAAGAACAATGTTTGACTTTTTGTTTCAAAAATTTTGATTCGAAAATTAGAAATCGTTAGAAGGAATTGGACTCTGAGATTTTGAGGAAACATTCATGACGTGATTTAAAACACTTCTGCATTTTTAGATTTCTAAAATGGATTCGATTTCGAATTATTGGCAAAAAGTGGAATGTGCAGTCGACTGGTTCATCGACTCTGTTGGGTTTTTTCTTTTTTTTATTATTCAATTTGCAATAATAATTAGCATTATGTAAACGATATAAAGGATAGTAATCGATTGATTGATTGTAGCAGACAAGATGATATCGATTTATGTTTGCTAGTGGGATTTTGGAAGACAGACATTCACGAGCATCACCTAATATCAGGAAAAAAATAAAATGAAACAGATATTGATAATGATGTGTTTATATCTGTATTTGTATTTAATTCATACGGATTTACTTATATTAATAAATATAATACCATTAATATTAATAATAAAATAATAAAAATACTAATATTAATAATAATAACATTAATGATAATAATAATAATAATAATAACACTAATATTAATAATGATAACGATATAAATAATTAAAATAATAATAACTATAAAATTTATAACAATAATAATATTATTATTAATAATAATAATACTAATTATAATAATACTAATATTAATAATAATAATAATAATAATAATAATAATAATAATAATAATATTAGTAATACTATAACAACTTATAAATATTAAATTCGTATCTTTAAATTATATATTTAAAATAATATTAATAATTTTAGTATTGATATTAATATTAAAAGTATTAACAATATTATTACAACAACTATATTTATAATTAAATTTAATATATTAGTATTACATATCATTGATTATGTAATATAACTAATAATATACATTACCTAATAACTTATATTAAATATTAAATTTTTATACACTTTAACATATATTACCATATACATATATTTATTATTATATATAGAAATCATATATTTATGTATAAATTCATTTTAGTTATAACTTAATTATTTTATATCTTATTTTATATATTAAATTTTAATGTTTAAATTATATTTTATTATTTCCAATTATTATGTATATACCTACATATATATATATATATATATATATATATATATATATATATATATATATATATATATATATATATATATATATATTTATTTACAAATAATTGTTTCGTGAATCGTCGCGAGCAGTCGAAGGGTAAATGAATACATGAAACATTTCAAACTTTTTGAGACCCAACATTACAGACTTTGCTTATCGTGTCGGAAACATATAAAGATTAAGTTTAAATTTGGTCGGAAATTTCCGGGTCGTCACATTTCGACTTTGCCCCGGTGGATTTTTTTTTGCCCCAAAACCTACAAATTTTGCCCCAATTCTCCAACTTTTGCCCAAAAATATTCAAATTTTGCCCCAAAATCTCCAACTTTTGTCTCAAAATCTTCAAATTTTGTCCAAAAAAATTGCTACGGTTTAAAATATTTTTTTTTGCCCCCGGTGAAAAAATATCCTAGTTTCGCCTCTGGATGAGACCCTCCGCAACCAAAATTGTGTCAGATTTTTGCACTTCAAAGTTGGTTTTCACTGTACAGAGACAATATTAAATTTTGAAGTTAATAGTGATTAGTGTCAAATTGTTGCGGAAAGATTTTCAGGTAACGTAATATGATTGAAAGTGGGAGGAAAAAAATTTAGACCAACCATAACTCGCCACACAAGTGTAAAAAAGAATCGGTGTTAGGAATTTATGTGACTCCGTTGAGGCGTCAGAATTCACACTTTGTGCCTTGTTAAGACGACCTCTTATGAAGATTTCATGTCAGATTTCACTCCAAAGTGTAAGGTAAACATGAAGAATAAGAAAGTTGTGACCGACATGTACTTTACGCTATGAGATGAAGATGATGAAGCTGACACATATAATAGCGAAGAATGGTTCTTTGAAGTTTTGACGACGCGCGGTTTAACAGCCTCTTCGTCGGGTTTGGGAAAACTCGTTGGGAGCGGGTTGTCAAATGTGACGTCCTACTCTGATAAATCACATTATGGGAAGCTAAATCTTGTGACACGGTTAATGGCAAGGTGATTAGACCCATGAAGAAACAAAATCAGCCAATGCCGTTCACGAATAACAACAACAACAACAACAACAATAACAACAACAACAACAACAACAACAACAACAATAATAATAATAATAATAATAATAATAATAATAATAATAATAATAATAATAAATTTATTCTTTCTAAAATTAATACTAATAAAGTATAAACAATAATAAATAATAAATAATAATAATAATGATAATGATAATGTAATGATAATAATAATAATAATATAAATAATAATTAATATAAATAAATAAATAATAAAGGGAATTGGAATATACTTTCTCAAGAAAAATAAAGCAAAATAACAAAGAAGAAACAGCAAAACAGAGGAAAAAGAAATGGCCACAAAACAGGGGATACACAATTTTATCCCTTTCCTTCTTTCTCTCCATCATCCATGGCTACTGCATTTTATCACTCTTCTTCAACCCCCCATCCACCCTTGTTATCTTCTTCAACCTTTTGCTCATTTACTTCCATTGTCATTAATCCCACACAATACATCCCAATTATAATAAACCCTTGTAAAAAAACTCTTTTATGTGCTGCTTCTTTTTACTCAAAATTCCATTCAGTTCCTTCACAAAAACTAAATTTTGATCCCATTTTATTATACACGGATAGTGGGTTTAAACCCCCTTTGGATACTCAAACTTTTCTTGCTACAATTAGTGTTTTGGTTGCAATTTCTCTCTCACTGTTTCTTGGTCTCAAGGTTTGACCTTTTTAATAATATTTTTAGTTAATGTATGTACAATTTACTCATATATGTTGTTTTTTGATTAATTGGAAGTATAATTTCTTTGCCCTTTGACCTTTTTAGATAAAAAAGGTGATTAATTTATGTTGATTTTGTATGTTGATAGTAGAATGTTAGAAGTCAAAAGTCAAAGTCAAAGTCAAAGTCAAAAGTCAAAATGCAGTTCTGTTTGAGATTTTAGAGATGTGATATTTATTTTGTTGGCTATGGTGAATGATATTTAATTGGTTTTCTTGTAGGGAGATCCAGTTCCTTGTGAGAAATGTGCTGGCAATGGTATTTTTTTTCTTCTTCTGAATTTATTGTGTAATAATCTTGTTACATTAGCATGCTTTTATTTTTTCTTGATGTCATTTATCTAAACACCAGTTTTTACATTATAGATACACATTGATTTTTCAGCTGTAAATGAAAAAATGTGAATTTTTAGGAAAAGCAAGAAAAAGTGTATATGAAAATCTGTGTTTTGACAATCTGGTATGATGAATAGGTGGCACAAAATGTGTTTTCTGTAGTGACGGTAAGATGAAAATGGAAACCGGCTCGGTAGAGTGTAAAGTATGCAAGGGTGCAGGTAACAAAGATACCTTTTAGTCTCTAATCTGATTTAGTTTCGATTAGGGACACTTGTTTTGCACTCCGTATGTTATTATTCATGTCGTTTATCATTCACAATTTGTTGCTGATGTAAATATTCATATATATGGAACCCACCTATCTTTCACTTATGAGTTTTGATATTTACTTGTGCTTTTGTAGGATTGATACTCTGCAAGAAGTGTGCAGGTTCAGGATACTCAAAACGCTTATGAGTTGGCTTTGGATTACATATTTTTCACGCATAGACACTGTATCAATTCTGTAAGAAGGGCTCATTCTTTTCTCTTATTACATATTTTGTTTAGCCTATTACAATACAAAATATGTATGTTTTAAGTTACACCTTGTATAACTCATGTAATTATATAAATGATTCTGAGGGCTGTTAGCAATCCTTCTAGTGTGAGTTTTTGTACCTACGATTCTATGAACATATACTAAACACATACCCTTGTGACCCTATAATGATGGTAGAAAACATATTATGCTTAAGTTACTTTAGAGAAAAATGAGATATTCCAGAATAAGTTATATAACTTTGTTTACTGAATACATAAGGAAATTGATGCAGGAAATATAACTTCTTTTATTCCATATTCATATTCGTACATAATTCAAAACTTGAAACTAGGAATCGGTGCAAACTCTTTTAACACAAAGCTTCTTTATTTAGCTATGGTATATACACAAATCCTGTATAATCACACATAAAGGCTCAAATTAGGCAACCTTGGAGATGGTATAGCAATGAGTGGTTTTAGTTTCTTTAGCGTAATTCCAAATTTTTCACTGACGTCATGCTTTTCACCATTTGGTAAGCTCCAATCGAACGAGTGAAAAAACGAAGCTAAAATATACTTTTGCATAATCTCGGCTACAGGTAAACCCGGACACAATCGTCTCCCTGATCCAAACGGGAAAAAATTTAAATTGTTTCCACTGTTATCCCATTTATTAGCGTCCTCATAACTCAAAAACCTCTCGGGATTAAACTCTTGAGGATTATCCCAATATCGTGGGTCCCGCTGGATTGACCAAACGTTTAGAAATACGTTACAACCCTTTGGGATCATGTATCCGCCTACTATGCAAGTCTTGCTTGGTGACCGTGGTATTAGTAATGGGGCAACGGGGTGTAAACGGGATGTCTCCTTAATCGTTGCGTCTAGGTATTTTAGTTTTGCGAGATGAAATTCCTCGACGATGTTGTTTATTCCTACAATTTCTGATAATTCTTCTTGAACCCTTTTCATTACGTTGTGATTTTTTAAGATCTCGGTCATTGTCCATTCGATCATTGTTGTCGTTGTCTCTGTTCCCGCTACCATAATGTCCTGATACAACATAACATAACCATATTTTTTACTATAGCAGTCAAATTATATAAACTGCTTTTAATCAGTAAAAATTAGAAAGATTCAAGGTCGGAAAAGTCGCGAGATAGTGTCGGGTCGTTACTATGAAACGACGAGTCTGGGACTAGTAGGACGTTGACTAACATTGACTTTGTGTAATATATGTTACATATAAATATATCAAACATAAATATCTCAAACGTAAACATTTCAAACATATGTATAGGGCACAAAATCCGAGTATAAAATATATTATAAAATTGACCTAAGTTTGACCAACCTTGTCTTTGACTAACTTTGACCTCTGTTTACCATTGACCGACTTATTAGATGTTTTAGTTACCAAACTGACTAGTCAGCCGAGATGGCCACCATTTACAACACTAGAAAGATTATTATTATTAATTATTATTATCTAGACTTGTTTAAGCTTTATAATAAGTATACTTACCATAAGAAGTGCTTTTATTTGAAAGAAGTTAAGGGATGTTGCATCCTTTTGGTCCTTGAGATCTAATAAGACCTGTAAGAAATCTTTCTTTACCTCATGCTTAACTCCATCCTCTGTTCTTCTTGAGTTATATTTAATTCGATCGTCGATAATGTTGTTTAAAAGTTCTTCCAACTTCTTAAGTTGTTTCTTCATCTCCCTCGCAACACCTTGTACATCAAACCATGCTAAACTAGGAAAAAAGTCAGACAAATTCGGTGTTCCAAGAAGCTCGACAATCTTCGAAGCCAACATCTGCAACTCAACTCCAAGTTGGGTACCATTTGCCCCATTATCGGACGAATAATTTTCCCAAACCATGTTCGTTATGACATTTGTCTCTGTAGAGAAAGCAATCTCACTTATGTTGACCGCGGTACCAATTTTACTATAAACATTCTTGATGGTTTTTCTAACTTCGTTTCTTCTAAAAGGACTACACGCGTCAAGATTCTTGTTACTTAAAACCTCGTGGACAAACATCTTACGAAGGTTACGCCAATGAGAACTGTTATTAGCCCATGCTATATCTTGCCCTCCGTATGTAATTATTGACGCCGCGATTGTTAAGTTGTGGTTAGCAAAGGTCTCATCTTGATCACGAACCACCACCTTTGCTAATTCGGGAGTGTTTATTATGACATGAAGTTTGGTTCCAACGTAGAACTTAAAGATGGGGCCGTATGTGCGAGCCATGTTGGTAAACTGTTTGTTTAACTCTGGACCGAGAAATGGAAGAAACCCGACAATTGGCAAGGAACGAGGACCTGGTGGCAGCGACGGTAGACCGTTTTTGAAGCTCAAATATTTGAACTTGTACCATAAAATAGCAAAGATTAGTACTGAAATGGTTACAAGTGACATAGTAAACTTATTGTTGTTGTTTCTCACTTCCCACCACCATGAAATAAGGTTGTTAAGTTGTGCCATTTTTGTAAATGAAAATTTGAGTATGAATTATGCAAATGGGTAGCAAAATTTATAGCCTAGGTAACTTGTTATAAGTATAATTTGAGTAAATGTTAAGCCATTAATCAAGAATCAAGATATTATAATTATTGATGATCTAATAAATCAAATTATGTATTTATAAATATCAGCAGGTGATCCGTTGGTGTCAAATTTGGATAATAACATTACGTATGTAAAAACTAAATTGGTAGGTGATCCATTATTGTCACAATATTATTATTAGGATATTAAACATGTGAACCATTACTTGTATGTTTCATTAAAAACTAATTAAATATATAAATATATAATAGAGTGCCCTGTTTTCTTCCTTTGAAGGTAAAGATGTACTGTATGATTTTGCAATTTTGGTGATGTACCAAAACTATAAATATAAATAAACATTGATTTCAATTCTAAATGACAGTTTCATATTCATATGGTTATAGGCTTACAAAACACCAGAGTTGAGTTGTTGTGTAAATAACACCGATTGATCGTGTCGATCAATGATTGATGGCCGCAAGATTTACATGTCGATAGATGATTGATAGCCATTGACAAAAAAGATAATGTCATTTACGTTTTCATGCAACTCCATAATTTGTAAATTGTGAGAATCTGGAATTATAACCTCTGGTCAATGGTTTTAAATTATTGTATATATATTGATAAATCTCATGCAAAATGAATGAACATGTTTTAGCATAAGTATGTGGTCAAAAATCAAAATCTTGAGCTGAAGAAACTGTCGTTACATCGAGGGCTCAAAAAAGTTCAATTGAATAGGTTGCTGTTAGGTCTGGGCCTCTGGCAGCCCAGATCACTTGTTATAAATACTGAGCCTATGCCCAGAATAATTCACACACAATGGTAACACAATTCATTATTAATAATTAACTAGTCCGGATCAGCCCACACGATGCGGTGGGGGATTTCAGCCTGCATATTCGTATTTCACGTAGCGTTGTGTATGTACAGAGGGAGAAATGTCCCATGTGTTAAGAACCGTTTAAATGTCGGTGTGATTAGCGTTTTTAAAATGTGTCTGTTTCGAACGTAATTAGTGTCATTTTGTTTGTATAATTATTCTGAGTTTAATGGTGTTGTCGGTGGACAATAACGGCCGGCGAACAAAAAGGTACGGCCGGTTAGAAATCGTGGTGGATGTTGTGGGGTATTTGTGAATTTAATATTAAAGTTACGCTTTATACCCCTAAAATTTATAGTTTGAGTCCCTGCAGAATTTAGTAACTGAAGATAGTTGAGGGGTTGCAAGTGAAATTTTGTAGTGTGAATGAGAGGGATGGAACGACAGTTGTTTGAGGGGTTTATACCCCTAAAATAATATTAGTGATAAGTCTGTAATATTAAAGTTACGCTTTATACCCCTAAAATTTATGGTTTGAGTCCCTGCAGAATTTAGTAACTGAAGATAGTTGAGGGGTTGCAAGTGAAATTTTGTAGTGTGAATGGGAGGGATGGAACGACAGTTAACGACAGTTGTTTGAGGGGGAATGACATAAAAGTTCATTCTGTTTAGTATGTAGGGATAATAATAATAATAATAATAATAATTTAATAATCAATTTATTTGCCAAATTAATAAACACTAACTAGAGTAAGTTAACGGGCCAATTCCCGTTCACCACGTCACCCAGAATCACTGTTTAAAGTTCAAACCGACTTCGAAAACGGGTCGTCCCGACCCGCTAACACTGTAGTACTGTAGCTTAACAATATTATTATCAGAACCTTAACAAAAGTAGTGTCAAAATAATCAAACCTTAACAATATTATTATCAGAATCAATTCGAGAACACAATATTCAGAGATGAAACAACCATTAAAATTACACAATCTCTCTAACTAAAAACGGAAAAATAAGAACGGATGCCCGTGATCACCATAACAATAGTCAAGATTACAGGGTGATAACCTTGATCAATCAACCGAATATATAAATTAAAAGTTCCGTTCAAAAAAAATATGTATCAAAATTGAAGAGAGAAAAATAATGGATCGATAGATGGATGAATTAAATGAAGAAGCAGGAACAAACGAGTTATATGAAACCCTAGAACAACAACCAAAGAAATGACATTTTGCACCCTTGAACTTCATGTATTCCAACTTTAGCCACATAAACTTTAACATAACAGCAACACTTTAAAAGAAGTTCTAAACTTTACACTTTGACCACCAATAGTTTCTATAATTCAAAAAGTGTGTGAATACAAAAAAACAAAGATGTTTAGAACTAGATTGCATATTCTTTTAAAATTCCCTCAAACTAAGTTCTAAACATGTCCAATAACTTTAACATGTCACAAAGATAAATGTGGTGAGAAACACACAATCCTTTTGTAAAAATATCAGCAATTTGATTTTCAGAATCAATTCACACTGATTTAATGATACCGGTAATAATCTTTTCTCTAACAAAGTATAAGTCAATCTCAAAATGCTTCGACCTTTCATGAAAAACAGGATTATGAGCTAAAAGAATGGAAAATCTATTATCACAATATGGATTAACATGAAGTAAATTCTTTATGTTTAAATCACTTAAAAATTTTAAAATCCATATAATCTCACTTGTAACAGAAGCCATGGCTCCGTGTTCTGATTCTGGATACAGTAGCTTGTTTTTTTACTTCTCCAAGAAATAAGAGATTCACACAAGAAAATAGCATAACCTGTAACAGACTTTCTAGAGGTAAGACACTTACCCCAATCAACATTAGAATAAGCAGAAAGAGAAGAAGAATCAGACTTACTAACAGAAACACCTTTACCACGAGAGCTTTTGAGATACATGAGAATTCTCATTGCAAATCTAAGATGAGAATGTAAAGGACAATGCATAAATTGACTCAAAAACTGAACATAGAAGGAAATATCAGGTCTGGTCATAGTAAGATAAATAAGTTTACCAATTAATTTTGATAATTAGTAATGTTTTCAAGAACAGGATCATCATTAGTAGCCACAAAAGAGATAGAAAGGTTACACTCCAAAGGGGTGCATACATGTTTACTACCGGTTAAACCAAACTCATCAAGTAACTCAAGACAATATTTTCTTTGGCTCAAATAAATACCATTATCGATTTAATTCACCAAGATTTTTTATTAGAAACTCAGACTTTAAAAAACACTTAAAATTGTTGATTTTATTTTCATCATTTCCAGTAATAATTATATCATCAACATAAATCAACAATGCAAGCAAAACATTACCAGAATGTTAATAAATAGAGAATAATCACTAAGACTTTGCACAAAACCATTTTCTTTAAGAGCTAAATCTAACTTTTCATTCCATTTTCTAGGAGCCTGTTTTAAACCATATAAAGATTTGACTAACTTACATACTTTATTTTCATCATTAGGAAAATATTCATGACGAAATTGCAAATAAACATCTTCAGTCAAGTCACCATAGGGTATTATTAACATCAAATTGATACAGTTTCCAATCTTTTAGAATATCAACAGTAAGTAAACATCTAACAGCTATCATTTTAATGACATGAGAAAAAGTCTCATCATAATCTATAGCTTCCATTTGACTATACCTCTTAGCAACTAACATAGCTTTATGTAACAACCCAAACCAACCCACGACTAAACCACGTGAAAATATGGAGTAAAAAAAAAAATTTCCTGTTGCTGCAACTCGCGCGCCGCGCCCCCTTCCTGGCGCGCCGCGCCAAAACGGGCTGTCCCCGGGACTTTTTAATGCGAAAATGTTTGACTAGTTCCCGACATATTTAGGCAAAACGCTTTTAACCACATGTTCAATATATGAAAACTAACACGAATCAAACATAAAATGATGTTTTACAAACCCGGGCCCACATACGCCCAAATTACCCTTTGAGTACAAAAATACAAGTTCGACCACAAAAGTTTACGTTCCAACAAAAACTACGAGCATGATGTTGGGGATAAACTACCCAAATCCTAGGTCGAATCCAAAAGTAAGCCAATCAAGCATCAAAAGGGATAATCATCTAATCCCGAGCATACCCTTGCCACGTCCGCCTTCGAACCTAAAAATGTAAACAACGAGAGGGTAAGCTAATGCTTAGTGAATGCAATACTTATACATATACATATGTAATTTACCTACACGCATCCACTTACAAACCATATATACAATGATAAACGAGCTAGCATCAACAAACACACGACTAGCAATAACGTTAGTATAATAATCAACACAATAATATACTAAACATAAAAGGCATAAACACGCTAACCGTTCACCGCTTGCTACTACCGACTTGTAGCCGACCAAGTTCATCGAGTCTCACTCGTATCATGTCACCGACTTGTGACTCGTCATATTGTGTCACCGACTTGTGAATCACCATGTAGCATCACCGACTTGTGAAGCCCCACCTAGTGTCACCGACTTGTGAACACTAAGTAATGTCACCGACTTGTGACTCATCATAAGGCGTCACCGACTTGTGAACGCCGTGTGGCATCACCGACTTGTGAAGTACCACCAGGTGTCACCGACCTGTGAACACTATAGGGTGTCACCGACTTGTGCACCACCCGCCATTACATATGAGGCCACCGACTTGTGAACCTCCAAGAGGTGTCACCGACTTGTGAAGCACCACTAAGTGCCACCGACTTGTGAGCACTATGAAGTGTCACCGACTTGTGAATCACTTCCCCGACCTAAGGCATCACCGACTTGTGATCCACCACAAAGTGTCACCGACTTGTGAACACTAATAGGTATTACCGACTTGTAATCACCTAACGAACATCTAATAAGGGTCACCGCCTTGTGAACCACCATGAGGTGTCACCGACTTGTGAGGCACCTAGCGAGATACTACCGACCCGTAGTTCTCTTCACCCAAATCCCAAATAAGTCACCAACTTGTGACATAACATCCAATACTCACGAAGTGGCGCCAAAGGCCCACATCGCGTACGAGTAAATAAACCACATACATACATGTATAAATATTCCACTCACCTTGAACACTTGAAGAACGTATCCGCGATCTTACTTCTTCCACCGACTTCACGCAAATCACCTACGCAAAGTATCAATGCAAATAAGCTACACAAAATGCTTATTCGACTCGAACAACACTTATGTTCTTCTAGAACATCCTATTGACCAACTTTGACCAAAGACCATTTTTCGCTCGAAAACCTTCATAATCACAAATGACTTGTGATTATGCCTCAACAACATCATTTAAACATGGTTTGGTCATTCGATCACTCATTTAAACACACGACCCGCCCATTTGGTCCTAAAGTGTGTTTTACACCCTAATATGCATAAAACGATACTCACAAGTCCAAAACTTATGAAATCACATCCCGCGCTCCCGAAATAGCTAATCTTAACTCTTTTAGCCCTTAAACGCCATTTATAGGGTCGTTTACTCAAAAACCCATTTTGACCTAAAACTAGTCAAAACACCAAATTGTAAGTTTACACCTCTAATCACCAACAATCCAAGTAGCTAGTGATTTCATCAACTAATTTAGTTTTACAAACCCACCAACAATGGTTACTAACACCACTTACTAATTCAATCATCCAATTATCAACTAGTGGGTTTACTCAAGAACACCCTAATCAAAACCCCAATTATAAACACTAATCATAATATGAAAACTTGGAGTTAGGACTTACCAAAACAACCAAAATGTGGCTAAGAACGATGTGCACAACTTTAACACTTGGACTTTAAATCGATTCGTGCTCCTTCTTCTTCAAATTGCCTAATCTCTCACTAGAAATCTCTCCCTCTCTAAGAATGAAATGAGAGTGTTTATGGACTTGAAATATGATCCAAAACTAGATCCAAAACTGATCTAAAAGCCACAAATCCGTCCACAAGTGAAAGGACCATAATACCCTTCATTTAGGCACTTAAAATGCTGAAAAAAACGCATCAGACCCATTCGGCGCGCCGCGCCAAAAGGTCGCGCGCCGCTCCACACTGCAGGTCAGATTCCAGAAACTTGTTTTGGCCATAACTTTTTGACCGTAGCTCCGTTTTCGATGAACCAAATATCGTTGGAAACGTAATAAGATTTCCTTTCCAATGGTAAGGCTTTGAAACATCAACTCAAACTTTATTTGGAGTTGAAAAGATACGCACACCCCTTGTACCTCCAGCAACGTCCAGTTTTCTTCCACATTCGAGCAAGCAGCACGTACATGCTTCGTACACTTCATATACGCATCGTACACCATAAATACAACATGTACAATAAATATTTGGGTCTTACAACTCTCCCCCACTTAAACTCGATCACGCCCTCGTGATCTTCGTAATTTAACCATTCAGACATACACTTCGCGGTCCTTCGACTCGCTCACAAACTCGAAACCTTTCGAACGTTTCCAAAATTCTCATATTTTTTCATAACTCCTTTGGCAACTTCTCTCCATAAATTGCCATTTTGATTAAGATCACCGCTAACGACCCATCAATACCACGATTTCGAGCGCTACACCTCGCTCACCACCTTCTTAAACAAGAAGAAATTCAACAAGTCGCCTCTTTACTAGAGTTCACCACATTCTTACCTCGAGTAGCAACTTAATCTTATCCAAAAAGGCGCTTTAATCCGAACCGAACTCTACATTGAACCGACCAATCCTAGGTCTCGACACCAAATTCCGAATTTAACACGAACACCATTCGGAATTTTCGTCCACAAACACTTTCGTGCGGGAGTGAAACTCCCCCACTTGGTACCTTGTTCCATAAACTCATCAATCAATGACCCAAAGTCAACTCGACTTGTACATTGTACATCAATTAACGCTACCCGCAAGGTAGTCTTTACGAAACATCGGGTTAACTCGACCCCGTTACCGTAAACTCTTCCGGATAAAACACGATGTTCCTTCATCACCTCACACGAAGGAATTTCCCACATAGCACACAAGCCTCACTAACATCAAGGTCAACTATCACGTCAACCCCTTGTCACAACGTCATGTAATTGGAAGCAATGTAAATAATCTCTTACCACGTCATGGTTACGCCCGACTCGGCTGAGCTTCCAATAACAGCAACTAATCCCGATGTTGATAAGTCAACATCCTAAACCAATCCGACCAAGTCAACACTTAGTATCTAGTGACCACCCGACTCGGTTAAGTCAAATACTCCCGGTCAACTCTCAACTTAGTCAACCCTCTAACACTTGTTGATTAACCCGGCTTGGTTAAGTCAACTCTCTTGGTCAATCCTTTATAAAATTTAACTAACCCGACCCGGTTAGTCAAATACGCTCGGTCAATCCGCCTCGATCAAAATTTACCACCAAATCAATTAACCCGACTCGGTCAACTCGTACACATTAGGTCAACCCGACTTGGTCAACACTCTCCTAACAACAAATGTTTAACCCGACTCGGTTAAGTCAAATCCACTAGGTCAACCCGACTTGGTCAAACCTCTAACAACAATTGACTAACCCGACTTAGTTAAGTCAAATACACTAGGCCAACCCGACTTGGTCAAACCTCTAACAACAATTGACTAACCCGACTTGGTTAAGTCAAATACACTAGGTCAACCCGACTCGGTCAACACCTAACATCCAATTAATTAACCCGACATGGCTAATCGAAACGCAAGGACTAACCCGGCTTAGCTAGTCACTACAACACATGGGTAAACCAACCCAAACACAAGGTCACGCATACAACAAAATAAGGTAGGTACCAAAATCAAATAATACCTTACATACACGTCGCGAGAGTCATCACTTCAACTCGGGACACTCCGACCTCCGGTGTCCCTCTTTCCGGCACTTAAAACATGTGACCTTCCCCGACGGACAATCACGAGACTTATGCCCCGTTTGCCCACAATTATAACACGCGAACTTAGAACCACCCGCGTCATTCACCTTTACGCTTCCGACGCCTTCGGTAGCGCTTTTACTTTTCTTGTTCGAAAACATCGTAGTCTCGAACTTCCGCTTACTAGTATCGGAAACACTTTTCCTTAGAACAAGCGTCTCAAAACCTTTCGCCATGTCAAACAACTCGTCAAAATTTTTCACCACGTTCACGCTAATCTTCTCTTGGTAACCATCGTTCAAGATTCGATAGAAATCCTCTTTCAACATCTTATCGTTACCGACATACTCCGGGCAAAATTGGGTCTTTGATAAGAAAACGGATTTGAGAGTGTTTAAATCCATTGACCCTTGCTTCAAAGCACGCAACTCGTCCTTAAGCCTAGAAAGATCGGCCGAAGTTCGATACTCATTGAAAAATTCTGCCTTAAACTCGTCCCATGTAAAGTCCATACATTGTTCCTCACCATAAAGTTGGATTTTCGCGTCCCACCACAACTTGGCGTCGCCCCTCAACATACTACTACCATACCTCGTCTTCTTATCGAGAGGGCACTCACTAGTACGAAAAGCCCCCTCCATATCGGAGATCCATCGAGCACTCTTAAGCGGATCCCGCTCTCCCTCGAAAGTGGGAGGTTGAGCATCCTTGAAGTTCTTATAGTAAAAGTCCCGCCTTTTCACATTATCTTCTTGAAGAGCAATCTTAACTTGTTCCTTGACCATATCGACTAATTCCTCTTTAATCGAGTCCCGGAACATCCCTCTAACGTCCTCTAGAAGAGCCGCTCGTTGACTTTGTATAATGGCCTCGACTTTGGCCGTGAACTCGGAGTCATCGCTTTGATCTTCGTTATCATGTCCGTTCCTTGTCCTCATTCTAAGAAATGAATTCGATTAGGAACGCAACACAAATAAGTCACATACACCGCCATGAACAATAATCACATTCATATAAGTATGACAACGTTCGCGCATCCCATCTAGTCCAATAATTGTTGTACATCACTTGCATGACTTGGCTTGCAACCGTAATAATGTTCGCGACGCATTATTACGCTCACACGCCATGCCGAGCTCATGAATACAACAACCATCTCGCTAGATATTCAACGCAAAACAACACGGTTAGTAGCAACATAGACAACACGTAGTTAAAGCACCTATTCTCAAAGGCACAAACTAGAAACCCGAACCGACCCGCAATCCTACAAGTCCCGCATAATAGCACACACAAAAGTCTAAGTCTAGGCGCCTATCTCAAGTCACCTAAATCCCTTAGACCATGCTCTGATACCACTTGTAACAACCCAAACCAACCCACGACTAAACCACGTGAAAATACGGAGTAAAAAAAAAATTTCCTGTTGCTGCAACTCGCGCGCCGCGCCCCCTTCCTGGCGCGCCGCGCCAAAACGGGCTGTCCCCGGGACTTTTTAATGCGAAAATGTTTGACTAGTTCCCGACATATTTAGGCAAAACGCTTTTAACCACATGTTCAATATATGAAAACTAACACGAATCAAACATAAAATGATGTTTTACAAACCCGGGCCCACATACGCCCAAATTACCCTTTGAGTACAAAAATACAAGTTCGACCACAAAAGTTTACGTTCCAACAAAAACTACGAGCATGATGTTGGGGATAAACTACCCAAATCCTAGGTCGAATCCAAAAGTAAGCCAATCAAGCATCAAAAGGGATAATCATCTAATCCCGAGCATACCCTTGCCACGTCCGCCTTCGAACCTAAAAATGTAAACAACGAGAGGGTAAGCTAATGCTTAGTGAATGCAATACTTATACATATACATATGTAATTTACCTACACGCATCCACTTACAAACCATATATACAATGATAAACGAGCTAGCATCAACAAACACACGACTAGCAATAACGTTAGTATAATAATCAACACAATAATATACTAAACATAAAAGGCATAAACACGCTAACCGTTCACCGCTTGCTACTACCGACTTGTAGCCGACCAAGTTCATCGAGTCTCACTCGTATTATGTCACCGACTTGTGACTCGTCATATGGTGTCACCGACTTGTGAATCACCTTGTAGCATCACCGACTTGTGAAGCCCCACCTAGTGTCACCGACTTGTGAACACTAAGTAATGTCACCGACTTGTGACTCATCATAAGGCGTCACCGACTTGTGAACGCCGTGTGGCATCACCGACTTGTGAAGTACCACCAAGTGTCACCGACTTGTGAACACTATAGGGTGTCACCGACTTGTGCACCACCCGCCATTACATATGAGGCCACCGACTTGTGAACCTCCAAGAGGTGTCACCGACTTGTGAAGCACCACTAAGTGCCACCGACTTGTGAGCACTATGAAGTGTCACCGACTTGTGAATCACTTCCCCGACCTAAGGCATCACCGACTTGTGATCCACCACAAAGTGTCACCGACTTGTGAACACTAATAGGTATTACCGACTTGTAATCACCTAACGAACATCTAATAAGGGTCACCGCCTTGTGAACCACCATGAGGTGTCACCGACTTGTGAGGCACCTAGCGAGATACTACCGACCCGTAGTTCTCTTCACCCAAATCCCAAATAAGTCACCAACTTGTGACATAACATCCAATACTCACGAAGTGGCGCCAAAGGCCCACATCGCGTACGAGTAAATAAACCACATACATACATGTATAAATATTCCACTCACCTTGAACACTTGAAGAACGTATCCGCGATCTTACTTCTTCCACCGACTTCACGCAAATCACCTACGCAAAGTATCAATGCAAATAAGCTACACAAAATGCTTATTCGACTCGAACAACACTTATGTTCTTCTAGAACATCCTATTGACCAACTTTGACCAAAGACCATTTTTCGCTCGAAAACCTTCATAATCACAAATGACTTGTGATTATGCCTCAACAACATCATTTAAACATGGTTTGGTCATTCGATCACTCATTTAAACACACGACCCGCCCATTTGGTCCTAAAGTGTGTTTTACACCCTAATATGCATAAAACGATACTCACAAGTCCAAAACTTATGAAATCACATCCCGCGCTCCCGAAATAGCTAATCTTAACTCTTTTAGCCCTTAAACGCCATTTATAGGGTCGTTTACTCAAAAACCCATTTTGACCTAAAACTAGTCAAAACACCAAATTGTAAGTTTACACCTCTAATCACCAACAATCCAAGTAGCTAGTGATTTCATCAACTAATTCAGTTTTACAAACCCACCAACAATGGTTACTAACACCACTTACTAATTCAATCATCCAATTATCAACTAGTGGGTTTACTCAAGAACACCCTAATCAAAACCCCAATTATAAACACTAATCATAATATGAAAACTTGGAGTTAGGACTTACCAAAACAACCAAAATGTGGCTAAGAACGATGTGCACAACTTTAACACTTGGACTTTAAATCGATTCGTGCTCCTTCTTCTTCAAATTGCCTAATCTCTCACTAGAAATCTCTCCCTCTCTAAGAATGAAATGAGAGTGTTTATGGACTTGAAATATGATCCAAAACTAGATCCAAAACTGATCTAAAAGCCACAAATCCGTCCACAAGTGAAAGGACCATAATACCCTTCATTTAGGCACTTAAAATGCTGAAAAAAACGCATCAGACCCATTCGGCGCGCCGCGCCAAAAGGTCGCGCGCCGCTCCACACTGCAGGTCAGATTCCAGAAACTTGTTTTGGCCATAATTTTTTGACCGTAGCTCCGTTTTCGATGAACCAAATATCGTTGGAAACGTAATAAGATTTCCTTTCCAATGGTAAGGCTTTGAAACATCAACTCAAACTTTATTTGGAGTTGAAAAGATACGCACACCCCTTGTACCTCCAGCAACGTCCAGTTTTCTTCGACATTCGAGCAAGCAGCACGTACATGCTTCGTACACTTCATATACGCATCGTACACCATAAATACAACATGTACAATAAATATTTGGGTCTTACAACTCTCCCCCACTTAAACTCGATCACGCCCTCGTGATCTTCGTAATTTAACCATTCAGACATACACTTCGCGGTCCTTCGACTCGCTCACAAACTCGAAACCTTTCGAACGTTTCCAAAATTCTCATATTTTTTCATAACTCCTTTGGCAACTTCTCTCCATAAATTGCCATTTTGATTAAGATCACCGCTAACGACCCATCAATACCACGATTTCGAGCGCTACACCTCGCTCACCACCTTCTTAAACAAGAAGAAATTCAACAAGTCGCCTCTTTACTAGAGTTCACCACATTCTTACCTCGAGTAGCAACTTAATATTATCCAAAAAGGCGCTTTAATCCGAACCGAACTCTACATTGAACCGACCAATCCTAGGTCTCGACACCAAATTCTGAATTTAACACGAACACCATTCGGAATTTTCGTCCACAAACACTTTCGTGCGGGAGTGAAACTCCCCCACTTGGTACCTTGTTCCATAAACTCATCAATCAATGACCCAAAGTCAACTCGACTTGTACATTGTACATCAATTAACGCTACCCGCAAGGTAGTCTTTACGAAACATCGGGTTAACTCGACCCCGTTACCGTAAACTCTTCTGGATAAAACACGATGTTCCTTCATCACCTCACACGAAGGAATTTCCCACATAGCACACAAGCCTCACTAACATCAAGGTCAACTATCACGTCAACCCCTTGTCACAACGTCATGTAATTGGAAGCAATGTAAATAATCTCTTACCACGTCATGGTTACGCCCGACTCGGCTGAGCTTCCAATAACAGCAACTAATCCCGATGTTGATAAGTCAACATCCTAAACCAATCCGACCAAGTCAACACTTAGTATCTAGTGACCACCCGACTCGGTTAAGTCAAATACTCCCGGTCAACTCTCAACTTAGTCAACCCTCTAACACTTGTTGATTAACCCGGCTTGGTTAAGTCAACTCTCTTGGTCAATCCTTTATAAAATTTAACTAACCCGACCCGGTTAGTCAAATATGCTCGGTCAATCCGCCTCGATCAAAATTTACCACCAAATCAATTAACCCGACTCGGTCAACTCGTACACATTTTTTAACAGACGAATATCCAATAAGAACACATTTTTTAGACTTAGAAGAAAATTTATCAGAATTGTTTAAAATTGTTGCAAATACTAGACTACCAAAATACCTTAAGTGGCAGAGAGAAGATTCAAAGCCATAAATCATTTCAAAAGGAGACTTTCCATCCAACACCTTTGAAGGAGTCCTGTTAATAAGATAGGTATCAGTCAGAATGCAATCACTCCATAGATACAAAGAAATCCCTCCATGAAACATAAAAGACTTGACAACATTAAACATGTGTCTATGTTTTCTTTCAACAATACCATTCTGTTGAGAAGTATATGCAATAGAAGTTTGATGAATAATACCTTTTTTATATCAAGAAATACTTTCAATAACAAATTCAGTTCCATTATGATATCTAATAATTTTAATCCTTTTATCAAATTGAGTATGAATAAGATTAACAAAATTAACAAGGTTATCAAAAACATCATCTTTAGATTATAGCATATACACCCAACCAGCTCTAATACAATCATCTATAATAGTGAGGAACAACTTAAACCCTTCTCTACTAGCAACCCTATAGGGTCCTCCTAAATTAATATGAACAGATCACCTAAAGACGTAGAAACATGATTACTTAAAGGAAAATGATCTCTGGAATGTTTAGCCTTCAAACAGACTTCACATGGCTCCTCAATGTGTTTGTTATCAAGCTTCAACTTATTCTTTAAAATATATAAAAAAGGTTTAGAAGGACGACCAAGTCTACTTTGCCAAAGCATAGTAGATTCATAAGAAATAGTAGAGAAATTACATTTAACAGAAGCAACTTGAGATTCATCAAACACATAGAGACCACCATTAATGCAGCCAATCCCTTGAATAACCTTTGTCACATAATCATGAATATAACATTTAAGTTTATCAAAGATAATAACCATTGATAACTCCTAAATTATACAGTTTTTTAGTAACATTTTGAGAAGTTATCTTAGTATTTTAAAGTCATTTTAACCCCAAAACACGTTAAAATGGGTAAAAATAAGAAAAAGGTATTTCTAATGATATTATCAAAGTTATGTATCAAACAGGATCAAAAACACAGGAATTTGCAGAAAGGCTAAGGAAGCCGCCGGCATGGGTTCCCTGAAGCCGCCGGCTTAAAGTTACATACGTCAGAATGTTCCAGATTCTCTGTGAAATTGAAAGAACTTGTTGATCAAGCAAAAAGGCAAGGAAGCCGCCGGCCTAATAAACACGGTTTCTCAACTTATCAACCAAGTTCAAGTAAAAATGGAAACAAAATCAGAAAGATTTGGCGGATCTTTGAAGTTGCCAGCCTTCCCTGAAGCCGCCGGCTTAGTGATGACGGTTAAAAGATTTGTGCTTGCGGATTAAGTTTAACTTGCGAAAGGAGTCACCGACCTAAGGCAAGCCACCGACTTCCCACTGAAGCCGCCGACTTGGCCACCGAATCTGAACATTATAAATAAAGGCCTCTAGTCTTAGTTTTCATAGGCAGTTTTCAGAATTCAATAATTCTGTTTAGTTTGTTTTTCCTTTTAGGGTTTTTTCTAAACCCTTAGGTTAGATTTATTCATTGTAAACAAGATTCATTTAAGTTTTTAATTCAAGTTTCTTACATCTACCTTTTAAAGGTATGATTCTATCCTTATTTTACTGTTTTATTTATTTTATTTACTGTAATTATTTCTGTTCGTCTTCTACTATGAACTAAACGTTCATAGTGGTTACGTGGATGAAAACTGAACTTCATCTGGAAATCAGATGAAGCCACCGGCCTCGCAACCCCAAGCCGTCGACTTGGATGGGAGGAAGCCGCCGACTTCAGTGCTTCATCCGTACAGTTTCTGGTTCTTTTCCAGATCTGTATGGTCGAGTTTCTGTAATAATATTTGAACTGTTTCGAATCTGTTTTGCTTAAATATACTTGTTTGCCATAATTAATGATTAAATAACATGATTTTAGGGTTGAATAGTGAAATGCCCCGTTCATATTAATTATAAACGTTTCATATTAATTGGTTTCTTTGCGAGGTTTTGACCTCTATATGAGACGTTTTTCAAATCTTGCATTCGTTTTTAAAAACAACCATAACCTTTATTATTGAATAAAGGTCTTAATGACATAATTTAGATTGTCTATCAAAGACAATCTCCTCAAATAAATAAGTTTTTACACAACCCATTACAATATGATCAAATATATTACAACAAATACTCCGAATGCAAGTTTAAACAATATAAACAATTATGCCGACTCTAAATCTTGACCTTGGGTTAGAATACGACAGCGGAAGCATTTTTAATATTCACCTGAGAATAAACATGCTTAAAACGTTAACAAAAAATGTTGGTGAGTCATAGGTTTAATTTCTATATAATAATTATAACATTTAATAAGCCACAAGATTTCATTTAATCGAATGTGCAGGATCATTACAACTGCAAAAATCATTCATACGATGAGTCGCCTGGTAACCGACCTTAACATAGAGCGCTTAAGATATCTGGCATCATACATTCCACTATTCAAATGTATGACAAGAACCCTTCGAAGTACTAAAGCATTTCCACTATTCGAAAATGGGGGTGGTTGGTGCCCGTAGATCTACCTTTAGGATTCACGTCAATTAGTGTTTTTCACTAATTCTTAGGTTACCAAGCATAACAATAATAAGTACAGATATCCGGTATAACAAAACAGTCATAGAATGTAGTTTCATGAACTTGTGCTTATTTTGTAAAACATTTATAAATTTGCATGTATTCTCATTCCAAAATAATTTAGATAGTAAAAATGGGACTATAACTCACTTTCACAGATTACTAATTCGTCGAGAATTAGACTTGGCCACGGATTGATTTATGAACCTATAACAATATATACATATATTAAAATATGATCGAAATATATTCACAATATTTTCTTTATTACGTGTTGATGATTTTAGTTGTCCAGTTAGCAGTCCAATGTTAGTAGTCCATAATTTGTCGTACATGAATAACTTAATATATATCTTGAATCAATCCACGACCCAGTGTATACATATCTCAGTATTGATCACAACTCAAACTATATATATATTTTGAAATCAACCTCAACCCTGTATAGCTAACTCCAACATTTGCATATAGAGTGTCTATGGTTGTTCCGCAATATATATATATATATATATATATATATATATATATATATATATATATATATATATATATATATATATATATATATATATATATATATATATATATATATATATATATATATATAGATGGGTCGACATGATAGGTCGAAACATTGTATACGTGTCTATGGTATCTCAAGATTACATAATATACAATATAAGTTGATTAAATTATGGTTGGAATAGATTTCTTACAAATTTTCACGTAGCTAAAATGAGTAGTTTTTACCAATTTTGTTTTACCCGTCATTTCTTCGTTTCAAATCCGTTTTGTGACAACCCGTAAATTTCTGGAAAAATTTAAACAAAAATCTTTATCTGATTTCATTTAACCTCGACTAATTCCGACGATTCACGAACAATTATTTGTAAATAATTACGCATTAATTTGATATATTAATATTATTATTATTAATATCCTTTTTAAACAAGATATCAATAATTAATATCTTTATTATCAGTATTGTTATTATGAATAAAAAAATATTGACAAATATTCTTGGAAAATTAGTAAATCAATTTGTTTATTTTAAAAAAAATATATAAAAAAATCCTTAAAATAAATGATTTTTTTAATAAAATAAATAAATAAATAAATTACTTTTTAATTAAAAATTATAATGGAAAACTACTTTTATTATTTTATTTTGTGCATTATCCCATGACCTAACATTTAATACTTTTGAATTTTAAAATCCTATTAAAAATTAAAATATTTCTTTTTCTTTTAATTATTTTATTCTTTTTACCTAATTTTTTCAAGTATAAATACCCCTCATTTCTCATTCAAACTCACACCAAAATTTCTCTCATTATCTCTTTGAAGAATTACTACTAGTAAGTATTCTTTTCTTACTTTTTACTTTTTACTTTTTACTATTTACTTCGGTTTATTTTTTTTATCGAAACATGTAAATAATGTTATAAATTATATGCAATTAAAATTAAAATTAAAATAAATAACATGTTATAATTAGTAATATATGTTACTAAAAATTATAAAATTATTTTTATGAATTAATATATAGGAGTTATAATTAAAATCGAATTAATGAATATATATGTATATACGCACCTAACGTGAAGGTTATAATTAAAGATAGCGTACAAAGACTACAAACATCACCGCTACTTGTGGCCTAGGGTGATCCTTGTTACCATTATGGGACGCTTGTGGATCTCGAATGCCAAGACTTAGATTCTGGTCAAGAGATCCTCGGCCGCTCGGTAACAATAGATCATTCGAGTGACTTGCATGTTAGCGACGAAGTTTGGACGAGATTGTACAACATCTTTGTTAAGAATTATAACCCGAACATTCTTAAACTAGAAGCTTACTATAAGTGGAAGTTTTTCATAAATAGTAGGTTTCCAAAAATAGAAACTTTTGAGAAATAGGAACTTTTCTCGAAAACCGTCACTGTCAATATAGTTGCTATATTAATAAACATACAAGTTTGACATTAACTAATCAAATGTTATACCTCAAGGTTGATATCCAGATCACTTACTTGCTTTACTTTCCTTCTTGCGTGGAATACTTCAACTGCTATTTAATGTGAGTTCATCTGCTCCCTTTTTATATATTTTTGGGCTGAGAATACATGCGCAACTTTTATAACTATTTTTATGAAATGAATACAAATACTAAAATTGATTTTTAGTGAGTTTTCATAGCTCCCTTTTTATCTATATTTTTGGGCTGGGAATACATGCGCAACTTTTATAACTGTTTTATACGTTAGACACAAGTACCAACTATTAAACTGTGATATGTTGGGCTATGACCAGCAAGTCCCCAACCAACAAGTATAAACGATAACTTATTACGGGGCAAACTTGAAAGTCTAGTCTAAATATCAGTACCAACTATTAAACTATGCTATACCCGGCTATGTCCGACTAAGTCCCTACAGTGATATTTTTAATTGCTGCGGCACTCTTAATTATTGGGGATAGGCCTATCGGGAGTAACGTCCCCAATACAGTTGACTAAGTCTTTGTATTACTTGATAATGAAATTAAAACGACAATGACAGAACAACTTGTCACGGGACGAACAACGTTTAGTCTAAATATCACGCACTGGCATAACTTTTTGATCCTGCGGGAGATCAACTTGACTAGATCTGAGTGATCTACTTATGAAAAACAAATCTTGTGGTCTAACACTATTACTGAAATCATTATTTATGACAAACCTATGAACTCACTCAACCTCGTGTTGACTTTTTAAGCATGTTTATTCTCAGGTACTTAAATATTACTTCCACTGTATATCTACTGCTTTGATGATGATTGCTTGCTATGCTTGGAGTCTTCATTACATATCATATCAATTAAAGACATATTTATCTTCCGCTGCAAAACTCAACAAAACGTCTCATGTAGAGTCGTTCTCGTTTATACAACTGTGATTTAATATAATTAGTGACGTCATTCTCCCAGGCCCTATCTGGAGGATGTGACAGATTGGTATCAGAGCAGGTTGTTATAGAGAACCAGGATTGCATTTTAAGTGTGCCTTATACAATTAGATACTTTAGCAATGTAGGACTACAACTATCCTTGACCATAGTGCCTTTAATTGTTGCCTTTAACTGTTAAATGCTATACTATACTTTAGAAACCTTACTTATCTTAGAATGCCGTGCCAATCTAAGAACTCTGATCATTCTCCTAAGTACTATCCAATTCCGCCACCATATTTAAATGCGACACCATGATTTCTGAAATTCTTGACATTCCTATGTCATCTATCATGGTTTTGTGTATTACATATGTATTACATGAAATATTATCCATGATTTTTGAAACTCCTATAATTGTTACTATTCATACTCAAATGTATATAACTCCCTGTTATATCACGTACCTATATGCCTTATACCTTTATGCATTGGTTTGCGAACCGGAAAATGTCATTGGGTTATCACAGTATACGAATTGAAAGTCTTTAATCGAAAGATTATTAGATTACATACTTATCATTTTATAATCTCGACACGTCATACTGCCATTATTGGAATATAGACAAATCATATCTTATCATATCTATCCCAATAGACCTTGTCTACCACTTTTCCTAAATTTCCTCCATAAATTACGGAAATCTTTTTGCTATAAATACGTATTCAAGGAGACGAATATATCATTCAGTATTCAATACCCATTTCATATCAAACCCTATTCCAAACACATAATATGAATTTCTCGAACTCCTCGAGCTCCAACGGCAGCGTAACCGGAACAAACGAACCAATCAGCCATCATCTTTTCTGGATGAATTGGGGATGGGTTCGTAGCCGACTCAATCAATGGAGGCAAGAAGAAGGTGATCCCTTCCACTAACCGAATTCACCTCTTGGTGAAGAACCTGAAGCACTTACCGGCGAACCAGTCCAAAACACCATTTTCTCTCTTCTTTCCAGGGTATCCCGTCATGAATATATAATATCGAAAATTTTAGATCTTATTCACCCCCTTGTTCCAACCGCCAATCATCCTGGAATAGTAGAAGAAGTCAATGAGCTTCGCGCTCGAGTGGTGGCTCTGGATAATATGGTGCGAATTTTACAAGCATCAGCAGCACCAGCAGCATAACCAACACCACCAGTACCATCAACACCACCAACAACAACATCCGCATCCCACGCCTCAACATTACACTCAGTACCTCAAACATCAACATCATATGCCCATAGATACCAAGGAATATTAGTAATAATGAGTTAAGATGTATTGACTCATTCTTCGTGAAGAATTATATATGTATACCTTATATATGTATGATTTGGAACAATAATAAATCTTGTCGTACTAAGCAATTACGTGTGAATCTCAACTAGTATGTACTACTTGGTTAATTCATATCACTAATATGCTATGATGTACACCCTTCGTTAATGACTTAACAATTGTTAATCACTGCTTCAACACAATAAACTCTATTTCATAATAAATCAAGTGTAACGATGAATGTATTGATTCATAACTTCATTAGCGAAATATTTCGCGACAATTATGAAATCTCTAAAGGTTTTGGAGATTATTTATTCTCGTTTCAACCGTAAATCAAATGAGTTTAATATTATATTAAATCCATGATTACATCTGAAGGAAAATATATATGTATGTATATTTTCATAAAGACTGTAATTAAAACTCTTTTGTACAAACTGTTAATTGTGAAAATATTTTAACGGGTAGGTAATACCCTAGAAATATTTATATCTCACATTAATATGTTACATTGTACATTCTTCAATTCTGATCCTCATAAATTGTATTCATTCATATTCTATGATGAATTATCATATCAAACCACCGAAATTATCATTCATTACTTTTGAAATCAACAACGCCTATTCGTTAACCATTAAATCCATTGACGATTACAATCAGCGTTTAATCATCTAAAAATAAAATTTCTTGAAACCATTGATAACCGAAGATTCAAATATGACTGCATTAAATGCAGAGGAAACAGCAAAATTGTAAAAGGTCTTAAGGGCCAAAAGTTTGATGATAAAGAATGGTATAAGCTCAGATTTGGAACTGGAAAATGGATTGAGCAAACTATGAAGGAGGCTGTGGACAAATCACAAAGATTAAATCTGCCTTCAAAGAATCCAAACGATTCAGTATCTGCTGAAGTCATCAACGAATACCTTGCCCCTGACTCTAAACCTTTACGGACAAATCTTCTTTATCATCCTTCGATCTTAGAAATTCTAAGATATCACCGTATCTTTCGTTATAAATATCCTCTATATTTCTGAAGATATCTTTATAACGATTCTTGTCCGCAATTAATTATCTCTTTGCGATATCTTTATCACATCATAAAGGAAACTATTTTAGTTTCTATATTCTGTAAAATTCAAGTTTAAATTATGAATGATTTGAAGTAGTGTTGGGAATTGAAGCATGAGTTAGTATAATATAATGACGTCAGGCCAACGTGATTATATTACAGTAAGTCATGCTAAATTTTTAATGGAAGATGATGATTCATAGACGTTATAATCATCATATGCCATGTTACACGACTCTTACATTCTATTTAACCTCTAAACATACCAAGAAAATATTTTTCTTGATGATTCGGTCTTTTCTGAATATTCTGGTAATTTGACAAATCAAATCGTGCTATTACCTTTCCTTTCTACTTTATATATTATGATCATTCGAAACTTCATACCTACGAATTCCGGACCATTACTTGCTTTACGAAAGCATGAAGCTTCGACATATAAGGGAAAATATAAAGCCCGATAACAACAGTGAAATTACAAACCGTGTATATCAATGCGTATAGCAATATAAAGACACGGGAGAACTAAAAACACAATAAATCCTAGATCATAATAGAAGTAAACAGACTCCTCTGGTGGGAGTTGGAAAAGAAGAAAGATTGTGGCGATAACCAATATAAGGTCAAGAACAAGAACTGGATTGAGCATATTAACAAATCTTTTGGAAGTATGAATTGAGGAAGAAAGTATAGAAGTGGTGAAGATAATGAAATGGAAGAAGCTAATTTATAGCAAAATTCCAGACACATCAATCGAGACAATTCACCGCATTTAATTAAAGAAAATTCTAATTTCCTTAATTACTGGAGAATCAAATCTTATAAAGATTATGAAGATTTCTTTAAATCCCTTGAATTCTGGAAATCAACTTTAACCATATCAAAAGTTAAGGCGAACATTTAGTTTCCCCATTTTAATCTTTTACGATAGCTTCGTTTATAGTCTTCTTGTAATCGAATCGTTTCATCCATATTACCCAATGTTGATAAAAACTCTATTTTCAACTCATATTCATCATTCTTGTTGTAAAGAATAACGATCTCTATCAAATTTCATGATTATGATTTTCATGAACTCCTCTCTATTTTGTCTACCCTAATATTATGGCATAAACGCTCAAGGTTTAAATAAGCTCACTATTATTCATCACACATTTCATGTATATTGAAATGCTTGTATAACGTCATCATCTCTTTCTGAGGAAAACCTAATCAATGACACTCTTGTTAAATCTTTTAAATATGATCGAAATATATTCACAATATTTTCTTTATTACGTGTTGATGATTTTAGTTATCCAGTTAGCAGTCCAATGTTAGTAGTCCATAATTTGTCGTACATGAATAACTTAATATATGTCTTGAATCAATCCACGACCCAGTGTATACATATCTCAGTATTGATCACAACTCAAACTATATATATATTTTGGAATCAACCTCAACCCTGCATAGCTAACTCCAACATTTGCATATAGAGTGTCTATGGTTGTTCCGCAATATATATATAGATGGGTCGACATGATAGGTCGAAACATTGTATACGTGTCTATGGTATCTCAAGATTACATAATATACAATATAAGTTGATTAAATTATGGTTGGAATAGATTTCTTACAAATTTTCACGTAGCTAAAATGAGTAGTTTTTACCAATTTTGTTTTACCCGTCATTTCTTCGTTTCAAATCCGTTTTGTGACAACCCGTAAATTTTCGGAAAAATTTAAACAAAAATCTTTATATGATTTCATTTAACCTCGACTAATTCTGACGATTCACGAACAATTATTTGTAAATAATTACGCATTAATTTGATATATTAATATTATTATTATTAATATCCTTTTTAAACAAGATATCAATAATTAATATCTTTATTATCAGTATTGTTATTATGAATAAAAAAAATATTGACAAATATTCTTGGAAAAGTAGTAAATCAATTTGTTTATTTTAAAAAAAATATATAAAAAAAATCCTTAAAATAAATGATTTTTTTAATAAAATAAATAAATAAATAAATAAATTACTTTTTAATTAAAAATTATAATGGAAAACTACTTTTATTATTTTATTTTGTGCATTATCCCATGACCTAACATTTAATACTTTTAAATTTTAAAATCCCATTAAAAATTAAAATATTTCTTTTTCTTTTAATTATTTTATTCTTTTTACCTAATTTTTTCAAGTATAAATACCCCTCATTTCTCATTCAAACTCACACCAAAATTTCTCTCATTATCTCTTTGAAGAATTACTACTAGTAAGTATTCTTTTCTTACTTTTTACTTTTTACTATTTACTTCGGTTTATTTTTTTTTACCGAAACACGTAAATAATGTTATAAATTATATGCAATTAAAATTAAAATAAATAACATGTTATAATTAGTAATATATGTTACTAAAAATTATAAAATTATTTTTATGAATTAATATATAGGAGTTATAATTAAAATCGAATTAATGAATATATATGTATATACGCACCTAACGTGAAGGTTATAATTAAAGATAGTGTACAAAAACTACAAACATCACCGCTACTTGTGGCCTAGGGTGATCCTTGTTACCATTATGGGACGCTTGTGGATCTCGAATGCCAAGACTTAGATTCTGGTCAAGAGATCCTGGGCCACTCGGTAACAATAGATCATTCGAGTGACTTGCATGTTAGCGACGAAGTTTGGGCGAGATTGTACAACATCTTTGTTAAGAATTATAACCCGAACATTCTTAAACTAGAAGCTTACTATAAGTGGAAGTTTTTCATAAATAGTAGGTTTCCAAAAATAGAAACTTTTGAGAAATAGGAACTTTTCTCGAAAACCGTCACTGTCAATATAGTTGCTATATTAATAAACATACTTTATGTCATGTTTGACATTAACTAATCAAACGTTATACCTCAAGGTTGATATCCAGATCACTTACTTGCTTTACTTTCCTTCTTGCGTGGAATACTTCAACTGTTATTTAATGTGAGTTCATCTGATCCCTTTTTATATATTTTTGGGCTGAGAATACATGCGCAACTTTTATAACTGTTTTTATGAAATGAATACAAATACTAAAATTGATTTTTAGTGAGTTTTCATAGCTCCCTTTTTATCTATATTTTTGGGCTGAGAATACATGCGCAACTTTTATAACTGTTTTATACGTTAGACACAAGTACCAACTATTAAACTGTGATATGTTGGGCTATGACCAGCAAGTCCCCAACAGACAAGTATAAACGATAACTTGTTATGGGGCAAACTTGAAAGTCTAGTCTAAATATCAGTACCAACTATTAAACTATGCTATACCCGGCTATGTCCGACTAAGTCCCTACAGTGATATTTTTAATTGCTGCGGCACTCTTAATTATTGGGGATAGGCCTATTGGGAGTAACGTCCCCAATACATTTGACCAAGTCTTTGTATTACTTGATAATGAAATTAAAACGACAATGACAGAACAACTTGTCACGGGGCAAACAACGTTTAGTCTAAATATCACGCACTGGCATAACTTTTTGATCCTGCGAGAGATCAACTTGACTGGATCTGAGTGATCTACTTATGAAAAATAAATCTTGTGGTCTAACACTATTACTGAAATCATTATTTATGACAAACCTATGAACTCACTCAACCTCGTGTTGACTTTTTAAGCATGTTTATTCTCAGGTACTTAAATATTGCTTCCGCTGTATATATACTGCTTTGATGATGATTGCTTGCTATGCTTGGAGTCTTCATTACATATCATATCAATTAAAGACATATTTATCTTCTGCTGCAAAACTCAACAAAACGTCTCATGTAGAGTCGTTCTCGTTTATACAACTGTGATTTGATATAATTAGTGACGTCATTCTCCCAGGCCCTATCTGGAGGATGTGGCACGTTTTGAGTGATTTAAGCGGCTACGGTTTCATATTGAACTTAACTTTATGAAACTAAACAGAAAAAGTATAGGTTTATAGTCGGAAATATAAGTTACAAGTCGTTTTGGAAAGAGGTAGTCATTTCCGTCGAAAGAACGACATCTTGATGACTATTTTGAAAAACATACTTTCACTTTGAGTTTAACCATGATTTTTAGATATAGTTTCATATTCATAAGAAAAATCATTTTCCCAGAAGTATAGCTTTTAAATCAAAGTTTTTCATAGTTTTTAATTATCCAAACCAAAACAGCCCCCGGTTGTACTACGACGGCGTATATCCGGTTTTACGGTGTTCTTCGTGTTTACAGGTTTTAAATCATTAAGTTAGCATATCATATAGATATAGAACATGTGTTTAATTGATTTTAAAAGTTAAGTTAGAAGGATTAACTTTGTTTGCGAACAAGTTTAGAATTAACTAAACTATGTTCTAGTGATTACAAGTTTAGCTCTTCGAATAAGATAGTTTTATATGGATGAATCGAATGATGTTATGAACATCATTACTACCTCAAGTTTTCTGGATAAACCTACTGGAAATGAGAAAAATAGATCTAGCTTCAAAGGATCCTTGGATGGCTTGAAAGTTCTTGAAGTAGAATCGTGACACGAAAACAAGTTCAAGTAAGATTTCCACTTGAAATAAGATTGTTATAGTTATAGAAATTGAATCAAAGTTTGAATATGAATATTACCTTGAATAAGAAAGATAACCTACTATAAATAACAAAGGTTTCTTGATCTTAGATGATGAGTTGGAATGGATTAGAAAGCTTGGAAGTAGTCATGAAGACTTGATATGATTCTTGAAGTGTTCTTGAAAGATGGTTGTTTTTATGATGATTAAAGCTTGTAATTGAAGCTAAAAGATGGTGAAAATGCTTGGAGATGATCAAGTATGATGTTTGGAGTATTTTGAGAGAGAAATTAGAGTGTAAGTTTGAGAAAATGGAGTGAAGAAATGGTGTGCATTCATGAATACGTTTTTTTACATTTTATAAAGAAAAAAAGATACTTAAGTTTGTTTTCTTGCTAAATAATTCATGCAAGTTGACAAATGATGGTTCCTACATGATCTTTAATCATTTAAGGCTGCTAAGAAGCAGATTTTTATTAGTATAGATGAATAGTAAATACATCTAGAAGCTGCGTATTATACGAGTACAATACCATACATGTACGAGTAGAATTTTTGATGAAAATGAATGAGAATGTAATTGTAAGCATTTTTGTTAACTAGAAGTACTTTGATATGTGTCTTAAAGTCTTTCAAAAGTGTATAAATACATGATAATACATTACATGTATATATATTTAACTGAGTCATTAAGTCATCGTTAGTCGTTACATGTAAGTGTTGTTTCGAAACCTTTAGGTTAACGATCTTGTTAAATATAATTGACTCATTGTTATTACACTTAAACGAGATGTTAAATTGTTATGTTAACATGTTAACATGGTGTATTATGATATCTAATATCATTATATATATATATATATATATATATATATATATATATATATATATATATATATATATATATATATGTGTGTGTGTGTGTGTGTGTGAAATACTATTACAACGATAATCGTTACATATATGTATATTGTTTCGAAGTCTTTAAGTTAGTAGTCTCATCTTATATATATAACTCATTGTTATTATACTTAATGAGATACTTAAATATCATTTAATCAAATCATAAATATGTATATCCAAATATATATTCCTTTAATTAATTATTATGATATATGACGTTCGTGAATCGTCAGACAGACTGGGTGTCCAAACGTTTGTATAAAATTCATTCCAAATAACCAAGTATTAATGAGTTTGATTGCTTAACATGTTAGAAACATTTAATTATGTAAATATTAATCTTATATATATTAGCGGAAAAATCCGGGTCGTTACATTATACACCCGTTAAATTAAATTTCGTCCCGAAATTTGGAATAGTACCTAGTTAACGCGCGATATCGGTAAACAGATGTGGATACTTCTGCTTCATTTGGTCTTCTCGTTCCCAAGTGAATTCAGGTCCTCTACGAGCATTCTACCGAACCTTAACGATTGGTATCTTACTTTGTTTGAGTCGTTTGACCTCACGATCCATAATTTCGACGGGTTCTTCGACGAAATTTAGTTTCTCGTCAATTTTAATCTCGTCTAAAGGAATAATGAGATCTTCGGTAGCTAGGTATTTCTTCAAGTTTGAAACATGAAAGGTGTTATGAATCTTTTCTAATTGTGGAGGTAGCTCAGGTCGATAGGCCACTGGCCCAATACGTTTTTCAATCTTGAATGGCCCAATGTATCTTGGGCTCAATTTCCCTCGCTTTCCAAAATGAATAACCCCTTTCCAAGGTGATACCTTAAGCATAACCATATCACCCTCCTCAAACTCTAAAGGTTTCCTTCTAACATCCGCGTAGCTCTTTTGCCGACTCCGGGCTGTTTTCAATCGTTGCTGAATCTGAATGACCTTGTCGGTAGTTTCCTGGATAATTTCCGGACCTGTAATCTGTTTTTCCCCCACATCACTCCAACAAATCGAAGACCTGCACTTCCTCCCATAAAGTGCCTCTAAAGGTGCCGCCTCAATACTAGAATGGTAGTTGTTGTTGTAGAAAAACTCAGCTAACGGTAGATGTCGATCCCAACTGCTTCCAAAATCAATAACACATGCTCGTAGCATGTCTTCGAGTGTCTAAATCGTCCTTTCACTCTGCCCATCAGTTTATGGATGATAGGCAGTACTTAAATCTAGACGAGTTCCCAACGCTTCGTGTAATGCCTGCCAGAATCTGGAAGTAAATCTGCTATCACGATCAAAGATAATAGAGATTGGTATACCATGTCTAGAAACAACTTCTTTCAGGTATAATCGTGCTAATTTCTCTATACCATCCTCTTCTTTTATTGGCAGAAAGTGTACTGACTTAGTAAGACGATCGACTATTACCCAAATCATATCATAACCACCTGCGGTTCTTGGTAACTTAGCAATGAAATCCATGGTAATGTTTTCCCATTTCCATTCTGGGATTTCAGGTTGTTGGAGTAGACCCGATGGTTTCTGATGCTCAGCTTTGACTTTAGAACAAGTCAAACATGCTCCTACATATGTGGCTATATCGGCCTTCATTCCTGGCCACCAAAAGTTTCTCTTGAGGTCTTGGTACATTTTCCCCGCTCCGGGATGTATTGGATATCTGGTTTTATGTGCTTCATCTAGTACCACTTTCCTCAAATCCCCATTCTTTGGTACCCAAATTCTTTCAGCTAAATACCTGGTTCTGTCTTTCCGAATATTAAGCTGTTTTTCTAATCCTTTGGGTATTTCCCTTCCAAAAATTCCTTCCTTCAAAACCTCCTGTTGTGCCTCTTTTATTTGAGTAGTAAGATTAGTATGAATAATCATGTTCATAGCTTTTACTTGAATAGGTTCTCTTTCCTTTCGACTCAAGGCATCGGCTACCACATTTGCTTTCCCCGGGTGGTAACGGATTTCACAATCATAATCATTTAGCAGCTCACCCCATCTACGCTACCTCATGTTTAGTTTCTTTTGATTTAAAATATGTTGGAGACTCTTGTGGTCGGTGTATACGATAAACTTGACCCCATATAGATAATGCCTCCACATCTTTAATGCAAAAACAACGGCGCCCAATTCCAGATCGTGTGTGGTGTAGTTTTGTTCATGAATTTTGAGTTGTTGAGAAGCATATGCAATCACGTTCTTCCGTTGCATAAGAACACACCCAAAACCCATTCTTGATGCATCGCAGTAGATAACGAAATCTTCCATTCCGTCAGGTAACGATAAAATAGGTGCCATATTCAACTTCTTTTTCAACAATTTGAAGGCACCCTCTTGTTCGGAAGTCCATTCATACTTCTTCCCCTTATGTGTCAAGGCAGTTAAAGGTTTGGCTATTCGGGAGAAATCTTGAATAAATCTCCTATAATAACCAGCTAAACCCAAAAATTGACGTATTTGCGTTGGAGTTTTCGGGGTTTCCCAATTTTTGATGGATTCGATCTTGGCGGGATCAACTTTGATTCCATTACTACTGACTACGTGACCAAGAAATTGTACTTCATTTAACCAAAAAGCACATTTAGAGAACTTAGCATAAAGTTGCTCTTTTCTTAACAACTCTAACACAAGTCTCAAGTGTTGTTCGTGTTCTTAGTTATTCTTCAAATAAATAAGGATGTCATCAATAAAGACAATAACAAACTTATCTAAATATGGACTACATACTAGGTGCATGAGGTCCATGAAAACTGCGGGTGCATTGGTTAGACCGAATGGCATAACCATGAATTCGTAATGGCCATAACGAGTTCTGAAGGCTGTTTTTGGTATATCGGCTTCTTTAACCCTTAGTTGATGATAACCCGAACTTAAGTCGATTTTGGAGTATATGCTCGAACCTTGGAGTTGATCAAATAGGTCGTCGATTCAGGGTAAAGGGTATCGGTTTTTGATGGTTACTTTGTTCAGATAACGTATAACAACCCTCACTTTTTGACTTCTGAAATTACTGAAATGACCCTAGGGTTTACTGTCTGACTATACGTATTAATTATTTAAGGGTTGTTATATACACAATCAATTTAACGTTGACCAAATAATAAACTTTTATTCGACACTCACTACTAATTAAAATTTATGCATTTCAATAATATTATTTATAACTATTAATCTATAAGTAATAAATAAAAAGTGACAATTATATAAATAATAAAACAATTGGGAACTAAATAAAAATAAATACAAGTCATGAATTAGTAAAAAGAAAATAATACTTATCATGTAGTAAATGTAAAAATAATAATAAACATAATAATAATAATAATAATAGTAATAATAATGAGACTAAAGAATCTTAAACAATTACATCCTTATGTTAACTAAAAATAAAGTATAAACTAGTACATCCTTATGTTGACTAATTATAAACTAGTACCACCTTTTGTTGACTAAAAATTATAAAACAAAATAAAATCATTAATTAGAACATCCTTATGTTGACTAACACTCTAATACTTGCACTATATAAACACTCCTAGACTCCTAGTTTCTCATTCACAAATCACACCAAAATCCTCTCTCAAAAACAATCTCTCCCTCTCCCTCTCTTGTGGTATTCGGATCTTCAAGCTTGTTCTTCGTGTTCTTCAAGAATCTTCAAGGAGTTCTTCAAGATTTTTAAGGCTTTGATCTTCCATCTTCATCGTGTTCATCTTTTCTTTGTTAATTATCTTGAATCTTCAAAGGTATAACATAAACCCTAAACTATTTACATAAACTTTAATCTTTGTTAATTCATATTCATATTATAAACTTGTTATTCATAAGTATATATATAAATACTCCTAGATTTATATATACATATATACATGTAAATTTTTTTTTTTATGTGTATATACGAATTATATATACATATACATATTAAAACCTTAAACCCTAATACTACTTATACTAGTACTTAACATGTATACACTATTACTATTACTAGCACCTATAACCTACTACTTATATTGTAGCACAAAAACATTTTGGGATATGTATTAGAGATGTATAGATCTTCGAACTTTCTTGACGAATGGTTTCTACGAGATTCTAGGCAGAGGGTTTGGATTTCCGATTTAAAGGGTCCTATGGCTCAAGCCCCTAGATCTAAATTAGCCATTCGAAGGGAAAGGGGTGATTGGAAGCTTATCTAATACGGCAAGTATCCTAAAATGAAAAACACTCATAAAAGTAGAAACTCTCTAGTCATAGAAACTTAGTAAAATAAGAAACTTTCTAAAAATGGAAACTTTATAAAAATAGTAACTTACTAGGAATAGAAACTTAGTAAAACAAACTATACTTAAACACATACTTAAACTTAAACATGGGCAAAACACTTAACTACTCTTAAATGTCAATAGGTTGACTTTCCTGCTCACTCGTTCAACTCTTTATTCCGAGGAATAACTCTCTCTCTACTTACTAAGGTGACTTTCATAGCCCCACTCTTATTGCTATAGCACTTTTTATACTTACTGGGGTGAGACTCATGCTGCTTTTATACTTTAAACAACTTAGACACAAGTACGAACCTAAACTGTACTATGACTAGCTTATGCTACTAAGACCCCACAGTGATATTTTTTAATTGCTTTCAGGATAAGGCATTCTTAATTATTGGGGGTAGGCCTATCGGGAGTAACGTCCCCGATACATTTGACCGTGATGTCTTTGTATTACTTAATAATGATTTAAACATGGTGATAAGGTACTGCCAACTTATCATCGGGGCAACAAAACAAACGTTTAGTCTAAAATATCACGAATCAGTACTACTTTTGGATCTGCGAGATCTACTTTTTGATCCTGCGGGAGATCAACTTTACAACTAAATCTTGTGGTCTAAAAACAACGATAACTACTTTTGTTAAACCTATGAACTTCACTCAACCTTTTTGGTTGACACTTTAGCATGTTTTGTCTCAGGTGCTGTTTGATTCAAGCTTTCTTATCTACTACTTATGTGATGCTACTTGGACTTAGGATCAAGAGATATCGCATTTATTACTTCTGCATATGAACAATTACTTTATTGTTATTTCCATTATTGTAACGATATTTCATTTTCCGCTGCGTACTCAATAAAGTTAAATTTTCTCATTTAGTATTGTTCTCGTATTATAATATGTTGGTTTATTTGATATTAGTAACGTTTCTTCCAGACCCTATTGGGAGGACATTACAGATTGGTATCAGAGCATAACCAGGCTGTTATAGAGAACCAGGATTGCATTTTTATGTGTGCCTTACTTGCTAGCTAGGGTGCCTTAGCAATCTAGGAAACTATAACCTTTCCTGCCTTAGACTTAAAGCATTTAGAATTGCCTTATAATCTTAACAATCATGCTTTACCAAACTTGACTTAAAGATTCTAATCAAAGTCTCTTTCCTAATGTAGGACTACAACTTTCCTTGACCATAGTGCCTTTAATTGTTGCCTTTAACTGTTAAATGCTACACTATACTTTAGAAACTTTACTTATCTTAGAATGCCGAGCTAATCTAAGAACTCTGCTCACTTTCCTGAGTACTATCCAATTACACCACCGCATCTAAATGCGACACAATGATTTCAGAAATTCTTGACATTCATAAGTCATCTATCATGGTTATGTGTATTACATATGTATTACATGAAATATTATCCATGATTTTGAAATTCTTATAATTGTTACTACTCACACTCAAATGTATATAACTCTCTGTTATATCACGTACCTATATGCCTTATGCCTTTATGCATCGGTTTGCGAATTGAAAAATGTCATTGGGTTATCACAGTATACGAATTGAAAGTATTTAATCAAAAGATTATTAGATTACATACTTATCACTTTATGATCTCGACACGTCATACTGCCATTATTAAAGTAAAGACACATCATATCTTATTATATCTTATCGTATCTATCCTAATAGATTTTATCTAACACTTTTCCTAAATTCCCTCCATAAATTACGGAAATCTTTTTGCTATATACACGTATTCGAGGAGACGAATATATCATCCAGTATTCAAAACTAATCTCATATCAAAAACCCTAATTCCAAACACATAATATGGATTCCTCAAACTCTTCGAGCTCCAATGGCAGCGTAACCGGAATGAACCAACCAATCAGCCATCATCTATTTTGGATGAATTGGGGATGGGTTGGTAGTAAACTTAATCAATGGAGACAAGAAGAAGGTGATCCCTTCCACCAACCGAATTCACCTCTTGGTGAAGAACCTGAAGCACTTACTGGCGAACCCGTTCGGAACACTATTTTCACCCTCATTTCCAGGATATCCAGTCACGAATATATAATATCTAAAATTTTAGATCTTATTCATCCACTTGTCCGAACCGCCAATCATCCCGGAATAATAGAAGAAGTCAACGAGCTTCGCACTTGAGTAGTGGCTCTGGAGAATATGGTGCGAAACCTACGAACACCAGCAGCAGCACCAGCAGCATAACCAGTACCACCAGTACCATCGGCATCACCACCAACATCACCAGCTTCACCAACGAAAACATCCGCATTCCACGCCTCAACATCACACTCAGTACCTCAAACATCAACATCATACGCCCCATAGATACCAAGGAATATTAGTAATAATGAGTTAAGATGTATTGACTCATTCTTCCTGAAGAATTACATATGTATACTTTATATATATGGATTGGAACAATAATAAACCTTTTCATACTAAGCTATTACGTGTGAATCTTAACTAGTATGTACTACTTGATTAATTCATATCATTAATATGCTATGATGTACATCCTTCGTTAATGACTTAACAATCGTTAATCACTGCTTCAACACAATAAACTCCATTTCATAATAAACCAAGTGTATTACTCAAATACATGATTGATTGTATACTTTCATTTTCGATGTACTCGAAACTTTCTAGAAAATATCATTCGTGCCTTATGAATTTCACAAGAATTCCACGAGCACCAACATCATATACTGATGTATATCAATAACAATGAACGATGAAGTATTGATTCATAACTTCATTAGCGAAATATTTCGCGACAATTATGAAATCTCTAAGGTTTTGGAGATTATTTATTCTCGTTTCAACCGCAAATCAAATGAGTTTAATATTATATTAACTCATTAAATCTATATTATATCTGAAGAATACATATATGAACGTATATCTTCTCTTTTGTACAAACTGTTAATTGTGAAAATATTTTAATGGGTAGGTAATACCCGAGAAATATTTATATCTCACATTAATATGTTACATTGTACATTCTTCAAATTCTGATTCAATAATCAGTAACTATACTACTTACATCCACATATGTATCCGCGCACCAAAGAACAACCATTTTCATTCAAATCAAATTACATATTCTGAATTTGACATATCAGAATTCAAGTAAAGCTATAGCAGATGTTATCTTCCTAAAGATCACTACATTCATGAATTATATTCATTCGTATTCTATGATGAATTATCACATCAAACCACCAAAATTATCATTCATTACTTTTGAAATCAACAACGCCTATTCGTCAACCATTAGATCCATTGACGATTACAATCAGCGTTTAATCATCTAAAAATAAAATTTCTTGAAACCATCTCGGGTTGTCAATCAATGATTCAGATTCGTTAACCTTGAGAATGCTGACGAAGCAGCAAATGCTATAGATGTTCTTAAGGGCTAACAGTTTGATAATAAAGAATGGTACGTTGGAAAAGCCCAAAAGAAAATTTGGAACTGAAAAATGGATTGAGCTAACCATGGAGGAGAACAAGGACAAACACAAGGGCCAAACCCTATATTCAAAGAATCCAGGAAATTCTGAATCCGGTGAAATCTTTAGAGAATATCTTGCTCCAAAGTCATGTTAAAAGCTTGCGGAAAATTTTTCTTCATCAACTTTCGAACTTAGAAATTCCAAAATATCATCATAAATATCATCTATATTTCGGAAGATATCTTCATAACGATTCATGTCCGCAATTAAGTATCTCTTTGCGATATCTTTATAAAGGAAACTATTTTAGTTTCTATATTCTGTAAAATTCGAGTTTAAATTATAAATACTTTGAAGAAGTGATTGGGAATTGAAGCATGAGTTAATATAATATAATGACGTCAGGCCAACGTGATTATATTACAGTAAGTCATGCTCAGTTTTTAATGGAAGATGATGATTCATAGATTTTATAATCATCATTTGCCATGTTACACGACTCTTACATTCTATTTAACCTCTAAACATATCAAGAAAATATTTTTCTTGATGATTCGGTCTTTTTCGGATATTCTGGTAATACGACAAATCAAATCGTGCTTTTACCTTTCCTTTCTACTTTATATATTATGATCATTCAAAACTTCATACCTATGAATTCTGGACCATTACTCGCTTGATTTGAAGTCGGGAAGAAGAAACAAAAACATAAAGCTCCGACATATAAGGGAAAATATAAAGCCCGATAACGACTCCGAAATTACAAACCGTGTATATCAATGCGTATAGCAATATAAAGACACGGGATAATTAAAAACACTATAACCTCAAGAGCATAGAAGAAGTAAACAGATTCCTCTGGCGGTAAAAGAAAAAGAAGAATGACTGCATAGATGGTCAATATAATAACCATGATCAGAACTGGATTTAGCATTTTCTTAATCTTTTGGAAGTTTGAATTGAGAAAGAAAGTATAGAAGTGGTGAAGATAATGAAACGGAAGAAGCTAATTTATAGCAAAATTCCAAACACATCAATCGAGGCAAATCACCGCATTTAATCAAACAAATCTCAAAATTTCGTAAATACCGGAGAATCAAATCTTATAGATTACGAAGATTTCCTTTAATTCCTTGAATTCCGGAAATCAATCGTGACTACGTCAAAAGTTAAGGCGAACATTTAATTTTCTCATTTCATTCTTTTATGATAGCTTCGTTTATACTCTTCCTATAAACGAATCGTTTTATCCATATTATTCAATAGTGATAAAACTTTATTTTTCAACTTATATTCATCATTAAAATATTCTTATTGTAAACAATGAAGATCTCTATCAAATTTCATGACTGTGATTTTCACGAACTCCTCTCTGTTTGTCTGCCCTAATATTGTGGCATAAAATGCCCAAGGTTTTAAATGAGCTCAATACCATTCATAACACATTTCATGTATCCAATTTACTGAAATGACTTGTATAACATCATCATTTTGAATGATCTTCGCATTAATGATAAAATGCACTTCGTTGAAGAACCTATAGAAATCATGGAAGGAGAGGTCAAACAAACGCGTAAAAGCAACATACCTATCATTAAAGTCTGTTGGAATTCGCGTAGAGGCCCTGAATATACCTGGGAACGCAAAGACCATATGAAACGGAAATATCCCCATCTCTTCTCAACTGCTGATGCATCCGAGAAGTCTACCTAAAACTTCGGGACGAAGTTTTTATTAACGGGGAGGTACTATAACAACCCTCACTTTTTGACTTCTGAAATTACTGAAATGACCCTAGGGTTTACTGTCTGACTATACGTATTAATTATTTAAGGGTTGTTATATACACAATCAATTTAACGTTGACCAAATAATAAACTTTTATTCGACACTCACTGCTAATTAAAATTTATGCATTTCAATAATATTATTTATAACTATTAATCTATAAGTAATAAATAAAAAGTGACATTTATATAAATAATAAAACAATTGGGAACTAAATAAAAATAAGTACAAGTCATGAATTAGTAAAAAGAAAATAATACTTATCATGTAGTAAATGTAAAAATAATAATAAACATAATAATAATAATAATAGTAATAATAATGAGACTAAAGAATCTTAAACAATTACATCCTTATGTTGACTAAAAATAAAGTATAAACTAGTACATCCTTATGTTGACTAATTATAAACTAGTACCACCTTTTGTTGACTAAAAATTATAAAACAAAATAAAATCATTAATTAGAACATCCTTATGTTGACTAACACTCTAATACTTGCACTATATAAACACTCCTAGACTCCTAGTTTCTCATTCACAAATCACACCAAAATCCTCTCTCAAAAACAATCTCTCCCTCTCCCTCTCTTGTGGTATTCGGATCTTCAAGCTTGTTCTTCGTGTTCTTCAAGAATCTTCAAGGAGTTCTTCAAGATTTTTAAGGCTTTGATCTTCCATCTTCATCGTGTTCATCTTTTCTTTGTTAATTATCTTGAATCTTCAAAGGTATAACATAAACCCTAAACTATTTACATAAACTTTAATCTTTGTTAATTCATATTCATATTATAAACTTGTTATTCATAAGTATATACATAAACACTCCTAGATTTATATATACATATATACATGTAAAAAAAAATATTTTTATGTATATATACGAATTATATATACATATACATATTAAAACCTTAAACCCTAATACTACTTATACTAGTACTTAACATGTATACACTATTATTATTACTAGCACCTATAACCTACTACTTATATTGTAGCACAAAAACATTTTGGGATATGTATTAGAGATGTATAGATCTTCGAACTTTCTTGACGAATGGTTTCTACGAGATTATAGGCAGAGGGTTTGGATTTCCGATTTAAAGGGTCCTATGGCTCAAGCCCCTAGATCTAAATTAGCCATTCGAAGGGAAAGGGGTGATTGGAAGCTTATCTAATACGGCAAGTATCCTAAAATGAAAAACACTCATAAAAGTAGAAACTCTCTAGTCATAGAAACTTAGTAAAATAAGAAACTTTCTAAAAATGGAAACTTTATAAAAATAGTAACTTACTAGGAATAGAAACTTAGTAAAACAAACTATACTTAAACACATACTTAAACTTAAACATGGGCAAAACACTTAACTACTCTTAAATGTCAATAGGTTGACTTTCCTGCTCACTCGTTCAACTCTTTATTCCGAGGAATAACTCTCTCTCTACTTACTAAGGTGACTTTCATAGCCCCACTCTTATTGCTATAGCACTTTTTATACTTACTGGGGTGAGACACATGCTGCTTTTATACTTTAAACAACTTAGACACAAGTACGAACCTAAACTGTACTATGACTAGCTTATGCTACTAAGACCCCACAGTGATATTTTTTAATTGCTTTCAGGATAAGGCATTCTTAATTATTGGGGGTAGGCCTATCGGGAGTAACGTCCCCGATACATTTGACCGTGATGTCTTTGTATTACTTAATAATGATTTAAACATGGTGATAAGGTACTGCCAACTTATCATTGGGGCAACAAAACAAATGTTTAGTCTAAAATATCACGAATCAGTACTACTTTTGGATCTGCGAGATCTACTTTTTGATCCTGCAGGAGATCAACTTTACAACTAAATCTTGTGGTCTAAAAACAACGATAACTACTTTTGTTAAACCTATGAACTTCACTCAACCTTTTTGGTTGACACTTTAGCATGTTTTGTCTCAGGTGCTGTTTGATTCAAGCTTTCTTATCTACTACTTATGTGATGCTACTTAGACTTAGGATCAAGAGATATCGCATTTATTACTTCTGCATATGAACAATTACTTTATTGTTATTTCCATTATTGTAACGACATTTCATTTTCCGCTGCGTACTCAATAAAGTTAAATTTTCTCATTTAGTATTGTTCTCGTATTATAATATGTTGGTTTATTTGATATTAGTAACATTTCTTCCAAACCCTATTGGGAGGACGTTACATCACGGTAATCGATACACATGCGAAAAGGCCCATCTTTCTTTTTAACGAACAAAATTGGAGCTCCCCATGGTGACGTACTCGGTCGGATAAAACCACGTTCTAATAATTCTTGTAGCTGACTTTGTAATTCTTTCATTTCGGTGGGAGCAAGTCTATATGGAGCACGAGCTATTGGTGTGGCTCCTGGTACAAGATCTATTTGAAATTCAACGGATCGGTGTGGAGGTAGTCCCGGTAATTCGTCCGAAAACACCTCAGGAAATTCTCTTGCAACAGGAACGTCATCGATTTTCTTTTCTTCTTTTTCAACTTTCTCGACGTGTGCTAGTATGGCATAGCAACCTTTTCTTATTAGTTTATGCGCCTTCAAACTACTAATAAGATTTAATTTGGCATTACCCTTTTCTTCGTACACCATTAAGGGTAACCCGTTTTCTCTCGGAATGCGAATAGCCTTCTCATGACAAACAACTTCGGCTTTCACCTTGGACATCCAGTCCATTCCAATAATTATGTCGAAGCTTCCCAATTCCACCGGTATCAAATCAATTGCAAACGTTTCGCTAACTAAACTTATTTTTCGATTTCGGTAAATTTTATCAACCTTAATTAGTTTACCGTTTGCTACTTCAACTATACACTTTTTATCCAAAGGCATTAATGGGCAATTTAAATTGGCACACAATTCTCTACTCATATAACTTCTATCGGCACCTGAATCAAATAAAACATAAGCAGGTGTATTGTTGATAAGAAACGTACCCGTAACAAGCTCCGGGTCTTCCTGTGCTTTCTCCCCATTAATGTTGAAGGCTCTCCCATGGCCTTGCCTATTTCCATTCCTGCACTGGTTTATGGTATGGCCCAGTTTTCCACATCCATAGCAAACAACGCCGTTATTATTTGTTCCGACATTATTTACTCATTTGTTTCTATTTGGTCCGTAGACTTCACACTTTGCCGCAATATGGCCATTCCTATTACACTTGGTATATAATTCTCTACAAAACCATTCCGGATGAAACGTATCACACCTGGGGCATATAGTTCTTTGCCTTTTGTTGTCATTGTTGTTGTTGTTGTTGTTGTTGTTGTTATTGTTAGGGTTATTGTTGTTGAGTTGTTTGTTGTTGTTATTGTTGTGATTGGGATTGTTGTTGTTATTATTATTGGGATGGTTGTTGCGGTTATTGTTGCGGTTGTTGTTGCGATTATTGTTGTTGTTGGGGTGGTTGCGATTGTTGTTGTAGTTGTTGTTTTAATTGTTGTTGTTGTACTGGTGACCCTAATCACTGCTTTCCTCCCACTTTCTTTTTCCCTGTTTCATTATGGCCTCCTCGACCGCTTCTTTCTTTATCCTTCCTGTAATTTGGCCTATCAATTTGTGGGCTATACGGCTCGCTTTCTGCATTGTTGCAGGATCGTTAGCACCTACATGCTCTTGGATTCGTTCCGGCAACCCTTTTATGAATGCTTCAATTTTTGCTTCTTCGTCCTCAAATGCTCCAGGACACATTAAAGCCAGTTCATTGAAACGTTGCTCGTAGGTAGTGACATCTAACCCTTGGGTTGTCAGTTCTTTAAGCTCTGTCTTGAGCTTGTTGATTTCGGTTCTGGGACGGTACTCTTCCGTCATCATGTACTTGAAAGCGGACCATGGAAGTGCGTAGGCGGTATTCTGTCCTACGTAATCCATGTAGGTATTCCACCATGTCAAAGCAGTACCCCTGAAAGTATGTGTGGCATATTTAACTTTATCCTCTTCTGCGCAGTTGCTGATTGCTAACACGGCTTCAACCTTCTCTGTCCACCGCTTTAGTCCAACGGGTCCTTCAGTTCCTTCAAACTCATTGGGTTTGCAGGCCATAAAAGCTTTGTAGGAACATCCTACCCGGTTGCCATTGTTTCCTCCACTGCTGGAACCCGATTGGTTATTGTTGTTCATTGCATTCACCACTGCAGCCATATTTGCAGCGAAAGCTTGAAGTTCTTCTGTGTTCAATTGTTGTTGTCTAGTAGCTGGAGGAGCCATTTCCTTCAAAAATAGCCGACTGAGTTAATCATATAGAATTTTAGAAGTAGCCAAAAAGTATTTTGTAGCTTAATATGAACTTATTATTATAAAAGCTTTTTCTTCATATTAGCGTTTTATAACTATAATAATGTTCATACTTAGCAGCTAACACACAAATTAACTACTAAAATTCTAATATGAAAAACTATGGTAAATTATTACGTTACTACGTAATAATAAGTTGTAATAATAATAATAAACCTTCCATGCTTATTCTTATTATTATACAATCATAAGGAAAATTACATTGCGGATTTTCTTACAAACTTAAACACACAATATAATACATATTATACAATGCATGGAATACAGGATAGCTGCCGATGGTTCAAGAACGGCGAGATTTCTTAGATGTTGACGTTGTTTCTTTCTCGGCCAAACGTTTGGATTTTCGTTTGGATAGTTCTTTTTCCAATTCCTCCCAATTGGTTCTTTCGGCTAATTGTTTAGGGGCAAAACCAACAGTCATTATACGAGCGGTCATTTTATAAACTAGTCTCTTAGATGGTTCAGGTGGATGATCACAAACATTTTGGGTCATAATAGGTTCATCGGGTTTGGGATCGGGTATAACAGCCAAAGACTTTCCCAAATCACGTTGTGGTTCGGTAATTTCCAAAACTTCTTCAGGATCCTCTTCTTCGGGTTCCTCTTCGAGATCTTCTCCTGGATCCTCTTCTGGAACCTCTACTGGCAATTGTGAATCTTCCCAATTTTCCCAACAATTTTCCACTTTAATGGTAGCACCAAAAGTTAACTTTTCCGTTGGTTCATAAGTCGTACGCTTTGACTCAGCCTCCGAATCACTTGATAAGTAAATGAAATCTGAATCACTAAAGATGCTTATATGATCGGATGAAGTCATCTATCACATAATAGCAGGCACGTTAAGAGAATGATATATCTTATAATATTTATATGTTAATAATCTTATGTTTCCAACAATTATATTAAGCAATCATTTTTAAAATTATTACGGTCGAAGTCCAGACTCACTAATGCATCAAAAATCAGTTAGACACACTAATGAAAATTTTTATGATTCTCTAAGACCAACGCTCGGATACCAACTGAAATGCCCCGTTCCTATTAATTATAAACGTTTCATATTAATTGGTTTCTTTGCGAGGTTTTGACCTCTATATGAGACGTTTTTCAAATCTTGCATTCATTTTTAAAAACAACCATAACCTTTATTATTGAATAAAGGTCTTAATGACATAATTTAGATTGTCTATCAAAGACAATCTCCTCAAATAAATAAGTTTTTACACAACCCATTACAATATGATCAAATATATTACAACAAATACTTCGAATGCAAGTTTTAACAATATAAACAATTATGCCGACTCCAAATCTTGACCTTGGGTTGGCATACGATAGCGGAAGCGTTTTTAATATTCACCTGAGAATAAACATGCTTAAAACGTCAACAAAAAATATTGGTGAGTAATAGGTTTAATTTCTATATAATAATCATAACATTTAATAAGCCACAAGATTTCATTTAATCGAATGCGCATGATCATTACAACTGCAAAAATCATTCATACGATGAGTCGCCTGGTAACCGACCTTAACATAGAGCGCTTAAGATATCTGGCATCATACATTCCACTATTCAAATGTATGATAAGAACCCTTTGAAGTACTAAAGCATTTCCACTATTCGAAAATGGGGGTGGTTGGTGCCCGTAGATCAACCTTTAGGATTCGCGTCAATTAGTGTTTTTCACTAATTCTTTGGTTACCAAGCATAATAATAATAAGTACAGATATCCGGTATAACAAAATAGTCGTAGAATGTAGTTTCATGAACTTGTGCTTATTTTGTAAAACATTTATAAATTTGCATGTATTCTCATCACAAATTACTAATTCGTCGAGAATTAGACTTGGCCATGGGTTGATTTATGAACCTATAACAAAATATACATATATTAAAATATGATCGAAATATATTCACAATATTTTCTTTATTACGTGTTGATGATTTTAGTTGTCCAGTTAGCAGTCCAATGTTAGTAGTCCATAATTTGTCGTACATGAATAACTTAATATATATCTTGAATCAATCCATGACCCAGTGTATACATATCTCAGTATTGATCACAACTCAAACTATATATATATTTTGGAATCAACCTCAACCCTGTATAGCTAACTCCAACATTTGCATATAGAGTGTCTATGGTTGTTCCGCAATATATATATATATATATATAGATGGGTCGACATGATAGGTCGAAACATTGTATACGTGTCTATGGTATCTCAAGATTACATAATATACAATATAAGTTGATTAAATTATGGTTGGAATAGATTTCTTACAAATTTTCACGTAGCTAAAATGAGTAGTTTTTACCAATTTTGTTTTACCCGTCATTTCTTCGTTTCAAATCTGTTTTGAGTGATTTAAGCGGCTACGGTTTCATATTGAACTTAACTTTATGAAACTAAACAGAAAAAGTATAGGTTTATAGTTGGAAATATAAGTTACAAGTCGTTTTTGAAAGAGGTAGTCATTTCTGTCTAAAGAACGACATCTTGATGACTATTTTGAAAAACATACTTTCACTTTGAGTTTAACCATGATTTTTGGATATAGTTTCATATTCATAAGAAAAATCATTTTCCCAGAAGTATAGCTTTTAAATCAAAGTTTTTCATAGTTTTTAATTATCCAAACCAAAACAGCCCCCGGTTGTACTACGACGGCGTATATCCGGTTTTACGGTGTTCTTCGTGTTTCCAGGTTTTAAATCATTAAGTTAGCATATCATATAGATATAGAACATGTGTTTAGTTGATTTTAAAAGTCGAGTTAGAAGGATTAACTTTTGTTTGCGAACAAGTTTAAAATTAACTAAACTATGTTCTAGTGATTACAAGTTTAGCTCTTCGAATAAGATAGTTTTATATGGATGAATCGAATGATGTTATGAACATCATTACTACCTCAAGTTTTCTGGATAAACCTACTGGAAATTAGAAAAATAGATCTAGCTTCAAACGATCCTTGGATGGCTTGAAAGTTCTTGAAGTAGAATCATGACAAGAAAACAAGTTCAAGTAAGATTTCCACTTGAAATAAGATTGTTATAGTTATAGAAATTGAATCAAAGTTTGAATATGAATATTACCTTGAATAAGAAAGATAACCTACTGTAAATAACAAAGGTTTCTTGATCTTAGATGATGAGTTGGAATAGATTAGAAAGCTTGGAAGTAGTCATGAAGACTTGATATGATTCTTGAAGTGTTCTTGAAAGATGGTTGTTTTTATGATGATTAAAGCTTGTAATTGAAGCTAAAAGATGGTGAAAATGCTTGGAGATGATCAAGTATGATGTTAGGAGTATTTTGAGAGAGAAATTGGAGTGTAAGTATGAGAAAATGGAGTGAAGAAATGGTGTGCATTCATGAATACATTTTTTACATTTTATAAAGAAAAAAAAGATACTTAAGTTTGTTTTCTTGCTAAATAATTCATGCAAGTTGACAAATGATGGTTCCCATATGATCCTTAATCATTTAAGGCTGCTAAGGAGCAGATTTTTATTAGTATAGATGAATAGTAAATGCGTCTAGAAGCTGCGTATTATACGAGTACAATACCATACATGTACGAGTATAATTTTTGATGAAAATGAATGAGAATGTAATTGTAAGAATTTTTGTTAACTAGAAGTACTTTGATATGTGTCTTGAAGTCTTTAAAAAGTGTATAAATACATCATAATACATTACATGTATATATATTTAACTGAGTCATTACGTCATCGTTAGTCGTTACATGTAAGTGTTGTTTCGAAACCTTTAGGTTAACGATCTTGTTAAATATAATTGACTCATTGTTATTACACTTAAATGAGATGTTAAATTGTTATGTTAACATGTTAACATGGTGTATTATCATATCTAATATCATTTATATATCTGTGAAATACTATTACAACGATAATCGTTACATATATGTATATTGTTTCGAAGTCTTTAAGTTAGTAGTCTCATCTTATATATATAACTCATTGTTATTATACTTAATGAGATACTTAAATATCATTTAATCAAATCATAAATATATATATCCAAATATATATTCGTTTAATTAATTATTACGATATATGACGTTCGTGAATCGTCAGACACTCTGGGTGTCCAAACGTTTGTATAAAATTCATTCCAAATAACCAAGTCTTAATGAGTTTGATTGCTTAACATGTTGGAAACATTTAATTATGTAAATATTAATCTTATATATATTAGCGGAAAAATCCGGGTCGTTACAAATAGTACTTAATCCGATAATCTATTATTCGATTCATGCTACTTGTTTGGATCTATTCCATCAAACTTGTTAAATTGAATTGCATGCAACTAAGTTAAACAACATAATAGTGATAAACTAGTTTAATTGGAATTACGCTTATATAATAGAGTTTGATATTGTTAGGCTTAATCGAAGAACCTTCGTTTGGATTTGTTTAATTAATGATTGCATGAGAACTTAGTAGTAATTGACTTTCAGCTAGTAACTTGAGTTGATCTACTTGGTGTTTAATTGCTTATATAATTTGTCAGTCTATTTGCATATTGATCCTCATCACAAGATTGGTATGTATCATGTAATTGAATTGAACATGAAGAATTAAGATGTTAGTTATGCACATCACATATCTAGCATATGCTTTAAGTCCTACTTGTTGAATGATATGCGAGACTTAGCTTAGCCTATTAAGGGATAATAATTGGTCTATGATTGTTATTCTGCTTATTGTTAATATAAGTTATGAAACTTGCTTAATATGATTTCCTTATGAATTGGTCGTTCATGTAACTACTTTTACTTTTATTTGTTTATTTTATATTTTAAGTTTCTTGCTTTATTTTATTATTTTGTTTATCTTAAAAAACATCTCTTTCCTAAGAGATAAATCTATCCCATAAAAGACATAAAAATATATCTTTAATTCTTTATTAAGAATTAAACTATAGGATAAAACAACTTATAACGCATCTACGCTATCTTGGGACGATAACCTAAAATACTACCTCTGATCGGGTTTTGTTGCTCGTTAGGGTGTTAAAAGTGTATTAATAAAGGTTTTATAAATTTAAAAGTTTGAAAGGCAAATTAAGCACTACACACTTTTACACATCAACTTTTTAGCGCCGCTGCCGGGGAGCGCAGTAAATACGGAAATTGAATATACTTTCGTTATTGATATTTCTTGAAAACGGGTGATGACTATCTTCCTTTAGGGGAGAGGTGCTGGAGTTCCGATTTAAAGACTCCTGCTCGAACCTAGACGCTGAAGGGTCACTTAAGTATTGAAAGATTCAATAGGTCGTGTATGTTTGATTATTCGTTGTTATGCGATAAAAGTTGTTATTTAATTTATTTATAAGTTATTTATATTTTATTTCTTAAAATTTAATCTATTTAGTTATTATTTAATTACTTAAATTATTTTCTCATTCAAATCTTAATTACTCCTTTAATTAAAATCGCCATTTTAAAATCTAAATCTCAAATCTTATTTAAAAATATGGAACAACCAATAAAGAGAGAAGAAGATAGAACTTTAATGGAAATGACTAGAGACTTTATTAAGGAAAATTATGATGAATATAAGGCTGATCCATATACACCAAAACAAATACAATCGATATTAGAATGGAATGAATACATGAGACAAATAAAGGAAAAGGAAGAAAATGCTCAAACTCAACATACGATAACTATCGCACAATATCTTTCCAATGCGTATTATTGGACTAATGATGAGGAAGAGTTGGTTAATGAGGAGTTCGAACCAGTCAAAGAAGTGGTATAGGAGATTGGGGTTAGTGTTAGAAACATGTCGATAGAAGAGATGATGATAGCCGAGGGATTTTGCCCTTGTTTTTATGGACCTTTTCAATGTTGCACAAATTCAGACGTAAAAAATTCATGTACCCCATCTAATACACAATTACCTACCGATTCATACCTAGGACAATTAAGTAAGACAGAATCTATTCCAATACCACAACCTACCATTCCACCACCTATGTTAGTAGACCCGGATAATATTTTCAACGATGAAATTTTAAATGAAGAATCACCGGTTATAGATTGGGATCCTTCAGATACCAAAGACGATGATGAATTCCATTCGATCAAATTGGATTCTTCTGATGATGAAGAAGATGATTCTTTTCTTAATTTTGAGGTGTACGGATTGCTAGAATACACTAGGTTAGTGGAAAATGCTGCCATGTTAAGGATAGATTCGCCGGTTGTTAAAGAAACTACTCATTTAGATCCACTTTCTGAACAATTACAAGAATTTCCCGAGTTACAAACTTGCTCACTTAATGGTAAAGATGAGGTTGTTATGGATAAAGAAGATGATTTGTTAGCTGTTTTAATTGCTAATGGTTATGAGCCGACAACCGAGGAACTAGCTGAATTAAGGATAGAGGTTGACTCCAACAACATTATAGAAAATTATAGCAGATCGACTGCACATTTTGAGGTTCCCGATGTTGAGATAAATGATTGTTTGTATACGAGTGGGTATCACAAGGTATATTGTGATGACCCTGTCCTAATCCTCCTGAACAAAGTCATCAACATTTAGTCCCATTGCGATGATCGACTCCAAGTAATGTCCTTAACATGAACAAATGCAAGGCAGAAGACTTAATTCGTACCTGAGAATAACATGCTTTAAAATGTCAACATAAAGTTGGTGAGATAAATAGGTTTGATGCTAGCAGCGTTATAACTATGGACCACAAGATTTCATGTTTATACATAATACACTCCTCGTGTATGAAAAGTCGTTGAGCACTTGGTAACCATACTTAACATTTAAATCACAGCAGCATATTCTTAAATAAACCCTACACCGTACCAAGTGTAGTAACGAAACGAAGTACTGTGCAACCGTTTAAAACTGGTCGTCCAGCCCGGTTGGGGTTGTCAGGCCCGATAGATCTATCAACAGGATTCGCATTTACGCTCCTCACGTAAATATTAGCTACCAAGTATAAAGAAATATGCCATGGTACAACTCAACGTAGATTTTATTTTTGATCACTTGTGTCCATAACGTAAATCATTTATAAAAATAGCGCATGTATTCTCAGCCCAAAAATATTTAGAGTTTAAAAGGGGACTATATACTCACCATACTATATTTTGTAGTAAAAATACATATAACATCATTGAACAAGTGTAGGGTTGGCCTCAGATTCACGAACCTATATCATTTATATATATTAACACACATATACTCGTAATCGAACGAAATTATATATCATTAGTGATATATTCGTTATCTTAATAGATTATATGTTTTGCTAATAATTTAATTAATGTATTTATTTTATATGCTTTTAAATAACCAATTTATTATAAGAATATTAATATAGTTTTTGTTAAATATAATAATATTATTGTTAAAATAATAATAATATTAATGTTAAAATAATAATAATAATGATAATAAAAATATTAATTATAATAATAATGATAATAAAAATATTAATAATAATAATAATGATAATTCTAATAATAATAATGATAATAATAGTTTTTATGATAGTAACAAAAATGATAATTTTAGTGAAAATAATAATTTTAATAATAATAATAATAATAACGATAATTTTAAAATGATAATAATTATAAGTTAACAAATAAGTAACTACCTTAACGAAGTAATCCTTAAAAGAATGCTCAAGTCCAGGTTTAAACCCGCAACGTCCCGCTAACATCCTTAAACCAATGAACTAACGACTTGTTTGGTATTAACCCGCATGATTAGCTAATTCATCTTCATCAAACACTTATCATTTCATCATCATTACCTAACCCTTATCCTCATCATCTTCATTCACTAATCATAATTATCGAATCTTATCATAATAACATTACCATGTTATCAACTTCATTATCATAATTATCGAATCTTTTATATATTATTATCTTTATTTTCTCATTTTATTTTATGGTTATCATCATTCGGTTATCACTTATGTATCCTACATAATCGATCATCACCGTTAACATCTCTTCATAGATATCATTATCATTATACATCATACACCATACGCCATACATCATTTAACTTCATCCTCGTGACCTATATTCATTTCCTAAACACCCTCCATATTAATATCATCATCATTTATGTGCATCTATGTCATCATTATTCTATTGTTTTTCAACATCAAGCATAACTCCTGTCTCGACCCAATTAACACTAATAGCCTAATTAACCTTAGCAATCCAATTAATAGCCTAATATCATGTTTTTAACAAGAGTACACGATGGATTTCTGATGGGTGTAGGGTTCGGTTTTAGCCGGGGCCAACAACATCAATCGTCGTCCAATATCAATAAATCATTATCATATATATTTTGTGTACTATCCCTATCATCTATATACCGTTTCATCATTAACATCATACAACCCTAACCATCTTCATCTTCGTATTCGTGTACCATCATCATTCTATCTTTACCATCATCGTCATACTTCATTATTATTATTACAGGCGACCTCCTCATACCCGTACATCATCTCGTTCGTTGCTGTAACAGTAAAACAAACAGGAACGGGAGACATAGATACGTACAGCAACTATAACGAATAAATTGGTGGTTTGTGATATGGCCCATGATAAGCCCAAGTGGTAGTCCAATAGCAGCCCGAAATAAACCAGTTACATGTCTCAACTCCTAATTTGCATTAGTTAAATTAAAGAGTTGGAGAATGTGGAATTTAGGACACAAGAAAACATCGAAAAGTGTATATATCATTGTCAACCAAAACGTCTCAAGCTGACCCCTCCACCATTTTATTTTTATTCATGTGCATCACTCTTAATCAATCAATAAAGTAAAGATCATTGTCTCCTTGCATACCCGTTCCCATCCACTTTTTTATTATCATTCTTTGTTTATTGAAAATAGGATCTTACAATATTTGTAGCAGTCGAGTAGGTACAGACGTCATCATCTTTGATGATGGTTTGAGTTTGTAACAGAAAGCAAAATCGAAGTAGAAGCAGAAGGAAATTACAGGTGGGTTTTCGAATAGAAAGTAGAAATAAAGGGGGTTATTGGATGGTTTGGTGGTGATGCTCCGGCGGTGATTTTCATGAAGATGATGGATCAATGGTTATGGTTCGATAGTGGTTTTTAAATGCAACGAAACAGAAAAAGAAATGAAGAGATGGTAGCAGCTTGACCATCGGTAGGGTTTAGTTTGGTTTACAAATCGATAGAATTAGCAACAATACGATGTTGCAGGTCGTAGTTGTGGTTTGGGTTCTTGTAGAGAGAGAGTAGATAGAGAGGAAAATGGTGGTGGATGTTGATGGTTGCTGTGGTGGAAGAAAATTGCTTGTGGTAATGGTGCTTAAGGTTGTGGAGGTGAGGTGGTGACTCTTGTTAAACATAACCGAAGATGGTCGATGATTGCGGTTTGGGTAACGGTTAAAATGGTGGTGATAGGTGATGGGTTCAACGAGAGAGAGAAAAAGTGAAACACAAGGTTGAGCTGTGGTGTACGTTGTTTTTAGTTTGCAAACGAAAATAGTAGTAGTTTTCATGATGGTATTTGATTAGGTTGTGATGATCTTAGGTTTTGGTTGTAATCTATCAAGAACATAATATATATGTATATGTATGCCTAGGTTACAAGAGGGTTAGAGGATGATTTAAGAAGATGTTTAAATGAAGATAAAGGTTGATTAAGATAGGGATCAGTCGATGATTTCAGAGGAAGATTAGAAGAGAGTGGGTGAAGTAATGAAATGCATATCATATATTTATATAGGATTTTTGATATAATATTAACATAGAGTAATAATATAATAATTGATAATAATAATAATAATATAATAATAAGAAAAAAAAAACATGTGGAAACATTTAGCAGCCCTCTAAAAATAATTATCTACCGACAGTTTTTCGGGCTATTATTTCGTACCCCGATGTTCACTCAATGGCGAATAAAAAGGTCTTCAGAAAAAAAAAATCCCAAATTTTCATATTAAATGTCTTTATTTATTTCAAATTATTATTTATATATCCATACACACATATCTATTTGAAATTAATAATTCGTGAATCGTCGAGAACAATCGAAGGTCACTTGAACAGTTAAAAAAAAATTTTGAGACTCAACCTAACAGACTTTGCTTATCGTGTCGAGATCATATAAAGATTTGGTCGGAAATTTCCGGGTCGTCACAGTACCTACCCGTTAAAGAAATTTCGTCCCGAAATTTTGATTGGGATAGTCATTGTTAACATAAATATGTTTTTATGACTCATATGAGCTGATAAATAGAGTTTTATTACTATTGAGTAATAAAGATAGAAAAATTCGATTATTCGAAGAGTACAAGTGAAGTTATCACAAAAGAATGAAATGAAGAAATAGAGATTCGTCTTAGCTTTTGACGTAGGCAACTTTGAATTTAGAGAATAAGGTGCATCTTAACTTTTGATGTTGTCTGGGTTGAATTTAGAAAATAAGGTGCGTGTTATCTTTTAACGTTATCTGAGTTGAATTCCGGAATTCATGGGATTTAAGAAAGTCTTCAAAATCTAAAAGATTTGATTCTTCGGCGAATAAGGAAAATTAAGATCTCTATAATTAAATACGATGATCTGCCTCGATTACTCTGTCTGATATTCCCATTATAAATTAAACTCTTTCGTTCCATTATTCTCACCATTCCTATACTCTCTTTCTTAGTTCATACATCCGAAAAATTGTGAAAATGCTTAATCCAGTTCTAATCCTTGTCCTCATCCTTACTATCGCAACATTCATTCTCCTTTTCCAACTTCCACCAGAGGAATCTACTTTCTTCTACTTCGCCCTTGGGGTTATAGTGTTTTTAATTCTTCCGTGTCTTTATGTTGCGATAAACATTGACATACACGGTTTGTAATTTATGCGTTGTTATCGGGCTTTATATTCTCCCTTATATTTCGAAGCACTATGCTTTTGTTTTCTCTTCCCGACTTCAAGTCAAGCGAATAATGGTCCAGAATTCGTAGATATAGAATTTCGAATGATTATAATGTTCTAAGCATGAAGGAACATGATAGCACGATTTGATTTTCAAATTTATCAAAATTACTGAAGATAAAACCATCAAGAATATATTCTTCTTGATATGTTCGGAGGTTATGTAGAATGAAAGAGTTATGTAACATGACACATGATGATGGTATAATCTATTGTGAACCATCATCACATTTCATTAGAAACTCAGCATGACTTACTGTAATATAATGACGTTGGCCAAGCGCATTATATTATACTAACTCATGCTTCAGTTCCCAACACTTCTCCACAATTCATTCATAATTTATACTTAGACTTTACAGAAGTTTCCAATATAATGGAATACAGAAAACATGAAGAGGTAGATAATTTCGGACAAGAATATTTATGAAAATATCCTCAGAAATATCGAAGATATTTATGATGATATTTTGGAATTTCTAGGTTCGATAAATGATGAAGAAAAATTTTCCGCAAGATTTTAACATGACTTCGGAGCAAGATATTCTCTAAAGATTTCATCGAATCCGGATTTATCTGGGTTATATGAATTCAGGGTATGTTACTTGTATTTCTCCTTGGTTTCCTTTATGGTTAGCTCAATCCGTTTTTCAGTTCCAACTTTTCTGAGCTTTTCCAACATACCATTCTTATTGTCAAGCTTTTGGCCATTAAGACTATCTATAACTTTCGCTGCTTTGTCAGTATTTTCAAAGTTAATGAATTTGGATCATTGGTTATCAAATCGAGGTATTTTCGAGAATCATGAGAGGTTTGAACACAAATTGTAATCGTCAAGATACGAATGAGGTTTAAGATGAAAATCAAGTGGCAAACTTGAAGAATTATTTAGTTTCATATATTATAATCAATATTTTAATTCATGTTTATTGTCCAAAGTTAGTAGTCCAATTGTCCATTAGTTCAATATATTCATATATAAATTAATATATAATATTCAAATTAAATAATACGTATCGTGACCCGTGCACCGGTCTCAGTATTGATCACAACTCAAACCATATATATATTTTGGAATCCACCTCAACCCTGTATAGCCAACTATAGAGTGTCTATGGTCGTTCCGAAATATATATATAGATGGGTCGATATGATAAGTCGAAACCTTGTATACGTGTCCCGTTATTTAAAGTGCGTAAAATAAATAAATATATATCATGACCCATTATACAACGTGTTGTCTCAGAATTAATCCGACGTATTGTTGTACATGTGTCCCGACGGTATGTAAAGTGCAGAAATTAAATGACAATAAATAAAATTGCGAGAATGTAAATTGCGATAAATTAAATGTTAATCAGTTAGCTGGGAACAGTTAGCTAGGAACAGTTAGCGTGGATTCTTAACAAAATTTCAATTAGTTAATTCATTTGTTTCTAACAAATTTTATTTTGTCCAATGTTTTCTTCATTATGCCACTTGTTGGATTCTGATAGGTCAAAATCCAAACATGAAATTTGAATGGAAATGGTTATTCTGTGGTAAACGGATACGTATATCGGTGGTTGTAAGTAGGATAGTAAATGACTGTTGAATCAGATTTGAAGAATGTACAGTGTAACTTATTAATGTGAAATCTAAATATTTTTCGAGTACTACCTACTCGTTAAAATATTTTCATCATTAATAGTTTGTACGGAAGAATTTTTAATTACAAACTTTACGAAAATATACTTGCATATATATTTTCTTCGGATGTAATTATGAATTTAATGAGTCAATAGGATATTAAACTCATTTGATTTATCGTTATTACTAGATTACATGATCTCTAAAACATTAGAGATTACATAATCGTCATGTCGAACGAAGACAAATGAGGTAGAATAATACATAACGCGAAGATAATCGATGTAGAACGAAGATCATATTCGAAGTACAGATGGTGATATTGAGGCGTGTGATGTTGATATCCGAGGTACAAATTGTGATGTTGAGGTTTACGACGTGATTGTGATTGGGGTGATAAGGGTACTGTCGGCGTTGGTGATGGTGGTACGGATTATACTGCTGGTGCTGCTGCTGGTGTTTGCAACATTCGCACCAGGTTCTCCAAGCCGTCACACGAGCGCGTAGTTCGTTAACTTCTGCTAGTACACCGGGATGATTGGTGGTTGGAGCGAGCGAATGAACAAGATTCGAAATATAGGATAGTATATAATCATGACGAGACACTCTAGAGATGAGAGAGAAAATGGTTTCTCGAACAGGTTCGCCGGTAAGCGCTTCAGGTTCATCGACAAGAGGGCAATTTGGTGGATGAAATGGATCTTCGATGTGAAATGATTGTCGAATATAGGATGATATTCTAACTTCATAGAATATCTATATATATGGTACTAAAGATTTCGTAGACTACGGAGGAATTTACTGCATATGTCAGGAAAGTCTACAGATGCGCTAAAATATGAATTATCAGATACACTAAAATATGAATTTTGTCTATACACTATCAATGCAGTAGATGCAGTACGATGTGTCTAGACTTATGAATGATAAGCAGGCAATTTCCTAGGATGATAAGTAGATGATTTCTGACTAGACAAGATAAGCAAAACTTTTGACATGTAGACACGGTGAAAGTCCAGACTCATTAATATATCCTAACAACTACTAGTCAGACACACTAATGCAAGATCTGGTTCGCTAAGACCACCGCTCTGATACCACCTGTGATGACCCTGTCCTAATCCTCCTGAACAAAGTCATCAACATTTAGTCCCATTGCGATGATCGACTCCAAGTAATGTCCTTAACATGAACAAATGCACGGCGGAAGACTTAATTCGTACCTGAGAATAACATGCTTTAAAATGTCAACATAAAGTTGGTGAGATAAATAGGTTTGATGCTAGCAGCGTTATAACTATGGACCACAAGATTTCATGTTTATACATAATACACTCCTCGTGTATGAAAAGTCGTTGAGCACTTGGTAACCATACTTAACATTTAAATCACAGCAGCATATTCTTAAATAAACCCTACACCGTACCAAGTGTAGTAACGAAACGAAGTACTGTGCAACCGTTTAAAACTGGTCGTCCAGCCCGGTTGGGGTTGTCAGGCCCGATAGATCTATCAACAGGATTCGCGTTTACGCTCCTCACGTAAATATTAGCTACCAAGTATAAAGAAATATGCCATGGTACAACTCAACGTAGATTTTATTTTTGATCACTTGTGTCCATAACGTAAATCATTTATAAAAATAGCGCATGTATTCTCAGCCCAAAAATATTTAGAGTTTAAAAGGGGACTATATACTCACCATACTATATTTTGTAGTAAAAATACATATAACATCATTGAACAAGTGTAGGGTTGGCCTCAGATTCACGAACCTATATCATTTATATATATTAACACACATATACTCGTAATCGAATGAAATTATATATCATTAGTGATATATTCGTTATCTTAATAGATTATATGTTTTGCTAATAATTTAATTAATGTATTTATTTTATATGCTTTTAAATAACCAATTTATTATAAGAATATTAATATAGTTTTTGTTAAATATAATAACATTAATGTTAAAATAATAATAATATTAATGTTAAAATAATAATAATAATGATAATAAAAATATTAATTATAATAATAATGATAATAAAAATATTAATAATAATAATAATGATAATTCTAATAATAATAATGATAATAATAGTTTTTATGATAGTAACAAAAATGATAATTTTAGTGAAAATAATAATTTTAATAATAATAATAATAATAACGATAATTTTAAAATGATAATAATTATAAGTTAACAAATAAGTAACTACCTTAACGAAGTAATCCTTAAAAGAATGCTCAAGTCCAGGTTTGAACCCGCAACGTCCCGCTAACATCCTTAAACCAATGAACTAACGACTTGTTTGGTATTAACCCGCATGATTAGCTAATTCATCTTCATCAAACACTTATCATTTCATCATCATTACCTAACCCTTATCCTCATCATCTTCATTCACTAATCATAATTATCGAATCTTATCATAATAACATTACCATGTTATCAACTTCATTATCATAATTATCGAATCTTTTATATATTATTATCTTTATTTTCTCATTTTATTTTATGGTTATCATCATTCGGTTATCACTTATGTATCCTACATAATCGATCATCACCGTTAACATCTCTTCATAGATATCATTATCATTATACATCATACACCATACGCCATACATCATTTAACTTCATCCTCGTGACCTATATTCATTTCCTAAACACCCTCCATATTAATATCATCATCATTTATGTGCATCTATGTCATCATTATTCTATTGTTTTTCAACATCAAGCATAACTCCTGTCTCGACCCAATTAACACTAATAGCCTAATTAACCTTAGCAATCCAATTAATAGCCTAATATCATGTTTTTAACAAGAGTACACGATGGATTTCTGATGGGTGTAGGGTTCGGTTTTAGCCGGGGCCAACAACATCAATCGTCGTCCAATATCAATAAATCATTATCATATATATTTTGTGTACTATCCCTATCATCTATATACCGTTTCATCATTAACATCATACAACCCTAACCATCTTCATCTTCGTATTCGTGTACCATCATCATTCTATCTTTACCATCATCGTCATACTTCATTATTATTATTACAGGCGACCTCCTCATACCCGTACATCATCTCGTTCGTTGCTGTAACAGTAAAACAAACAGGAATGGGAGACATAGATACGTACAGCAACTATAACGAATAAATTGGTGGTTTGTGATATGGCCCATGATAAGCCCAAGTGGTAGTCCAATAGCAGCCCGAAATAAACTAGTTACATGTCTCAACTCCTAATTTGCATTAGTTAAATTAAAGAGTTGGTGAATGTGGAATTTAGGACACAAGAAAACATCGAAAAGTGTATATATCATTGTCAACCAAAACGTCTCAAGCTGACCCCTCCACCATTTTATTTTTATTCATGTGCATCACTCTTAATCAATCAATAAAGTAAAGATCATTGTCTCCTTGCATACCCGTTCCCATCCCACTTTTTTATTATCATTCTTTGTTTATTGAAAATAGGATCTTACAATATTTGTAGCAGTCGAGTAGGTACAGACGTCATCATCTTTGATGATGGTTTGAGTTTGTAACAGAAAGCAAAATTGAAGTAGAAGCAGAAGGAAATTACAGGTGGGTTTTCGAATAGAAAGTAGAAATAAAGGGGGTTATTGGATGGTTTGGTGGTGATGCTCCGGCGGTGATTTTCATGAAGATGATGGATCAATGGTTATGGTTCGATGCTGGTTTTTAAATGCAACGAAACAGAAAAAGAAATGAAGAGATCGTAGCAGCTTGACCATCGGTAGGGTTTAGTTTGGTTTACAAATCGATAGAATTAGCAACAATACGATGTTGCAGGTCGTAGTTGTGGTTTGGGTTCTCGTAGAGAGAGAGTAGATAGAGAGGAAAATGGTGGTGGATGTTGATGGTTTCTGTGGTGGAAGAAAATTGCTTGTGGTAATGGTGCTTAAGGTTGTGGAGGTGAGGTGGTGACTCTTGTTAAACATAACCGAAGATGGTCGATGATTGCGGTTTGGGTAACGGTTAAAATGGTGGTGATAGGTGATGGGTTCAACGAGAGAGAGAAAAAGTGAAACACAAGGTTGAGCTGTGGTGTACGTTGTTTTTAGTTTGCAAACGAAAATAGTAGTAGTTTATCATGATGGTATTTGATTAGGTTGTGATGATCTTAGGTTTTGGTTGTAATCTATCAAGAACATAATATATATGTATATGTATACCTAGGTTACAAGAGGGTTAGAGGATGATTTAAGAAGATGTTTAAATGAAGATAAAGGTTGATTAAGATAGGGATCATTCGATGATTTCAGAGGAAGATTAGAAGAGAGTGGGTGAAGTAATGAAATGCATATCATATATTTATATAGGATTTTTGATATAATATTAACATAGAGTAATAATATAATAATTGATAATAATAATAATATAATAATAAGAAAAAAAAACATGTGGAAACATTTAGCAGCCCTCTAAAAATAATTATCTACCGACAGTTTTTCGGGCTATTATTTCGTACCCCGATGTTCACTCAATGGCGAATAAAAAGGTCTTCAGAAAAAAAAAATCCCAAATTTTCATATTAAATGTCTTTATTTATTTCAAATTATTATTTATATATCCATAAACACATATCTATTTAAAATTAATAATTCGTGAATCGTCGAGAACAATCGAAGGTCACTTGAACAGTTAAAAAAAAATTTTGAGACTCAACCTAACAGACTTTGCTTATCGTGTCGAGATCATATAAAGATTTGGTCGGAAATTTCCGGGTCGTCACATATATAGTTTGGAGAAGATGGTTTATAGTGATCCATTTGAAATTAGCATAACCGAGGGGTGCATTCGGGTGTCCCAGTCAGATTTTAAGTATGATACGAATTCCAAAAGTCAGGTTATACCAGGGTTCTATGCGAAAGAGAAAGGATAACTCCCAAACTTCATATATTCAACCTGCGATGTTAATGATTGGCTCACGTTACTAATTCGTGGAACATTTTTCACCGATTTTATATGTCGCCCGATAAGTGTGGGGAAAGTTAAACCCCACTAAGGAAAAATTTAAATGGGACCGAGTCAAGCTTATGACTCGTTAATAAATAAGAATGTATTTATTTCCTTTTTATTAGTGATTATTTGAATAAATGGGGTAATTGGGCGCATGTTCTTCAAATTCAACTTCTGCAACTATCCTGTAACTACAATCTAATTCCAAGTAACATCATTCTTCTCCCTATTTACATTTTTTTCTTCCTTTATTTTATCGTTGTAGTATAAATTCATGCAAGTGAGGACATTGCATGATTTTAAGTGTGGGGGGAAGACGTGAATTTTTCACTTAATTAAAAACCTTAGATATTTTTTTGAAAATTGTTAAGAAAAGACTAAATAAACAGAGGTTTTTAAATCACACTTGATTTTGTTTGTCCTACATTATAAAAAACTGTTGCTTTTGATTAAAAATTCATTCCCTTAAAAAGTAACTAGTTTTTGACTCCCTATATGGCAAAAGTTTATTTTTGAGATGGAATACGAAATATAAAACACCTAAAAACAAGGTAATGTAAATGATAAAGAAATATATAAGATTTTATTTTTTGTTAGCCTTTTGTTTTAAAACCAATTTAAGCCAGTACCCAGGTCGTTAGCACCCAATATGCGTGCTAGATATAATTAGTTACCATTAGAAACCTTAACCTTTTTAGGAATAACCCAATTAAATCAAATTCCCATTCCTAAACCTATTATTTTTGGAAGTATAAATTCTTAGTCAAACTTATGTCTTTTCATTAATCTAATCTTAAAGCTAATAGAACTACTCTCAACTTCGAGATCGGACTACATGTTTAAGATAGGAAGTAAACGCCAAAAATTGTGAAACGATTGCAAACTTATAGCCACTACCATATGACATAATAAGCGTGGACCACTGAGGCAACAAAAGAGTCCCAATGAGGGCCAACTTAGAAAAAATTGCCAAATGTAAAGCTAATGCTAAGCATGAAAGCAAAAGAAATGAAAAGTAAAAGAGCCCAATGAAGGCCAATAAGAATAATGAAAGCGAGAGAAAAGAGTTCCAATGAGAACCACACACTTATAAAAGCTCTAGTTAGAAAATAAAAGAGTCCAATGATGACCAACTGTTGTATAAATCTGGTTTAATAAACGTTAGGACCACTTGTACTCCTTGGTCTGGTTCAGACTAGTTCTTATCATAATAACTAAACTTTAATGATTAAACATCTTTTTGACTTTGCATTTTGCTTCCAATTTTAAACCAATTTTATCCGTGTCATGACCACCCCGATAAACCAAATTCCGATATAAACTACCCATTTAATATTTCTTTTGATACATTACCTAGGTGAAATTAATAAATAAGTGTTAATCTTCCAAAAGATTTTGAAGATAATTTCCGGTTGAAAACACAAAATTAACCAAAGTATTGTCAAAACATCTCAGTAAATACTATGTTTGATAAAAATGCCTAATGGAGTATACTTTTAAATGTTTTATCTTTATTTACTTGAGGACAAGCAAAAGTTTAAGTGTGGGGAATTTGATAACTCCTAAATTATACAATTTTTTAGTAACATTTTGAAGGGTTATCTTAGTATTTTAGAGTCATTTTAACCCCAAAACACGCTAAAATGGGTAAAATGGGAAAAATGTATTTCTAAGATTTTTATCAAAGTTATGTATCAAACAGGATCAAAAACACAGGAAATTGCATAAAGGCTAAGGAAGCCGCCGAAATGGGTTCCCTGAAGCCGCCGGCTTGGATTTACATACGTTAGAATGTTCCAGATTCTCTGTGAAATTGAAAGAACTTGTTGATCAAGAAAAAAGGCAAGGAAGCTGCCGGCTTCATCCTGAAGCCGCCGGCCTAATAAACACTGTTTCTCAACTTATCGACCAAGTTCAAGTAAAAATGAAAACAAAATCAGAAAGATTTGGCGGATCTTTGAAGACGTTAAAAGATTTGTGCTTGCTGAAATGTCCCGTTCATATTGATTATAAACGTTCCATATTAATTGATTTCGTCGCGAGGTTTTGACCTCTATATGAGACGTTTTTCAAAGACTGCATTCATTTTTAAAACAACCATAACCTTTATTTTATCGATAAAGGTTCAAAAAGCATTACGTAGATTATCAAATAATGATAATATAAAATATACCGTTTACACACGACCATTACATAATGGTTTACAATAAAAATATATTACATCAAAATAAGTTTCTTGAATGCAGTTTTTACACAATATCATACAAGCATGGACTCCAAATCTTGTCCTTATTTTAGTATGCAACAGCGGAAGCTCTTAATAATCACCTGAGAATAAACATGCTTAAAACATCAACAAAAATGTTGGTGAGTTATAGGTTTAACCTATATATTATCAAATCATAATAATAGACCACAAGATTTCATTTTTTTTCATAAATATACATCTCATATAAGGCATTTTACAAACTGTATAGAGATAAAAATTCATTCATATGTTGAACACCTGGTAACCGACGTTAACTTAATGCATAGAATATCCCCAAAACAGAACCTCTCGTCTGTATAATAATCTCGAAGTACTAAACCATCCATAACCTGAATGAGGGTTGTTAAGCCCAATAGATCTATCTTTAGGATTCGCGTCAATTAGGGGCCATTTCCCTAATTCTTAGGCTACCAGACTTGAAGGGCGATATTCGGTTTAATAATCCAACCATAGAATGTAGTTTCGCATACTTGTGTTTATTTTGTAAAACATTTATAAAACTGCATGTATTCTCATCCCAAAAATATTAGATTTTAAAAATGGGACTATAACTCACTTTCACAGATTTTTACTTCGTCGGGAAGTAAGACTTGGCCACTGGTCGATTCACGAACCTATAACAAATATGTACATATATATCAAAGTATGTTCAAAATATATTTACAACATTTTTAATACGTTTTACTGTTTTAAGTTTACTAAGTCAGCTGTCCTCGTTAGTAACCTACAACTAGTTGTCCATAGTTAGATGTACAGAATTAAATCGATATATATATTATCTTGAATCAATCCATGACCCAGTGTATACACGTCTCTGGCTAGATCACAACTCAAAGTATATATATTTTTGGAATCAACCTCAACCCTATATAGCTAACTTAAACATTACTGCATATAGAGTGTCTATGGTTGTTCCAAATAATATATATACATGGGTCGATATGATATGTCAAAACATTTGCATAAGTGTCTATGGTATCCCAAGATTACATAATATATTAGAATACATGTATAATACAATACAAGTTAGCTAGGATATGATTGATATAGATTTGTTACCAATTTTCACGTAGCTACAACAAGCAAAATTATCCAATCTTGTTGTACCCATAACTTCTTCGTTTTAAATCTGTTTTGAGTGATTCAAGTTGCTATGGTTTTATATTGAACTTAAGTTTATGAATCTAAACATAAAAAGTATAAGTTTATAGTCGGAAATACAGGTTACAATTCAATATTATAAGAGGTAGTCATTTCAGTCGAAAGAACGACGTCTTGATGACCATTTTGAAAAACATACTTCCACTTTGAGTTTAACCATGATTTTTGGATATAGTTTCATGTCCATAAGAAAAATCATTTTTTCTAGAAGAACAAATTTTAAATCAAAGTTTATCATAGTTTTTAATTAACTAACCCAAAACAGCCCGCGGTGTTACTACGACGGTGTACATCCGGTTTTACGGTGTTCTTCGTGTTTTCAGGTTTTAAATCATTAAGTTAGCATATCATATAGATATATAACATGTGTTTAGTTGATTTTAAAAGTAAAGTTAGAAGGATTAACTATGTTTGAGAACAAGTTTAGAATTAACTAAACTATATTCTAGTGATTACATGTTCAAATCTTCGAATAAGAAAGTTTTATATGTATGAATCGAATGATGTTATGAACATCATTACTACCTCAAGTTTAGTAGGTAAACCTACTGTAAGTGACAAGAAATGATCTAGCTTCAAAGGATCTTGGATGACTTGAAAGTTCTTGAAGTAGAATCTTGACACAAAAACAAGTTCAAGTAAGATTATCACTCGAATTAAGATAGTTATAGTTATAGGAATTGAATCAAAGTTTGTATATGAGTATTACCTTGAATTAGAATGATATCTTACTATAAACAACAAGGATTTCTTAATGTTGGATGATCACTTTACAAGATTGGAAGTGAGCTAGTAAACTTGGAAGTATTCTTGATTTTATGAAACTAGAACTTGTAGAATTTATGAAGAACACTTAGAACTTGAAGATGGAACTTGAGAGAGATCAATTAGATAAAGAAAATTGAAGAATGAAAGTGTTTGTAGGTGTTTTTGGTCATTGGTATATGGATTAGATATAAAGGATATGTAATTTTGTTTTCATGTAAATAATTCATGAATGATTTATAATATTTTTGTAATTTTGTGTAATCATTCATGCTAGATGCCAAATGATCATTCCCACATGTTTAGTGACTCACATGGGCTGCTAAGGAGCTGATGATTGAGTGTATATTCCAATAGTATATACATCTAGAAGCTGTGTATTGTACGAGTACGAATACGGGTGCATACGAGTAAAATTGTTGATGAAAATGAACGGGAATGTAATTGTAAGCATTTTTGTTAAGTAGAAGTACTTTGATATTTGTCTTGAATTCTTTCAAAAGTGTATTAATACATCTTAATACACTACATGTATATACATTTTAACTGAGTCGTTAAGTCACCGTTAGTCATTACATGTAAGTGTTGTTTTAAGACCTTTAAGTTAACGATCTTGTTAAATGTAATAAATCCATTGTTATTATACTTAAATGAGATGTTAAATTATTACATTATCATGATATTAAAATGTATGAATATATCTTAATATGATATATATACATTAAAATGCAGTTACAACGATAATCATTACATATATGCCTCATTTCGAAATTCTTAAGTTAATAGTCTTGTTTTACATATGTAGTTCATTGTTAACACACTTAATAATATACTTAATTATAATTTTATCATGTTAAACGTAGTGTATCAATATCTTAATATGATTCATATGTATTTAGTAAGACGTTGTTATAACGATAATCGTTATATATATCGTTTCGAGTTTCTTAATTCAATAAACTCATTTTTATGTATATCACTCATTGTTAATATACTTAGTGAGATACTTACTTATCATAATCTCATGTGAACCATATATATATATATATATATCCATATATATATCATCATGTAGTTTTTACAAATTTTTAATGTTCGTGAATCGCCGGTCAACTTGGGTGGTCAATTGTCTATATGAAGCACATTTCAAATAATCAAGTCTTAACAAGTTTGATTGCTTAACATGTTGGAAACATTTAATCATACAAATATAGTTTTCATTTAATATATAACATGGAAAAGTTTGGGTTACTACAGTACCTACCCGTTAATTAAATTTCGTCCCGAAATTTTTAGCAGTTGGAGGTGTTGACGCATCTTCTGGAAATAGGTGCGGGTATTTCTTCTTTATCTGATCTTCATGCTCCCAGGTGAACTCGGGTCCTCTACGAGCATTCCATCGAACCTTAACAATTGGTATCTTGTTTTGCTTAAGTCTTTTAACCTCACGATCCATTATTTCGACGGGTTCTTCAATGAATTGAAATTTTTCGTTGATTTGGATTTCGTCTAATGGAATAGTGAGATCTTCTTTAGCAAAACATTTCTTCAAATTCGAGATGTGGAAAGTGTTATGTACAGCTGCGAGTTGTTGAGGTAACTCGAGTCGGTAAGCTACTGGTCCGACACGATCTATAATCTTGAATGGCCCGATGTATCTTGGATTTAGCTTCCCCCATTTACCAAATCGAACCACACCTTTCCAAGGTGAAACCTTAAGCATGACCATCTCTCCAATTTCAAATTATGTATCTTTTATTTTAATGTCCGCGTAGCTCTTTTGTCGACTTTGGCCGGTTTTCAACCGTTGTTAAATTTGGATGATCTTCTCGGTAGTTTCTTGAATTATCTCTGGACCTGTAATCTGTCTATCCCCAACTTCACTCCAACAAATTGGAAACCTGCACTTTCTACCATAAAGTGCCTCAAATGGTGCCATCTCAATACTCGAGTGGTAACTGTTGTTGTAGGAAAACTCTGCTAACGGTAGGTGTCGATCCCAACTATTTCCAAAATCAATAACACATGCTCATAGCATGTCTTCAAGCGTTTGTATCGTCCTTTCACTCTGCCCATTAGTTTATGGATGATAGGCAGTACTTATGTCTAGACGAGTCCCTAATGCTTGTGGCAATGTCTGCCAGAATCTTGAAACAAATCTGCCATCCCTGTCAGAGATAATAGAGTCTGGTATTCCATGTCTGGAGACCACTTCTTTCAAGTATATTCGTGCCAACTTCTCCATTTTATCATCTTCTCTCATTGGCAGAAAGTGTGCTGACTTGGTGAGACAATCGACTATTACCCAAATAGTATCATAACCACTTGCAGTCCTTGGCAATTTAGTAATGAAATCCATGGTAATGTTTTCCCATTTCCATTCCGGGATTTCAGGTTGTTGAAGTAGACCTGATGGTTTCTGTTGCTCAGCTTTGACCTTGGAACATGTCAAACATTCTCCTACGTATGTAGCAATGTCGGCTTTCATACCCGGCCACCAAAAGTGTTTCTTGAGATCTTTGTACATCTTTCCCGCTCCGGGATGTATTGAATATCTGGTCTTATGTGCTTCCTTAAGTATCTTTCCTCTCACATCTCCAAACTTTGGTACCCAAATTCTTTCAGCCCTATATCGGGTTTCGTCTTCCCGAATATTAAGATGTTTCTCCGATACTCTGGGTATTTCATTCTTCAAATTCCCTTATTTTAAAACTCCCTGTTGCGCCTCCTTTATTTGATTAGTAAGGTTAGTACGAATAATTATATTCATAGCTTTTACCCGTATTGGTTCTCTGTCCTTTCTACTCAAAGCATCGGCTACCACATTCGCCTTCCCCGGGTGGTAACGAATCTCGAAATCGTAATCATTCAATAACTCAATCCACCTACGCTGCCTCATGTTCAGTTGTTTCTGATTAAATATGTGTTGGAGACTTTTGTGGTCGGTATATATAATACTTTTGACCCCATATAAATAGTTCCTCCAAGTCTTTAATGCAAAAACAACAGCGCCTAATTCCAAATCATGTGTCGTATAATTTTGCTCGTGAATCTTCAATTGTCTAGATGCATAAGCAATTACCTTCGTTTGTTGCATTAATACACAACCGAGGCCTTGCTTTGAGGTGTCACAATATATCACAAAATCATCATTCCCTTCAGGCAATGACAATATAGGTTCCGTAGTTAACTTGTTCTTCAACAATTGAAACGCTTTTTCTTGTTCATCCTTCTATTCAAATTTCTTCCCTTTATGTGTTAATGCAGTCAAGGGTTTTGCTATTTTGGAAAAATCTTGAATGAATCTTCTGTAGTAACCAGCCAGTCCTAAAAATTGGCGTATATGCTTCGGAGTTTTAGGGGTTTCCCAATTTTCAACGGTCTCAATCTTTGCCGGATCCACCTGAATACCTTCTTTATTCACTATGTGACCGAGGAATTGAACTTCTTCCAACCAAAATGTGAAATGTCCCGTTCTTATTGATTAAAAACGTTCCATATTAATTGATTTCGTTGCGAGGTTTTGACCTCTATATGAGACGTTTTTCAAAGACTGCATTCATTTTAAAACAAACCATAACCTTTATTTCATCAATAAAGGTTTAAAAAGCTTTACGTAGATTATCAAATAATGATAACCTAAAATATCCTGTTTACACACGACCATTACATAATGGTTTACAATACAAATATGTTACAACAAAATAAGTTTCTTGAATGCAGTTTTTACACAATATCATACAAGCATGGACTCCAAATCTCGTCCTTATTTAAGTATGCGACAGCGGAAGCTCTTAATAATCACCTGAGAATAAACATGCTTAAAACGTCAACAAAATGTTGGTGAGTTATAGGTTTAACCTATATATATCAAATCATAATAATAGACCACAAGATTTCATATTGCAATACACATCCCATACATAGAGATAAAAATCATTCCTATGGTGAACACCTGGTAACTGACATTAACAAGATGCATATATAAGAATATCCCCATCATTCCGGGACACCCTTCGGATATGATATAAATTTCGAAGTACTAAAGCATCCGGTACTTTGGATGGGGTTTGTTAGACCCAATAGATCTATCTTTAGGATTCGCGTCAATTAGGGTGTCTGTTCCCTAATTCTTAGATTACCAGACTTAATAAAAAGGGGCATATTCGATTTCGATAATTCAACCATAGAATGTAGTTTCTCGTACTTGTGTCTATTTTGTAAATCATTTATAAAACCTGCATGTATTCTCATCCCAAAAATATTAGATTTTAAAAGTGGGACTATAACTCACTTTCACAGATTTTTACTTCGTCGGGAAGTAAGACTTGGCCACTGGTTGATTCACGAACCTATAACAATATATACATATATATCAAAGTATGCTCAAAATATATTTACAACACTTTTAATATATTTTGATGTTTTAAGTTTATTAAGTCAGCTGTCCTCGTTAGTAACCTAAAACTAGTTGTCCACAGTTAGATGTACAGAAATAAATCGATAAATATTATCTTGAATCAATCCACGACCCAGTGTATACGTATCTCAGTATTGATCACAACTCAAACTATATATATTTTGGAATCAACCTCAACCCTGTATAGCTAACTCCAACATTCACATATAGAGTGTCTATGGTTGTTCCGAAATATATATAGATGTGTCGACATGATAGGTCGAAACATTGTATACGTGTCTATGGTATCTCAAGATTACATAATATACAATACAAGTTGATCAAGTTATGGATGGAATAGATTTGTTACCAATTTTCACGTAGCTAAAATGAGAAAAATTATCCAATTTTGTTGTACCCATAACTTCTTCATTTTAAATCCGTTTTGAGTGAATCAAATTGCTATGGTTTCATATTAAACACTATTTTATGAATCTAAATAGAAAAAGTATTGGTTTATAGTCGGAAAAATAAGTTACAAGTCATTTTTGTAAAGGTAGTCATTTCAGTCGAAAGAACGACGTCTAGATGACCATTTTAGAAAACATACTTCCACTTTGAGTTTAACCATAATTTTTGGATATAGTTTCATGTTAATAATAAAAATCATTTTCTCAGAATAACAACTTTTAAATCAAAGTTTATCATAGTTTTTAATTAACTAACCCAAAACAGCCCGCGGTGTTACTACGACGGCGTAAATCTGGTTTTACGGTGTTTTTCGTGTTTCCAGGTTTTAAATCATTAAGTTAGCATATCATATAGATATAGAACATGTGTTTAGTTGATTTTAAAAGTCGAGTTAGAAGGATTAACTTTTGTTTGCGAACAAGTTTAGAATTAACTAAACTATGTTCTATTGATTACAAGTTTAAACCTTCGAATAATATAGCTTTATATATATGAATCGAATGATGTTATGAACATCATTACTACCTTAAGTTCCTTGGATAAACCTACTGGAAAAGAGAAAAATGGATCTAGCTTCAACGAATCCTTGGATGGCTCGAAGTTCTTGAAGCAGAATCATGACACGAAAACAAGTTCAAGTAAGATCATCATTTGAAATAAGATTGTTATAGTTATAGAAATTGAACCAAAGTTTGAATATGATTATTACCTTGTATTAGAATGATAACCTACTATAAGAAACAAAGATTTCTTGAGGTTGGATGATCACCTTACAAGATTGGAAGTGAGCTAGCAAACTTGAAAGTATTCTTGATTTTATGTAACTAGAACTTGTAGAATATATGAAGAACACTTAGAACTTGAAGATAGAACTTGAGAGAGATCAATTAGATGAAGAAAATTGAAGAATGAAAGTGTTTGTAGGTGTTTTCGGTCGTTGGTGTATGGATTAGATATAAAGGATATGTAATTTTGTTTTCATGTAAATAAGTCATGAATGATTACTCATATTTTTGTAATTTTATGAGATATTTCATGCTAGTTGCCAAATGATGGTTCCCACATGTGTTAGGTGACTCACATGGGCTACTAATAGCTGATCATTGGAGTGTATATACCAATAGTACATACATCTAAAAGCTGTGTAGTGTACGAGTACGAATACGGGTGCATACGAGTAGAATTGTTGATGAAACTGAACGAGGATGTAATTGTAAGCATTTTTGTTAAGTAGAAGTATTTTGATAAGTGTATTGAAGTCTTTCAAAAGTGTATAAATACATATTAAAACACTACATGTATATACATTTTAACTGAGTCGTTAAGTCATCGTTAGTCGTTACATGTAAGTGTTGTTTTGAAACCTTTAGGTTAACGATCTTGTTAAATGTTGTTAACCCAATGTTTATAATATCAAATGAGATTTTAAATTATTATATTATCATGATATTATCATGTATGAATATCTCTTAATATGATATATATACATTAAATGTCTTTACAACGATAATCGTTACATATATGTCTCGTTTAAAAATCATTAAGTTAGTAGTCTTGTTTTTACATATGTAGTTCATTGTTAATATACTTAATGATATGTTTACTTATCATAGTATCATGTTAACTATATATATATCCATATATATGTCATCATCTAGTTTTTACAAGTTTTAACGTTCGTGAATCACCGGTCAACTTGGGTGGTCAATTGTCTATATGAAACATATTTCAATTAATCAAGTCTTAACAAGTTTGATTGCTTAACATGTTGGAAACATTTAATCATGTAAATATCAATCTCAATTAATATATATAAACATGGAAAAGTTCGGGTCACTACAGTACCTACCCGTTAAATAGATTTCGTCCCGAAATTTTAAGCTGTTGAAGGTGTTGACGAATCTTCTGGAAATAGATGCGGGTATTTCTTTTTCATCTGATCTTCACGCTCCCAGGTGAACTCGGGTCCTTTACGAGCATTCCATCGAACCTTAACAATTGGTATCTTGTTTTGCTAAAGTCTTTTAACCTCACGATCCATTATTTCGACGGGTTCTTCGATGAATTGAAGTTTTTCGTTGATTTGGATTTCATCTAACGGAATAGTGAGATCTTCTTTAGCAAAACATTTCTTCAAATTTGAGACGTGGAAAGTGTTATGTACAGCCGCGAGTTGTTGAGGTAACTCAAGTCGGTAAGCTACTGGTCCGACACGATCAATAATCTTGAATGGTCCAATATACCTTGGATTTAATTTCCCTCGTTTACCAAATCGAACAACGCCTTTCCAAGGTGCAACTTTAAGCATGACCATCTCTCCAATTTCAAATTCTATATCTTTTCTTTTAATGTCAGCGTAGCTCTTTTGTCGACTTTGGGCGGTTTTCAACCGTTGTTGAATTTGGATGATCTTCTCGGTAGTTTCTTGTATAATCTCCGGACCCGTAATCTGTCTATCCCCCACTTCACTCCAACAAATCGAAGACCTGCACTTTCTACCATAAAGTGCTTCAAACGGCGCCATCTCAATGCTTGAATGGTAGCTGTTGTTGTAGGAAAATTCTGCTAACGGTAGATGTCTATCCCAACTATTTCCGAAATCAATAACACATGCTCGTAGCATGTCTTCAAGTGTTTGTATCGTCCTTTCGCTCTGCCCATCAGTTTGTGGATGATAGGCAGTACTCATGTCTAGACGAGTTCCTAATGCTTGCTGTAATGTCTGCCAGAATCTTGAAATAAATCTGCCATCCCTATCAGAGATAATAGAGATTGGTATTCCATGTCTGGAGACGACTTCCTTCAAATACAGTCGTGCTAACTTCTCCATCTTATCATCTTCTCTTATTGGCAGGAAGTGTGCTGATTTGGTGAGACGATCAACTATTACCCAAATAGTATCAAAACCACTTGCAGTCCTTGGCAATTTAGTGATGAAATCCATGGTAATGTTTTCCCATTTCCATTTCGGGATTTCGGGTTGTTGAAGTAGACCTGATGGTTTCTGATGCTCAGCTTTGACCTTAGAACACGTCAAACATTCTCCTACGTATTTAGCAACATCGGCTTTCATACCCGGCCACCAAAAATGTTTCTTGAGATCCTTGTACATCTTCCCCGTTCCAGGATGTATTGAGTATCTGGTTTTATGAGCTTCTCTAAGTACCATTTCTCTCATATCTCCAAATTTTGGTACCCAAATCCTTTCAGCCCTATACCGGGTTCCGTCTTCCCGAATATTAAGATGCTTCTCCGATCCTTTGGGTATTTCATCCTTTAAATTTCCCTCTTTTAAAACTCCTTGTTGCGCCTCCTTTATTTGAGTAGTAAGGTTATTATGAATCATTATATTCATAGATTTTACTCGAATGGGTTCTCTGTCCTTCCTGCTCAAGGCATCGGCTACCACATTTGCTTTCCCCGGGTGGTAACGAATCTCAAAGTCGTAATCATTCAATAATTCAATCCACCTACGCTGCCTCATATTCAGTTGTTTCTGATTAAATATGTGTTGAAGACTTTTATGGTCGGTATATATAATACTTTTGACCCCATATAAGTAGTGCCTCCAAGTCTTTAATGCAAAAACAACCGCTCCTAATTCCAAATCATGCGTCATATAATTTTGTTCGTGAATCTTCAATTGTCTAGACGCATAAGCAATTACCTTCGTTCGTTGCATTAATACACAACCGAGACCTTGCTTTTATGTGTCACAATAAATCACAAAATCATCATTCCCTTCAGGCAATGACAATATAGGTGCCGTAGTTAGCTTTTTCTTCAATAACTGAAACGCTTTCTCTTGTTCATCATTCCATTCAAATTTCTTCCCTTTATGCGTTAATGCAGTCAAGGGTTTTGCTATTCTGGAAAAGTCTTGGATGAACCTTCTGTAGTAACCAGCTAGTCCTAAAAACTGGCGTATGTGTTTCGGAGTTTTCGGGGTTTCCCACTTTTCAACAGTTTCTATCTTTGCCGGATCCACCTTAATACCTTCTTTGTTCACTATGTGACCGAGGAATTGAACTTCTTCCAACCAAAATGCACACTTTGAAAACTTAGCGTACAATTCTTCCTTCCTCAATACTTCTAACACCTTTCTCAAATGTTCACCGTGTTCTTGGTCATTCTTTGAGTAAATAAGTATGTCATCAATGAAAACAATGACAAACTTGTCAAGGTATGGTCCACACACTCGGTTCATAAGGTCCATGAACACAGCTGGTGCATTAGTTAAACCAAACGGCATGACCATAAACTCGTAATGACCGTAACGTGTTCTGAAAGCAGTCTTTGGAATATCATCTTCTTTCACCCGCATTTGATGATACCCGGAACGTAAGTCAATCTTTGAATAAACAGACGAGCCTTGTAGTTGATCAAATAAGTCGTCGATTCTCGGTAGTGGGTAGCGGTTCTTGATGGTAAGTTTGTTCAACTCTCGGTAGTCGATACACAACCTGAATGTACCATCTTTCTTCTTGACAAACAAAACAGGAGCTCCCCACGGTGATGTGCTTGGTCGAATGAAACCCCGCTCTAAAAGTTCTTGTAATTGGCTTTGCAGTTCTTTCATCTCGCTGGGTGCGAGTCTGTAAGGAGCACGAGCTATTGGTGCAGCTCCTGGTATAAGATCTATTTGAAATTCAACGGAACGATGTGGGGGTAATCCCGGTAATTCTTTCGGAAATACATCGGGAAATTCTTTTGCAATGGGAACATCATTGATGCTCTTTTCTTCAGTTTGTACTTTCTCGACGTGTGCTAGAACAGCATAGCAACCTTTTCTTATTAGTTTTTGTGCCTTCAAATTACTAATAAGATGTAGCTTCGTGTTGCCCTTTTCTCCGTACACCATTAAGGGTTTTCCTTTTTCTCGTATAATGCGAATTGTATTTTTGTAACAAACGATCTCTGCTTTCACTTCTTTCAACCAGTCCATACCGATTATCACATCAAAACTCCCTAACTCTACTGGTATCAAATCAATCTTAAATGTTTCGTTAACCAGTTTAATTTCTCGATTCCGACATATATTATCTGCTGAAATTAATTTACCATTTGCTAATTCGAGTAAAAATTTACTATCCAAAGGCGTCAATGGACAACTTAATTTAGCACAAAAATCTCTACTCATATAGCTTCTATCCGCACCCGAATCAAATAAAACGTAAGCAGATTTATTGTCAATAAGAAACGTACCCGTAACAAGCTCCGGGTCTTCCTGTGTCTCTGCCGCATTAATATTGAAAACTCTTCTGCGGCCTTGTCCATTCGTGTTCTCCTGGTTCGGGCAATTTCTAATGATGTGGCCCGGTTTTCCACATTTATAACAAACTACATTGGCATAACTTGCTCTGACACTACTTGCTCCGCCATTACTCGTTCCGACACCATTTGTTCCTTTCGTTCTATTAACCCCTGGTCCGTAGACCTCACACTTTGCCGCGCTATGACCATTTCTTTTACACTTGTTGCAAAATTTGGTGCAGAACCCCGAGTGATACTTTTCACACCTTTGGCATAGCTGCTTCTGATTGTTGTTGTTGTTGCGGTTATTATTGTTGTTGGGATGATTGTTGTAGTTACTGTTGTTGTTGTTGTTGTTGTTGTTGTTGTTGGGCCATTTGTTGTAGTTGAGATTGATGTTGCGATTGTTGGGATAATTGTTGCGATTATTGTTGTAATTGCTGTTGTTGTTGTATTGGTGATTCTTATCACCGTTTTCCTCCCACTTTCTTTTGACTTGCTTCACAGTGGCCTCTTCAGCAGTCTGTTCTTTAATTCTTTCTTCAATCTGGTTCACTAGTTTGTGAGCCATTCTACATGCCTGTTGTATGGAGGCGGGCTCGTGTGAACTTATATCTTCTTGGATTCTTTCCGGTAATCCTTTCACAAACGCGTCGATCTTCTCTTCCTCATCTTCGAATGCTCCCGGACACAATAGGCACAATTCTGTGAATCGTCTTTCGTACGTGGTAATATCAAATCCTTGGGTTCGTAACCCTCTAAGTTCTGTCTTGAGCTTATTGACCTCGGTTCTGGGACGGTACTTCTCGTTCATCAAGTGCTTGAATGCTGACCACGGTAGTGCGTACGCATCGTCTTGTCCCACTTGCTCTAGATAGGTATTCCACCATGTTAACGCAGAACATGTGAAGGTATGCGTAGCGTACTTCACTTTGTCCTCTTCAGTACACTTACTTATGGCAAACACCGATTCGACCTTCTCGGTCCACCGTTTCAATCCGATCGGTCCTTCGGTTCCATCAAATTCCAAAGATTTGCAGGCAGTGAATTCTTTGTCGGTGCATCCTACACGATTTCCTGTACTGCTAGATCCAAGGTTATTGTTGGTATGTAGCGCAGCTTGTACTGCGGCTATGTTTGAAGCTAGAAAAGTACGGAATTCCTCTTCATTCATATTCACGGTGTGTCGAGTAGTCGGTGCCATTTCCTTCAAAATAGTCAAATGGAACAAGTTAATCATACATAATATTAAGAGTAGTTAATAGTATTTCGTAGCATAATATGAACTCATTTATAAAAGCTTTTTCTTCATATTAGCGTTTTATAAGTTTAAATTCGGGTAGTACCTACCCGTTAAGTTCATACTTAGTAGCTAATATACAATTCAACTACTACAATTCTATATGAAAAACTGATTATAATAATATTTCGCGTTCAAACTTTTACACAATATTTTACAAACTTACAATACCGCTTATTTTACATATTGCATGAAATATAGCACACAATAAATTTGATACAAGATGGTTGTGAAGATAATTCTAGCTAGTACACAAGTTGTTCAGCAAAGGCAATAAAGAAACGTAATTCATACGTCCAGAAACAAGTCATGCATTCTGGTTTTACTAGGATTACTTCCCATCCTTGGTCTTGTGGAACATAACCATTATGGCCGTTGATAAGACAGCGTGTTGTAACGTCATCAAAGGGACGAGGGTTACGTAATGTCCAACAGTCCCGTAACAATCTAAAAACCTCATTTCTTACCCTAATTACCGACTCCGTCACTTGTGGGAACGTTTTGTTTAATAGTTGTAGCCCGATGTTCTTGTTCTCACTTTGGTGAGAAGCGAACATTACTAATCCGTAAGCATAACATGCTTCTTTATGTTGCATGTTAGCCACTTTTTCTAAATCACGAAGTCCAATATTCGGATATATTGAGTCAAAATAATTTCTTAACCCATTGCGTAAAATAGCATTTGGGTTCCCCGCAATATATGCGTCAAAGTAAACACATCGTAATTTATGGATTTCCCAATGTGATATCCCCCATCTTTCGAACGAAAGCCTTTTATAAACCAAGGCATTCTTGGAACGTTCTTCGAATGTCTTATAAACTGATCTCGCCTTAAATAGTTGTGCCGAAGAATTCTGACCGACTCTAGACAAGATTTCATCAATCATGTCTCCGGGTAGGTCTCTTAAAATATTGGGTTATCTATTCATTTTGTGTTTTTATACTGTAAAATAGACAAGAGTTAGATTCATAAAAAAACTACTTATTAATACAAGCAATTTTTACATATATCATAAAGCATAAGCACACTATATTACATATTTTACACCACACGAATACAACTATCTTATTCCGACTCGCTTGTTTCTTCTTCTTCGGTTTTGGATCGTTTTGCCAAGTTTCTAGGGATATATGATGTTCCCCTAATACGAGCCGTCTTTTTCCACATTGGTTTAGAAAAACCTGGTGGTTTAGAGGTTCCCGGGTCATTGTTACAACTTAAGGACTTCGGGGGTTGACGATACATATAAAGTTCATCGGGGTTGGAATTAGATTTCTCTATTTTTATGCCCTTTCCCTTATTATTTTCTTTTGCCTTTTTAAATTCAGTTGGGGTAATTTCTATAACATCATCGGAATTCTAGTCGGAATCCGATTCATCGGAGAATTGGTAATCCTCCCAATATTTTGCTTCCTTAGCGGAAACACCATTGACCATAATTAACCTTGGTCGATTGGTTGAGGATTTTCTTTTACTTAACCTTTATTATTATTTCCCCCACCGGTTCTATTTCTTCATCCGGTTCCGATTCTTCTTCCGGTTCCGATTCTTCTTCCGGTTCCGTCTCTTCTTCCGGTTCCTCTTCGGGAACTTGTGAATCAGTCCACGAATCATTTCAATTTACATTTGACTCTTCATTATTATTAGGTGAGTCAATGGGACTTGTTCTAGAGGTAGATATCTATCACATAATATCAAACACATTAAGAGATTAATATATCACATAATATTCACATGTTAAAAATATATAGTTTCCAACAAAATTTCTTAAGCAATCATTTTTCAAGTAAACACGGTCGAAGTCCAGACTCACTAATGCATCCTAAAAAACTCGATAAGACACACTAATGCAAAATTCTGGTTCTCTAAGACCAACGCTCGGATACCAACTGAAATGTCTCGTTCTTATTGATTAAAAACGTTTCATATTAATTGATTTCGTTGCGAGGTTTTGACCTCTATATGAGATGTTTTTCAAAGACTGCATTCATTTTAAAACAAACCATAACCTTTATTTCATCAATAAAGGTTTAAAAAGCTTTACGTAGATTATCAAATAATGATAATCTAAAATATCCTGTTTACACACGACCATTACATAATGGTTTACAATACAAATATGTTACAACAAAATAAGTTTCTTGAATGCAGTTTTTACACAATATCATACAAGCATGGACTCCAAATCTCGTCCTTATTTAAGTATGCGACAGCGGAAGCTCTTAATAATCACCTGAGAATAAACATGCTTAAGACGTCAACAAAATGTTGGTGAGTTATAGGTTTAACCTATATATATCAAATCATAATAATAGACCATAAGATTTCATATTGCAATACACATCCCATACATAGAGATAAAAATCATTCATATGGTGAACACCTGGTAATCGACATTAACAAAATGCATATATAAGAATATCCCCATCATTCTGGGACACCCTTCGGATATGATATAAATTTCGAAGTACTAAAGCATCCGGTACTTTGGATGGGGTTTGTTAGGCCCAATAGATCTATCTTTAGGATTCGCGTCAATTAGGGTGTCTGTTCCCTAATTCTTAGATTACCAGACTTAATAAAAAGGGGCATATTCGATTTCGATAATTCAACCATAGAATGTAGTTTCACGTACTTGTGTCTATTTTGTAAATCATTTATAAAACCTGCTTGTATTCTCATCCTAAAAATATTAGATTTTAAAAGTGGGACTATAACTCACTTTCACAGATTTTTACTTCGTCGGGAAGTAAGACTTGGCCACTGGTTGATTCACGAACCTATAACAATATATACATATATATCAAAGTATGTTCAAAATATATTTACAACACTTTTAATATATTTTGATGTTTTAAGTTTATTAAGTCAGCTGTCCTCGTTAGTAACCTAAAACTAGTTGTCCACTGTTAGATGTACAGAAATAAATCGATAAATATTATCTTGAATCAATCCACGACCCAGTGTATACGTATCTCAGTATTGATCACAACTCAAACTATATATATTTTGGAATCAACCTCAACCCTGTATAGCTAACTCCAACATTCACATATAGAGTGTCTATGGTTGTTCCGAAATATATATAGATGTGTCGACATGATAGGTCGAAACATTGTATACGTGTCTATGGTATCTCAAGATTACATAATATATAATACAAGTTGATTAAGTTATGGTTGGAATAGATTTGTTACCAATTTTCACGTAGCTAAAATGAGAAAAATTATCCAATTTTGTTTTACCCATAACTTCTTCATTTTAAATCGGTTTTGAGTGAATCAAATTGCTATGGTTTCATATTAAACTCTATTTTATGAATCTAAGCAGAAAAAGTATAGGTTTATAGTCGGAAAAATAAGTTACAAGTAGTTTGTGTAAAGGTAGTCGTTTCAGTCGAAAGAACGACGTCTAGATGACTATTTTAGAAAACATACTTCCACTATGAGTTTAACCATAATTTTTGGATATAGTTTCATGTTAATAATAAAAATCATTTTCTCAGAATAACAACTTTTAAATCAAAGTTTATCATAGTTTTTAATTAACTAACCCAAAACAGCCCGCGGTGTTACTACGACGGCGTAAATACGATTTTACGGTGTTTTTCGTGTTTCCAGGTTTTAAATCATTAAGTTAGCATATCATATAGATATAGAACATGTGTTTATTTGATTTTAAAAGTCAAGTTAGAAGGATTAACTTTTGTTTGCGAACAAGTTTATAATTAACTAAACTATGTTCTAGTGATTACAAGTTTAAACCTTCGAATAAGATAGCTTTATATATATGAATCGAATGATGTTATGAACATCATTACTACCTTAAGTTCCTTGGATAAACCTACTGGAAAAGAGAAAAATGGATCTAGCTTCAACGGATCCTTGGATGGCTCGAAGTTCTTGAAGCAGAATCATGACACGAAAACAAGTTCAAGTAAGATCATCACTTGAAATAAGATTGTTATAGTTATAGAAATTGAACCAAAGTTTTAATATGATTATTACCTTGTATTAGAATGATAACCTACTGTAAGAAAAAAAGATTTCTTGAGGTTGGATGATCACCTTGCAAGATTGGAAGTGAGCTAGCAAACTTGAAAGTATTCTTGATTTTATGTAACTAGAACTTGTAGAATATATGAAGAACACATAGAACTTGAAGATAGAACTTGAGAGAGATCAATTAGATGAAGAAAATTTAAGAATGAAAGTGTTTGTAGGTGTTTTTGGTCGTTGGTGTATGGATTAGATATAAAGGATATGTAATTTTGTTTTCATGTAAATAAGTCATGAATGATTACTCATATTTTTGTAATTTTATGAGATATTTCATGCTAGTTGCCAAATGATGGTTCCCACATGTGTTAGGTGACTCACATGGGCTGTTAAGAGCTGATCATTGGAGTGTATATACCAATAGTACATACATCTAAAAGCTGTGTATTGTACGAGTACGAATATGGGTGCATACGAGTAGAATTGTTGATGAAACTGAACGAGGATGTAATTGTAAGCATTTTTGTTAAGTAGAAGTATTTTGATAAGTGTATTGAAGTCTTTAAAAAGTGTATAAATACATATTAAAACACTACATGTATATACATTTTAACTGAGTCGTTAAGTCATCGTTAGTCGTTACATGTAAATGTTGTTTTGAAACCTTTAGGTTAACGATCTTGTTAAATGTTGTTAACCCAATGTTTATAATATCAAATGAGATTTTAAATTATTATATTATCATGATATTATCATGTATGAATATCTCTTAATATGATATATATACATTAAATGTCTTTACAACGATAATCGTTACATATATGTCTCGTTTAAAAATCATTAAGTTAGTAGTCTTGTTTTTACATATGTAGTTCATTGTTAATATACTTAATGATATGTTTACTTATCATAGTATCATGTTAACTATATATATATATCCATATATATGTCATCATATAGTTTTTACAAGTTTTAACGTTCGTGAATCACCGGTCAACTTGGGTGGTCAATTGTCTATATGAAACATATTTCAATTAATCAAGTCTTAACAAGTTTGATTGCTTAACATGTTGGAAACATTTAATCATGTAAATACCAATCTCAATTAATATATATAAACATGGAAAAGTTCGGGTCACTACAAAATGCACACTTTGAAAACTTAGCGTACAGTTTTTCTTTCCTCAACAACTCTAGCACTTTTCTCAAATGTTCTTCGTGCTCTTGATCATTCTTTGAGTAGATAAGTATGTCATCAATGAAAACAATGACAAACTTGTCGAGATATGGCCCACACACACGGTTCATGAGGTCCATGAACACAGCTGGTGCGTTAGTCAATCCAAACAGCATAACCATAAACTTATAATGACTGTAACGCATTCTAAAAGCAGTCTTCGAAATATCGACCTCCTTCACTCGCATTTGATGATACCCAGAACGTAAATCAATCTTCGAATAAACTGACGAGCCTTGTAATTGATCAAATAACTCGTCGATTCTTGGTAGTGGGTAACGGTTCTTGATGGTAAGTTTGTTCAACTCTCAGTAGTCGATATACAACCAGAATGTACCATCCTTCTTTTTGACAAACAAAACAGGAGCTCCCCATGGTGATGTACTTGGTCATAAAAAACCACGCTCTAGAACTTCTTGTAATTGGCTTTGAAGTTCCTTCATTTCGCTGGGTGCGAGTCTCTATGGAGCACGAGCTATTGGTGCAGCTCCCGGTACAAGATCTTTTTGAAATTCAACGGATCATTGTGGAGGTAATCCCGGTAATTCTTTCGGAAATACATCAGGAAATTCTTTTGTGACGGGAACATCATTGATGCTCTTTTCTTCAGTTTGTACTTTCTCGACGTGTGCTAGAACAGCATAGCAACCCTTTCATATTAGCTTTTGCGCCTTCAAATTACTAATAAGATTTAGCTTCGCGTTGCTCTTTTCTCCGTACACCATTAAGGGCTTTCCTTCTTCTCGTACAATGCGAATTGCATTTTTGTAACATACGATCTCTGCTTTCACCTCTTTCAACCAGTCCATGCCGATTATCACATCAAAACTCTATAGCTCTACTGGTATCAAATCAATCTTAAACGTTTCGCTACCTAGTTTAATTTCTAGATTCCGACATATATTATCTGCTCCAATTAATTTACCGTTTGCTAATTCTAGTATAAACTTATTATCCAAAGACGTCAATGGACAACTTAATTTAGCACAGAAATCCTTACTCATATAGCTTCTATCCGCACCAGAATCAAATAAAACATAAGCAGATGTATTGTCAATAAGAAACGTACCCATAACAAGCTCCGGGTTTTCCTGCGCTTCAACCGCATTAATGTTGAAGACTCTTCCTCGGCCTTGCCCATTATTATCCCCCTGATTTGGACACATATTTTTGTAATGGCCCTTCTTCCCGCATCCGAAACAGGTAATGTCGGCATAACTTGTTCCGGCATTATTATTTCCCTTAGCCATTGATCCGTAGATTTCGCACTTTGTCGCACCATGGCCCTTTCTATTACACTTAGTACACACTGCTGTACAGAGCCCAGTTGGATGGTATCCTTCACATCTCTGGAAGAATTTTTGCCTCTTATTGTTATTGTTGGGATTGTTGTTATTGCGGTTGTTATTGTTGTTGAAACGGTTGTTGTAGTTGTTGCTGGGGTGGTTGTTGTTGTTACGAAAATTGGTGCGATTGTAGTTGTGATTGTTGGGTTGATTATTGAAATTGTGACCCTTGTCACTGATTTCTTCCCATTTCCTCTTGACTTGTTTCGTATTGGCTTCTTCGGCCGCCTGTTCTTTAATCCTTTCCTCAATTTGATTTATAAGTTTATGAGCCATTCGACTTGCCTTTTGTATGGAGGCGGGCTCGTGTGAACTTATATCCTCTTGGATCCTTTCCGGTAACCCTTTTACAAATGCGTTGATTTTCTCTTCTTCATCTTCGAACGCTCCCAGATACAATAGGTACAACTCTGTGAATCGTCGTTCGTACGTGGTAATATCAAACCCTTATGTTCGTAACCCTATAAGCTCTACCTTGAGCTTATTGACCTCGTTTCTGGGACGATACTGCTCGTTCATTAAGTGTTTGAATGCTGACCACGGTAGTGCGTATGCAGCATCTTATCCCACCTGTTCTAGATAAGTGTTCCACCATGTTAACGCAGTACCCATGAAGGTATGCGTAGCGTACTTTACTTTGTCTTCTTCAGTGCACTTACTTATGGCAAACACCGATTCAACCTTCTCAGTCCACCGTTTTAATCCAATTGGACCCTCGGTTCCATCGAATTCCAAAGGTTTACAGGCAGTGAATTCTTTGTAGGAGCATCCTACACGAGTTCTCGTGGTGTTAGTTCCATTGCTGGATTTAGAGTTATTGTTATTTTGCATCGCAGCCTGTACTGCGGTTATGTTTGCTGCAAGGAAAGCACGGAAGTCTTCCTCGCTCATGTTCAAATTCTGACGAGTCGTCGGTGCCATTTCCTTCAAAAATAGCCCAAAAGAATTAAGTTAATCATATAGAATATTAAGAGTAGTCAATAGTGTTTCGTAGCATAATATGAACTCATTTATAAAAGCTTTTTCTTCATATTAGCGTTTTATCATTTTAATTCGGGTAGTACCTACCCGTTAAGTTCATACTTAGTAGCTAATATACCATTCAACTACTAGAATTCTATATGAAAAATTTATTATAATAATGTTTCGCATTCAAACTTTTATACAATATTTTACAAACTTACAATACCGCTATAATACATATAGCATGAAATATAGCACACAATATCTTTGATACAAAACAGTTGTGACAACAATCCTAGTTAATACGCAAGTCGTTCAGCAAAGGCAATAAAAACACGTAATTCATAAGTCCAGAAACAAGTCATGCATTCTGGTTTTACTAAGACTACTTCCCATCCTTGGTCTTGTGGAACATAACCGTTGTGGCCGTTGACAAGACAGCATGTTGTAACATCGTCAAAGGGACGAGGGTTTCGTAATGTCCAATAGCCCCACAATAATCTAAAAACCTTGTTTCTCACCCCAACTACTGAATCCGTCACTTGTGGGAAGGTTTTATTTAAAAGTTGTAATCCGATTTTCTTTTTCTCACTTTGGTAAGAAGTGAACATCACTAACCCGTAAGCATAACATACTTCTTTATGTTGCATGTTAGAAGCTCTTTCTAACTCACGAAATCCTATGTTGGGATATGTTGAGTCAAAATAGGTTCTTAACCCGTAGCGTAAAATTGCATTTGGGTTCCCCGCATTTAACGCTTTAAAGAAAACACGGCGTAACTTACGGTCTCCCCAATGTGATATACCCCACCTATCAAAGGAAAGCCTTTTATAAACTAAGGCATTTCTGGAAAGTATTTCAAATGTTTGACAAGTTAATTTCACCATAACTAATTGTGCTGATGAATTCTGACCGACTCTAGACAAGATTTCATCAATCATATCCTCTGGTAGGTCTTCTAAAATATTCGGTTATCAACCCTTAACCTCCATTTTGTGTTTTTATACTGTAAAAATAGACGAGGGTTAGATTCATAAAAGATAATTAACAAACAATACAAGCAATTTTTACATTTATCATAAAAGCACAAGCACACTATATTACATATATTACACAACATGATTACAAGTCTTTAATCCGACTCACTCATTTCTTCTTCTTTGGTCTTGGTTCGTTTTGCTAATTACCTAGGGATATATGGTGCTCCCCTAGTATGAGCTATCATTTTCCACAATGGTTTAGAAAAACCTGGTGGTTTAGAGGTTCCCGGGTTATTGTTACAATTTAGGAAATACGGATATTGCCGATACATATAAAGTTCATCGGGGTTGGAATCAGGTTTCTCTATTTTTATACCTTTTCCCTTATTATTTTCTTTTGCTTTATTAAATTTCGTCGAGGTAATTTCTATAACATCATCGGAATCCTCATCGGGATCCGATTCATCGAAAAATTGGTAATCTTCCCAATATTTTGCTTCCTCGGCGGAAACACCATTGACAATTATTAACTTTGGTCCGTTGGTTGAGGATTTTCTTTTATTTAATAGATTTACTGTAGGTATCAATATTTCTTCCTCCGAAACCTCTTCTTCTTCCGGTTCCTCTTCTTCTGGTTCCTCCTCTTCCGGTTCCTCTTCTTCTGGTTCCTCCTCTTCCGGTTCCTCTTCGGGAATTTGTGAATCTTCCCAAAATATATTCGACTCTTCATTATTATTAGGTAAGTCGATGGGATTTGTACTAGAGGTAGAAATCTATCACACAATATCAAACACGTTAAGAGATTAATATATCACATAATATTTACATGTTACAATTTGTAGTTTCCAACAAAAAAATATTAAGCAATCATTTTTAAAGAAAACACGGTCGAAGTCCAGATTCACTAATGCATCCTAACAAACTCGATAAGACACACATTTATGAAAATTTTCTGGTTCTCTAAGACCAACGCTCGGATACCAACTGAAATGTCCCATTCATATTGATTATAAACGTTCCATATTAATTGATTTCGTCGCGAGGTTTTGACCTCTATATGAGACGTTTTTCAAAGACTGCATTCATTTTTAAAACAACCATAACCTTTATTTTATCGATAAAGGTTTAAAAAGCATTACGTAGATTATCAAATAATGATAATCTAAAATATACCGTTTACACTCGACCATTACATAATGGTTTACAATAAAAATATATTACATCAAAATGAGTTTCTTGAATGCAGTTTTTACACAATATCATACAAGCATGGACTCCAAATCTTGTCCTTATTTTAGTATGCAACAGCGAAAGCTCTTAATAATCACCTGAGAATAAACATGCTTAAAACGTCAACACAAATGTTGGTGAGTTATAGGTTTAACCTATATATTATCAAATCATAATAATAGACCACAAGATTTCATTTTTTCCATAAATATACATCTCATATCAGGCATTTCGCAAACTGCATAGAGATTAAAATTCATTCATATGTTGAACACCTGGTAACCGACGTTAACTTAATGCATAGAATATCACCAAAACAGAACCTCTCGTCTGTGTAATAATCTCGAAGTACTAAACCATCCATAACCTGAATGGGGATTGTTAAGCCCAATATATCTATCTTTAGGATTCGCGTTAATTAGGGGCCATTTCCCTAATTCTTAGGCTACCAGACTTGAACCGCATTAATGTTGAAGACTCTTCCTCGGCCTTGCCCATTATTATCCCCCTGATTTGGACACATATTTTTGTAATGGCCCTTCTTCCCGCATCCGAAACAGGTAATGTCGGCATAACTTGTTCCGGCATTATTTGTTCCCTTAGCCATTGATCTGTAGATTTCGCACTTTGTCGCACCATGGCCCTTTCTATTACACTTAGTACACACTGTTGTACAGAGCCCAGTTGGATGGTATCCTTCACATCTCTGGAAGAATTTTTGCCTGTTGTTGTTATTGTTGGGATTGTTGTTGTTGCGGTTGTTATTGTTGTTGAAACGGTTGTTGTAGTTGTTGCTGGGGTGGTTGCTGTTGTTGCGTTTGTTGTTGCGAAAATTGGTGCGATTGTAGTTGTGATTGTTGGGATGATTATTGAAATTGTGACCCTTTTCACTAGTTTCTTCCCATTTCCTCTTGACTTGTTTCGTATTGGCTTCTTCAGCTGCCTGTTCTTTAATCCTTTCCTCAATTTGATTTATAAGTTTATGAGCCATTCGACTTGCCTTTTGTATGGAGGCGAGCTCGTGTGAACTTTTATCCTCTTGGATCCTTTCCGGTAACCCTTTTTCAAATGCGTCGATTTTCTCTTCTTCATCTTCGAACGCTCCTGGATACAATAGACACAACTCTGTGAATCATCGTTCGTACGTGGTAATATCAAACCCTTGTGTTCGTAACCCTCTAAGCTCTACCTTGAGCTTATTGACCTCATTTCTGGGATGGTACTTCTCGTTCATTAAGTGTTTGAATGCTGACCACGGTAGTGCGTAAGCAGCATCTTATCCCACCTGTTCTAGATAAGTGTTCCACCATGTTAACGCAGTACCCGTGAAGGTATGCGTAGCGTACTTTACTTTGTATTCTTCAGTGCACTTACTTATGGCAAACACCGATTCAACCTTCTCAGTCCACCGTTTTAATCCGATTGGACCCTCGGTTCCATCGAATTCCAAAGGTTTACAGGCAGTGAATTCTTTGTAGGAGCATCCTACACGAGTTCTCGTGGTGTAAATCCATTGCTGGATTCAAAGTTATTGTTAATTTGCATCGCAGCCTGTACTGCGGCTATGTTTGCTGCAAGGAAAGCACGGAAGTCTTCCTCGCTCATGTTCAAATTCTGACGAGTTGTCGATGCCATTTCCTTCAAAAATAGCCCAAAAGAATTAAGTTAATCATGTAGAATATTAAGAGTAGTCAATAGTATTTCGTAGCATAATATGAACTCATTTATAAAAGCTTTTTCTTCATATTAGCATTTTATCGTTTTAATTCGGGTAGTACCTACCCGTTAAGTTCATACTTTGTAGCTAATATACCATTCAACTGTAGTGACCTGAACTTTTCCATGTTTATATATATTAATTGAGATTGATATTTACATGATTAAATGTTTCCAACATGTTAAGCAATCAAACTTGTTAAGACTTGATTAATTGAAATATGTTTCATATAGACAATTGACCACCCAAGTTGACCGGCGATTCACGAACGTTAAAACTTGTAAAAATGACATGACGATATATATATGGATATACATATGGTTAACATGAGATTATGATAAGTAAGTATCTCCATAAGTATATTAACAATGAGTTATATACATATAAACAAGACTACTAACTTAAGGATTTCGAAACGAGACATATATGTAACGATTATCGTTGTAACGACATTTAAATGTATATATATCATATTAAGATATATTTATATATCATAATATCATGATAATATAATAATTTAATATCTCATTAGATATAATAAACAATGGGTTAACAACATTAATGGAGATCGTTAACTTAAAGGTTTCAAAACAACACTTACATGTAACGACTAACGATGACTTAACGACTCAGTTAAAATGTATATACATGTAGTGTATTTAGATGTATTAAAATACTTTTTGAAGACTTCAAGACATATATCAAAACACTCATACTTAACGAAAATGGTTACAGTTACTTTTCCATTCTTTTCTTTCATCAAGAATTCTAGTCGTATTCTTATCCGTATTATACACAGCTTCAAAACGTACTTACTATGAGTATATACCAATAGAAACTAGCATGGGATTCCACTCTTGATTATGTCATGTATAACTAATCAATTTTAACTTCTACCATGAGCTAGTCAACTAACTAGAACTCCTTTTAACCCCACTCACCACTCACCAATTACCACTCATCATTCACTCCATTTCACTTCCAATTCTCTTTCTAATTCTCTCTCAACACACACACACACACTATTATGAACGTATTTTTCCAGTAGTTAATCATCATCTTCATCAAAAATCAATTCAAGAATCAAGCTATAATCATCATAGGAAGAACACTTCAAGAACACTTCAAAAATCCCTTCAAGTTTACTAATTTACTTCCAAGCTTTCTAATCCATTCCAAGTAATCATCTAAGATCAAGGAACCTTTGTTATATACAGTAGGTTATCTTTCTTATTCAAGGTAATATTCATATTCAAACTTTGATTCAATTTCTATAACTATAAACTATCTTAATTCAAGTAAAAATCTTACTTGAACTTGTTTTTGTGTCATGATCCTACTTCAAGAACTTTCAAGCCATCCAAGATCATTTGAAGCTAGATCATTTCTTGTCACTTCCAGTAGGTTTACCTACTAAACTTGAGGTAGTAATGATGTTCATAACATCATTCGATTCATATATATAAAACTATCTTATTCGAAGGTTTAAACTCGTAATCACTAGAACATAGTTTTGTTAATTCTAAACTTGTTCGCAAACAAAAGTTAATCCTTCTAACTTGAATTTTAAAATTAACTACACACATGTTCTATATCTATATGATATGCTAACTTAATGATTTAAAACCTGGAAACACGAAAAAAACCGTAAAACCGGATTTACGCCGTCGTAGTAACACCGCGGGCTGTTTTGGGTTAGTTAATTAAAAACTATGATAAACTTTGAATTAAAAGTTGTTATTCTGAGAAAATGATTTTTATTATGAACATGAAACTATATCCAAAAATTATGGTTAAACTCAAAGTGGAAGTATGTTTTCTAAAATGGTCATCTAGACGTCGTTCTTTCGACTGAAATGACTACCTTTACAAAAATGACTTGTAACTTATTTTTCCGACTATAAACCTATACTTTTATGTTTAGATTCATAAAATAGATTCAATATGAAACCATAGCAATTTGATTCACTCAAAACGGATTTAAAATGAAGAAGTTATGGGTAAAACAAGATTGGATAATTTTTCTCATTTTAGCTACGTGAAAATTGGTAACAAATCTATTCCAACCATAACTTAATCAACTTGTATTGTATATTATGTAATCTTGAGATACCATAGACACGTATACAATGTTTTGACCTATCATGTCGACACATCTATATATATTTCGGAACAACCATAGACACTCTATATGTGAATGTTGGAGTTAGCTATACAGGGTTGAGGTTGATTCCAAAATATATATAGTTTGAGTTGTGATCAATACTGAGATACGTATACACTGGGTCGTGGATTGATTCAAGATAATATTAATCGATTTATTTCTGTACATCTAACTGTGGACAACTAGTTGTAGGTTACTAACGAGGACAGCTGACTTAATAAACTTAAAACATCAAAATATATTAAAAGTGTTGTAAATATATTTTAAACATACTTTGATATATATGTATATATTGTTATAGGTTCGTGAATCAACCAGTGGCCAAGTCTTACTTCTCGATGAAGTAAAAATCTGTGAAAGTGAGTTATAGTCCCACTTTTAAAATCTAATATTTTTGGGATGAGAATACATGCAGGTTTTATAAATGATTTACAAAATAGACACAAGTACGTGAAACTACATTCTATGGTTGAATTATCGAAATCGAATATGCCCCTTTTTATTAAGTCTGGTAATCTAAGAATTAGGGAACAGACACCCTAATTGACGCGAATCCTAAAGATAGATCTATTGGGCCTAACAAACCCCATCCAAAGTACCGGATGCTTTAGTACTTCGAAATTTATATCATATCCGAAGGGTGTCCCGGAATGATGGGGATATTCTTATATATATGCATCTTGTTAATGTCAGTTACCAGGTGTTCACCATATGAATGATTTTTATCTCTATGTATGGGATGTGTATTGAAATATGAAATCTTATGGTCTATTGTTACGATTCGATACATATAGGTTAAACCTATAACTCACCAACATTTTTGTTGACGTTTAAAGCATGTTTATTCTCAGGTGAATACTAAGAGCTTCCGCTGTTGCATACTAAAATAAGGACAAGATTTGGGGTCCATGTTTGTATGATATTGTGTAAAAACTGTATTCAAGAAACTGATTTCGATGTAACATATTTGTATTGTAAACCATTATGTAATGGTCGTGTGTAAACAGGATATTTTAGATTATCATTATTTGATAATCTACGTAAAGCTTTTAAACCTTTATTTATGAAATAAAGGTTATGGTTTGTTTTAAAAATGAATGCAGTCTTTGAAAAACGTCTCATATAGAGGTCAAAACCTCGTAACGAAATCAATTAATATGGAACGTTTTTAATCAATAAGAACGGGACATTTCAGTTGGTATCAGAGCGTTGGTCTTAGAGAACCAGAAAATTTGCATTAGTGTGTCTTATCGAGTTTGTTAGGATGCATTAGTGAGTCTGGACTTCGACCGTGTTTTCTTTAAAAATGATTGCTTAACATTTTTGTTGGAAACTATATATTTTTAACATATGAATATTATGTGATATATTAATCTCTTAACGTGTTTGATATTATGTGATAGATGTCTACCTCTAGAACAAGTCCCATTGACTCACCTAATAATAATGAAGAGTCAAATGTAAATTGGAATGATTCGTGGACTGATTCACAAGTTCCCGAAGAGGAACCGGAAGAAGAGTCGGAACCGGAAGAAGAATCGGAACCGGAAGAAGAATCGGAACCGGAAGAAGAATCGGAACCGGAAGAAGAAATAGAACCGGTGGGGGAAATAATAAAACGGTTAAGTAAAAGAGAATCCTCAACCAACCGACCAAGGTTAATTATGGTCAATGGTGTTTCCGCCAAGGAAGCAAAATATTGGGAGGATTACCAATTCTCCGATGAATCGGATTCCGACGAGAATTCCGATGATGTTATAGAAATTACCCAACTGAATTTAAAAAGGCAAAAGAAAATAATAAGGGAAAGGGCATAAAAATAGAGAAATCTAATTCCAACCCCGATGAACTTTATATGTATCGTCAACCCCCGAAGTCCTTAAGTTGTAACAATGACCCGGGTGTAGTGACCCGAACTTTTCCATGTTTATATATATTAATTGAGATTGATATTTACATGATTAAATATTTCCAACATGTTAAGCAATCAAACTTGTTAAGACTTGATTAATTGAAATATGTTTCATATAGACAATTGACCACCCAAGTTGACCGGCGATTCACGAACGTTAAAACTTGTAAAAACGACATGACGATATATATATGGATATACATATGGTTAACATGAGATTATAATAAGTAAGTATCTCCATAAGTATATTAACAATGAGTTATATACATATAAACAAGACTACTAACTTAAGGATTTCGAAACGAGACATATATGTAACGATTATCGTTGTAACGACATTTAAATGTATATATATCATATTAAGATATATTAATATATCATAATATCATGATAATATAATAATTTAACATCTCATTAGATATAATAAATAATGGGTTAACAACATTAATTGAGATCGTTAACTTAAAGGTTTCAAAACAACACTTACATGTAACGACTAACGATGACTTAACGACTCAGTTAAAATGTATATACATGTAGTGTATTTAGATGTATTAAAATACTTTTGGAAGACTTCAAGACATATATCAAAACACTCATACTTAACGAAAATGGTTACAGTTACTTTTCCATTCTTTTCTTTCATCAAGAATTCTAGTCGTATTCTTACCCGTATTATACACAGTTTCAAAACGTACTTACTATGAGTATATACCAATAGGAACTAGCATGGGATTCCACTTTTGATTATGTTATGTATGACTAATCAATTTTAACTTCTACCATGAGCTAGTCAACTAACTAGAGCTCCTTTTAACCCCACTCACCACTCACCAATTACCACTCATCATTCACTCCATTTCACTTCCAATTCTCTTTCTAATTCTCTCTCAACACACACACACTATTATGAACGTATTTTTCCAGTAGTTAATCATCATCTTCATCAAAAATCACTTCAAGAATTAAGCTATAATCATCATAGGAAGAACACTTCAAGAACACTTCAAAAATCCCTTCAAGTTTACTAATTTACTTCCAAGCTTTCTATTCCATTCCAAGTAATCATCTAAGATCAAGAAACCTTTGTTATATACAGTAGGTTATCTTTATTACAAGGTAATATTCATATTCAAACTTTGATTCAATTTCTATAACTATAAACTATCTTAATTCGAGTAAAAATCTTACTTGAACTTGTTTTTGTGTCATGATCCTACTTCAAGAACTTTCAAGCCATCCAAGATCCTTTGAAGCTAGATCATTTCTTGTCACTTCCAGTAGGTTTACCTACTAAACTTGAGGTAGTAATGATGTTCATAACATCATTCGATTCATATATATAAAACTATCTTATTCGAAGGTTTAAACTCGTAATCACTAGAACATAGTTTAGTTAATTCTAAACTTGTTCGCAAACAAAACTTAATCCTTCTAACTTGACTTTTAAAATTAACTACACACATGTTCTATATCTATATGATATGCTAACTTAATGATTTAAAACCTGGAAACACGAAAAATACCGTAAAACCGGATTTATGCCGTCGTAGTAACACCGCGGGCTGTTTTGTGTTAGTTAATTAAAAACTATGATAAACTTTGATTTAAAAGTTGTTATTCTGAGAAAATGATTTTTATTATGAACATGAAACTATATCCAAAAATTATGGTTAAACTCAAAGTGGAAGTATGTTTTCTAAAATGGTCATCTAGACGTCGTTCTTTCGACTGAAATGACTACCTTTACAAAAATGACTTGTAACTTATTTTTCCGACTATAAACCTATACTTTTATGTTTAGATTCATAAAATAGAGTTCAATATGAAACCATAGCAATTTGATTCACTCAAAACGGATTTAAAATGAAGAAGTTATGGGTAAAACAAGATTGGATAATTTTTCTCATTTTAGCTACGTGAAAATTGGTAACAAATCTATTCCAACCATAACTTAATCAACTTGTATTGTATATTATGTAATCTTGAGATACCATAGACACGTATACAATGTTTCGACCTATCATGTCGACACATCTATATATATTTCGGAACAACCATAGACACTCTATATGTGAATGTTGGAGTTAGCTATACAGGGTTGAGGTTGATTCCAAAATATATATAGTTTGAGTTGTGATCAATACTGAGATACGTATACACTGGGTCGTGGATTGATTCAAGATAATATTTATCGATTTATTTCTGTACATCTAACTGTGGACAACTAGTTGTAGGTTACTAACGAGGACAGCTGACTTAATAAACTTAAAACATCAAAATATATTAAAAGTGTTGTAAATATATTTTAAACATACTTTGATATATATGTATATATTGTTATAGGTTCGTGAATCAACCAGTGACCAAGTCTTACTTCCCGACGAAGTAAAAATCTGTGAAAGTGAGTTATAGTCCCACTTTTAAAATCTAATATTTTTGGGATGAGAATACATGCAGGTTTTATAAATGATTTACAAAATAGACACAAGTACGTGAAACTACATTCTATGGTTGAATTATCGAAATCGAATATGCCCCTTTTTATTAAGTCTGGTAATCTAAGAATTAGGTGTCATAACCCGTCCTTAACCATAAGAACGTGTTAGATAACGTATGATTTCATTGCGAGGTATTGACCTCTATATGCGACATTTTTTTAAGAAAATTTGCATATATTATACATTACAAACCATGATCCTTATTTTTGATACAAGCTTTGGACAAAATTAAGATGATTATCGTTTAGCGATAATCTTCGACTTACAAACTTTACAAATGATAATAACAACCCGATTTCTAGCATATTTTACAACACAAGTTCTTGGATATGCAGTCTTATTTTTGACACAAATATGCGTACGCAAGATCCTGCTTAGATTCAACATGATGCAGCGGAAGCTTCTAATTATCACCTGAGAATAGACATGTTTAAAACGTCAACATAAAGTTGGTGAGATATAGGTTTAATGCCGGCAGCGATATAAATATAGACCACAAGATTTCATATATAAACATTTTAATAAAAATATTCTAAGTGGTTGAGCACTTGGTAACCATACTTAACATTTAATCACGTCGCATATTCCCTTTATTATGAAATCTTACTACACCGTACCAAGTGTAGTCACGAAACGAAGTACTGTGCAACCGTTGAATACTGGTCGTCCAGTCCGGTTGGGGTTGTCAGGCCCGATAGATCTATCAACAGGATTCGCGTTTACAATACCGCTGTAAATAACAGTTACCAAGCTACAGGGAAGTATGCCAGTGGTACAACTCAACGTAGAATATATTTTTCAGTTACTTGTGTCCATATCGTAAAACATAAAATACATGTATTCTCATCCCGAAATATTTAGAGTTTAAAAGTGGGACTATATACTCACTGTTGTCTTGAAGATATATATAATTTGACTTGGTCTCCGGTTGATATCACGAACCTATCCATATATAATATATCAATACCTTTTCTTTTTAAACAAACGTCACATATATATAGTTGTTATACTTTTAATACTTTGAATAATTCCTTAGTCCGTAGTTAGCAGTTCGTTGTTAGTAATTCAATTTTAATGGTTCATTTTTAGATGTTTAATATACCTGCAATGAAATAAATAAAACCCCCTAACGAAATAAATAAAACCCCATCGTATATGTATTGGTCGAGATTAATCTTGACCCACGGTACCGGTGTTGTCAAATGACGTGTTGCGTACATAAAGTACCGGTGTTGTCAAATGACGTGTTGCGTACAAACATGGGATCTTATGATTAATCTTCTCGTGTTGTTTGCGGGTGATCCTGAACCATATAAAATTGAATTATAAGTACATATATATAAAATATCATGTTATCTTAGAAATATGTGATTTTATTTAATTTTTCCCAATTAATCCCGAAGTTAAACAAGTCCTAGATATCCGATCTCGTTTTGGTCATAGTTTCTTCGTTACAACTCCGTTTTCGTTGATTCAACTTGTCACTTCCTTGGATCGAGTCCCTCTTTAAGACTATGAACTGTAAATACCTTAGTTTGTATTCGAAATCACAGGTCATAGGTCAAACTTTAGTGAAACTTATGAAGTTAATCATTTTCCATCATGTAAACAACCTTAAATGATTATTTTTCTAAAAATACTTATACTTTGAGTTAAATCATGAAATTTTTATGTGTTATCATATTCATAGTAAAAATCATTTTTCCAGAAAATAAACCTCCAATTCAAAGTTTAAGATGGTTTTTAATTATCCAACCCAAAACAGCCCCCGGTTGCACTCCGACGTCGTAAATTCAGTTTTTAAGGTGTTCTTTGAAAAACCAAGTTATACCTTGTTAAATTAGCATATATTTATGATATATTACAGGTCTTGAAGTATTTTAAAAGTTAAGTTAGAAGGATCTATTTAGTTTGCAAACAAGTTTGAAAACATTCAAACTATGTTCTTGTTGTTAAAATTTTATACCACAAAATAAGATAGCTATATATATATGAATCGAATAAGGTTATGAACATAGATTCTACCTCAAGTTCCTTGGACAAGGTTGCTGTAAAAGAGGAGTAAAAAGCTAGAACCAAAAGGGTGATGGAATTGGATGAAAGATTGGAAGTAAGTTTGTGTTCTTGGAAGGATTTCTTGAAGTGTTTTTGTATGGTTTTCTTATGGTGATTAAGTAAGGTTTTTGAAGCTAAATGATGGGGAAAATGCTTGGAGATGATCAAGTATGAAGTTAAGAGTATTTTGAGAGAGAAATGGAAGTGTAAGTATGAGAAAATGGGGTGAAGAAATGGTGTGCATGCATAAAAACGTTTTTAGGTTATAAAGGAAAAAAAAGATACCTAACTTTGTTTTCTTGCTAAATAATTTATGCTACTTGACAAATGGTTGGTTCCACATGTTTCTTAATCATTTAAGGCTGCTAAGGAGCAGATTTTTATTGGTATATACCAATAGTAAATACATCTAGAAGCTGCGTATGATACGGGTACATATACTCTAGGTATACGTATAGAAATCTTTGAGGAAACGGAACGAGAATTCAAATATAGCTATCTTTTGTAAATATACTTATATTGTTTTATGTATGTAAGACCTTTAAAAGTGATAAAATACATATATATACGATGCATGTATAAGTAATATAGGTTATAAGTATTTACGTCGAAAAACATTACGTATAGTTATCGTTTTGAAAACTTAAGTTAGTAGTTTTAAAATATACTTATAACTTATTGTTATTAATACAAAATGAGATATTAAAACATTCTTAGATCATGTTAAATATGTATATATACATATATATACACAAACGTATAATTATCATATGTTATATAGTTCGTGATATCATCGGTCAAACTAGACGGTCAAACGTTGTGTAAACTCTTTTCGGAAATATAAATCTCGACAATTTGGATTGCTTATCATGTTGGTAAGGTTTAATTTATGTAAATATTAATCTTATAAGTATAGAACGATCGAAAAAGTGCGGGTCGTTACATTACCTCCCCGTTAAATAAATTTCGTCCCGAAATTTTAAAATTGTACCTATTTTGCGTCATCGAGAAACAAGTGTGGATAATTTTGTTTCATCTGATCCTCTCGTTCCCAAGTAAACTCAGGACCTCTTCGAGCATTCCAACGAACCTTAACGATCGGTATGTTGCTCTGCTTGAGCTGTTTAACTTCACGGTCCATGATTTCGATTGGTTCTTCGATGAATTGTAGTTTCTCATCGACATGGATTTCTTCAAGAGGAATGGTGAGATCTTCCTTTGCAAGACACTTCTTAAGGTTCGAGACGTGAAAGGTATTATGTACTCCGGCGAGTTGTTGCGGTAACTCGAGTCGATAAGCTACCGGTCCAATGCGTTCAATAATCTTGAACGGGCCTACGTACCTTGGGTTCAGTTTACCCCTTTTGCCGAAACGTATTACACCTTTCCATGGTGACACTTTTAACATAACCATGTCACCGATCTGAAACTCTAATGGTTTCCTTCGAACATCGGCGTAGCTCTTTTGGCGACTACGGGCTGTTTTCAATCTCTCCTTGATTTGTACAATCTTCTCAGTCGTTTCGTGTATGATCTCGGGACCCGTTAATTGTCGATCTCCTACTTCATTACAACAGATAGGAGATCTACACTTCCTTCCATACAATGCTTCGAATGGCGCAGCTCCAATGCTCGCATGATAACTATTATTATACGAGAATTCTGCTAACGGTAGATATTTATCCCATCCGTTTCCAAAATCGATCACACATGCCCTGAGCATGTCTTCCAGAGTCTGAATTGTTCTTTCACTCTGCCCGTCGGTTTGCGGATGATATGCGGTACTCATATCCAAACGAGTTCCTAGTGCCTCCTGTAGTGATTGCCAAAACTTTGAGGTAAATCTACTATCACGATCAGATATAATGGAAATAGGTATTCCATGCCTTGAAACTATTTCCTTTATATATAATCGTAATAATTTCTCCATTCTATCCGTTTCCTTTATAGGCAAGAAATGTGCAGATTTGGTAAGACGATCAACAATTACCCAAATAGTGTCGTATCCCCAGGCAGTCTTTGGTAACTTCGTGATGAAATCCATGGTAATACCGTCCCATTTCCATTCTGGGATTTATGGTTGTTGAAGTAATCCTGACGGCTTTTGGTGTTCTGCTTTGACTTTGGAACAAGTTAAACACTCCCCAACATATGTTGCAACGTCTGTCTTTAAATTAGGCCACCAACAATGCGTCTTAAGATCTTGATACATCTTTCCAACTCCAGGATGTATCGAGTATCTTGTCTTATGTGCCTCATTCAATATCAACTTCCTTAATCCACCCAACTTCGGTACCCAAATACGGTTTGCAAAATATCGAATTCCGTCTTCCCGTATAACGAGTTGCTTCTCATACTTCTTCATTATTTCATTTCTTATGTTTTTTTTAGTAAGTGCTTCTCGTTGAACTTCTTTGATTTGTGAGTTGAGATTCATGCGAATTTTTATGTTCATCGCTCGTACTCGAATTGGTTCTCGTTCCTTTCTGCTTAGAGCATCGGCCACCACGTTCGCCTTCCCGGGATGATAACGAATTTCACAATCATAGTCGTTTATCAGCTCGACCCACCTACGTTGCCTCATGTTCAGCTGTTTTTGATCGAAAATATGTTGAAGGCTTTTATGATCAGTAAACACAGTGCATTTAACCCCATACAAGTAGTGTCTCCATATCTTCAATGCAAACACGACTGCTCCCAGTTCTAGATCATGCGTCGTATAATTCCGCTCGTGAATCTTTAATTGTCGGGATACGTATGCAATAACTTTCTTCCGTTGCATAAGAACGCAACCAAAACCTTGTCGCGAAGCGTCACAATATATTTCAAAATCATCGTTCCCTTCTGGTAACGATAAAATAGGCGCCGTAGTCAACTTCTTTTTCAGTAATTGAAATGCACTCTCCTGCTCAGAAGTCCATTCATATTTCTTCCCTTTTTGCGTTAACGCTGTCAACGGCTTAGCTATTCGGGAAAAATCTTGAATAAACCTTCTATAATAACCGGCTAAACCCAAAAATTGGCGTATCTGCATTGGTGTCTTAGGAGTCTCCCATTTTTCAATGGCTTCAATTTTTGCTGGATCAACCTGAATTCCTTTGCTACTAACAACGTGGCCAAGAAATTGCACTTCTTTCAACCAGAAAGCACATTTAGAAAATTTAGCATATAGCTGTTCTTTTCTCAACAACTCTAATATCAACCTTAAATGCTGCTCATGCTCTTGCTCACTCTTGAAATAGATAAGAATATCATCAATGAAAACGATAACAAACTTATCTAAATATGGACTACAAACTCGATTCATGAGGTCCATGAATACAGCTGGCGCATTCATCAATCCAAACGGCATGACCAAAAATTCGTAATGACCGTAGCGTGTCCGAAAAGCAGTTTTCGGTATATCTTCTTCTTTGACACGTAATTGATGATAGCCCAATCTTAGGTCAATTTTCGAGTACACACATGATCCTTGGAGTTGATCAAATAAGTCATCAATTCTCGGTAGTGGATACCGATTCTTGATAGTTAACTTATTTAATTCACGATAATCTATACACATTCGGAAAGATCCGTCTTTCTTCTTGACGAATAAAATTGGAGCTCCCCACGGTGAAGTACTTGGTCGTATGAATCCACGATCCAGTAATTCTTTTAACTGACTCTGAAGTTCTTTTAACTCGGACGGTGCAAGTCTATATGGAGCACGGACAACCGGTGCAGCTCCTGGTACAAGATCTATTTGAAATTCTACAGATCTAAATGGAGGTAATCCCGGCAACTCTTCCGGAAATACTTCAGGAAAATCTCTTGCCACAGGCACGTCATTGATGCACTTCTCTTTTTCTTTCTTTTCGACTTTATTAACATGTGCTAAGATAGCATAGCACCCTTTCTTCAAGCACTTTTGAGCTTTCAAATAACTAATGAGTTTTAGCTTTGATTTACCCTTCTCTCCATAAATCATTACTGGCGTTTTATCCTTACGAGGAATGCGAATTGCCTTCTTAGCGCACACAACTTCAGCTCCTATTTTGGACATCCAGTCCATGCTGATTATTACATCAAAACTTCCTAATTCTACGGGTATCAAATCAATCTTAAATGTTTCTCCGGCTAAATTTATTTTACAATCACGGCAAATTTTATCGGCTTTAATTAGTTTACCATTAGCTAACTCAATCATGTACTTAGCATCTAGAGGTAATGATGAACAATTCAATTTAGCGTGAAAGTCTCTACACACGTAACTTCTATCAGCACCAGTATCAAATATAATAGATGCGGATAAGTTATTAATGGTAAACGTACCCGTAACAAGCTCCGGGTCTTCACATGCCTTTCTAGCATTAATAACAAATGCTCTCCCACGTGCAGGTCCGATATTCTTCTCTGGATTCGGGCACTGGCTCTTATAGTGACCTTGTTTTCCACACCCAAAACAAGTAATGGTAGCCAAAGCAGTTCTATTTGCATTGGTGGCAGGAGTCTTGGTACCATTTGTATTTGTAACAAGAGCCCTATAATCTTCAGCAAGATGACCCTTTCGATTACATTTGTTGCATACCACATTACAGTAACCAGAGTGATGTTTGTGGCATCGGTTGCATAAAGGATTTTGTCCTTTATAACCAAAGCTTAAACCACTACCCGCACCTTGCGTGTTTTCTTGTTTCTTAAAAGATTGTTGTTGGTTACCTCGATCATAATTTCCATTCCACTTTCTTTTGTTACCTGATACCTTCACATCAGTATTGGATACTTTCTTATCCATGATGACCTGATCCATTAGCTCGTTTGCCATGGTTATAGCTTCATGAATTGTCTTAGGTTTTGATGCTGTAACATTTGCCTTGACCTTTTTGGGCAAACCATCTTTGTACATTTCAATCTTCCGTTCTTCGGTTGGAACCAATTCAGGACATAGCAAAACTAATTCCATGAATCGCTGATTGTAGTTGGTGATTTCAGTACCAATAACCTTCAGACTTCGTAACTCATCTTCCAACTTTCTAACCTCGTTCCTTGGACAATATTCGTTGATTAACATTGTTTTGAATTCTTCCCACGGAGTATCATAAGCTACATCTCCTCCTACAGCCTTCACATAATTTTTCCACCACGTGAGTGCACTATCTTGTAAAGTGCACGATGCATACTTGGTCATGTCCTTTTCAACACAACCACTTATTTTAAACACAGTCTCCATCTTTTCTATCCACCGGGTTAAACCGATCGGTCCTTCTGTTCCACTGAATGATGAGGGCTTGCAAGCTTGAAAAGTTTTGTAAGTGCACCCCACACGAGGATTTGGGTTAACTGCAGCACCTCTTGCAGCCTCGACCCATAACATTCTGTCGTTCACTCGCTGATTGATGAGTTCCTGGATTTCTTGTTCCGTCATTCGGTTCAATCGCGCCATATTCTTCTATAAGAATGAAAAGAAAATAATTATTCACATGGAATATTATAGATGTAGTGTATATTTACAGTACATTATAGCTTATTAATAATATGAACCAGGTATTATTATAAAAGCCTTTTCTTCTTATTAGCGTTTTATAATTATATATAGGGTAGTACCTACCCGTTAATGTCCATACTTAATAGCTTAGTACAGAATCAATTACTACCATCTAAATAATACTTAACCATGGAAAATTATTGCATTTCACACTTCACTATTTTACATATGCTTATCTTACATCGAACATTAAACAAACCACACTAATAATATTATACAAAACATTATATGATCCCATGGTTTAATACGGCAGCGCATCGTTTGGTCTATTTTCTAGGACGTTTAGGTTCAAAGAATCGCTTAACGCTTATCCTGGCTGTCTGCCTATATTTTGGCTGTGGGACTAAAGAACTGGATGCCGGGATAGAACGAATAGGAATAGCGGGAATAGGGGTGGTAGTGTCTAGTGGAGTTAGTGCCACATCATCCTTACTAAACTCGGGATTTGAATTTTCTAATTCATTAGCCTTTCGTTTCTTTCCTAGTTCGAACTCGTCTTTTGTAATTTCCTGTATTTCTTCCTCGGGTTCACTTTCCTCCTCGGGTTCACTTTCCTCCTCGGGTTCACTTTCCGGGTTCTCTAGAGTCGGTTCATCCGGAATTTGTGAGTCTTCCCCAAAGATATTATTTTCGTCATCGGATAGGTTAATGACTGGAACACCATCTGAAGATTCTGGTTCGGAGTCGCTGAACGTGATGATAAGTTTTGAGCCCGACATCTATCACACAACAACTAACCCATTAGTACTACATAATATTTACATATAAATTTTAACCAACAATGATAAGCAATGGTTTTTAAATCAAACACGGTCAAAGTCCAGACTTACTAATGTATCCTAACGACTTATCAGTTAGACACACTAATGCAAACCTGGTTCGCTAAGACCACCGCTCTGATACCACATGTCATAACCCGTCCTTAACCATAAGAACGTGTTAGATAACGTATGATTTCATTGCGAGGTATTGACCTCTATATGCGACATTTTTTTAAGAAAAACTGCATATATTATACATTACAAACCATGATCCTTATTTTTGATACAAGCTTTGGACAAAATTAAGATGATTATCGTTTAGCGATAATCTTCGACTTACAAACTTTACAAATGATAATAACAACCCGATTTCTAGCATATTTTACAACACAAGTTCTTGGATATGCAGTCTTATTTTTGACACAAATATGCGTACGCAAGATCCTGCTTAGATTCAACATGATGCAGCGGAAGCTTCTAATTATCACCTGAGAATAGACATGTTTAAAACGTCAACATAAAGTTGGTGAGATATAGGTTTAATGCCGGCAGCGATATAAATATAGACCACAAGATTTCATATATAAACATTTTAATAAAAATATTCTAAGTGGTTGAGCACTTGGTAACCATACTTAACATTTAATCACGTCGCATATTCCCTTTATTATGAAATCTTACTACACCGTACCAAGTGTAGTCACGAAACGAAGTACTGTGCAACCGTTGAATACTGGTCGTCCAGTCCGGTTGGGGTTGTCAGGCCCGATAGATCTATCAACAGGATTCGCGTTTACAATACCGCTGTAAATAACAGTTACCAAGCTACAGGGAAGTATGCCAGTGGTACAACTCAACGTAGAATATATTTTTCAGTTACTTGTGTCCATATCGTAAAACATAAAATACATGTATTCTCATCCCGAAATATTTAGAGTTTAAAAGTGGGACTATATACTCACTGTTGTCTTGAAGATATATATAATTTGACTTGGTCTCCGGTTGATATCACGAACCTATCCATATATAATATATCAATACCTTTTCTTTTTAAACAAACGTCACATATATATACTTGTTATACTTTTAATACTTTGAATAATTCCTTAGTCCGTAGTTAGCAGTTCGTTGTTAGTAATTCAATTTTAATGGTTCATTTTTAGATGTTTAATATACCCGCAATGAAATAAATAAAACCCCCTAACGAAATAAATAAAACCCCATCGTATATGTATTGGTCGAGATTAATCTTGACCCACGGTACTGGTGTTGTCAAATGACGTGTTGCGTACATAAAGTACCGGTGTTGTCAAATGACGTGTTGCGTACAAACATGGGATCTTATGATTAATCTTCTCGTGTTGTTTGCGGGTGATCCTGAACCATATAAAATTGAATTATAAGTTCATATATATAAAATATCATGTTATCTTAGAAATATGTGATTTTATTTAATTTTTCCCAATTAATCCCGAAGTTAAACAAGTCCTAGATATCCGATCTCGTTTTGGTCATAGTTTCTTCGTTACAACTCCGTTTTCGTTGATTCAACTTGTCACTTCCTTGGATCGAGTCCCTCTTTAAGACTATGAACTGTAAATACCTTAGTTTGTATTCGAAATCATAGGTCATAGGTCAAACTTTAGTGAAACTTATGAAGTTAATCATTTTCCATCATGTAAACAACCTTAAATGATTATTTTTCTAAAAATACTTATACTTTGAGTTAAATCATGAAATTTTTATGTGTTATCATATTCATAGTAAAAATCATTTTTCCATAAAATAAACCTCCAATTCAAAGTTTAAGATGGTTTTTAATTATCCAACCCAAAACAGCCCCCGGTTGCACTCCGACGTCGTAAATTCAGTTTTTAAGGTGTTCTTTGAAAAACCAAGTTATACCTTGTTAAATTAGCATATATTTATGATATATTACAGGTCTTGAAGTATTTTAAAAGTTAAGTTAGAAGGATCTATTTAGTTTGCAAACAAGTTTGAAAACATTCAAACTATGTTCTTGTTGTTAAAATTTTATACCACAAAATAAGATAGCTATATATATATGAATCGAATAAGGTTATGAACATAGATTCTACCTCAAGTTCCTTGGACAAGGTTGCTGTAAAAGAGGAGTAAAAAGCTAGAACCAAAAGGGTGATGGAATTGGATGAAAGATTGGAAGTAAGTTTGTGTTCTTGGAAGGATTTCTTGAAGTGTTTTTGTATGGTTTTCTTATGGTGATTAAGTAAGGTTTTTGAAGCTAAATGATGGGGAAAATGCTTGGAGATGATCAAGTATGAAGTTAAGAGTATTTTGAGAGAGAAATGGAAGTGTAAGTATGAGGAAATGGGGTGAAGAAATGGTGTGCATGCATAAAAACGTTTTTAGGTTATAAAGGAAAAAAAAGATACCTAACTTTGTTTTCTTGCTAAATAATTCATGCTACTTGACAAATGGTTGGTTCCACATGTTTCTTAATCATTTAAGGCTGCTAAGGAGCAGATTTTTATTGGTATATACCAATAGTAAATACATCTAGAAGCTGCGTATGATACGGGTACATATACTCTAGGTATACGTATAGAAATCTTTGAGGAAACGGAACGAGGATTCAAATATAGCTATCTTTTGTAAATATACTTATATTTGTTTTATGTATGTAAGACCTTTAAAAGTGATAAAATACATATCTATACGATGCATGTATAAGTAATATAGGTTATAAGTATTTACGTCGAAAAACATTACGTATAGTTATCGTTTTGAAAACTTAAGTTAGTAGTTTTAAAATATACTTATAACTTATTGTTATTAATACAAAATGAGATATTAAAACATTCTTAGATCATGTTAAATATGTATATATATACATATATATACACAAACGTATAATTATCATATGTTATATAGTTCGGGATATCATCGGTCAAACTAGACGGTCAAACGTTGTGTAAACTCTTTTCGGAAATATAAATCTCGACAATTTGGATTGCTTATCATGTTGGTAAGGTTTAATTTATGTAAATATTAATCTTATAAGTATAGAACGATCGAAAAAGTGCGGGTCGTTACATTAGGGAACAGACACCCTAATTGACGCGAATCCTAAAGATAGATCTATTGGGCCTAACAAACCCCATCCAAAGTACCGGATGCTTTAGTACTTCGAAATTTATATCATATCCGAAGGGTGTCCCGGAATGATGGGTATATTCTTATATATATGCATGTTGTTAATGTCGGTTACCAGGTGTTCACCATATGAATGATTTTTATCTCTATGTATGGGATGTGTATTGAAATATGAAATCTTGTGGTCTATTGTTACGATTTGATATATATAGGTTAAACCTATAACTTACCAACATTTTTGTTGACGTTTAAAGCATGTTTATTCTCAGGTGAATACTAAGAGCTCCCGCTGTTGCATACTAAAATAAGGACAAGATTTGGAGTCTATGTTTGTATGATATTGTGTAAAAACTGCATTCAAGAAACTGATTTCGATGTAACATATTTGTATTGTAAACCATTATGTAATGGTCGTGTGTAAACAGGATATTTTAGATTATCATTATTTGATAATCTACGTAAAGCTTTTTAAACCTTTATTTATGAAATAAAGGTTATGGTTTGTTTTAAAAATGAATGCAGTCTTTGAAAAACGTCTCATATAGAGGTCAAAACCTCGCAACGAAATCAATTAATATGGAACGTTTTTAATCAATAAGAACGGGACATTTCAGTTGGTATCCGAGCGTTGGTCTTAGAGAACCAGAAAATTTGCATTAGTGTGTCTTATCGAGTTTGTTAGGATGCATTAGTGAGTCTGGACTTCGACCGTGTTTTCTTTAAAAATGATTGCTTAACATTTTTGTTGGAAACTATATATTTTTAACATATGAATATTATGTGATATATTAATCTCTTAACGTGTTTGATATTATGTGATAGATGTCTACCTCTAGAACAAGTCCCATTGACTCACCTAATAATAATGAAGAGTCAAATATAAATTGGAATGATTCGTGGACTGATTCACAAGTTCCCGAAGAGGAACCGGAAGAAGAGTCGGAACCGGAAGAAGAAACGGAACCGGAAGAAGAATCGGAACAGGAAGAAGAATCGGAACCGGTGGGGGAAATAATAAAACGGTTAAGTAAAAGAGAATCCTCAACCAACCAACCAAGGTTAATTATGGTCAATGGTGTTTCCGCCAAGGAAGCAAAATTTTGGGAGGATTACCAATTCTCCGATGAATCGGATTTCGACGAGAATTCCGATGATGTTATAGAAATTACCCCAACTGAATTTAAAAAGGCAAAAGAAAATAATAAGGGAAAGGGCATAAAAATAGAGAAATCTAATTCCAACCTCGATGAACTTTATATGTATCGTCAACCACCGAAGTCCTTAAGTTGTAACAATGACCCGGGAACCTCTAAACCACCAGGTTTTTCTAAACCAATGTGGACAACGACGGCTTGTATTAGGGGAACATCATATATCCCTAGAAACTTGGCAAAATGAACCAAAACCGAACAAGAAGAAACGAGCGAGTCGGAATAAGATAGTTGTATTCGTGTGGTGTAATATATGTAATATAGTGTGCTTATGCTTTATGATATATGTAAAAATTGCTTGTATTAATAAGTATTTTTTTTATGAATCTAACTCTTGTCTATTTTACAGTATAAAAACAAAAAATGGATAGACAACCCAATATTTTAAGAGACCTACCCGGAGACATGATTGATGAAATCTTGTCTAGAGTCGGTCAGAATTCCTCGGCACAACTATTTAAGGCGAGATCAGTTTGTAAGACATTCGAAGAACGTTCCAAGAATGCCTTGGTTTATAAAAGGCTTTCGTTCGAAAGATGGGGGATATCACATTGGGAAATCCATAAGTTACGATGTGTTTACTTTGACGCATATATTGCGGGGAACCCAAATGCTATTTTACGCAACGGGTTAAGAAATTATTTTGACTCAGTATATCCGAATATAGGACTTCGTGATTTAGAAAAAGCGGCTAACATGCAACATAAAGAAGCATGTTATCTTACGGGTTAGTAATGTTCGCTTCTCACCAAAGTGAGAACAAGAACATCGGGCTACAACTATTAAACAAAACGTTCCCACAAGTGACGGAGTCGGTAATTGGGGTAAGAAATGAGGTTTTTAGGTTATTACGAGACTGTTGGTCATTACGTAACCCTCGTCCCTTTGACGACGTTACAACACGCTGTCTTATCAGCGGCCATAACGGTTATGTTCCACAAGACCAAGGATGGGAAGTAGTCCTAGTAAAACCAGAATGCATGACTTGTTTCTGGACGTATGAATTACGTGTCTTTATTGCCTTTGCTGAACGACTTGTGTACTAGCTAGAATTATCTTCACAACTATCTTGTATCAAAGTTATTGTGTGCTATATTTCATGCTTTATGTAAAATAAGCGGTATTGTAAGTTTGTAAAATATTGTATAAAAGTTTGAACGCGAAATATTATTACAATCAGTTTTTCATATAGAATTGTAGTAGTTGAATTGTATATTAGCTACTAAGTATGAACTTAACGGGTAGGTACTACCCGAATTTAAACTTATAAAACGCTAATATGAAGAAAAAGCTTTTATAAATGAGTTCATATTATGCTACGAAATACTATTAACTACTCTTAATATTCTGTATGATTAACTTGTTCCATTTGACTATTTTGAAGGAAATGGCACCGACTACTCGACACACCGTGAATATGAATAAAGAGGAATTCCGTACTTTTCTAGCTTCAAACATAGCCGCAGTATAGGCTGCGCTACATACCAACAATAACCTTGGATCTGGCAGTACAGGAAATCGTGTAGGATGCACCTACAAAGAATTCACTGCCTGCAAACCTTTGGAATTTGATGAAACCAAAGGACCGATCGGATTGAAACGGTGGACCGAGAAGGTCGAATCGGTGTTTGCCATAAGTAAGTGTACTGAAGAGGACAAAGTGAAGTACGCTACGCATACCTTCACAGGTTCTGCGTTAACATGGTGGAATACCTATCTAGAGCAAGTGGGACAAGATGATGCGTACGCACTACCGTGGTCAGCATTCAAGCACTTGATGAACGAGAAGTACCGTCCCAGAACCGAGGTCAATAAGCTCAAGACAGAACTTAGAGGGTTACGAACCCAAGGATTTGATATTACCACGTACGAAAGACAATTCACAGAATTGTGCCTATTGTGTCCGGGAGCATTCGAAGATGAGGAAGAGAAGATCGACGCGTTTGTGAAAGGATTACCGGAAAGAATCCAAGAAGATATAAGTTCACACGAGCCCGCCTCCATACAACAGGCATGTAGAATGGCTCACAAACTATTGAACCAGATTGAAGAAAGAATTAAAGAACAGACTGCTGAAGAGGCCAATGTGAAGCAAGTCAAAAGAAAGTGGGAGGAAAACGGTGATAAGAATCACCAATACAACAACAACAGCAATTACAACAATAATCGCAACAATTATCCCAACAATCGCAACATCAATCGCAACTACAACAAACGGCCCAACAACAACAACAACTACAACAATCATCCCAACAACAATAATAACCGTAACAACAACAACAATCAGAAGCAGCTATGCCAAAGGTGTGAAAAGTATCACTCGGGGTTCTGCACCAAATTTTGCAACAAGTGTAAAAGAAATGGTCATAACGCGGCGAAGTGTGAGGTCTACGGACCAGGGGTTAATAGAACGAAAGGAATAAATGGTGTCGGAACAAGTAATGGCGGAGCAAGTAGTGTCGGAGCAAGTTATGCCAATGTAGTTTGTTATAAATGTGGAAAACCGGGCCACATTATTAGAAATTGCCCGAACCAGGAGAACACGAATGGACAAGGCCGCGGAAGAGTTTTCAATATTAATGAGGCAGAGGCACAGGAAGACCCGGAGCTTGTTACGGGTACGTTTCTTATTGACAATAAATCTGCTTACGTTTTATTTGATTCGGGTGCGGATAGAAGCTATATGAGTAGAGATTTTTGTGCTAAATTAAGTTGTCTATTGATGCCTTTGGATAGTAAATTTTTACTCGAATTAGCAAATGGTAAATTAATTTCAGCAGATAATATATGTCAGAATCGAGAAATTAAACTGGTTAGCGAAACATTTAAGATTGATTTGATACCAGTAGAGTTAGGGAGTTTTGATGTGATAATCGGTATGGACTGGTTGAAAGAAGTGAAAGCAGAGATCGTTTGTTACAAAAATGCAATTCGCATTATACGAGAAAAAGGAAAACCCTTAATGGTGTACGGAGAAAAGGGCAACACGAAGCTACATCTTATTAGTAATTTGAAGGCACAAAAACTAATAAGAAAAGGTTGCTATGCTGTTCTAGCACACGTCGAGAAAGTACAAACTGAAGAAAAGAGCATCAATGATGTTCCCGTCGCAAAAGAATTTCCCGATGTATTTCCGAAAGAATTACAGGGATTACCCCCACAGCGATCCATTGAATTTCAAATAGATCTTGTACCAGGAGCTGCACCAATAGCTCGTGCTCCTTACAGACTCGCACCCAGCGAGATGAAAGAACTGCAAAGCCAATTACAAGAACTTATCGAGCGTGGTTTCATTCGACCAAGCACATCACCGTGGGGAGCTCCTGTTTTGTTTGTCAAGAAGAAAGATGGTACATTCAGGTTGTGTATCGACTACCGAGAGTTGAACAAACTTACCATCAAGAACCGCTACCCACTATCGAGAATCGACGACTTATTTGATCAACTACAAGGCTCGTCTGTTTATTTAAAGATTGACTTACGTTCCGGGTATCATCAAATGCGGGTGAAAGAAGATGATATTCCAAAGACTGCTTTCAGAACACGTTACGGTCATTACGAGTTTATGGTCATGCCGTTTGGTTTAACTAATGCACCAGCTGTGTTCATGGACCTTATGAACCGAGTGTGTGGACCATACCTTGACAAGTTTGTCATTGTTTTCATTGATGACATACTTATTTACTAAAAGAATGACCAAGAACACGGTGAACATTTGAGAAAGGTGTTAGAAGTATTGAGGAAGGAAGAATTGTACGCTAAGTTTTCAAAGTGTGCATTTTGATTGGAAGAAGTTCAATTCCTCGGTCACATAGTGAACAAAGAAGGTAATAAGGTGGATCCGGCAAAGATAGAAACTGTTGAAAAGTGGGAAACCCCGAAAACTCCGAAACGTATACGCCAGTTTTTAGGACTAGCTGGTTACTACAGAAGGTTCATCCAAGACTTTTCCAGAATAGAAAAACCCTTGACTGCATTAACGCATAAAGGGAAGAAATTTGAATGGAATGATGAACAAGAGAAAGCGTTTCAGTTATTGAAGAAAAAGCTAACTACGGCACCTATATTGTCATTGCCTGAAGGGAATGATGATTTTGTGATTTATTGTGACGCATCAAAGCAAGGTCTCGGTTGTGTATTAATGCAACGAACGAAGGTGATTGCTTATGCGTCTAGACAATTGAAGATTCACGAACAAAATTATACGACGCATGATTTGGAATTAGGCGCGGTTGTTTTTGCATTAAAGACTTGGAGGCACTACCTATATGGGGTCAAAAGTATTATATATACCGACCATAAAAGTCTTCAACACATATTTAATCAGAAACAACTGAATATGAGGCAGCGTAGGTGGATTGAATTATTGAATGATTACGACTTTGAGATTCGTTACCACCCGGGGAAGGCAAATGTGGTAGCCGATGCCTTGAGCAGGAAGGACAGAGAACCCATTCGAGTAAAATCTATGAATATAATGATTCATAATAACCTTACTACTCAAATAAAGGAGGCGCAACAAGGAGTTTTAAAAGAGGGAAATTTAAAGGATGAAATACCCAAAGGATCGGCGAAACATCTTAATATTCGGGAAGACGGAACCCGGTATAGGGCTGAAAGGATTTGGGTACCAAAATTTGGAGATATGAGAGAAATGGTACTTAGAGAAGCTCATAAAACCAGATACTCAATACATCCTGGAACGGGGAAGATGTACAAGGATCTCAGGAAATATTTTTGGTGGCCGGGTATGAAAGACGATGTTGCTAAATACGTAGGAGAATGTTTGACGTGTTCTAAGGTCAAAGCTGAGCATCAGAAACCATCAGGTCTACTTCAAAAACCCGAAATCCCGGAATGGAAATGGGAAAATATTACCATGGATTTCATCACTAAATTGCCAAGGACTGCAAGTGGTTTTGATACTATTTGGGTAATAGTTGATCGTCTCACCAAATCAGCACATTTCCTGCCAATAAGAGAAGATGACAAGATGGAGAAGTTAGCACGACTGTATTTGAAGGAAGTCGTCTCCAGACATGGAATACCAATCTCTATTATCTCTGATAGGGATGGCAGATTTATTTCAAGATTCTGGCAGACATTACAGCAAGCATTAGGAACTCGTCTAGACATGAGTACTGCCTATCATCCACAAACTGATGGGCAGAGCGAAAGGACGATACAAACGCTTGAAGACATGCTACGAGCATGTGTTATTGATTTCGGATACAGTTGGGATCGACATCTACCATTAGCAGAATTTTCCTACAACAACAGCTACCATTCAAGCATTGAGATGGCGCCGTTTGAAGCACTTTATGGTAGAAAGTGCAGGTCTCCGATTTGTTGGAGTGAAGTGGGGGATAGACAGATTACGGGTCCGGAGATTATACAAGAAACTACCGAGAAGATCATCCAAATTCAACAACGGTTGAAAACCGCCCAAAGTCGACAAAAGAGCTACGCTGACATTAAAAGAAAAGATATAGAATTTGAAATTGGAGAGATGGTCATGCTTAAAGTTGCACCTTGGAAAGGCGTTGTTCGATTTGGTAAACGAGGGAAATTAAATCCAAGGTATATTGGACCATTCAAGATTATTGATCGTGTCGGACCAGTAGCTTACCGACTTGAGTTACCTCAACAACTCGCGGCTGTACATAACACTTTCCACGTCTCGAATTTGAAGAAATGTTTTGCTAAAGAAGATCTCACTATTCCGTTAGATGAAATCCAAATCAACGAAAAACTCCAATTCATCTAAGAACCTCTCGAAATAATGGATCATGAGGTTAAAAGACTTAAGCAAAACAAGATACCAATTGTTAAGGTTCGATGGAATGCTCGTAGAGGACCCGAGTTCACCTGGGAGCGTGAAGATCAGATGAAGAAGAAATACCCGCATCTATTTCCAGAAGATTCGTCAACACCTTCAACAGCTTAAAATTTCGGGACGAAATTTATTTAACGGGTAGGTACTGTAGTGACCCGAACTTTTCCATGTTTATATATATTAATTGAGATTGATATTTACATGATTAAATGTTTCCAACATGTTAAGCAATCAAACTTGTTAAGACTTGATTAATTGAAATATGTTTCATATAGACAATTGACCACCCAAGTTGACCGGCGATTCACGAACGTTAAAGCTTGTAAAAACGACATGACGATATATATATGGATATACATATGGTTAACATGAGATTATGATAAGCAAGTATCTCCATAAGTATATTAACAATGAGTTATATACATATAAACAAGACTACTAACTTAAGGATTTCGAAACGAGACATATATGTAACGATTATCGTTCTAACGACATTTAAATGTATATATATCATATTAAGATATATTAATATATCATAATATCATGATAATATAATAATTTAACATCTCATTAGATATAATAAACAATGGGTTAACAACATTAATTGAGATCGTTAACTTAAAGGTTTCAAAACAACACTTACATGTAACGACTAACGATGACTTAACGACTCAGTTAAAATGTATATACATGTAGTGTATTTAGATGTATTAAAATACTTTTGGAAGACTTCAAGACATATATCAAAACACTCATACTTAACGAAAATGGTTACAGTTACTTTTCCATTCTTTTCTTTCATCAAGAATTCTAGTCGTATTCTTACCCGTATTATACACAGTTTCAAAACGTACTTACTATGAGTATATACCAATAGGAACTAGCATGGGATTCCACTCTTGATTATGTCATGTATGACTAATCAATTTTAACTTCTATCATGAGCTATTCAACTAACTAGAACTCCTTTTAACCCCACTCACCACTCACCAATTACCACTCATCATTCATTCCATTTCACTTCCAATTCTCTTTCTAATTCTCTCTCAACACACACACACTATTATGAACGTATTTTTCCAGTAGTTAATCATCATCTTCATCAAAAATCACTTCAAGAATCAAGCTATAATCATCATAGGAAGAACACTTCAAGAACACTTCAAAAATCCCTTCAAGTTTACTAATTTACTTCCAAGCTTTCTAATCCATTCCAAGTAATCATCTAAGATCAAGAAACCTTTGTTATATACAGTAGGTTATCTTTCTTATTCAAGGTAATATTCATATTCAAACTTTGATTCAATTTCTATAACTATAAACTATCTTAATTCGAGTAAAAATCTTACTTGAACTTGTTTTTGTGTCATGATCCTACTTCAAGAACTTTCAAGCCATCCAAGATCCTTTGAAGCTAGATCATTTTTGTCACTTCCAGTAGGTTTACCTACTAAACTTGAGGTAGTAATGATGTTCATAACATCATTCGATTCATATGTATAAAACTATCTTATTCGAAGGTTTAAACTCGTAATCACTAGAACATAGTTTAGTTAATTCTAAACTTGTTCGCAAACAAAAGTTAATCCTTCTAACTTGACTTTTAAAATTAACTACACACATGTTCTATATCTAAATGATATGCTAACTTAATGATTTAAAACCTGGAAACACGAAAAACACCGTAAAACCGGATTTACGCCGTCGTAGTAACACCGCGGGCCGTTTTGGGTTAGTTAATTAAAAACTATGATAAACTTTGATTTAAAAGTTATTATTCTGAGAAAATGATTTTTATTATGAACATGAAACTATATCCAAAAATTATGGTTAAACTCAAAGTGGAAGTATGTTTTCTAAAATGGTCATCTAGACGTCGTTATTTCGACTGAAATGACTACCTTTACAAAAACGACTTGTAACTTATTTTTCCGACTATAAACCTATACTTTTCTGTTTAGATTCATAAAATAGATTTCAATATGAAACCATAGCAATTTGATTCACTCAAAACGGATTTAAAATGAAGAAGTTATGGGTAAAACAAGATTGGATAATTTTTTTCATTTTAGCTACGTGAAAATTGGTAACAAATCTATTCCAACCATAACTTAATCAACTTGTATTGTATATTATGTAATCTTGAGATACCATAGACACGTATACAATGTTTCGACCTATCATGTCGACACATCTATATATATTTCGGAACAACCATAGACACTCTATATGTGAATGTCGGAGTTAGCTATACAGGGTTGAGGTTGATTCCAAAATATATATAGTTTGAGTTGTGATCAATACTGAGATACGTATACACTGGGTCGTGGATTGATTCAAGATAATATTTATCGATTTATTTCTGTACATCTAACTGTGGACAACTAGTTGTAGGTTACTAATGAGGACAGCTGACTTAATAAACTTAAAACATCAAAATATATTAAAAGTGTTGTAAATATATTTTAAACATACTTTGATTTATATGTATATATTGTTATAGGTTCGTGAATCAACCAGTGGCCAAGTCTTACTTCCCGACGAAGTAAAAATCTGTGAAAGTGAGTTATAGTCCCACTTTTAAAATCTAATATTTTTGGGATGAGAATACATGCAGGTTTTATAAATGATTTACAAAATAGACACAAGTACGTGAAACTACATTCTATGGTTGAATTATCGAAATCGAATATGCCCCTTTTTATTAAGTCTGGTAATCTAAGAATTAGGGAACAGACACCCTAATTGACGCGAATCCTAAAGATAGATCTATTGGGCCTAACAAACCCCATCCAAAGTACCGGATGCTTTAGTACTTCGAAATTTATATCATATCCGAAGGGTGTCCCGGAATGATGGGGATATTCTTATATATATGCATCTTGTTAATGTCGGTTACCAGGTGTTCACCATATGAATGATTTTTATCTCTATGTATGGGATGTGTATTAAAATATGAAATCTTGTGGTCTATTGTTACGATTTGATATATATAGGTTAAACCTATAACTCACCAATATTTTTGTTGACGTTTAAAGCATGTTTATTCTCAGGTGAATACTAAGAGCTTCCGCTGTTGCATACTAAAATAAGGACAAGATTTGGAGTCTATGTTTGTATGATATTGTGTAAAAACTGCATTCAAGAAACTGATTTCGATGTAACATATTTGTATTGTAAACCATTATGTAATGGTCGTGTGTAAACAGGATATTTTAGATTATCATTATTTGATAATCTACGTAAAGCTTTTTAAACCTTTATTTATGAAATAAAGGTTATGGTTTGTTTTAAAAATGAATACAGTCTTTGAAAAATGTCTCATATAGAGGTCAAAACCTCGCAACGAAATCAATTAATATGGAACGTTTTTAATCAATAAGAACGGGACATTTCACCGGGAACCTCTAAACCACCAGGTTTTTCTAAACCAATGTGGACAACGACGGCTCGTATTAGGGGAACATCATATATCCCTAGAAACTTGGCAAAACGAACCAAAACCGAACAAGAAGAAACGAGCGAGTCGGAATAAGATAGTTGTATTCGTGTGGTGTAATATATGTAATATAGTGTGCTTATACTTTATGATATATGTAAAAATTGCTTGTATTGATAAGTTTTTTTTGATGAACTTAACTCTTGTCTATTTTACAGTATAAAAACACAAAATGGATAGACAACCCAATATTTTAAGAGACCTACCCGGAGACATGATTGATGAAATCTTGTCTAGAGTCGGTCAGAATTCCTCGGCACAACTATTTAAGGCGAGATCAGTTTGTAAGACATTCGAAGAACGTTCCAAGAATGCCTTGGTTTATAAAAGGCTTTCGTTCAAAAGATGGGGGATATCACATTGGGAAATCCATAAGTTACGATGTGTTTACTTTGACGCATATATTGCGGGGAACCCAAATGCTATTTTACGCAACGGGTTAAGAAATTATTTTGACTCAGTATATCCGAATATAGGACTTCGTGATTTAGAAAAAGCGGCTAACATGCAACATAAAGAAGCATGTTATGCTTACGGGTTAGTAATGTTCGCTTCTCACCAAAGTGAGAACAAGAACATCGGGCTACAACTATTAAACAAAACGTTCCCACAAGTGACGGAGTCGGTAATTGGGGTAAGAAATGAGGTTTTTAGGTTATTACGAGACTGTTGGTCATTACGTAACCCTCGTCCCTTTGACGACGTTACAACACGCTGTCTTATCAACGGCCATAATGATGGAATTCAACATTATAACATGTTCTTGATGTTAATATAATCACAAACCAATTTTACAATAGTTAATCAAAGCGGAAGCATGATGATCAAGAAAACAAGTTTATATGTTAAACCATATTAGTTGAATTCCATGTGGACCTCAAGTCATGAAAATATGCTTACAAATAATAGAAGAAGATAAGGAATATTCAATACCTCCTTAAGCTAGTTGAGGGTTGTTTGATGCAAGAATATGATGAACAAGAGTGTAAAACCCAATCCTTTGATGCACCAACACAACCCTTTAGGTTAGTTAAGATTTAAACACTTAACTAACTAATTAATCCAAGCTCAAAACCCTTTTGTTTGCACTTGAAAAACTGGACAGCAGTAACTCAAAAGGTGATGAGAATGTAAGCTTCAAAAGCATGAAACCTCAAGAGATAATACCCCAAACTTGATACCAACACTTAGTACTTTTGTTAGGATTAATTGACACTTGAAAAACTCACTAGAAAAAAAGAAAATGATCCTCTTTTTAACCTCTAAAGGTCACGGCATATACAGCAGTAGAATGCAGTATTTTTTCAGTTTTTGCAAGCTTAAACTTTGTAGTTATCACTTGAAAGAATCATTCAAACTTTGGTTAAAGTGTAGCACAAGTTCATAAGGAGTTGTGTAGTATAAAAGGTAACAAAACAAGCATGTGTGGTCTTTCTTGGAGACCCAAAAAACTGCCACACATTTTCTTTATTAATAATACTTGTAAGTTTATAAAAATTTATAAACTTGTTATAAACTTATGTATTATTTTGTTACCTATACATTTTATAAAACCTTTTATAAAATATAACACAATATAATTATTTAAACCTATAAACAATTATATATAAATTATCCAAATAATTTATCTCAAGTGATAATATTTTAGAAACCCGATTTTCTAAAATTCAAGTGTCGCGTATTTGTTTAATGAACCAATCGTTAAGATCAAATACGTATAAGGTGTTGGTAAGTTTGTTATTGGGTATGACCCGACTTGGATCATAACATGTTAGCCACATTAATTAAATATGTCTCTCGGGCATACGAAAAACTTACAATCTCCCACTTGCACGAGAAACATAAGAAATTAATGCAAGTGACGGATACCACCTAACGACCGTCCATCACCCCCAATATGTTATGACTATGTGCCATTCAATAACATCATCCCTTTCGAGTTCCCATCTCGAATATGAATAGGTGAATCTTTTCATTATATCCTTTCATCCTAGATGTCATGTTAAATCCAAGAGATACAGAGTGATCACTCTCTTTCTAGATTTAACTTTATCAGGCCTTAGACATCTGACTCTCAACGAATAAGAGGGACAAATTCCATCTTGACTACATACGTCCTAAATATGTACCTTGCATTGTACCTGAGCTCTTCCTTATGAACTACCATATTTCAGAATAGCGAAGGAAAGATTCAAGGCACAATACTTGGTAAATATCTGAACCCAATATGTATCTCAGGTCAGAGGATACAATGATATTCGCCTTTACTCAAGATTACATGTGATCAACCACAAAGGCTCCATTTAGCAAATCTTGAGGGCGGGTCTTCCAATATTTGCATCCCACAAATATCTATGAACCTTGGTAGCAACCTTGCCCCACATTCAGTCCGTGAATGTATACCAATCCAAGTTCATAATAGTCTAAACCTCACACTTGTTCCCATGAATGTGATCGACTACGGAATTTAGAATAATTACTTATTCATGGATAAAATATGCAAAATAGGAACATGACTCTAAATAAATTAATACCATAATTATATTAATGAGTTTGAACAATTTCGTTCCGTTACAATACTTAAAACAGATCATGACCAATCACTAGAATATCGAAGCCCTAATGCACAAACATGTCCTGCATGTTTTGATCCATGTAAGAGCTTCGTGAGAGGATCCGCTATATTAAGATCTGTGTGAACTTTGCGAATACATATCTTTCCCTTTTCAACTTCATCCCTTATGTAGTTGAATCTCCGCTCAATGTGACGGGTCTTTTGATGAGCACGAGGTTCCTTGATTTGAGCAATCGCACCCTCGTTGTCACAAAAGATCTCAAGAGGGTCCTGAATGGAAGGGACTACTCCTAAGTCGTCGATGAATTTCTTCATCCATGCAGCTTCCTGAGCTGCCAATGATGCGGCGATGTACTCTGACTCTGTAGTGGATAGAGCAACAACATCCTGTTTTGAACTCTTCCAAGAGACCGCACCTCCATTTAATGTGAAGACATAACCGGATTGTGATCGAGAATCATCACGATCAGTTTGGAAACTCGCGTCCACGTAACCTTTTACAGCGAGTTCCTCCTCACCAGACCCATATATCAGAAACATATCCTTAGTCCTCCTAAGGTATTTCAATATACATTTGACAGCAATCCAATGACTGTTACCTGGGTTATTCTGGTATCTACTTGTCAAGCTAAGAGCGCATGACACATCCGGTCTAGTGCATATCATTGCATACATGATTGACCCAATGGCAGACACATATGGGACTTTCTTCATTCTCTCCTGTTCATCTTTCATGGTGGGGCACTGAGATGAACTAAGGAGCGTTCCTCTTTGAATAGGTACCAAACCTTTCTTAGAGTTCTCCATCTTGAACCTTTTCAAGATCTTTTCAATGTATGCACTTTGATTCAAACCTATCAATTTCTTAGATCTATCCCTGTAGATCCTAATCCCCAAAATGTATTGTGCTTCTTCAAGATCCTTAATGGAGAAGCAGCCTTTTAGCCAAGTTTTAACTCCTTGCATTGTCGGGATATCATTCCCAAATAATAATATATCATCCACATATAATACAAGGAACATGATAGTGCTCCCACTAGCTTTCTTGTATACACAAGCTTCATCACCATTTTTAATGAAGCCAAATTTCTTGGCTTCCTCATTAAAATGATGATTCCACATTCTAGATGCTTGTTTCAATCCGTAGATTGACTTCTTTAACTTACATACTTTGTTAGGATGTTTTGGATCGACAAAACCTTCAGGTTGAACCATATAGACATCTTCCTCAAGATATCCATTTAGGAAAGCGGTCTTGACATCCATTTGCCATATTTCATAATCATAATGAGCAGCAATGGCAAATAATATCCTAATAGACTTTAGCATTGCCACAGGCGAAAAGGTTTCATCATAGTCAATCCCTTGAGTTTGAGTGAAACCTTTTGCTACAAGTCTAGCTTTATATGTATTTAAGTTTCCATGCATGTCGGTTTTCATCTTGAAAATCCATTTACAATCAACTAACTTGGAGCTAGTAGGTTGTACAACTAGTTCCCAAACTTGGTTGTCATACATGGATTGCATCTCAGCGTTCATGGCTTCCTGCCATTTATCTTTATCAATCCTTGATAAAGCATCTTTGTAATTTGTTGGTTCATCCAAATCAACCACATAGCAATCATCCATGAGAAACCCATATCTCTCAGGAGGATTACTAATCCTACCAGATCTGCGAACGTCTTGTATACTTTGATCATCCATCTGATCATTCTCGACATTTTCATGTTGAGTGCTAGTGTCAACCAATTGTGTATCATCTACTTGATCTTGAACCTCTTCAAGATCTATCTTCCTTTCACTATTTCCTTCCAATAGGAACTTAGTTTCAAGGAATTCAGCCTTTCGAGCAACAAATACATTTTGCTCGGTTGGATCATAGAAATAGTATCCCATATCATCCTTGGGATATCCTATGAAGATACACTTCGTGGATCGAACATTCAACTTATTAGGGACGTAATGCTTAGGATAAGCTTCACATCCCCATACCTTTAAGTATGATAGAGATGGAGGTTTTCCAAACCACATCTCATGAGGAGTTCGTTCCACTTTCTTGGTTGGGGCCATATTTAAAATACGAGCCGCGGAGCATAGACAATAACCCCAGAATGATAGAGGTAACGAGCTTCTAGCCATCATAGATCGAACCATATCCATTAGGGTTCGGTTCCTCCTTTCGGACACACCATTAAGCTGTGGTGTCCCGGGTGGAGTAAGTTGCGAGATAATCCCACAACTTCTAAGATGATCTTGGAAGGCATCGCTTAGGTATTCAACATTATAACATGTTCTTGATGTTAATATAATCACAAACCAATTTTACAATAGTTAATCAAAGCGGAAGCATGATGATCAAGAAAACAAGTTTATATGTTAAACCATATTAGTTGAATTCCATGTGGACCTCAAGTCATGAAAATATGCTTACAAATAATAGAAGAAAATAAGGAATATTCAATACCTCCTCAAGCTAGTTGAGGGTTGTTTGATGCAAGAATATGATGAACAAGAGTGTAAAACCCAATCCTTTGATGCACCAACACGACCCTTTAGGTTAGTTAAGATTTAAACACTTAACTAACTAATTAATCTAAGCTCAAAACCCTTTTGTTTGCACTTGAAAAACTGGAGAGCAGTAACTCAAAAGGTGATGAGAATGTAAGCTTCAAAAGCATGAAACCTCAAGAGATAATACCCCAAACTTGATACCAACACTTAGTACTTTTGTTAGGATTAATTGACACTTGAAAAACTCACTTGAAAAAAAGAAAATGATCCTCTTTTTAACCACTAAAGGTCACGGCATATACAGCAGCAGAATGCAGTATTTTTTCAGTTTTTGCAAGCTTAAACTTTGTAGTTATCACTTAAAAGAATCATTCAAACTTTGGTTAAAGTGTAGCACAAGTTCATAAGGAGTTGTGTAGTATAAAAGATAACAAAACAAGCATGTGTGGTCTTTCTTGGAGACCCAAAAAACTGCCACACATTTTCTTTATTAATAATACTTGTAAGTTCATAAAAATTTATAAACTTGTTATAAACTTATGTATTATTTTGTTACCTATACATTTTATAAAACCTTTTATAAAATATAACACAATATAATCATTTAAACCTATAAACAATTATATATAAATTATCCAAATAATTTATCTCAAGTGATAATATTTTAGAAACCCGATTTTCTAAAATTCAAGTGTCGCGTATTTGTTTAATGAACCAATCGTTAAGATCAAATACGTATAAGGTGTTGGTAAGTTTGTTATTGGGTATGACCCGACTTGGATCATAAAATGTTAGCCACATTAATTAAATATGTCTCTCGGGCATACGAAAAACTTACACATAACGGTTATGTTCCACAAGACCAAGGATGGGAAGTAGTCCTAGTAAAACCAGAATGCATGACTTGTTTCTGGACGTATGAATTACGTGTCTTTATTGCCTTTGCTGAACGACTTGTGTACTAGCTAGAATTATCTTCACAACTATCTTGTATCAAAGTTATTGTGTGCTATATTTCATGCTTTATGTAAAATAAGCGGTATTGTAAGTTTGTAAAATATTGTATAAAAGTTTGAACGCGAAATATTATTACAATCAGTTTTTCATATAGAATTGTAGTAGTTGAATTGTATATTAGCTACTAAGTATGAACTTAACGGGTAGGTACTACCCGAATTTAAACTTATAAAACGCTAATATGAAGAAAAAGCTTTTATAAATGAGTTCATATTATGCTACGAAATACTATTAACTACTCTTAATATTCTGTATGATTAACTTGTTCCATTTGAGTATTTTAAAGGAAATGGCACCGACTACTCGACACACCGTGAATATGAATGAAGAGGAATTCCGTACTTTTCTAGCTTCAAACATAGCCGCAGTACAGGCTGCGCTACATACCAACAATAACCTTGGATCTGGCAGTACAGGAAATCGTGTAGGATGCACCTACAAAGAATTCACTGCCTGCAAACCTTTGAAATTTGATGGAACCGAAGGACCGATCGGATTAAAACGGTGGACCGAGAAGGTCAAATCGGTGTTTGCCATAAGTAAGTGTACTGAAGAGGACAAAGTGAAGTACGCTACGTATACCTTCATAGGTTCTGCGTTAACATGGTGGAATACCTATCTAGAGCAAGTGGGACAAGATGATGCGTACACACTACCGTGGTCAGCATTCAAGCACTTGATGAACGAGAAGTACCGTCCCAGAACTGAGGTCAATAAGCTCAAGACAGAACTTAGAGGGTTACGAACCCAAGGATTTGATATTACCACGTACGAAAGACGATTCACAGAATTGTGCCTATTGTGTCCGGGAGCATTCGAAGATGAGGAAGAGAAGATCGACGCGTTTGTGAAAGGATTACCGGAAAGAATCCAAGAAGATATAAGTTCACACGAGCCCGCCTCCATACAACAGGCATGTAGAATGGCTCACAAACTAGTGAACCAGATTGAAGAAAGAATTAAAGAACAGACTGCTGAAGAGGCCAATGTGAAGCAAGTCAAAAGAAAGTGGGAGGAAAACGGTGATAAGAATCACCAATACAACAACAACAGCAATTACAGCAATAATCGCAACAATTATCCCAACAATCGCAACATCAATCGCAACTACAACAAACGACCCAACAACAACAACAACAACAACAACAACAACAGCAACTACAATAATCATCCCAACAACAATAATAACCGCAACAACAACAACAATCAGAAGCAGCTATGCCAAAGGTGTGAAAAGTATCACTCGGGGTTCTGCACCAAATTTTGCAACAAGTGTAAAAGAAATGGTCATAGCGCGGCGAAGTGTGAGGTCTACGGACCAGGGGTTAATAGAACGAAAGGAACAAATGGTGTCGGAACGAGTAATGGCGGAGCAAGTAGTGTCGGAGCAAGTTATGCCAATGTAGTTTGTTATAAATGTGGAAAACCGGGCCACATTATTAGAAATTGCCCAAAACAGGAGAACACGAATGGACAAGGCCGCGGAAGAGTTTTTAATATTAATGCGGCAGAGTCACAGGAAGACCCGGAGCTTGTTACGGGTACGTTTCTTATTGACAATAAATCTGCTTACGTTTTATTTGATTCGGGTGCGGATAGACGCTATATGAGTAGAGATTTTTGTGCTAAATTAAGTTGTCCATTGACGCCTTTGGATAGTAAATTTTTACTCGAATTAGCAAATGGTAAATTAATTTCAGCAGATAATATATGCCGGAATCGAGAAATTAAACTGGTTAGCGAAACATTTAAGATTGATTTGATACCAGTAGAGTTAGGGAGTTTTGATGTGATAATCGGTATGGACTGGTTGAAAGAACCGCTACCCACTACCGAGAATCGACGACTTATTTGATCAACTACAAGGCTCGTCTGTTTATTCAAAGATTGACTTACGTTCCGGGTATCATCAAATGCGGGTGAAAGAAGATGATATTCCAAAGACTGCTTTCAGAACACGTTACGGTCATTACGAGTTTATGGTCATGCCGTTTGGTTTAACTAATGCACCAGCTGTGTTCATGGACCTTATGAACCGAGTGTGTGGACCATACCTTGACAAGTTTGTCATTGTTTTCATTGATGACATACTTATTTACTCAAAGAATGACCAAGAACACGGTGAACATTTGAGAAAGGTGTTAGAAGTATTGAGGAAGGAAGAATTGTACGCTAAGTTTTCAAAGTGTGCATTTTGGTTGGAAGAAGTTCAATTCCTCGGTCACATAGTGAACAAAGAAGGTATTAAGGTGGATCCGGCAAAGATAGAAACTGTTGAAAAGTGGGAAACCCCGAAAACTCCGAAACACATACGCCAGTTTTTAGGACTAGCTGGTTACTACAGAAGGTTCATCCAAGACTTTTCCAGAATAACAAAACCCTTGATTGCATTAACGCATAAAGGGAATAAATTTGAATGGAATGATGAACAAGAGAAAGCGTTTCAGTTATTGAAGAAAAAGCTAACTACGGCACCTATATTGTCATTGCCTGAAGGGAATGATGATTTTGTGATTTATTGTGACGCATCAAAGCAAGGTCTCGGTTGTGTATTAATGCAACGAACGAAGGTGATTGCTTATGCGTCTAGACAATTGAAGATTCACGAACAAAATTATACGACGCATGATTTGGAATTAGGCGCGGTTGTTTTTGCATTAAAGACTTGGAGGCACTACTTATATGGGGTCAAAAGTATTATATATACCGACCACAAAAGTCTTCAACACATATTTAATCAGAAACAACTGAATATGAGGCAGCGTAGGTGGATTGAATTATTGAATGATTACGACTTTGAGATTCGTTACCACCCGGGGAAGGCAAATGTGGTAGCCGATGCCTTGAGCAGGAAGGACAGAGAACCCATTCAAGTAAAATCTATGAATATAATGATTCATAATAACCTTACTACTCAAATAAAGGAGGCGCAACAAGGAGTTTTAAAAGAGGGAAATTTAAAGGTTGAAATACCCAAAGGATCGGAGAAACATCTTAATATTCGGGAAGACGGAACCCGGTATAGGGCTGAAAGGATTTGGGTACCAAAATTTGGAGATATGAGAGAAATGGTACTTAGAGAAGCTCATAAAACCAGATACTCAATACATCCTGGAACGGGGAAGATGTACAAGGATCTCAGGAAATATTTTTGGTGGCCGGGTATGAAAGTCGATGTTGCTAAATACGTAGGAGAATGTTTGACCTGTTCTAAGGTCAAAGCTGAGCATCAGAAACCATCAGGTCTACTTCAACAACCCGAAATCCCGGAATGGAAATGGGAAAACATTACCATGGATTTCATCACTAAATTGCCAAGGACTGCAAGTGGTTTTGATACTATTTGGGTAATAGTTGATCGTCTCACCAAATCAGCACATTTCCTGCCAATAAGAGAAGATGACAAGATGGAGAAGTTAGCACGACTGTATTTGAAGGAAGTCGTCTCCAGACATGGAATACCAATCTCTATTATCTCTGATAGGGATGGCAGATTTATTTCAAGATTCTGGCAGACATTACAGCAAGCATTAGGAACTCGTCTAGACATGAGTACTGCCTATCATCCACAAACTGATGGGCAGAGCGAAAGGACGATACAAACGCTTGAAGACATGCTACGAGCATGTGTTATTGATTTCGGAAACAGTTGGGATCGACATCTACCATTAGCAGAATTTTCCTACAACAACAGCTACCATTCAAGCATTGAGATGGCACCGTTTGAAGCACTTTATGGTAGAAAGTGCAGGTCTCCGATTTGTTGGAGTGAAGTGGGGGATAGACAGATTACGGGTCCGGAGATTATACAAGAAACTACCGAGAAGATCATCCAAATTCAACAACGGTTGAAAACCGCCCAAAGTCGACAAAAGAGCTACGCTGACATTAAAAGAAAAGATATAGAATTTGAAATTGGAGAGATGGTCATGCTTAAAGTTGCACCTTGGAAAGGCGTTGTTCGATTTGGTAAACGAGGGAAATTAAATCCAAGGTATATTGGACCATTCAAGATTATTGATCGTGTCGGAGCAGTAGCTTACCGACTTGAGTTACCTCAACAACTCGCAGCTGTACATAACACTTTCCACGTCTCGAATTTGAAAAAATGTTTTGCTAAAGAAGATCTCACTATTCCGTTAGATGAAATCCAAATCAACGAAAAACTCCAATTCATCGAAGAACCCGTCGAAATAATGGATCGTGAGGTTAAAAGACTTAAGCAAAACAAGATACCAATTGTTAAGGTTCTATGGAATGCTCGTAGAGGACCCGAGTTCACCTGGGAGCGTGAAGATCAGATGAAGAAGAAATACCCGCATCTATTTCCAAAAGATTCGTCAACACCTTCAACAGCTTAAAATTTCGGGACGAAATTTATTTAACGGGTAGGTACTGTAGTGACCCAAACTTTTCCATGTTTATATATATTAATTGAGATTGATATTTACATGATTAAATGTTTCCAACATGTTAAGCAATCAAACTTGTTAAGACTTGATTAATTGAAATATGTTTCATATAGACAATTGACCACCCAAGTTGACCGGCGATTCACGAACGTTAAAACTTGTAAAAATGACATGACGATATATATATGGATATACATATGGTTAACATGAGATTATGATAAGTAAGTATCTCCATAAGTATATTAACAATGAGTTATATACATATAAACAAGACTACTAACTTAAGGATTTCGAAACGAGACATATATGTAACGATTATCGTTGTAACGACATTTAAATGTATATATATCATATTAAGATATATTTATATATCATAATATCATGATAATATAATAATTTAACATCTCATTAGATATAATAAACAATGGGTTAACAACATTAATGGAGATCGTTAACTTAAAGGTTTCAAAACAACACTTACATGTAACGACTAACGATGACTTAACGACTCAGTTAAAATGTATATACATGTAGTGTATTTAGATGTATTAAAATACTTTTGGAAGACTTCAAGACATATATCAAAACACTCATACTTAACAAAAATGGTTATAGTTACTTTTCCATTCTTTTCTTTCATCAAGAATTCTAGTCGTATTCTTATCCGTATTATACACAGCTTCAAAACGTACTTACTATGAGTATATACCAATAGGAACTAGCATGGGATTCCACTCTTGATTATGTCATGTATGACTAATCAATTTTAACTTCTACCATGAGCTAGTCAACTAACTAGAACTCCTTTTAACTCCACTCACCACTCACCAATTACCACTCATCATTCACTCCATTTCACTTCCAATTCTCTTTCTAATTCTCTCTCAACACACACACACACTATTATGAATGTATTTTTCCAGTAGTTAATCATCATATTCATCAAAAATCACTTCAAGAATCAAGCTATAATCATCATAGGAAGAACACTTCAAGAACACTTCAAAAATCCCTTCAAGTTTACTAATTTACTTCCAAGCTTTCTAATCCATTCCAAGTAATCATCTAAGATCAATGAACCTTTGTTATATACAGTAGGTTATCTTTCTTATTCAAGGTAATATTCATATTCAAACTTTGATTCAATTTCTATAACTATAAACTATCTTAATTCGAGTAAAAATCTTACTTGAACTTGTTTTTGTGTCATGATCCTACTTCAAGAACTTTCAAGCCATCCAAGATCCTTTGAAGCTAGATCATTTCTTGTCACTTCCAGTAGGTTTACCTACTAAACTTGAGGTAGTAATGATGTTCATAACATCATTCAATTCATATATATAAAACTATCTTATTCGAAGGTTTAAACTCGTAATCACTAGAACATAGTTTAGTTAATTCTAAACTTGTTCGCAAACAAAAGTTAATCCTTCTAACTTGACTTTTAAAATTAACTACACACATGTTCTATATCTATATGATATGCTAACTTAATGATTTAAAACCTGGAAACACGAAAAACACCGTAAAACCGGATTTACGCCGTCGTAGTAACACCGCGGGCTGTTTTGGGTTAGTTAATTAAAAACTATGGTAAACTTTGATTTAAAAGTTGTTATTCTGAGAAAATGATTTTTATTATGAACATGAAACTATATCCAAAAATTATGGTTAAACTCAAAGTGAAAGTATGTTTTCTAAAATGGTCATCTAGACGTCGTTCTTTCGACTGAAATGACTACCTTTACAAAAACGAATTGTAACTTATTTTTCCGACTATAAACCTATACTTTTCTGTTTAGATTCATAAAATAGAATTCAATATGAAACCATAGCAATTTGATTCACTCAAAACGGATTTAAAATGAAGAAGTTATGGGTAAAACAAGATTGGATAATTTTTCTCATTTTAGCTACGTGAAAATTGGTAACAAATCTATTCCAACCATAACTTAATCAACTTGTATTGTATATTATGTAATCTTGAGATACCATAGACACGTATACAATGTTTCGACCTATCATGTCGACACATCTATATATATTTCGGAACAACCATAGACACTCTATATGTGAATGTTGGAGTTAGCTATACAGGGTTGAGGTTGATTCCAAAATATATATAGTTTGAGTTGTGATCAATACTGAGATACGTATACACTGGGTCGTGGATTGATTCAAGATAATATTTATCGATTTATTTCTGTACATCTAACTGTGGACAACTAGTTGTAGGTTACTAATGAGGACAGCTGACTTAATAAACTTAAAACATCAAAATATATTAAAAGTGTTGTAAATATATTTTAAACATACTTTGATATATATGTATATATTGTTATAGGTTCGTGAATCAACCAGTGGCCAAGTCTTACTTCCCGACGAAGTAAAAATCTGTGAAAGTGAGTTATAGTCCCACTTTTAAAATCTAATATTTTTGGGATGAGAATACATGCAGGTTTTATAAATGATTTACAAAATAGACACAAGTACGTGAAACTACATTCTATGGTTGAATTATCGAAATCGAATATGCCCCTTTTTATTAAGTCTGGTAATCTAAGAATTAGGGAACAGACACCCTAATTGACGCGAATCCTAAAGATAGATCTATTGGGCCTAACAAACCCCATCCAAAGTACCGGATGCTTTAGTACTTCGAAATTTATATCATATCCGAAGGGTGTCCCGGAATGATGGGGATATTCTTATATATATGCATCTTGTTAATGTCGGTTACCAGGTGTTCACCATATGAATGATTTTTATCTCTATGTATGGGATGTGTATTGAAATATGAAATCTTGTGGTCTATTGTTACGATTTGATACATATAGATTAAACCTATAACTCACCAACATTTTTGTTGACGTTTAAAGCATGTTTATTCTCAGGTGAATACTAAGAGCTTCCGTTGTTGCATACTAAAATAAGGACAAGATTTGGAGTCCATGTTTGTATGATATTGTGTAAAAACTGCATTCAAGAAACTGATTTCGATGTAACATATTTGTATTGTAAACCATTATGTAATGGTCGTGTGTAAACAGAATATTTTAGATTATCATTATTTGATAATCTACGTAAAGCTTTTAAACCTTTATTTATGAAATAAAGGTTATGGTTTGTTTTAAAAATGAATGCAGTCTTCGAAAAACGTCTCATATAGAGGTCAAAACCTCGCAACGAAATCAATTAATATGGAACGTTTTTAATCAATAAGAACGGGACATTTCATCAACTACTAGAATTCTATATGATAAACTTATTATAATAATATTTTGCGTTCAAACTTTTATACAATATTTTACAAACTTACAATACCACTATAATACATATAGCATGAAATATAGCACACAATATCTTTGATACAAAACAGTTGTGACAACAATCCTAGTTAATACGCAAGTCGTTCAGCAAAGGCAATAAAAATACGTAATTCATAAGTCCAGAAACAAGTCATGCATTCTGGTTTTACTAAGACTACTTTCCATCCTTGGTCTTGTGGAACATAACCGTTGTGGCCGTTGACAAGACAGCATGTTGTAACGTCATCAAAGGGACGAGGGTTTCGTAATGTCCAACAGCCCTGCAATAATCTAAAAACATTTTTTCTCACCCCAACTACTGAATCCGTCACTTGTGGGAAGGTTTTATTTAAAAGTTGTAATCCGATTTTCTTTTTCTCACTTTGGTAAGAAGCGAACATCACTAACCCGTAAGCATAACATGCTTCTTTATGTTGCATGTTAGAAGCTCTTTCTAACTCACGAAATCCTATGTTAGGATATGTTGAGTCAAAATAGGTTCTTAACCCGTAGCGTAAAATTGCATTTGGGTTCCCCGCATTTAACGCTTTAAAGAAAACACGGCGTAACTTACGGTCTCCCCCATGTGATATACCCCACCTATCAAAGGAAAGCCTTTTATAAACTAAGGCATTTCTGGAAAGTCTTTCAAATGTTTGACAAGTTAATTTCGCCATAACTAATTGTGCTGATGAATTCTGACCGACTCTAGATAAGATTTCATCAATCATATCCTCTGGTAGGTCTTCTAAAATATTCGGTTGTCAACCCTTAACCTCTATTTTGTGTTTTTATACTGTAAAATTAGACGAGGGTTAGATTCATAAAAGATAATTAACAAACAATACAAGAAATTTTTACATTTATCATAAAAGCATAAGCACACTATATTACATATATTACACAACATGATTACAACTCTTTAATCCGACTCACTCGTTTCTTCTTCTTCGGACTTGGTTCGTTTTGCGAATTTCCTAGGGATATATGGTGCTACCCTAGTATGAGCTATCGTTTTCTACAATGGTTTAGAAAAACCTGGTGGTTGAGAGGTTCCCGGGTTATTGTTACAATTTAGGAAATACAGATGTTGCCGATACATATAAAGTTCATCGGGGTTGGAATCAGGTTTCTCTATTTTTATACCTTTTCCCTTATTATTTTCTTTTGCTTTATTAAATTGGGTCGAGGTAATTTCTATAACATCATTGGAATCCTCATCGGGATCCGATTCATCGAAAAATTGGTAATCTTCCCAATATTTTGCTTCCTCAGCGGAAACACCATTGACCATTATTAACTTTGGTCCGTTGGTAGAGGATTTTCTTTTATTTAATCGATTTATTGTAGGTATCAATATTTCTTCCTCTGGAACCTCTTCTTCTTCCGGTTCCTCTTCTTCTAGTTCCTCCTCTTCCGGTTCCTCTTCTTCCGATTCCTCCTATTCCGGTTCCTCTTCGGGAATTTGTGAATCTTCCCAAAATATATTCGACTCTTCATTATTATTAGGTGAGTCGATGGGATTTGTACTAGAGGTAGACATCTATCACACAATATCAAACACGTTAAGAGATTAATATATCACATAATATTTACATGTTACAATTTGTAGTTTCCAACAAAAAAATATTAAGCAATCATTTTTAAAGAAAACACGGTCGAAGTCCAGATTCACTAATGCATCCTAACAAACTCGATAAGACACACTAATGCAAATTTTCTGGTTCTCTAAGACCAACACTCGGATACCAACTGAAATGTCCCGTTCATATTGATTATAAACGTTCCATATTAATTGATTTCGTCGCGAGGTTTTGACCTCTATATGAGACGTTTTTCAAAGACTGCATTCATTTTTAAAACAACCATAACCTTTATTTTATCGATAAAGGTTTAAAAAGCATTACGTAGATTATCAAATAATGATAATCTAAAATATACCGTTTACACACGACCATTACATAATGGTTTACAATAAAAATATATTACATCAAAATAAGTTTCTTGAACGCAGTTTTTACACAATATCATACAAGCATGGACTCCAAATCTTGTCCTTATTTTAGTATGCAACAGCGGAAGCTCTTAATAATCACCTGAGAATAAACATGCTTAAAACGTCAATAAAAATGTTGGTGAGTTATAGGTTTAACCTATTATTATCAAATCATAATAATAGACCACAAGATTTCATTTTTTTTCCATAAATATACATCTCATATCAGGTATTTCGCAAACTGCATAGAGATAAAAATTTATTCATATGTTGAACACCTGGTAACCGACGTTAACTTAATGCATAGAATATCCCCAAAACAGAACCTCTCATCTGTATAATAATCTCGAAGTACTAAACCATCCATAACCTGAATGGGGGTTGTTAAGCCCAATAGATATATATTTAGGATTCGCGTCAATTAGGGGCCATTTCCCTAATTCTTAGGCTACCAGACTTGAAGGGCGATACTCGGTTTAATAATCCAACCATAGAATGTAGTTTCGCATACTTGTGTCTATTCTGTAAAACATTTATAAAACTGCATGTATTCTCATCCCAAAAATATTAGATTTTAAAAATGGGACTATTACTCACTTTCACAGATTTTTACTTCGTCGGGAAGTAAGACTTGGCCACTAGTGTAACGACCCTACTTTTTCCATTATCTTTTACCGTTAATTATTTAATGACCGTTAACTGTTATTCGTGTCACGTCATTTCTATGACCTATATTATTATTTTTGTAATAATATATTAATTATTATGTGTTAGATGAATATTTGTATTTATATCTTAAATTGCACGTTTCTACGTGTCGCGAATTTCTATCCGGCGAATCTTTTCGGTTTTCAAACCAACGGTTAAGCTTTTGGGATTTTTAAGTCCAAAATATTTTAAATATAATATTTTGATGTCATATGATTATATATAGTGTTTATATATTTTATTCGTCGCGTATTTGTTATCTCTCCGAAGAATCAATCGCGTAGCGGTGTTTTCACGTTTAGGGCTTCGTTCGGGCATCCGGGCCACAAGCAATTTATCTTAGCATCAATTTGGCCCAAAAATGGGGCCCACCCCATAGCTTTTGGCCGGACACCCCATGGGGAGGGGGTGTTTAGCTCATTTCCTCTCATTTTGGAATTTTAATCCATTTTCATAAAACCTTTCCTCATAACCCTTTTTCTCTCATTTTATTTTCTTCCCTTTCTCCTTTTGTTCTTGAGCTATCGACACCACCACCAACTATCATCATCATCATCTTCAATCAATTCAAGCTTGGAATTTAGGGCTTTTAGCATCAACGGATTTCTCTCGTTCTTCTCTACGCGTCCATATAAATCATTTCTTGATTAGGGTATAAACCCTAACCCTAGATTTTTAATTTTTCTTTATTTTTCTGTATTTTGATGTTATATTGATAGTATGATGATTACATGTTATTGTATTGATGTTTGTATGCATAGAATTGCTCGATTATATATGTTTTCGGTTTGATTAATTTGGGACAGCAGCATTTTCGTTCATTTCTGGTTATGTAACTGATATAAAAGTGAATTTAAGTATCTAGATGAGTTCCTTTCATCAAGACATTAATTTTAGACTCCGGATTCATTTCATTTCGATTCCCGGAACTCTAGATATGATTAAAATGGTGTTTTGTTAAGATTAAATTGTGAAAACAAATTGGTACATGTATGGTCCGACTTTGTGATCATTTTAGAGTCTTTAGGGTGTACTAGTGTATTAAGAATGATGATGGGATGAACTTTCATGTTCGGGCCATCGAAATCCAAGCTACGGATCACCCGTTATGACTAAAACACGTTTTTGAGCGGATTGAAGATCCAAACAGATTAGTGGCTATAAGTCACGACTTTTTTTTCTGTTCTTGGGGTGTCTTTGAGCTCACTAGGGTGTCGGGTGAGTTGGTTAGGCGAAGATATATATATAAGACTCGCCGAAAACTGATTCCCGGTGCTCAAGTTATGACCCGATGAACTTTTAATTAAAACTTATGGTTATTAATTATGACTTATGATATAAATAATGATTTTCATTATTATTAAATTACTTATGATATAAAAAGTAATTATTATAATTTAAGACTTATGATATATATTTATTATATCATTTAATTATTACTTATGATTTAATTAAACTTTTAATTAAACTTATGATTAATAATACTTTTATTATTAATGAAAAATACTTATGATAAGTATTAAACTTATATTATGAGATTATTATAATGAGACTTATAATAAGGATTAATTAATTAATTAATTAATTGATTATTATAAGGCTTAGTTATTATTTAATTATAATTTAATTATTAAATATTTATGATTTAATAATTAAAATTAGAAACTTATGATATGATTAATAATTTATTATTAATTAATAATACTTATAATATGATTTAAAATTTATTATTAATTAATAATACTTATATTATGATTAATATTTAATTAATTAATTAAATACTTATATTATATTAATTATATCATTCAAACTTATGTTAACTTTAATAATTCATTTTAATTTAATTAAACTTATGTTATGACATAATTATACATATTTAACTTTAATTAACATTATAACTTATATTATTATTACAACTTACACTTTAAAAATTAATGTTGACTATGTTTGACCAAGGTTGACTTTTAAGTTGACTTCTGGTTGACTTTGACTTTCAGTTGACTTTTGTTGACTTTCTAAATATGGAAACTTTCTAAATTTGTAAACTTTCCAAAAATAGAAACTTCCCTAAAATAGAAACTTTCCTAAAATAGAAACTTTCCAAAAATGGAAACCTGCTAAAAATAGAAACTTTCTAAAAATAGAAAGTGTGTGTCCGTACGCTGTTCCGATCAAACCGATGCATGTTGAGTGTTGTTCTATGTCTACTTGCAACATGTACAATAGCTATCATACTAAGACTTGACCTAAGTTAGTTATTTATATCAACCTGCTTTATTTATAGGTCGGCGTTGTGATCATTCCTGATCACTTTACTTCATTTGCTGTTCGCATATTTGTGTGGTTACTTCGTTGCTATTAAGGTGAGTTATAGTCCCGTTTTTCTATTTAAATCTTTTGGGATGAGAATACATGCAATTTATTTTATATTTTGGACACAAGTGGAGGTTGGTTTAAATTATTCATCGTGAGTTGAACAAAAATATTCTCTAGTCTAGTAACTGTAATCACTGGTTTCTACTGGTGAACGTGAATCCTATGGATAGATCTATCGGGTTTGACAACCCCATTTCGAGCTAGTCGCGCTAGCAATTTATAATCGGAATGTTTAGTACTTCGTATTTTGTTGTAGATACACTTGTTCGGTGTATATTATTTATTGTGTTTGGCAAGGGTAAATAAATGGTTAAGTGGTTACCAGGTGGCTCACGGTAAATGGAATAATGTTTTTATATGTTTTCTAGCATATAATTTTGTGGTCCGAAAAGGAGTTTTTATGTTTTCAAACATAAATTTTTATTGTTTAAATTAAATATTGTTTGCAATATTAAACCTATAATTCACTCAACATTTTTGTTGACAGTTACTCGCATGTTTTATTCTCAGGTTCATGATTGATTACTTCCACTGTGCTTAGAGAGTCTGCATATTTATGATGACAGCTTTTGTTAAACATTAACTTGCATTCTATTTTGATACATTTAATAGTGGATGCTGTTGACTTGGTTTTGGTCAACTTTTGGTTAAGAAATAATGTATGGTTTTTCTAAACTTACATATTTTGGTAGGTTTCCTTTATAGGAAATCATTTTTAAATAAAGAATGCAAGGTTATTTATTAAATTCATTAGAATTATGATCAAGCTGTGGGACCAAGTGACGGAGCCGTTAAGTGTTTTGACGGGGACATCACAGTTGGTATCAGAGCTTTGGTTGTAGGGAATTAGGCTGCATTGATGTCGTTACCCGAGTCAATAGGGTGATTTAGTGAGTCTAGTCTACAGCCTGGCCTATAATATATTATTATATGTGATTATTTGTATCGTATTGGTATGCATATTGTTATCATACATACATCTCTATTATGTTCTGAATCCGGGAGGAACTCTCATTCTTATTTAAACGTATTCTCCAATTCATGCGAACTTATCCTTATAAGAACACCTCGGATAGTGAAACCGAGGAATATCATTCTTGACTTCTGAAATTCTCGACATTTCTATGTCATCTATTATGGTTATGTATATAACGTTTGAGTTATATTACGCGAGATGTCATTCTTGACTTCTAAATGCTCGGCATTTCAATGTCTGTTATTATGTTTAGGTATTTAACATTCTTGTTTATTACGTGCCGTTGTGCCTATGTGCTTTGGTTTTTGAACCGAAAAACATCATTCTTGACTTTTAGAGATTCTTTGTACTTCGAAGACATTTTTATGTCATCGTTATTCCTATTCATTACTTTTGGATATTTTGTCTCTTGTGATATCCTTAGCACATTGTTTAAGAAATCATTTTAGAGAAATTGTGTGGAAATTCGAAGTTGATCGCGTATCCTGACCTCATGTAGTGCTATTGGAATGGAACTATGAATTAGTAAAATATAATGGCATCAGGCCAACGTGATTATATTACGTTAATTCATAAAGAAGTCCCAATATTGTGACATGAGGAATAGAAAGCGAGTCAAAGAAAATTTTTACACCACTCATTCAGAAATTCCGATGTATTACATGGGTAGGGAAAATATTCATTATCTTATTTGTTGATATACGAGAAGCTCGTTTTAACTGGATTATCTATCTCTTGCTCTATCCTTCATAACTCGCTTGTTAGCAATAGCTTCGCTCGGGAACAGTTTTGGCCCAAGGACTTATGTCTTGATAATAGTCAAAATAACATTTAACTCATTGGTTTTCATGACCTCGTAACATTTGTTGGTCAAATGTCGCACGACGATTCAATTCATTTACTCGATCTTTCACGATCTTACTTCAACTTGTAACCTCTGAAATACAGATACTCTGTTTATCATCGGGAGTTTTACACATTTGTTTAATTGGGCGATTCTCACGGGATTTATGGGTGAATAGAAGTAATGAAATATTTTGTCATGTATACAATTTATAAAAATCATATATGTATATATGGATTCAAATGAATAAATTTACCCTTACCTATTTTGGCTAGTATATACTAAATTATACCTACAAAATTATTTTAAGATCACTCATTTATTGAGCTGTTTTGACTAAGTCAATTTGTTTTATATAAAATGGTACACGTTGTACATACTTCTAAATTTACTAAGAACTTCGTTCCGTTTATGTTGTCACATCAAACGTTTAAAGGTTTTTCAAAACTCCTTTGATTGATTTTATCAAATTTTCGCATTACTCTACAGAGTGTTTGGATCACAGTTCTTCTCATCCTCCGTTTAAGGATGAAACTTACCATTAAGTTCATTGATAGAAACTCTTACACCACTTTGGATTCCGGTTTTATAAAATTTGTTGTAAAGTCTTTGCGCTCGTAAAATTTACCCTCTTATGGTTGGACATGGCTGAAACGCGGACCGATAAATCAATTTTCTGGGGTACACTCGGTGGTCACCCTATTGTAGAAAAGGCGCTAGGTGGGTTTCTACCCCAACTGTTGTTATAGTGGGTATCATGGATATATATTACACTAGACCGTTCGAGGAGTTTCTACCCTCAATATTCGCTGTCAACCGCAACACCCTCGTAAACATCAATCCTATGATCTAATACTTTGTGGTGCATGAAATTATTTTTGGAGATTCATCTCACTTGAAGTCGGCCATTCTTTATAACCCATGATTCGCGTTCTTTTCATCCGCGCATAAATTTAAGAATATGGATGAATCCTAGATTTTGTAAGACCCAATATTTATTGTACATAATGTATTTATGGTGTACGATGCGTGTATGAAGTGTACGAGACATGTACGTGTTGCTTGCTCGAAGGTCGAAGAAAACTGGACGTTGTTTGGAGTCACAAGGTGTGTACGTACCTTTTCGACCCCAAATAAAGTTTGAGTTGATATTTCAAAACCTTACCATTAGAAAGGAAATCTTATTACGTTTCCAACGATATTTGATTCATCGAAAACGGAGCTACGGTCAAAAACTTATGGCCAAAACAAGTTGCTGAAAACTGACCTGAAGGTTGGAGCGGCGCTCCACCCTTTGGAGCGGCGCTCCGATCGCGTCTGTTGCAATTTTCAGCATTTTTAAAGGGTTAAATGAGGGGTACTTTGGTCCTTTCACTTGTGGACGGATTTGTGGCACTTAGAGCAGTTTTAGATCCACTTTTGGATCATTTTGGCATCCACACATCTCTCTCATCTTATCTTAGAGAGAGAGAGAGAGAGAGAGAGAGAGAGATTTCTAGGGGGAGATTTGGGGTTTTGAAGAAGAAGAAGCTTGAATCGATCGAAAGCTCGAGTGTTAAAGTTGTTCCTTTCGTTCTCGACTACGTTTTGATTGTTATGGTAAATTCTAAATCCGAATTTCATTGTTAAGATTATTGTTTGAGTTAGGGTTTGTGTTAGTTAGTGTTATAAACCCATTTTTATTGTGAAATTTGGGGGGTTTTGGGTAAGATTCAAGTAAGTAAGCCTAAATGGGTGACTTAGGGTTTCGAGTGATGAAATTATGAGTTTGGGTCTTGCGTGTGTTGGTTAAACGTTAGAACACTTGTGTTGACTTGGTTTTTGGGTGTAAACACTAATTTAGGTCAAAACGGGTCAAATGGGTATTTCGGGACAAGTAAGCTTGATTCGGTGTCAAATTAAGTTTTAAGTCAAGTTTTGGTAAATCAAGTAGGTAAATACTTGATTTAAGTGTTAGTGGTTGTCTTGAAAATATAATCACTAGTCGTTAGAGATTTTGGGGCGTTTTATGACTTTGGTCAAAATGAGCAATTTGAATTGGGTCAAAATTGAGGATGACACTAATTGGGATTAATTGGATGTTAAACGCTTTTGTTAAGTGTTAAATGATGCTTTTGATGTAATTACTCGCGAGAAGTGATTTTAGGTTAAAATTTGGTATTTTAGCAATAAAGTCAAACTTGGTCAACCATAGAATGGGTTTTGTGTAAAATACGAGCTAGTATGCGTTTAAAGGTTAAAGTTGACATATTTGGGTATTTCGAGAACGCGGGAACTAGTCTCGTTAGTTTTGGACCTTCGGGTAGCGTTAAAAGTGCAAAAGGGTATATTTTACACTTGTTGTTCATTCGGGCGGGTCGAGAGTCCAAATGAGGTTGTATGTTGATTATGTGTATACCTATATGCGTATTATAGGTAAAATCTTGCTCGGTCGCGTGTGGTGGGGATTTCGCGCATGGTTTGTAATGCTCGAGTTCACGAGGTGAGTGGAATAATTATATGCGTATGTATATAATGTATTTATTTATTGTAGCGTGAGATGTGAAGTGTCGATGTGCTAAGATACCACATTTCACGTGACGAGTGAAGTGTCGATGTGCTAAGACACCACTCAAAGTAATATGATGGGTGAAGTGTCGATGTGTTAAGATGCCACCCGGGGTGAAGTGTCGATGTGTTAAGACACCACCCGGAGTGAAGTATCGATGTGCTAAGATGCAACTCCAAGTAAGTTGAAGGGTGAAGTGCCGATGTGTTAAGGCGCCACTCGAGGTGAAGTATCGACGTGTTAAGATGCCACCTCAAGTAAAATGAAAAGTGAAGTGTCGAAGTGTTAAGACACCACTCGGGGTGAAGTGTCAACGTGTTAAGACGCCACCCAGGGTGAAGTATCGACGTGTTAAGATGCCACCCGTGGGGTTAGTGTACGAAGTGTTAAGTGCACTAATGGTTGTTATGAACTCCGACGGTCTTTAAACACCGTTCCCTCGTTCGATTGGTTAACCATGGTTATTGTGTTGTAGTGTAGCATATTATATTGTTCGGGTTATATATATGCTATTGTTGTGCTAGCTTGTGATATTAAAGGGTATAGTTTTGTACTTGTGATGATAAGCTAATTGTGTTGCTAGCATGTATGCGGTATGTGAGTAAGTGTATTCAAGTAGGTATATTATATATGTATGTGTATAATTATTGCATTCACTAAGCGTTAGCTTACCTTCTTGTTGTTTACATTTTTATAGATTTGCGTGAAGGATGGCTCGGGTAAGTGTGCGGGACTAGTGGACTTGCGTAGTTTGCTTTAGAAGACGTGATGTTGGATTTGATTAGGATTGGGTAGCGTATTCCCAATCGCCATGCTCGGCCTATGTTTTGTATTAAACTAAAATGGATCGAATGGTCACTTTGTCGTAATTTGGGTCGATGTGGGCCCGGTGCTGTAAAACTCGATTTTATTGTGGGAAACTCTTAGTTTTACTCATATTGACGTGTTATGATAAATTGTTTCATTTAAAAGTGTTGCGGAACATGTTTTACGAACAAGCATAAAAAGAAAGTGGACAGGCCACTTTGGAGCGGCGCGCCCCTATTTGGAGCGGCGCTCCATATGCTTGAAACTGGACTGATTTAAAAAAAAAAAATTAAGCGTTGTCGGTTGGATAACGGGTTGGGATGTTACAAGTGTAGTGACCCGAACTTTTCCATGTTTATATATATTAATTGAGATTGATATTTACATGATTAAATGTTTCCAACATGTTAAGCAATCAAACTTGTTAAGACTTGATTAATTGAAATATGTTTCATATAGACAATTGACCACCCAAGTTGACCGGTGATTCACGAACGTTAAAACTTGTAAAAACTATATGATGACATATATATGGATATATATATATATATATATATATATATATATATATATATATATATATATATATATATATATATATATATATATATATATAGTTAACATGATACTATCATAAGTAAACATATAATTAAGTATATTAACAATGAACTACATATGTAAAAACAAGACTACTAACTTAATGATTTTTAAACGAGACATATATGTAACGATTATCGTTGTAAAGACATTTAATGTATATATATCATATTAAGAGATATTCATACATGATAATATCATGATAATATAATAATTTAAAATCTCATTTGATATTATAAACATTGGGTTAACAACATTTAACAAGATCGTTAACCTAAAGGTTTCAAAACAACACTTACATGTAACGACTAACGATGACTTAACGACTCAGTTAAAATGTATATACATGTAGTGTTTTAATATGTATTTATAAACTTTTGAAAGACTTCAATACACTTATCAAAATACTTCTACTTAACAAAAATGCTTACAATTACATCCTCGTTCAGTTTCATCAACAATTCTACTCGTATGCACCCGTATTCGTACTCGTACAATACACAACTTTTAGATGTATGTACTATTGGTATATACACTCCAATGATTAGCTCTTAGCAGCCCATGTGAGTTACCTAACACATGTGGTAACCATCATTTGGCAACTAGCATGAAATATCTCATAAAATTACAAAAATATGAGTAATCATTCATGACTTATTTACATGAAAACAAAATTACATATCCTTTATATCTAATCCATACACCAACGACCAAAAACACCTACAAACACTTTCATTCTTCAATTTTCTTCATCTAATTGATCTCTCTCAAGTTATATCTTCAAGTTCTAAGTGTTCTTCATATATTCTACAAGTTCTAGTTACATAAAATCAAGAATACTTTCAAGTTTGCTAGCTCACTTCCAATCTTGTAAGGTGATCATCCAACCTCAAGAAATCTTTGTTTCTTACAGTAGGCTATCATTCTAATACAAGGTAATAATCATATTCAAACTTTGGTTCAATTTCGATAACTATAACAATCTTATTTCAAGTGATGATCTTACTTGAACTTGTTTTCGTGTCATGATTCTGCTTCAAGAACTTCGAGCCATCCAAGGATCCGTTGAAGCTAGATCCATTTTTCTATTTTCCAGTAGGTTTATCCAAGGAACTTAAGGTAGTAATGATGTTCATAACATCATTCGATTCATATATATAAAGCTATCTTATTCGAAGGTTTAAACTTGTAATCACTAGAACATAGTTTAGTTAATTTTAAACTTGTTCGCAAAAAAAGTTAATCCTTCTAACTTGACTTTTAAAATCAACTAAACACATGTTCTATATCTATATGATATGCTAACATAATGATTTAAAACCTGGAAACACGAAAAATACCGTAAAACCGGATTTACACCGTCGTAGTAACACCGCGGGCTGTTTTGGGTTAGTTAATTAAAAACTATGATAAACTTTGATTTAAAAGTTGTTATTCTGAGAAAATGATTTTTATTATGAACATGAAACTATATCCAAAAATTATGGTTAAACTCAAAGTGGAAGTATGTTTTCTAAAATGGTCATCTAGACGTCGTTCTTTCGACTGAAATGACTACCTTTACAAAAACGACTTGTAACTTATTTTTCCGACTACAAACCTATACTTTTTCTGTTTAGATTCATAAAATAGAGTTCAATATGAAACCATAGCAATTTGATTCACTCAAAACGGATTTAAAATGAAGAAGTTATGGGTAAAACAAGATTGGATAATTTTTCTCATTTTAGCTACGTAAAAATTGGTAACAAATCTATTCCAACCATAATTTAATCAACTTGTATTGTATATTATGTAATCTTGAGATACCATAGACACGTATACAATGTTTCAACCTATCATGTCGACACATCTATATATATTTCGGAACAACCATAGACACTCTATATGTGAATGTTGGAGTTAGCTATACAGGGTTGAGGTTGATTCCAAAATATATATAGTTTGAGTTTTGATCAATACTGAGATACGTATACACTGGGTCGTGGATTGATTCAAGATAATATTTATCGATTTATTTCTGTACATCTAACTGTGGACAACTAGTTGTAGGTTACTAACGAGGACAGCTGACTTAATAAACTTAAAACATCAAAATATATTAAAAGTGTTGTAAATATATTTTGAACATACTTTGATATATATGTATATATTGTTATAGGTTCGTGAATCAACCAGTGGCCAAGTCTTACTTCCCGACGAAGTAAAAATCTGTGAAAGTGAGTTATAGTACCACTTTTAAAATCTAATATTTTTGGGATGAGAATACATGCAGGTTTTATAAATGATTTACAAAATAGACACAAGTACGTGAAACTACATTCTATGGTTGAATTATCGAAATCGAATATGCCCCTTTTTATTAAGTCTGGTAATCTAAGAATTAGGGAACAGACACCCTAATTGACGCGAATCCTAAAGATAGATCTATTGGGCCTAACAAACCCCATCCAAAGTACCGGATGCTTTAGTACTTCGAAATTTATATCATATCCGAAGGGTGTCCCGGAATGATGGGGATAAACTTATATATGCATCTTGTTAATGTCGGTTACCAGGTGTTCACCATATGAATGATTTTTATCTCTATGTATGGGATGTGTATTGAAATATGAAATCTTGTGGTCTATTATTATGATTTGATATATATAGGTTAAACCTATAACTCACCAACATTTTTGTTGACGTTTTAAGCATGTTTATTCTCAGGTGATTATTAAGAGCTTCCGTTGTCGCATACTTAAATAAGGACGAGATTTGGAGTCCATGCTTGTATGATATTGTGTAAAAACTGCATTCAAGAAACTTATTTTGTTGTAACATATTTGTATTGTAAACCATTATGTAATGGTCGTGTGTAAACATGATATTTTAGATTATCATTATTTGATAATCTACGTAAAGCTTTTTAAACCTTTATTAATGAAATAAAGGTTATGGTTTGTTTTAAAATGAATGCAGTCTTTGAGAAACGTCTCATATAGAGGTCAAAACCTCGCAACGAAATCAATTAATATGGAACGTTTTTAATCAATAAGAACGGGACATTTCAGTTGGTATCTGAGCGTTGGTCTTAGAGAACTAGAATTTTGCATTAGTGTGTCTTATCGAGTTTGTTAGGATGCATTAGTGAGTCTGGACTTCGACCGTGTTTAGTTGAAAAATGATTGCTTAACAAATTTTGTTGGAAACTATATATTTTTAACATGTGAATATTATGTGATATATTAATCTCTTAACGCGTTTGATATTATGTGATAGATGTCTTACTCTAGAACAAGTCCCATTGACTCACCTAATAATAATGAAGAGTGAAATATAAATTGGAATGATTCGTGGACTGATTCACAAGTTCCCGAAGAGGAACCGGAAGAAGAGTCGGAACCGGAAGAAGAGTCGGAACCGGAAGAAGAATCGGAACCAGAAGAAGAATCAGAACCGGATGAAGAAATAGAACCGGTGGGGGAAATAATAAAACGGTTAAGTAAAAGAAAATCCTCAACCAACCGACCAAGGTTAATTATGCTCAATGGTGTTTCCGCCAAGGAAGCAAAATATTGGAAGGATTACCAATTATCAAATGAATCGGATTCCGACGAGAATTCCGATGATGTTATAGAAATTACCCCAACTGAATTTAAAAAGGCAAAAGAAAATAATAAGGGAAAGGGCATAAAAATAGAGAAATCTAATTCCAACCCCGATGAACTTTATATGTATCGTCAACCCCCGAAGTCCTTAAGTTGTAACAATGACCCGGGAACCTCTAAACCACCAGGTTTTTCTAAACCAATGTGGAAAACGACAGCTCGTATTAGAGGAACATCATATATCCCTAGAAACTTGGCAAAACGAACCAAAACCGAAAAAGAAGAAATGAGCGAGTCGGAATAAGATAGTTGTATTCGTGTGGTGTAATATATGTAATATAGTGTGCTTATGCTTTATGATATATGTAAAAATTGCTTGTATTAATAAGTATTTTTTTTATGAATCTAACTCTTGTCTATTTTACAGTATAAAAACACAAAATGGATAGACAACCCAATATTTTAAGAGACCTACCCGGAGACATGATTGATGAAATCTTGTCTAGAGTCGGTCAGAATTCTTCGGCACAACTATTTAAGGCGAGATCAGTTTGTAAGACATTCAAAGAACGTTCCAAGAATGCCTTGGTTTATAAAAGGCTTTCGTTCGAAAGATGGGGGATATCACATTGGGAAATCCATAAGTTACGATGTGTTTACTTTGACGCATATATTGCGGGGAACCCAAATGCTATTTTATGCAATGGGTTAAGAAATTATTTTGACTCAATATATCCGAATATTGGACTTCGTGATTTAGAAAAAGCGGCTAACATGCAACATAAAGAAGCATGTTATGCTTACGGATTAGTAATGTTCGCTTCTCACTAAAGTGAGAACAAGAACATCGGGCTACAACTATTAAACAAAACGTTCCCACAAGTGACGGAGTCGGTAATTAGGGTAAGAAATGAGGTTTTTAGATTGTTACGGGACTGTTGGACATTACGTAACCCTCGTCCCTTTGACGACGTTACAACACGCTGTCTTATCAACGGCCATAACGGTTATGTTCCACAAGACCAAGGATGGGAAGTAATCCTAGTAAAACCAGAATGCATGACTTGTTTCTGGACGTATGAATTACGTGTCTTTATTGCCTTTGCTGAACGACATGTGTACTAGCTAGAATTATCTTCACAACCATCTTGTATCAAATTTATTGTGTGCTATATTTCATGCTATATGTAAAATAAGCGGTATTGTAAGTTTGTAAAATATTGTGTAAAAGTTTGAACGCGAAATATTATTATAATCAGTTTTTCATATAGAATTGTAGTAGTTGAATTGTATATTAGCTACTAAGTATGAACTTAACGGGTAGGTACTACCCGAATTTAAACTTATAAAACGCTAATATGAAGAAAAAGCTTTTATAAATGAGTTCATATTATGCTACGAAATACTATTAACTACTCTTAATATTCTGTATGATTAACTTATTCCATTTGACTATTTTGAAGGAAATGGCACCGACTACTCGACACACCGTGAATATGAATGAAGAGGAATTCCGTACTTTTCTAGCTTCAAACATAGCCGCAGTACAGGCTGCGCTACATGCCAACAATAACCTTGGATCCAGCAATACAGGAAATTGTGTAGGATGCACCTACAAAGAATTCACTGCCTGCAAACCTTTGGAATTTGATGGAACCGAAGGACCGATCGGATTGAAACGGTGGACCGAGAAGGTCAAATCGGTGTTTGCCATAAGTAAGTGTACTGAAGAGGACAAAGTAAAGTACGCTACACATACCTTCACAGGTACCGCGTTAACATGGTGGAATACCTATCTAGAGCAAGTGGGACAAGACGATGCGTACGCACTACTGTGGTCAGCATTCAAGCACTTGATGAACGAGAAGTACCGTCCCAGAACCGAGGTCAATAAGCTCAAGACAGAACTTAGAGGGTTACGAACCCAAGGATTTGATATTACCACGTACGAAAGACGATTCACAGAATTGTGCCTATTGTGTCCGGGAGCATTCGAAGATGAGGAAGAGAAGATCGACGCGTTTGTGAAAGGATTACCGGAAAGAATCCAAGAAGATATAAGTTCACACGAGCCCGCCTCCATACAACAGGCATGTAGAATGGCTCACAAACTAGTGAACCAGATTGAAGAAAGAATTAAAGAACAGACTGCTGAAGAGGCCAATGTGAAGCAAGTCAAAAGAAAGTGGGAGGAAAACGGTGATAAGAATCACCAATACAACAACAACAGCAATTACAACAATAATCGCAACAATTATCCCAACAATTGCAACATCAATCGCAACTACAACAAACGGCCCAACAACAACAACAACAACAACAACAACAACAACAGCAACAACAACAGCAACAACAACAGCAACTACAACAATCATCCCAACAACAATAATAACCGCAACAACAACAACAATCAGAAGCAGCTATGCCAAAGGTGTGAAAAGTATCACTCGGGGTTCTGCACCAAATTTTGCAACAAGTGTAAAAGAAATGGTCATAGCGCAGCGAAGTGTGAGGTCTACGGACCAGGGGTTAATAGAACGAAAGGAACAAATGGTGTCGGAATGAGTAATGGCGGAGCAAGTAGTGTCGGAGCAAGTTATGCCAATGTAGTTTGTTATAAATGTGGAAAACCGGGCCACATTATTAGAAATTGCCCGAACCAGGAGAACAAGAATGGACAAGGCCGCGGAAGAGTTTTCAATATTAATGCGGCAGAGGCACAGGAAGACCCGGAGCTTGTTACGGGTACGTTTCTTATTGACAATAAATCTGCTTACGTTTTATTTGATTCGGGTGCGGATAGAAGCTATATGAGTAGAGATTTTTGTGCTAAATTAAGTTGTCCATTGACACCTTTGGATAGTAAATTTTTACTCGAATTAGCAAATGGTAAATTAATTTCGGCAGATAATATATGTCGGAATCGAGAAATTAAACTGGTTAGCGAAACATTTAAGATTGATTTGATACCAGTAGAGTTAGGAAGTTTTGATGTGATAATCGGTATGGACTGGTTGAAAGAAGTGAAAGCAGAGATCGTTTGTTACAAAAATGCAATTCGCATTATACGAGAAAAAGGAAAACCCTTAATGGTGTACGGAGAAAAGGGCAACACGAAGCTACATCTTATTAGTAATTTGAAGGCACAACAACTAATAAGAAAAGGTTGCTATGCTATTCTAGCACACGTCGAGAAAGTACAAACTGAAGAAAAGAGCATCAATGATGTTCCCATTGCAAAAGAATTTCCCGATGTATTTCTGAAAGAATTACCGGGATTACCCCCACATCGATCCGTTGAATTTCAAATAGATCTTGTACCAGGAGCTGCACCAATAGCTCGTGCTCCTTACAGACTCGCACCCAGCGAGATGAAAGAACTGCAAAGCCAATTACAAGAACTTTTAGAGCGTGGTTTCATTCGACCAAGCACATCACCGTGGGGAGCTCCTGTTTTGTTTGTCAAGAAGAAAGATGGTACATTCAGGTTGTGTATCGACTACCGAGAGTTGAACAAACTTACCATCAAGAACCGCTACCCACTACCGAGAATCGACGACTTATTTGATCAACTACAAGGCTCGTCTGTTTATTCAAAGATTGACTTACGTTCCGGGTATCATCAAATGTGGGTGAAAGAAGATGATATTCCAAAGACTGCTTTCAGAACACGTTACGGTCATTACGAGTTTATGGTCATGCCGTTTGGTTTAACTAATGCACCAGCTGTGTTCATGGACCTTATGAACCGAGTGTGTGGACCATACCTTGACAAGTTTGTCATTGTTTTCATTGATGACATACTTATTTACTCAAAGAATGACCAAGAACACGGTGAACATTTGAGAAAGGTGTTAGAAGTATTGAGGAAGGAAGAATTGTACGCTAAGTTTTCAAAGTGTGCATTTTGGTTGGAAGAAGTTCAATTCCTCGGTCACATAGTGAACAAAGAAGGTATTAAGGTGGATCCGGCAAAGATAGAAACTGTTGAAAAGTGAGAAACCCCGAAAACTCCGAAACACATACGCCAGTTTTTAGGACTAGCTGGTTACTACAGAAGGTTCATCCAAGACTTTTCCAGAATAGCAAAACCCTTGACTGCATTAACGCATAAAGGGAAGAAATTTGAATGGAATGATGAACAAGAGAAAGCGTTTCAGTTATTGAAGAAAAAGCTAACTACGGCACCTATATTGTCATTGCCTGAAGGGAATGATGATTTTGTGATTTAATGTGACGCATTAAAGCAAGGTCTCGGTTGTGTATTAATGCAACGAACGAAGGTGATTGCTTATGCGTCTAGACAATTGAAGATTCACGAACAAAATTATATGACGCATGATTTGGAATTAGGCGCGGTTGTTTTTGCATTAAAGACTTGGAGGCACTACTTATAAGGGGTCAAAAGTATTATATATACCGACCACAAAAGTCTTCAACACATATTTAATCAGAAACAACTGAATATGAGGCAGCGTAGGTGGATTGAATTGTTGAATGATTACGACTTTGAGATTCGTTACCACCTGGGGAAGGCAAATGTGGTAGCCGACGCCTTGAGCAGAAAGGACAGAGAACCCATTCGAGTAAAATCTATGAATATAATGATTCACACTAACCTTACTACTAAAATAGAGAAGGTGCAACAAGGAGTGTTAAAAGAGGGAAATTTAAAGGATGAAATACCCAAAGGATAGGAGAAGCATCTTAATATTCGAGAAGACAGAACCCGGTATAGGGCTGAAAGAATTTGGGTACCAAAATTTGGAGATATGAGAGAAATGGTACTTAGAGAAGCTCATAAAACCAGATACTCAATACATCCTGGAACGGGGAAGATGTACAAGGATCTCAAGAAACATTTTTGGTGGCTGGGTATGAAAGCCAATGTTGCTAAATACGTAGGAGAATGTTTGACGTGTTCTAAGGTCAAAGCTGAGCATCAGAAACCATCAGGTCTACTTCAACAACCCAAAATCCCGGAATGGAAATGGGAAAACATTACCATGGATTTCATCACTAAATTGCCAAGGACTACAAGTGGTTTTGATACTATTTGGGTAATAGTTGATCGTCTCACCAAATCAGCACACTTCCTGCCAATAAGAGAAGATGACAAGATGGAGAAGTTAGCATGACTGTATTTGAAGGAAGTCGTCTCCAGACATGGAATACCAATCTCTATTATCTCTGATAGGGATGGCAGATTTATTTCAAGATTCTGGCAGACATTACAGCAAGCATTAGGAACTCGTCTAGACATGAGTACTGCCTATCATCCACAAACTGATGGGCAGAGCGAAAGGACGATACAAATGCTTGAAGACATGCTACGAGCATGTGTTATTGATTTCGGAAACAGTTGGGATCGACATCTACCGTTAGCAGAATTTTCCTACAATAACAGCTACCATTCAAGCATTGAGATGGCGCCGTTTGAAGCACTTTATGGTAGAAAGTGCGGGTCTCCGATTTGTTGGAGTGAAGTGGGGGATAGACAGATTACGGGTCCAGAGATTATACAAGAAACTACCGAGAAGATCATCCAAATTCAACAACGGTTGAAAACCGCCCAAAGTCGACAAAAGAGCTACGCTGACATTAAAAGAAAAGATATAGAATTTGAAATTGGAGAGATGGTCATGCTTAAAGTTACACCTTGGAAAGGCGTTGTTCGATTTGGTAAACGAATGAAAATTAAATCCAAGGTATATTGGACCATTCAAGATTATTGATCGTGTCGGACCAGTAGCTTACCGACTTGAGTTACCTCAACAACTCGCGGCTGTACATAACACTTTCCACGTCTCGAATTTGAAGAAATGTTTTGCTAAAGAAGATCTCACTATTTCGTTAGATGAAATCCAAATCAACGAAAAACTTCAATTCATCGAAGAACCCGTTGAAATAATGGATCGTGAGGTTAAAAGACTTAAGCAAAACAAGATACCAATTGTTAAGGTTCGATGGAATGCTCGTAGAGGACCCGAGTTCACCTGGGAGCATGAAGATCAGATGAATAAGAAATACCCGCATCTATTTCCAGAAGATTCGTCAACACCTTCAACAGCTTAAAATTTCGGGACGAAATTTATTTAACGGGTAGGTACTGTAGTGACCCGAACTTTTCCATGTTTATATATATTAATTGAGATTGATATTTACATGATTAAATGTTTCCAACATGTTAAGCAATCAAACTTGTTAAGACTTGATTAATTGAAATATGTTTCATATAGACAATTGACCACCCAAGTTGACCGGTGATTCACGAACGTTAAAACTTGTAAAAACTATATGATGACATATATATGGATATATATATATAGTTAACATGATACTATGATAAGTAAACATATCATTAAGTATATTAACAATGAACTACATATGTAAAAACAAGACTACTAACTTAATGATTTTTAAACGAGACATATATGTAACGATTATCGTTGTAAAGACATTTAATGTATATATATCATATTAAGAGATATTCATACATGATAATATCATGATAATATAATAATTTAAAATCTCATTTGATATTATAAACATTGGGTTAACAACATTTAACAATATCGTTAACCTAAAGGTTTCAAAACAACACTTACATGTAACGACTAACGATGACTTAACGACTCAGTTAAAATGTATATACATGTAGTGTTTTAATATGTATTTATAAACTTTTGAAAGACTTCAATACACTTATCAAAATACTTCTACTTAACAAAAATGCTTACAATTACATCCTCGTTCAGTTTCATCAACAATTCTACTCGTATGCACCCGTATTCGTACTCGTACAATGCACAGCTTTTAGATGTATGTACTATTGGTATATACACTCCAATGATCAGCTCTTACAAGCCCATGTGAGTCACCTAACACATGTGGGAACCATCATTTGGCAACTAGCATGAAATATCTCATAAAATTACAAAAATATGAGTAATCATTCATGACTTATTTACATGAAAACAAAATTACATATCCTTTATATCTAATCCATACACCAATGACCAAAAACACCTACAAACACTTTCATTCTTCAATTTTCTTCATCTAATTGATCTCTCTCAAGTTCTATCTTCAAGTTCTAAGTGTTGTTCATATATTCTACAAGTTCTAGTTACATAAAATCAAGAATACTTTCAAGTTTGCTAGCTCACTTCCAATCTTGTAAGGTGATCATCCAACCTCAAGAAATCTTTGTTTCTTATAGTAGGTTATCATTCTAATACAAGGTAATAATCATATTCAAACTTTGGTTCAATTTCTATAACTATAACAATCTTATTTCAAGTGATGATCTTACTTGAACTTGTTTTCGTGTCATGATTCTGCTTCAAGAACTTCGAGCCATCCAAGGATCCGTTGAAGCTAGATCCATTTTTCTCTTTCCCAGTAGGTTTATCCAAGGAACTTAAGGTAGTAATGATGTTCATAACATCATTCGATTCATATATATAAAGCTATCTTATTCGAAGGTTTAAACTTGTAATCACTAGAACATAGTTTAGTTAATTCTAAACTTGTTCGCAAACAAAAGTTAATCCTTCTAAATTAACTTTTAAAATCAACTAAACACATGTTCTATATCTATATGATATGCTAACTTAATGATTTAAAACCTGGAAACACGAAAAACACCGTAAAACCGAATTTACGCCGTCGTAGTAACACCGCGGGCTGTTTTGGGTTAGTTAATTAAAAACTATGATAAACTTTGATTTAAAAGTTGTAATTCTGAGAAAATGATTTTTATTTTGAACATGAAACTATATCCAAAAATTATGGTTAAACTCAAAGTGGAAGTATGTTTTCTAAAATGGTCATCTAGACGTCGTTCTTTCGACTGAAATGACTACCTTTACAAAAACGACTTGTAACTTATTTTTCTGACTATAAACCTATACTTTTTTTGTTTAGATTCATAAAATAGAGTTCAATATAAAACCATAGCAATTTGATTCACTCAAAACGGATTTAAAATGAAGAAGTTATGGGTAAAACAAGATTGGATAATTTTTCTCATTTTAACTACGTAAAAATTGGTAACAAATCTATTCCAACCATAACTTAATCAACTTGTATTGTATATTATGTAATCTTGAGATACCATAGACACGTATACAATGTTTCGACCTATCATGTCGACACATCTATATATATTTCGGAACAACCATAGACACTCTATATGTGAATGTTGGAGTTAGCTATACAGAGTTGAGGTTGATTCCAAAATATATATAGTTTGAGTTGTGATCAATACTGAGATACGTATACACTGGGTCGTGGATTGATTCAAGATAATATTTATCGATTCATTTCTGTACATCTAACTGTGGACAACTAGTTGTAGGTTACTAACGAGGACAGCTGACTTAATAAACTTAAAACATCAAAATATATTAAAAGTTTTGTAAATATATTTTGAACATACTTTGATATATATGTATATATTGTTATAGGTTCGTGAATCAACCAGTGGCCAAGTCTTACTTCCCGACGAAGTAAAAATCTGTGAAAGTGAGTTATAGTCCCACTTTTAAAATCTAATATTTTTGGGATGAGAATACATGCAGGTTTTATAAATGATTTACAAAATAGACACAAGTACGTGAAACTACATTCTATGGTTGAATTATCGAAATCGAATATGCCCCTTTTTATTAAGTCTGGTAATCTAAGAATTAGGGAACAGACACCCTAATTGATGCGAATCCTAAAGATAAATCTATTGGGCCTAACAAACCCCATCCAAAGTACCGGATGCTTTAGTACTTTGAAATTTATATCATATCTGAAGGGTGTCCCGGAATGATGGGGATATTCTTATATATGCATCTTGTTAATGTCGGTTACCAGGTGTTCACCATATGAATGATTTTTATCTCTATGTATGGGATGTGTATTGAAATATGAAATCTTGTGGTCTATTATTATGATTTGATATATATAGGTTAAACCTATAACTCACCAACATTTTTGTTGACGTTTTAAGCATGTTTATTCTCAGGTGATTATTAAGAGCTTCCGTTGTCGCATACTTAAATAAGGACGAGATTTGGAGTCCATGCTTGTATGATATTGTGTAAAAACTGCATTCAAGAAACTTATTTTGTTGTAACATATTTGTATTGTAAACCATTATGTAATGGTCGTGTGTAAACAGGATATTTTAGATTATCATTATTTGATAATCTACGTAAAGCTTTTTAAACCTTTATTGATGAAATAAAGGTTATGATTTGTTTTAAAATGAATGCAGTCTTTGAAAAACGTCTCATATAGAGGTCAAAACCTCGCAACGAAATCAATTAATATGGAACGTTTTTAATCAATAAGAACGGGACATTTCAACAAGTGGTATCAGAGCATGGTCTAAGGGAATTAGGTGACCTTGGAAAAGGTGCCTAGTCTTAGACTTATTGACAGTGGTCCGTTAATTGCGGGACTTGTAGGATTACGGGTCGGATTGAGATTTGTTAGTGCCTTAGAGTAGGTGACTAACTAGAACTTGTGCTTGTCCAATGTGGAATTTTGTGGGGCCCTATTTCGTGTGTAAATTAGTGCCTTAGATCGCTAATGCCTAATGTAAGTAGGCGAACTTGGACGTTGTTTTAGTGATAGTCACCTTGGTTGTAGGTTGACTCGTTGTTATGGTATACTTGTGTACGTTTATTATTATTGTATATTGGTGTATATATACAAGTATCTTTTGGTGCGGTGTCCTAGGGACGAATCTATTGGAGAGATTCGCATGTTTGGCGGTTTGAGTGATCAAGTTCACGGTAAGGACTTGGGTCATTCGGGTACTAGGAGTTATCGCGAGTTATTTTGTGTGAATGTTGCGTCAGTCCAGGAAAGTACTTTGCATGACCATGTGGAAATGGTAAGGTACGCATTTGTAATAGTGACTGATCACCATTATTACGAAAGTGTATTTTGACACCAAGCATGACATGACAAGTACCGAACGGAGGAAACGTGGCATGGTTGGGGTAGAACGGGACGAATTAGGAATCTTTTATTGGTTCCTAGAATATAGCGGTCTCGAGTGATGTGCTTATTGTCACATCGAGTTTTTTACGAGTTGGGAAGTGTACGATGGATTCGGTTAGCTAAGGTGAATGAGCAACTCACGAGTTTGGTACGTGCTTAGTCACCCTAAGTAGTGGGTGCACTGTTGAGATTGTTATTGGTTTTAGTTACCCATCGTAACTAGGATGACCGATTTACGTGTGCGTGTGTGCGGTGAAGACTTGAATTCCGTAATGGAATGCAATAAGTCTAATGATTGTAGGTTTGAGTTACACTCGGTAGAGTGTGTGGTTAGAGAATCGTGTTAGGATTCTTGTTATGAGTCACCTTGGAATTGGCGAGACGAGGAGTCTTCGGGTCGTTAAACTCATGGGAGTGAGACCCGTATAATGTTATTTGTGTTAGTGTGTTGTGGGTTATAGGGTAACATTCCTAATGGAATATCCCTTGTAGTAGTGGTTTTATTAAGGTGTGGAAGGATGTAAGACTTGGTGTTTCCAAGCATCTCTTTAGTGTTAGATGAAGGGTTTCGTGAGGCTATATCGTTTGGCCTTGTGGATAATTACGGGTAGCGTGTGATCGCTAGGAATTTTTGATAAGACGATAAACCGTAAGGTTTTCCGAGTAGGTATGACTGCGGGTCATTATTATTGAGAGATGGGTGACATCGGGTGTATGGAACCTAAAGATCGAGTTTCTAAAAATTCGGTTGATTGTGGTGGGAGTCTGCATGACACGGCGTCATGTGCCTTCTTATACCTGCTAGTGTAATGTTCAACTCCGGTGATGGTGTGATCACTTTGTGCTTAGGGTGCCCGTGAGATACCCTTGAAGCATCGAAGATTTTAAATAGTGATCGATGGGTGATAGTAATTCGACGGTTGCGAAGGTCGAAATTTAAGAGCATTGCAGAAATACTTCTTATGAAGTGAGGGATGACCGAATCTTGTTGCTCTTATGTGTTGGACGAGTAAGGATGACCGGTGAGCCGGTGATGGACTTAATGGTCGATTAGGTCGAAGGTTATGATGAAGCGTTGATATTGCAGTCGATGCAATTATTGTGTCGGATTGGTCACTCTTTCCCATGAGAGTGAGCAATTGTTGATAATGGTTCGTTGTATAGAAGGTCGGGTGATCTCGACTGTGATGCATGATTTATTAAGCGGAGTGGCATATGCCTAGTCATAGAGGCGTATGTGGGACTTTGGTGGAGTTCGCTTTGCGAACGATGAAGAGCTGTTAATTATGATTTGTGGTATGACGGTGCGATGTCGTCGCGTGTACGACGTCTCAAGTGATTGTACATGTCGGCTCTGAGAGCCTAAAGTGAATTTGCGGTGATTTGATGTTTATGACCAACGGTGAGAATGGTCAGGTGTGGTGTGGAATTACAATTCCGCGGGATGTTATCATCTTGGCGGTGAGAATGGAGAGATAAATCCTAAGTGGGGGAGTTTTTACTGCCGCCCGAGGAATCTCCGGTGGTGTTAGATCAAGTGAAGTGTAAGTCTTCTTGTATAAGGTGGTCGTGCAGTACCAAGTGCGGTACGAGACCAAGTGTGAAGTTTGAGATCACGGACGTGAGAGAATGTAACTGTCATTGTGGGTGCTCTCGTGATGTAAAATTGGGTTGGTGCGAAACCCGGATAGTACTGTTGAGAAGGTACGAGTTCGATTTCGGTATGGATACTGTATTTTTCCTTTCGGGAAACGTGATTGTGGATATTATCAGTGGATTATTCCACTTTATGGATGATTGTGAGGCGGGGAGTTCTATTTCCGATTGTCTCACATAGAGACACGCGGGTTTGTTTGTTTGCGAGGGTGCATTCCCTAGTGATGTGACTCGTTAGCCGCATTGAAATGTCGAAACCATCCTTAACGGACGGTCTAGGTTGAAGGATTCACCTGACATTGGTGAATACTTTTGAAGGCCGCGTGACGAATTGCGAATTGTTGGGATGATAATTCGATATTGACAGGATTCTAGTACACAAATAGTTTCCATGCTAGTGCTAGGAAGCCGTATTGTATGGATGTGTTGTTGGGTTTAGGGGAGAAACCCTGTGTCGAGTGTTGATGTTTTGTCTAACTTGTGGTGTATTATTGTCGTTCTGGATTAATTCAGAGACGGAAGGTCGTGTGCGGATCCATTCATGGGAAAGTTTGTATCCCTAGTGTGATTAGTTGGTGATACCGAAATTTCTTCATTGAAGGAATGACCCGGTTGTGGAGACGAGGGGAGTTGGTTCTTGAATTGGAGAACATTAGTGATTGAACGGTTGAGTGTACGTTTACGAACTGGTGAAGCACGAAGTTTTAACGCGGCATGAATCCTTCTCGATTTGGATTAATGCAAGACTTGGGTCACAGCGTAGTGGACCTAGTAGATCGCGTTGGGTGATATAGTTAAGGATGTAGCTTGTTGCGAGTTGTAGACGGGAGAACTTGAAGGGATGTTAAGTGGTAAGTGTTATCCGTAAGGATTTACTTTTACTCGATCTTCGTTGTTTTGGATGTTGACCTTATTGTGGGATGTGGTTACTCTTGGCATTGTACTTGTTAAGGGTACACCAAAGGGGTGATATCTCTGTACGAGATTGGTTGAGTTCTTCCCGATGTGAGGGATTGGGCAAGTTTCTAGTGCTCGGATTCTTGGATTTGGTAAATTACGGAAGGAGATTTAAGTTGAAAGGGGGTGATTCATCGGAAGGGTCGCTTAAGTGAGGTGTAAGATCTTCGCGTTGCGGGAAATTTCGTAGACTTCGAGTTCGAGAGTACGTCGAAGGACCATAGGATGTAGGTCCGGATGGGTTAAGTGACGAAGATCACGAGGACGTGATCGAGTTTAAGTGGGGGAGAATTGTAAGACCCAATATTTATTGTACATAATTTATTTATGGTGTACGATGCGTGTATGAAGTGTACGAGACATGTACGTGTTGCTTGCTCGAACGTCGAAGAAAACTGGACGTTGTTTGGAGTCACAAGGTGTGTACGTACCTTTTCGACCCTAAATAAAGTTTGAGTTGATATTTCAAAACCTTACCATTAGAAAGGAAATATTATTACGTTTCCAACGATATTTGATTCATCGAAAACGGAGCTACGGTCAAAAAGTTATGGCCAAAACAAGTTGCTGAAAACTGATCTGAAGGTTGGAGCGGCGCTCCACCCTTTGGAGCGGCGCTCCGATCATGTCTGATGCAATTTTCAGCATTTTTAAAGGGTTAAATGAGGGGTACTTTGGTCCTTTCACTTGTGGACGGATTTGTGGCACTTAGAGCAGTTTTAGATCCACTTTTGGATCATTTTGACATCCACACTTCTCTCTCATCTTATCTTAGAGAGAGAGAGAGATTTCTAGGGAGAGATTTGTGGTTTTGAAGAAGAAGAAGCTTGAATCGATCGAAAGCTCGAGTGTTAAAGGTGTTCCTTTCGTTCTCGGCTACGTTTTGATTGTTATGGTAAATTCTAAATCCGAATTTCCTTGTTAAGATTATTGTTCGAGTTAGGGTTTGTGTTAGTTAGTGTTATAAACCCATTTTTATTGTGAAATTTGGGGGTTTTGGGTAAGATTCAAGTAAGTAAGCCTAAATGGGTGACTTAGGGTTTCGAGTGATGAAATTATTAGTTTGGGTCTTGCGTGTGTTGGTTAAACGTTAGAACACTTGTGTTGACTTGGTTTTTGGGTGTAAACCCTAATTTAGGTCAAAACGGGTCAAATGGGTATTTCGGAATAAGTAAGCTTGATTCGGTGTCAAATTAAGTTTTAAGTCAAGTTTTGGTAAATCAAGTAGGTAAATACTTGATTTAAGTGTTAATGGTTGTCTTGAAAATATAATCACTAGTCGTTAGTGATTTTGGGGCGTTTTATGACTTTGGTCAAAATGAGCAATTTGAATTGGGTCAAAATTGAGGATGACACTAATTGGGATTAATTGGATGTTAAACGCTTTTGGTAAGTGTTAAATGATGCTTTTGATGTAATTACTCGCGAGAAGTGATTTTAGGTTAAAATTTGGTGTTTTAGCAATAAAGTCAAACTTGGTCAACCATGGAATGGGTTTTGTGTAAAATACGAGCTAGTATGTGTTTAAAGGTTAAAGTTGACATATTTGGGTATTTCGAGAACGCGGGAACTAGTCTCGTTAGTTTTGGACCTTCGGATAGCGTTAAAAGTGCAAAAGGGTATATTTTGCACTTGTTGTTCATTCGGGCAGGTCGAGAGTCCAAATGAGGTTGTATGTTGATTATGTGTGTACCTATATGCGTATTATAGGTAAAATGTTGCTCGGTCACGTGTGGTGGGGATTTCGCGCATGGTTTGTAATGCTCGAGTTCACGAGGTGAGTGGAATAATTATATGCGTAGGTATATAATGTATTTATTTATTGTAGCGTGAGATGTGAAGTGTCGATGTGCTAAGACACCACATTTCGCGTGACGAGTGAAGTGTTGATGTGCTAAGACACCACTCAAAGTAATATGACGGGTGAAGTGTCGATGTGTTAAGACGCCACCCAGGGTGAAGTGTCGATGTGTTAAGACACCACCCGGAGTGAAGTATCGATGTGCTAAGATGCCACTCCAAGTAAGTTGAAGGGTGAAGTGCCGATGTGTTAAGGTGCCACTCGAGGTGAAGTATCGACGTGTTAAGATGCCACCTCAAGTAAAATGAAGAGTGAAGTGTCGAAGTGTTAAGACACCACTCGGGGTGAAGTGTCGACGTGTTAAGACGCCACCCAGGGTGAAGTATCGACGTGTTAAGATGCCACCCGTGGGATTAGTGTACGAAGTGTTAAGTGCACTAATGGTTGTTATGAACTCCGACGGTCTTTAAACACCGTTCCCTCGTTCGATTGGTTAACCATGGTTATTGTATTGTAGTGTAGCATATTATATTGTTCGGGTTATATATATGCTATTGTTGTGCTAGCTTGTGATATTAAAGGGTATAGCTTTGTACTTATGATGATAAGCTAATTGTGTTGCTAGCATGTATGCGGTATGTGAGTATGTGTATAATTATTGCATTTACTAAGCATTAGCTTACCCCTCTTTGTTTACATTTTTATAGATTTGCGTGGAGGATGGCTCGGGTAAGTGTGCGGGACTAGTGGACTTGCGTAGTTTGCTTTAGAAGACGTGATGTTGGATTTTATTAGGATTGGGTAGTGTATTCCAAATCGCCATGCTCGGTCTATGTTTTGTATTAAACTAAAATGGATCGAAATGGCCACTTTGTCGTAATTTGGGTCGATGTGGGCCCGGTGCTGTAAAACTCGAATTTATTGTGGGAAACTCTTAGTTTTACTCATACTGACATGTTATGATAAATTGTTTCATTTAAAAGTGTTGCGGAACGTGTTTTACGAACAAGCATAAAAAGAAAGTGGACATGCCACTTTGGAGCGGCGCGCCCCTATTTAGAGCGGCGCTCCATATGCCTGAAACTGGACTGATTTAAAAAAAAATTAAGCATTTTCGGTTGGATAATGGGTTGGGATGTTACAGATTTCCTCGCTCATTGTACAAGGAAGTTCACTCTCGTTGAAATATCACACCTTTCGTACGTCTTCCTTTCGAAAATGTAATGAAAATTTACTTTGAAGTCCATGATCCTCGTTATCTCCTTTGAGAGAATTTCCTTAAATATCTATGCCACCGATGTGACTACTACATATATTTCTTCCTTCATTGTTGCAACTATATTTCATTTGTCCTAGTTCGTCCCCTTGGGGAGCTCCTGTTATGTTTGTCAAGAAGAAAGGTGGTTCGTTCCGATGGTGTATTGATTATCGCGAGTTAAACAACGTACTATTAAGAATCGTTACCCTTTTCCGAGAATTGATGATCTGTTCGATCAACTTCAAGGTTTGTCCGTTTATTCTAAGATTGATCTTCGTTCTGGTTATCACCAATTGAACGTTAAAGAATCTGATGTTCCGAAAACCGCTTTCCGCACCCGTTATGGTCACTTCAAATTCCTTGTTATGCCATTCGGATTAACAAATGCGCCTGCTGTGTTCATGGACCTCATGAACTGTGTGTGCAGACCCTATCTGGACAAATTCGTTATTGTTTTCATCGACGACATCCTTATTTATTCTAAGAGTGATGAAGAGCAAGAAGAACATTTGAAGTTGGTGCTTGATTTATTGAGAGAAGAAGAGTTGTATGCCAAGTTCTCTAAGTGTGCTTTCTGATTAAGAGAAGTTCAATTCCTTGGACATATTGTTAGTAAACAGGGAATACAAGTTGATCCTGCCAAGATTGAGGCGATTGAAAAGTGGGAAATTCCGAAAACTCCTACTCAGATTCGTCAGCTTCTAGGGTTGGCAGGTTACTATAGAAGGTTCATTCAAGATTTCTCTCGTATAGCGAAACCTCTGACTGCTTTAACGCACAAGGGAAGAAGTACGAGTGGAAGGATGAACAAGAGATTGCCTTTCAAACTTTGAAGAAGAAGTTGACTACCGCTCCAATATTATCACTACCTGAGGGTAATGATGATTTTGTTGTTTATTGTGATGCTTCGCATCGTGGCTTTGGTTGAGTTTTGATGTAACGAAAGAAAGTTATTGCGTACGCGTCACGCCAGTTGAAGATTCACGAGCAGAATTATACAATCCATGATTTAGAGTTGGGAGCTGTTGTGTTCGCACTCAAGATTTGAGACATTACTTATATAGGGTCAAATGTGCGGTGTACACTGATCACAAAAGTCTTCAACATATCTTTGATCAAAGATAGTGGAATATGAGGTAGCGAAGATGGGTTGAATTGTTGAACGATTATGATTGTGAACTCCTTTAGCCATTCCGGGGAAAAACCAATGTTGTGGCCGCTGCGTTAAGTCGAAAAGAGAGAATTGAACCTCGTAGGTTTAGAGCCTCAAACAAGACCAATCAAACAAACCTCGCAAGGCAGATTCTTGCACCTCAGCAAGAAGCCTTGAAGGAGAAGAATTTCGTAACGGGAAGGTCAGAGGCTTAAGTAAATAGTTTGAGGTACGAACTGATGGCACTCGATATTTTTGCGGGACGTCTTGGGGTTCCGAAATTTGGTGATTTGAGACAACTTGTTTTAGATGTAGCTCATAATTCTGGGCACTCTATTCATCCTGGTTCAGGAAAGATGTATCATGATCTTAAGGAGCTGTATTGGTGGCCAAATTTGAAAGCTGATGTGACTACGTATGTGGCTAAGTGTTTGAACTGTGCTAAGGTTAAAGCTAAACATCAGAAACCGTCTAGACTTTTGGTGCAACCTGAGATTCCCGAGTGGAAGTAGGAAGGTATTACAACGGATTTTATTACGAAGTTACTGAGAGTTGTGGGTGGTTATGATACCATTTGGGTGATTGTTGACCGACTTATAAAATCAGCTCATTTCTTACCGATTAAGGAAACAGATTCGATAGGGAAGCTTACTCGTTCGTATTTGAAGGAGATTGTTTCAGGGCATGGTGTTCCTGTATCTATTATTTCAGACCGAGACAGTCGATTTATATCGAGGTTTTGACAACCCTTACAGGAAGCTTTGGGAACTAAATTGGATAAGAGCACCGCTTATCATCCGCAGACGGATGGTCAGAGTGAAAGGACCATTCAAACATTGGAAAACATGTTACGAGCATGCGTGATTGATTGTGGTAATGGGTGGGATAGATACTTACCGTTGGCTGAATTTTCTTATAATAACAGTTATCATGGAAGTATTAAAGCCACACCGTTTGAAGCTCTGTATGGTAGAAAGTGTAGGTCTCCTATCTGTTGGAATGAGGTTGGGGATGCTTAACTCACAGGCCCAGAAATTATTCATGAGACTACCGAGAAAATCGTACAGATTAAAGAAAGATTGAGAACCGCCAGAAGTCGGCAGAAGAGTTATGCCAATAAGAGAAGGAACGATATTGAATTCCAGGTCGATGATCGTGTTATGTTAAAGGTTTCACCTTGGAAGAGCGTGATACGTTTTGGTAAAAGGGGAAAGTTGAGTCCTCGTTTTGTTGGACCTTTTGAGATTATTGAGAGAGTTGGACCGGCGGCATATCGTTTGAAGTTGCCACAAGAACTCAGTGTTGTTCACGATGTTTTTCATGTATCGAATTTGAAGAAGTATTTGGCCGAGGCTGATGAAACTATTCCTCTGGAGGAACTTCATGTTGATAAACAACTCCATTTTATTGAGGAACCTATCGAAATTATAGACCGAGAGGTTAAGACTCTCAAGCAGAGCAAAATTCCTATTGTTCGAGTTAGATGGAACGCCAGATGCGGTCCCAAGTTCACTTGGGAGCGTGGAGGTTAGATGAGACAGAAGTACCCGCATTTGTTCCTAGATGCCGAGTCAACCCCTACACCTGCTTAAATTTCGGGACGAAATTTCCGTAACGGGAAGGTACTTTAACGACCCTACTTTTTCCGTTATCTTTTACCATTAATTATTTAACGACCGTTAACTGTTATTCGTGCCACGTCATTTCTATGACCTATATTATTATTTTTGTAATAATATATTAATTATTATGTGTTATATGAATATTTGTATTCATATCTTAAATTGCACGTTTCTACGTGTCGCGGATTTCTATTCGGCGAATCTTTTCGGTTTTCAAACCAACGGTTAAGCTTTTGGAATTTATAAGTCCAAAATATTTTAAATATTATATTTTGATGTCATATGATTATATATAGTGTTTATATATTTTATTCGTCGCGTATTTGTTATCTCTCCGAAAAATCAATCGCGTAGCAGTGTTTTCGCGTTTAGGGTTTCGTTCGGGCATCCGGGCCACAAGCAATTTATCTTAGCATCATTTTGGCCCAAAAAAGGGGCCCACCCATAGCTTTTGGCCGGACACCCCATGGGGAGGGGGTGTTTAGCTCATTTCCTCTCATTTTGGAATTTTAATCCATTTTCATAAAACCTTTCCTCATAACCCTTTTTCTCTCATTTTATTTTCTTCCCTTTCTCCTTTTGTTCTTGAGCCGTTGACACCACCACCAACTATCATCATCATCTTCAATCAATTCAAGCTTGGAATTTAGGGCTTTTAGCATCAACGGATTTCTCGCGTTCTTCTCTACGCGTCCATATAAATCATTTCTTGATTAGGGTATAAACCCTAATCCTAGATTTTTAATTTTTCTTTATTTTTCTGTATTTTGATGTTATATTGATAGTATGATGATTACATGTTATTGTATTGATGTTTGTATGCATAGAATTGCTCGATTGTATATGTTTTCGATTTGATTAATTTGGGACAGCAGCATTTTCGTTCATTTCTGGTTATGTAACTGATATAAAAGTGAAATTTAAGTATCTATATGAGTTCCTTTCATCAAGACATTAATTTTAGACTCCGGATTCATGTCATTTCGATTCCCGGAACTCTAGATATGATTAAAATGGTGTTTTGTTAAGATTAAATTGTGAAAACGAATTGGTACAGGTATGGTCCGACTTTGTGATCATTTTTAGAGTCTTTAGGGTGTACTAGTGTGTTAGGAATGATGATGGGATGAACTTTCATGTTCGGGCCATCGAAATCCGAGCCACGGATCACCCGTTATGACTAAAACACGTTTTTGAGCGGATTGAAGATCCAAACTGATTAGTGGCTGTAAGTCACGACTTTTTTTTCTGTTCTTGGGGTGTTCTTGGGCGCACTAAGGTTTCGGGTGAGTTGGTTAGGCGAAGATATATATAAGACTCGCCGAAAACTGATTCTCGGTGCTCAAGTTATGACCCGATGAACTTTTAATTAAAACTTATGGTTATTAATTATGACTTATGATATAAATAATAATTTTCATTATTATTAAATTACTTATGATATAAAAAGTAATTATTATAATTTAAGACTTATGATATATATTTATTATATCATTTAATTATTACTTATGATTTAATTAAACTTTTAATTAAACTTATGATTAATAATACTTTTATTATTAATGAAAAATACTTATGATACGTATTAAACTTATATTGTGAGATTATTATAATTAGACTTATAATAAGGATTAATTAATTAATTAATTATTATAAAGTTTAGTTATTATTTAATTATAATTTAATTATTAAATATTTCTGATTTAATAATTAAAATTAGAAACTTATGATATGATTAATAATTCATTATTAATTAATAATACTTATGATATGATTTAAAATTTATTATTAATTAATAATACTTATATTATGATTAATATTTAATTAATTAATTAAATACTTATGTTATATTAATTATATCATTTAAACTTATGTTAACTTTAATAATTCATTTTAATTTAATTAAACTTATGTTATGACATAATTATACATATTTAACTTTAATTAACATTATAACTTATATTATTATTATAACTTACACTTTAATAATTAATGTTGACTATGTTTTGACCAAGGTTGACTTTTGAGTTGACTTTCGGTTGACTTTGACTTACAGTTGACTTTTGTTGACTTTCTAAATATGGAAACTTTCTAAATTTGGAAACTTTCCAAAAATAGAAACTTTCCTAAAATAGAAACTTTCCTAAATCAGAAACTTTCCAAAAATGGAAACCTGCTAAAAATAGAAACTTTCTAAAAATAGAAAGTGTGTGTCCGTACGTTGTTCCGATCAAACCGATGCATGTTGAGTGTTGTTCTATGTCTACTTGCAACATGTACAATAGCTATCATACTAAGACTTGACCTAAGTTAGTTATTTATATCGACCTGCTTTATTTATAGATTGGCGTTGTGATCATTCCTGATCACTTTACTTCATTTGTTGTTCGCATATTTGTGTGGTTACTTCGTTGCTATTAAGGTGAGTTATAGTCCCATTTTTCTATTTAAATCTGTTTGAATGAGAATACATGCAATTTATTTTATATTTTGGACATAAATGGAGGTTGGTTTAAATTATTCATCGTGAGTTGAACAAAAATATTTCCTAGTCTGGTAACTGTAATCACTGGTTTCTACTGGTGAACGCGAATCCTATGGATAGATCTATCGGGTTTGACAACCCCATTTCGAGCTAGTCGCGCTAGCAATTTATAATCGGAATGTTTAGTACTTCGTATTTTTTTGTAGATACACTTGTTCGGTGTATATTATTTATTGTGTTTGGAAAGGGTAAATAAATGGTTAAGTGGTTACCAGGTGGCTCACGGTAAATGGAATAATGTTTTTATATGTTTTCTAGCATATAATTTTGTGGTCCGAAAAGGAGTTTTTATATTTTCAAACATAAATTTTTATTGTTTAAATTAAATATTGTTTGCAATATTAAACCTATAATTCACTTAATATTTTTGTTGACAGTTACTCGCATGTTTTATTCTCAGGTTCATGATTGATTGCTTCCGCTGTGCTTAGAGAGTCTGCATATTTATGATGGCAGCTTTTGTTAAACATAACTTGCATTCTATTTTGATACATTTAATAGTGGATGCTGTTGACTTGGTTTTGGTCAACTTTTGGTTAAGAAATAATGTATGGTTTTTCTAAACTTACATATTTTGGTAGGTTTCCTTTATGGGAAATCATTTTTAAATAAAGAATGCAAGTTTATTTATTAAATTCATATAGAGTTATGATCAAGCTGTGGGACCAAGTGACGGAGCCATTAAGTGTTTTGACGGGGACATCACAACTGGTCGATTCACGAACCTATAACAAATATGTACATATATATCAAAGTATGTTCAAAATATATTTACAACATTTTTAATACGTTTTACTGTTTTAAGTTTATTAAGTCAGCTGTCCTCATTAGTAACCTACAACTAGTTGTCCACATTTAGATGTACAGAAATAAATCGATATATATTATCTTGAATCAATCTACGACCCAGTGTACACACGTCTCAGGCTAGATCACAACTCAAAGTATATATATTTTTGGAATCAACCTCAACCTTGTATAGCTAACTCAAACATTACTGCATATAGAGTGTCTATGGTTGTTCCAAATAATATATATACATGGGTCGATATGATATGTCAAAACATTTGCATACGTGTTTATGGTACCCCAAGATTACATAATATATTAGAATACATGTATAATACAATATAAGTTAGCTAGGATATGATTGATATAGATTTGTTACCAATTTTCACGTAGCTACAACAAGCAAAATTATCCAATCTTTTTTTACCCATAACTTCATCGTTTTAAATCCGTTTTGAGTGATTCAAGTTGCTATGGTTTCATATTAAACTTAAGTTTATGAATCTAAATAGAAAAAGTATAAGTTTATAGTCGAAAATACAAGTTAAAATTCAATATTATAAGAGGTAGTCATTTCAGTCGAAAGAACGACGTCTTGATGACCATTTTGAAAAACATACTTCCACTTTGAGTTTAACCATCTTAATACATGTCATGAAGTTTAACCATCTTAGTACTTTGATATATGTCATGAAGTTTTTCAAAAGTGTATTAATACATCTTAATACACTACATGTATATACATTTTAACTGAGTCGTTAAGTCACCGTTAGTCATTACATGTAAGTGTTGTTTTAAGACCTTTAAGTTAACGATCTTGTTAAATGTAATTAATCCATTGTTATTATACTTAAATGAGATGTTAAATTATTACATTATCATGATATTATAATGTATGAATATATCTTAATATGGTATATATACATTAAAATGTCGTTACAATGATAATCGTTACATATATGCCTCATTTCAAAATTCTTAAGTTAGTAGTCTTGTTTTACATATGTAGTTCATTGTTAACACACTTAATGATATACTTAATTATCATTTTATCATGTTAAACATAGTGTATCAATATCTTAATATGATTCATATGTATTTAGTAAGACGTTGTTATAACGATAATCGTTATATATATCGTTTCGAGTTTCTTAATTCAATAAACTCATTTTTATGTATATCACTCATTGTTAATATACTTAGTGAGATACTTACTTATCATAATCTCATGTTAACCATATATATATATATATATATATATATATATATATATATATATATATATATATATATATATATATATATATATATATATATATATATATATATATATATATATATATATATATATCGTCATGTAGTTTTTACAAATTTTTAACGTTCGTGAATCGCCGGTCAACTTGGGTGGTCAATTGTCTATATGAAGCACATTTCAAATAATCAAGTCTTAACAAGTTTGATTGCTTAACATGTTGGAAATATTTAATCATACAAATATAGTTTTCATTTAATATATAACATGGAAAATTTCGGGTCACTACACTTGCGGATTAAGTTTAACTTGTGAAAGGAGTCACCGACCTAAGGCAAGCCGCCGGCTTCCCACTGAAGCCGTTGTCTTGGCCACCGAATCTGAACATTATAAATAAAGGCCTCTGGTCTAAGTTTTCATAGGTAGTTTTCAGAATTCAATAATTCTATTTAGTTCGTTTTTCTTTTTAGGGTTTTCTCTAAACCCTTAGGTTAGATTTATTCATTGTAAACAAGATTCATTCAAATTTTTATTTCAAGTTTCTTACATCTACCTTTTAAAGGTATGATTTCTATCCTATTTTATTATTTTATTTATTTTATTTACTGTAATTATTTCTGTTCGTCTTCTGCTATGAAGTAAACGTTCATAGTGTTTACGTGGACGAAAACTGAATTTCATCTAGAAATCGGATGAAGCCGCCAGCCTCACAACCCCAAGCCGCCGGCTTGGATGGGAGGAAGCCGCCGGCTTCAGTGCTTCATCCGTACAGTTTCTGGCTTTTTTCCAGATCTGTATGGTCGAGTTTCTGTAATAATATTTGAACTGTTTCGAATCTATTTTGCTTAAATACACTTGTTTTCCATGCTTAATGATTAAATAACATGATTTTAGGGTTGAATAGTACTTAATCCGATAATCTATTATTCGATTCATGCTACTTGTTTAGATCTAGTCCATCAAACTTGTTAAATTGAATTGAATGCAACTAAGTTAAACATCATAATAGTGATAAATTGTTTAATTGGAATTACGCTTATATAATAGAGTTTGATATTGTTAGGCTTAATCGAATAACCTTCGTTTGGATTTATTTAATTAATGATTGCATGAGAACTTAGTAGTAATTGACTTTCAACTAGTAACTTGAGTTGATCTACTTGGTGTTAGATAGCTTATATAATTTGTCAGTCTATTTGCATATTGATCCTCATCACAAGATTGGTATGTATCATGTAATTGAATTGAACATGAAGAATTAAAATGTTAGTTATGCACATCACATATCTAGCATATGCTTTAAGTCTTATTGAATGATATGCAACACTTAGCTTAGCCTATAAGGGATAATATTTGGTCTATGATTGTTATTCTGCTTAGTGTTAATATAACTCATGAAACTTGCTTAATATGATTTCCTTATGAATTGGTCGTTCATGTAACTACTTTTACTTTTATTTGTTTATTTTGTATTTTAAGTTTCTTGCTTTGTTTTATTATTTTGTTTATCTTAAAAAGTATCTCTTTCCCAAGAGATAAATCTATCCCATAAAAGACATAAAAATATATCTTTAATTCTTTAATAAGAATTAAACTATAGGATAAAACAACTTATAACGCGTCCACGATCTCTTGGGACGATAACCTAAAATACTACCTCTGATCGGGTTTTGTTGCTCGTTAGGGTGTTAAAAGTGTATTAATAAAGGTTTTATAAATTTAAAAGTGTGAAATGCAAATTAAGCACTAAACACTTTTGCACATTAACCATATTACTATCAATAGCAATTTTACATAAGAAAAAAGGCCGACACAATAATTAGGAGCAACTAACACATCATATAAAGTAATCTTTTCAGACTACTTTGAGTTTCCTATTTTCTTAATTTCTGCTTCAGTCCCATTGAGATGAGAAACTTTTAGAATTCAAATTGCTAAAATCGATAACATTAACAAGATTTTTATCAGAAACAGTCATATGTTGATTTACTTCAGAATCAATAATCCTGCCTTGATTATATATATATATATATATATATATATATATATATATATATATATATATATATATATATATATATATATATATAATCATTTAGACATATCCTTTTATTGTTCACCAATATATTTTATTCATAGCTTGACTTTTTCAATTACGTATAAATTAATAGGTGACGCATAAAACAGAAATGTATTTGTAGCCGTGTGGTTGGGTGCTTGGGATGCCAACCGGGTGGTCGTCAGTGCGAATCTCATGAATAGATTTTATTAGAAAAAATGTATTTTTATACTATATATACACACACACACACACACACACAAAATGTGGCCTGGCGCGAGAGTTTGTTAGCTGTTGGTGTCACGTTCGAGACTCGACAAGGATATTTTTTTAATTATTGCGGCCCGAATGCGTGGCTAACGCGAAACTTGTTAATATCATTAGAATGATTATTAAAAAATTTATGAAAATTCTCATTAGAAAACACATTCAGTATCTGTATATTATACATGACATATTAGAAGTAAAAGTAGACCTAGTAGTAGGACTATCATTTAGCAAATTCATCATCTTAGCCATCTTGTCATTTTGAGAGACAAAGCAGAAAGAGTGGGAAGGATACTAGAAGAATTATTGGTAGTTGAGGAAGAAGAGGGAGAGTTTCCAAACACAACATTATTAGCTTTAAAATTTTTATTAAAGCATGCATTAAAAGTTTTCTTATAGCTAGGTGGAAAGCCAATAATTTCAAAACATCTTTCAATAGTGTGTCCAATCTTGTTACATTTAGAACATTGCAAATTTGAATTAGGACCTCAATTATTTTTATTAAAATATTTTTTCCTCAATTATTATAAAATTTTGATTTAGTATCCTGGGCAACAAAAGTAGAAGTTTGAACTCTAGCAGAATTATTTCTAGTAGCAGAACCTCTATGAGATTTCTCTCTAGAAATAATGAAAAAAACGGTTTTTACATCTGGGAAAGGATCAATCACCAAAATATTACTCCTATTATGCATATATGTATCATTTAGTCCCATAAGAAACTTCGTACATCTTAACAACTTATCATGATTTCTAAGACCAATAGCAACATCACAAGTACACGCAACAAGATTAAGTATGGCATCATATTGTTTCCACAATGTATTTAGTTTATGAAAATATTCAGATACACTAGTACCATGTCGCTTAATAGTGTTGATTTTAGAATGCAGATTAAAAATATTTGAACCATCAACTTTGTCATAAGTATCTTTCAATTTAGTCCAGACAACAAAAGCAATAGAAGAAAATATTTGACTAGAATATAATGCATCATATAAAGAACCAAGAATCCAAGATAGAACAACATAATTACATCTATCTCACTGAGCAGCAAGAACATTATCAGTATTATTCTTAGCAAAAGTACCATCAACAGAACCTACTTTTTTAGTAGCTAAAGCTAACAATATAGACCACCTCCAAATCTAAAATTTTCAGTGCCCTTAAGTTTTATAGAAATAAACGGAGTACCAGTAGTATCACTAGCATGAAAATACAAAGGATCATCTAAATCTAACTTATTAATAAGATTAATAGCACCAATCATTATTTTTCCCATGATAACAGAAGTCATAATCAATTAAAGAATAAAAAAAAAAAAAGCACAAGAAAAGATAGGAAAACTAATTAAAATCAACTAATTAATAACAGTAAACACATCCACAACATCAATCGCTCGCCAGACACCTGTAAAGATTGGAAACAACTTACTGAACACCTGCAAGCAATTGGTTACTAACCAAACACCATGAAGATTAGTAATAAAAGAGCGAAAATAATAAAAAGCACACTCACAAAACAGATAAGGTCTAGAAATTTTTTCTCTCTAGACAACTCCAGTGGCTGCAAGAATTAAGTGTATGAAGCAACGAGAGTCAGGTTTTCACACCAATCATGGTTGGTAGATCAAGGATTACTTGCTTCGATTGAAACTCATGAATGTGACTCAAATAATAAGACGAAAAAGAATAGACAAGGAGAATTACAATCAAGATTATTGAAAAATAACCTTAACAAGAAAGTATAAGCAACAAAAGAACAAAGAAGAACAGAAACCCTAATTTTAAATTATATGGTTCGTAATGAAGATGACGAATCACTGGCGGAATAAGATGACCCAGAAGAAAATCTTCTTCTCAAGAACAAATTGTTTCACCAAGAAGAACCAGAAAACTAATCCAGAGAAGAAACCCCTAATTTAAACGAAACCCTAGAATATGAACTTCGTTCAATCTTCAACAGAAACACCAGAAATTGTATCAACGCTCTAATACCATGTCAAAATAATCAAACCTTAACAAAATTATTATAAGAATCAATTCAAGAACACAATATTCAGAGTTGAAACGATCATCAAGATTAAACAAATATCTCTAACTAGAAACAGAAAGATAAGAACAGATGCTCGTGATCATAATAACAATAGTTAAGATTATCAGGGTAAAAACCTTGATCAATCAGCCAAAAAATATGAATCAAAAGTGAAAAAGTGAAGAGAGAAAAATAATGGATCGATAGATGGTTGAATGAATGAAGAATCAAGAGCAAACGGATTATATGATACCTTAGAACAGTAACCAAAGAAATTAGATTTTTCACCCTTGAACTTCCTGTAGTGCCCCGTCCTATTCCACCTGGACGAAGTCTTCAACAAATGGTCCCATTGCGAGGTTCTGACCTCTATATGCCATTAACGACTCTATGTAATATCTTTAAAATGAGTAAATGCACAGCGAAAGATTTCTTTCAGACCTGAGAATAAACATGTTTTAAAAGTGTCAACCAAAAGGTTGGTGAGTTCATAGGTTTATCGTAAACAATAAAATTCAGTAATTTTGATAGACCACAAGATTTAAAATGTGCATGGTACAAATAGGCTCGAATCCTATACCCACAAGTACACATATCTCGTGTACGAAATCATTTTTCAATAATTCTTTATAACCGTACACATATCTCGTGTACAAAATATCATACACATAACTTGTGTATAAAAAAAATCATTCTCTCGATATATAACATTCGCTTTGCTTTGCTTGCTTTCGTTGCTTGATAACCGACCTTAACATTTAATGCGCATCATAAATATCCCCAAAATAAATAGAACTTCAGTCTGTAATCAATATATATAAACCTCGAAGTACTAAACACCAAGCCCACTAGCTCTTCCATCTAGTGAACATTCTGGGTGGGGGTGTTAAACCCGGTAGCTACCTTTAGAATTCGCGTGAATTAGGGGCCATACCCGTTTCATAATTCTTAGGTTACCAAGTTATAATAATTAGTGGGAAATATTCACATCAATTAGTGGCAATTATAACGTCCAACTAATTCAATAATAATCAACAGAACTTCTGTCTGTATAATAATTCATTCGAGGAATGTTTTGCTTGTGTCTATCTCGTCAAACATTTATAAAAGTATTTCATGTATTCAGTCCAAAAATATAGATTTAAAGAGCATTTAGTAAAGTAGTTGTAAGGCAGTTATAAAACAGCGCATGTATTTTCAGTCCCAAAAATGTAAAGAGTAAAAGGGAATCAAATGAACTCACGATAAGATATTTTGTAGTAAAAATATGCATACGACGATACTGAACAATGCAAGGTGGGTCTTGGATTCACGAACCTATATCAAGTATATATATATATATTAACACGTATAATATTAATTAACTAAGTTTATAATGTATTAAGATTAATTTTTTACATATATAATCATATTACTGTCTATATTGTATAAGATATTTATATATTATGTATTACTTAATAAAAATAATATTTTGTTTAAAAATAAAAAACTATGTAATATTAGTATAGGTATGTAATAAATATATTTTACATAAATAATATTTGTTGTACTAATAATAAAAATATTACTAATGATATTAATAATAATAATGATAGTGTTAATGAAAATAAAATGATAATTTTTGTAAGTATGATAATTTTACTAATAATGATATCTTTAACAATAAAGATACTTTTAATAATAATAATAATAATAATAATAATAATAATAATAATAATAATAATAATAATAATAATAATAATAATAATAATAATAATAATAATAATACTAGTTATAAATATAAAATCATAGTAATAATAATGGTAATAGTAATACTACCTCAAAGAAGTAGCTCTTAAAAAAATGCCCAAGTCCGGGTTTGAACCCGCAACGTCCCGCTAACCCGATAACAACCTAAACCATTCCTATGTCTCAACTTTTCTGATTTAATTCCCACTTAAAATTTATTTAACCTGTATTAACTTGTTTCTATTTTCTTCTTCTTTTTTTAAAAAATAATGCCTCAAACCGAGCTCGAACCCGAGACCTCTCTCTTAAGCACAAACGTCTCTAACCACTCCTCTCCTCCTTACATGTTGTTATACTTCGGAACTTAAATTCAAATAACCCATTTCTGTTTCTGTCTTCTTCTTCTTCTCACACTCATCATCATCATCCGTATATCTTTAACAAAAATAAATAACTATCATCATTCAGCTCATTCATTCGATATAGTTCATCCGAAAAAACAGAAATTGAGTTACAGCTAGCAGACTAGGGTCTCGGCCCAACTGAGTAATGAAACAAGGCCCATAATAACATCGAATTTTGGTTGCCCAGCGATTTGATTTCTAAGTCCAACAACTCTAGTCCAAAATATGACCCTAAATAGTCTTACTAGTAGCCCAATCTAACTACATATTAATCAACAGATTTAAAAGAATTCCGGTTTCTTTCTTCATCTAAAACCGAAAATCAAGCAGCAATCAAAGGTTTGAGCAACAGAAAATAAGAAGTGGCCGATTGGTTTTTGGAACGATCAAGAAAAAAAATAATACTTAAACGTGCTGTATCACCATCATTCTATCTTCACCGTTTCATTGTTATCAACAATTCACCATCATCTTATTTAAGTGATTAAACTATTGATGCAGTAAAATAAATCGTTCTTCATATTATATTATCATCAAAATTTCATTTATCTTAATCTATCATCAACTTAATTGATGGACTTGCAATTTCATGGCTCATTCTACTTCACAAGCCCAATCATCAGACGAGTCCAAGAATAAATAACAAGCTCGATTTTAATTTAAGTTGATTATTTTGGCTCATGATTTGTAAAGCTGGGAAATTAAAATGTTTTGTGGGGTTATTAGGTTTATGGATTGTCTGCCACAAGGAATAATAAACGAGTACTAGCTGTAATTCGAAAACAAAAAGCAATCAAGTTTTATCCACTTAATTCCATCGGTGGAATCCACATATTCATTAGATCAAACACTTTTAGCATCCCATATAATAGGTTTAAATTGGCCAAATCTTATTTCATTTGGAACTTATAATGGAAACCAAAAGCTGTCGCTATCTTAATACCTTTACAGCTCAACCCCAATCACTTGAACTCTCCATTATTCCACTAGAGAAAAATGATGGCAGTGGGGTACTCTATGGTTGGTAAACGTCGGGCAAGAAGAAAGAAGATATGCATGAAAACAAAATTTTTGTGATTTAAATAAGCAGTTGGGTAATTAACCTTCTTTGTGGGGTTCGACTTTTGAAAGAACCGCAACTTCATACATCATATATTTGGTTCTTTATCATCATTATACCATCCTTTTAAATCAAGTGGGGTTCGATCAGAAAGAGGAAACGTAAAGAAGAAGGTAAGGGAATCATCATTCATCACATCATTAATAGAACCATATCTTCATTAATCTCCTTCTTATTTCTACACTTATCATGTATCATACACCTTTAACATTGTGATCATCATTATCTTCTTAGTTTGGAAATAGAAAACAATTGTAGGCAACAACAAAACGTATTTGGTGTTTGGGGTTTGTGAACTATTGACCAAGACAGAAACAAGTATAGCATCGATTACAGCGGCTGTTGGGTTTTGATTGTTTTGGTGGTGGTTGGTTGCTCTAGGGTGGCAAATCATGATGTTTGTGTAAGAAAAGGAAATGATTGAAGATGGCACAAGTAACTCAAGAGGTGATGATTTTGTTTTTGTATCTCCTTTCTATATGTATATGTATATATATATATATATATATATATATATATATATATATATATATATATATATATATATATATATATATATATATATATATATATATATATATATATATATATATATATATATATATATATAGTGGGTGATACCGCAATAATAATTGATCACATTTTGTTTTATATTATAGTTTGGATTCAGTTTTTATTGAATTGAGATCGACGTGTAACAAGATTTGAAAGACAATTGTATTGTAGTGTGATTTGAGATAGAAAAGAAGAATCAATCGGTACAGATAAAAAATATATATGTATAAACAAGTTGATTATGACTGGTAACAATTTCTTGTTGTGTGGAGATCGATTAGTAAAATCTTGCAGATAGGAATAAAAATCTTATACAGTTCGATCGAGATGTGAAACAGCTAAAGGAGATATTTTAATCTGATTGTGATTGTGATTTCTAACAGATTTTGTTCTTATTATGGATTGATTTGTACTGGTAACGAATTTGAAACAGGAAACGAATCATATACAGTTAAGTTGGTATAAAGGAGAAGAAGAAGGAATCTAGTGTTTATGATGCAGTGTCTTTATCTATGTATTACATATACATATCTATATAGATATAGACATAATAGGTAGATATAACTTATTAACGATGTTTAACGGTATTTAATAGGTAGATATTTTGTTCTTATTAACGATGTTTAATAGGTAGATATTTTGTTCTTATCTATGTTTTTATGATGTTTAAGATGGAATCAAGTGGCAACTTGAAGAGATGTTTAACTATAGTAGATGTAACTTATTAACGATATTTTAAATCAAAATGTGTTATAATTAATATTTCTTACTCTTTTAATACTTTCTAATTGTCCAAGGTTGGTAGTCCAATAGTCCAATCGTTCAATATATAATCTTAAAATTTAAAATAATTAAGATCAAAAGATGATGAAGAAATTTTACGTAGTTAATTAAATGGGTTACTAATCAATTTTATTTTGTCCATTATTTTCTTCATTATGCCACTTGTCAAATCTTGACTTGGATTCTGATCGGTCAAAATCCGAATATGAAATTGAATTTGAATGAAATTAGTTGTTCTTTGGTGAACGGATACGTATATTTGTGGTTTTATGTATGATAGTGGCTGTAGTCGAACAATAGTAAGGAGAATTTGATTAGTCTTCCGGTTCAGAAGTCTACTTAGTTTCACTAAATGCTTATTAATGAGATGAGTTGCTTAACACAGTAAAGTCGTAAGACAAAGAAAAGCGTAGGTAACCATCTGATATGTGAGAAGACTGTTGAATCAGATTTGAAGAATGTACAGTGTAATATGTTAATGTGAGATCTAAATATTTCTAGGGTATTACCTACCCATTAAAATATTCTCATCATTAATAGTTTGTACAAGAGAACTTTTAATTACCATCTTTATGAAAATATATATACATATATATTTTCGTCAGATGTAATCATGGATTTAATGAGTTAATATACTATTAAACTCATTTGATTTATCGTTAGAACTAGAATACATAATCTCTAAAATATTAGAGATTACATAATCGCCATGTAGAATGAAGATATATGATGTAGAACGATATGTAGAACGAAATAATTGATGTAGAACAAGATGTAGAACGAAGATAATTGATGTAGAATAAGATGTAGAACGATAGGTAGAATGAAGATTATGCTCGAGGTATTGATTGTGACGTTGAGGCGTGTAATGCAGATGTTTTTGTTGGTGGTACTTGTTCTGTGGGTGCTGAGGCTGGTGGTGCTGTTGATGTCGGTGATGTGACGACCCGGAAATTTCTGACCAAATTTAAACTTAATCTTTATATGATTTCGATACGATAAGAAAAGTATGTAATGTTAAGTCTAGAAAATTTTGGAACGATGTTCATTTATTCAATTGACCTTCGACTACTCTCGATGATTCACGAACAATTAATTGTAAATAGATATGTGTGTATGTATATATATAAATAATAATTCGAAATATAATTTGAAGTATTATATGTTGTTGTTATTAAAAATTAATAAAATAAAAATAAGATATTATAATTATTATTATTTAAAATATATCTCTATATATAAATAAGGTATATTAAAAATAAATATTAAATAATTGTAATACTCGTTTGATGTTTCGATTGATATTAAGCAAGTTAAATTCAAACTTATGTAATTTTAAAATAAACAGTGATACGAAAATGAGTTCTATAAATTTTAGGCTTATTAAAAATGTATTTAGGAACTAATTGTTAAGTTTTAACATTTTTTATATTTTATCCAGAAATGAGAGGGACAGTTGATGTAATTTTTATTTAACAAATTAAGAATCAAATTTTATACTATAATGACCAAAATAAATAAATATAGTTAATCTAAAAGTTTGGAATTTTTTTGAGACCTTTTTATCCGCCACTGATTTATCAACGGAGCACGAATTTCAGTCCGTAAATGAAATAGTAGACGACAGCTAACAATTCACACATTTTATATTTAAATTATATTATAATTATTATTATTATAAAATATCTTAACAAACCACTTGATTCATTTTACTCATCCGTGATTTAATACTATTGAACACTGCGCCTAATTGAATTGATTATTGAACATCACTGTCTTACTTTTATCATATCTATCTATCTCTTATTATATATACATGATACATATGGTTGTTAGTATCAACCAAACCCATCACCCTACTTCAATAATTTCTTTCTGTTTTGATTATAACTAAACATCACTCCACTTGTTTTATTAAATCCATCTATTTATCTACCCTGCGCTATATAAACATGAACCCATCACCTGCATCTTTTATAATATTTCTTTTCAAAGTCAACACCACTCTTCTATTCTTGACAACCAGAGCCACCATAACTCGCCATCTTAACAAACCCATCATTGAAGCCAATTGCTGTAAGTTTCCTGTTTTGTTTCTATTTGATCATCAACATGACACCCACCTCACTTCCACCACCTACATCCACCCATGACCATCACCTTCCCTTCTATCTTGAGCAAACCGCCACCATCACCTTGAAGATCACCACCATGGCCAATCACTATAATCACCCTTCTTCATTCCATACCCGCCATCACCACAAGCTGACACCACACCCTCAGATTAACGCACATAAACACTTAAATATACTTTCTGTACTAATTTCAATTTCAATTCATATTCATATATCTAGCACTCATGTCCACTTGAAATAAATATATTAGTACTTATCTTCAATTGGTAATGAATCGGTTTCGTATGGTTTCATCAATCATCTAACTACGCAAAGTTAATAATCAATGATTATGATGATGTTACAGCGAAGTAGTGAAGATGATTAAGAGGTTACAATGAGCTTTTAACCGCCACATAACAACTAATTACTGTTACTTAAATCCTTTCTATTTCCATTAAAATTAACGAAGGAATGGTGACGATGAAGAATAGTTGTTGTAGCAAGAGGATGGAAGACGAGATAGATAATGATAATGACAAACGAACCTTTCATTCACCATCTTCAAACCATTAACGTGTTGCTACTACTCGGACCATTCTTGTTGAAACCTTCTGTTTTGTTGTTCGAAGATCTAAAGCCCAACAAAACCACCACCACACTATTCATCATCTTCTTCACACTATTATCGGTCACCATCATCTAACAACTCAAAAACCAAAATGCCACCGGTTGCTACTATCTTGCTCTCTTTCTTTTAAAGACCAAATCACCTTCATCATCAATTTTCGATCATCTGCACGTTACTGTTACAGTTCTGATTTTTCTTTTATTTAATTTTTTTTCTCAACGAAGAACATCAAACACCTGCACTCTCATTCGACTACTGTTGGCCGAAGTTTCACATGTCACCACGATATTCTGCATATAGATTGAAGGTTACTGCTAACGGTTGTTACTAGATTACAACAAAAATAATATGAATCGCATTCTTGTTACTGTCGAAGGAGAAAGAAACCACGAAGGACATAAACCCTTGTAATGTGCTGTAACTTGGGTCATTTAAACAGATTTGGATCAGTTTAATATTTGGGCCGAGATCCATAGTATTTCGTTTGTTGGGCCGAAGTTGGGCTGAGGTTTAAGGTTTTTGTTGGGCTGTTAATGGACTAAACTTTAGTTAAAAATAAAAATGGGTTATATATCATTTAATTCAGATTTACAGCATAAAGGCATGATAGTTCGGTGGTTTGTGGTGTGTTTGTTAAGTGAGAGGTCACGTGTTCGAATCTGGGCAATGACACATTTTTTTTTAACCATAGAAGCTACATCAAAATTTGAGGTAGTTTTATCATCATCATCATCATCATTATTATTATTATTATTATTATTATTATTATTATTATTATTATTATTATTATTATTATTATAAGTATTAGTATTATTATTAGTAACATTATTATCATTATAGATATTAATATAAATAATAGTATCATTATTATTATTAGTAAAATCATTATTTTTATAATTATTATTATTAGTATACATTATTATTAAAATTAACTTTTTTATTAAAAGTATTATTTTTATTAAAGTTATCATTTTATCATTAATATTAAAAGTATCATTTTTAATTCTATTATCATTATTATTATTTTTATCATTTCTAATATTATTTTAGTATTAATATAATTTTAACAAGCAAAAGATATATATACATATATATACAAAAATGTATTAAATACATATAACATAACAAAATTTATATTTTTATTTATTTTGAATATATAAAATAAATATATGAAACATATAGGTTATTAATATAAAAATGATATAACTAATAAATTCTTATATATATAAATTTGTTCGATTACAATTATGTGTGTTAATATATATATAAATGATATAGGTTCGTGAATCCGAGGTCAACCCTGCATTGTTCAGTTCCATCGTATGCATATTTTTACCACAAAATATCGTATTGTGAGTTCATTTGCTCCCTTTTACTCTTTATATTTTTGGGACTGAGAATACATGCGCTGTTTTTACAACTGCTTTATTAAATGCCTTTGAAATCGATATTTTTGGACTGAGATGCTTTTATAAATGTTTGACGAGATAGACACAAGCAAAACATTTCTCGAATGAATTATTATGCAGACAGAAGTTCTGTGGATTATTATTGAATTAGTTGGACGTGATAATTGCCACTAATTGTTGTGAATATTTTTTCCCTGATTATTATTGCTTGGTAACCTAAGAATTAGAATCGGGTATGACCCTAATTCACGCGAATCCTAAAGGTAGCTACCGGGTTTAACACCCCCACCCAGAATGTTCACTAGACGGAAGAGCTAGTGGGCGTGGTGTTTAGTACTTCGAAGTTTATATATTTATACAGATGAGATGTTCTGTTTTGGGGATATTATTGATGCGCATTATATGTTAAGGTCAGTTACCATGTTGAGCATGAAATCGAAATGAATATTATGTATCGAGAGAATGATTTTTATACACGGGTTATGTGTATTAGTTTTGTGCACGAGATATGTGCACGATTATTTAAAAATCGCGAGGCAACCTACGGGGGAGAAAAGGATACGAACCTACTCTGCTAAGCATTATGAAAAATGGTTTTGTACACGAGATAGGTGTACTGTATTTAAATCTCGTGATCTATCAAAATGATGAATTTTATTGTTTTATGATAAACCTATGAACTCACCAACCTTTTGGTTGACACTTTAAAGCATGTTTATTCTCAGGTATGAAAGAAATCTTCCGCTGTGCATTTGCTCATTTTAGAGATATTACTTGGAGTCATTCATGACATATTTCAAAAGACGTTGCATTCGAGTCGTTGAGTTCATCAAGAATATTAAGTCATTTATAGTTGGATATATTATGAAATGGTATGCATGCCGTCAACTTTCGATGTAATAAAAGTTTGTCTTTTAAAAACGAATGCAATGTTTGTAAAATGTATCATATAGAGGTCAAGTACCTCGCAATGTGACCAAATGTTGATGACTTCGTCCAGATGGATTAGGACGGGGTACAACAGTTGGTATCAGAGCGGTGGTCTTAGCGAACCAGGTCTTGCATTAGTGTGTCTAACTAATAGTTGTTAAGATGTATTAGTGAGTCTGGACTTCGATCGTGTCTGCATGTCAAAAGTTTTGCTTATCATTTCGTGTCAAAAATTACCTGCTTATCATTCTTAGGGAATCACTTGCTTATCATTCTTAATCTAGACGCATTTTACTGCATTGATTGCATGAATAGTGTATAAACAAGATTCATATCTTAGCGTATCTGCTAATTCATATCTTAGCGTATCTGTTACTGTAAATTTGCCTGACATATTCCGTAAACTCCACCATAATCTACGAAATCTTTTGTTCTATATATATAGATATTCTATGTAATTAGAATATCATCCGATAGCCGAAAATCATTTCATATCGAAAAATCCTTTATTCAATCGTACGAAATGGAACTAGCCAGTAGTTCAAGTCCCGCGAATTCCGATATGGAGTTTCACTCGAGCTTCGAAGATAGTGTGACCAGAATGAACCAACCAATTAGCCATCATCTATTCTGGATGAATTGGGAATGGGTTCGTAGCCTACTTAATTATTGGAGACAAGAAGAAGGGGATCCCTTCCATCCACTATATTGCCCTCTTGACGATGAACCTGAAGCACTTACCGGCGAACCTCTCCAAAACACCATTTTCAACCTCATTTCCAGGGTATCTTGACACGATTATATTCTATCCACAATTCTAAACCTTATTCATCCGCTTGTTTCGACCGACAATCATCCTGGAAGTAATAGAAGAAGTCAACGAGCTTCACACCCGAGTTGTAGCATTGGAAAATATGGTGCAAAACATACCAACTTCAGCAACATCACCGACACCAACAGTACCACCAACATCAATACCATTATCACCAACAACCCAAGCTTCAGCATCACACGTGTCAACATATCATTCTGTACCTCGAGCATAATCATCGTTCTACATGACGTTCTACATTATTTATCTTCGTTCGACATGGAAATTATGTAATCTCTAATGTTTTAGAGATTATATATTCTTGTTCTAACGGTAATTTAAATGAGTTTAATATTATATTGACTCATTAAATCCATGATTACATCTGAAGAAAATATATATGTATATATAATGATACCACAACCCGCATGCGTAATGAGTATGTATGCGGGCACTCGCTAGCATGAGTATGTGTGCACTTGTATGCGGCATGCGGTATGCGGATTCGTGTCGAATGCCTTTGTCCCCGGTACAGCGGTTACTTGGTTACCAAGTAAATATCTTTTCCATAATTATATCTGTGATTCAGGGGAGTTTGTTATGGAAAGGATTATCATTATCTCGGGTGGTTCTAGAATTAGGGTTTGCCTATATATACAAACCCTAACTATCATTCTAACCACAAGCACGTTACGTATCATCATCTACTACACGTCCTACGTAACCAGCATCATCTAGAATCTTCTCAAGGTTAACAGGTTAGTTTCTCGTTAACTAGCACCTACGACCTTACTTGGGGCCTTCTGGTCGACGATCGTTATCGAAGGTAGACTTAATCACTTGGCCACCCCGCCGACATCATCATGTCGGCCAGGGTTATTCACGGTAGCCAGACCGGAGAGCCTTGTTCTAAGATCCTTAAACCCCACTTTACGCATTGAACATGCATATTAACCCTATGGTCAAAATATGCATGATCAAGTGGCGCTTTCATTGAGAGTCGAACTAATTGAAGACGTGTTTAATTTTTTTTTCTTTTAAAGTTTTGAATTATAAGGTTTTTTATTCACAAAATTGTTTGAATTTTTTCTTTAAACAGTATCATGGCTTCCGGGGACTCATCGGAATGCACACAAACAGATAATCAAAACACGCCGTCTGGTAATCAGCAGACGCAAGCTATGGCTACGGGGGCGGGATACGCGCCATATCCTCCGCCTGTATCCGGCGAGCCTTTTCAGAGGTATAAGCCGATATATCCAGATGGGATTACACCGCCAAGGGCAAACTCGCCAGTCACAACCACGCGGTTGGACTTTTCGGCGGTGGATCCAAGGGTCATCTTGGTAGGCACTAGCGGTGAAATAGTAGCCCCACACTTGGTATGCTGCGGCCAGGTACCTATTTATAGTACCACGGTTTCAATCCCTCTGCAGACGCAGAGTGTTCAGCAGAATTCATCGTTTACACCGTTGCAACCTTCGCAACTACCGCGTCCAATTTCGCAGTTTTTGACTCCTGCTGATGCGCAGGCATTACTTAATAGTTGGGGGTTTGGTGTCATTCCGGATGCCAATTCTCATTGGACGCCGATAACCGCAGAACAGCAAAGCACTGCGCATACGGTTGGGGTTATAGTGGCATATTCTCAGGTCTCGCAGGCATCTGCGCCATAGGTTTCGGCACCTTTTCAGCTACCCGTATACTCTGCGCCGACAAGCCTGCCTTCTTTTCCAATGCATCAGTCTTGGTTGTATCCGCAAATGACGGGGCAACCTTGGAAAAATATTCAGGGGTAGGCGAATCTCGCAAGCCAATTTATGCAGGCGGCACCTCCTGACATGGTCCACCTATTTTCACAACCTAATTTTATTCAGAATATGATGAAGCGTTTCTTCACAGGGCTCAAGGGTGACCCTGTTAAACCACCTTTTGAGCTACCAACTACTTTTGATAAGTTTCCTCTGCATATAACTGCATATCCATTTCCATCAGCGCCAAAGATACCCCATACACTGGGTACTTATAATGGTTTGACTGATCCGGATGACTTCCTGCAGCGTTTCGAGGGCGCAATGCGCACCCAAGGCTGGGTGGATCCGGTTGCATATCAGATATTTTCCATGACGCTGCAGGGTATTGCTCGCGAATGGTTTAACAAGCTCCCATCAGGTAGCATATCCGGGTTCATGGATCTGCGGACAAAGTTCTTGCTGCAATATCAGAATCAGAGGCCACGCAAATGCACTCAAATCGAATGTCATGATATTGTGCAGAAATCCAAGGAATCTTTGGGTGAATTTCTCACAAGATATACTAATGAGTGTCTGCGCATACCAGATCTTAAGCCAGAGCAACAGATTTCCGGACTCATACATGGTATAACCTCAGAACGTCATCCAACACTGGTAAGGCGTCTGCGCCATACAGTCCTAACAACTTATGCTGAAGCGTTTAATGAATGCCATGACTATATGCGGAGTGGCGAAGACAATGATATTCCAACAGCTAGCTCATGCAATGAGAGGAAAGACGATGATGATCATTCGCGCTATCAAAATTGTGGTAACAACTCTCACGGAAGGTATCCTAGCGGTGGTCCTATCAGAAATGATAAAGGAAAATCAGGTGGCAATTATCGAAATAGTAACCAGTGCGGCATCAATAATCAGAACTATGCGCTGCTGAAAAGTTTGTCTAAAACACCAAAGGAAATTTTGGCAACCGAACCAGTGTTCGCGACCTTTGCGGTTCCAACTCCGCTTACAGAATTTGGTAAGCGAGATAAAACAAAGTATTGTGAATTCCATGATGATTATGGTCATGACACTAATCGGTGTAAAAACTTGATGGAACGAGTGCTCGAGGAACTGTGCGCAGGTAAATTGGATCACCTAAAACCACCTAAGAAGGACAAAGGAAAATTCGCAAAGGAAGGGTCGAAGGCTAAAACTTTTGCATGGCAAAAGGTTGATAAAACAAAAAACGCCGACTTAACCATTAATATGGTCGACGCAGAGAAAGTTAGCCAGCGGAGAAAGTACAATGATCACCATGACTGGGAACTTCTCCCAATCACATTTCCTCCTCTAATGTCAATCGACACAGTTAACGAGCCCATTATCATCAAGTGTCGCATCCCCACCTGCGAAGTACAAATTAAACGCATGCATGTTGACACCGGGAGTGGCGTCGACATTATGTACGAGCATTGCTATTGTTTCCTCCCTGCAGAAGTTAAAACGCATCTACGCCAGTATGATATTACATTATCTGGGTTCTCCAGAGAAAGCTCATGGCCGCTAGGCCGGATAGAGCTAATAATAGAACTCGAAGATGATAAGAATCCGCAGTTGGTCAGACATGAGTTGGTTGACTTTTATGTGGTACGTTCAACTTCTCGGTGCAACGTGCTACTTGGGAGAAATTTCATACGACGTTTTAACATTATACCATCGGTGGTACATGGTTTGATTAAGTTTCCTACGAAGGGAGGGGTTGCCACAATTGCGTCACATCAAACAGCCGAGTTGTGTGGTTCAGTTGTGCCTGTAAACATTCCCAGCACAGGAGAACAACTCGCAAGCAGTACGGTCATAGCAAACCGTTTACATCCGGATAAGTGAATTAAAATCGGCGCAGGCTTGTCAGCCAAAACAAAGGCAAAATTGCATGGAATATTATCCGCTAACGCAGATGTTTTCGCGTGGCGTGAATCAGACATGACTGGGGTTCCGTGAGATATTACGGAACATAAATTGAATGTTAATCCATCACTCACGCCCGTTAGACAAAAGAAGCAGCATATGTCTCTTGAGCACAGTGATTGGTTGTGCGCAGAAGTAGATAACCTTGTCAAAGTAAACACTCTGCGGGAAGTGCGGTATCAGACATGGGTTGCTAATCCTGTGCTAGTCAAAAAGGCTGACGGTAATTGGCGGATATGCGTTGATTTTAAAGACATTAATAAAGCATGTCCTAAGGACAACTACCCTCTCCCGGAGATAGACTGGAAGGTGGAATCATTATCAGGTTTTCGGTACAAGTGTTTTCTAGATGCATACAAGGGTTATCACCAAATCTTAATGGCCGCAGAAGGTGAAAACAAAACTGCTTTTCATACGCTGCAGGGTATCTATTGTTATATTAAGATGCCCTTCGGATTAAAGAACGCAGGCACAACCTATCAGTGCTTAATTGACGCAGCCTTCAAGCACCAAATTGGCAGAAATCTTGCAGCATATATCGATGACTTGGTGATTAAAAGTAACACCGAAGAAGAAATGCTCGCAGACATCCTAGAAACGTTTGCATCTCTATGCATGATCAACATGAAGCTTAACCCACTCAAATGTAGTTTTGGGGAAGAGAAAGGCAAGTTTCTAGGTCATGTGGTGACAGCGTGGGGAATCAAGGCAAATCCCAAAAAGATTGAAGCCGTTGATAGTTTGCCATCTCCGAAGACAAAGAAAGGCGTGCAGAGTCTAACCGGGAAGCTTGCGGCGATCACGCGGTTTTTGTCGAAAGCCGCAGAGTGACAATTGCCATTCTTCAATACTTTGAAGAATTGTTTAAAGAAAAAAGACTTCGTATGGACTCAGGAAGCAGAATCAGCCTTTCAGGAGATGAAGAAGGTGCTCGCTGAATTACCAACACTCACCGCGCCAGTATAAGGAGAAACGCTTACACTGTACCATGAGGCATCGAAAGAGGCTATCAGCTCAGTTCTTATCGCAGATCGCGAAAATGTAATCTACTTTTAATTACATTGTTTATTTCGCAGAAATTTAACGCTGAGGTTTTCTCAGACGCAAATGTCGGTCTACTTCGTAAACAAGACGCTGACATCAAGCGAAGTAAACTATTCACCAATAGAAAAGCTGGTATATGCGCTAGTCAACACGGCGCGGCGTTTGCGCCGATACTTTCAAGCACATCCAATTGTGGTTCTAACTGATCAACCGATCAAACAGGTTGGTACATTCCTAATTTGCGACAATGGCCGGGGTTACCGCATTGACTAACGCAATCATTTTTCTTTCAGGTGTTATACAAGCCTGAGATTTCTGGCCGAATGGCTAAAAGGGCAGTTGAGTTAGGAGAACATGAAATAAATTTTTCCTCGCGAAGCGAGGTTAAGTGTCAAATGTAACGACCCGCACTTTTTCGATCGTTCTATACTTATAAGATTGATATTTACATAAATTAAACCTTACCAACATGATAAGTAATCCAAATTGTTGAGACTTATATTTCCGAAAAGAGTTTTATACAACGTTTGACCGTCTAGTTTGACCGATGATATCACGAACTATACAATATATGATAATTATACGTCTGTGTATATATATGTATATATACATATTTAACATGATTAAAGAATGATTTAATACCTCATTTTATATTAATAACAACAAGTTATATGTGTATTTTGAAACTACTAACTTAAGTTTTCAAAACAATAACAATACGTAACGTTATTTGACATATATACTTAAGACTTATAATGTTATACATATATTGTATAAGTAATGTATTTAATTACTTTTAAAGAACTTAAATACATAAAACCATATAAGTGTATTCACAAAAGATAGCTATATTTGAATCCTCATTTCATTTTTCACAAAATTTCTATACGTATACCTAGAGTATTTGTACTCGTATCATACCTAGCTCCTATACGTATTTACTAATAGTAAATACACATCAAAATCACCACCTAACCAGCCATTATTCATGCCCTTAGAGCTAGGTAATTACTTTTGTATGATTGCAAGATTAATTAGCAAGATTACAAACTAAAATTTGTCCATGTATGCCCATGAAACACGTTTTTATGGTGTATATATGTATCATCATTTTAGTTCATTTTTACTTCCATTCTCTAGCTAAAAACACACACACATTCAAGAGTCTTAAACTCCATAACAATTCAGCAACTTACCTTGAAGATCTAGCTTCAAAAACCATACTAAAACACCATAAGAAAACCATACAAAAACACTTCAAGAAAACCTTCCAAGAACACCAACTTACTTCCAATCTTTCATCCACTTCTATCACCCTTTTGATTCTAGCTTCTTACTCCTCTTTTACAGAAAACTTATCCAAGGAACTTGAGGTAGTAACTATGTTCATAACCTTATTCGATTCATATATATATAGCTATCTTATTTTGTGGTACAAAAGTTTAACAACAAGAACATAGTTTGAATGTTTTCAAACTTGTTTGCAAACTAAATAGATCCTTCTAACTTAACTTTTAAAATACTTCAAGACCTGTAATATAACTTATGTATATACTAATTTAACAAGGTAAAACTTGGTTTTTCAAAGTATAAGTATTTTTAGAAAAATGGTCATTAAATGATTTTGTTGTAACAAAAATGTTTAACTTCATATGTTTCACTAATGTTTCACTTATGCCGTATGATTTTGAATACAAACCAAGGTATTTACAGTTCATAGTCTTAAAGAAGAACTCGATCCAAGAAGATGGCAATTTGAATCAACGAAAACGGATTTGTAACGAAGAAACTATGACCGAAACAAAATTGGTTATCCTAGATCATTTCAACTACGGGATCAATTGGAAAAAAATGATATAAATCACATATTTCTAAGATAACATGATATTTTATATATATGTACTTATAATTCAATTTTATATGGTTCAGGATCACCCGTAAACAATACGAGAAGATTAATCATAAGATCCCATGTTTGTACGCAACACGTCATTTGACAACACCGGTACTTTATGTACGCAACACGTCATTTGACAACACCGGTACCATGGGTCAAGATTAATCTCGACCAATACATATACGATGGGGTTTTATTTATTTCATTGGGGGTTTTATTTATTTCATTGCGGGTATATTAAACATCTAAAAATGAACCATTAAAATTGAATTACTAACATCGGACTGCTAACTACGGACTAAGGAATTATTCAAAGTATTAAAAGTATAACAAGTATATATTTATAACGTTTGTTTAAAAATGAAAACATATTGATATATTATATATGGATAGGTTCGTGATATCAACCGGAAGACCGAGTCAAATTATTTATATCATCAAGACAAGAGTGAGTATATAGTCCCACTTTTAAACTCTAAATATTTCGGGATGAGAATACATGTATTTTATGTTTTACGATATGGACACAAGTAACTGAAAAATATATTCTACGTTGAGTTGTACCACTGGCATACTTCCCTGTAGCTTGGTAACTACTATTTACAGCGGTATTGTAAACGCGAATCCTGTTGATAGATCTATCGGGCCTGACAACCCCAATCGGACTGGACGACCAGTATTTAACGGTTGCACAGTACTTCGTTTTGTGACTACACTTGGTACGGTGTAGTAAGATTTCATATTAAAGGGAATATGCGACGTGAAAATGTTAAGTATGGTTACCAAGTGCTCAACCACTTAGAATATTTTTATTGAAATGTTTATATACGAAATCTTGTGGTCTATATATATATATTGCTGCGCACTAAACCTATATCTCACCAACTTTATGTTGACGTTTTTAAACATGTTTATTCTCAGGTGATAATTAAAGCTTCCGCTGCATTATGTTGAATCTAAGCAGGATCATGCGTACTCATATTTGTGTCAAAAATAAAACTGCATATCCGAGGACGTGTGTTGTAAAATATGCTAGAAATCGTGTTGTTATTATCATTTGTAAAGTTTGTAAGTCGAAGATTATTGTTAAACGATAATCATCTTTTTATTGTCTAAAGCTTGTAACAAAAATAATGGTTTGGTTTGTAATGTATAATATATGCAGTTTTCCTTTTTAAAAATGTCGCATATAGAGGTCAATACCTCGCAATGAAATCATACGTTATCTAACACGTTCTTATGGTTAAGGACGGGTTATGACATGTGGTATCAGAGCGTTGGTCTTAGCGAACCAGGTCTGCATTAGTGTGTCTAACCGAGAAGCCGTTAGGATACATTAGTAAGTCTGGACTTTGACCGGGTCTGATTTAAAAAAAAAAAAACCATTGCTTATCACTGTTGGTTAAAATTTATATGTAAATATTATATAAGTACTAATGGGTTAGTTGTTGTGTGATAGATGTCGAGCTCAAAAATTGTTATCACAATCAACGACTCCGAATCAGAATCTTCAGATGGCGTTCCAGTCATTAACCTGTCCGATGACGAAAATGATATCCTTGGGGAAGACTCACAAATTCCGGATGAACCAACTATAGAAATATCGGAAAGTGAACCCGAGGAGGAAAGTGAACCCGAGGAGGAAAGTGAACCCGAGGAGGAAAGTGAACCCGAGGAAGAAATACAGGAAATTACAAAAGACGAGTTCGAACTAGGAAAGAAACGAAAGGCTAATGAATTAGAAAATCCAAATTCCGAGTTTAATGAGAATGATGTGGCACCAATTCCACTCAACACTACCACCCCTATCCCCGCTATTCCTATTCGTTCTGTCCCGGCATCCAGTTCTTCAGTCCCACAGCCAAAATATAGGCAGACAGTTAGGATAAGCGTTAAGCAAATCTTTGTGTCTAAACGTCCTAGAAAATAGATCAAACGATGCGCTGCTGTGTCAAACCATGGAACCGAATAATGTTTTGTATAATATTAATAGTGTGGTTTGCTTAATGTTCGATGTAAGATAAGCATATGTAAAATATTGAAGTATGAAATGCAATAATTTTCCATGGTTAAGTATTATTTAGATTGTAGTAATTGATTCTGTACTAAGCTATTAAGTATGAACATTAACGGGTAGGTACTACCCAAGATATAATTATAAAACGCTAATAAGAAGAAAAGGCTTTTATAATAATACCTAGTTCATATTATTAATAAGCTATAATGTACTATAAATACACACTACATCTATAATAATCCATGTGAATAATTATTTTCTTTCATTAGGAAATGGCGCGATTGAATCGAATGACGGAACAAGAACTCGAGGAACTCATCAACCAGCGAGTGAACGACAGAATGTTATGGGTTGAGGCTGCAAGAGCTGCTGCAGTTAATCCAAATCCTCGTGTAGGATGCTCCTACAAGACGTTTCAAGCTTGCAAACCTTCATCATTCAGTGGAACGGAAGGACCTATCGGTTTAACCCGATGGATAGAAAAGATGGAGACGGTGTTCAAAATCAGCGGTTGTGATGAAAAAGACATGACCAAGTTTGCATCGTGCACTTTACAAGATAGTGCACTCACATGGTGGAAGAATTATGTGAAGGCGGTAGGAGGAGATGTAGCTTATGATACTCCATGGGAAGAATTCAAAGCAATGATAATCACCGAGTATTGTCCAAGGAATGAGGTTATTAAGTTAGAAGATGAGTTACGAAGTTTGAAGGTGGTTGGTACTGAAATCACCAACTACAACCAGCGATTCATGGAATTAGTTTTGCTATGTCCTGAATTGGTTTCAACCGAAGAACGGAAGATTGAAATGTACAAAGCTGGTTTGCCCAAAAAGGTCAAGGCAAATGTTACAGCATCGAAACCTAAGACAATTCATGAAGCTATAACCATGGCAAACGAGCTAATGGATCAGGTCATCATGGATAAGAAAGTATCCAATACTGATGTGAAGGTATCAGGTAACAAAAGAAAGTGGAATGGAAATTATGATCGAGGTAACCAACAACAATCTTTTAAGAAACAAGAAAACACGCAAGGTGCGGGTAGTGGTTTAAGCTTTGGTTATAAAGGACAAAATCCTTTATGCAACCGTTGCCACAAACATCACTTTGGTTACTGTAGTGTGTTATGCACCAAGTGTAATCGACAAGGTCATCTTGCGGAAGATTGTAAGGCTCTCGTTACAAATGGCAACAAGACTCCTGCCACCAACGCAAATAGAACTGCTTTGGCTACCATTACTTGTTTTGGTTGTAGAAAACAAGGTCACTATAAGAGTCAGTGCCCGAATCAGAATGGCGGACCTGCACGTGGAAGAGCGTTTGTTATTAATGCTAGAGAGGCACGAGAAGACCCGGAGCTTGTTACGGGTACGTTTACCATTAATAACTTATCAGCATCTATTTTATTTGATACTGGCGCCGATAGAAGTTACGTGTGTATAAATTTTTACACTAAATTGAATTGTTCATCATTACCTCTAGATGCTAAGTACATGATTGAGTTAGCTAATGGTAAACTAATTAAAGCCGATAAAATTTGTCGTGATTGTAAGATAAATTTAGCCGGAGAAACATTTAAGATTGATTTGATACCCGTAGAATTAGGAAGTTTTGATGTAATAGTCGGCATGGACTGGATGTCCAAAGTAGGAGCGGAAGTTGTTTGTGCCAAGAAGGCAATTCGTATTCCTGGTAAGGATAAAATGCCGGTGATGATTTACGGAGAGAAGGGTGATTCAAAGCTAAAACTCATTAGCTGTTTGAAAGCCAAAAAGTGTTTAGAAAAGGGATGTTACGCTATTTTAGCACATGTTAATAAAGTCGAAAAGAAAGAAAAGTGCATCAACGATGTGCCTGTGGCAAGAGATTTTCCCGAAGTTTTTCCGGAAGAATTGCCGGGATTACCTCCATTTAGATCGGTAGAATTTCAAATAGATTTAGTACCAGGAGCTGCACCAGTGGCTCGTGCTCCATATAGACTTGCACCGTCCGAGTTAAAAGAACTTCAAAGTCAGTTAAAAGAATTACTGGACCGTGGATTCATACGACCGAGTACTTCACCGTGGGGAGCTCCAATTTTGTTTGTTAAGAAGAAAGATGGATCTTTTAGGATGTGTATAGACTATCATGAATTAAATAAGTTAACTATCAAGAATCGGTATCCACTACCGAGAATTGATGACTTATTTGATCAATTGCAAGGATCATGTGTTTATTCGAAAATTGACTTAAGATCGGGCTATCATCAACTACGCATCAAAGAAGAGGACATTCCGAAAACTGCTTTTCGGACACGTTATGGTCATTACGAATTTTTGGTTATGCCGTTTGGATTGACGAATGCGCCAGCTGTATTCATGGACCTCATGAATCGAGTTTGTAGTCCGTATTTAGATAAGTTTGTTATCGTTTTCATTGATGATATTCTTATCTATTCCAAGAGTGAGCAAGAGCATGAAGAGCATTTAAGGTTGATACTGGAGTTGTTGAGAAAAGAACAACTTTATGCTAAATTTTCTAAGTGTGCTTTCTGGTTGAAAGAAGTACAATTTCTTGGCCACGTTGTTAGTAGCAAAGGAATTCAGGTTGATCCAGCAAAAATTGAAGCCATTGAAAAATGGGAGACTCCTAAGACACCAATGCAGATACGCCAATTTTTGGGTTTAGCCGGTTATTATAGAAGGTTTATTCAAGATTTTTCTCGAATAGCTAAGCCGTTGACAGCATTAACGCAAAAAGGGAAGAAATACGAATGGACCTCGGAGCAGGAGAACGCATTTCAATTATTGAAGAAGAAGTTAACTACGGCGCCTATTTTATCGTTACCTGAAGGGAACGATGATTTTGAAATATATTGTGACGCTTCGCGACAAGGTTTTGGTTGTGTTCTTATGCAACGAAAGAAAGTTATTGCATTCGCATCCCGACAATTGAAGATTCACGAGCGAAATTATACGACGCATGATCTAGAATTAGGAGCAGTCGTGTTTGCATTGAAGATGTGGAGACACTACTTGTATGGGGTTAAATTCACTGTGTTTACTGATCATAAAAGCCTTCAACATATTTTCGATCAAAAACAGCTGAACATGAGGCAACGTAGGTGGGTTGAGTTAATAAATGACTATGATTGTGAAATTCGTTATCATCCCGGGAAAGCGAACGTGGTGGCCGACGCTCTAAGCAGAAAGGAACGAGAACCAATTCGAGTACGAGCGATGAACATAAAAATTCGCATGAATCTCAACTCACAAATCAAAGAAGTTCAACGAGAAGCACTTACTAAAGAAAATATAGGAAATGAAATAATGAAGAAGTATGAGAAGCAACTCGTTATGCGGGAAGATGGAATTCGATATTTTGCAAATCGTATTTGGGTACCGAAGTTGGGTGGATTAAGGAAGTTGATATTGAACGAGGCACATAAGACAAGATATTCGATACATCCTGGAGTTGGAAAGATGTACCAAGATCTTAAGACGCATTATTGGTGGCCTAATTTAAAAACAGACGTTGCAACATATGTTGGGGAGTGTTTAACTTGTTCCAAGGTTAAAGCAGAACACCAGAAGCCGTCAGGGTTACTTCAACAACCAGAAATTCCAGAATGGAAATGGGACGGTATTACCATGGATTTCATCACGAAGTTACCAAAGACTGCCTGGGGATACGACACCATTTGGGTAATTGTTGATCGTCTTACCAAATCTGCACATTTCTTGCCTATAAAGGAAACAGATAGAATGGAGAAATTATTACGATTATATATAAAGGAAATAGTTTCAAGGCATGGAATACCTATTTCCATTATATCCGATCGTGATAGTAGATTTACTTCAAAATTTTGGCAATCACTACAGGAGGCACTAGGAACTCGGTTGGATATGAGTACCGCATATCATCCACAAACCGATGGACAGAGTGAGAGAACGATTCAGACTCTCGAAGACATGCTCAGGGCATGTGTGATCGATTTTGGAAACGGATGGGATAAATATCTACCGTTAGCAGAATTCTCGTATAATAATAGTTATCATGCGAGCATTGGAGCTGCGCCATTCGAAGCATTGTACGGAAGGAAGTGTAGATCTCCTATCTGTTGGAATGAAGTAGGAGATCGACATTTAACTGGTCCCGAGATCATACATGAAACGACTGAGAAGATAGTGCAAATCAAGGAGAGATTGAAAACAGCCCGTAGTCGCCAAAAGAGCTACGCCGATGTTCGAAGGAAACCATTAGAGTTTCAGGTCGGGGACATGGTTATGCTAAAGATGTCACCTTGGAAAGGTGTAATACGTTTCGGCAAAAGGGGTAAACTGAACCCAAGATACGTAGGCCCGTTTAAGATCATCGAACGCATTGGACCGGTAGCTTATCGACTCGAGTTACCACAACAACTCGCCGGAGTACATAATACCTTTCACGTCTCAAACCTTAAGAAGTGTCTTGCAAAGGAAGACCTCACCATTCCTCTTGAAGAAATCCATGTCGACGAGAAACTACAATTCGTCGAAGAACCAATCGAAATCATGGACCGTGAAGTTAAACAGCTCAAACAGAGTAATATACCGATTGTTAAGGTTCGTTGGAATGCTAGAAGAGGTCCCGAGTTTACTTGGGAACGCGAGGATCAGATGAAACGAAAGTATCCGCACTTGTTTCTCGATAACGCAAAATAGGTACAATTTTAAAATTTCGGGACGAAATTTATTTAACGGGGAGGTAATGTAACGACCCGCACTTTTTCGATCGTTCTATACTTATAAGATTGATATTTACATAAATTAAACCTTACCAACATGATAAGTAATCCAAATTGTTGAGACTTATATTTCCGAAAAGAGTTTTATACAACGTTTGACCGTCTAGTTTGACCGATGATATCACGAACTATACAATATATGATAATTATACGTCTGTGTATATATATGTATATATACATATTTAACATGATTAAAGAATGATTTAATACCTCATTTTATATTAATAACAACAAGTTATATGTGTATTTTGAAACTACTAACTTAAGTTTTCAAAACAATAACAATACGTAACGTTATTTGACATATATACTTAAGACTTATAATGTTATACATATATTGTATAAGTAATGTATTTAATTACTTTTAAAGAACTTAAATACATAAAACCATATAAGTGTATTCACAAAAGATAGCTATATTTGAATCCTCATTTCATTTTTCACAAAATTTCTATACGTATACCTAGAGTATTTGTACTCGTATCATACCTAGCTCCTATACGTATTTACTAATAGTAAATACACATCAAAATCACCACCTAACCAGCCATTATTCATGCCCTTAGAGCTAGGTAATTACTTTTGTATGATTGCAAGATTAATTAGCAAGATTACAAACTAAAATTTGTCCATGTATGCCCATGAAACACGTTTTTATGGTGTATATATGTATCATCATTTTAGTTCATTTTTACTTCCATTCTCTAGCTAAAAACACACACACATTCAAGAGTCTTAAACTCCATAACAATTCAGCAACTTACCTTGAAGATCTAGCTTCAAAAACCATACTAAAACACCATAAGAAAACCATACAAAAACACTTCAAGAAAACCTTCCAAGAACACCAACTTACTTCCAATCTTTCATCCACTTCTATCACCCTTTTGATTCTAGCTTCTTACTCCTCTTTTACAGCAAACTTATCCAAGGAACTTGAGGTAGTAACTATGTTCATAACCTTATTCGATTCATATATATATAGCTATCTTATTTTGTGGTACAAAAGTTTAACAACAAGAACATAGTTTGAATGTTTTCAAACTTGTTTGCAAACTAAATAGATCCTTCTAACTTAACTTTTAAAATACTTCAAGACCTGTAATATAACTTATGTATATACTAATTTAACAAGGTAAAACTTGGTTTTTCAAAGTATAAGTATTTTTAGAAAAATGGTCATTAAATGATTTTGTTGTAACAAAAATGTTTAACTTCATATGTTTCACTAATGTTTCACTTATGCCGTATGATTTTGAATACAAACCAAGGTATTTACAGTTCATAGTCTTAAAGAAGAACTCGATCCAAGAAGATGGCAATTTGAATCAACGAAAACGGATTTGTAACGAAGAAACTATGACCGAAACAAAATTGGTTATCCTAGATCATTTCAACTACGGGATCAATTGGAAAAAAATGATATAAATCACATATTTCTAAGATAACATGATATTTTATATATATGTACTTATAATTCAATTTTATATGGTTCAGGATCACCCGTAAACAATACGAGAAGATTAATCATAAGATCCCATGTTTGTACGCAACACGTCATTTGACAACACCGGTACTTTATGTACGCAACACGTCATTTGACAACACCGGTACCATGGGTCAAGATTAATCTCGACCAATACATATACGATGGGGTTTTATTTATTTCATTGGGGGTTTTATTTATTTCATTGCGGGTATATTAAACATCTAAAAATGAACCATTAAAATTGAATTACTAACATCGGACTGCTAACTACGGACTAAGGAATTATTCAAAGTATTAAAAGTATAACAAGTATATATTTATAACGTTTGTTTAAAAATGAAAACATATTGATATATTATATATGGATAGGTTCGTGATATCAACCGGAAGACCGAGTCAAATTATTTATATCATCAAGACAAGAGTGAGTATATAGTCCCACTTTTAAACTCTAAATATTTCGGGATGAGAATACATGTATTTTATGTTTTACGATATGGACACAAGTAACTGAAAAATATATTCTACGTTGAGTTGTACCACTGGCATACTTCCCTGTAGCTTGGTAACTACTATTTACAGCGGTATTGTAAACGCGAATCCTGTTGATAGATCTATCGGGCCTGACAACCCCAATCGGACTGGACGACCAGTATTTAACGGTTGCACAGTACTTCGTTTTGTGACTACACTTGGTACGGTGTAGTAAGATTTCATATTAAAGGGAATATGCGACGTGAAAATGTTAAGTATGGTTACCAAGTGCTCAACCACTTAGAATATTTTTATTGAAATGTTTATATACGAAATCTTGTGGTCTATATATATATATTGCTGCGCACTAAACCTATATCTCACCAACTTTATGTTGACGTTTTTAAACATGTTTATTCTCAGGTGATAATTAAAGCTTCCGCTGCATTATGTTGAATCTAAGCAGGATCATGCGTACTCATATTTGTGTCAAAAATAAAACTGCATATCCGAGGACGTGTGTTGTAAAATATGCTAGAAATCGTGTTGTTATTATCATTTGTAAAGTTTGTAAGTCGAAGATTATTGTTAAACGATAATCATCTTTTTATTGTCTAAAGCTTGTAACAAAAATAATGGTTTGGTTTGTAATGTATAATATATGCAGTTTTCCTTTTTAAAAATGTCGCATATAGAGGTCAATACCTCGCAATGAAATCATACGTTATCTAACACGTTCTTATGGTTAAGGACGGGTTATGACACAAATACTTGCGAATTACCTTGCAGAGTTACCTGCGGATGTTGAAGCATCTGCAAAACATCAGGACATGCCTGTGCCACCTTTGTCACCATGGGAGTTATACACCGATGGTGCCTGCAGCGCAGCCGGCGCGGGTGCAGGTGTAATTTTAACTGGCCCAGATGGCGAAGAGCATACATATGCGCTGCGGTTTAATTTTACTGTTACGAACAACGAAGCAGAATACGAGGCTTTGTTAGCAGGTATGCGTATTGCGCATAAATTAAATGTTAAAATTATGCACGCTTACGTGGATTCAAAGCTGGTATGCAGTCAAGTCAGCGGAGACTTCAAAGCGCATGACATAGCCATGCAGCAGTATTTATCGCTTGTTCATAACCTCGCTGACCAGTTTGTGGCTTTTCAAATCTCCCACGTCATGCGGGGGCAAAATAAGAAGGCGGATGCGCTTAGCAAATTGGCTGCTTTGGCCTTTGATCATCTGGGGAAGAAAGTTCTTATAGAAGAGCTGCATGCGAAATCCATTGTTATGATGCCTTTAGTGGCACATTTTGAGGAATCCAGCTCAACATGGATGACACCTATTATTGCTTTCCTGCAGGACGGCACCTCACCTGCGGATTCTGTTGATGCAAAGAAAGTACGCACTAAGGCACCACTGTACGCCCTTGAGGGTGACATCCTATATCGAAAAAATTATTTAGTACCGCACCTAAGGTGTATTGGTCCGAAAGAGGCAGAAGAGGTTATACGTGAGGTGCATGAAGGTGCATGCACTCTTTATTCGGGGCACAGGTCTATTGTGTCAAACATTATGCGGCTAGGTTATTATTGGCCCAATATGTACGCAGATACCGCGCACATAGTTAAGCAATGCGAATCTTGCCAAATACATGCACCTATCAGCAGAGCACCTGCGCATCCAATGATACCATTCTCCTTACCATGGTCATTCTGCAAATGGGCAATTGACATAGTCGGACCATTTCCAAAAGGCCGAGGTAATATTATCATTTATTTTATATCATATGCTATTTACGTCAGTATCTTACGCATACTCTGCACACGCAGGAAATATCAAATTCTTGATTGTTGCAATCGACTATTTCACTAAGTGGGTTGAAGCGCGACAGCTGGCAACAATTTCAGGAAAGAGGGTGCGAAATTTTGTATGGGAAGACATTGTTTGTCGATTCGGCATACCAAACGAAATCGTTAGTGATAACGGTACACAGTTTGCTGGGGATCCTTTTCATAGTTGGTGCGCGGAGCTTAATATTAAGCAAACTTTTACTTCCGTTGCGCATCCGCAGGCGAATGGCCAGTGCAAAGTCACCAACCGGGATATAGTGGCCGGAATCAAAGCTAGATTGGGTCAGAGTCGCATTGATTGGGTGGATGAACTACCAAAAGTTTTGTGGGTGCATAGAACAACACCAAAAGCAAGCACTGGTGAGACTCCGTTCAGTTTGGTCTACGGGTCAGAAGCTGTTGTGCCCGCAAAAATTGGGGTACCAACGTTCCGCATACAGAATTTTGTTGAGAAAAATAACTCAGAAGCTTTTCGGGAAAATCTTAACTTGTTGGAAGAACGCAGACTCTCTGCGGTGATCAACGAAGCCAATAATAAGTAGAAAATTGCAAAGTACTACAATCAGCGTGTGCGTTCGCGCTCTTATAAGTGCGGGGACTTAGTTTGGCGTCAGAACGATGCAAGTCATGCGAAGGATACTGAAAAATTGGGGCCCCGTTGGGAAGGTCCGTACAGGGTAACAAAAGCAAGCAACACCGGGGCATACCATCTCGAGACATTAGATGGAAAATCTGTGAAACGCACTTGGCACGCGACATTGTTGAAAAAATGTTATATGTAGCTGGATGGACCTGATCACTCCTATTTATTTTAGCACATTATTTTTTCTATGCATTTTCCGTCCGTTTGGATGTGTCGCGGTCGTAATCATGATTAATGCCAATTAAATATTTACTCGAGCATACTTTTATTGTTTATTGTTTTCTTTTTTGTATGCGTTCCTGCCTACTTAAGGGGTGTCCTCTAGCCCCCGTGCGACAGAAGCCTGTCTGGTTACAAGGTTAGACATCAACGGCAGGCGAAGGGAATTGGTTTTCCCCTAGCCTAGCGCCACACAGGCTAGATGGCTGCCAAGTCGACTTAAAACTACAAGCATTGGTTTGCTTGTGCGTAATTACTCTCGCATTGGTTTGCTTGAGGAACTCAAAGTATAAAAGCATTGGTTTGTTTTTAGTTGCGTTGCTTTCTATACAGCTAAAGTGCACCTCTAGCACATGACAAAGCAATAACGCAGTAACTTTTGAGTCTAAATTGTTAAAGGTAAAATTGCTAAAATATCGGTTTATTTTACGCGGTACCTGCGTATGCGCATGAGTTTTGGTTAACTATGCGCATAGGCATGCGGTTCACCATTTGTTTTGATTCGAGATATATAAACAATTAATACATAACGCATGAACAACATAGTAACATATATTACAACTACGGTTATTACAGAATTATTGTTTCACATGCCTGCCCAACACGGGACATAGGGCGCAAATAATGTATTTACAATTGCATGCCTAAGCATAGGACTTACAGCGCAAACGATTACAAACAAAATCTAAAAATCCTCAAGAAACCCATCAATGGGCATATTGGGATCCACAGTGAACGCGTCCATTAGGGGGATCGGGATGGACTGGATGGCCTGCTCTGCTTCTAGGAGCGCCTCAGCTGTACCCTCTTTCAAATGTTTTCGCATAACCTCAGGGTATGGTAGCATGAGGTCGCAGCCTTTGATCACCTCAAGCATGACCTTGTTGTTTTCATGCTCTTTCGCCACATCGACGTAGGCGTTGAACTTTTCGGTGACAGGCCCTGAGTCCATTACCTTCTGCGCGATGACGGGAAGGGAGGTGCGAAGCTTTGACAAGTCTGCCTCCGCTAGCTCGCGGCCAGTCACCGCATCGTCCATCTCCCTGCGCACCCTTTCCAGTTCCACCCGCAGGCGCTCCGTCTCCCCTTTAGCCTGGTCAACCGCCCCCACCAGCTCGTGGTTCTTTTTCCTTTCCTCGATTAGCGCGGCTTTTGTCTCCGCCGCAGTCACCTCCACCACCTTGCGCGCTTCTTCCGCGGCGTCGCTGTCTTTTTTGACCTGGTCGACGTCCGCTTGCAGCAGTCCCAACTCTGTTTCTTTCCGCACGACCACTTGATACAAATTGGTGGAGCGACGGGCCTGATTCGCGAACATACCAAAGAACACAAGTCCGTTCTGGATGAAGGCATTGAGCGCTTGGTGAAAGGGCAGTGCGGCTAGCTGATTGCGGAACTCCACCGGAAAGATTTGTTGCAGAAACGCAAACTGCTCTGCGGCGTTTTCGGTGGAGGACTAGGTGAGCTGTGCCAAGTTTGCCAATCGGAAGCTACCGGGCGGTGGGACTGGCGTAGAATCAGAGTCAAGGTGTATCGCCATGTCCCTAGACGTGGCGGTAGCCTCCAGTTCCGGATTTGCCTGCGGCGGCGCCTGCTGCGTCTCCTCAATATGCTCTGCAAATCAGTAACTTGTTAGCACAATGAAGTTAATCATACGGTGTTTACGAAGGAAATGAGATGTTTACCGATGATAAGAGGAGGAAGATCTGCGGATGCCGGATCGACGGGGACAAAGTTGTCATTCCGCATGTCCTCCTTTTGTTTAGGAGTTAGCTTCTTCTTCTTCTGCTTGGTTTAGGTGGCTTCGGCAGCCTTGCGCTTGTTGCCCGAGGTGACAGGTGCTTCCACCTCGTTCTCGCCAGTCTTCTTCTGCTCAAGCGGCTCATTAACGTTCTGCTTGCAGAAGGAGATGGCCGCAATCTCCTCTGCGGTAAGCACTTTCTTCATCTTCATCTCTGCAATCATATGCGCAATATTAAAACGTGTATGTATAAGCTAGTGGTTAAATATTCATATGCATTTATACTATTCCTACCCTTGCCATTCGGCACGATTATGGCTGGACGCATGTTCTCCCATGGCCAGTGTGCGGATATCCTTCCCAACCGCAGCATAACATTCCCATACGACCGGTGCACAAGCTGTGCGTTAGCGCACTCGACTAACAGCTTTGTTTTCACATCATCAAGGATGAGGGTTTTGTTCACGTCCTTAGCCATGTTTTCGCACCAGATAAGCGTTTGTGGAAAGTTGGCTCCAACAACAGATTGGTCAATGAAAAAGAAAGTTTCTTTCCAGTGACCCGCATTCGATTTTGAGGTTTTGGTGAAGTTTTGATGGGTGAAGAATGTGAACCAGGATTTGTGGTGGTTGGCTAAGCGGTATAAATGCATAACACCTTAACTAAGGGCACCTTGTTAAGTGCAATGCACCACATCTCAAACAGTACAATCTTCCCTATTGCGTAAGGGTGTAATTTCCCTAACCCTATGCCAAAATGATCTAAAACACCTAAAAAGAAGTCAGAAGGGGGCACCCTAAAATTGCCATGCTTAAACGCATGCTCATATATAGCTACCTTGTTCTCCGGTGGTGAATGAGCACGTTGGTTAGATGTAGCGACCCCGACAAATCGTCAAGTGACGGCGTCGACTACGTAGGTCCCATTACCTGGTCATAAGTCTTTAAAACAGACGTTTGACCCAAAATATGTCGCATCCATTCAAGTGTAAAGATTGTTTCAAAGTTTACAAAGATAATTGACCACAAGTTAAGTTACAACGTTATAAGTACAAATGAAAACTATGCGACACAGTTTAAATAAGTTCAAAAGATGCTCCAAAATGCATGTATACTCGACATCCAAGCAAGTATCAAAAGAGTGCGGAAGCATGTATCACTAAGCATTCAAAACCTGAGAAAACATAGAAGAATCTGTCAACGAAAACGTTGGTGAAATCATAGGTTTAGTAAGTATTAAACGTTGTTTTTGAACCACAAGATTTTGTATTTCCATAACGTAGATTATCCAAATCATTTGCATTCCAAAAGTGTTGTTATACGCGAGCACTCAATTATCAAAACTTAACCAACGTTACCCCATCACACAGTGCTAGAACCCACACTAAAACACAAAAATATATTTCATCCGCATAACGGTAGCGAACCGTCCGAATGAGGGTTTGTTAAACCCGTATGGCCACACAATATAAGTTCTCGCTTACACCCTGCAAGTGTAACTAATGATAATCGAATTGAGGCATTTTTGTTCTAACTCGCACGTGGAATGTTTGTTTTCACACTTGTGTTCAAAACATAAAAGTAAGTAGTACAAGATGTAACAAAGTATATGTTTTCTCAGCCCACGATTTAAAAGTATAAAAGTTGTTGAAAAGGTGGGACTATGATCTCACCTTGAGCGCGAGAGTTAATAAAGTACTTCAACAAGTAAACGCGTGCAAAGACAAAGCTAGTCTTGACCTAAACATATAGGTTATATCAATATCGGTAAGCACAAACGGTCAAAGATGTTCAATTAGTCCTATGGCTCGTTACGACTCGATTAATATAGCATGTGAATCAATTTGTCAAGTTTCATGCACGATACAAGTAGTTAAGTATGTTAGAACGATTGTATAATCGTTTGGTTAAGTTTGACTAAAAGTCAAACTTGGTCAAAGTCAAAGTCAACGGGGTCGGGTCGGGTATCCGACAATTTTCCCAAGACGAGAAGTCATATAAGAGCCTAATAGTCAAGTTTCATGTTAAACGGAGTTTTAGTTAAGCGGAAACATTTTTGTGACATTTAAAAACAAAAGAGAGTGGCCTGGGGCTTTTGCGCGGCGCGCACTGGGTTGCGCGGCGCGCACCCAAGTGCAATTTCTGGTCAGAACTCAACCAAGAAGGCAAACATCTGGGATCTCTGATTCTGCGCGGTGCGCGGGTAAATGCGCGGCGTGCAATACCTGGGAATCATGCAGTTTGCAGAAAAATGGTCCAAGTCACGAACCAAAATACAATATAACACATTTCATGCACCGAAAACACTTAAAACGCATAACCTATATCATTAGAAAGGTAATTTGACAAGGCAAACAACTAAGCACATTTCATCAAGCAATTCATCAATAACAACAACCAAAAACCGCATTAAACGTTCATAATCAAAGTTTCAAGTTCTAAAACGCATTTTATGATTCGGGCAACCAATTTACATGTATGTTATGCCGTTTTGAAGGTAATGAAGCATACATTACTACTAAACACTAACAATTAACATTCCATGACATTCAAGCATCCAAAAATTCATGTCAAGAACTATCAAACCCTAGTCAAACATCTCAAAATCAATAATCATGTTTTTGAAGTTTTCTTAATCAACCTACACATCAATTTGAAGCTAATGATGCTAGTAACACATTTAATACATGAACTTTAACAATTAAACAACTTTTAATCATCCAAAATCAAAGATTAAGCAAGCAATTTTCATATTCAAGCTAGTTACACCAAAAACAACAAATCGAGCATACAAATTACATACACGACATCACAATGAGCCATAGACACTAACTAACACCATTTCAAGTCAAAAACACGAATTTAGAGAAATCTAGAGTTTTAGAAATGTTACCCAAACGAGATGAAGTTGGTACCAAAATGTAGAGGATGAAGAGAGGATCACGAAAATGTAATTTGTTTTGATGTTTGCTTCTCCAATCGGATTTAGATGATGATTTTATGTTTGAGGGTTTTGAGTTCAAAAATGGGAAGTAGAGAGAAAGAGGAGGATGAAGGTGGGAGGTGGAGATGAAATGAATGGATGTGGTAAGTGGGTTGACTAGTTGACCTAGTCAACTAGTTTGCCCATTTGGCAATCTCGGTCCCTCGAGTTTCAAAGCGGGTGCGGGAATTAACCCAACGAATATTTTAAAAATGTTCGAGTAACGGATGACTTTATAATTAGATAACGAGAATATTATGAACGTTAGTTAACGAAAGATACAAATTTGAATAACGAAAGATATTATATAAAAAAAAGACGGTGTTAAAATAAATTTAACGGAAAATCACGGGATGTTACATTATCCACACCTCAAAAGAAATTTCGTCCCGAAATTTAGTTGGAAGTAATAGTCGATGTCTCTTACTCGAGACCTAGTGTAGTAACTCTACGAATGATTGAAGGTACTTTCTTAGACATTCCACGAATCTGGATAGTCGGGGTGTTACGTTGTATTAGGGCTTGGTTTTACGATCCACAAGTTCAGCCGGTTTTTCCTATGAGGAGGAGTTTGTCATCTATAGTTGGTGCATCTAGAAGGATTGCACGTTCCTGTTCCGCAGGACACGTTTCTAAGTTTGTTACACTAAATGTAGGGTAAACGGAAACTTAATTGAGTCGGCCGTTCTAAATGGTAGGAAGCGGCTCCAATACGCCCCAAGGTTTTAAAAGGTTCAATATTGCGGATATAACCTTCCTCGATTTCCCAAAATGAATTACACCTTTCCAAGGTGCGGTTTCTCAATATTACGCGGTTACACACTGGGATTTGTGAGGTTTTCATCTAAGTCTGGTATAACTCTTTTGGGCGACTACGGGTCATCTCGAGCCCTTCTCGGACTTGGATTATCTCAATTGTTGTTTCTTGGATGAGTTAAGATTCGGTGTTTTGTTTGCCACATGCTTTGGTCCAACGAATAGGGGTATGACATTAGCGGTCATATAGGGTTTCGGAAAGTGCGTGTGAACACACGAGTGGTAACTACTGTTGTAAGAGGGATCTACTAAAAGCGACCATGCAAGTTTGAAACATGTCTTTCGAAGACGTAAATCGTTCGTTTGTTCGGTTCGTCTGTTTGTGGGTGGTACGCGGTACTCATGTCTAAGCGGGTCTCCAAGGTTTCTTGTAAAACTAGAAGTGAAACGAGTATTTCGATACGGAATAATTGACAAAGATACGCCGTGTTGGAATAGAATCTATTAAGATACGTTTGAACAAGTCAGTTAGGGTTCGAAAAATGTTCGTTAGGACTATTCACCCTCGTGGCGAATACTAATGTAATATGATGAATTTCTCTATCCATGGAGAAATGTTACAAGGAGTTTCCTTAAACGGAAATGCGAGCGATAAAGATAGGAGTGAAATGAGGACTGAGAATAGGATGAGCTTACATCTCGAGGTTGCCATAACGTGCCTCTAGTTGTCAAAAGTTGAAGTCTGAAAGAGAAACGAGATAGTACACGTGGTTGTATAGTTCGGGGTTGAATAATAGTTGGCCGATTATCAGAAATACAAGGGCGTTAAGTCAAAGAAGAGTGAAGTATCGTTGGATTGTGTGTTATCTTAATTTCCAGTAATACCAGACGGTAACGGTGAAATAACAGAGGTATGTAGTGTGGTACGTGATGACAAGAATATTGATCGGATCCACAATTTAGTATTCGAATTCTTCGTGCAAAATAACGAATTTTAGTTATGTTGATTTTTGAGACGAGAGAGTATGCCTTTCGGCGTTCAAGTAGAAATATTTCCATGTTTGAGTTCCATCTGTTGCTATACGATTTTAACTAGAATTATTGGTGTGAAGAATCACGCTCAAGGTTCGAACACGGAGAGGTTTAAAGTTTTCCTTAGTGAGTTAACGAGTTTAAAAGTCGTGTAACACGAGAAAAGTCAGAAATGAATCTTCGGTAAAAATAGACGAGATCTAAGATTTTACGAATACAAGTCTGAGTTGGGAGAGTTTCCTGATTACATGTGGCTTGATTTCGAGATTGATTGTAATGCCTTGACCATTAACATCATGGTCTAGAAAATTTGACTTCGTTTAACAGAAATTCTCACTCGGAGAATTTGGTATAGAGTTGCTCTTTTCTCAAAGTTCGAGCGTAAGATGATGATGTTGTTCGTTTGCCTTCTTTACTTGAATAAGTTAAGATGTCATCTATAAATATGATAACAGATTTGTCTAGATAAGTTGCATACGTGGTTTAGGAGGTTCATGAATACGGACGGAGTCCTAAATAAATCAAACGGTACTAAGAGGGATTTACAACTAACGTTGCGAGCTCGGAAAATGGCTTAGGAGACATCGTCTCCCTTAACCCCCAATTGATGATAACCAGAACGGAGGTCGATTTGGAATACACAGGATCCACGCAAATAATCATGAGGTAATGGATACGAGGAAGAGAGTATTGGTTTCCAACCGAAAGTTACTTAGTTCATAATAATCTATACATAAATGTAGGGCAACAATTTCTCCTTAATGAATAGGTTTTGAGTTCCTTAGTTCTATAGGTGTCGAGTCCAATTTCTTAACGCATATCCTCCGATAAAATTTATAGGCACACAATATTTTCCGTCGGTCACTTAAATCGTCTAAGTAGTATCTGGGGGAAAGAGGTGGAATATAAAGAGCACGAGTCAAATCCTTGGTTATAAAACGTCTAACGGTACTCGAATCGAATAAGTATGAAATATACGGTTTGTTGTGAAGAAACGTACCCGTGACTAGTCCATCATCGTCTCGGGCATCCTAGGTGTCGATGTTGTAAGTTCAACGGCGCGCGTTGGTTTTTGCTTTATTCTTTGGGCATTCATTCCTAAAATGACCCGATTGGCCACATTTGTAGCAAATACTCGGCTTTGGTGCGTCGGGCCCCTTTTGAGTGACGGGGGCGGTACTTCCACAATACTTGGCAATATGACCACTACCTTGGCACCGATGGCAAATTAGCTTGCCACATTCACCAAAATGATGCTTGTGGCATTTGTTGCAAAAAGGTCGTGTCCCGGCATAACTTTTCTTGCCGACGGGGGTGAGAGGTTCCTTGGAAAAGTTGTTGTTGTAGTTACTCGATTGGGGGGCTTCCCATTTTCTTTTGTTGTCACCCGACTCATCCTCGGCTTTAGGTGCCGGCACTTCAATCTCGTCTACCGTTTCGATCAATTGACGGGCCATATTCAGGGCCTCTTGGTGATTACTGGGTTTGGATGACATTACTCCTTGTTTGATGCTCTTGGGAAGACCATCCATGTAAAGTTCAACCCTTAGAGGTTCGGGGGTCACGAGGTTTGGGCACATCAAGGATAGCTCAGAAAATCGTTGATTATATGCCTTTAGGTCATTCCCGACCGCTTTTAAAGTTCTTAGTTCGTGTTCGAGCTTACGGGTCTCTTCGCGCGGGAAGTATTCGGTGATCATCTTTTTCTTTAAGTCGGCCCATGAGAGAGTGTGAGCTTCATCGATACCCACCGACAGCACATACGTATTCCACCATGTGAGGGCGATACCGGCAAAAGTGTGGGTGGAATATTTGACTTTGTCTTGGTCCCGACAACCGCTTATGCTAAAAACGGCTTCTGTTTGCTCAAACCATCGGGTGAGCACAACCGGCCCTCTGGTCCCATCGAAGGTGTGAGGTTTGCACCCCATGAAAGTTTTGTAGGAGCAACCCTCGTTTGAATTACCGGCTCCATGGTTGTTGTGGTTGTGGTTGTTATTGATGTCGGAGGAGATACTAGCCATAGCCGCACCTATGGCGGTGGCTATCATGCGTTGAAAAGCTTGTTCGGAAGTTTCATTACGTGGCCCGCGACGGGGAGGCATTGTTCCTTCAAGACACAAGAATATCGTTGATTAGTATTCTCAATAATACTAATCATGATAGGGAATGATGATGTAGAGAAAATTTTCCTTGACTCGCCTTAAATTCTTTATGTCATAATGTCGGAATGTCCATATGAATCACCGTAATATAATCCCGGAAATTATATTACCCTGATTCTCATGTGCATTTAACATTACCTCATAAAGTCAAGGTGGCGCGTCAACAAAATTTATCAACGTAAGATCAAGATCGAATACGAGTTAGATATGATTGAAGAGTTCGAGTATAAATGCACAAATAGTCAAGTAATTCCTACTTCAGTCTATATGCCGGTTGTAGTCTAGATTCACCTATGTACCCTATGACTCGGGGTGGACACAAATGAACTCTAAATCCCTACAACCAAGGCTCTGATACCACTTGTAGCGACCCCGACAAATCGTCAAGTGACGGCGTCGACTACGTAGGTCCCATTACCTGGTCATAAGTCTTTAAAACAGACGTTTGACCCAAAATATGTCGCATCCATTCAAGTGTAAAGATTGTTTCAAAGTTTACAAAGATAATTGACCACAAGTTAAGTTACAACATTATAAGTACAAATGAAAACTATGCGACACAGTTTAAATAAGTTCAAAAGATGCTCCAAAATGCATGTATACTCGACATCCAAGCAAGTATCAAAAGAGTGCGGAAGCATGTATCACTAAGCATTCAAAACCTGAGAAAACATAGAAGAATCTGTCAACGAAAACGTTGGTGAAATCATAGGTTTAGTAAGTATTAAACGTTGTTTTTGAACCACAAGATTTTGTATTTCCATAACGTAGATTATCCAAATCATTTGCATTCCAAAAGTGTTGTTATACGCGAGCACTCAATTATCAAAACTTAACCAACGTTACCCCATCACACAGTGCTAGAACCCACACTAAAACACAAAAATATATTTCATCCGCATAACGGTAGCGAACCGTCCGAATGAGGGTTTGTTAAACCCGTATGGCCACACAATATAAGTTCTCGCTTACACCCTGCAAGTGTAACTAATGATAATCGAATTGAGGCATTTTTGTTCTAACTCGCACGTGGAATGTTTGTTTTCACACTTGTGTTCAAAACATAAAAGTAAGTAGTACAAGATGTAACAAAGTATATGTTTTCTCAGCCCACGATTTAAAAGTATAAAAGTTGTTGAAAAGGTAGGACTATGATCTCACCTTGAGCGCGAGAGTTAATAAAGTACTTCAACAAGTAAACGCGTGCAAAGACAAAGCTAGTCTTGACCTAAACATATAGGTTATATCAATATCGGTAAGCACAAACGGTCAAAGATGTTCAATTAGTCCTATGGCTCGTTACGACTCGATTAATATAGCATGTGAATCAATTTGTCAAGTTTCATGCACGATACAAGTAGTTAAGTATGTTAGAACGATTGTATAATCGTTTGGTTAAGTTTGACTAAAAGTCAAACTTGGTCAAAGTCAAAGTCAACGGGGTCGGGTCGGGTATCCGACAATTTTCCCAAGACGAGAAGTCATATAAGAGCCTAATAGTCAAGTTTCATGTTAAACGGAGTTTTAGTTAAGCGGAAACATTTTTGTGACATTTAAAAACAAAAGAGAGTGGCCTGGGGCTTTTGCGCGGCGCGCACTGGGTTGCGCGGCGCGCACCCAAGTGCAATTTCTGGTCAGAACTCAACCAAGAAGGCAAACATCTGGGATCTCTGATTCTGCGCGGCGCGCGGGTAAATGCGCGGCGTGCAATACCTGGGAATCATGCAGTTTGCAGAAAAATGGTCCAAGTCACGAACCAAAATACAATATAACACATTTCATGCACCGAAAACACTTAAAACGCATAACCTATATCATTAGAAAGGTAATTTGACAAGGCAAACAACTAAGCACATTTCATCAAGCAATTCATCAATAACAACAACCAAAAACCGCATTAAACGTTCATAATCAAAGTTTCAAGTTCTAAAACGCATTTTATGATTCGGGCAACCAATTTACATGTATGTTATGCCGTTTTGAAGGTAATGAAGCATACATTACTACTAAACACTAACAATTAACATTCCATGACATTCAAGCATCCAAAAATTCATGTCAAGAACTATCAAACCCTAGTCAAACATCTCAAAATCAATAATCATGTTTTTGAAGTTTTCTTAATCAACCTACACATCAATTTGAAGCTAATGATGCTAGTAACACATTTAATACATGAACTTTAACAATTAAACAACTTTTAATCATCCAAAATCAAAGATTAAGCAAGCAATTTTCATATTCAAGCTAGTTACACCAAAAACAACAAATCGAGCATACAAATTACATACACGACATCACAATGAGCCATAGACACTAACTAACACCATTTCAAGTCAAAAACACGAATTTAGAGAAATCTAGAGTTTTAGAAATGTTACCCAAACGAGATGAAGTTGGTACCAAAATGTAGAGGATGAAGAGAGGATCACGAAAATGTAATTTGTTTTGATGTTTGCTTCTCCAATTGGATTTAGATGATGATTTTATGTTTGAGGGTTTTGAGTTCAAAAATGGGAAGTAGAGAGAAAGAGGAGGATGAAGGTGGGAGGTGGAGATGAAATGAATGGATGTGGTAAGTGGGTTGACTAGTTGACCTAGTCAACTAGTTTGCCCATTTGGCAATCTCGGTCGCTCGAGTTTCAAAGCGGGTGCGGGAATTAACCCAACGAATATTTTAAAAATGTTCGAGTAACGGATGACTTTATAATTAGATAACGAGAATATAATGAACGTTAGTTAACGAAAGATACAAATTTGAATAACGAAAGATATTATATAAAAAAAAGACGGTGTTAAAATAAATTTAACGGAAAATCACGGGATGTTACATTAGACATGGGTGGCACCAAATTGTACTGTGCTAGCGGTGGGTATTGTTTCACTAATGAATCAATATGCTTCTGCTCTATAATAGACACTACACTCTCTACATATGTTTCATTAGCCTTAGTCATTTTCTATAAAGTGATCGGAGAATAACTAACCTTTAGCAGTTGGCCGGAATATTCAAGTTTTGATCGGAATTGAAATTGGCAGCGTATCAGGGAAGCTTGGTGCAGAAAATTGGAAATGTGTGTGAATGAGGTCTATTTATAGTGTGGATTGGAGGCCATGTGATGTAACGGTCTCATCGTGGCTGTACACATGTTATGCAATCAACGAGTAGCATTTTCTGCACGCGAGTGGATGTCAGGATGATATGGTTCAATAGGAGCGCGTGGATCGGCACGCGCCTGCCAACTGCCACTTTACGTCTTGTCAGCCGAATGGGCTTCTGCGATAGTGACAGGCATTTAATGACATCGAAACGCACGCGGAAAATTAAATGCTAGCCGTTTTCTTGTTTTTTCTTTTTCACTTAATAGTTTGATATCATATGTCTTGCGTCATATAACATCAAACTAGGGGGACATAATGATACCACAACCCGCATGCGCAATGAGTATGTATGCGGGCACTCGCTAGCAAGCGTATGTGTGCACTTGTATGCGGCATGCGGTATGCGGGTTCGCGTCGAATGCCTTTGTCCCCGGTACAGCGGTTACTTGGTTACCAAGTAAATATCTTTTCCATAATTATATCCGTGATTCAGGGGAGTTTGTTATGGAAAGGATTACCATTATCTCGGATGGTTCTAGAATTAGGGTTTGCCTATATATACAAACCCTAACTATCATTCTAACCACAATCACGTTACATATCATCATCTACTACACGTCCTACGTAACCAGCATCATCTAGCATCTTCTCAAGGTTAACAGGTTAGTTTCTCGTTAACTAGCACCTACGACCTTACTTGGGGCCTTCTGGTCAACGATCGTTATTGAAGGTAGACTTAATCACTTGGCCACCCCACCGACATTATCATGTCGGCCAGGGTTATTCACGGTAGCTGGACCGGAGAGCCTTGTTCTAAGATCCTTAAACCTCACTTTACGCATTGAACAGGCATATTAACCCTATGGTCAAAATATCCATGATCAATATATATTTTCATAAAGAATGTAATTGAAAAATTCTTTTGTACAAATTGTTAATGATGAAAATATTTTAACGGGTAGGTAATACCCGAGGAATATTTAAATTTCACATTAATAAGTTACACCGTACATTCTTTGAAGCTGATTCAACAGCCATTTACTATCCTACTTACATTCACAAATATACGTATCAGATCACCGCAGAATAACCATTTTCTTTCAATTTCGTATTTGGATTTTGGGATATCAGAATCCAACAAGTGGTATAATGAAGAAAACATTGGACAAAATAAAATTTGTTAGAAACAAACAAAATAACTATGAGAAATTCTATTAAGAATGCACGCTAACAAAATCCTAGCTAACTGTTCCTAGCTAACTGTTAATTCCGTATTACATTTTATTTATCGCAATTTATTTATCGCAATTTTAATTCTCGCAATTTTATTTATCGTCATTTAATTTCTTTTATTCATTTTACTCACTTTAAATATAGTCGTATAAATTGGGACACATATACAATGTTTTGACATATCATATTGACGTCATCTATATATATTATTTGGAATAACCATAGACACTCTATATGCTGTAATGCTTGAGTTCGCTATACAGGGTTGAGGTTGATTCTTAAATAATATATATACTTTGAGTTGTGATCGAGTCTGAGACATGTATACAATGGGTTATGACATGTATTAATTAATTCGAATATTATATATTAAACTATATATGAATTGTTGAACTACTAATTTGAAAGTATTTCGTATGCCCGAGAGACATATTAAATTAACGTGGCTAATATGTTTTGATCCAAGTCGGGTCATACCCAATAACAAACTTTCTGACACCTTATTTGTATTTGATTTTAACGATTGGTTCATTGATCAAATACGCGACACTTGAACTATAAGAAAAATGGTTTTCTTAAATATTACTTGATGTGTATTTATATAAATTATGGAATAATTTATATAATATGGATTTAATTATTTATAGGTTAAATAATTAGTTAATTTATATTACATTTTATATAAATTGGTTTTATATATATAATGTTTATATAAATTAAAGAATGTAAGTATTATGAAATAGTTTTATAAAAGATTAATCTTTTATAAAACTTATTTTAATTACTTATATGGAAGTGGCATGGGAGTCTTCACAAGCATGCCATTTTGACTTGCTTTTACTTGGTTACTTGTATTCTAAATGCATATAACCAAGGGAATTGTTGACCACCACCACCACATGCAAACACACATCTAATACTTGCAAAAAACTGCACAAAAACCTTCAAAAATCTGCTGCTGCTGCCGTGGGCTATTGGGTGCTCAAAGGGGTTCATAAATTTGGTTTTTGCAAGTCTAATTCAAGTGTTAAAACTTGATGTGTAAAATCGCGTCTATAAATTTATAATGGGAAATACCGGTTAAAAGGATTACTACACACTAACGGGCAGTGTACCCGATCGTGCAATAGTATTAAGTTGGTAAATCCAAGATAGTTCCAAGGACAGTTTAGACGTGAAAATTAAGATTGTAACTAATGAAACAAAACTAAGTTAATCTAGAAAATGGAAATTACGAGATAATTTGTTTTGTTGGCTATTTAACGATTAGCCAAATCAGGATAGATTCAATTAAAAACAAGAAATAACAATATTTTTGGTGTTTTCAGTTTAAGCTTTAAAGCAAACAAAAGAGTAAATAAAGATAGTTGTAAACAATTAGAGAAACGAATGCTTGTCTAGACCTTTTTCACCTAGTATTGGATGCATTTAAATTAAGCCCCAGTTATTATCTAACTTATGCGAATTATCTAGTCGGTTCACCTGGAATTCCCCAGCGCAAACACTTCAATCAAGATTACACGACACGGAATTCCCCGTAGCCTAAGACCTCCTAATTGTGACTAAACAGCTCAACTGATATGAAGACTTAAATCACAATCACACCAACTCTCGTTGCAAGTAATTCACCCCTATCTCGTCTAGCCTTTTGAATTCAATTTACCCTCGTCTCCGAGTAGGCAAACAATCAATTAAGACAAACCAATTATAAATTAATGCACTAAATTAATGAACTCTCGTCCTATCAAACAAGTACACAATCAATTGAATCGAAAAGTCTAGCTTCAACAAGAATGGTTCTTTAGTTCAAACATCAAATCATCATAAATCAAACAATAAACTGATAGGTAGCATCCAATACATAGGTTTATAAGTCTAAACAAGCATTAAATACTTAGCCAATAACCATGGCAACAATAGAAATCAAAGTAATAAATAATAGAGAAAACATCTTTGGATAATTAAGAATCAACCTAACACGATGAATCTTGAAGAATGGTTGGATCGATCCTTGAAATCGTAATGATTGGAGCGTTATAAGAACCTTGGAATTCCCCAAAAGTTGCAGAAAATCGCACCTCAAAACTCCCAAAATCGGCTGCCAAAAGATAACCCTTAAAAATAAAATCTGCAACCTTTTATACCTGAAAAATAGCTGGGCGGCCGCTTTTGCGCGGTGCGCAAAAATCTGCGCGGCGCGCGGATCACAAAACAACAATGCTTCGCCAAATTACAAAAGCCCTGTTCTGAATTTGCACTAATTGCGCGGTGCGCAAGTGATTGCGCGGCGCGCACTCTGATATCCAGCAATTCTTCGCCTTGTTTACATGTAACTTGATAAAAACACAACCAAAATCACCCACTATCATATGAACAGCTGTAAACGCGCAATAAACACCATAAAACCCTCAATTTATCGCTTCTCGGCTCTCAAACCATAATCTTCCAAATACTCGTGAATAATAGCTAAAAACCGTATCCGAAGGACCAAAAATGAAGGATATTGCCCTAATAAATATATGAAAGATGGGCAATATCAAATCACCCCACACTAGAGTCTTGCTTGTCCTCAAGCAAAGTCGACTCGAAAATAATCTTCAACTCAATAATAACGTCTTCACAAGTGTAAGAAGAACCAATGAACATGAACCAAAAAGACAACTAGCGTGGGCACGGTTTAATAAGAACATAATAACAACATGACTTCCACTTGTAATCCTCAAAATCTCCAAAAATCCCCAAATAAAGCAATCGGCTCAATAATGATAACTTGAACAAATGTACCAAAAATATAATCCAAGTAAATGTAGAGGATCTCGAACCTGATAATGTCTTCAAATATGTGAAACAAGGGATACAAATGGAAGTCATGAGCCGAGAAGGCGAAACCAACGAACCAAAGAACCGTACGGGCTACCCCGCGATTGGTCAAGCCAATGCCTCCCACAGTACCTAACATCGCGAGATGTCGGTAGAAAATAATGTGCTTAGGAGGATACACATTACGTCCGGATATCATCGATGGTTATGAGGTAACCGTCTAATCCGGTAAGTCAACCATAAAGATTGAGGTTCATCAGGCTTAAAAGCTGATATCTTACCTTTCCGGAGGTTATCCACTGGGAATCTGATCAATCACTGACATTTTGTGTATCATGGTGCGCTTCCCATTAAGCTAGCAAATCTCCCTCATTGAGATAAGCTTCGACTACCAGTTTCCCTGTTTGATGTTGAGGCCTGGTAGATTTCCAGTCGATTTTAGCAATGACTTTTCAAGATTTTTCGTCACCCTACAACTGGTCTGGACTACAACTTCTGAAATGAATCAGCAAGTGTGTCGTTCGGGAGACTTGACTCCCTTTAGGATGGATTGGATTCATCCTGTATGGTCATAAAAGGTGGTCGAGCGCATACATTGTCCTTGTTAGGAGAAACAATGAAGACCGCCCTATAAAGTTTTCGATCTAGCGTATGGCCCGGCTTCGACCACACGATCCAATCACCGTTCATACGGTTGACACCCGTTTTTGTACAAGTGACCTACGTATGAACTGAATGTTCATGTAGGATTTCACATTCAAAATAATGAACGTGTTTTGAAAGTTCAAGACTTTCTCCTCTAACAGTACCTCATCGTGAAATGATGGGTAATGAAATGGCACGCTTAAGAGGTATACGTACCAAGTAAGACAATCGGAAGACTTTACTTCCTTAATGAGTGGATCTGAGTCACTCGGAAGTGCCAATCTGTTTCACTTGACACCGGTTTTGTAAAATCCCGAAAACCTTCGGGTTCCATAGCTTTTGGCTATGGTTTGTGTTGTCTAAGCAAACACAAGCACGTAGCTATTGCTCCTGAAAAGGACAGCACTGGTGAAGCTCAAGGCTCCTCTTCCCACAGTATCACATCATTAAATGATGTAATAATAAAATGATATAGTTTCGGAAGTCTGCTATACCAAGTAACCAAAAGTTTTTGATCTGGCACGTGATTCGGTCACAATCACGCTATGCAATCACCGCTCTCTCACGGTTTACACCCGTTTTGGTACAGGTGACCTACTATTTAGTTCCCCGAACTAGTAGGATTTCATGTTCAATGGTAATGAACATGTGGAACCACTTTGGCTTCGTTAAACATAATGAAATAAATACCAAGCCAACTCTTAAACAAAGGTTTTGGTCGAATTTTTAACTACTTTTATATATATATATTTTTTTTTTTTTTTTTTTAACTAATTTTTCAATTTTTTTTTTTTACGACCAAAACCCCGTGAAACGTTAAATCTTTTAGATGTCAAAACCAAAATAATGATGATTCTATTAATAACCAACCCAAGAGATTTTACATCCCCCACCCCACACTTGAGATCAAGTAATGTCCCCATCACTTGAGATCAAAAATGGATTAAAATCAAAAGGGTAAGAAAAATAAAAACTTATCGAGCATAACCACAGATCGTGGAATGACAGTGACAGATGGCGCTGAACTGACTGCCAGCATAAGAACATCGTCCATTCCCGATCCTCATACCAATATCATCACTCAAGTAGTTTTGCTGAACTTAATGCCAGACTTGAAAAACCGTTTCACCAACACACCTAACAAAAAGAAAAACACACCAAATACATAAATGGGCAAGGTGGTACCACCCGGTACCGAAACGCCTTGCCCCAAATAGGTCTCAAAGTACATCATACGAAAAATAAAAATAGTCTAGTACAACCAAATCGAAATAGAAATAGTCTAAGACAAATACAACAAGATCTACGGGCACGCAGGCCCTCATCACTGAAACCCATCATACGGCCAGCTGCCGTATGGGTACTGCTGCTCATATCTGCGCTGAGCATCCTGCAATCTCTCCCTCTCATCATAAATCGGAGCCTCAACTCGAGGCCTAACCTCACTCCGATAGTAAACTGGCTGCTGAGCAATGGTACCAAAATAGTTCTCTGGATCGTGGTAGTAGAGGCGATCGTTATGACGTTGCCAGTCATTACCGTATGCTAACCATCGCTGGTCGTGAACCGACTCATTCATCCTATCCTCCATGCGTTGCTGACTTTGCCACATTCGATCATTATGCGTACTAACATCGGTATTATGTCGCTCAATCGCTGAATGATGCCTACGCACCTCGTCCTGAAACTCGATGTTATCCGAACGATCAATACCATACTGAACCACATGGTTCTCCAACTGTCCTGAAAGATCACCATAATCCAACCGTATTTGACTCACACCGCCAACCAAACTATCCCAACTCTGCTGACTTGGGTGCCAAGAACCCGCAACATATGCACCTGCCGACGAACCCGCGCTCGGGCCCGGCACTGAACCCCCTGCAGCCCCAGCTGCACTTGTACCAACGGGCTCCCGATACAAAACCAAATGATTATTAAAACCCGGCATCAAAATCTTCCCATTCGTATAAAACAATGACCCAAAAACAGGCATACTCTGATCCGTAGGAACCAACAAACTCAAATCAACATTCAAAGCTCTTGCGAACTTCGTAATGTAATGACACCCAAGAAGCTTCTTACCACTCGCCGTCTCATTTGCACACTTACTCAAATAAGAACCGATAGAACCAACGATATCGGTATGTTTACCTCGCTTAATTTGATCCATGAACCAAAGATCCTTTTTATTCGGCTTCTCGTTACCATTCACCCGCGCGTTAAAAGTAGTAGCAATCAACCTTTGTAACAACCTATCAAACGGAAGCTTGATTCTTTCATATCCGACTCGTCCTGCATTGAATTGTTCACCCCCGGTTATACTTCCCCAAAACGCATTATCATCAAATGGTTCTTGCTTGTAGTACTCGGTTATTGCCAAATAATTTTTAAGTCGTATATCATTTAACTCCGGATATAAATCCAAAGCTTTTGCCACTTGAGCTCGACTTAACGAGTGATTTTTACCTCCAAGACGAAACTGCATATAAGTACTGGCAAGTGGGTTTCGTGTACCCGAAACCGCTAACGAAGAAAAGAATTCTTTAACCAAAACCGGATAAATATCGTCATAAAGCGAAAACACTCTCTCCCATGGGCGAAGAATCGTGTTGTTGTAGGACACCATCAATAACTGCTCAAATTCCCTACGACATTCGGCTTGCTCAAGGAAGCTCCACTCAAAATACCAAGTCAACCCAATAACTCTTCTATCAACCCTTGAAAACTCGGTTGGATACTCATTCCTAACAAACTCGATCCAATCCCTTGGATCCTCTTGTTGTGGTATTTCTGAGGTACTTGGACCCGTTCTAGAACGCTTAGGTTGTCCCTGCATTCATAATTTTAAACCACAAAACAACCACAAAAACTCAAAAGTTAGCGTTAGCTAAATAAAATCTCGCAAACATCCCCTTATTTAATATTGCATCTTTTCCAATTAAACAACATATAAGAGTATGTTTTCCAATTAGCACTAACTTTCATTTCAAACAAAACCAACTAATCCCACAAAATCAATAACAACTCATATGACATGGAAAGCTAGCATAAAGATTAACAATGAATTTCACTTTTCCAAATTAACTAGACTTAACCATTCATAAACATAATACTTAACCAACGCAAAAACATCTCTGAAAACAACTTTAACACATGAACAACTCTTAACATACTCCAACAAACTCAAAACTATCAATTTATTAAGCAAATTCAACTCACAACATCCAAAATCAAGAAACTTTATACTTGACCCGCCCAAATTACCCCACACTATCATGAACTACTTCCAATAAATCAATTAATCACCTCACACACAAAATCCCCAAAATCAAAGATCAAAATTCGGATTTAATCTTGACACAAACCCTAGCAACAATGATATGCACTAATCATATGCAAACAACTCACAAATTAAGCATATTAAGCATTATCAACACTAATCATGTGAACAATTAAGCATTAAGCAACTTAGGGTTAACCCCACACTTGAATTTCAATTAATCATCAATTTAAAGCTTAACTATCACAATTAAAGATGAAATTAAGTGGAAGAGTAAGAGAAACGGACCCTAGGAGGCATGATTCACAAGTTGTTTGAGATAAAATCACAAGAAAAACTTTTGAAAAATTGAAAACCCTAGCTTGGAGATCGTTGTTTGTGTTTGTGTGTGTTAGAGTAGGTGAAAAGTGGGATAAAATAGGTTTTAAAACCCCCTAAATACGACAGAGCCCGTGTGAAATTCGGGTTATAAAATTCGGTTCGGGTTAATAAAAAGAGCGACTGCTGCAGATGGCCCATATGCGCGGTGCGCAGAAATTGCGCGGCGCGCGTTTCCCCTTTGAAATACCGCGCGGTGCGCAAACAGTTGCGTGGTGCGCGTTTAGTGTAAATTCTTATCAGAAACTTGCCAGTTCTGGAACGTGACATTTTGCGCGGTGCGCACAATCTGCGCGGCGCGCGGATCCTGGAACTCGTATTTTTCCTCTTTTTTTCACATAAAAACATTTTTACTCATTTTAATCCATTCTCCATGAGCCAATACATTACCGTAGATCAAATTGTACCTGTTTCAAACATGAAAACGCAACTACAAAAATAATATACACAAATTTACAACAATAATTTCATCCAAGAGCATTACGCATCGTTAGAGGTAAAGATGAGTTTAATCTCATCTTCCACCTCTTGTGGTCCATCGACATAGTGTTTCAACCGATGACCGTTAACCTTGAACTCTTCTCCCTTCGAATTTACCAAATCAACCGCCCCGTGAGAATATACCTTTCGAACAACAAAAGGTCCCGACCATTTTGATTTCAACTTTCCGGGAAACAACTTAAACCTCGAATTGAAAAGAAGCACACGATCCCCTTCCTTAAATTCTTTAGGATCTTTCAAACGACTATCGTGCCATTTCTTTGACCTTTCCTTACTAATCAACGAGTTCTCATACGCATCGAGCCTTAGCTCTTCTAACTCGTTTAATTGACTCAACCGAAGGCGACCCGCCTCCTTTAGATCAAGATTGCTCGTCTTTAGAGCCCAAAAAGCTTTGTGTTCAATCTCCACCGGGAGATGACACGCTTTCCCATAAAGTAACCTAAAAGGAGTGGTTCCGGTTGGCGTTTTGTACGCCGTTCTAAACGCCCATAAGGCATCATCGAGTTTAAATGACCACTCCTTAGGATTAGAACCAATAGTTTTCTCAAGAATTCTCTTCAAAGCTCGGTTGGTATTTTCGACTTGCCCGTTCGTTTGAGGATGGTAAGATGTCGAAACTTTATGGGTTACCCCATATCGCTTCAACACCTTTTCAAGTTGGGCGTTACAAAAGTGAGTTCCCCGATCACTAATCAAAGCTTTCGGGGCACCAAACCGAGAAAAGAGTTGCTTTAAGAATGAAACTACAACCCTTGCATCATTAGTGGGCAAAGCTTGTGCTTCAACCCATTTTGAAACATAATCGATAGCGACAAGAATGTAGAGTTTATTATTCGACTTCGGGAACGGGCCCATGAAATCAATCCCCCAAATATCAAAAACCTCACAAACTTGGATGACATTTTGAGGCATCTCGTCTCGTTGGGTGATTTGGCCCGCCCGTTGACAAGCATCACACGATTTACAAATCCGGTGGGCATCCTTGAAGATAGTAGGCCAATAAAAACCGGCCTCAAAGACTTTTCGCCCCGTAACTTGGGGACCATAATGCCCACCTGTCGGACCAGAATGACATTGGACAAGAATGCGTTCGCACTCTTCTCCCGAAACACACCGGCGGATCATTCCATCGGAACACCGCCTAAAGAGATAAGGGTCCTCCCAAAAATAATACTTAAGGTCACTAAAGAACTTCTTACGTTTATGATGTGACCAACCCTTCTCTAAGAATCCACCAACCAAGTAATTCGCAAAATCAACGAACCAAGGGTCTTCACACTCTTCCACCTTCATGAGATATTCATCGGGAAAATCATCATGAATAGTAGTCTCATCGAGAACCTCACGGGAGGGGTTCTCAAGACGTGAAAGGTGATCGGCCGCTAAGTTCTCGGCACCCTTTTTGTCCCGGATCTCAACATCAAATTCTTGCAAAAGCAAGATCCATCTAAGAAGTCGGGGTTTTGCATCCGGTTTGGCAAAAAGGTACTTTAAAGCAGAATGGTCTGTAAAAACAATAGTCTTAGACAAGACTAAGTAGGACCGGAACTTATCAAACGAAAAGACCACCGCAAGGAGCTCTTTTTCAGTGGTAGTATAATTCAATTGCGCTCCTTGCAAGGTCTTGCTTGCATAGTAGATGGGTCGGAAATGCTTCTCGACCCTTTGACCCAACACTGAGCCAACAGCGAAATCAGATGCATCGCACATAAGCTCGAATGGAAGAGACCAATTCGGAGCAATTATGATTGGTGCATTGATGAGTTTCTCCTTCAAAAGCTCGAATGCCTTTTGACACTCGTCGGAGAAGTTCCACGGGGTGTCCTTTTCAAGGAGTTTATTCATCGGGTTGGCAATCTTAGAAAAATCTTTAATGAATCGCCGGTAAAAACCGGCGTTCCCGAGAAAACTCCTAACACCCTTAACATCGGTAGGGGGTGGAAGGTTCTTAATAGCGGTAACCTTTGCGGGATCCACCTCTATACCGTTTTTAGAAATCTTGTGCCCGAGAACGATGCCCCCTTGAACCATGAAATGGCACTTCTCCCAGTTGAGCACAAGATTAGATTTTTCGCACCTGACCAACATCCGTTCTAAATTAAGAAGGCATGAATCGAAAGTGTCACTGAAGACCGAGAAGTCATCCATGAACACCTCCATGCAATCTTCGATCATGTCATGGAATATGGCCATCATGCACCTTTGAAAAGTGGCCGGAGCATTGCAAAGGCCAAAGGGCATGCGTCGATAAGAGAACGTGCCATACGGGCACGTGAAAGTAGTCTTCTCTTGGTCCTCGGGCGAGATAGGAATTTGAAAATACCCCGAGAAACCATCGAGAAAGCAATAGAAACTGTTTCCCGCCAACCTCTCTAGCATTTGATCCATGAAAGGTAGCGGGAAGTGGTCTTTACGTGTGGCGTCGTTCAACTTACGGTAGTCGATACAAACACGCCACCCCGTGACAGTCCGAGTGGAAATTAACTCATTTTTATCATTAGTGGTAACAGTCATACCACCTTTCTTAGGCACACAGTGTACCGGGCTAATCCATGGACTGTCAGAAATCGGGTAAATCAGACCTGCATCAAGGAGCTTTATTATCTCTTTCTTCACGACATCTTGCATGTGCGGGTTCAACCTCCTTTGGCGTTGCACCACAGGTTTGGAGTTATCCTCCATTAAAATTTTGTGGGTGCAATAGGAGGGACTAATACCCTTAATGTCGTGAATCTTCCATGCAATGGCCGGTTTATGGTCCTTTAGCATGGTTACAAGCTCAGTTTTCTGACCTGCTGAAAGAGAAGAAGAAATAATTACCGGAAGCTTAGATTCCTCATGCAAGTAAGCGTATTCCAAATGATCTGGAAGTGGCTTCAATTCAAGCTCGGGAGGTTCTTCAATTGAAGACTTGCTCCGGTAATTTGAATCACGTTCGAGTTCTTTGAACTCCTCTTCAGTCGGCTCATAGCCGTTTTCCATCAAGGTGGTTAAAATATCCACCTCCTCAACCTGCACATCCTCATCAATCTCAACCAATGAGCATTCTCCTGAACCCTGTAACTCTGGGAATTCCTGCAAAAACTCAGACTGGACATTCACAGTGTTAAGAAAATAACATGTATCATCAGTGTAGCCAGGGTATTTCAAAGCATGGTCGATTGAGAATGTTGCACTCAAATCATCTATCCTAAGGGTCAGCTTTTGGCCATACACATCAATCATACACCTAGCAGTATTTAAGAATGGCCGACCCAAAATTAGTGGAATCCTTTCATCCACTTCCATATCCAAAACCACAAAATCCGCCGGAAAAACTAACGACCCGGTCTTCACTAGCATATTCTCTATGATTCCACGAGGGAATTTAATAGAGCGGTCGGCTAGCTGCACAGCCATACGCGTGGGTTTTAACTCCCCGGGGTCTAGCTTTAAGTAAATAGAATAAGGCATTAAATTAATGCTAGCCCCCAAATCCGCCAAAGCCCTCATACAGTCTAGATTACCAAGTAAACAAGGAATTGTAAAACTTCCAGGATCCTCAAGCTTCTCGGGAAGCTTGTTTGCAACTACCGCTGAGCATGCGGCATTCAACCTGACTGAAGACACGTTCTCCAGTTTCTGCCTGTTAGTCAGCAAATCCTTAAGAAACCTCGCATACTTAGGTATACCTGCAATAACATCAATAAAAGGCATATTTATGTTAACTTTTTTAATCAAGTCCATGAACTTGGACTTTTCGGCCTCTAGCTTCTCCAAACGCTGTTTCCTCGGGAATGGGAGCGGTGGTTGATACTCTCTAACTACCGGTTTAGCAGCAGCAGTAACCGGTTCCTTAACAACTTTTTCAACCACCTGTTCCGGCTCCTTTTCCCTTGCCGGTTCACTTTCAACAACCGGCTCACTATCATTAACTAACGGTACCCTCAAATCATACTCGTCGGGCTTCCTCGGTGGATAATATGCTAAACCACTTCGGGTGGTGATAGCATTAACATGCCCGTTTTTCGGGTTAGTATCCGTCTTGCTCGGTAACTCTCCCGGCTTCCTCTCACTACTCTTATTAGCAAGTTGACCAATCTGCTGTTCAAGATTATGAATAGCTGCTTGCTGATTTCGAAACATTTGGTCATTCTTTTCATTATTCTGAGTAACGGTAGTGACAAGTTGAGTCTGAGATATCACTAACTTCTCGATCATAGCCTCAAGGTTGGACTTTTTCTCTTCGACCTGTGGTTTCTGAAAATAACCGGGAGCTTGCTGCTGAAAACCTCCACTAGAACCCGGTTGGAACCTCGAACCCTGATTACCTTGCGGATTATAAGGATTATTGAAATTCCTATTAAACTGAGCACGTCCCTGAAACTGATTGTTATTCTGCTGACTAATATAGTTGACCTCTTCTTTCTGATTCATAGTCAAACCCGCATCACAATCTTTGCCCAGATGCAAACCTCCACAGTATTCACAACCAACTTTCATACCATGAATATCCTTGTTCATCTTCTCCAAATTCCTACCAAACGAATCCAACTTAGCACTGAAAGACCCAAAATCATCATAAGCACCTGTACCTGTAGTCTCTGTTCTCTTAACTGAAGCTGAAGGGTAAGATTCATGATCCTGATGCCACTCATGAGAATAAGCAGCTTGCTTTTCAATGATCTCTAACGCCTATTCTTCAGTCTTATCCATTAACGTACCACCTGCAGCTTGATCAATACTCTGACGCGTAGGAATATCACAACCTTTGTAGAAAATCTGAACCTTCTGTAAATCATTCAACCCGTGTTGCGGGCACGAGCGTAACAAAGTAGCAAAACGGTCCCAAGCATCAAACAATGTCTCACTGCTCTTTTGTCTAAATTGAGAAATATCTGCTTGAAGTCGAGCAGCTCGAGATGTAGGGAAAAACTTCGACAAAAACTTATCCTCCAAAGTCTCCCAAGATCTAATCGTACCTTCTGGTTGCTTATCTAACCATCTCTTAGCTTCTCCCTTAAGAGTCCAAGGGAAAAGTCTTGTCTTAATTGAAGTGTCGGCAACCTCATGTAGCTTAAACAAGTTACAAACATCATTAAAATTACGAAGATGCTCGTTAGCATCCTCGGTATCTTTGCCATAGAATCGGCAATCAGAAGAAATCAAATTCAGGATCGGCCCTGTAATTTGAAAAGGCTGAGTAATATTCGGTTGAGTAATCGAATTGCCTTGGCCTCCTCGGGTGGCCTTTAACTTTTCAGCCATAGTCTGAGGACGGGGTGCTTCTCCTTCGGCCATTTCTTCAGTTTCTGTAGTATAAGATGAAGCGTAAGAGTCTTCTTCGTTAAAAATTTCAGGTTGTGTCTCGGGCACCACAGTCTCAGAAGTACTACCCAAATTAACGTAAGTATCACCCGATAAAACTGATGAATCCACTGTTAACTTTTGCTTCTGACTTAAAGCTTTAAACAACTCTCTTTCAGGCTCGTCAAATGGTTTAACAATTGGAGAATCTGAAGAACGCGTATGTTGCATGCACTACCTGTAACTGCAAGAACACAGCTAACAAACCGATTAAACGCACCGACTCAATTAGAATTAAAATAAAATAAACAGTTAAAATTAACTAAAAACAAACTTAATTTTCAACACAACTGTCCCCGGCAGCGGCGCCAAAAACTTGATGTGTAAAATCGCGTCTATAAATTTATAATGGGAAATACCGGTTAAAAGGATTACTACACACTAACGGGCAGTGTACCCGATCGTGCAATAGTATTAAGTTGGTAAATCCAAGATCGTTCCAAGGACAGTTTAGACGTGAAAATTAAGATTGTAACTAATGAAACAAAACTAAGTTAATCTAGAAAATGGAAATTACGAGATAATTTGTTTTGTTGGCTATTTAACGATTAGCCAAATCAGGATAGATTCAATTAAAAACAAGAAATAACAATATTTTTGGTGTTTTCAGTTTAAGCTTTAAAGCAAACAAAAGAGTAAATAAAGATAGTTGTAAACAATTAGAGAAACGAATGCTTGTCTAGACCTTTTTCACCTAGTATTGGATGCATTTAAATTAAGCCCCAGTTATTATCTAACTTATGCGAATTATCTAGTCGGTTCACCTGGAATTCCCCAGCGCAAACACTTCAATCAAGATTACACGACACGGAATTCCCCGTAGCCTAAGACCTCCTAATTGTGACTAAACAGCTCAACTGATATGAAGACTTAAATCACAATCACACCAACTCTCGTTGCGAGTAATTCACCCCTATCTCGTCTAGCCTTTTGAATTCAATTTACCCTCGTCTCCGAGTAGGCAAACAATCAATTAAGACAAACCAATTATAAATTAATGCACTAAATTAATGAACTCTCGTCCTATCAAACAAGTACACAATCAATTGAATCGAAAAGTCTAGCTTCAACAAGAATGGTTCTTTAGTTCAAACATCAAATCATCATAAATCAAACAATAAACTGATAGGTAGCATCCAATACATAGGTTTATAAGTCTAAACAAGCATTAAATACTTAGCCAATAACCATGGCAACAATAGAAATCAAAGTAATAAATAATAGAGAAAACATCTTTGGATAATTAAGAATCAACCTAACACGATGAATCTTGAAGAATGGTTGGATCGATCCTTGAAATCGTAATGATTGGAGCGTTATAAGAACCTTGGAATTCCCCAAAAGTTGCAGAAAATCGCACCTCAAAACTCCCAAAATCGGCTGCCAAAAGATAACCCTTAAAAATAAAATCTGCAACCTTTTATACCTGAAAAATAGCTGGGCGGCCGCTTTTGCGCGGTGCGCAAAAATCTGCGTGGCGCGCGGATCACAAAACAACAATGCTTCGCCAAATTACAAAAGCCCTGTTCTGAATTTGCACTAATTGCGCGGTGCGCAAGTGATTGCGCGGCGCGCACTCTGATATCCAGCAATTCTTCGCCTTGTTTACATGTAACTTGATAAAAACACAACCAAAATCACCCACTATCATATGAACAGCTGTAAACGCGCAATAAACACCATAAAACCCTCAATTTATCGCTTCTCGGCTCTCAAACCATAATCTTCCAAATACTCGTGAATAATAGCTAAAAACCGTATCCGAAGGACCAAAAATGAAGGATATTGCCCTAATAAATATATGAAAGATGGGCAATATCAAAAATCCTAACCAAAGTACAAGGTGTTGGTGCAAAGTTTGGGGTATAACAACTTGAGGTTTCATACTTTTGAAGCTCCATTCATCATCATCATCTTCATCACTTACTACCTAGCTAGGAGAAGGTATAAACTCTTTACTATCTTGTAGTTTGTAAGCATATATCACAACTTGATCCTAATTGGGTTTTAACTTTAAAAGGTTAAAGGAATACAAGTTTTAAATGGTAATACTTACATGCTTCCGCTTTAATTTGTTTCTTAAAATGTTCTAAGTATTATGAAACTTGTTAAAACCCAACAATGGTATCTAGAGCCGAAGTTGATGAAATATGCTTCGAGATGATATGTTAAACCCACTATATTTTGCATTTTATGAACATGCATGTAAGTAAAATGCAAAAATTTAAGGGTTTGGGTGGGTTTGGTATTTAGGCCGAATTTAAGGAGACCCAAAATGAGTTTTTGGGTTCTTCCATTTGGTCTAATTTTGGTTGTATGTAATGTTCACAATCCTAGCCTTGACCTTGTGTTGCATGCATGTGTGTTTGGTTGATTTATGATTCATTTGGTATGTATTATCATTCATTCAAAAGGCATGTAATAATTATTCAATTGGTTTGTAATAATATTCATTTGGTTATGTAATTTATTTTATATTTGGTATGTAAAATAGATTAGGTTGTATTTCATTTTCTAGACAAAATGTATTAGGATATATTTTGTAAAATGATGAAGATGATGAAGACTTGAAGAACACATGAAGAAGCATTTGGATGCAACATTAAGTGGGAGATTTTAAAATCTCCTACTTTGTGTTATTACCCTTAACCGGTGGCATTTGTTTTCGGCTAAACAAATGTCTACCAAAAATGGCTTGATTGTGAACATATGATTTTGCATGCGTGGTTGTTTTGTATGATTATGTGGATTGTATGTTTGTATGCTACAAGTTAATCACACAAGTTAACAACAAACTAAAATGGCAATTTAAATTGGTTAAAATTGACATTATTAACGACATGCAAAACGTCAATTTAAATGGTTAAATTAAAAACGGCTAAAAGGACATTAATAATCGGTTATTAAGAACATGATAAAATGGTTTATATCAATGTAATAAAATTGGCTTTATTACATAACATGAAAATGGATTTTCAAATAAACCATACACTAAATGCATGTTGGTGTATGGTGCAAAAGTTTTCTCAAACTAGAATTAACGAAAACTCAAAATCCCTTTCACTAACAAGGTAAACAAGTTTAACGCCATCCTATTGTGTGACACTTAAAAGTATTAGGGAACTCATGATGGGATAAAGGTCACCTAACCGTTATGAGCAAACTAATATGATTAAGGTAAATTTCGCATGCTTGTGGGATAAAGGTCACCTAACCACATGTATGTTAAATTTACAAGTCAATACAAGTAGGACGACTTGATTTGGGAATCATGAACTTAGGGTCACCGAAGCATGAAGAACAAATAGGCGTTGATGGGATAAATATGCCATGCAAAAGGATTGCATGATCCCATACTCTAGAAGTTGCAAATGGATTGCAATTGTCATTTATTGACTACCTAGCTAAATCAAATTGCGGGATAAAGGTCACCTAACTGAAATTTGGTTTACCGTTGGATTCTAGAATTTAATAATTCAATTTGATTTAAAGGGTATTGAATGTTAAATTAAAATCGATACTTAAACGAACTTTGTTAATTTTGTAGATGGCCGCCAATAACAATAACAACATTCCAAACGCACCACTTAATCTAAACCACCTATCATTAAGGTCTCTCTTAGAGAAAGACAAACTCAACCATACAAACTTTATGGATTGGTTCCGCAATCTTCGGATTGTCCTCAAACAAGAGGATAAAATGTATGTGCTTGAGGACCCCATTCCCGATCAACCGGATGAGAATGATGTGGAGGCAATGGCCTCTTACGATAAGTATTGCCACGACTCCTTTCAAGTCTCATGCTTAATGCTTGGGACTATGATACCCGAACTCCAAAAGGATTTCGAGCATCATAGTGCATACGACATGATAACGCAATTGAAGGAGATGTTCCTTCAACAAGCGCGTGTCGAGCGATTCGAAACGGTTCGGGCACTACATGCTTGTCGTATGGACGATACCCAATCGGTTTCATCTTATGTACTTAAGATGAAAAGCCTTATCGATCGTGCTAACCGTCTTAACCTAAACATTTCCAATGAGTTAGCCACCGATCTTATCCTTAACTCCCTATCAAAAAGGTTTGATCAATTTGTAATTAATTACAATATGAATGGGATGGATAAGAGCATAGGTGAGCTTCACGGTATACTTAGAACGACCGAAACTAGCATGGGTAAAAGGGCTTTACCCGTGTTAACAATCGATCAAGGTGGGTCCAAAGGTAAGACCTCTAAGCCAAAGGTGGCTAAGAGAAAAGGACCCGCTTACCAAGGTAAAGGGAAGGGGAAGATGGTTACCCCAACCATCAACAAGGCTAAGAAGCAAAAGGTAGTCGAAAAGGCAAACCCCAAGGAAGACCCATGTTTCGGTTGCGGTGAGATGGGTCATTGGAAACGAAACTGTCCGGTCTACCTTAAGGAGTTGAAGGAGAAGAGGGATGCGGGGCAATCCTCAGGTAATATATATATGGTATATATAGAGCTTAGCATTACTTCTTCTAATACATGGGTATTAGACACTGGATGTGGAACTCACATTTGCAATTCTTTGCAGGGGTTCAAAAGAAGTAACAAGCAAACGGGAACATCAAGTCTCTTCATGGGGAATGGAGCTAAAGTGCAAGTGAAAGCTCAAGGAGACTTTGTGTTAAAACTTCCAAGTGGCTTGGAACTTATTTTGAATGATGTTTTGTATGCACCCGACTTATGTCGAAACATTATTTCTATTTCCCGTTTGAAACAATGTGGTTTTAATCCTAATTTTGTTAATGATGATATCCACTTTTATTTAGATAATGTATTCTATTTCAAGGCTTCACCTTCAAATGGAATTTATGAATTGGTTCACGATGACACATTATCTAGTAGCTCAATGTACCATACAAGCACCAAGAAACTCAAAAGGGATTTGAGTGATTCCTACTTATGGCATTGTCGCCTTGGTCACATAAACAAGAACCGAATACATACACTTCAAAGGAATGGACTTTTGAAATCAAATGAAATGGATTCGTTTGATATATGTGAATCTTGTTTACAAGGCAAGATGACTAAAGCACCTTTCAAAGGGACTTATGAAAGGGCTAAAGACTTATTGGGATTAATACATTCGGATGTATGTGGACCCTTTAAACCCATGACTAGGAATGGTGAAAGATACTTTGTTACTTTCATTGATGACTTTAGTCGTTTCGGATATGTCTACTTATTAAGACACAAGGACGAAACGTTTGAAGCATTCAAAGAATATCAAAACGAAGTACAAAATCAACTCAATAGGACAATTAAGGTACTTCGTACCGATAGAGGAGGTGAATACCTAAGCGATGCCTTCCAAGATCATCTTAGGAGTTGTGGGATTATCTCACAACTTACTCCACCCGGAACACCCCAACTTAATGGAGTTTTCGAAAGGAGGAACCGAACCCTAATGGATATGGTTCGATCTATGATGGCAAGAAGCTCGTTACCTCTATCATTTTGGGGTTATTGTCTAAGCTCCGCAGCTCGTATTTTAAATATGGCCCCAACCAAGAAAGTGGAACGAACTCCTCACGAGATGTGGTTTGGTAAACCTCCATCTCTATCATACTTAAAGGTATGGGGATGTGAAGCTTATCCTAAGCGTTACGTCCCTAATAAGTTGAATGCTCGATCCACGAAGTGTATCTTCATAGGATATCCCAAGGATGATATGGGATACTATTTCTATGATCCATCCGAGCAGAATGTATTTGTTGCTCGGAAGGCGGAATTCCTTGAAACTAAGTTCCTAATGGAAGGAAATAGTGAAAGGAAGATAGATCTTGAAGAGGTTCAAGATCAAGTAGATGATACACAATTGGTTGACACTAGCACTCAACATGAAAATGTTGATAGTGATCAAATGGATGATCAAAATACACAAGACATTCGTAGATCTGGTAGGATTAGCAATCCTCCTGAGAGATATGGGTTTCTCATAGATGGTTGCTATACGGTTGATTTGGATGAACCAACAAACTACCAAGATGCTTTATCAAGGATTGATAAAGATAAATGGCAGGAAGCCATGAACGCCGAGATGCAATCCATGTATGAAAACCAAGTGTGGGAACTTGTTGAGCAACCTCCTAGCTCTAAGCTAGTTGATTGCAAATGGCTTTTCAAGAAGAAAACTGACATACATGGAAACTTGGATACATATAAAGCTAGACTTGTAGCAAAAGGTTTCACTCAAACTCAAGGGGTTGATTATGAAGAAACTTTCTCGCCAGTGGCAATGCTAAAGTCTATTAGGATATTATTTGCCATTGCTGCTCACTACGACTATGAAATATGGCAAATGGATGTCAAAACCGCTTTCCTAAATGGATATCTTATGGAAGATGTCTATATGGTCCAGCCTGAAGGTTTTGTTGATCCAAAATATCCTAAAACTGTATGCAAGTTAAAGAAGTCAATCTACGGATTGAAACAAGCATCTAGAATGTGGAATCATCGTTTTAATGAGGAAGCCGAGAAATTTGGCTTCATTAAAAATGGTGATGAAGCTTGTATATATAAGAAAGCTAGTGGGAGCACTATCATGTTCCTTGTACTATATGTGGATGATATATTATTATTTGGGAATGATATTACCACAATGCAAGGAGTCAAAACTTGGCTAAAGAGTTCTTCTCCATTAAGGATCTTGGAGATGTACAATACATATTGGGGATAGGGATCTATAGGAATAGATCCAAGAGATTGATAGGTTTAAGTCAAAGTACATACATTGATAAAATCTTGAAAAGGTTCAAGATGGAAAACTCTAAGAGAGGTTTGGTACCTATTCAAAAGGGAACCGTTCTCAGTTCATCTCAGTGTCCTACCACGAAAGATGAACAAGAGAGAATGAAGAAAGTCCCATACGCATCTGCTATTGGGTCTATCATGTATGCAATGATATGTACTAGACCGGATGTGTCATGCGCTCTAAGCTTGACAAGTAGATACCAGAATAACCCAGGAAATAGTCATTGGATTGCTGTTAAAAGCATATTGAAATACCTTAGGAGGACTAAGGATATGTTTCTAATATATGGGTCTGGTGAGGAGGAACTCGCTGTAAAAGGTTACGTGGACGCGAGCTTCCAAACTGATCGAGATGATTCTCGATCACAATCCGGTTATGTATTTACATTAAATGGAGGTGCGGTCTCTTGGAAGAGTTCGAAACAAGAGGTTGTTGCGTTATCCACTACAGAGTCGGAGTACATTGCCGCCTCATTGGCAGCACAGGAAGCTGCATGGATGAAGAAATTCATCGACGACTTAGGAGTGGTCCCTTCCATTCAGGACCCTCTTGAGATCTTTTGTGACAACGAGGGTGCGATTGCTCAAATCAAGGAACCTCGTGCCCATCAAAAGACTCGTCACATTGAACAGAGATTCAACTACATAAGGGATGAAGTTGAAAAAGGAAAGATATGTATTCGCAAAGTTCATACAGATCATAATGTTGCGGATCCACTCACGAAGCTTTTACATGGGCCAAAACATGAGGGACATGTTTGTGCATTAGGGCTTCAATATTCTAGTGATTGGATATGATCTATTTTATGTATTGTACCGGAACGAAATTATTCAAACTCATTAATATAACTATGGCGTTAATTTATTTGAGTTATGTTCCTATTTTGCATATTTCATCCATGAATAAGCAATTATTCAAAATTTCCGTAGTCGATCACATTTGTGGGAACAAGTGTGAGGTCTAGACTATTATGAACTTGGATTGGTTAGCATTCAAATGGTGAATGTGGGGCAAGGTTGCGACCAAGGTTCATAGATATTTGTGGGACACAAATATTGGAAGACCCGCTCTCAAGAATTACTGTATAGAGCCTTTGTGGTTGATCACATGTAATCTTGAGTAAAGGAGAATATCATTGTATCCTCTGACCTGAGATACATATTGGGTTCGGATATTCACCAAGTATTGTGCCTTGATTCTTTCCTTCGCTATTCTGAAATATGGTAGTACATAAGGAAGAACTCAGGTATACTACAAAGTGTATATCTAGGACGTATGTAGTCAAGATGGAATTTGTCCCTCTTATTCGTTGAGAGTCAGATGTCTAAGGCCTGAAAAGTTAAATCTATAAGAGAGTGATCACTCTGTATCTCCTGGATTTAACATGACATCTAGGACGAAAGGAAATAATGAAAGATTCACCTGATCATATTCGAGATGGGAACTCGAAAGGGATGATGTTATTGAATGGCACAAAGTCATAACATATTAGGGGTGATGGACGGTGTGTTAGGCTGTATCCATCACTTGCATTAATTTCTTATGTTTCTCGTGCAAGTGGGAGATTGAAAGTATTTCGTATGCCCGAGAGACATATTAAATTAACGTGGCTAATATGTTTTGATCCAAGTCGGGTCATACCCAATAACAAACTTACTGACACCTTATTTGTATTTGATTTTAACGATTGGTTCATTGATCAAATACGCGACACTTGAACTATAAGAAAAATGGTTTTCTTAAATATTACTTGATGTGTATTTATATAAATTATGGAATAATTTATATAATATGGATTTAATTATTTATAGGTTAAATAATTAGTTAATTTATATTACATTTTATATAAATTGGTTTTATATATATAATGTTTATATAAATTAAAGAATGTAAGTATTATGAAATAGTTTTATAAAAGATTAATCTTTTATAAAACTTATTTTAATTACTTATATGGAAGTGGCATGGGAGTCTTCACAAGCATGCCATTTTGACTTGCTTTTACTTGGTTACTTGTATTCTAAATGCATATAACCAAGGGAATTGTTGACCACCACCACCACATGCAAACACACATCTAATACTTGCAAAAAACTGCACAAAAACCTTCAAAAATCTGCTGCTGCTGCCGTGGGCTATTGGGTGCTCAAAGGGGTTCATAAATTTGGTTTTTGCAAGTCTAATTCAAGTGTTAAAAATCCTAACTAAAGTACAAGGTGTTGGTGCAAAGTTTGGGGTATAACAACTTGAGGTTTCATACTTTTGAAGCTCCATTCATCATCATCATCTTCATCACTTACTACCTAGCTAGGAGAAGGTATAAACTCTTTACTATCTTGTAGTTTGTAAGCATATATCACAACTTGATCCTAATTGGGTTTTAACTTTAAAAGGTTAAAGGAATACAAGTTTTAAATGGTAATACTTACATGCTTCCGCTTTAATTTGTTTCTTAAAATGTTCTAAGTATTATGAAACTTGTTAAAACCCAACATAATTGTGGACTATTAACTGTAGACTACTAACATTGGACAGTTAAAATGAATTAAAATATTGATTATAACATATGAAACTAAACATTTCTTCAAGTTTGCCACTTGATTTCATCTTAAACCTCATTTGTATCTTGACGATTACAATCTGCATTCAAACCTTTCACGATTCTTGAAAACACCTCAATCAAGAGGATGGACCAACCACACTTCATCTATGGAAGAAAAGATGATGCATATAGTTATGCACCTGAAAACACTTGGAACCTGAGTAAACGTTTAACACGTATCTGTGCTAGCTCCTTTGGCATTGTTATTATCGAAAATAACTTTGCAATCTCTTTCTAAATTAGCCAATTTTGTCACAGCTCCAGCAAGTCAACTTCGACTTTTCATTCGGATTAGCCTTATTATAACCTTGATATATAAGTCTGTTTTTTCGTCATCGTTATCAGGGAACCTTTTATATTCCATCACATTATCAGTAGATGTACCAACAACTTTGTTACTCTTTGGCGTAAACCTCTCCGAAAAATCATTAGATGTACTCATTGAAAACCCCATTATCTACTCATCTGCATCTTGTAACGATAATTGCCATACCAATTACCGAGAATCAGCAATCATTATTTCGAATCTTGCAGCATTTCTACATCAACAGTTATATGTATACATTTAACATTTATCTCCTAGAATTATGATCTTCAATTATGAAATTATGAAAAGCACCCAATCTACGATTCAGTACCTGATGAAATCTTTAGCAAATACCATGCTCCTGACTCTAAATCTTATGAACAAATCTTCTTCATCATCCATCAATATTAGAAATTCTAAGATATCATCGTATCCTTCATTGTAATATTCTCAATATTTCTGAAGATATCTTCATAAATATTCTTATCTGATATTAATTATCTCTCCGCGCTATCTGTGTTACATCATAAAAGAAACTATTTTTAGTTTCAAAATTCTAAAACCTTCGAGTTTAAAATATGAATGTTGGGAACTGAAGCATGAGTTAGTATAATATAATGACACTTGATCAACGTGATTATATTACAGTAAGTCATGCTGAGTTTCTAATGGAACGTGATGATTCACAGGCTATAACGTTATCATGTGCCATGTTACACGACTCTTACATTCCATCTAATCTATAAGCATATCAAGAATATATTTTCTTGATACTCCTATCTTTTCTCTTGAATTCTGGTAATTTAACAAATCAAAATCGTGTCATTACAATCTCTCTTAGAACATTAGTAATGTTCATTCCAAAGCTCATATCTACGAATTCTGGATCATTACTTGCTGTATTTTAAAATCGAGGAAAGAAAAGTATAGGAGTGATGAAAATAATGGAACGAAAGAGGAGGATTTATAGTGAAATATCAGACAAAGCAATCGAGACAGATTATCGCATTTCACCAAAGAATATCCTAATTTCCTTAATTACCAAAGAACCAAATCTCATTACGAAGATTTTCTCTAAATCCCTTGAACTCCGAAAATCAATCATGTCTACATCCAAAGATATCACAAGATTTTGTTTACTCATCTCGTTCTTTTGTGATAGCTTCACTCGTACTCTTTGAATAATTGAATTATTTTACCCTTAATACTCAATAGTAATAAAACTCTATTTATCAGCTCATATTCGTTATGAAAACATATTTATTGTCAGCCGTGACAATCCCAATCAAATTTCGGGACGAAATTTCTTTAACGGGTAGGTACTGTGACGACCCGGAAATTTCCGACCAAATTTAAACTTAATCTTTATATGATTTCGATACGATAAGCAAAGTATGTAATGTTGAGTCTAGAAAATTTTGGAACAATGTTCATATATTCAATTGACCTTCGACTGCTCTCGACGATTCACGAACAATTAATTGTAAATAGATATGTGTGTATGTATATATAAATAATAATTCGAAATATAATTTGAAGTATTATATGTTGTTGTTATTAAAAATTAATAAAATAAAAATAAGATATTATAATTATTATTATTTAAAATATATCTCTATATATAAATAAGGTATATTAAAAATAAATATTAAATAATTGTAATACTCGTTTGATGTTTTGATTGATATTAAGCAAGTTAAATTCAAACTTATGTAATTTTAAAATAAACGGTGATACGAAAATGAGTTCTATAAATTTTAGGCTTATTAAAAATGTATTTAGGAACTAATTGTTAAGTTTTAACATTTTTTATATTTTACCCAGAATTGAGAGGGAAAGTTGATGTAATTTTTATTTAACAAATTAAGGATCGAATTTTATACCATAATGACCAAAATAAATAAATATAGTTAATCTAAAAGTTTGGGATTTTTCTGAGACCTTTTTATCTACCACTGATTTATCAACGGAGCACGAATTTCAGTCCGTAAATGAAATAGTAGACGATGGCTAACAATTCAGATGTTTTATATTTAAATTATATTATTATTATTATTATTATAAAATATCTTAACAAACCACTTGATTCATTTTACTCATCCGTGATTTAATACTATTGAACACTGCGCCTAATTGAATTGATTATTGAACATCACTGTCTTACTTTTATCATATCTATCTATCTCTTATTATATATACATGATACATATGGTTGTTAGTATCAACCAAACCCATCACCCTACTTCAATGATTTCTTTCTGTTTTTATTATAACTAAATATCACTCCACTTATTTTATTAAATCCGTTTATTTATCTACTCTGCGATATATAAACATGAACCCATCACCTGCATCTTTTATAATATTTCTTTTCAAAGTCATCACCACTCTTCTATTCTTGACAACCAGAGCTACCATAACTCGCCATCTTAACAAACCCACCATCGAAGCCAATTGCTGTAAGTTTCCTGTTTTGTTTCTATTTGATCATCAACATGACACCCACCGCACTTCCACCACCTACATCCACCCATGACCATCACCTTCCCTTCTATCTTGAGCAAACCGCCACCATCACCTTGAAGATCACCACCATGGCCAATCACTATAATCACCCTTCTTCATTCCATACCCGCCATCACCACAAGCTGACACCACACCCTCAGATTAACGCACATAAACACTTAAATATACTTTCTGTACTAATTTCAATTTCAATTCGTATTCATATATCTAGCACTCATGTCCATTTGAAATAAATATATCAGTACTTATCTTCAATTGGTAATGAATCGGTTTCGTATGGTTTCATCAATCATCTAACTACGCAAAGTTAATAATCAATGATTATGATGATGTTACAGCGAAGTGGTGAAGATGATTAAGAGGTTACAATGAGCTTTTAACCGCCACATAAAAACTAATTACTGTTACTTAAATCGTTTCTATTTCCATTAAAATTAATGAAGGAATGGTGACGATGAAGAGTAGTTGTTGTAGCAAGAGGATGGAAGACGAGATAGATAATGATAATGATAAACGAACCTTTTCATTCACCATCTTCAAAACTTTAACGTGTTGCTACTACTCGGACCATTCTTGTTAAAACCTTCTGTTTTATTGTTCGAAGATCTAAGCCCAACAAAACCACCACAACACTATTCATCATCTTCTTCACACTATTATCGGTCACCATCATCTAACAACTCAAAAACCAAAACGCCACCGATTGCTACTATCGTGCTCTTTTTCTTTTAAAGAACAAATCACCTTCATCATCAATTTTCGATCATCTGCACGTTACTGTTACTATTCTGATTTTTCTTTTATTTAATTTTTTTACTCAACGAAGAACATCAAACACCTACACTCTTATTTGACTACTATTGGCCGAAGTTTCACATGTCACCACGATCTGCTGCATATAGATTGAAGGTTACTGCTAACGGTTGTTGCTAGATTACAACAAAAATAATATGAATCGCATTCTTGTTACTGTCGAAGGAGAAAGAAACCACGAAGGACATAAACCCTTGTAATGTGTTGTAACTTGGGTCATTTAAACAGATTTGGATCAGTTTAATATTTGGGCTGAGATCCATAGTATTTCGTCTGTTGAGCCGAAGTTGGGCTGAGGTCTAAGGTTTCTGTTGGGCTGTTAATGGACTAAACTTTAGTTAAAAATAAAAACGGGTTATATATCATTTAAGTCGGGTTTATAGCATAAAAGCATGATAGTTCAGTGGTTAGTGGTGTGTTTGTTAAGTGAGAGGTCACGTGTTCGAATCTGGGTAATGACACATTTTTTTTTTTAACCATGGAAGCTACATCAAAATTTAAGGTAGTTTTATTGTTATCATTATTATTATTATTATTATTATTATTATTATTATTATTATTATTATTATTATTATTATTATTATTATTATTATTATTATTGTTATTATTTATTATTATTATTATTATTATTATTATTATTATTATTATTATTATTATTATTATAATTATTATTATTATTATTATTATTATTATTATTATTATTATTATTATTATTTGTGACGATCCTTCTAAATCCCTTTGGACGAATACATCATTCATTGATTTCATAGTGAGGTTTTGACCTCTATATGATACGTTTTGTAAACATTGCATTCTTTTCAAAAGGTACACAATAAATGAATATCAATTTCTAAGGTTTTCAACGTTTGATGATTTCTACATATAGACAATCACCATAAATAATAGTTTACCATAATACATCCGTTGACAATGCAGTCAAAATATGATACACGGTGATGATTTTGTGAATGCAAAGTTTTCTTGAATAAAGCATGTATGACTCCATGCACATAGCTTGTATCACATATAAGCAAACAGCGGAAGACTTCTAGAAACCTGAGAATAAACATGCTTAAAAGTGTCAACACAAAGGTTGGTGAGTTCATAGTTTTAATGTTGCGCATAATCTGTATATTAAGGTGAATCACAAGTTTTCAGTTGTTTCATCCAGAAACGTTTATCAAAATATTCTACAAAATTGAGCACCCTGATAACTAAACTTAACGTATATATAATTTATACCCTTTGTATAATCATCTTAATAATACACGCAAACCAACGTGTACACTTCTGAAATAGCATACGCCCATTAAAAGGCTAGTGCTCTAGCTCGGACGGGGATATCAAGCCCTATGGATCCATATACTACTACTCGCGCCCACCAGTTCTTATAACCGGCAGTTACTAGTTACCAAAGCTAAGTGATTTTCGGTTCAAACTCGGTGTAGAATTTAGTATGTACTTGTATCCATTGCGTATAAAATAAAATGCATGCATTCTCAGACCAAAAATATAGATTGCAAAAGCAATTAAAAAGGGAGCAAATGAAACTCACCTTAACAGCATATAAAGTAATTCACCGGAATGTGACCGAAACTCGGAATGTAAAATAATCGTAGATCTCAACCTAGAAAATATATGTTGGTCAATACATGTCTAACAAGCTTGGTCGGGTCATAGTGTATCACAATCCTAATGCTCGAGATCGACATGCAAAAGTTAACAAAAGTCATCTCCACAGTCAACCTGACCCAATATGATATTTAAATCTACACATGTTTATTATCATAGTATAAGTCTTGATAATTGAATGAGTTTATAGTTTATCAAACTCAAAATATTATTTACTTCAGGAGCTATATTATATTTGAATTATCATGGCAATCGAATATATTTTATTATTTCACATAGCTTTCCAATACTTGTAAAATCAGATTATAGTGTTTATAAAGCTTTAAAACATGATAAGACAGTCAACTTTGAGCATTTTTCAACAAAACGAGAAGTGCTTTATATAGAAATTTATTTACTCGATTAGTAATATTTGAAAATCCAATTTATCAATCTCATAGACAAGTTGTTTAAATATTAATTTACAGTTTCAAACACAATTTCAATTAACGTTAACCATAATTCAGTTGACCATATATTTTAATCCGTTCATCGAAATCACGCGATTTCTAAATGAAAAGTTAATAATTTTTCGCCAGCTTTCCAAAAACATGCATAAACCTATATACTCGAGCACTAGACATGGATACACTATTATTATATAAAAGATAAGATATGAATGCTCACGTATCAATATTGTGATTCAATATTGCAGGAAAGTACGTAGACGCAACGGAGATGATAAACATTAGGTTGACCTCACGAACAATACCCATGAACCATACCCATAACCTCCATAGCTATAACTCATATTCTGCTCATAAAACTCGTTTTAAAATAATTTACTCATGACCTTGTCGTAATATTTTATGTAAAATATTTAATACTAATAATACTACTAATATTAATATCATAAGATTAATAATAATAATCTTTAATAATAATAATAATAATAATAATAATAATAATAAAAATAATAATAATAATAATAATAATAATAATAAATTAAATAAACATTAGAGAGTATAATAGAGATCAGAGGGAGATGGATGAATGAATTCGGGCAACAATCGATTTCGTTATATAACATCTCTGCCACCTACCCCTCCCATGCGATCGCATGCGATCATATACAGCTCATGATCTTTTATTTTTTCCTTGTCGACACTCTTAGATTTAATATAGTATATATATTTATATTATTTAATATATAATATATTTAATCTTTAGAATTAATTAAATATTATATTATATTCTCGTTCATAGTTGGTTTGTAATTTTTACACCGATGTGTAGTACGTTGACCCTCGACTTAAGTACCGGTTCCAATTTTTCGAACGCATTTTCGTACGCTTAGAAAACTGGTACTTTACATTTCATGTAATGTACCTTTATCAATAACAAGGCTCAAATCAATGAAAAATTATCCCACTCAAAGTGTAACTTATTCATTTGAGTGTTTTGTTCATTTGCTTCTATAAATCGACGTCTCGTTATTTACTAATATATATTATAATAATACTATTTTAAATCCAAAACGTTTGATGACTAAGTTAATATTATATTTTTGAAAAAAAAAAAAAATATATATATATATATATATATATACGTATATTTTCCAATTCAATTATAATGGTTCGTGAATCGTCAGGGTTTCGTCAAGGTTAAATGAATGTATGAATACAGTTTACACTTCTTGAGATTCAACTTAACAAACTTTGCTTATCGTGTCGGAAAAATATAAAGATAAAGTTTAAATTTGGTCAGAAATTTCCGGGTTGTCACAGTACCTACTCGTTAAAGAAATTTCGTCCCGAAATTTGATTGGGATGGTCATGGCCGACAATAAGTATGTTTTCATGACGCATACGAGCCGAAAATTAGAGTTTTATCATCATTGAATAATATAGACAAAACAATTTGATTTGGTGAAGAGTACGAGTGAAGCTATCACAGAAAATTGAAATGGGAAAAAAAATTTCGTCATATCTTTTGACGTAGATAGTGTTGATTTCCGGAGTTCAAGGGATTTAAAGAAAATCTTCATAATCTATAAGATTTGATTCTTTGGTGAAAAAGGAAGTTAAAATCTCTTTAATTAAATGCGGTAATCTATCTCGATTGCTCTGTCGGATATTTTACTATAAATTCACCCCCTTCGTTTCCATATTTCCACAACTCATACTTTCTATTCTTTCTCTATCAACTCATACTTTAAAGCATTCGTCAATATGCTTCATCCAGTTCTGCTTCTTGATATATTCCTAACTTTCATATCTGTCATTCTTCTTTTCCATCTGCCGCCTGAAGAATCTATTTACTTCTATTATACTCTTGGTTTTATAGTGTTTTTACTTCTCCCGTGTCTTTATATTGCTATATGCATCGATATATACGGTTTGTAATTTCTGAGTTGTTGTTGGGTTTTATATATTCCCTTATATTTTGATGTCTCTGCTTCTGTCTTTCTATTGACATCCACAGTTAATACTCTCTCCAATTTGCTGTGATTTATACCCCCATTGCTACTTCGAAGCTTCATGCTTTTATCTTCTCTTCTCAACCCTCGTGTGAAGCAAGCAATGGTCCAGAATTTGTAGGTATGAAGTTTCGGATGAATATGACTAATGTTCTATAAAAGAAATGGTAATAGCACAATCTGACTTGTCAAATTACCAGAATTCAAAGGAAAGATAGGATTATCAAGAAAATATGTTCTTGATATGTTTATAGATTAGATAGAATGTAAGAGTCATGTATCATGGCACATGATGACGTTATAGTCTGTGAATCATCATGTTTCATTAGAAACTCAGCATGACTTACTGTAATATAACCACGTTGATCAAGTGTCGTTATATTATACAAACTCATGCTTCAATTCCCAACACTTCTTCAAAAACATTCACAATTTGAACTCGAAGGTTTACAGAATATAGAAACTAAACAGTTTCCTTTATGATGTAATACGGATAACGCGGGGAGATAAATGATTTCAGAATAGTTATGAGGATATCTCCAGAAATATCGAGGATATTTATAATGAAAAATACAATGATATCTTAGAATTTCTAATATCGAAAGATGATAAAGAAGATTTGTCCGTAAAGGTTTAGAGTCAGGAGTAAGGTATTTGTTAATGACTTCAGCAGATACTGAATCATTTGGATTCTTTGAAGGCAGGTTTAGTCTTTGTGATTTATCCACAGCCTCCTTCATGGTTTGCTCAATTCGTTTTCCAGTTTCAAACCTTCTCTTTTTTTGAGCTTTGCCAATACACAATTCTTTATCATCAAACTTTTAGCTGTTAAAGTCATTTACAGTTTTTGCTGCTTCATCAACTTTTTCAACATTCAGGGTATTGATTCGTAGGCTGGTTGCTTTTCAGAATTTCAGAATAAAAGCTTATAATTCTAAGAGATGAATGTTATATGTATACATATGATGTTCTAGTACTGTTTTGAATTCAAAGTATGGCATTTGAAAGATGTAAGAATCTAAGAGTGATGTTTTCTGTTAAATCTGGGCTTGGATTCTGATTTTTCAAAATCAGAATATGTAATCAAATTTGTATGCGAATGGTTGTTTTGATTTCTATAAAAGAATGTATATTGTTGTGAAAGTAGTGAATATAGTTGATGATTGATGAATCAGATTCGAAGAATGTAACATATTATTTGTGAATTTATATATCTTTTGGGTATTACCTACCCGTTAAAAGTTTCACAAATAATATTTTGTACCCGAGAATTTTATTACAGTCTTTATGAAAATATAAGTATGTATATTTTCTTCAGATGTAATACAGATTTAATGAGTTAATATCATATTAAGCTCATTTGATTTTTAGCTGGATCAGAAATGAATAATCTCTAAAACATTAAAGATTTAATAATCTTCGCGGAGTATTTCACTAATGTAATCAATACTTCGTTATTCAGTTTTATTGATATTTCCTTAGTGAATCATGTTGGTTCTTATGGAACTCTTGCTAACTTCGTAAGGTACGAATGATGTTTTCTAGAAAGTTTCGAGTACATCGAAAATGAAAGTGTAAAATCAAACGTGTAGTTGAATGATACACTTAGTTTATTATGAAAAGGAATTCATTGAATTTGAAACAGAGATTGTAATTAACGATGGTTATGTCATTAATGTAGGATGTACATCATTGCATATTAGTAATATGAACTAACCGAGTAGTACCTACCAGTTAAGATTCACACGTAATAGCTTAGTACGAAAAGATTTATTTTGATTTCAAAATTCATATATATTAAATATACATATAATTTCTTCAGGGGAAATGATTTAATACTTCATATCTCGTTGATACAATATACGCGTTGTTGATTTGTGATGATGTTGGTGATTACGGAATTGGCGAAACTTATAGTGCTACAGGTTTTGCCGGTGTTGGTGATACTGACGGTACTGTTGATGCTGTTGGTAAAACAAGTATAGCTTGTAAATCGTGCACCATTCTGGTCAGGGTTTCTACTCTTCCTTCTATCGTTTCGGTCCACTCATCTGATTTACGGTTATGGATGGAATAGATAATTTCTAAGACTTTAGATATTACATAATCGCCGCATAATATTTCTCCAATGAAGTTATGAATCAATACTTCATCGGTTATTGTTGTTGGTACTCCATGGTATCTATGGTGAGTATGACGTTGATGCTCAAGGTACAAATTGTGATATTGAAGTGTGGAATGTGGATGTTGTTGTTGGTGGTGGTGATGGTACTGTTGGTGTTGCTGATGGTGGTACTGTTGCTGTCGGTGCTGCTGCTGGTTTTTGTAACCTTTGCACCATATTCTCCAAAGCCACTACCCGAGCGCGAAGCTCGTTGACTTCTTCTATTACACTGGGATGATTGTTGGTTCAGACGAGCGGATGAATGAGTTCTAGAATGTAAGACAGTATATAATCATGATGAGATACTCTAGAAATGAGAGAGAAAATGGTATTACGAACAGGTTCGCCTGTAAGTGCTTCAGGTTCTTCGCCAATAGGTCAATGTGGTGGATGGAAAGGATCGCCTTCTTCTTGTCTCCAATGATTAAGTAGACTACGAACCCATCCCCAATTCATCCAGAATAGATGATGGCTAATTGGTTGATCCATTCCGGTTACACTGTCTTCAGAGTTTAGGTGAATATCCATATCGAAATAGCTGTCGAAGTTTAAGGAATTTGAACTAGATACGTGATCCATCTTGTATAATCAGGGAATTGATTTTGATATGAGATAGATTATAGGATTTAGTTTGGTATTCTCCGATACATAATTTACATATGTATATATAATACCAAAATCCCATAAGTTACGGAGAAATTTTCGGAAAGTGTAAGATAGAGTTTACTGTAATAGATATGCTTAAGATACAAAATTTGTCCATACACTATCTATGCAATTAATGCAGTAAAACGTGTCTTAGGCTTAAGATAATAACAGGTAATTTATGACAAGAAATAATAAGCAAAACTCGGTAAAAACAGATACGGTCATAGTCCAGACTCACTAATGCATCCTAACAATTACTAGTTAAACACACTAATGCAAATTCTGGTTCCCTATGACCTCAAGCTCTGATACCAACTGTGAAAATCCTTCCAAATCCCTTTGGACGAATACATCATTCATTGATTTCATAGTGAGGTTTTGACCTCTATATGATACGTTTTGTAAACATTGCATTCTTTTCAAAAGGTACACAATAAATTAATATCAATTTCTAAGGTTTTCAACGTTTGATGATTTCTACATATAGACAATCACCATAAATAATAGTTTACCATAATACATCCGTTGACAATGCAGTCAAAATAAGATACACGGTGCACATAGCTTGTATCACATATAAGCAAACAGCGGAAGACTTCTAGAAACCTGAGAATAAACTTGCTTAAAAGTGTCAACACAAAGGTTGGTGAGTTCATAGTTTTAATGTTGCGCATAATCTGTATATTAAGGTGAATCACAAGTTTTCAGTTGTTTCATCCAGAAACGTTTATCAAAATATTCTACGAAATTGAGCACCCTGGTAACTAAACTTAACGTATATATAATTTATACCCTTTGTATAATCATCTTAATAATACACGCAAACCAACGTGTACGCTTCTCAAATAGCATACGTCCGTTAAAAGGATAGTGCTCTAGCTCGGATGGGGATATCAAGCCCTATGGATCCATATACTACTACTCGCGCCCACCAGTTCTTATAACTGGCAGTTACTAGTTACCAAAGCTAGGGGATTTTCGGTTCAAACTCGGTGTAGAATTTAGTATGTACTTGTATCCATTGCGTATAAAATAAAGTGCATGTATTCTCAGCCCAAAATATAGATTGCAAAAGCAATTAAAAAGGGAGAAAATGAAACTCACCTTAACATCATATAAAGTAATTCACCGGAATGTGAACTCAGAATGTAAAACAATCGTAGATCTCAACCTAGAAAATATATGTTGGTCAATACATGTCTAACAAGCTAGGTCGGGTCATAGTGTATCACAATCCTAATGCTTGAGATTGACATGTAAAAGTTAACAAAAGTCATCTCTACAGTCAACCTGACCCAATATGATATTTAAATCTATACATGTTTATTATCATAGTATAAGTCTTGATAATTGAACGAGTTTATAGTTTATCAAACTCAAAATATTATTTATTTCAGGAGCTATATTATATTTGAATTATCATGGCAATCGAAAATATTTTATTATTTCACATAGCTTTCCAATACTTGTAAAATCAGATTATAGTGTTTATAAAGCTTTAAAACATGATAAGACAGTCAACTTTGAGCATTGTTCAACAAAACGAGACGTGCTTTATATAGAAATTTATTTACTCGATTAGTAATATTTGAAAATCCAATTTATCAATCTTATAGACAAGTTGTTTAAATATTAATTTACAGTTTCAAACACAATTTCAATTAACGTTAACCATAATTCAGTTGACCATATCTTTTAATCCGTTCATCGAAATCACGCGATTTCTAAATGAAAAGTTAATAATTTTTTGCCAGCTTTCCAAAAACATGCATAAACCTATATACTCGAGCACTAGACATGGATACACTATTAATATATAAAAGATAAGATATGAATGCTCATGTATCAATATTGTGATTCAATATTGCAGGAAAGTACGTAGATGCAACGGAGATGATAAACACTAGGTTGACCTCACGAACAATACCCATGAACCATACCCATTGTTGGGAATTAACAAGTTTTATAATACTTAAAACCTTTTAAGAATCATTATGAACGGAAGCGTGAAACTTTCAAATTTTACTTGTTATCTTTAAACCAATTTAAAGTTAAGTCCCACATGGATCAAGTTGCTAAATATACTTACAAATTAAAGAGAAGGAAAGAGTTTATTATACCTCCTTAAACTAAGTTTAAGGGCTGAATTTGATGAGCAATGAAGAAGAAATAATGCACCAACACTACCCTTTCACTTGGCTACACCTTAGAACTTTAATAAGCTAATTAACCAAGCTTTAAGACCACCTTATTAGGCTTCCAAAAACCGAACAACAGCTGTCCAAAATGAGCAGGAAGTTTATGAAGATGATGACTTGAAAAAGCTTCTAACTTGAAGCCTCAAGTGTAGTATACCCCAAGCTTTGAATACCAACGCCACCCTTTGTGAAGTTAGGATTTTAGGACACTTGAATGTGATAAAATAACAAGCAAAGAGACCTCCTTTTGCTCCAAAACAGTTCGGCCAAAATGACTGCAGAACCAGAATTTTGAAGGCTCTTTTATGTGTGTTATCCTCTCACTCTTGAGTCAAGGCCTTGGTTAATACATAAGCATGCACCTTGGCACTTGTGTGTTATTAAAAGTAAACATAAACAAGGCATGCTTGTGAGTCTTGGAGTCACAAATTCTGCATTACATATATATTATATAACAATGTCTTTATACATATATATAAACTAGATATATATATAAAACATGTATATATTTTATGTTACTTTTATATTTTATAAACCCTTTTATAAAATATAACACAATATAATCATTTAAACTTATAAACAATTATATATAAATTATCCAAATAATTTATCTCAAGTGATAACATTTTGAAAAACTGATTTTCTAAAATCCAAGTGTCGCGTATTTATTTAATGATCCATTCATTAAGATCAAATACGTTTAAGGTGTCGGTAAGCTTGTTATTGGGTATGACCCGACTTGGATCATAACATACTAGCCACATTAATTTAATATGTCGCTCGGGCATACGAAATATCTTCAATCTCCCACTTGCACGAGAAACATAAGAAATTAATGCAAGTGATGGATACCACCTAACGACCGTCCATCACCCCCAATATGTTATGACTTTGTGCCATTCAATAACATCATCCTTTTCGAGTTCCCATCTCGAATATGAATAGGTGAATCTTTCATTATATCCTTTCATCCTAGATGTCATGTCAAATCCAAGAGATACAGAGTGACCACTCTCTTATAGATTTAACTTTATCAGGCCTTAGACATCTGACTCTCAACGAATAAGAGGGACAAATTCCATCTTGACTACATACGTCCTAGATACATACTTTGCATTATACCTGAGCTCTTCCTTATGTACTACCATATTTCAGAATAGCGAAGGAAAGAATCAAGGCATAATACTCGGTGAATATCAGGACCCAATATGTATCTCAGGTCAGAGGATATGATGATATTCGCCTTTACTCAAGATTACATGTGATCAACCACAAAGGCTCCATGCAGTAAATCTTGAGAGCGGGTCTTCCAATATTTGTATCTCACAAATATCTATGAACCTTGGTAGCAACCCTGCCCTACATTCAGTCCGTGAATGTATACCAATCCAAGTTCATAATAGTCTAAACCTCACATTTGTTCCCACAAATGTGATCAACTACGGAATTTAGAATAATAGTTTATTCATGGATAAAATATGCAAAATTTGGAACATGACTCATAATTAAATTAATACCATAATTATATTAATGAGTTTGAACTAATTCATTCCGTTACAATACATAAAATAGATCAATTCCAATCACTAGAATATCGAAGCCCTAATGCACAAACATGTCCCTCATGTTTTGGCCCATGTAAAAGCTTCGTGAGTGGATCCGCAACATTTTGATCTGTGTGAACTTTGTGAATACATATCTTTCCCTTTTCAACCTCATCCCTGATGTAGTTGAATCTCCGCTCAATGTGACGAGTCTTTTGATGAGCACGAGGTTCCTTGATTTGAGCAATGGCACCCTCGTTGTCACAAAAGATCTCAAGAGGGTCCTGAATGGAAGGGACCACTCCTAAGTCGTCGATGAATTTCTTCATCCATGCAGCTTCCTGAGCTGCCAATGAGGCGGCAATGTACTCCGACTCTGTAGTGGATAACGCAACAACTTCCTGTTTTGAGCTCTTCCAAGAGACTGCACCACCATTTAACATGAAGACATAACCGGATTGTGATCGAGAGTCATCTCGATCAGTTTGGAAACTCGCGTCCACGTAACCTTTTACAGCGAGTTCCTCCTCACCAGACCCATATATTAGAAACATATCCTTAGTCCTCCTAAGGTATTTCAATATACTTTTAACAGCAATCCAATGACTGTTTCCTGGGTTATTCTGGTATCTACTTGTCAAGCTTAGAGCGCATGACACATCCGGTCTAGTACATATCATTGCATACATGATAGACCCAACAGCAGATGCGTATGGGACTTTCTTCATTCTCTCTTGTTCATCTTTCGTGGTAGGACACTGAGATGAACTGAGAACGGTTCCTCTTTGAATAGGTACCAAACCTTTCTTAGAGTTTTCCATCTTGAACCTTTTCAAGATTTTATCAATGTATGTACTTTGACTCAAACCTATCAATCTCTTGGATCTATTCCTATAGATCCCAATCCCCAATATGTATTGTGCTTCTCCAAGATCCTTAATGGAGAAGCAACCTTTTAGCCAAGTTTTGACCTCTTGCATTGTGGTTATATCATTCCCAAACAATAATATATCATCCACATATAGCACAAGGAACATTATAGAGCTCCCACTAGCCTTCTTGTATACACAAGCTTCATCACCATTTTTAATGAAGCCAAATTTCTTTGCCTCTTCATTAAAACGATGATTCCACATTCTAGATGCTTGTTTCAATCCGTAGATTGATTTCTTTAACTTGCATACCTTTTTAGGATTTTCCGGATCAACAAAACCTTCGGGCTGTACCATATAAACATCTTCCTCAAGATATCCATTCAGGAAAGCGGTTTTGACATCCATTTGCCATATTTCATAGTCATAGTGAGCAGCAATGGCAAATAATATCCTAATAGACTTTAGCATTGCCACAGGCGAGAAAGTTTCATCATAATCAACCCCTTGAGTTTGAGTGAAACCTTTTGCTACAAGTCTAGCTTTGTATGTATCCAAGTTTCCATGTATGTCGGTTTTCATTTTGAAAAGCCATTTGCAATCAACTAGCTTGGAGCTAGGAGGTTGCAAAACAAGTTCCCAAACTTGATTTTCATACATGGATTGCATCTCGGCGTTCATGGCTTCCTGCCATTTATCTTTATCAATCCTTGATAAAGCATCTTCGTAGTTTGTCGGTTCATCCAAATCAACCGTATAGCAACCATCCACGAGAAACCCATATCTCTCGGGAGGATTACTAATCCTACTAGATCTTCGAACGTCTTGTGTACCTTGATCATCCATTTGATCACTATCAACATTTTCATGTTGAGTGCTAGTGTCAACCAATTGCGTATCATCTATTTGATCTTGAACCTCTTCAAGATCTATCTTCCTTTCACTACTTCCTTCCATTAGGAACTTAGTTTCAAGGAATTCCGCCTTCCGAGCAACAAATACATTCTGCTCGGATGGATCATAGAAATAATATCCCATATTATCCTTGGGATATCCTATGAAGATACACTTCGTGGATCGAGCATTCAACTTATTAGGGACGTAACGCTTAGGATAAGCTTCACATCCCCATACCTTTAAGTATGATAGAGATGGAGGTTTTCCAAACCACATCTCATGAGGTGTTCGTTCCACTTTCTTGGTTGGGGCCATATTTAAAATACGAGCCGCGGAGCTTAGACAATAACCCCAAAATGATAGAGGTAACGAGCTTCTAGCCATCATAGATCGAACCATATCCATTAGGGTTCGGTTCCTCCTTTCAGAAACTCCATTAAGTTGGGGTGTTCCGGGTGGAGTAAGTTGCGAGATAATCCCACAACTCCTAAGATGATCTTGGAAAGCATCGCTTAGGTATTCACCTCCTCTATCGGTACGTAGTACCTTAATTGTCTTATTGAGTTGATTTTGTACTTCGTTTTGATATTCTTTGAATGCTTCAAACGTTTCGTCCTTGTGTCTTAATAAGTAGACATATCCGAAACGACTAAAGTCATCAATGAAAGTAACAAAGTATCTTTCACCATTCCTAGTCATGGGTTTAAAGGGTCCACATACATCCGAATGTATTAATCCCAATAAATCTTTAGCCCTTTCATAAGTCCCTTTGAAAGGCGCTTTAGTCATCTTGCCTTGTAAACAAGATTCACATACATCAAACGAATCCATTTCATTTGATTTCAAAAGTCCATTCTTTTGAAGTGTATGCATTCGGTTCTTGTTTATATGTCCAAGGCGACAATGCCATAAATAGGAATCACTCAAATCCCTTTTGAGTTTCTTGGTGCTAGTATGGTATATAGAGCTCGATGATGCGTCATCATGAACCAATTCATAAATTCCATTTGAAGGCGAAGCCTTGAAATAGAATACATTATCTTTAGAAAAATGGATATCATCATCAATAAAATTAACATTGAAACCACATTGTCTTAAGCGAGAAATAGAAATAATGTTTCGACATAAATCCGGTGCATACAAAACATTTTCTAAAATAAGCTTCAATCCACTTGGAAGCTTCAAAACAAATTCTCCTTGAGCTTTAACATGCACCTTTGCACCATTGCCCATATAGAGACTTGATGTTCCCGCTTTATGATCACTTCTTTTGAACCCCTGCAAAGTATTGCAAATATGAGTTCCACATCCCGTGTCTAATACCCATGTATTAGAAGAAGTAATACTAAGCTCTATATATACCATGTATATATTACCTGAGGTTTGCCCTGCATCCCTCTTGTCCTTCAACTCTTTAAGATAGACCGGACAGTTTCGTTTCCAATGACCCATCTCACCGCAACCGAAACATGGGTCTTCCTTGGGGTTTGCCTTCTCGGCTACCTTTTGCTTCTTTGCCTTGTTGATGGTTGGGGTAACCATCTTCCCCTTCCCTTTGCCTTGATGGGCGGGTCCTTTTCTCTTAGTCACCTTTGGCTTAGAGGTGTTACCTTTAGACCCACCTTGATCGATTGCTAACACGGGTAAAGTCCTTTTACCCATGCTAGTTTCCGCCGTCCTAAGCATACCATGAAGCTCACCTATGCTCTTATCCATCCCATTCATGTTGTAATTAATTACAAATTGATCAAACCTCTTTGATAGGGAGTTAAGGATAAGATCGGTGGCTAACTCATTAGATATGTTAAGGTTAAGACGGTTAGCACGATCGATAAGGCTCTTCATCTTAAGTACATAAGATGAAACCGATTGGGTATCGTCCATACGACAAGCATGAAGCGCCCGAACCGTTTCAAAACGCTCAACACGTGCTTGTTGGAGAAACATCTCCTTCAATTGTGTTATCATGTCGTATGCGCTATGATGCTCGAAATCCTTTTGGAGTTCGGGTATCATAGTCCCAAGCATTAAGCATGAGACTTGAAGGGAGTCGTGGCAATACTTATCGTAAGAGGCCATTGCCTCCACATCACTCTCATCCGGTTGATCGGGAATGGGGTCCTCAAGCACATACATTTTATCCTCTTGTTTGAGGACAATCCGAAGATTGCGGAACCAATCCATAAAATTTGTATGGTTGAGTTTGTCTTTCTCGAGGAGAGACCGTAACGATAGGTTGTTAAAGTTAAGTGGTGCATTGTTCATGTTGTTGTTGTTATTTGCGGCCATCTACAAAATTTAACAAAGTTCGTTTAAGTATCGATTTTAATTTAACATTCAATACCCTTTTATATTTTAATTGACTTATTAAATATTAGAATCCAACGGTAAATCAAATTTCGGTTAGGTGACCTTTATCCCGTTATTTGATTTAGCTAGGTAGTCATTATATGACAATTGCAATCCTTTTGCAACTTCTAAGTTATGGGATCATGCAATCCTTTTGCATGGCATATTTATCCCATCAACGCCTATTTGTTCATCATGCTTCGGTGACCTTAAGTTCATGATTCCCAAATCAAGTCGTCCTACTTGTGTAAACATGTAGACTTAACATACAAGTGGTTAGGTGACCTTTATCCCACATGTATGCGAAGTGTACCTTATTCATATTAGTTCGCTCATGACGGTTAGGTGACCTTTATCCCATCAAGAGTTTCTTTATACGTCTAAGTGTTTCCATAAAAGGATGGCGTTTAACTTGTTTGCCTTGTTAATAAGGGATTTTAAGTTTTCATTAATTCTAGTTTGAGAAAACTTTTGCACCATACACCAACATGCATTTAGTGTATGGTTTAATTGAAAATCCATTTTCATGTTATGTAATTAAACCAATTACTTGATATAAACCATTTTATATGTATGATCCTTATCATGTTTTTAATAACCATTTATTAAGGTTCTCGGTTGCCTTTTAAATTTAACCATTTAAATTGCCGTTTTGCATGTACTTAGCACGTCTAATTTAACCAATTAAAATGTCATTTTGTTAGTAGTTATCTTGTGATTAATTGTATCAACCAAACATACAAAACAATAATCATACAAACAACCACACATGTAAAATAAGTATGTTCACAATCTAGCCAATTTGGTGGACATTTGTTTAGGCGAAAAACAAATGTCACCGGGTAAGGGTTAATCATACAAAGTAGGAGATTACAATCTCCCACTTAACCTTGCATCCATATGCTCCTTGTGTTCTTGAAGTCTTCATGATCTTGTTCTTCATTTTTACAAAATATGTATCCTAATACATTTTTATCTAGAAAATGAAATACAACCTATTCTATTTTACATACCAAATGTAAAACAAATTACATAGCCAAAATAATAATTATTACATGCCAATTGAATGAATAATATTACATACCAAATGAATATAACAAATCAACCAAATATAGCATGCAATCAACACAAGGTCAAGGCTAGGATTGTGAACTTTAACATGCAACCAAAATGACCAAAATGACAAGTTCCAAACCCCTTTTGGAACATCAAAATTTCGGCCATCATATCAAACCCACCCAAACCCGACAATTTTTGTATTCCATTTTCATGCATGTACTTGGAATGCAAATATAGTGGGTTTAAAGACAACAATTCGAAGCATATTTCAACAACTTCGGCTCTAGATACCATTGTTGGGAATTAACAAGTTTTATAATACTTAAAACCTTTTAAGAATCATTATGAACGGAAGCGTGAAACTTTCAAATTTTACTTGTTATCTTTAAACCAATTTAAAGTTAAGTCCCACATGGATCAAGTTGCTAAATATACTTACAAATTAAAGAGAAGGAAAGAGTTTATTATACCTCCTTAAACTAAGTTTAAGGGCTGAATTTGATGAGCAATGAAGAAGAAATAATGCACCAACACTACCCTTTCACTTGGCTACACCTTAGAACTTTAATAAGCTAATTAACCAAGCTTTAAGACCACCTTATTAGGCTTCCAAAAACCGAACAGCAGCTGTCCAAAATGAGCAGGAAGTTTATGAAGATGATGACTTGAAAAAGCTTCTAACTTGAAGCCTCAAGTGTAGTATACCCCAAGCTTTGAATACCAACGCCACCCTTTGTGAAGTTAGGATTTTAGGACACTTGAATGTGATAAAATAACAAGCAAAGAGACCTCCTTTTGCTCCAAAACAGTTCGGCCAAAATGACTGCAGAACCAGAATTTTGAAGGCTCTTTTATGTGTGTTATCCTCTCACTCTTGAGTCAAGGCCTTGGTTAATACATAAGCATGCACCTTGGCACTTGTGTGTTATTAAAAGTAAACATAAACAAGGCATGCTTGTGAGTCTTGGAGTCACAAATTCTGCATTACATATATATTATATAACAATGTCTTTATACATATATATAAACTAGATATATATATAAAACATGTATATATTTTATGTTACTTTTATATTTTATAAACCCTTTTATAAAATATAACACAATATAATCATTTAAACTTATAAACAATTATATATAAATTATCCAAATAATTTATCTCAAGTGATAACATTTTGAAAAACTGATTTTCTAAAATCCAAGTGTCGCGTATTTATTTAATGATCCATTCATTAAGATCAAATATGTTTAAGGTGTCGGTAAGCTTGTTATTGGGTATGACCCGACTTGGATCATAACATACTAGCCACATTAATTTAATATGTCGCTCGGGCATACGAAATATCTTCACCCATAACCTCCATAGCTATAACCCATAATTTCCTTAGCTCTATCCCGCTCATAAAACTCATTTTGAAATAATTCACTCATGACCTCGTCGTAATATTTTATGTAAAATATTTAATACTAATAATACTACTAATATTAATATCATAAGATTAATAATAATAATCTTTAATAATAATAATAATAATAATAATAATAATAATAATAATAATAATAATAATAATAATAATAATAATAATAATAATAAATTAAATAAACATTAGAGAGTATAATAGAGATCAGAGGAAGATGGATGAATGAATTCGAGCAACAATCGATTTCGTTATATAACATCTCTTCCACCTACCCCTCCCATGCGATCGCATGGTTTTGAGGTTATATGGCCATGCGATCGCATGGCAATCATATACAGCTCATGATCTTTTATTTTTTCCTTGCCGACACTCTTAGATTTAGTATAGTATATATATTTATATTATTTAATATATAATATATTTAATCTTTAGAATTAATTAAATATTATATTATATTCTCGTTCATAGTTGGTTTGTAATTTTTACACCGATGTGTAGTACGTTGACCCTCGACTTAAGTACCGATTCCGGTTTTTCGAACGCATTTTCGTACGCTTAGAAAACTGGTACTTTACGTTTCGTGTAATGTACCTTTATTAATAACAAGGCTCAAATCAATGAAAAATTATCCTACTCAAAGTGTAACTTATTCATTTGAGTGTTTTGGTCATTTGCTTCTATAAATCAACGTCTCATTATTTACCAATATATATTATAATAATACTATTTTAAATCCAAAACGTTTGATGACTAAATTAATATTATATTTTTGTAAAATATATATATATATATATATATATATATATATATATATATATATATATATATATATATATATATATATATATATATATATATATACGTATATTTTCCAATTCAATTATAATGGTTCGTGAATCGTCAGGGTTTGGTCAAGGTTAAATGAATGTACGAATACAGTTTACACTTCTTGAGCTTAACAAACTTTGCTTATCGTGTCGGAAAAATATAAAGATAAAGTTTAAATTTGGTCAGAAATTTCCGGGTTGTCACATTATTATTATTATTATTATTATTATTATTATTATTATTATTATTATTATTATTATAAGTATTAGTATTATTATTAGTAACATTATTATCATTATAGATATTAATATAAATAATATTATCATTTTTATTATTAGTAAAACTATTATTTTTATAATTATTATTATTAGTATACATTATTATTAAAATTAATGTTTTTATTAAAAGTATTATTTTTATTAAAGTTATCATTTTATCATTAATATTAAAAGTATCATTTTTAATTCTATTGTCATTATTATTATTTTTATCATTTCTAATATTATTTTAGTATTAATATAATTTTAACAAACAAAAGATATATATATATATATATATATATATATATATATATATATATATACACAAATGTATTAAATACATATAACATAACAAAATTTATATTTTTATTTATTTTAAATATATAAAATAAATATATGAAAGATATATGTTATTAATATAAAAATGATATAACTAATAAATTCATATATATATATATATATATATATATATATATATATATATATATATATATATATATATTTTCGATTATAATTATGTGTGTTAATATATATAAATGATATAGGTTCGTGAATCTGAGGTCAACCCTGCATTGATCAGTTCCGTCGTATGCATATTTTTATTACAAAATATCGTATTGTAAGTTCATTTGCTCCATTTTACTCTTTATATTTTTGGGACTGAGAATACATGCGCTGCTTTTACAACTGCTTTATTAAATACCTTTGAAATCGATATTTTTGGACTGAGATGATTTTATAAATGTTTGACGAGATAGACACAAGCAAAAAATTCCTCGAATGAATTATTATGCAGACAGAAGTTCTGTGGATTATTATTGAATTAGTTGGACGTGATAATTGTCACTAATTATTGTGAATATTTTCCCCTGATTATTATTGCTTGGTAACCTAAGAATTAGAATCTGGTATGGCCCTAATTCACGTGAATCCTAAAGGTAGCTACCGGGTTTAACACCCCCACCCAGAATGTTCACTAGACGGAAGAGCTAGTGGGCGTGGTGTTTAGTACTTCGAAGTTTATATATTTATACAGACGAGATGTTCTGTTTTGGGGATATTATTGATGCGCATTATATGTTAAGGTCGGTTACCATGTTGAGTAATGAAATCAAAATGAATGTTATGTATCGAGAGAATGATTTTTATACACAGGTTATGTGTATTAGTTTTGTGCACGATATATGTGCACGATTATTTAAAAATCGCGAGGCAACCTACGGGGGAGAAAAGGATACGAACCTATTCTGCTAAGCATTTTGAAAAATGGTTTTGTACATGAGATAGGTGTACTGTATTTAAATCTTGTGGTCTATCAAAATGATGAATTTTATTGTTTTATGATAAACCTATGAACTCACCAACTTTTTGGTTGACACTTTAAAGCATGTTTATTCTCAGGTATGAAAGAAATCTTCTGCTGTGCATTTGCTCATTTTAGAGATATTACTTGGAGTCATTCATGACATATTTCAAAAGACGTTGCATTCGAGTCATTGAGTTCATCAAGAATATTAAGTCATTTATAGTTGGATATATTATGAAATGGTATGCATGCTGTCAACTTTCGATGTAATGAAAGTTTGCCTTTTAAAAATGAATGCAATGTTTGTAAAATGTATCATATAGAGGTCAAGTACCTCACAATGTGACCAAATGTTGATGACTTCGTCCAGATGGATTAGGACGGGGTACGACAGGTGACGCCGCTGGTGCTTGTAATCTTTGCACCATATTCTCCACAGCCACTACTCGCGCGCGAAGCTTGTTGACTTCTTCTATTACACCGGGATGATTGGCGTTTGGAACGAGGAGATGAATAAGATTTAGAATTCGAGATTTTATATAATCGTTGCGAGATATTCTGGAAGTGAGAGTGAAAATGGTGTTTCGGACTGGTTTGCCGGTAAGTGCTTCAGGTTCTTCGTCAAGGGGTGAATTTGATTGATGGAAAGGATCGCCTTCTTCTCGTTTCCATTGATTAAGTCGACTAAGAATTCATCCAGAATTGATGATGGCTAATTGGTTGATCCATTCCAGATACACTACTTTGGGAACTCAGGTAGAAAGCCATATTGGAATAGCTATCGTAAGCCAGGGAGCTTGAACTGGTTGCAGAATTCATCTTGCACGGTTGGATAAAGAATTTTCGATATGAAATGATTTTCGGATATCGGATGATCTTCTAATTACATAGAATACCTATATATAGTATAGAAGATCCCGTAGATTACGGAGGGAATTAATGAAACGTGTCAAACAAGGTTTAATGTGATGGGATATGAATTTGTCTGTACACCATCTATGCAATAATTACAATATGACATGTCGAGACTGAAAATGATAGTTGGATATTTTTCGACAAAGAATGATATGCAACTTTTGACATGCAGACCAGGTTCAAGTCCAGACTTATTAATTTATCCTAAAAACTACTAGGTCGAAGCCCAGACTCATTAATGCATCCTAACAACTATCAGTTAGACACACTAATGCAAGACCTGGTTCGCTAAGACCACCGCTCTGATACCACCTGTAGTGCCCCGTCCTATTCCACCTGGACGAAGTCTTCAACATATGGTCCCATTGCGAGGTTCTGACCTCTATATGCCATTAACGACTCCATGTAATATCTTTAAAATGAGCAAATGCACAGCGAAAGATTTCTTTCAGACCTGAGAATAAACAAGTTTTAAAAGCGTCAACTAAAAGGTTGGTGAGTTCATAGGTTTATTGTAAACAATAAAATTCAGTAATTTTGATAGACCACAAGATTTAAAATGTGCATGGTACAAATGGGCCCGAATCCTATACCCACCTGTAATGTACATGCGAATTCTTTTAAATACATTACACATATCTCGTGTACGAAATCATTTTTCAACAATTCTTTATAACCGTACACATATATCGTGTACAAAATATTATACACATAACTTGTGTATAAAAAAATCATTCTCTCGATACATAACATTCGCTTTGCTTTGCTTGCTTTCGTTGCTTGGTAACCGACCTTAACATTTAATGCGTATCATAAATATCCCCAAAATAAACAGAACTTCAGTCTGTAATCAATATATATAAACCTCGAAGTACTAAACACCACGCCCACCAGGTCTTCCGTCTAGTGAACATTCTGGGTGGGGGTATTAAACCCGGTAACTACCTTTAGGATTCGCGTGAATTAGGGGCCATACCCGTTTCCTAATTCTTAGGTTACCAAGTTATAATAATCAGGGGGAAATATTCACATCAATTAGTGGCAATTATAACGTCCAACTAATTCAATAATAATCAACAGAACTTCTGTCTGTATAATAATTCATTCGAGGAATGTTTTGCTTGTGTCTATCTCGTCAAACATTTATAAAAGCATTTCATGTATTCAGTCTAAAAATACAGATTTCAAGAGCATTTAGTAAAGCAGTTGTAAGGCAGTTATAAAACAGCGCATGTATTCTCAGTCCCAAAAATGTAAAGGGTAAAAGGGAATCTAATGAACTCACGATACAATATTTTGTAGTAAAAATATGCATATGACGATACTGAACAATGCAAGGTGGGTCTTGGATTCACGAACCTATATCAAGTATATATATATATATATATATTAACACGTATAATATTAATTAACTAAGTTTATAATGTATTAAGATTAATTTTTTACATATCTAATCATATTACTATCTATATTGTATAAGATATTTATATATTATGTATTACTTAATAAAAATAATATTTTGTTTAAAAATACAAAACTATGTAATATTAGTATAGGTATGTTATAAATATATTTTAGATAAATAATATTTGTTGTACTAATAATAAAAATATTACTAATGATATTAATAATAATAATGATAGTGTTAATGAAAATAAAATGATAATTTTTGTAAGTATGATAATTTTACTAATAATGATATCATTCACAATAAAGATACTTTTAATAATAATAATAATAATAATAATAATAATAATAATAATAATAATAATAATAATAATAATAATAATAATAATAATACTAGTAATAAATATAAAATCATAGTAATAATAACAATAATAATAATAATAGTAATAGTAATACTACCTCAAAGCAGTAGCTCTTAAAAAAATGCCCAAGTTCGGGTTTGAATCCGCGACGTCCCGCTAACCCGATAACAACCTAAACCATTCCTCTGCCTTAACTTTTTTGATTTAATTCCCACTTACAATTTATTTAACCTGTATTAACTTTTTTCTATTTTCTTCTTCTTTTTCTAAAAATAATGCCTCAAACCGAGCTCGAACCCGAGACCTCTAGCTTAAGCACAAACATCTCTAACCACTCCTCTGTGCCTTACATGTTGTTATATTTCGGAACTTAAATTCAAATAACCCATTTCTGTTTCTGTCTTCTTCTTCTTCTCACCCTCATCATCATCATCATCATCCATATATCTTTAAAAAAAAAATAACTATCATCATTCAGCTCATTCATTCGATATAGTTCATCCGGAAAAATAGAAATTGAGTTACAGCTAGCAGGCTAGGGTCTCGACCCAACTGAGTAATGAAACAAGGCCCATAATAACATCGAATTTTGGCAGCCCAGCGATTTGATTTCTAAGTCCAACAACTCTAGTCCAAAATATGACCCTAAATAGTCTTACTAGTAGCCCAATCCAACTACATATTAATCAACAGATTTAAAAGAATTCCAGTTTCTTTCTTCATCTAAAACCGAAAATCAAGCAGCAATCAAAGGTTTGAGCAACATAAAATAAGAAGTGGCCGATTGGTTTTTGGAACGATCAAGAAAAAAAAATACTTAAACGTGCTGTATCACCATCATTCTATCTTCACCGTTTCATTGTTATCAACAATTCACCATCATCTTGTTTAAGTAATTAAACTATTGATCCAGTAAAATAAATCGTTCTTCATATTATGTTATCATCAAAATTTCATTTATCTTAATCTATCATCAACTTAATTGATGGACTTGCAATTTCATGGCTCATTCTACTTCACAAGCCCAATCATCAGGCGAGTCCAAGAACAAATAACAAGCTCGATTTTAATTTAAGTTGATTATTTTGGCTCGTGATTTGAAAAGCTGGAAATTAAAATGCTTTGTGGGGTTATTAGGTTTATGGATTGTCTGCCACAAGGAATAATGAACGAGTACTAGCTATAATCCGAAAACAAAAAGCAATCAAGTTTTATCCACTTAATTCCATCGGTGGAATCCACATATTCATTAGATCAAACACGTTTAGCATCCCATCTAATAGGTTAAAATTGGCCAAATCTTATTTTGTTTGGAACTTATAATGGAAACCAAAAGCCGTTGCTATCTTAATACCTTTACAGCTCAACCCCAATCACTTGAACTCTCCATTATTCCACTAGCAAAAAATGATGGCAGTGGGGTACTCTATGGTTGGTAAATGTCGGGCAAGAAGAAAGAAGATATGCATGCAAACAAAATTTTTGTGATTTAAATAAGCAGTTGGGTAATTAACCTTCTTTGTGGGGTTTGACTTTTGAAATAACCGCAACTTCATACATCATATATTTGGTTCTTTATCATCATTATACCATCCTTTTAAATCAAGTGGGGTTCGATCAGAAATAGGAAACATAAAGAAGAAGGTAAGGGAATCATCGTTCATCACATCATTAATAGAGCCATATCTTCATTAATCTCCTTCTTATTTCTACACTTATCATGTATCATACACCTTTGACATTGTGATCATCATTATCTTCTTAGTTTGGAAATAGAAAACAATTGTAGGCAGCAGCAAAACGTATTTGGTGTTTGGGGTTTGTGAACTATTGAGCAAGACAGAAACAAGTATAGCATCGATTACAGTGACTGTTGTGTTTTGATTGTTTCGGTGGTGGTTGGTTGCTATAGGGTGGCAAATCGTGATATTTGTGTAAGAAAAGGAAACGATTAAAGATGGCACAAGTAACTCAAGAGGTGATGATTTTGTTTTTGTATCTCCTTTCTATATGTATATGTAATTATATATATATATATATATATATATATATATATATATATATATATATATATATATATATATATATATATATATATATATATATATATATTGTGGGTGATACCGCAATAATAATTGATCACATTTTGTTTTATATTATAGTTTGGATTCAGTTTCTATTGAATTGAGATCGACGTGTAACAAGATTTGAAAGACAATTGTATTGTAGTGTGATTTGAGATCGACAAGAAGAATCAATCGGTACAGATAAAAAAAATATAAACAAGTTGATTATGACTGGTAACAATTTCTTGTTGTGTGGAGATCGATTAGTACAATCTTGCAGACAGGAATAAAAATCTTATACAGTTCGATCGAGATGTGAAACAGATAAAGGAGATATTTTAATCTCATTGTGATTGTAATTTCTAACAGATTTTGTTCTTATTATGGATTGATTTGTACTGGTAACAAATTAGAAACAGGAAACGATCATATACAGTTAAGTTGGAACAAAGGAGAAGAAGAAGGAATCCAGTGTTTATGATGCAGTGTCTTTATCTATGTATTACATACACACATCTATATATATATATATATATATATATATATATATATATATATATATATATATATATATATATATATATATATATATATATATAGCCCCGTTTTAATCCATCTGGATGAATACATTACATTTGGTTACATCGCGAGGTACTTGACCTCTATATGATACAATTTATAAACATTGCATTCATTTTAAAAGACAAACTTTCATTACATCGAAAGTTGACAGGCATGCATACCATTTCTATGATGCCCAGTACAAAACCATCGTGTACGAATCATCAACAACAGGATCATTACAAGGTTAAGTACTATATGCTGTAATAAAAGAAGTTGCATTCACGATTAAAAAGGTGACGTCATAACCGACATCAAATGTTTTACAATCCAAAAGCATGCTTCACTAAGTAGAAGCAGATAATAAGTGTATGTGACCACAATGGTCGTTACGAGTCATAGTTCAAAAGTACTAAAGTTTGAATGCAAGGTAAAGTAGTTCATGCGACGACAACTCTAAGCAGCGGGTGTCTACAGCACGACTAGTAAACAGCGGAAGCTAACCTCAAGCACCTGAGAAAAACATGCTTAAAAACGTCAACACAAAGGTTGGTGAGCTATAGTTTAAGTATAACAGTAAGTAAGGTAGGCCACGAGATTTCAGTGCTACAAAGTGCGTTTCAAAACAGTATGATAAAGTATATGTTAACCGTGGGCACTTGGTAACTAACTTAACCTTTATACCCCCTGAAAGTACACTTGGCAAGTGCGTATGTCTACGAAGTATTAAACACTCGTTAAATGCTAGCGCGACTAACCCAAGTGGGGATGTTAAACCCTATGGATCCATATCTAAGATTCGCGTTCACGGTTCAAAAACCAATGATTAAACGTTACCGAGCTAAAGGGAATGTTTATGCCGTTGTATAACCCAAACATATATAAGTTTAAGTACTCGTGCCTAGTATGTAAAACATAAAATCTGCATGTATTCTCAGTTCCCAAAATAAGTTAAAGTAAAAAGGGAATGCTATAACTCACAATGATGATGTAGTCGTAAAGTCGGTTCGGAAAAGGTGTGCAAGTAATCGGTCCGAAGGTCCTCAACCTAAGGAAAATAGTACTAAGTTAGTAAATCATCTTAATAGGTTTAAAAGTATGTAAATAAGGTCTTAAGGGTCATCATCATTCATCATTTAACAAAAGGTGTAAAGTAGATTTCGTTCATGAAAGTAGTTTAAAACAAAGGGTGACTTCAGTCAGTCACCACGGCCTCTATTCTTACTGAATTAAGGTGAGACCAGTAGCCATGGCTCCGTATATGAGTCCCTTAAGTGTGGTAAAATTTACAGAAGCAAACTCATCTTCGTTTGACCGTGGCGACGGTCTAAGTGCGAGTAGGTCAGAAATTTCTGCACAACGTTAAAAGGACATAGTGACGATCGGAGGGCCATAAATCCTAAACCGTAACTCGGATTAAGATGAGTCCTATATGAAAAGTTATCTAATCGAAAAGAGCTATTTGAAAATCATAATCACAACAGCCCAGGTCTAATGGTCTATTACAGAAACAGCAGAACAGTAGGTAGGGAACAGTAGGCAGAAAAATAATGGATTCCGGTGGGTTTGGTGCTTGATGTTCATCATGGTTCTCATCCTTGATGCCTATAGCTTCAAGTGTACAACTCATTGATGTGTTTACATCATATTTACCAAGTTTTGACCATCATAACCCTAGTGCAAGTCTAAGACATGAAGCACAACTCACTTAAGAGTTATATGAAGTTTGATGAACCAAAGTTACATCAAAGTCTTAGATCTAACACATACATGAACTTTAAGACTAATAATAAGTTACAAACTTGAAAGTAAACTAACTAATCAAGATATTAAGATGTAGAACATAGTTCTTAGTTAGATCTTGAATATCCAAGACCTAAAAGTCTAGATCAAGCATAAGTATACAAAGTTATTTTTAAAGAAAACTTATTTGTGTGTTCTTGAACTTTCAAGTTAACTTTTAGTTCACGATTAATGAGATCAAAGTTAACTAGTAACATTTGACCAATAATAACATAAATCATGAAATTAAAGTGCAAGTAAATGAAGTAAATAGCTAAGTAAACAAGTAATTAAGTTCATGAGTTTCATACTTTAAAGATTTAGAAAGTAAACATTAAGTTCACTTCATGTACTTCAAGTATGAGTTACAACACAAGAACTTTAAATCTTTTGACATAATGTATGTAGAACATAACTAGGAAGTTAGTTCTTGTATGTTCTTGAAAATACAAGATTAATATGAAGAATCAAACTAGAAAGTTTATTCTTGTAACATGGAAGTAAGTAACAACAATAATCAAGTAACAACTACAACTAACAAAAGATTCTAACAATCAAAGAATGATGATTTTTATGGGGTGTTTGAATTCGATTTTAGCAAGAAGAAAGGAAGAGAAAAAAAAGTCAAGTTACTTACAAGAACTAGAGAGAAAAAGAGAGGAAAAAGTTGAGAGAAAATCAAGTGTGTGTTTGAATGAGAGAATACAAGAATGAAGTAGTGAGAAAATGAAAACCAAAACACTCCATATGGAGGTGCTAGCTGACGGTTTGGAGCTCAACAAGGGGGAGAGAGTTGTTTGTTGGATATTTGCATGTTAAAGCTAAAAAGAGTGGTTAATGGATGGCCATGCATGGGGATAAGGTGCTAACAAGATTCTAAGTCTTTTAACTAACTAGTTCAATCTTAAAATGATACTTACAAGTGGAAGAGTGGGATAATAAGTCCACTTAAAAGGTAGGGTGGGCTCATAAGTCTTATTTCATGAGTCCATTAACTTTAAACAAGCTCAAGTCCAATTAATAACAAGTTATTCCAAATAAAGCCTAGGTAATTAACTAAACCTTAGTTAATTAAAATGATTAATAAAACTAATCATGAAATGTAAATAATATCTAAAAATATTATTCGTGAAAGTTCCGGGTGTCACAAAGACGTTTCGGGCAATTAAAGTCAAGTACGTTTAGTCATGGCAACATGTAAATGTAATAACATACATTCGTTTAATCACAAGTATTAATAATAATAATTATTAATAAATAAACGTTGGAAAATCCAGGGTCGTTACATTACCCACCTGTTAAAGAAAATTTCGTCCCGAAATTTAAGTTGAGGTAGATGGAGGAGTCGGGAAAAGGTGAGGATACTTCCGCATCATTTGATCCTCTCGCTCCCAAGTAAACTCAGGTCCTCGTTTGGCATTCCATCGTACTCGGATGATTGGAATCTTGTTGCGTTTCAAAGTTTTGACCTCACGGTCCATAATCTCAACAGGCTCTTCCACGAAGTGGAGTTTGTCATTAATTGTAAGTTCTTCCAGTGGTATGATAAGTTCGGGTGCAGCAAGACACTTCTTTAAGTTCAACACGTGGAAGGTAGGATGAACTGAGCTCAACTGTGCTGGTAAATCCAAACGATATGCAACGGGTCCAACACGTTCCAAGATTTCAAAAGGACCAATGTATCGTGGGTTCAACTTTCCACGTTTTCCAAAGCGAATCACACCTTTCCATGGTGCAACCTTCAACATTACACGATCACCAACGTTGAATTCAAAGTCCTTACGTTTAAGATCAGCATAACTCTTTTGACGATCACGGGCAGTCTTAAGTCTAGCTTGGATCTGAGCGATCTTCTCCGTGGTTTCGTGGACTACCTCGGGTCCGGTGAGTTGTACTTCGCTTAACTCGGCCCAACAAAGAGGAGAACGGCACTTGTGGCCATACAACGCTTCAAAAGGTGCAGCTTTAATGCTCGAGTGATAACTGTTGTTGTACGAGAATTCGGCGAGTGGCAAATGCCTTTCCCATGCCTTTCCAAAATCGATAACATATGTACGTAACATGTCCTCCAAGGTCTGAATCGTTCGTTCACTTTGCCCGTTAGTCTGAGGGTGATATGCAGTGCTCATGTCGAGACGAGTTCCCATGGCTTCTTGTAAAGAACGCCAAAATCTAGAAGCAAAACGGGGATCGCGATCGGAGATGATCGATAAAGGTACACCATGACGAGATACAACCTCTTTGATGTATAATTGGGTAAGTCTCTCTATTGTATCCGTTTCCTTCATCGCTAGAAAGTGTGCAGATTTAGTAAGGCGGTCAACAATAACCCAAATGGTATCGTATCCGCCCACCGTCTTCGGCAGCTTAGTAATGAAATCCATTGTGATCCTTTCCCACTTCCATTGTGGGATTTCCGGCTGTTGAAGTAACCCAGAAGGTCTCTGATGCTCGGCTTTAACCTTCGAGCAAGTCAAACACTTACCAACATAAGTTGCAACGTCCTTCTTAAGATTCGGCCACCAATACTATTCTTTAAGGTCGTGGTACATCTTGCCCGCTCCAGGATGAATCGAATATCTCGATTTGTGTGCTTCATCAAGTATAAGGTTCCGTAGATCTCCATAAAGAGGTACCCAAATTCTTCCGGCATAACATCGGAGTCCAGACTCCCTAACCTCGAATCGAGAGACAAGTATGTTCAAATGTTCATGAGATATATTCTCCTCCTTGAGAGCCTCATCTTGGGCTACTCTGATCTGGCTGTTGAGGTTCGAATGGATGGTGATGTTCAGAGCCCTGGCACGAAGAGGTGTCGTCCTCTCCTTTTGGCTTAAAGCGCCAGCTACAACATTGGCCTTGCCAGGGTGATAACGGAGTTCACAATCGTAGTCGTTGAGCGTCTCGATCCATCGACGCTATCTCATATTCAGTTGCTTCTGATCAAAGATGTGCTGGAGACTCTTGTGATCGGTGAAGATAGTGCTCTTAGTTCCATACAAATAATGTCTCCACAATTTGAGCGCAAAGACAACGGCTCCAAGTTCAAGATCGTGTGTAGTGTAGTTCCGCTCGTGAATCTTCAATTGGCGGGAGGCATAGGTAATAACCTTTGATCGTTGCATCAGTACACAACCAAAACCACTCTTCGATGCATCACAATAAACAACAAAGTCGTCACTGCCCTCAGGGAGTGATAGGATAGGTGCGGTGGTCAACTTCTCCTTCAGAGTTTAGAATGCTGATTCGTGTGCGGGTTCCCAAATGAACTTCTTGCCCTTGTGAGTCAGCGCGGTCAAAGGACACGCAATCAGAGAAAATCCTTCGATGAATCTTCGGTAGTAACCGGCGAGACCTAGGAATTGGTGAATATGAGTCGGAGTAGTGGGGGTCTCCCACTTTCTGATGGCTTCAATCTTGGCGGGATCAACTTTGATACCCTGGTCGCTTACAACATGACCCAGAAACTGGACTTCCTTCAACCAAAATTCACACTTGGAGAATTTGGCGTAAAGTTGTTCTTGTCTCAAGAGTTCAAGTACTAGTCGGAGGTGTTGCTCATGCTCTTCTTCGCTCTTAGAGTAGATGAGGATATCATCTATGAAGACGATAACAAACTTATCCAAGTACGGCTTGCAGACACGATTCATGAGGTCCATGAACACGGCAGGTGCATTTGTCAAACCAAATGGCATCACGAGAAACTCATAATGACTATAACGGGTTCTGAATGCAGTTTTCATCACGTCACTTTCCTTCACCCTCAACTGGTGATAACAGGATCGCAAATCAATCTTTGAGTAGACACTCGATCCTTGTAGTTGATCAAAAAGATCGTCAATTCGTGGAAGAGGATACCGATTCTTGATTGTAAATTTGTTGAGTTCACGGTAGTCGATACACATACGGAAGGATCCATCCTTCTTCTTCACAAATAACACAGGTGCGCCCCAAGGCGAGAAACTTGGTTGAATAAACCCTCGATCTAACAGCTCTTGTAGTTGACTCTGTAATTCTTGCATCTCCGAAGGTGCGAGTCTATAAGGTGCGCGAGCTACAGGTGCAGCTCCTGGCACTAAATCAATCTAAAATTCTACGGCTCTCAGCAGTGGTAATCTAGGCAATTCCTCTGGGAAGACATCGGTAAATTCATTCACAATTAGAACGTCGTTCACGCTCTTCACCTCAGTTTCTACCACTTTCACATGTGCTAGGACAGCAAAACGTCCCTTCTTCATAATCTTTTGCGCTTTCACGCAACTAATGAGGTTCAACTTCGAGGTACAACTCTCTCCATAGATAACCAGTGGTTCGCCATCTCCTTGCGGTATGCGAAGTGCTTTATCTCCACAAATAATATCGGCCCTTATCTTGCTCAGCCAATCCATACCGACGATCACGTCAAAACTTCCCAGTTTGATAGGTATCAAGTCAATTTCGAAATCTGCACCAGCTATGTTGATAATAGCTCTACGACTAATATGGTCAACCTTTTCAAGTTTTCCATTTGCGACCTCGACCAGCATACTTTCTTTTAACGGGACTAATGACCAATTAATCTTATCGCAAAAATGTCTACATACATAACTTCTATCTGCACCAGTATCAAACAAGACAGAAGCTAAAAGATTGTTGATTTTGAATATACCTATCACCAAGTCGGGATTCTCGCGTGAATCCCTTACATTAACATTGAAAGCTCTACCTCGCGGTGGTCCTCCGTCTTTTCGCTTGTTTGGGCACGCATTTCTGAAATGGCTCATCTGTCCACATTCGTAGCACTTCTTAGGTCCATTGGTGTTCGGCTTCCCATTCAAAGTGGTGACCTTGCAGTCTTTCCCGATATGCCCAGACCGTTGGCACTTCTCGCAGACAACATTGCAATACCTAGTGTGGTGTTTGTAACACCTCTTTCATTGTGGTAAGGTTCCCTTGTAGTTCGGGTTGGAGTTGGTGTTGTTGTTGGGGTTGGGGTTTCCACCGTTGTTGTGCCTCTTGGCGGGGGTCTGGTCATAGGTTCTCCCCCTGTTGTGGTGGTGGTTGTTGTTGTTGTTGTTGCTGTTATTATCCCACTTTCGCTTTTCGCTACTACCAGCTTCAAACTTAGCCTTCTCCGGCTCATCAATAAGAATCTGATTCATGAGGGTGTGCGCCATGCGCATTGCTTCGGGAACATTCGGTGGTTTAGACGATGTGACGTTTCCTTTGATGGACTTAGGGAGTCCCCAGAAGTATCTCTCCATACGCTTGAATTCCGGGGTGACCATTGTCGGACACATAAGAGCTAGTTCCAAGAATCTCCTATTGTAACCGTCAAGGTCATTCCCAACGGCCTTTAACTGCATGAATTCCATCTCCATCTTCTGGATTTCAGTTCTCGGACAATACTCATCAATCATTGCTTCTTTGAATTCCTCCCATGGCGTAGCATACGCCTCATAAATGCCTTTCGCTTGAGCTAACGTGTTCCACCACGTTAGTGCACCGTCAGATAGCGTGCACGAAGCAAACTTGGTCTTGTTGTCCTCCGAACAGTTGCTAACTCGGAATACTGATTCAAGTTTCTCAAACCATCTAGTGAGACCAACCGGTCCCTCGGTTCCACTGAAGTTATGCGGTTTGCAGCTCTGGAATTCCTTGTAAGTACACCCATTTCGAACGGGTGGGATAACCGGTGGTGGTGGCGGTGGAGCTTGGAGGTTTCTTTCTGCTAGGGCTACGGCTACACGCTCTTGGATCATCTCTTCAATTTGAGCAGCAGTAGGTGTGGATCGACCGTTAGCCATGGTGTTCTAAACAAAAATTTTGACTCAAGTCAAAATCCAGTAAGCAAGTAGTAATAATACAATATATAGTAACCAACATGGAATCAAAACATCACATGTTATTAAATAACGCATCTAGGTACAAATACCACAGAATCATCATACATTAATGTAAATAGAACATCGTGCAAGAATTAAATAACGCAAGGTTCCATTCATTAATAATAATAAGTTTCATACATCTGAATAAGTCCGTACAATACATGAGTAATACAATAAACTACAACTAGATTACATCATGAAATCTAAATACAAAAGTCCTACGGTGAAGGTGGGTGAAGGATGTCTAAAACCTGAGCCAACTGCTCCTCGAGCTCAGTAACCCGAGCTCGGAGGATTCCCACCTCCCTTATCAATTCCTCGACAGTGGGTGTTGGTGGGGCAGGCGGTGCTGGTGGTGCAGGTGGGGCCGGTGGAGCGGATGGTGCTGGTGGAGCGGGTGGTGCAGACCGCACGAAACGGGGTGCAGATGTCCCGGCTTCAGAAATAATCAGCACGTAACGAGGTGCCTTACGTATGAGTGGGTCGGCTGGGTACGGCACAAGCCGTTTACGGGCAGTAACCCTCCGATGCGACCAAAAGCGTCAGTGAAAGCACGACCTCCATTCACCCCTGGAATGATGGTGCCATCAGGACGGTACCGCCTCTTCGGCGGGGTGGAGGGTGCCTGAATGGGTATATCAGCAGGGTCCTCGTCGTCACTAGAGTCTGATGAAGAATCATCTGATGAAGAATCGGCGGATAATGAGTCATCCGAATCATGTGGTGGTGACACGGGTGGCTGAACTGGCAGTCCGAAGGCGGCCAACATCTCTCTGTCTCTGAATGGCAGAATCGGCACTAAACGTCCATCTGGAGCGCGTCGGCACGGCATGCACCTATGGTTGCGGAATGGCCCTTCCCCGAACTCCGCGGGGATCACAACTCCACCGATGCGGGGCTGTGACTCTGAGGGTCCGGGAGCAGACGGAGCTGGAATCTCCGTAGGGCCCACGTGTCCATCAGAAGTAGCCACTGGTGCAGGCGGCTGGCTGCTAGTCCCGGAAGATGAAGCGCCGGGGTCACTCGTGCGTACCGGGATCGGTGGATCGGCAACGGTGGTAGGTGGAGTAGCTGAAGAGTCTAAACTGTCCAAAACGCTAGCAGGTGGTACATCCAACATCTGAACAAGGAAAAATAAATTTTCCATGTCAGTAAGTCATAAAGCAAGCACGTATTAGGCCAACAGTTTAAATCATGTATAACAATAAGTAGCATGGCAATAATAACGTATCGTACAGAAGTAGCATGCAATCGAAAGCAAGTAATATCATACAGTAGTGAAATCATGTAGTAGCATACGGCATATAGCAGTAAAAGTAAGCAGCAGCATGCAGTAAGTTCAGCAGAAACACGTAAACTAGCAAGTTGTAGATTAGTCCTATTAGTGAATCCTACTCGGTCGGGTCTTGGACTTACTAATGCAACCTAATTCCCTACAACCAATGCTCTGATACCAAATGTGATGCCTCGTACAAAACCATCGTGTACGAATCATCAACAACAGGATCATTACAAGGTTAAGTACTATATGCTGTAATAAAAGAAGTTGCATTCACGATTAAAAAGGTGACGTCATAACCGACATCAAATGTTTTACAATCCAAAAGCATGCTTCACTAAGTAGAAGCAGATAATAAGTGTATGTGACCACAATGGTCGTTACAAGTCATAGTTCAAAAGTACTAAAGTTTGAATGCAAGGTAAAGTAGTTCATGCGACGACAACTCTAAGCAGCGGGTGTCTACAGCACGACTAGTAAACAGCCGAAGCTAACCTCAAGCACCTGAGAAAAACATGCTTAAAAATGTCAACACAAAAGTTGGTGAGCTATAGTTTAAGTATAACAGTAAGTAAGGTAGGCCACGAGATTTCAGTGCTACAAAGAGCGTTTCAAAACAGTATGATAAAGTATATGTTAACCGTGGGCACTTGGTAACTAACTTAACCTTTATACCCCCTGAAAGTACACTTGGCAAGTGCGTATGTCTACGATGTATTAAACACTCATTAAATGCTAGCGCGACTAGCCCGAGTGGGGATGTCAAACCCTATGGATCCATATCTAAGATTCGCGTTCACGGTTCAAAACCAATGATTAAACGTTACCGAACTAAAGGGAATGTTTATGCCATTGTATAACCCACACATATATAAGTTTAAGTACTCGTGCCTAGTATGTAAAACATAAAATCCGCATGTATTCTCAGTTCCCAAAATAAGTTAAAGTAAAAAGGGAATGCTATAACTCACAATGATAATGTAGTCGTAAAGTCGGTTCGGAAAAGGTGTGCAAGTAATCGGTCCGAAGGTCCTCAACCTAAGGCAAATAGTACTAAGTCAGTAAATTGTCTTAATAGGTTTAAAAGTATGTAAATAAGGTCTTAAGGGTCATTATCATTCATCATTTAACAAAAGGTGTAAAGTAGGTTTCGTTCATGAAAGTAGTTTAAAACAAAGGCTGATTTCAGTCAGTCACCACGGCCTCTACCCTTACTGAATTAAGTTGAGACCAGTGGCCATGGCTCTGTATATGAGTCGCTTAAGTGTGGTAAAATTTACAGAAGCAAACTCATCTTCATTTGACCGTGGCGACGGTCTAAGTGCGAGTAGGTCAGAAATTTCTGCACAACGTTAAAAGGACATAGTGACGATCGGAGGGCCATAAATCCTAAACCGTAACTCGGATTAAGACGAGTCCTATATGAAAAGTTATCTATTATAAAAGAGGTATTTGAAAATCATAATCACAACAGCCCAGGTCTACTGGTCTGTTACAGAAACAGCAGAACAGTAGGCAGGGAACAGTAGGCAGAAAAATAATGGATTCCGGTGGGTTTGGTGTTTGATGTTCATCATGGTTCTCATCCTTGATGCCTATAGCTTCAAGTGTACAACTCATTGATGTGTTTACATCATATTTACCAAATTTTGACCATCATAACCCTAGTACAAGTCTAAGACATGAAGCACAACTCACTTAAGAGTTGTATGAAGTTTGATGAACCAAAGTTACATCAAAGTCTTAGATCTAACACATACATGAACTTTAAGACTAATAATAAGTTACAAACTTGAAAGTAAACTAACTAATAAAAATCTTAAGATGTAGAACATAGTTCTTAGTTAGATCTTGAAGATCCAAGACCCAAAAGTCTAGATCAAGCATAAGTATACAAAGTTATTTTTAAAGAAAACTTATTTGTGTGTTCTTGAACTTTCAAGTTAACTTTTAGTTCAAGATTAATGAGATCAAAGTTAACTAGTAACATTTGACCAATAATAACATAAATCATGAAATTAAAGTGCAAGTAAATGAAGTAAATAGCTAAGTAAACAAGTAATTAAGTTCATGAGTTTCATACTTTAAAGATTTAGAAAGTAAACATTAAGTTCACTTCATGTACTTCAAGTATGAGTTACAACACAAGAACTTTAAATCTTTTGACATAATGTATGTAGAACATAACTAGGAAGTTAGTTCTTGTATGTTCTTGAAAATACAAGATTAATATGAAGAATCAAACTAGAAAGTTTATTCTTGTAACATGAAAGTAAGTAACAACAATAATCAAGTAACAACTACAACTAACAAAAGATTATAACAATCAAAGAATGATGATGATTTTGGGGTGTTTGAATTCGGTTTTAGCAAGAAGAAAGGAAGAGAAAAAAAAGTCAAGTTACTTACAAGAACTAGAGAGAAAAAGAGAGGAAAAAGTTGAGAGAAAATCAAGTGTGTGTTTGAATGAGAGAATACAAGAATGAAGTAGTGAGAAAATGAAAACCAAAACACTCCATATGGAGGTGCTAGCCGACGGTTTGGAGCTCAACAAGGGGGAGAGAGTTGTTTGTTGGATACTTGCATGTTAAAGCTAAAAAGAGTGGTTAATGGATGGCCATGCATTGGGATAAGGTGCTAACAAGATTCTAAGTCTTTTAATTAACTAGTACAATCTTAAAATGATACTTACAAGTGGAAGAGTGGGCTAATAAGTCCACTTAAAAGGTAGGGTGGGCTCATAAGTCTTATTTCATGAGTCCATTAACTTTAAACAAGCTCAAGTCCAATTAATAACAAGTTAATCCAAATAAAGCTCAGGTAATTAACTAAAAACCTTAGTTAATTAAAATGATTAATAAAACTAATCATGAAATGCAAATAATATCTAAAAATATTATTCGTGAAAGTTCCGGGTGTCACAAAGACGTTTCGGGCAATTAAAGTCAAGTACGTTTAGTCATGGCAACATGTAAATGTAATAACATACATTCGTTTAATCACAAGTATTAATAATAATTATTATTAATAAATAAACGTTGGAAAATCCAGGGTCGTTACAATTTCATAATATATCCAAACTATGAATGACTTAATAGTAATCTTGTTGAACTCAATGACTCGAATGCAACGTCTTTTGAAATATGTCATGAATGACTCCAAATAATATCTCTAAATGAGCAAATGCATAGCGGAAGATTTCTTGCAGACCTGAGAATAAACATGCTTTCAAGTGTCAACCAAAAGTTTGGTGAGTTCATTAATTTATCATAAACATTCATTTTCATCATTTTAATAGACCACAAGATTTCATATATTTATTTGTACACGTAACCCGAGTAAAAAATAACACGCGTAACCCGCGAATTAAAAATCATTCATATGGTGAACGCTTGATAACCGACTTAACTTTAATGCATAGAATATCCCCAAACAGAACCTCTCGTCTGTACAATAATAATAATCTCGAAGTACTAAAGCATCTGTACGCCGGATGGGACTTGTCGAGGTCCATAGATCTATCTTTAGGATTCGCGTCAATTAGGGGCCATACCCGTTTCCTAATTATTAGGTTACCAAGCTAAAAAGGGGTGATATTCAATATTCATAATTCAGCCACAGAATGTAGTTTTTGACTACTTGTGTCTATTTCGTAAAACATTAATAAAATCAGCGCATGTATTCTCAGTCCGAAAAATATATATAAAAAGGGAGTAATGAAACTCACTATACTGTATTTCGTAGTAAGAATACATATGACGTCATTGAACAAGTGCAAGGTTGGCCTCGGATTCACGAACCTATATCATGTGTATATATACTAAAACATGTAATCCTAATCAAACAAATTTATATATATATAGTTATGTATTATAATTAATATTTATATATGATTTTTATTAATACTTATAATGTATTATAATGCTTATTTGATATATAATAAAACATATTATTATGAAATTGTAATATACTTATATATATAAATATCTTTTGTTTGCAAAAATAATAATTGTAATATTTCTGGTTTAAGGATAATAATAATAATGATAGTTTTAATAGAATTTTTAATAGTCATTTTAATGGTAATACTAATATCATTGTTAAATGAGAATTCTATTAATAATAATGATATTAATACTAATATTAAAGAAAACTAATAGTTTGTATTATTTTCATATTGATAATAATAATATTAATAATCTTAATCTTAGTAATATTAATAATACATATACTAATAATAATGATAATTCTAACATTTTAGTAATAATACTTTTAATGATAATGGTAAGGATAACAATAATAATCATAACAATATTAATGATGATATATTAATAATAACAATATCCTTAATGATAATAATAATACTTATAACAATCTAATAACATTAATAATACTTATAATAATAATGGTTATATAATAATACTTATAATAAAGATAATAAGGATACTAACAATTGTAATTATAATGATATTACTAATATTTAATGCATTTTAGTGTGTTAGTAATCATAATAATTAACTTAACAATAATAATAATAATAATATTCAAATTGGTAACTATAATCATAATAATATAATAATGATAATTAGTTCTTGTATTTGTAATAATAATAACAATATTAATAATTATGATACTAATAATAATAACAAACATTACTAATGATCAAAATAATAATAATAATTAATATTAAAAATAAATATTAACAATAATAATAATTAGAAAATAAAATAGGAATGTACACCCTTTAGAAAGTTGTTCTAAAAAGAACTGCCCTGAACCAGGCTCGAACCCTCGACCTCTCATAAACCCGATAACAACTCAAACCATTACGTTGCTTATGTCTTTCTATCATTATTATCATTTTAATTATGTTTAACCCGTAATTTCTGTATCCTTCTTCTTCACCATATACTCGGATGACCAGAGGAATTAATAACTACGATTACTAATTCAATATTTGAACTTATGATATGAAATCGAAATACAAACAGCCAGTGATTGACTTGCATTAACAGAAAAGAAAAGAAAATATAATCAGTAGAAACAGCTCGCCGATGAACTTGATGAACTCAAACATCAAACTAAAAATTTTGAACGTTTGGACCATGATTATAACATAAAATATATTTCAAATCCCTCCTAGAAACTATAGGAACCATCAATTTAACTCAGATCGAAACAGAAAGTTCGAATTTGGCTGTAAAACTAATGTTGACTTTTTGATTTTAAAACTTTGACCCACGAATTTGGATTCGATATCAAAAATTGAAACTTGAAACTTTGCAAATAGTTTAGACACATGATTTCTAACTAAACTTCATTTTTAGATTTTGTAAAATGGTTCGATTTCAAAATATAGCCAAAAAGTGTAAGAACAGAGGTTGACGACTTTTATTATCTGTTTGAACTCAATTTGCAGATGTAATATATATATATATATATATATATATATATATATATATATATATATATATATATATATATATATATATATATATATATATGTAACATCCGTTTTTGTTCAGCATGTGGGACGCCGTCCAAAGGCCTGGGACGCCGTCCAAGTTTTAAGGGCTGGACGCCGTCCAGATTTTGGGACGCCGTCCAGAAGCACTGACGGGCCAGTTTGGGTTTTTAGATATTTTAAAGGACATTTTGGTATTTTCAGTCTTGGAACGAATTGAAGGCCTTTAGGTCAGTTTTGGGGGAGTCATTACTCCACTTACTCCAACCTCATCTTCTTCACTTCATTATAGAGAGAGAGTGATTCCTAGAGTGAGAGAGCTCAAACAAATGAGGAAGAAGTTATTTTCGGGTCTTAGCTCGCGTTGTAAAGTTGTTCATCTAGTCGCTAGCTACACGGTGATAGTGGTGGTAAGTCCTAATCTCCATTTTCTTACTTAATTAGTGTTTGATGGTTAGGGTTTGGGTTAAGGTTGAACATAAAACCCATATGTGATGATTTTGGGGATTTTGGGTAAAGATGGTTCATGAAAGACTCAAGACTTACTAACCTAGGGTTTCAAAGTCATAATTGGTGTTAAGGAGTCTTAAAGGTTTAATAAATCAGTAGCTCACTTGTGTTGTTAGTTGATAGTGTTATTAGGGTTCATGATTGACTTGAAATGGGTCAAATGGGTGAGTTTGACCTAGCAGGTTAAAATGGGTATGAAAACACACTAGTTATGTATGATGAGAGTCTTAGAACCTTAATTATTAGTCTTTAGTGATTTGTTGAGGAGTTGGACCTTAAATTAGCAATTTTAGGGCAAATGGGTCATAAATACCCATTTGGGTCATAAATGCACTAGTTAGGCTAGTTGGTGGAAAGTCCGACTTACTATTTGTATTAATTGAGAGTTAATTGTGTTAGGTGACTCGCTTTGAAGGATTCAAGTTGTTATTGGAAATCTCGCCTAGACAACAAGGTGAGCGGAATGATTATATATGTGTGTATATAATGTATTTACTTGTACGAGATTCAATGTGGGTTTAAGTTCGGGCGGTAGATACCACATCGGGTTAATATATGATATGGATTTAAGTTCGGGCGTTCGATGCCATGTCATGTATGTGTATGGGCGTGTAGCGTGGGTTTAAAGTTCGGGCGTTCGATACCACATTACACGTGACGGGTGGGTTTAAAGTTCGGGCGATCGATACCACACCGGGGTTAGTGTTATAATTCGTTGTACGCTAACGGTTGTTGGGAACACCGATGGGAAATTCGAAGTACCATTCCTTTGTACTATTGGTTAACCATGGTTATGTGTTTGTTGTGTGGCATTTATAATATTCGGGTTATATATGCTATTTTTCGTGCTAGCTTGTGATCTTGGGGATTTAGCGTTGTACCTTGCGTTGGTATGTTATTTATATTGCTTGTATGTATGAGGTAATTGTGTACGTGATTGCAAGTAAGTAGGTTATATATGTATATGTATAATTATTGCATTCACTAAGCGTAAGCTTACCCTCTCGTTGTTTACCTTTTTAGGATCCGACTTGGATAAGGGCAAAGGTATTCGCTTGGACTAGTGGCTCTCGGGGGTTCTAGCTTTTGGGAAAGTTCGGCTAAGATTTTGGTAGTTTAACCCCAAACACCATGCTCTAAGTGTCGTTTGGTATTTAAACTTTTGTGGTCGAAACTTATATTTTTGAACGAAATTGTAAAACGGGTCGTTGTGGGCCCGATGATGTAAACTTGGTTTTTATTGTGGGAATCTCTTAGTTTTACATATATTGATGTGATGTGATAATTGATTTCACTGAAAAGTGTCGGGATTCATTTTTTTTGCACACGTTTTAAACTGGACAGATCAGTCCCTGGCAGTTCATTGGGACGCCGTCCCAAATCCTTGGACGCCGTCCCAGTATTAAAGGCTGGACGCCGTCCAGATGGTCTGTCCAGGAATTTTTTTTTTTTTTGTGTCGTGTTTTTGGTATAATGAGGGTTGGGTTGTTACAAGTGGTATCAGAGCATGGTCTAAGGGATTTAGGTGACTTGAGATAGGCGCCTAGACTTAGACTTTTGTGTTGTGGAATTATATGCGGAACTTGTAGGACTACGGGTCAGTGCGGGGTTTGACTAGTTCTTTGATGCATAAGTGGACAACTATGCTATGTTATGATGTTACTAATCATGTGTTGTTGTTTTGAACATCGAGCAAGATGGTTGTGACACGTTTGAGCATGGCACGGCATGTGAGCGTAATAGTGAGTCGCGACCACTATTACGGTTGCAAGTCAAGTCAAGCAAGGATGTGCGATGAGTATCGAGCTAGATGTGGTGTGTGTGCGGTCATATGCATAGGTATATATGTGTATTAAATTGTTGGTGATGTCTAATCCATTTTTAATCTTTAGAATGAAGACGAGAAACGGAACGAATACGAATGGCAATGGTGGTCCCTCTCATGTGGAGGAAGATGAGATGACTACCAAGATTGAGACCGCTTTAGAAAACTATGTTTCAATTTTCTCACGAAGGGTTAAACAAATATTTGAAGAGTCAGTTTCGAAACAAATTGTCGATATGATTCAAGAACGGATGACTAATGCCGTTAAAGAAGAAGTTGAAAGGAGATTTCCTAGACCTCAAAATGTGGGCGAGTTGGAGTTTTGCTATAATAACTTCTTGGCAACTAAGCCTCCTCACTTTCACGGGGATCCCGACCCCATGAAGAGTGCGGCTTGGATTTCTGATGTTGAAGGTTGTTTTCGCATGACCGAGTTCCCTCCCGAAAAGAAAACAAGGCTTGCTACTAGTTTGTTAAGGGGCCATGCTAAAGATTGGCTCGATGGCAAGATTGATACGGTGGGTGATGTGGCTTTTGTAGGGTTATCTTGGACGGATTTCAAGAAGGAGTTTTTTCTTGAATATCGTACGCAAGCGGATCTTTCCAAATTGCACAACGAGTTAAGGAACATGCGTTAAGGGTCTTTGGACCTAAACACTCTCAAAACCAACTTTCTCGCTAAGGCGCGCTTTTGCCCCGAGTATGTGGGGAATGATCAGTTGTTAATGGAAGACTTTCATGCGACCCTTAGGGATGATTTGAAGGGTAAAATTAGTATTGGTCATGTTGAGACTTTTGCTAAGCTTTTGGCGGTGGCAAAAGGGTTTGAAGCGCAAGCTCCGAGTTCGGTTAGTTATGCGCCAAGTAAACGAAAGTTTGAAGATTCTAATTTTTCGAACAAGAAGAGTAAAGGAGCTTCCGAAAGTGTGGGTAGTGTAAAGAAGGGTGCTTCTAGTGGTCACATGGTCACTTGTTTCAATTGTGGGTAAAAAGGTCATACTCTCGTGATTGCCCAAAACCGCGTACTAATGTGATCACATGTTTCAATTGTCAACAAAAGGGCACCGAAAGTCGGAGTGCCCCGAACTCCGAAATGATCAAGTTAAGAGAATGGAGAAGGCAGCGGGGTCGGCTAGGGGACGTAATTATTTGATGACCAATGACGAAGCCAAGCAATCCAATGAAGTCGTTTCAGGTACTTTCATGGTTAACTCAAATCCGGCAAGGATTCTATTTGATAGCGGTGCAAATTTATCATTTGTGTCTCCAAAATTTGTGCCTAAGCTTAATAAACCGTTAGCTAAGTTAAGTCGTCCGGTAGAAGTCGAAATAGCGGATGGCAAGACGGTGCTAGTGGTGGATGTGTGTAAAAATTGTAATGTTGTGTTTGGATCCGAGAACTTTAAAATTGATCTCATTCCGATGACGTTGGGTGATTTTGATATCGTGGTTGGTATGGATTGGCTCGATCATAATAGAACCGATATTGCGTGCCATGAAAAAGCTATTCGTGTGAAGACCCCAAGTGGGGGAGAGTTAATCATTCATGGTGATAAACGTAGAAGACTTGTACCGGTATGCACTTTTGCACGGGCACGTCGTTTCCTTGTTAGTGGTGGCATGGCTTTTCTTGCCCATGTTGTTGATACTCGTGATGAGCCACCACCCATTCGTGAAATTCCGGTGATAAGCAAGTTTGAAGATGTTTTTCTGGATGAGTTACCGGGTGTTCCGGCGGAAAGATAAGTCGAATTTCGCATTGAGTTGGTTCCGGGAGCTACTCACATTGCTAAAACTCCTTATAGTTTAGCACCGACGAAAATGCAAGAATTGTTGAATCAAATTCAAGAGTTACTTGAGAAGGGTTTTATTCGACCGAGTGCTTCGCCATGGGGTGCTCCGGTTTTATTCGTGAAAAAGAAGGATGAAAGTATGCGTATGTGCATTGATTATCGGGAGTTGAATAAAGTGACGATCAAGAATCGTTATCCATTGCCTAGGTTGGCGATTTGTTTGACCAACTCCAAGGTGCGAAGTATTTCTCAAAAATTGACCTACGGTCCGGCTATCACCAAATGCGGGTCCGTGAGGAAGATATTGAGAAAACGGCCTTTCGAACGCATTACGGGCATTTTAAATTTGTGGTTATGCCTTTTAGTCTTACGAATGCACCGGCGGCATTCATGGATCTTATGAACCGAGTGTGCCAACCTATGTTGGACAAGTCGGTAATTGTGTTCATTGACGATATTCTTGTCTAATCTAAGAGCATGATGGAACATGAACACCATTTGTACGAAGTATTGAAGATGTTGAGAAAAGAGAAGTTGTATGCTAAATTCTCAAAATGTGAATTTTGGCTAAGGGAGGTTCAATTCCTTGGCCATATCGTGAACAAGGATGGTATTCAAGTGGATCCGGGGAAGATAGAGACGGTGAAGGATTGGGGACAACCGACTACGCCTACGGAAATCCGAAGTTTTCTCGGATTGGCCGGTTATTATCGTCGGTTTATCCAAGACTTTTCCAAGATTGCTTCGCCATTAACTAAGTTGACAAGGAAGAATACGAGATTCAATTGGGAGAACGAGCAAGAAATTGCTTTTCAATTGTTGAAAGAGAAATTGTGCAAAGCTCCGGTCTTAGTATTTCCGGAAGGTGTAGATGATATGACGGTCTATTGTGATGATTATTTGAATGGACTCGGGTGTGTTCTAATGCAACGAGGTAAAGTCATCGCTTACGCCTCTCGCCAATTAAAGAAACATGAAAAGAGATACTCGACTCATGATCTCGAATTAGCGGCGGTGGTCCATGCTTTGAAAATTTGGCGCCATTACTTGTATGGTGTCAAGTGTACGATTTATTCAGATCACAAGAGTTTGAAACATCTTTTTGATCAACGGGATTTGAATTATCGTCAACGTAGATGGATGGATGTGGTGAAGGATTATGATTGTGAGATACTTTATCATCCGGGCAAAGCGAATGTGGTCGCGGATGCGTTAAGCCAAAAGAGTCACCACCCGGCGTTACGATTGGGATTGTTACGTATGATTATCACTAACGATTTTGTTGAAAAACTCGGTGTGATTCAAATAGAGGCTTACGTTCACAACAAGCATGCGGAACAAATTGTGGGGCAATCGGAATTCATTACGATGGGTTCGCGTGGTTTATTGTCTTTTCAAGAAAGAGTGTGGGTGCCTAAGATGGGTGATTTCTGAAAGGTGCTTCTTGATGAGGTACACAAGTCTAAGTATTCCATACATCCGGGTGCAACAAAGATGTACCATGATTTGAAGAAAGATTATTGGTGGCCGGGCATGAAACACGACGTTGTTAAGTATGTTGAGCAATGCGTCACGTGTTTGCAAGTTAAAGCCGAACACCAAAAGCCGTATGGTAAGTTGCAACCGCTAGAAATTCCGATGTGGAAGTGGGAGCATATTACCATGATTTTTATTACCAAGTTGCCGAAAACGGCAAGAACCCAATTTGACACTATTTGGGTGATTGTCGATAGATTGACGAAGAGTGCGTTGGTTCTTCCTATTAAAGAAGCAATATCGTCGGAGGCACTCGCGAAGGTGTTCATTAAAGAGGTAATATCGAGACATGGCGTTCCCGTATCTATTATTTCGGATCGGGACACGCGTTTGGATTTTAAAACTTTGACCCACGAATTTGGATTCGATATCAAAAATTGAAACTTGAAACTTTGCACATAGTTTAGATACATGATTTCTAACTAAACTTCATTTTTAGATTTTGTAAAATGGTTCGATTTCAAAATATAGCCAAAAAGTGTAAGAACAGAGGTTGACGACTTTTATTATCTGTTTGAACTCAATTTGCAGATGTAATATATATATATATATATATATATATATATATATATATATATATATATATATATATATATATATATATATATATATATATAATGTAACATCCGTTTTTGTTCAGCATGTGGGACACCGTCCAAAGGCCTGGGACGCCGTCCAAGTTTTAAGGGCTGGACGCCGTCAGGATTTTGGGATGACGTCCAGAAGCACTGACGGGCCAGTTTGGGTTTTTAGATATTTTAAAGGACATTTTGGTATTTTCACTCTTGGAACGAATTGAAGGCCTTTAGGTCAGTTTTAGAGGAGTCATTACTCCGCTTACACCAACCTCATCTTCTTCACTTCATTATAGAGAGAGAGAGAGTGATTCCTAGAGTGAGAGAGCTCAAGCAAAGGAGGAAGAAGTTATTTTCGGGTCTTAGCTCGCGTTGTAAAGTTGTTCATCTAGTCGCTAGCTACACGGTGATAGTGGTGGTAAGTCCTAATCTCCATTTTCTTACTTAATTAGTGTTAAATGGTTAGGGTTTGGGTTAGGGTTGAACATAAAACCCATATGTGATGATTTTGGGGATTTTGGGTAAAGATGGTTCATGAAAGACTCAAGACTTACTAACCTAGGGTTTCAAAGTCATAATTGGTGTTAAGGAGTCTTAAAGGTTTAATAAATCAGTAGCTCACTTGTGTTGTTAGTTGATAGTGTTATTAGGGTTCATGATTGACTTGAAATGGGTCAAATGGGTGAGTTTGACCTAGCAGGTTAAAATGGGTATGAAAACATACTAGTTATGTATGATGAGAGTCTTAGAACCTTAATTATTAGTCTTTAGTGATTTGTTGAGGAGTTGGACCTTAAATTAGCAATTTTAGGGCAAATGGGTCATAAATACCCATTTGGGTCATAAATGCACTAGTTAGGCTAGTTGGTGGAAAGTCCGACTTACTATTTGTATTAATTGAGAGTTAATTGTGTTAGGTGACTCGCTTTGAAGGATTCAAGTTGTTATTGGAAATCTCGCCTAGACGACAAGGTGAGCGGAATGATTATATATGTGTGTATATAATGTATTTACTTGTACGAGATTCGATGTGGGTTTAAGTTCGGGCGGTAGATACCACATCTGGTTAATATATGATATGGATTTAAGTTCGGGCATTCGATGCCATTTCATGTATGTGTGTGGGCGTGTAGCATGGGTTTAAAGTTCGGGCGTTCGATACCACATTACTCGTGACGGGTGGGTTTAAAGTTCAGGCGATCGATACCACTCCGGGGTTAGTGTTATAATTCGTTGTACGCTAACGGTTGTTGGGAACACCGATGGGAAATTCGAAGTACCATTCCTTTGTACTATTGGTTAACCATGGTTATGTGTTTGTTGTGTGGCATTTATATTATTCGGGTTATATATGCTATTGTTCGTGCTATCTTGTGATCTTGGGGATTTAGCGTTGTACCTTGCGTTGGTATGTTATTTATATTGCTTGTACGTATGAGGTAATTGTGTACGTGATTGCAAGTAAGTAGGTTATATATGTATATGTATAATTATTGCATTCACTAAGCGTAAGCTTACCCTCTCGTTGTTTACCTTTTTAGGATCTGGCTTGGATAAGGGCAAAGGTATTCGCTTGGACTAGTGGCTCTCGGGGGTTCTAGCTTTTGGGAAAGTTTGGCCAAGATTTGGGTAGTTTAACCCCAAACACCATGCTCTAAGTGTCGTTTGGTATTTAAACTTTTGTGGTCGAAACTTATATTTTTAAACGAAATTGTAAAACGGGTCATTGTGGGCCCGGTGATGTAAACTTGGTTTTTATTGTGGGAATCTCTTAGTTTTACATATATTGATGTGATGTGATAATTGGTTTCGTTAAAAAGTGTCGGGAGTCATTTTTTTGCACACGTGTAAAACGGGACAGATCAGTCCCTGGCAGTTCATTGGGACGCCGTCCCAAATCCTTGGACGCCGTCCCAGTATTAAAGGCTGGACGCCGTCCAGAATTCTGGACGCCGTCCAGATGGTCTGTCCAGGAAAAAAAAAATTGTGTCGTGTTTTTGGTATAATGAGGGTTGGGTTGTTACATATAATGTGTTTGAGGGAGTGATGTAGTAACACACTTGATCTTAATTTATTCATGAGCTTGACATATAACATATTCCAAACAAGAATTTGACAGATTTATTCGTTTTCAAAAAGTGACAGGAACAAAAAAATAAAAAAATATCGTTCGCTAATTGATTTGGCTGTATCTTGTGATTATATTCGATCTTGAAATGAAAATAGAGTCAATAAGTACAATCAAATACAGTTGATAATGATATAGAAGAGATTTAGGATCCTTTGCTTATAATACGTAATTATTTGTTTTTATATGTGTATAAATCCGTATATATGTATATATATATATATATATATATATATATATATATATATATATATATATATAGTTGTATATGTTATTTATATATATCAGTATTTATGTATCTTATTTATATATATGTACATATATATCTAATTTCTTAAATTTTGATTTTTTTTAACAAGTATAAATATTTTAATATTAATGTTATTAATAATACTAATAATAATATTTTTTAATAAAGAGATTATGATAAATAAATTTATTATTACTAACAATAATGATAAGTTTAATAAATTTTTATTACTAATAATGATAATAATAATAAAAATGATAATAATAATCTTATTAGTTTTATTAATATTATTAATGATAATAATAATTATTAATAATAATATAATAATAACTTTTTCATATCCAATTTTATATGTATATATTTTATAATATTAACAATAAAAATATTAATATCAATATTTATAATAATAATATTGATAAAGATATAAATAAAATGATAATAATAAGGATAATGATAATGATAAAATAAAATTGAAAATTTTTAGTAATAATATTAATAATCATAATAATAACTAAAATTTTAATTTTACTAATAATAATGATATTAGTAATAATATTAGTATAATGATGTACTAATTTAAGTGTATCAATTATTTTAACATAATAATATTCATATTACTGATATTAATATTATTATTTATTTTATTTTATAAAGAATGAATTAATAACAATATTCATATATTAACTATATTTTAACTAGTAATAAAATTTAATATATTAATCCTTCATATTATTAATTATGTAATACATATATTATATAATAACATATTTATTTTCAACAATTAATCATGTATTAATTCAAATAATATATCAAATTAATATATATATATATATATATATATATATATATATATATATATATATATATATATATATATATATATATATATATATATATATATATATATATATATATATATATATATATATATATATATATATAAATAGTTGTTCGTGAATCGTCGGGAATAGTCACAGGTTAATTGAATACATAAATACTGTTCAAAATTTTTGAGAATTCAACATTACAGACTTTGCTTATCGTGTCGAAATTAAACAAAGATTAAGTTGAAATTTGGTCGGAAATTTCTGGGTCGTCACAGTACCTACTCGTTAAAGAAATTTCGTCCCGAAATTTGATTGGGATGGTCATGGCTGACAATAAGTATGTTTTGATGACACATACGAGTTGAAATTTAGAGTTTTTATCATCAATGAGTAATATGGATAAACGATTTGTTTATGTGAAGAGTACGAGTGAAGCTATCACAAAAGAATGAAATGAGTAAATGCAGGTTCATCTTAATCGGTGACGTGGTCACGGTTGATTTTCGGATTTCAAGGGATTTGGAGAAAATCTTCGTGATAAGATTTGATTCTTTGATAATTAAGAAAATGAGGATCCTCTTTGATTAAATGCAATGATCTGTCTTGATTGTTTTGTCTAATATTTTACTATAAATCCACCCTCTTCGTTTCCTTATTTTCACGACTCTCATCTTTTATACTTCAATCCATATTTCCTTTCTATTTTGGAGTTCCATACTTTTATCTTTTCTTCTCGACTTTAAGTCAAGCGAATAATGGTCCAGAATTTGTAGGTATGAAATTCGGAATGACCATAGTTAATGTTCTAAGAAGAAAATTGTAATGGCACGATCTTGATTTGTCAAATTACCAGAATACCTCGGAAAAGGTCGAATCATCAAGAAATATTTTCTTGATATTTTTAGAGGTTAAATAGAATACAAGAGTTGTGTAACATAGCACATGATGACGTTATAATCTGTGAATCATCACGTTCCATTTTAGAAACTTATCATGAATTACTGTAATATAATCACGTTGATCAAGTGTCATTATATTATACTAACTCATGCTTCAGTTCCCAACACTACTTCAAAAACATTCATATTTTTAAACTTGAAAGTTTCAGAATTTAGAAACTAAAATAGTTTCTTTTATGATGTAATACAGATAGCGCGAAGAGATAAATAATCTCAGATAAGAATAGTTATGAATATATCTTCAGAAATATCGAGGATATTTATAATGAAAGATATGATGATATTTTAGAATTTTAGAATCAAATTGTGATGAAGAAATTAATTCACAATGATTTAGAGCAATTAAGGAGTAAGGTATTCGCTAAAGATTTCATCAGAAACAGAATCATCAGGATTCTTTGAAGATAGATTTAGCCTTTGTGATTTGTCCATATCGTCCTTCATGGTTTGATCAATCCATTTTTCAGTTCCAACTTTTCTGAGCTTTTCGAACACATTATTCTTTATCATCAAACTTCTGACTGTTAAAGTCGTTTACAGTTTTTGTTGCTTTATTCAGCTTTTTCAACATTCAGAGTATTGATTCGTATACTGGGTGTTTTACTGAATTTTAGAATGGAAGATCAAAATTCTAAGAGATAAATGTTATATGTAAGCATACAACTGTTGATGTAGAAACGTTACGAGATTCAAAATACTGATTGCTGATTCCCGGTAATTGGTATGGTAATTCTCGTTATAAGGTGCGGATGAGTATATGATGAGGTTTTAATGAACAAATATAATAGTTTTTCGGAGAGACTCAAACCAATGAGTAATGAAGTTGTTGGTAAGTTTACTGCTAATGTGGTGGAATATAAACAGTTCCCCGGTAACGATGATGAATGGCAACTCATATATCAAGGTTATAATAAGGCTAGTCCGAATGAAAGTCAAAGTTGATTTGTTGGAGCTGTGACAAAATTGGCTACTTTGGAAAGGGATTACAAAATTATTTTCAGTAATAACAATGCCAAAGGAGCTAGCACATATACATGTTAAACGTTTACTCAGGTTTCGAGTGTTTTCGGGTGCATAACTATATGCATAAATCTTTCCTTCCGTAAATGAAGTGTGGTTGGTTCATCCTCTCGATTGAGGTGTTTTCAAGAATCATGAAAGGTTTGAACGCAGATTGTAATCGTCAAGATACAAATGAGGTTTAAGATGAAATCAAGTGGCAAACTTGAAGGAATGTTTAGTTTCATATGTTATAATCAATATTTTAATTCATTTTAATTGTCTAATGTTGGTAGTCCACAATTAGTTGTCCATAGTTAGTAATTCAACAATTCATATATAGTTTAATATATTTTATTCGAATTAATTAATACATGTCGTGACCCATTATATACGTGTCTCAGACTCGATCACAACTCAAGGTATATATATTATTTTAGATTCAACCTCAACCCTGTATAGAGAACTCGATCATTACTGCATATAGAGTGTGTATGGTTATTCCAAATAATATATATAGATGACGTCGATATGATATGTCAAAACATTGTATATGTGTCCCGATATTTAAAGTGCATAAAAATAAATAACAGAAATTAAATGACGATAAATAAAATTACGAGAATTAAAATTGTGATAAATAAATGTAAATAGGAATTAACAGTTAGCTAGGAACAGTTAGCTAGGATTTTGTTAGCGTGGATTCTTAACAAAATTTCTCATAGTTAATTTTGTCTGTTTCTAACAAATTTTAATTTGTCCAATGTTTTCTTCATTATGCCACTTGTTGGATTCTGATAGGTCAAAATCCAAATATGAAATTGAATGAAAATGATTATTCTGTGGTGAACGGATTCGTATATCTGTAGATGTAAGTAGGATAGTAAATGACCGTTGAATCAGATTCAAAGAATGTACAGTGTAACTTATTAATGTGAAATCTAAATATTCCTTGTGTATTACCTACCCGTTAAAATATTTTCACCATTAACAGTTTGTACAAAAGAATTTTTAATTACAACCTTTATGAAAACATATATACATATATATTTTCTTCAGATGTAGTCATGTATTTAATGAGTCAATATGATACTAAACTCATTTAATTTACCGTTAGAACAAGAATATATAATCTCTAAAATATTAGAGATTACATCATCATCATGAAGAACGAAGATAACCGATGTAGAACAAGATGTAGAACGAAGATTATGCTCGAGGTATAGATTGCGATGTTGAGGCATGTGATGTTGAAACTTGGGTTGTTGGTGGTACTGTTGGTGCCGGTGGTATTGTTGAAGCTGGTACATTTTGCACCATGTTTTCCAAATTGATTACTCGAGCGCGAAGCTCGTTGACTTCTTCCATTATTTCGGGATGATTATCGGTCGGGACGAGCGGATGAATAAGGTTTAGAATTTTAGATAGAATATAATCGTGGTGAGATATTCGGGAAATGAGGGTGAAAATGGTGTTTCGAACTGGTTCGCTGGTTAGTGCTTCAGGTTCATCGCCAAGAGGTAAATTCGGTTGGTGAAAAGGATTGCCTTCTTCGCGTCTCCATTGATTAAGTCGACTACGAACTCATCAGATGAATTGGGGATGGATGATTGGTTGATTCATTCTGGTGACACTGCTTTCGGAGCTTAGGTGAAACTCCATATCGAAATAGCTTTCGGAATCCGAGGAATTCGAACTGGTTTAGGGATTCATCTCGTACGATCAGATGAAGGATTTTTGATAAGAAATAGATTATAGGATGTAGATTAGTACCCTGTAATACATAATTTATATATGCATATATAATACTAAAATCCCATAAGTTACGGAGGAATCTACGGAAGTTGTCTGGCAAAGGTAACAATAACGGATACGCTAAGATATGAATTTATCTATACACTGTCTATGCAATAGAGGCAGTAAGATGTGTCTAGACTTTAAGGATGATAAGCAAATAATTTTCGACACTAAATGATAAGCAAAACTTTTGACATGCAGACACGGTCGAAGTCCAGACCCACTAATGCATCTAAACAACTATTAGTTAGACACACTAATACAAGACCTGGTTCGCTAAGACCACCGCGCTGATACCAACTGAAATGCCTCGTCCTAATCCATCTGGACGAATACATTACATTTGGTTACATCGCGAGGTACTTGACCTCTATATGATACATTTTACAAACATTGCATTCGTTTTAAAAGACAAAATTTCATTACATCGAAAGTTGACAGGCATACATACCCTTTCATAATATATCCAAACTATAAATGACTTGATAGTAATCTTGTTGAACTCAATGACTCGAATGCAACGTCTTTTGAAATATGTCATGAATGACTCTAAGTAATATCTCTAAATGAGCAAATGCACAGCGGAAGATTTCTTTCAAACCTGAGAATAAACATCCTTTCAAGTGTCAACCAAAAGGTTTGTGAGTTCATTAATTTATCATAAACATTCATTTTCATCATTTTAATAGACCACAAGATTTCATATATTTATTTGTACATGTAACCCGAGTACAAAATAACACGCGTAACCCGCGAATTAAAAATCATTCATATGGTGAACGCTTGATAACCGACTTAACTTTAATGCATAGAATATCCCCAAACAGAACCTCTCATCTGTATAATAACAATAATCTCGAAGTACTAAAGCATCCGTACCCCGAATAGGACTTGTCGAGGTCCATAGATCTATCTTTAGGATTTGCGTCAATTAGGGGCCATACCCGTTTCCTAATTATTAGGTTACCAAGCTAAAAAGGGGTGATATTCAATATTCATAATCCAGCCATAGAATGTAGTTTTTGATCACTTGTGTCTATTTCGTAAAACATTAATAAAATCAGCGCATGTATTCTCAGTCCCAAAAATATATATAAAAAGGGAGTAATGAAACTCACTATACTGTATTTCGTAGTAAAAATACATATGACGTCATTGAACAAGTGCAAGGTTGACCTCGAATTCACGAACCTATATCATGTGTATATATATGAAAACATGTAATCGTAATCAAACAAATTTATATATATAGTTATGTATTATAATTAATATTTATATATGATTTTTATTAATACTTATAATGTATTATAATGCTTATTTGATATATAATAAAACATATTATTATGAAATTGTAATATATATATATATATATATATATATATATATATATATATATATATATATATATATATATATATATATATATATATATATATATATATATATAGGGGCAGGATCAATGGGGAAGTAACCAAGCGGGGGGAAGCAAAAAAAAAAATTTCATTTTTTTGGAATTTTTTTTCCGGCATCAAGATCACAGGAAAATATGAACATTTAGAAGAGAAACTTCGTGATGCATGTTATTATTTAGGCGGGAAAACGATCGATAAAAATAACATTCAACATAATATTGTTCGTGAAGAATATGAACGTTTTTTTTTCATGTTTTATGAAGTATAATTTAGCCCGATTTAGAGTTTAGGGTTTATGGTTTAGGGTTTAGGGTTTAGTGTTTTAGGTTTATTCCATAAACCCAAAACACCAAACCCTAAACTCTAAACCCTAAACCCTAAACTCTAAACCGTTCGTGTTAAAAATTCAATCTAAATCCTAAATCTAAACCCTAAATCTAAACCCTAAACCCAAAATTTCTAAACCCTAAATTTCTAAACCCTAATATCTAAACCCTAATATCTAAACCCTAATATCTAAACCCCAATAGCTAAAACCTCAATATACGCTCGAAAAACACGATAATTGTTATATATTACTTCTTCGAGCGTTTTCCCGCCAAAATAAAAACATTTATCAAAAAGTGTCTCTACTAAATGTTCATATTTTTATCTCATCTATAATGTTCGTGAACAAAGTTTTTTCAAAAAATGAAAAAAAAAAAGTTTTTGCTTCCCCCGCTTCCCCCCGATTGGTTACTTCCCTCTTGATCCTACCACTATATATATATATATATATATATATATATATATATATATATATATATATATATATATATATATATATATATATATATATATATATATATATATCTTTTATTTGCAAAAATAATAATTGTAATATTTCTGGTTTAAGGATAATAATAATAATGATAGTTTTAATAGAATTTTTAATAGTCATTTTAATGGTAATACTAATATCATTGTTAAATGAGAATTCTATTAATAATAATGATATTAATACTAATATTAAAGAAAACTAATAGTTTGTATTATTTTCATATTGATAATAATAATAATAATAATAATCTTAATCTTAGTAATATTAATAATACATATACTAATAATAATGATAATTCTAACATTTTAGTAATAATACTTTTAATGATAATGGTAAGGATAACAATATTAATGATGATATATTAATAATGACAATATCCTTAATGATAAAAATAATACTTATAACAATCTAATAACATTAATAATACTTATAATAATAATAATAATAATGGTTATATAATAATACTTATAATAAAGATAATAATGATACTAACAATTGTAATTATAATGATATTACTAATATTTAATGCATTTTAGTATGTTAGTAATCATAATAATTAATTTAACAATAATAATAATAATAATATTCAAATTTGTAACTATAATCATAATAATATAATAATGATAATTAGTTCTTGTATTTGTAATAATAATAACAATATTAATAATTATGATACTAATAATAATAACAACATTACTAATGATCAAAATAATAATAATAATTAATATTAACAATAAATATTAACAATAATAATAATTAGAAAATAAAATAGGAATGCACACCCTTTAGAAAGTTGTTCTAAAAAGAATTGCCCTGAACCGCGCTCGAACCCTCGACCTCTCGTAAACCCGACAATAACTCAAACCATTACGCTGCTTATGTCTTTCTGTTATTATTATCATTTTAATTATGTTTAACCCGTAATTTCTGTATCCTTCTTCTTCACCATATACTCGGATGACCAGAGGAATTAATAACCACGATTGCTAATTCAATATTTGAACTTACGATATGAAATCGAAATACAAACAGCCAGTGATTGACTTGCATTAACAGAAAAGAAAAAAAATATTATCAGTAGAAACAGTTCGCCGATGAACTCGATGAACTCAAACATCAAACTAAAAATTTCAAACGTTTTGGACCATGATTATAACATAAAATATATTTCAAATCCCTCCTTGAAACTATAGGAACCATCAATTTAACTCAGATCGAAACTGAAAGTTCGAATTTGGCTATAAAACAAATGTTGACTTTTTGATTTTAAAACTTTGACCCACGAATTTGGATTCGATATCAAAAATTGAAACTTGAAACTTTGCAGATAGTTTAGACACATGATTTCTAACTAAACTTCATTTTTAGATTTTGTAAAATGGTTCTATTTCAAAATATAGCCAAAAAGTGTAAGAACAGAGGTTGACGGCTTTTATTATCTGTTTGAACTCAATTTGCAGATGTAATATATATATATATATATATATATATATATATATATATATATATATATATATATATAATGTGTTTGAGGGAGTGATGTAGTAACACACTTGATCTTAATTGATTCATGAGCTTGACATATAACAGATTCCAAACAAGAATTTGACAGATTTATTCGTTTTCAAAAAGAGACAGGAACAAAAAAATAAAAAAATATCGTTCGCTAATTGATTTGGCTGTATCTTGTGATTATATTCGATCTTGAAATGAAATTGGAGTTAATAAATATAATCAAATACAGTTGATAATGATATAGAATAGATTTAGGATCCTTTGCTTATAATACGTAATTATTTGTTTTTATATATGTATAAATCCGTATATATATATATATATATATATATATATATATATATATATATATATATATATATATATATATATATATATATATATATATATATTTGTATATGTTATTTATATATATCAGTATTTATGTATCTTATTTATATATATGTACATATATATCTAATTTCTTAAATTTTGATTTTTTTAACAAGTATAAATATATTAATATTAATGTTATTAATAATACTAATAATAATATTTTTTAATAAAGAGATTATGATAAATAAATTTATTATTACTAACAATAATGATAAGTTTAATAAATTTTTATTACTAATAATGATAATAATAATAAAAATGATAATAATAATCTTATTAGTTTTATTATTATTATTAATGATAATAATAATTATTAATAATAATATAATAACTTTTTCATATCCAATTTTATATGTATATATTTTATAATATTAACAATACAAATATTAATATCAATATTTACAATAATAATATTGATAAAGATATAAATAATATGATAATAATATGGATAATGATAATGATAAAATAAAATTGGTAATTTTTAGTAATAATATTAATATTCATAATAATAAATAAAATTTTAATTTTACTAATAATAATGATATTATTAATAATATTAGTATAATGATGTACTAATTTAAGTGTATCAATTATTTTAACATAATAATATTCATATTACTGATATTAATATTATTATTTATTTTATTTTATAAAGAATGAATTAATAACAATATTTATATATTAACTATATTTTAACTTGTAATAAAATTTAATATATTAATCCTTCATATTATTTATTATGTAATACATATATTATATAATAACATATTTATTTTCATTAATTAATCATGTATTAATTCAAATAATATATCAAATTAATATATATATATATATATATATATATATATATATATATATAAATAGTTGTTCGTGAATCGTCAGGAATAGTCACAGGTTAATTGAATACATAAATACTGTTCAAAATTTTTGAGACTTCAACATTACAGACTTTGCTTATCGTATCGAAATCAAATAAAGATTAAGTTTGAATTTGGTCTGAAATTTCTGGGTCGTCACAATATATATATATATATATATATATATATATATATATATATATATATATATATATATATATATATATATATATATATATATATAAAATAGATAATAGATAATAGATTAGTTTTAGTGGAAACGGAGGACAAGCACAATACTATTTCTTGAAATCACATAAATTCCAAAAGTGAAAGTGATACAGTAATATAGATTGATTATAATTCAGTTTCATGCCGCATTCTAAACACAGTAATATATGTTTTAATTCAAAAGTGTGTTAGTGATTGAAAAGAGAAATCGTTCAGGAAGAAAAGAGAATAACAGATGGTGATATACAACAGAATTTGCTATATGCCTTTTATTTAATAAATAATAAATACTAATAACAAATAATAATGATAATAATAATTAAAAATGATAATAATAATATTAATGATAAAATTAATATTACTAAAAATAATAATAAATATAATAATAATATTAATAATACTTATTAATATTAATGATAATAACAATAATTAATAATGATTTCAATAATCTTAATGGAATTAATAGTTTTATTAATAATGATAATGATAAAAGTTGATAAAACAATAATAATAATGCTAATACTTAAAAATAATAATTTTTAGTATAACATAATAATATTACCACATATCTATTTATATAGAATGAAATATTATAAATTTCTTATATATATATATATATATATATATATATATATATATATATATATATATATATATATATATATATATATATATATATATATATATATATATATATGTGTGTGTGTGTGTGTGTGTATGTGTGTGTGTTATTTACAACTTACTCATATTAAAATATATATATATATATATATATATATATATATATATATATATATATATATATATATATATATATATATATATATATAATCTTACAATTTTTAGCATACGTAAATTCGTTATTAACTTCGTTAAGAAAACTAAAATGATTATTTCTAAATAATGTATTCAAAGTTATCATGTTATAATATATATGCACCTATATTCATATACACATAATTATTTACAATTAATTATTCGTGAATCGTCAGATACAGTCGAAGGGTAAATGAATGTTTGAAAACAGTTCAAAATTTTTGAGACTCACCATTACAGACTTTGCTTATCGTGTCAAAAATATAAAATCGTATCGAGAGTTTGGTTTAAAATTAGTCGAAAATTTCCGGGTCGTCACACTTCATGTATTCCAACGTTCACATTAACTTCAACATAAACAGCAACACTTTAAGACAAGTTCCAAACTTCACACTTTGACCACCAATAATTCCTATAATTCAAAAAGTGTGTGAATAAAAAAAAAACCAAAAGATGTTTAGAACCAGATTGCATATTATTTTAACAAATAGATATCAATCCAGGAAAGTACAAATTACTCAGATGTATAAATATTAAATTTGATAATTTGTATATCCTTTTTTTTTACCGCCAAAGAATCAATATTATTAAAAAACGATCCCTAGCAAAACGCTAAGGGATAATTACAAAGGTATAGACAACCACAAGTTCCAATTGATAATTTGTATCCAATTGATAATTTGTATATCCTTAATTATCTCTTTTTATTCTCTTGGACCAATTGTAGTGGTAAAGGAATTTCATAGTATGTTGGTTGGTAGGGTGAGGTAGTTGATAATGGCATGGTAAATGTATTAGAAAATGAGTAGTGAGGTTATCTATTAGAGTGATGTATTAAAATATAATTAAAAGTTAGATGAAAATGAATAAAAATATTGATATTATATAAAATGATAACGAAGTTGGATAGAAATGGGAAGCACACCATAATTTTTCTCCGTGCCACCTTCTAGCACAACACCTCTTTTTGCCACCAACGTTAACATGTCGAGCTACGACGTGTTGAGTGGCGTGTTGGTCCTTTTCCTCGCTCGAAGTCTTGAACACACGCGTTACAATACGTCTTCTTATAAGTTGAAATAATGGATATCTAATGTCTAAGTTCTCGTTGCCTATCTAGGAGTGTTAATATTTGATTTCAAACCATAAACATGTACTAAACCAAGATTTGATAAATGTATTCAATTCAAATTTGATTCGTATCGATTTAGGTTACAACTTACAAATGTGAATTTTTATTTTCAAATTTATTTTCAAAATTTTGAATTCGATTAAATTGAAAATCAAATTAAAAACTCAGTTCAATAAATAATATTTTTAATTATATTAATATATGTCAAATGCATGTATGTGATATTCAAATTTTTAAAAGAATGTGAATTCACATTTCAAGTTAAGTACGTGGTATTCAAATGAAAGTTGAAACCGATCTTTTAAGTTTATTTTGTTAAAATCCGATCCTTTTTCTGTTTTTTGCTTTCAGTTTACAAATCTAAATGTAATTTTTGAATCGTTTCCTGTTTTAACAGATCTTAAAAGTATATAACTCGAACCAAAAAAGAAATAATACATCAATCTATAGGTAATAATAAGCAAAAAATAACATACTTATAAATAAAAATTTTTAGCAAGTATAATAATGATCGAATAATAAACTTGCATTTTTTAATTAAAGCGAACAACGATAATAACTAACAATTTGGCTACACTTCAATAATTAGTCATCAATCCATCCGATTCCAACATCTAACATATATATTATACAAAATAAACACATACTCCGTATATCATACAAAATTAAACACAAAGATAATAACTAAAATAAAAGTCATAACGAACATCCATATTGTATACAAAAATACTTCATCTTCTACTTAAAGGAAACCATCGTTCATGTAAAGAAGATTGATAAGACACCATATATATAAGAAAAACAAGCACAATTGCTACACCATATGGGGACCCACCAGCTCGATGTAACGCATCTTTTTCAGGCATCGGCACCATAGATGGTAACCATGATGTTTCACCACTCGAAAGCAAATGTACAAGAACTAAAAGTATGATAGGGGAAAGCATAAGAAAGATTTTTAAATTGTACATTACGCTTTCAACTTTCGACTCGTAGTTTATGTACCAAGTGAAGCACAAGATGATTAGAACAACAACTAAGAAGAAAAAGAAGTGGATTGGAATAGAGAGTTGTCGGATGTAATCGTAGTACGATACATTGTTGTTGTCGTTGTTATTGTAGTACCTAGTCATGTTTATGTAGAAAATTGTTGAAGAAATGAGAGATGAATGTTTGTGTTTTATAGATCGAATGGTGAAGTTTGTGGAGAGATTTAGAAAGCTGAAGATATTGTATATTTATAGAAGAATATATTTATATATAAACCCTTATATAACATTCGAGGTACAAGCTTAAAACCTTCAAATTGAAGATAGATAATTCCTATTTTACCCTCTTCATTTTCATTGTCTAAATTATAATTGAAATTTAACTATTTATTTATTTATGGATTACAGTATAATGGCATCTATACTATTTCTATACAATATACATCTTTAGATGTATATTAATTTATAAATTTTGTCATCGTATTATTATGAAATTTCAAAGTTATAAAAGATTAGGTTTTGTGAACGTGCTCCCTCCAACACATGTTAGAGTGCACCACAAAAAAGATATATATATATATATATATATATATATATATATATATATATATATATATATATATATATATATATATATATATATCTTTTGACGAAAATAACGAAAACTTTTATAATACAGAAAATGTATCCGAAAGAAAACGAATTCAACAAGAAGTACAAAAGAGAAACTTCGGTAAAGCTCGAACCTAGAAAGCGACTACTAACAAACTATCTATACCGAGGTTCACCTCGGTGGCGGATCTAGGAATGAGAGTCAGTGGTGTCACTGGTTAAAAACTCAAAAAAAAAAAAAAAAAAAAAATCTACTAGATGATTATTTCAATCATTGACGGATCCAGCTATATTTTTTTAGGGGGGCAAAAAAATTTACTAAAAATTAAGATTTGATAAATTGCTTAACATAATGTTAACATATTAGTACAATTCTCGATATACATTCATAAAAAACATAATAGTTAAATTTTAACAAATTTTCTCCTATGAACATCTAAAAACTTAATTTGGTAAACTTGAGACTACATCTTATTAAAAGGCAATATGAAAAGATAAGCTTCAAATTTCAAGTTTATACATCACATAAAATGTGTTTATGCATATTTTAAAGAAAAAAATAAGTTTCGTAAAGCATATAGATATGGTTTTTTCATTGTACAATTTCCATAAAGAATTAATATTTCATGTGAAATGACATTTACATATATTTAATTAAATTGATAATTGACAATAATAGTAAATGGATGGACTAAATGATAATATACATGTATCAACAAGGGTACAAATTGTAAATAGATTATGTAATTCAGTAGTAAAAGCATATGGGACTATGTGCCTTGTCTTCCCCAACAAATGATCTGATCGTAATTTACTTCATAAAAAAACACATAAGTTTCTACTTTCTGTATTTTCACCTACACATTTTCCAAAATATGCTTCAAATATGATGAGTTTTATTAACAGGAGACTTCTTGAAATGACTAAGGTCCTTAACCACTTTTAGTACTCCTTATCTAAGAAAGAGGTATCGATTCTTATTATGTCAAATTATCATAGACAACCAAAATATTATTTTATATCATTTTGTCTTTATGGCAACTAAGAGAGTAATATATTCTAGGCTGGTAAAAAGTAAAGTGATCAAAAAGATATTTTAGTGGTGCTAAGACATAATTTAAGTGGCGTAAAGTATATATAAAAAATTTCAAACTAGTTAAATACGATATCGATTTAACGTATTATAATTGCATATGTTAGCACCAAAGCACCCTTGGCCTAGCGGTATGAGAGTAACCCTTCAAACAAGAGATTGTGGGTTCAAGCCTCACTTGACTTGAGATAGTGACATGTAAATATTCGTGATTTTGTGTGTATATTGTAGGTTTGCCTTTAAAAAAAAAAAATTGAATATGTTAGCAAAACCTTATACATATTGTCTAAGAACTTCTAAGAATAATCAATGTTACCTCTTGATACCGAATTAGTGGCACTCTAAAAATTTGTGTTAAACGTAACACCAAATTTAGAATTGAAATTCTTGGCACTTTAAAAATATGTTTATGTGGCTTTACTTGTCACGGGGAAAGTTGAGACTTTTATTTTGGTTAAAGTTGATTCTTTTTATCAATTTAAGAATTGTAGGGGTTTCGAGACTTGGAGATTTATCGTTCTACGTATAGAAAATATAAAATCTAATAGAGTGCTGCCACGTAGCACCGACCATGAGACAAGAACCTTGGAGAATGAGATAAGATGCATATTTGTAGCATAAAAGTTCAAGGAGGTTTTCCTGGTTGTAAGAAAACAAGTGGACTTGTCTTGATAAAAAACAATAATAATATTCGTGATAATATTATTTGGTGGTCCTTATTTATGTTATTGTCAAAATATGCTTGTTGCAGTAATAAGCTTATTTTCTAATTACTTATCCAAATCGATGATGATTTTTCCCGATGCTTGTACTATTATTTTCAAGAAAATAAATAATACGAGTACTCCGTTCTAAAGAATCGTATATAACGAATAAACGATCATATTTTAATAACTTGATAAAAATATTATTATTAGATATTAACGAGTTTGGATGCTCTCGCATTGCGACAAGGGAACTTCGGGTTAATTCGATTGAAAAAAAGAGAAAAAATAGAAGTAAAGGACATAGATTGAAACATGTAAAATTCTCAAAAAATTTTACAGAGAAAATAATAAAAGATTAACAATAATAACAACAATAATAATTATAGTTGATTTGTAATAATAATTGAAAAGTTATGTGAAAGATTTAGTTATGCCAAAAGTTTTGTGGACTGTGGTTGATTTATAATATTTAAAAGTTTTTGTGTAAAATTGTAAAAGTTGAAAATTTTCGTATCTAGTTGTAAAGTTAAAAACTTTTGTGTTAAAGTGTAATAGTTGGATAATATATATTATTCATAATTTTGTGTTTAAAAAGAAGTTAGAAATTTTTGTGTCAAAGTTGAAAACTTTTGTGTTAAACTATAAAAGTATATTATTCATAATTTTTTTTTTTTTTTTTTTTTACGAGTAACCCCCTAGCGACGAGCCATAATGGCTCCCCTCTAGTTGGTAAACCCCGGGTAAACGGCAAGCCAGACCTCCACCGCTACCAGGTAAGGCATCATCTAGTCAATCAGTCACTAAATGGAGTTCGCCCCAAGGAATTATCTTGAAGGGAATCGAACCCGTGACCTCTTGCTTCATTGGAAGTCCTGGTGGCCACCCAGGCTATGTCTGGATGGTTTATTATTCATAATTTGAGTTTTAGAAAAAGTTGAACTTTTTTGTATCGAATTGTAAAAGGAAAATTATATGAAAATGTATTGAACTTTAACTAAATTTCTATTTATGCATCTAACTTTTAAATCTTCTATTGTATACATTTAACTTTCTAAATTGTTCTATTATATATATTTAACCTGTTATAATAGCTAACCTTTCAGCTCAATTTCATTTTTATATTATTGGTCCCTCATGTTTGTAAATCATAATTTCCATTGGTCCCTTCATCATCATCCATCATCTTCATCAAGATAACGCCTACCAAAGTTAAACGAGGAACATGGACAAAGCTTTTTTGTGTTTGTTTGGTTTGTTTACAAGTATATTGAGAATATCATAGTGTGGTATGATAAATTAATTTGCACATATGTCTGATATGATATTTTTGATTATCATTGCGACATGATATATGAAACCAAAACGAACCATCTCACTATCATTCACTACAGGTCTAAGTTGCAAGTAATATAGTGATCATATATATTTTTTGAACTATATTTAATTTTGAATGGTGTTTTAAACTATGTTGAATTCTGTAAGGTGTTTTGAACTATTTTGAATTTTGAATGATGTTTTAAATTATGTTGAATAACTGTACTTGATAACTATGTTGAATAACTATGCTTGATAACTATGTTTAATAACTATGATACAAGTGGGTCAAAATAACCCGTTATGAGACGACCCGTTCTAATCCATAAGGACGAATACATTAACATATGGTTACATTGCGAGGTATTTGACCTCTATATGATACATTTTGCAAACATTGCATTCGTTTTAAAAGACAAACTTTCATTTCATCGAAAGTTGACAGGCATACATACCATTTCATAATATCCAAACTATAAATGACCTAATTTGTCATTTACTTAATAATAATCTTTATTGAACTCAACGACTTGAATGAAACGTCTTTTGAAATATGCCATGAATGACTCCAAGTAATATCTTTAAAATGAGCAAATGCACAGCGGAAGATTTCTTTAATACCTGAGATTAAACATGCTTAAAAGTGTCAACCAAAAGGTTGGTGAGTTCATTAATTTATCGTAATCAATTATTTCCATCATTTTAATAGACAACAAGTTTTTCATTTCCATTTCTCATAAATAAACATCCCATACATAGAGATAAAAATCATTCATATGGTGAACACCTGGAAATCGACCTTAACAAGATGCATATAGAATATCCCCATCATTCTGGGACATCCTTCGGACATGATAAATTCGAAGTACTAAAGCATCCGCGACATGGATGGGGCTTGTTGAGCCCGATAGATCTATCTTTAGGATTCGCGTCAATTAGGGGCCAGTTCCCTAATTCTTAGATTACCAGACTAAAAGGTGCATATTCGATTTCGATCATTCAACCATAGAATGTAGTTTCGATTACTTGTGTCTATTTCGTCAAACATTTATAAAAGCGCTTGTATTCTCAGTCCCAAAAGTATATATTGCAAAAGCATTTAAAAAGGGAGTAATGAAACTCACAATACTATATTTTGTAGTAAAAATACATATGACGGCATTGAACAAGTGTAGGGTTGGCCTCGGATTCACGAACCTATTTTAATTATATATATTCATATGTTGGTCAATATCTGTCTAACAATTTAGGTCAAGTCGTAGTGTATCACAATCCTAATGCTCGAGATTATCATGCAAAAGTCAACAAAAGTCAATTTGACTCAAATTGATTTTCAAAATTTATACATGTTTATTATAGAACTTAAATATAGTCGTTTTATATATTTAATTATATTCATAAGATTTTATTAGAGTAAATAATACAAGTCATTTATTAATAAATAAAAATTTATATTAAAATTTATATATAAAAATAAAAAATATACTTTTATATATCTTAATTAATAAAATTTATAAAGTTCACTTAATATCATAAAAATATAGTGGTATTTATTATTAATGTAATTATATTATATGTGGTAAAATATCTTTGTATCACATTTTAATTTGATAAAATAATATCGATAATAATAATAATAAGTAAAAGTTGTATTATTTTGTAATAATAATAATAATAATAGTAATCATAATAATTAATATTAGTTTTAATGATAATACTAATAATAATAATAATTATAATAATAATAATAATAATAATAATAATAATAATAATAATAATAATAATAATAATAATAATAATAATAATAATAATAATAATAATAATAATAATAATAATAATAACCTTAGTGATAATAACGATAGTATTAATAATAACAATAAAATTTTTAAATAATGATACTTATATTAATAACGATAATGATAATAATAATAATAATAATAATAATAATAATAATAATAATAATAATAATAACGACTATAATAACGACGATAATAATAATTATTTCTAATAATAATACTAAAATTAACGCTAATTCAGTTGACTATATCTTTTAAACCGTTCAACGAAATCATATGCTTTCTAAATGAAAAGTTATTAATTTTTCGCCAGCTTTCCAACGACATGCATATCATATACCTTATCTCAGTCGCATATGTATCAAATTCGTGATTTATCATAAACTATATATTGACGAAATAAAATATACAAGCATCCATAATCATAAATACTCGAGCACTAGTCAGGGATACACTATTAATATATAAAAGATAAGATATGAGTGCTCACGTATCAATATTGAGATTCAATATTGCAGGAAAATACGTAGACGCAACGGAGATGATAAACACTAGTTTGACCTCACGAGCTATACCCCCGATCCATACTCATAACCTCCATAATTATAACCCATAATTTCCTTAGCTCTATCCCGCTCGAAAAAACCGTTTTGAAATAACACGCTCATGACTTCGTCGTAGTATTTTATGTGAATAATACTAATACTAATAATTATAATAATAATAATAATAATAATAATAATAATAATAATAATAATAATCTTAATAATAATAATAATAATAATAATAATAATAATAATAATAATAATAATAATAAATTTAAATAAATATTACGAAGTAGAATCAGAAAGATGAATGGATTGAATCGAGCAGCAAATTGATCGAGCTTTATAGCCCAAGACCTGGACCCTGTAGCTCTGCGATTGCGGTATTGTTGTGTGTCTGAGCTCCGCGATTGTGGAGCACCCTTTTCCAGCTCACTCTTCAATCATTTGAGGCTGCCGACGGTTTATATATTTATTTAATATATAATATATTTAATTTATATAATTAATTATATATAATATTATATTCACGTGCAAAGTTAACTTGTAAATTTAGTTCTAAAGACTTGTACGTTGTCGCTCGACTAATGTACCGGTTCCGGTTTCTCGAACGCATTTTCGTACGCTTAGAAAACTGGTACATTATGTTTCGTGTATTGTACTTTTATTAATAATTAGACTTAATCATCGATAGACTATATTACCCAAAGTATAATCTTTACATTTAAGTGTTGTGGTCAGTGGCTTTTATAAATCGACGTTTCGTTATATATACATATGATAATATAAATTTAAATCAAAACGTTTTGTTATCTAATTAATATTATATTAAATCATTTTGTAAAATATATATATATATATATATATATATATATATATATATATATATATATATATACTTATATTTTGAAAATATAAATTCGTACATATCGTATGTAATTGAAATATCTTATTTAATAATATAATATTTGGTTTTTCAAAACTATTTATATTTCAAAGTTCATTTTAGAACCGTTTAAATAATAGAAGTTATTATATCATATAACGTTTATATTTTAAATCATATAATTTATTCATGCATCAAATTCTCATAAGTTAACTTATCTAAATATCAATTGATTCAATAATCGAATACTAATATCGTTTATTAAATAATTCAAAATATATATATGTAAACACGTTTTTAATTACACAATGAAAGTTATATATATATATATATATATATATATATATATATATATATATATATATATATATATATATATATATATATATATATATTTATATTTAAATCACGGATCGTTATCATTTATAACTTGTCAAAAGATTTCTAGAAAGATTCTAAATTTTAAGATAATGTTAAAATCTTTAACCTTATCAAAATGACTCAGTGACAATTTATCAAAAGTGGTTCCAGACATTTATAAAGTTATATTCCTTTTTAAAGAAGACATGACACTCAAATCGTATTACATAATTTCTAAAATTCATAATAATAAAAGATAACAATATTAATCTTAATGACTACTTCTTGACATGTTGTAAAATGTACTATCCTTTCGAAATATATCATAGTACGTTTTATATTTATGAAACAATAATTATTTGTACTTGTGATTTAATATATATAGCATAAAACTTTAATTAGGTTTTATATACATTTTCAAATTACATTATGAAACGTTTTAATAATAGACTTCTTTTAGACTGAAAATGTTTTCGTACGTTTGAAATTAAATCAAATAACTATTATATATTTTATCCTTCTAAAACTAATTATATTCAGATCACATAATTTATTACTAGAACTTATGTTTATCTTAAATCCTTATAAGTTTGTATTAACTTGTTTAATAACAATCAAGTGTTACTATATCTATTAATTGTATTCGAAACCGCTCAAATATAAGTTCAATATACTTTGTCTATGTATATATATATATATATATATATATATACACACACACACACACACACACTTCACAATAACACGTTTACGTAGATGTTTATCTAAAACGAAAAAGTATAACGTTATACGTTTAATACTTTGTTAACGTTTTCAAGTCATATAATAATTTCATAACTTATTTTCATATTAACCAAACCGTTAACTATTTTACTAATATTACTCAATTTAATATTCACACATATGTATATATTCATACATATCTATTTACACATAGTTGTTCGTGAATCGTCGAGAACAGTCGAAAGGTAAATGAATACATGAACACAGTTCAAAGTTTTTGAGATTTCAACATTACAGACTTTGCTTATCGTGTCGGAACATATAAAGATTAAGTTTAAATTTGTTCGGAAATTTTCGGGTTGTCACAGTACCTACCCGTTAAAGAAATTTCGTCCCGAAATTTGATTGGGATGGTTGATGTTATGCGAGGTGTATACGAAATAGTTATATTTTTATTACGAAATACTATTAAATACGATACAATTTTACACAAGTTATTTATTTACTTATAGAGTGGATATACCTAAACCTTGCTACAACACTATAGGCAGTGTACCTAATCGTAAAGTAGTATAGTTTTTAGTAAGTCTGGTTCATACCGCAGGGAGCTAGCTGAGTTTAACGCTATATTTATTTTAAACTATATTTGTATCAATATATATATATAAGTAATATTATTATTATTATTATAAAAGGGGGGGGGGGGGGTTTACCGTTTAGTGACCGGTTTGTCGATTTTATGTCTTAAGTCACAATAAATAAAAGTGCGATAATTAAAAGTGCGATAAATAAAATGACGATAAATAAAATTGCGATAATTAAAAGTACGATGAGATATAAAATAAAGGAATTATACTTATTTAAACTTCCGTAATCATGATGTTTGACGTGTTGATTTTAATTTATTACCATGGGTTAATTGTCCTTTGTCCTGTATTATTCTATATGTCCATCTGGTTTTGTCCATAATAGTCCATCGGTCATAATTATAAAGTGTGAGAGTCTTCGTCAAATTATCCTTATACCCGAAGTCAAATATTCCAACTAATTGGAGATTCGAACTGTAATAAGGTCTTAATACTTTATTTAATGAATACACCAGGTTATCGACTGCGTGTAATCCAAGATTTTAATACTTTGTTAACAATTACACCAATTACCCTTGAATGTAATCCACCTGTGTCTTAATGAGTCCAGTGACTATTAATCCATCCCCGTGTCCGGTCAAATGAACAATAATTCGTATTTATAATTATCCCGCCCACCGTACCTGATTAAGCGTATGTGGTTATATATAGATACATCAAATTGTAACCTTTATATTAAATTAACGAGGTATCGTTTAGTTAATATAAAGCCCATTAATAGCCCATAGTCTAATTTCCACAAGTGTCGATCTTTTGTCCAAACCCCAATTATGGTACAAAGCCCAATAACCCCGTCTTTAATATTTAGTCCAACATCACGATTACTAAGGCTTAAATAAAATTTAAAAAGGTTGAACATAACTTACAATGAGTATTAATCGCGTAGTGTTACATGGACAGAATTTCGACTTACAAACTTAAAACATTCGCCACTATAACCTTATTATTATTAACTTAAAATTAAAATTAAAATTAAAATTATAAATATATTGAGAGAGTAAGATTGAAGTATGATGAAGGTGTTTATTTCGGCCAGAATTCGTTGCATTTATAGAACCTTACCAGCTACAGCACTCCATGCTACCGCATGGATTTAAAGCTTCCAGGCCATGCGATCGTATGGCCGCCTGGGACAGCTCACATACTTTTGTTTTCTTGTTTGCCGACGTTTTATTTAATAATATATAATATAATATATATAATTTTATATAATTATATATATATTATATTATATTCTTGTGCATAGTTGACTTGTAATTTTAGGTCCGTTGCGTCGCGCGTTGATAGTTGGTTCATGTCCCGGTTTCGGATTTTCGAACGATTTAATATCTTGTACTTTGCGTTTCGCGGCTTGTACTCTTTTAATTTCTAGACGTTTCTCATCAATAATTTGAACCACTTGGATTGTACTTTGTACTTTTGAGCTTTTTGGTCGTTTGCGTCTTCAATTCGTCGAATCTGTCTTTTGTCTTCACATTTTATTATTTAAACGAATATTACTTGTAAATTGAACAATTGCAACTAAAAGCTTGTCTTTCTTGAGGGATAATGCTATGAAATATATGTTCGTTTTTAGCATTATCAAATATTCCCACACTTGAGCGTTGCATGTCCTCAAGCAATATAGAACTTGAATATAACTTTACAAGAATCACTTTTTTATTCTTCACACTTTGTACATCAGTGATTTTGATACGGCGGTATAAATAATGATAGTAACGATGTGGTTTACAGTCCCACATGACTATAAAAATTTAGATCCTTTAAGAAATTGGATCTTTATGAAAACGTTTGATCTTTTGAAAATTCAATCTAGTTTTTACCCTAGATAAGTTTTCCGAAATAACCTTTCACCGGTGTTTGCAAAATGTTTTTGTGGGTTTTGTGGGTTTCAGATTTGAAAATTTTAGCTCCAAACTTATGGTTTTGTGTCACCCACTTGCTAACCTTGTATTAGGAAAGCAACACGTCCAGTTTACTTGTTCCGTATATTACCTTTCGGTAAACTACCGTCTGGTTGTAAAGGAAAGCGTTGAACAAGCAACTGTTAAGGCAATGTCCTGTGACATGCAGATATTTATGGTCGAAAGCGTGTCGGATGCAATTACTATCCTTTGTAGGAGCAATAGTAAAGATCACCCTATAGTTTTTCGGTCTGGAACAAGGTCCTGTCTTCGACCATGCTATGCAACCACCGTTCTTATGGTTGACACCCGATTTGGTTCATGTGACCTAATGAATTCCAGGTGAATTCCTAGGATTTTATGTTCAATGGTAAAGAACGCATTGAAAATGGGTTTTCAGAAAACAAATCGGTTTGTAATTTGATCAAAATATTTTCTCGTTCAAGCTCGAGTTTAGATATCATCGAATTCCATGAGTTTGTAATTCTCAATCTTTAAGGTAAATCTCAAGGATTGAGTAATATCAGTCTTAAAAGATGATTTTTGATCTTTAAGGAGATTATCCTTTCTGGGGATCTGATTCACAGATGTACAAAGTGTGAAGAATAAAGAAGTGATTCTAGTAAAGTTTTATTCAAGTTCTATATTGCTTGAGGACAAGTAACGCTCAAGTGTGGGAATATTTGATAATGCTAAAAACGAACATATATTTCATAGCATTATCCTTCAAGAAAGACAAGCTTTTGGTTGCAATTGTTCTATTTACAAGTGATATTCGTTTAAATAATAAAAGGTGAAGACAAAAGATATATTCAACGATTTGAAGACGCAAACGACCAAAAAGCTAAAAATTACAAAGTACAATCAAAGTGGTTCAAATTATTGATGAGAAACGTCTAGAAATTACAAGAGTACGAGCCGCAAAATGCAAAGTACAAGATATTAGATTGTACGCAAGGACGTTCGAAAATCCGGAACCGGGACATGAACCAACTATCAACGCGTGATGCAACGGAGCTAAAATTACAAGTCAATAATGCACAAGAATATAATATAATATATAATTAATTATATAAAATTATATATATTATATTATATACTAAATAAATACGCGCATCCCACGTTTTGGAATCATTTGGAGCAGGAAAAGAAGGCCATGCGATCGCATGGCCTGGAAGAGTTAATTCCATGCGGTCGTATGGCTTACTGTAGCATGCCAAGTCCTATAAAAAGGCAGTTTGCTCGACTGATTATGTACACCTAATTCAATCTTCTCCCTAACTCTCTCAATATATATATATATATTTATATTTATAATTTTAATTTTAATTTAAGATTAATAATAATAAGGTTATGATAGCGAATGTTGTAAGTTTGTAAGTCAAAATTCTGTCCGAGTAACACTACGCGATTAATAATCATTGTAAGTTATGTTCAAACTTTTTAAATTAATGTCTCGTAGCTAAGTTATTATTATGCTTATTTAAATCAAAGTAATCGTGATGTTGGGCTAAATATTAAAGACGGGGTTATTGAGCTTTGTACCATAATTGGGGTTTGGACAAAAGACCAACACTTGTGGAAATTGGACTATGGGCTATTGATAATGCTAAAAACGAACATATATTTCATAGCATTATTCCTCAAGAAAGACAAGCTTTTAGTTGCAATTGTTCTATTTAAAAGTGATATTCGTTTAAATAATAAAAGGTGAAGACAAAAGACAGATTCGACGAATTGAAGACGCAAACGACCAAAAAGCTCAAAAGTACAAAAGACAATCAAAGAGGTTCCAATTATTGATAAGAAACGTCTCGAAATTACAAGAGTACAAGATTCAAAACGCAAAGTACAAAATATAAAATTGTACGCAAGGACGTTCGAAAATCCGGAACCGGGACCAGAGTCAACTCTCAACGCTCGACGCAACGGACTAAAAATTACAAGTTAACTATGTATATAAATATAATATAATATATAATTAATTATATTAATTATATATATATATTATATATATAAAATAAATCGTCGACAAGAAAGACTCCAAACATGGGTGAGCTGTAAAAGTAAACTCCGCGACTCGCGGAGTTTGAAGGCCAAAAAGGCCGCGAGTCGCGGATCCCCAATTTCAGAAAATCCCTATAAAGCTCGCGCATTCTGATCGTAATCATAATCTTTTTCTTCTCCTCATTCATACGTAAAATATATATATATATTTATAATTTATATTTTAATTTTAATTATAATTCTAATAATAAGGGTATGTTAGCGAATGTTGTAAGGGTGTAAGTCGAAATTCTGTCCGGGTAACGCTACGCTATTTTTAATCATTGTAAGTTATGTTCAACCTTTTTATATTAATGTCTCGTAGCTAAGTTATTATTATGCTTATTTAAAACGAAGTAATCATGATGTTGGGCTAATTACTAAAATTGGGTAATTGGGCTTTGTACCATAATTGGGGTTTGGACAAAAGAACGACACTTGTGGAAATTAGACTATGGGCTATTAATGGGCTTTATATTTGTTTAACTAAATGATAGTTTGTTAATGTTAATATAAAGATTTACAATTGGGCGTCCCTATAAATTACCATATACACGCAATCGGACACGATGGGCGGGGTATTTATATGTACGAATAATCGTTCATTTAACCGAACACGGGAGTGGATTAATAACCACTAGAATAATTAAAACAGGGGTGAAATTATGTACAAGGACACTTGGTATAATTGGTAACAAAATATTAAAACCTTGGGTTACACTCAGTCGACATCCTGGTGTAATTATTAAACAAAGTATTAAAATCTTGTTACAGTTTAAGTCCCCAATTAGTGGAATATTTAACTTCGGGTATAAGGATAATTTGACGAGGATACTCGCACTTTATATTTATGACTGATGGACTGTTATGGACAAAAACCAGACGGACATATTAAATAATCCAGGACAAAGGACAATTAACCCATGGGCATAAAACTAAAATCAACACGTCAAACATCATGATTACGGAAGTTTAAATAAGCATAATTCTTTTATTTCATATTTAATTTCCTTTATTTTATATTTAATTGCACTTCTAATTATCGCATTTTTATTGTTATTGTATTTAATTGCACTTTTAATTATCGTACTTTTTAATTATCGCAAGTTTATTTTATCGCACTTTTATTAATCGCAATTTCATTATCGTTATTTACTTTATGCTTTAATTTAAAGTCTTGTATTTATTTGGTTTTAACTGCGACTAAAATTTTAAAATCGACAAACCGGTCATTAAACGGTAAAAACCCCCCTTTATAATAATAATATTACTTATATATATATTTGTATTTTTATAAAAGTAAACTAATATAGCGTTGAGCTTTGTTTAAAAAAGATTACCTGTGGAACGAACCGGACTTACTAAAAACTACACTACTTTACGATTAGGTACACTGCCTATAAGTGTTGTAGCAAGGTTTAAGTATATCCATTCTATAAATAAATAAATATCTTGTGTAAAATTGTATCGTATTTAATAGTATTTTCTGCTAAAATTTAATAGTATTTTATACCCCTCTGCTAAAACATCAAGTTATTTTTGGCGCCGCTGCCGGGGATTCTCTTAAAAGCCGGAAGCGCAACGCTAATATAAAAAAAAAATTTATGTATTTTTAAGATTTTGTTAAATATTTAAGTTTTATAAAGTTTCTTTATTTTTATATAAGTTTTATTTTAGTATTTTGTTTTTATTTAAAAACATATAAAAAAAATATATATAAATCTAGTTTTAAGATTTTTTTATAAAATTATAAAGTAATTCTATTTTTATTTAAGTTTTAAATATAAGTTTTTATTATACACATATTTTTTTTTTATAAACAGAAAAATTAAAAACAGAAAAAAAAATAAATAAAGAAAAACGCGTCGAATTTAAATAAGCTGTCATCTGAATTTCTGAATCCCGCGACTCGCGGGGTTTTCTGCATTGATTACCGCGACTCGCGGAGATAACCTGACACGCCGAAAGAACCCTAATCAGGCATTAATTACGAATAATTATTATAATTATTAATATAAAACCCTAATTAGGTTTTAATTAAATAATTATTTTAGTTTTTATTAATATTTTGTTTAATTAGTTTAATTAATTTGTAAAATTAGTAAGTTTTAATAAAATAAATAATATAAAAATAATATTTTTATAAAAATTGTACTTTTTACAACTTTTTGTATATTTTTATATTTTGTCCCTTTTTAATCGTTTTAGCGTAATATTTATATTTTTAGCTCATATTTAGTTTTAACCTTAGTTTTTGCCATAGTTATTTTTACTTCTAGATTTTTAGGCTTTGCCGTAGAATTCCTTAAGTGCTTTTTCTTTAGACTAAGATTTAGGTGCTTTAGAATTTTGCGACGCCTTTTTAAGTTTTAGTTTCTTTTTAAGTTATTTTCATTTGGGATATAGTTTTTCTTGTAAGCTTTAATATTTTTAGACGACTTTTACCTATGTATCAATTATCATTCCAATTAGTAATCTCAATTTGCGATTATAATTTTAAGTTAGTTGTAGTAATAAGGTTAGGTTAGTCAAGTACTTTTAAGTTTTATAAGTTTCTTTAATTTTTCCGTCACCTTTTATTTTTCAACCATTTTTCTTTTTCAATCTTTTTCCGACGAACTCTTTTTCTTTCTTATTTCTCGCTATTCTAGTTTTAGGACATAGATTTTTATTCTACTTCTTATCTAAATTTCTTAAAATTACGAAAATTTATTTTAAGTGGTTAAATTGATAGACATCAAAATTTTCTGGTTCGTAGTAATAGTTGGATTTGTATGTGGACCGGGTTATTGGAGCCAAACAGTCCTCAATTATATTGAGACCAAACGAATCCTGCCCCTCTGCTGCATCTTTTGGCTATTCGAAACGTGGGCAAAATCAGAAAAGTCTATTGATTGGATAACTTATTATAATTTTTCTTTCCTTTTTAAAACTAATAGGATATTCAGTGAATGCACCGAGCAAGACGTTCACCACCTTTTGTACGTTCACCACCTGTAACTAGATCAAGACATTTAGCAAATATTACTGCCGTTGATTTTTCTTTAGAATCGTCATCCAGTCGACCAAGTACTTCAGTTCAAATTTCCGATAATCCATTTTTTGAACCCGACCTCACAATTGAGAATCCGGAGAATATTCAGGAACGGTTCGTAGATCCTGAACCACTAAACTTTCCTCCGGAACCACCAATCATTCAAACAGAGATTGTTGAGGAACGAACCATTAAATCAGAATCCTCTAGTGATTCCGATTCAACAAATTCAATTATAGAGAATCTGGAACCTTTAAGTATGGAAGACCGAATGAGAGCTAAACGCACTGGCCAAGGTCACGCAATTACTCATCCAGACATTAATGTGCCAGATTATGAAATCAAAGGACAAATTCTACACATGGTGACAAATCAATGCCAATTTAGTGGTGCGCCGAAGGAAGATCCAAATGAACATCTACGTACCTTTAATAGGATCTGCACACTATTTAAAATCCGAGAAGTGGAGGATGAACAGATATATCTCATGTTATTTCCCTGGACTTTAAAGGGAGAAGCCAAAGATTGGTTGGAATCGTTACCTGAAGGGGCGATCGATACCTGTGACGTTTTAGTTGACAAATTTCTTAAACAATTCTTTCCGGCATCTAAAGCCGTAAGACTTCAAGAAGAAATTGTTACGTTCACACAGAAACTGAATGAAACTCTATATGAGGCGTGGACAAGATATGGAAAGTTGTTAAGAGGATGTCCGCAACATGGTTTAGACACCTGTCAAATAGTACAAATATTCTACCAAGGATGCGACATCACTACAAGGAAAGACATAGATATAGCAGCTGGTGGTTCTATTATGAAGAAAACCGAAACTGATGCTTACAAAATTATTGATAACACTGCTTCCCACTCACATGAGTGGCACCAAGAAAAAGATATCGTTAGATCATCTAAAGCAGCTAGAGCCGATTCTAGCCATGACTTAGATTCCATTTCCGCAAAGATAGATGATGTGGAAAGACGAATGGAAAAGATGACTAAAGATATTCACTCAATACGAATTAGTTGTGAGCAGTGTGGAGGACCACATTTGACAAAAGATTGTCTCAGTATTGAATTAACAATGGAACAAAGAAAGAATATTTCATACATAAACCAAAGGCCTGGAAATAATTATCAGAATAGTTATCAACCGCCAAGACCGATTTACAATCAAAACCAGAATTATAACCGAAATATTCCATACAACAACCAACAAGGTCCTAGCAATCAACAAGTATCCAATAATACTTACAATCAGCAAAGACCTAATTTTCAAAACAAACCACCACAACAAACCGATGATAAAAAGCCAAATTTAGAAGATATGATGACAAAGCTAGTTGAAACTCAAACGCAGTTTTTCACCTCTCAGAAATAAACCAATGAACAAAATGCTCAAGCATTTAGAAATCAACAAGCTTCTATTCAAAATCTGGAACAAGAAGTAAGTAACCTAGCAAGGTTAATAGGTGAAAGAAAACCGAGAAGTCTACCTAGTGATACAAATGCTAACCCCCAGAATGAAACAGCTAAAGCTATTACCACAAGAAGTGGTACAATACTTAAACCACCGAAAATACCTGTAACTTCTGATGAAGCTATTCCTACTCCACAAGAACCACAACCTGATAAAGATAAGGAAAAAGAACCGGTAGTTGAAAAGGTTAATGAAGATAACACAGCTAAGGATAAACCTTATGTTAAACCATACCAACCACCACTTCCTTACCCGAGTAAAATGAAGAAAGAGAAACATGAAGCCGAGCAATCCAAATTCTTAGATATATTTAAACAGATAAATGTAAATCTTCCTTTCATTGATGTGATTTCAGGAATGCCTAGATATGCTAAATTCTTGAAAGATCTAATCTCAAATAGAAAGAAAATGGAAGAACTCTCGGCTGTTACTATGAATGCTAATTGTTCAGCAGTGCTGTTGAATAAGATACCAGAAAAATTATCTGATCCAGGAAGTTTCACAATTCCATGTTTTCTGGGTAGTCTTAGTTCAATAGAAGCATTGGCAGACTTAGGTGCTAGTATAAATCTAATGCCGTATTCACTATACGCTAAACTAGACCTTGGAGAATTGAAACCAACCAGAATAAGCATACAACTAGCCGATAGATCAATAAAATATCCTAGAGGGATAATGGAGAACATGCTAGTTAAAGTTGGTACTTTAGTATTTCCAGTAGATTTTGTTGTTTTGGACATGGAAGAAGATTCTCAAGTTCCTCTCATATTAGGAAGACCATTCTTAAACACGGCTAAAGCAATGATAGACGTGTTCGGTAAGAAATTGACCCTAAGTATAGAGGATGAGAGTGTTACCTTTTCAGTTGATAGAGCAATGCAACAACCACAATCTGCAGATGATACATGTTATTATATTCAAACTATAGATGCACATGCAGAATTATTAGAAGAATTTTCAGAATTACAAGGAACAGGAGAATGTTCTTTAGGAGAAGGTAATGAACCAATTGATGAACCTGAAATGTTAGCTACACTTATAGCTAATGGATATGAACCAACAACAGAAGAAATTCAAATGCTAAAAGAAGAAGACAGATATCGATACAAATCATCGATAGGAGAACCTCCGAAATTAGAGTTAAAGCCACTTCCAAACCATTTGGAATACGCTTATTTACATGGTGAATCTGAATTACCTGTAATAATATCGTCTTCTCTTACTGAAAATGAGAAATCACAACTCATTTCTGTGTTGAAAGCTCATAAACCAGCCATTGCATGGAAGATTCATGATATTAAAGGAATAAGTCCTTCGTATTGCACACATAAAATCCTTATGGAAGAAGGTCATAAAACGTATGTGCAACGCCAATGAAGACTAAATCCTAATATGCAAGATGTAGTTAAGAAAGAGATTATTAAACTGCTAGATGCAGGTTTAATTTATCCAATCTCTGATAGTCCATGGGTAAGCCCAGTTCAATGCGTACCTAAGAAGGGTGGCATGACTGTCATTACAAATGAGAAAAATGAGCTTATTCCTACTAGGACTGTAACAGGATGGCGTGTATGTATTGATTATAGAAAATTAAATGACGCCACTAGAAAAGATCACTTTCCCTTACCTTTCATAGATCAAATGTTGGAAAGATTAGCCGGAAATAGTTACTATTGTTTCCTAGATGGATTTTCCGGATATTTTCAAATTCCAATAGCACCCGAAGATCAAGAGAAAACCACATTCACGTGCCCTTATGATACTTTTGCTTACAAACGCATGCCATTTGGACTTTGCAACGCCCCAGCAACCTTTCAAAGGTGTATGATGGCGATTTTTCACGACATGATAGAAGAATGCATGGAAGTATTCATGGATGACTTTTCCGTCTTCGGTGATACATTTGAATCATGTCTAGTTAATCTTGAACGAATGCTTATTAGATGCGAACAATCAAATCTAGTACTTAATTGGGAGAAATGTCATTTCATGGTTAAAGAAGGCATCGTTCTTGGACATAAAATTTCAAAAGAAGGAATTGAAGTGGATAGAGCTAAAGTAGATGTAATTGCTAAACTTCCACATCCCACCAATGTTAGAGGAATTAGGAGTTTTCTAGGGCATGCCGGTTTTTACCGACGTTTCATAAAAGATTTTTCTAAAATTGCCACTCCTATGAATAAACTCCTAGAAAAGGATGCTCCATTCATCTTTTCAGATGAGTGTATCAAATCTTTTAATATTCTTAAAGAGAAACTCACTAATGCACCGATCATGATAACACCAAATTGGAATCTACCATTTGAACTAATGTACGATGCAAGTGATTTTGCAATGGGAGCCGTTTTAGGACAAAGGATTGAAAAACGATTTCAACCTATATATTATGCTAGTAAGACGTTACAAGGAGCACAAACAAACTATACAACTACTGAAAAAGAACTCCTTGCTATTGTCTTTGCTTTTGACAAATTTCGATCATATCTCGTTCTAGCAAAAACGGTGGTCTATACCGACCATTCTGCTCTTAGATACCTATTTTCAAAACAAGATGCTAAACCAAGATTAATCCGTTGGATCTTACTCTTACAAGAGTTTGATATTGAAATCCGAGATAAAAGAGGAGCGGAAAATCTCGCCGCTGATCATCTTTCTCATCTTGAAAATCCCGAATTAGAAGTTCTAAATGAATCGGCCATACAAGAAAACTTTCCTGATGAATATCTATTGAAGATAGATTATAATGAAATTCCATGGTTTGCAGACTATGCAAACTACTTAGTTTGTGGATTCCTTGAAAAAGGATTATCGTACCAAAAACGAAAGAAATTCTTCAGTGATATAAAACACTATTTTTGGGAAGATCCACATCTATTTAAAAGTTGTCCCGATGGAATAATACGCCGATGTGTATTTGGAGATGAAGCTAGTAAAATATTAAACCATTGTCACACAGGACCAACAGGAGGGCATTATGGGCCTCAACTAACAGCAAGAAAAGTTTATGATGCTGGATTCTATTGGCCTACAATTTACAAAGACGCACACCTACTTTGTAAATCCTGTGATGCTTGTCAAAGGGCCGGAAAAATAAGTCAACGTGATGAAATGCCACAAAATGTCATCCAAGTATGTGAAGTATTTGACATTTGGGGTATTGACTTTATGGGTCCATTTCCAAAATCTCATAATAATCTATATATACTCGTAGCCATTGATTATGTATCTAAATGGGTGGAAGCACAAGCTCTCCCAACTAACGATGCACGAGTTGTAGTCAACTTTTTAAAACGTCTTTTTGCAAGGTTTGGAACACCGAAAGCTTTAATAAGTGATCGGGGTACTCATTTCTGTAATAATCAACTTAAGAAAGTTCTTAAAAGGTATGGAGTAACTCATAAAATCTCCACCGCATATCATCCACAAACAAGTGGACAAGTTGAAAATACCAACCGAGCTTTAAAATGTATTCTAGAGAAAACAATAGGATCAAATCCGAAGGAATGGTCCATTAAATTGGAGGATGCACTCTGGGCTTTTAGAACAGCCTACAAAACTCCAATTGGAACTACACCTTTTAGACTTGTTTATGGAAAAGCATGTCATCTTCCAGTAGAAATTGAACACAAAGCATTTTGGGCTTTGAAGACATGTAATCTTGATTTACATGAAGCCGGACGTCTACGATTAAGTCAACTAAACGAATTAGAAGAATTAAGACATGAAGCATACGAAAATTCGTTAATCTATAAAGAAAGAACGAAGAAATGGCATGATAAAAGAATCAGAAGTTCAAAAGAATTTAAAGAAGGAGACAGAGTTCTTCTTTTCAATTCACGATTCAAACTATTTCCTGGAAAATTGAAATCAAGATGGTCTGGACCATTCATAGTCAAAAGAGTTTTCCCATACGGAACGATAGAATTAATAAATTCAAAAGGGATTGAATTTAAAGTTAATGGTCACAGAGTTAAACATTACATACATGGTCCGATGGAAGTCGACAACGAAGTTAATCACAATTTCGACACCACAGCTAACTAAGTGTGGGGAGAATCAAGTCTTTAAAGGATAATATGTATTTCTGTTAGAGTTAGATTGTCTGTTTTCGTGTAGTTCTCGAAAATGGAACCCGAATGGTCTTTCCCTAGCAGACCCTAAAGAACTAGTCTTCTCCCCCCATTCTGAATTTTTATTTTTTTTAGGTTTTTACAAAATGAAGACTGCCTGTGAACTAAACCATGGTCTAATGCTACACGCTTTGATCACTAAACGTAATAATGACACACTACCGAGTGAAATAGTATCAGTAATCAGAGAAAGAATGGACGGAGTTAGAAAAGAATCCAGATGCGAAGATAATAAGTTACAATTTGGTAAAGGAAAATCAAAATCCGCAGCAAAAAGAAGAGCACGACACCTAGAAAGATGTCACAAATGCGGAAAATGGTCACATGGAGGTAAATGTTCAAATAATCAAACCTATTCAAACACCGAATTTGTTACTTTATGCAGAGACGGACCATTCATATGTTTAGAAGAAAAGACACTAAATGCTCGAGGTTACGCCTATGTAGCCATGGAAAACCAATTAAACCGACTATCTTATGAATGAGATAGATCATATAACTAAGAAATCTATTTCACAGGTATATCTGTACAGTTTTTATTTTTATTTTTATTTTTAACCTTTTGATAATAAACGCTAATTTGTTCGCTAAAAAGTATTAAATTGGTATTGAATAAAATTAGGTTTGGCGACCGAAATTATTGATATCATTCAAAAATTTATTACATCACTGCGAAATTTAACGTTTATTCTTAAGGTATAAATATCTTTAATCAATCAACCCAAAATATTTCAAAAATTCGTCATGAGTTAAATTAGGTTTTGGAACCGAAATTACTTTACCGAAAAGAGGGGCGCATATTTTTGATAATATTTGATTGATTAAAGTGGGATAAAAAGCCAAAAAGATTTTTAATTTTATTTTTACCATGTTTTTAAAATTAATATTTGAATCTTAAATTAATATTGTAAACTTTGTAAAATCAATATTTTAAAAATTGTAAATATTTGAAAAATTAAAATAAGTTTGGTGTGAATTTTTAATATGAATTTTTAATTTTTAAAATATGAATGTTTAATTTTATGCATTTTAAATTTTAAGTTTAGTGTGAATTTTTAATATTAATTTTGAATTTTATATTTAAATTGTGTGAATTTAAAAACAAAAATTTACTTTATCTCATTAAGTTAAAAATATGATTTTTAAAATTCGTCGTAAGTTGAAGACTAGGTCTTTGAACCGAAATTGCTTTACCCAAGGGAGGGACGAGAACTTTTATTATCATTATTTTTAATCTTATTGAATTAAAGTATACCAAAAACATTAAAAAACCAAAAATCTTAGCTTTTAAAACAATCGCTACAAAAAGACAAATTTTAAAATTTTGTCGACGGACAGACTAGGACATCGATCCGAAACGACCTCGTCCTCAATAATAAGGAAAACAAAATTTTAAAAAAATTATTTACTTAATTGTTTTATAAGTTAAAGATTATATAAAAAAAAATATATACCAAACTCCGCGACTCGCGGAGTTTGGAGGTTTAATCCCCGCGAGTCGCGGGAGGACCGGATTACAGAAAAAATAAAACGAGCTGAAACAGCTCAGTTTCATTCCCCACAACAGAAAACACAGCGAAAAACTGCCGAAAAAACACCCAAAAACACCCCCAAAATCACAATTTTTAACTGTTAATCACCAAATCTTTTACTAAAATCATGTTGAGAAGGATGCTATTTAGGAATTACTCAAGAAAAACGGTAAATTTCTACACCTAAACACCATTTAATCCGAAATTAGTGTTCTTGAGCCATTTTTTCCCCAATTTGATTTTGATGCTTTTTAGTGTAATTATGCTTAAATTGTTTATGTATTATGCTTGTATAACCTAGATTGATGCTATTTAACATGATTAGAAGCCTTAAACTTCAAATTTTGAATAATCTAGGGTTTGTGTTCTTGAGCAAATTTGGGGCTTTTTGATATAAACAGGTTATGGCCGATTTTTGTCATGAATTGTTGCTAAATTAAGTAGTGTAACATGTCTAGGTAGTTAAATGATCCAAACTTTGAGCCTAAACATGATTTTGAGAATTAAAGTGGACTTTTTCAAGTCTAAAATTCATGAACTTGATTTTTGAAAGATAATGCCATTTGAAACTTGTTTAATTGCTAGTAATGATTATTTTGACATGTTATTAGAGTTGAATGCTTATGAACTAGGCGAACATTTTCGTATATGCTTATTTGAAAAAGTGTAGATTTGATAAAAATGTGAAAATGAGCTTAAGTTTGATATAAATTGATCATGTCATTGTAATTATTTTGATTGATGATTTTGCTGACACTAATGCATATTTGGATGCACAAAAATTGTATTTGATGTGTTTTGCAGACTGAAAGGGGTGAATCTTCATCCCAAGCTCGCAATGCTCCTGCTGAGAATGCGGAACAACAGGAGGTGGATAACTACTACAAGCAGGATATACCTCATCCAGTCATGACCTTTTCTGATATGCACTTGGAAGAGTTGCACCCGAACCTGAGATTTGACAGACTTTGGATAGATTATCCAAAGTACCAAAGGGGTTTGCATACTCTTCATTCTAAGGTTGTTGAGGTACCGAAGGTCATAGAATGGGGACCCTTAGAAGCTGTAGAATTGGCCGGGCCAATTAGGGAATTACTTGTACAGAGGTATGGTAATTCTACTTTTAATGACTGGGTACGTTTATTCACCATGCGTAGACCTGTATATAAAGTATGATGTGAAGAATTGTTGTGTAGTATAGAGTTGAATGATCGGGTAGCTAGTTTAACCGATCGTTCTTTTATTAGATTTTTGTTAGGCAGTTCGATGCGCCACATGTCTTTACTAGACATGGCTCAGGCTTTACGTATATATACGCCTGAGGAGTTAGCATCTGCTGATTGTAGAGGGTTGATACTAAACGGTAGAAAGATAGATGAAAATTTTGATACACACGGTGTGTGGAGTCAAATGACAAGCCATCACCGTTTCAAAGGGGGAAATTACTCTTATTTGGATATAGATAGAGCCGAATTAAGAGTGATTCATAGGTTTTTAGCTAATTCGATTACACAAAGGGGTAAGAACAAGGAAAAGGTAAATGAACAAGATTTGTTTTACCATATGTGTATTCGAGACCCACAAAGCGCTGTAAGTATACCATATTGTGTGGGTTATTATTTATCAGCTATGGTTCGGGGGATGAGACCGCATAGCATAATAGGAGGTGGTATTTTTATTACTTTGATTGGTGAATATCTCGGTGTGGATATAAGTCGGGGGGATTATTAATAGAAGAACCAGAACCCCGCGATACTATAAGTTTAAATGTATACCATGGTGCGAAAGTTTTGAAGAGGCGAAATAACGCCGCAGTACCATACCATGGTAGACATCCACAGGTTGAGAGAAACCAACAGCAAAGTAATGTAGGAGGGGGGAATGAGATGCAAGAAATGCAAAGGTTTATAGCTTCTCAGGAGTACGAAAATGCTAGACAGAGAGCATTTGAAGATTGGCAAGTTCATCAGAACCAAATCATAGCTCATTGCCAACATATAGGTAGAAACTATATTCCTACACCGAAACCAATCTTCCCTCCCTGGTCTATAGAGATGCAACCACCTTATCCTACGTATAACCCTGCCGAAGCATTCTATAGCACCTATGGTTATGCCTGGAACCCCTATTGGTACCAGTATCATTCCTAGTATACTTAGTTTTATTTATTTTGTAATTTGTAATGATTAATACGTTTAATACTTTTGTTAATATTGTAATCATTTTTTATAATTGTCTAACTTTTATTCTTAGATTTTAATAATTTTTGAATGTGGGGTAATATACCAAACTTCAAAAATATGTATATATGTTTGCAGTTTATCTTATGTACACAACAGGGTAAAACAACGCATTTTCAAAGACTGGCATTAAGTTCAGCAAAAGCAACTAATTTTGACGACAAGATGCAAAATATATGTGAAATAACAACAAGACAGAATGAACAAATGATGTGCACCATTTATCATTCAGCAAACAAACGCCAATATATTTGGAAACTTTGGTAAAATTTAATCATTTTCACACAAATCACCCTCAATAATTTAAATTGTTACTGATTTCTTGCAAATGAGGGCATTGCAAGATCTTAAGTGTGGGAAGGGGTTAAATTCTTTCGGATTTTAAAATTTTTACTTTATACACTTGGTTACCATTAAAAATACTAGTAAAGCAGTAGTTGTATTAGAATCTAGTGCTCTCTGATAAAAAAGAACAGCCCTAGTCTTATATACTGACTACCCAAATCTAGTAAAATTTTTCAAAATTTTCAATTAAATGAACTCAAAATCATGTTTATACATATTTATGAACGATAAAACTAGGTTTTAACACCGAAATTATTGTAACCTCGGAAAGGACATAAATTGAGAAACAAACCAAAATGTTAAAATTCATTTAAAATGGAATAGAGGACGATAAAAAGGAAAATAAAAGCCAAGTGTGGGAAAATTTACCAAGTTATCTTAAACATATGTCACATATATCTGTAACAAATAACTGAAAATACTTTTGCTTTGGACTAAAATAAACTGTTTTACCCGATAAAAGAAAAGAAGAGATGGATCTACACGATGAATCAATTCCATCATTAAAAGGAAGTAAAGTCTTCCGAAAAAGACACGCGCTTCTTGATTTAGGTCATGAAGTTGTCATCCAGACCAGCTGTAGGTTGACGAAAAATCTAGAAAAGTCATCACTAAAATCAGCAGGAAATCCACGGACCTCAGCATTAAACAGGGTCGCCAAGTGGTCAGATTTATCCTAACCATGAGAAGGATTTATCTCGTACAATGGGGGGGCACCATGCAAATTAGCTTGATAAGACTAATGAATCAGATCCCCAGAAAGGATAATCTCCTTAAAAGATCAAAAATCAGCTTTTAAGCCTGATATTACTCAATCCTTGAGATTGACCTTAAAGATTGAGAATTACAAACTCATGGAATTCAATGATATCTAAACTCGAGCTTGAACGAGAAAATATTTTGATCAAAATTACAAACCGATTTGTTTTCTGAAAACCCTATTTTCAATGCGTTCATTACCATTGAACGTAAAATCCTAGGAATTCACCTGGAATTCATTAGGTCACCTGAACTAAATCGAGTGTCAACCGTAAGAACGGTGGTTGCATAGCATGGTCGAAGACAGGACCTTGTGTCAGACCGAAAAATCATAGGATGATCTTTACTATTGCTCCTACAAAGGATAGTACTAGCATCCGACACGTTATAGACCATAATTAAAAGCATGTCAGGGGACATTGCCTTAACAGTTGCTTGTTCAACGCTTTCCTTTACAACCGGACGGTAGTTTACCGAAAGGTAATATACGGGACAAGTGAACTGGACGTGTTGCTTTCCAAATACAAGGTTAGCAAGTGGGTGACACAAAACCATAAGTTTTGAGCTAAAATTTTCAAATCTGAAACCCACCAAACCCAAAAAAATATTTTGCAACACCGGTGAAGGGTTATTCCGGAAAACTTATCTAGGGTAAAAACTAGATTTAATTTTCAAAAGATCAAATGTTTTCATAAAGATCCAATTTCCTTAATGGATCTAAATTTTTATAGTCATGTGGGACTGTAAACCATATCGTTACTACCATTGTTTATACCGCCGTATAGAAAATCACTAATGTACAAAGTGTGAAGAATAAAGAAGTGATTCTAGTATTTCAAGACGATATTGCTTGAGGAAAAGCAACGCTCAAGTGTGGGAATATTTGATAATGCTAAAAACGAACATATATTTCATAGCATTATTCCTCAAGAAAGACAAGCTTTTAGTTGCAATTGTTCTATTTAAAAGTGATATTCGTTTAAATAATAAAAGGTGAAGACAAAAGACAGATTCGACGAATTGAGGACGCAAACGACCAAAAAGCTCAAAAGTACAAAAGACAATCAAAGAGGTTTCAATTATTGATAAGAAACGTCTCGAAATTACAAGAGTACAAGATTCAAAACGCAAAGTACAAAATATAAAATTGTACGCAAGGACGTTCGAAAATCCGGAACCGGGACCAGAGTCAACTCTCAACGCTCGACGCAACGGACTAAAAATTACAAGTTAACTATGTATATAAATATAATATAATATATAATTAATTATATTAATTATATATATATTATATATATAAAATAAATCGTCGGCAAGAAAGACTCCAAACATGGGTGAGCTGTAAAAGTAAACTCCGCGACTCGCGGAGTTTGAAGGCCAAAAAGGCCGCGAGTCGCGGAGCCCCAATTTCAGAAAATCCCTATAAAGCTCGCGCATTCTGATCGTAATCATAATCTTTTTCTTCTCCTCATTCATACGTAAAATATATATATATATATATATATATATATATATATATATATATATATATATATATATATATATATATATATATATATATATATATTTATAATTTATATTTTAATTTTAATTATAATTCTAATAATAAGGGTATGTTAGCGAATGTTGTAAGGGTGTAAGTCGAAATTCTGTCCGGGTAACGCTACGCTATTTTTAATCATTGTAAGTTATGTTCAACCTTTTTATATTAATGTCTCGTAGCTAAGTTATTATTATGCTTATTTAAAACCAAGTAATCATGATGTTGGGCTAATTACTAAAATTGGGTAATTGGGCTTTGTACCATAATTGGGGTTTGGACAAAAGAACGACACTTGTGGAAATTAGACTATGGGCTATTAATGGGCTTTATATTTGTTTAACTAAATGATAGTTTGTTAATGTTAATATAAAGATTTACAATTGGGCGTCCCTATAAATTACCATATACACGCAATCGGACACGATGGGCGGGGTATTTATATGTACGAATAATCGTTCATTTAACCGGACACGGGAATGGATTAATAGCCACTAGAATAATTAAAACAGGGGTGAAATTATGTACAAGGACACTTGGTATAATTGGTAACAAAATATTAAAACCTTGGGTTACACTCAGTCGACATCCTGGTGTAATTATTAAACAAAGTATTAAAATCTTGTTACAGTTTAAGTCCCCAATTAGTGGAATATTTAACTTCGGGTATAAGGATAATTTGACGAGGATACTCGCACTTTATATTTATGACTGATGGACTGTTATGGACAAAAACCAGACGGACATATTAAATAATCCAGGACAAAGGACAATTAACCCATGGGCATAAAACTAAAATCAACACGTCAAACATCATGATTACGAAAGTTTAAATAAGCATAATTCTTTTATTTCATATTTAATTTCCTTTATTTTATATTTAATTGCACTTTTAATTATCGCATTTTTATTGTTATTGTATTTAATTGCACTTTTAATTATCGTACTTTTTAATTATCGCAAGTTTATTTTATCGCACTTTTATTATTCGCAATTTCATTATCGTTATTTACTTTATGCTTTAATTTAAAGTCTTGTATTTATTTGGTTTTAACTGCGACTAAAGTTTTAAAATCGACAAACCGGTCATTAAACGCTAAAAACCCCCCTTTATAATAACAATATTACTTATATATATATTTGTATTTTTATAAAAGTAAACTAATATATCGTTGAGCTTTGTTTAAAAAAGTTTCCATGTGGAACGAACCGGACTTACTAAAAACTACACTACTTTACAATTAGGTACACTGCCTATAAGTGTTGTAGCAAGGTTTAAGTATATCCATTCTATAAATAAATAAATATCTTGTGTAAAATTGTATCGTATTTAATAGTATTTTCTGCTAAAATTTAATAGTATTTTATACCCCTCTGCTAAAACATCAAGTTATTAATGGGCTTTATATTTGTTTAACTGAATGATAATTCGTTAATTTAATATAGAGATTTACAATTTGAGGTAATTATAAATAACCACATATACTCGATCGGATACGATGGGCGAGATATTTATAAATACTAATAATCGTTCATTTAACCGGACACGGGGATGGATTAATATTCAATGGACTCATTAAATAAATAACTTTTGTAAAATTGTATCGTATTTAATAGTATTTCGCAATAAAAATATAACTATTTCGTATACACCTCGAATAACATCAAGTATTTTTGGCGCCGCTACCGGGGAAACGAGCGAAACGCTATAATATATATATATATATATATATATATATATATATATATATATATATATATATATATATATATATATATATATATATATATATATATATATATATATATATATATATTAAGTTTTTAATCCATTTTTGTTAAAAATTATATAAATTTAAAAATATAAAAACATAAAAAAATTATTTATTTCTATATTTTTAATTATTTAAATTAAAAAGTTTATATTTTTTTTTGTTAAAATTAAGATTAATAAGTAATTTTTTTATATAAGTTTTTATTACATATTATTTTTTATATAAATTAAAAACAGAAAATTAAATTCAGAAAAAAAAATAAATAAAAGAAGTATTCGGGCCCGAAACTGTAGTAGCCCAACTACTTGGCCTGCAAACCGAATCCATGCGACCGCATGGAATTACCACATTCAACTCATGCGATCGCAATAATAATTATTATTAATTAATTACCTAATTAGGGTTTATTTTAATAATAATTTAGTTTATTTTTTATTTAATTTGTATTTTTAAGTTTTAATTAGTTTTATTAAATTATAAACTTAATACTTTTATAAAATAATAATATAAAATAATATTTTTATAAAAAATAGTAATTTTATCATTTTTGTATCTTTTTATTATTTAGTACGTAGTTTATTTTTATCGTTCGTAATTAGTTTAAACTTAGTTTTTGCCGTAGTTATTTTATATTTCTAAATTTTTAGGCTTTGCCGTAAAATCCCTTAAGTGCTTTTTCTTTAGATTAAGATTTAGACGCTTTAGAAATTTACGACATCGCTTATCGTTTTAATATTTTAGAAATTTTAGTGCCTTTTAAGTTATTGCCATTTTGGATATAGAATTTCTTTTAAGCTTTAATACCTTTAGACGTAAGTTTTAATTTTTAGTTTTTAGACTTTTAAGTTTCGACGTTTTTCTTTCTTATTTTTATTTTTCGACCTTTTATTTTTCGACGTTTTACGACGCACTCTTTTTCTTTCTTATTTCTCGACGCTCTAGTTCTTTAGGACATAGAATTTTCTTTATTATCTTTAAAATTTCGACGAAAAATTATTTTAAGTGGTTAAATTGATAGACATCCAAAATTTTCTGGTTCGTAGTAATAGTTGGATTTGTTAGTGGCGAGTTGTGGGCTTTCGATTTAAAGGGTCCTGACTACCTGCTGCATCTATTGGCTATTCGAAATGTGAGCAAAATCAGAAAAGTCTATTAATTTGATAACTTATATAATTTTTATCTTTATAACTAATAGGATATTCAGTGAATGCACCGAGCAAAACGTTCACCACCTTTCATGCGTTCGCCACCTGTAACTCGATCAAGACATCTAGCTAACATTGTCGCCGTTGATTTTTCTTTAGAATTGTCATCTAGTCGACCAACTACTCCAATTCAAATTTCTGATAATCCATTTTTTGAACCCGACCTCACAATTGAGAATCCGGAGGATATTCAGGGACAATTCAGAGATCCTGAACCACTAATCATTCCTCCTGAACCACAAATCACTCATCCAGAGATTGTCGAGGAAGAAACCATTAAGTCAGAATCCTCTAGTGATTCAGATTCAACAAATTCAATCATGGAAAATCTGGAACCTCTAAGTATGGAAGACCGAATGAGGGCTAAACGCACTGGCCAAGGTCACACAATTACTCAACCAGACATTAATACACCAGATTATGAAATCAAAGGACAAATCCTACACATGGTAACTAATCAATGCCAATTTAGTGGTGCGCCGAAGGAAGATTCAAACGAACATATTCGAACTTTTAATAGGATCTGTACTCTATTCAAAATCAGAGAAGTTGAGGATGAACAGATCTATTTCATGTTATTTCCCTGGACTTTAAAGGGAGAAGCCAAAGATTGGTTAGAATCATTACCTGAAGGGGCGATTGATACATGGGATGTCTTAGTTGAAAAATTTCTTAAACAATTATTTCCGGCATCTAAAGCCGTGAGACTTCAAGGAGAAATAGTTACGTTCACACAAAAAGCCAAATGAAACTCTATATGAGGCATGGACAAGATTTGGAAAATTGTTGAGAGGATGTCCTCAACATGGTTTAGATACTTATCATATAGTACAAATATTCTACCAAGGATGCGATATTACTACACGAAAAGACATCGACATAACAGCTGGTGGTTCCATTATGAAGAAAACCGGAACTGAAGCTTACAAAATTATTGATAACACTGCTTCCCACTCACATGAGTGGCATCAAGAAAAAGATATCGTTAGATCATCTAAAGCGGCTAGAGCCGATTCTAGCCATGACTTTGATTCCATTTCCGCAAAGATAGATGCTTTCAAAAGACGAATGGAAAAGATGACTAAAGATATTCGCGCAATACGAATTAGTTGTGAGCAGTGTGGAGGACCACATTTGACAAAAGATTGTCTCAGTATTGAATAAACAATGGAACAAAGAGAGAATGTTTCATACATGAACCAAAGGCCTGGAAATAATTATCAAAATAATTATCAACCGCCAAGACCAAACTACAATCAGAATTATAACCGAAATGTTCCATACAATAGCCAACATGGTCCTAACAATCAGTAAGTATCTAGTAATACTTACAACCAGCAAAGACCTATTTTTCCAATTAAACCACCACAAACCGATGATAAAAAGCCAAATTTTGAAGATATGATGTCAAAGCTAGTTGAATCTCAAATGCAGTTTTTCACATCTCAGAAATAAACTAATGAACAAAATGCTCAAGCATTTAGAAATCAACAAGCTTCAATTCAAAAATTGGAACAAGAAGTGAGTAACCTAGCAAGGTTGATAGGTGAAAGGAAACCGGGAAGTCTACCTAGCGATACAAATGCTAACCCCCGGAATGAAACAGCTAAAGCCATTACCACGAGAAGTGGTATTACACTTAAACCGCCTGAAATACCTGTAATTTTTGATGACTCTACTCCCACTCCACAAGTACCCCAATCTGAGCAAGATAAGGAAACAGAACCGGTAGTTGAAAAGGTTAATGAAGATAACACAGTTAAGGCAAAACCTTATGTTAAACCATATCAACCACCACTTCCTTACCCGAGTAAAATGAGAAAAGAAAGACCTGAAGCCGAGCAATCCAAATTCTTGGATATGTTTAAATAAATAAATATCAATCTTCCTTTCATTGATGTGATTTCAGGAATGCCAAGGTATGCTAAATTCCTGAAAGATCTAATCACAAATAGAAAGAAAATGAAAGAACTTTAGGCTGTTACAATGAATGCTAATTGTTCTGCAGTGCTGTTTAATAAGCTACCAGAAAAACTTTCAGATCCAGGAAGTTTCATAATTCCATGTTTTCTGGGTAGTCTTAGTTCAATAGAAGCATTGGCAGACTTAGGTGCTAGTATAAGTTTAATGCCGTATTCATTATATGCTAAACTAGACCTTGGAGAATTGAAACCAACACGAATAAGCATACAACTAGCAGATCGATCAGTAAAATATCCTAGAGGAATAATGGAAAACATGCTAGTTAAAGTTGGTACTTTAGTATTTCCAGTAGATTTTGTTATTCTGGACATGGAAGAAGATTCTCGAGTTCCTCTTATATTAGGAAGACCATTCTTAAACACGGATAAAGCAATAATAGACGTGTTTGGTAAGAAATTGACCCTAAGTATAGATTACGAGAGTGTTACCTTTTCTGTTGATAGAGCCATGCAACAACCGCAATCCGCAGATGATACATGTTATTACATTCAAACTATAGATTCACATGCAGAATTGTTAGAAGAAATTCCAGAATTACAAGGAACAGGAGAATGTTCTTTAGGAGAAGGAACTGAACCAATTGATGAAGCTGAAATGTTAGCTACACTCATGGCTAATGAATATGAACCAACAACAGAAGAACTTCAAATGTTAAAAGAGGAAGACATATATCGATACAAATCATCGATAGAAGAACCACCGACATTAGAATTAAAGCCACTTCCAAACCATTTGGAATAGGCTTATTTACATGGTGAATCTGAATTACCTGTAATAATATTGTCTTCTCTTACGAATAATGAAAAATCTCAACTGATTTCTGTGCTAAAAGCTCATAAACCAGCTATTGCATGGAAGATTCATGACATTAAAGGTATAAGTCCTTCGTATTGCACACATAAAATCCTTATAGAAGAAGGACATAAAACCTATGTGCAACGCCAACGAAGACTAAATCCAAATATGCAAGATGTTGTTAAGAAAGAAATTATTAAACTGCTAGATGCAGGTTTAATTTATCCAATCTCTGATAGTCCATGGGTAAGCCCAGTTCAATGCGTACCTAAGAAGGGTGGCATGACTGTCATCACAAATAAAAAAAATGAGCTTATTCCTACTAGGACTGTAACAGGATGGCGTGTTTGTATTGATTATAGAAAATTAAATGACGCCACCAAAAAAGATCACTTTCCCTTACCTTTCATTGATCAAATGTTGGAAAGGTTAGCCGGAAACAGTTACTATTGTTTTCTTGACGGGTTTTCCGGATATTTTCAAATTCCAATAGCACGCGAGGACCAAGAGAAAACCACCTTCACGTGCCCTTATGGTACTTTTGCTTACAAACACATGCCATTTGGACTTTGCAACGCCCCTGCGACCTTTCAAATGTGTATGATGGCGATTTTTCACGACATGATAGAAGAATGCATGGAAGTTTTCATGGATGACTTTTCAGTCTTCGGTGATACTTTTGAAACATGTTTAGTTAATCTTGAACGAATGCTTATTAGATGTGAGCAATCAAATCTAGTTCTTAATTGGGAGAAATGCCATTTCATGGTTAGAGAAGGCATCGTTCTTGGACAAAATTTCAAAGGAAGGAATTGAAGTGGATAGAGCTAAAGTAGATGTAATTACTAAACTTCCACATCTCACCAATGTTAGAGCAGTTAGGAGTTTTCTAGGCCATGCCGGTTTTTACCGACGTTTCATAAAAGACTTTTCTAAAATTGCCACTCCTATGAATAAACTCCTAGAAAAGGATGCTCCATTCATCTTTTCAGATGAATGCATCAAATCTTTTAATATTCTTAAAGAAAAACTCACTAATGCGCCGATCATGATAACTCCAAATTGGAATCTACCATTTGAACTCATGTGCGATGCAAGTGCTTTTGCAATGGGAGCCATTTTAGGACAAAGGATTGAAAAACAATTTCAACCTATTTATTACGCTAGTAAGATGTTACAAGGAGCACAAACAAATTACATAACTACTGAAAAAGAACTCCTTGCTATTGTCTTTGCTTTTGACAAATTTCGTTCATATCTCGCTCTAGCAAAAACGGTGGTCTATACCGACCATTCTGCTCTTAGATACCTATTTTGAAAACAAGATGCCAAACCACGATTAATCCGTTGGATCTTACTCTTACAAGAGTTCGATATTGAAATCCAAGATAAAAAGGGAGCAGAAAATCTCGCCGCTGATCATCTTTCTCGTCTTGAAAATCCCGAATTAGAAGTTCTAAATGAATCAGCCATACAAGATAAATTTCCTGATGAATATCTTTTGAAGATCGATTATAATGAAATTCCATAGTTTGCAGACTATGCAAACTATTTAGTATGTGGATTCCTTGAAAAATGGGTTGTCGTACCAAAAACGAAAGAAATTCTTTAGTGATATAAAACACTATTTTTGGGAAGATCCACATTTGTTTAAAAGTTGTCCCGATGGAATAATCCGCCGATGTGTATTCGGGGATGAAGCTAGTCAAATCTTAAACTATTGTCACACAGGACCAACAGGAGGGAATTATGGGCCTCAACTTACAGCAAGGAAAGTCTACGACGCTGGATTCTATTGGCCTACAATTTTCAAAGACGCGCACCTTGTTTGTAAATCCTGTGATGCTTGTCAAAGGGCCGGAAAAATAAGTCAACGTGATGAAATGCCACAAAATGTCATTCAAGTATGTGAAGTATTTGACGTTTGGGGTATTGACTTTATGGGTCCATTTCCAAAATCTCATAATAATCTCTACATTCTCGTTGCAATTGATTATGTATCTAAATGGGCGGAAGCACAAGCTCTCCCGACTAACGATGCACGAGTTGTAGTCAATTTTTTAAAACGTCTTTTTGCTAGGTTTGGAACATCGAAAGCTTTAATAAGTGATCGGGGTACTCATTTCTATAATAATCAACTTGAGAAAGTTCTCAAAAGATATGGAGTAACTCATAAAATCTCAACCGCTTATCATCCACAAACAAGTGGACAAGTTGAAAATACCAACCGAGCATTAAAACGTATTCTAGAGAAAACCGTAGGATCAAATCCGAAGGAATGGTCCATGAAATTGGAGGATGCACTATGGGCTTTTAGAACAGCCTACAAAACTCCAATTGGAACCACACCTTTTAGACTCGTTTACGAAAAAGCATGTCACCTTCCAGTAGAAATTGAGCACAAAGCATTTTGGGCTTTGAAAACATGTAATCTTGATTTGCATGAAGCCGAACATCTACGGTTAAATCAACTAAACGAATTAGAAGAATTAAGACATGAAGCATACGAAAATTCGTTAATCTATAAGGAAAGAACGAAGAAATGGCATGATAAAAAAATCAGAAGTTCAAAAGAATTTAAGGAAGGAGACAGAGTCCTTCTTTTCAATTCACGATTCAAGCTATTTCCTGGAAAATTGAAATCAAGATGGTCTGGACCATTCATAGTTAAAAGAGTTTTCTCGTACGGAAGAGTAGAATTAATAAATTCAAATGGGGTTGAATTTAAAGTTAATGGTCACAGAGTTAAACATTACATAGGTAAACCAATGGAAGTTGAAGATGAAGTTAATCACAATTTCGACACCACGTCTAACTAAGTGTGGGAAGATTCAAATCTTTTAAGGGTAATATGAATTTCTGTTAGAGCTAGATATTCTGTTTTCGTGTAGTTTTCGAAAATGGAATCCGCATGATCTTTGCCTAGCAGACCCTAAAGAACTAGTCTTCTCCTTCCATTCTGAATTTTTATTTTTTTAGGTTTTACGAGATGAAGAATTCCTTTGATCTGAACCATGGTCTACTACTACACGCTATGATTACTAAACGTAATAATAACATCTTCCCGAGTGAAGTGGTATCCTTCATAAGAGGCAAAATGGACGAAGTGAGGAAAGAACTCAGGAACAATCATAATAAGATACATTTTGGTAAAGGAAAATCAAAATCCGCAACAAAAAGAAGAGCACGACACCTTGAAAGATGTCATAAATGCAGAAAATGGTCACACGAAGGTAAATGTTCGAACAATCAAACATATTTAAATACCGAATTTGTTACTCTATGCAGAGAAGGACCATTCATATGTTTAGAAGAAAAGTTATTGAAGAATCGAGGTTACGCTTATGTAGCTATGGAAAACTAAATCACACGACTCTCCTATGAGTCGGCTAAAGCAGGTCACTGAGAATTCTACCTCACGGGTAAGTATGTACAGTTTTTATTTGTTTTTATTTATTGCTTTTAACCTTTTGATAATAAACGCTGAATCGTTCGCTATAAAGTATTAAATTGATATTCAATAAAATTAGGTATGCGAAACCGAAATTATTGATATCATACAAAAATTTAATTACATCACTGCGAAATTTACCGTTTATTCATAAGGTATAAATATCTTTAATCAATCAATCCAAAATATTTCAAAAATTCGTCAGGAGTAAAACTAGGTAAAATAGCCGAAATTACTTTACCCAAAAGAGGGGCGTATATTTTTGATAATATTTGATTGATTAAAGTGGGATAAAAGACCAAAAAGATTTTTAATTTTTAATTTTACCTTGTTTTTATATTAATATTAAATTATTATTGTAAATTTCTAAAACCAATATATTTAAGTTTTTAAATATTTTAAAAATTAATATTTTCAATATAAGTTTGTGAAATTAAAATATTAATGATATTTATATGAATTTTTAATTTTATGTATTTTAAATTTAAGTTTGGTGTGAATTTAAAAACAAAAATTTACTTTATTTCATTAAGTTAAAAATTTGATATTTAAAATTCGTCGTGAGTTGAAGATTAGGACGTTGAACCGAAATTGCTTTACCTAAGGGAGGGACGAGAAATTTTATTATCATTATTTTTAATCTCATTGATCTAAAGTATGCAAAAACATTAAAAAAAACTAAAAAATCTTTGCTTTTAAAACAACGCTTTAAAGTGACAAATTTTAAAATTTTGTCGAGAGACGAACTAGGACAAAGATCCGAAACGCCCTCATTCTAAAAGAAAACAAATTTTTAAAAATTAATGAAGTGTTTTATAAGTAAAACATTTTATATATATAAAAAAAACCCTGGACTCCATGCAATCGCATGGGAATTGCACGGGGTAGCCATGCGATCGCATGGCCCTTAAAAACTGGTCAGGATCAAAAGCTCATCGAGCTGCTCTCTGTCTCACACAACCACACACACATATACACGAAAACACACACAAAACCCTCTCAAATTTCATCAATTTTTCAACAAATTCAACGAAATTTGTTACTAAAATCAGTTATAATCATGCCTATTTTCAGATGGGGAGGCAGGAAGGTAAAGATTTTACCCCTAAAACTCTTTAAATTCGAATTTTAGTGTTCTTGAACTAATTTTTACCTAATTTGATTTTGTTAATTTCTAGTGTAACTAGAATTAAATTGTTAGTATATTATGCATGTATAACCTAGATTGATGCTATTTAACATGATTTGAAGCCTTAAACTTCAAAATTTTTTAGAAATCTAGGGTTTGTGTTCTTGAGCAATTTGGGGCTTTTTGATATAAACAGGTTATGGCCGATTTTTTCATGAATTATTGTTAAATTAAGTAGTGCAACATGTTTAAGTAGCTAAATGATCCAAACATTGATCCTAAACACGATTTTTGAGAATTAAATGAGACTTTTTAAATCTAAAATTCATGAACTTGATTAATTTGATATAAATGCCATTTGAAACTTGTTTAATTGCTAGTAATGATTATTTTGACATGTTATTTGAGATAAAAGCTTATGAACTTTGTAAACATTTTCATATATGCTTATTTGAAAAAGTGTAGAATTGATAAAAATATTGAAATGAGTATAAGTTTAATATGGATTAAACATGTCATTATAATTGTTTCAAGTTGTTATTTTGCTAACACTAATGCATATTTGGATGCACAAATTTTGTGTTTAATGTGTTTTGCAGAGAAATACATATACGGATGGTGCATCATCGTCTAGGCAACCTGATCCGGAACCACAGCCAGAGATGGAATATCACGAACCGGAACAACAACCTGAACAACAACATTATGATCAAAACGTGCAATACTATGAACCAGAACCACAATTTTTTATTACCTACGTAGTATTTTCCGTTCACCATATAATAGAACACCCAACATTTCATGAAGAACAGTTGCATCCCAATTTAAGATTTGATAGAAGTTGGAGAGATTACCCGACGTACCAAAGTAACAAATTTAAGCTTTGGACCAAAAATGTAGAAGTACCAAGGGTAATAGATTGGGAGCCTTTGGAAAGGGTCCACCTAGCTAACCCAGTTAGGCAGCATCTAATCCAAAGGTATGGCAGCTCTTCTTTTTCCGATTGGGAACGTTTATTTACCACTCGTAGGCCTGTATATAAAGAGTGGTGTGTTGAGCTAATGAGTACTATAGCTTTTAATAAGGATGTAGATAGGTTAGACGATAAGAGTTTTCTTAGATTTTTACTTGGCTGAAGGATGTACAGATTTACACTCCCACTGAATTACTATCACCTGATTGTACAAATTTGATTTATCTTGGTGAGAGGGTAGATAGAAATTTTGACGCTAACGCCATCTGGAGGCGTATGTCAAATTTTAATGTGTTTACACGGGGAGGAAGACACTTCTATTTAGATATTAATAAAGCCGAGCTTCGTATAATACATAGATTCTTAGCAAACTCGATTACACAAAAAGTTAACAACAAGGAGAAAATGACCTTACACGATTTATTTTACCTTAAGTGCATTCGAGGCACTAGAAGCTTTGTTAATATCCTCTACTGTGTTGGATTTTATCTGTCCAAAATGGTAGAAGGTATACAGGAAGGGGGAATAATAGGAGGAGGTATGTTTGTTACTCTCATTGGAGAGTATTTAGGTGTAGATAGAGAACAAGGTGGTCCAATGATGGTGGTTAGAGAACAAGACGAGACTTTAGGTTTGCAAGTCTATCAAGGTGTAATGGTATTGACTAGGAGATGCAACCAGGCAATACCATATCAGGGCCGCCATCCACAGGTAGAGAGGGGTTCGGATGATGAGATGGAGGAAGCGGATGGCATTAGGGATAGTGCTACTGACGTTTTCCAGCGAATAGATGAGGTAGAAATGACTAATGAGGATAGGCATCGTCGGTATGAGCAGTGGCAAGTCGCGAATGAGTATGAGACTTCCAGGTGACGCCAACACGATAGCTGGCAAGTTCATCAGCACCAAATCATGAGCCAACTATCATATCAGGTACCAAATAACTACATCCCGACTCGGCCTGCTTACTATCCACCGCATCAGCCCGACATGCGACCACCCTATGACTTGTATGATCCCAATCAAGCCTACCAGAATACCTATCACCAACCATGGAACCCGAACGATGATATGAACTGGAACCCCTATCTAAATCAATAGTGTTCCATTGGTGATGTCTTCTCTTTTATTATTTTTATCTATTTATGCTAAACATTTAACATTGTGATACTTTTATGTAATGTTTAATATGTTTATTATTTTGTACTAATATTTCATTTTTGTAATTTGAAAGTGGGATATTAAGTCCCATTTCAAAATTACCATGCATGTTTATATTTGTATTGTATGTATTTTATCTCATGTACACAACAGGGTAAAACAGCGCATTTTCAAAGACTGGCATTAAGTTCAGCAAAAGCTATTAATTTTGACGACAAAACGAAAAATATGTGTGAAGTAACAATAGACGGAATGAACAAATGATGTGCACCATTTATCATTCAACACAAACAACAGATTGGAAACTTTGGTAAAATTTAATCATTTTTCTACGCTAATCACCCTCAATAATTTAAATTGCTACTGATTTCTTGCAAATGAGGGCATTGCAAGATCTTAGGTGTGGGAAGGGGTTAAATTCTTTCGGGTTTTAAAATTTTAATTTAAACATTTGGTTAACATTAAAAATACTAGTAACGCAGTAGTTGTATTAGAATCTAGTGCTCTCTGATAATAAAGAACAACCCTAGTCTTATATACTGACTACCCAATTCTAGTAAAATTTTTAAAAATTTGCAAATAAATGAATTCAAAATCATGTTTATACATATTTATGAACGATAAAACTAGGTGTTAACACCGAAATTATTGTTACCTCGGAAAGGACATAAATTGAGAAACAACCCAAAATGCTTGAATTCATTTAAAATGGAATAGAGGAGAATAAAAAGGCAACGAAAGAAAAATAAAAGCCAAGTGTGGGAAAAATTTACCAAGTTATTTAGAACATATATCACATATTTTTGTACAAATAATTGAAAATACTTTTGTTTTGGACAATATTAATGAGTTTTACCCAGTTTATTGTAATATAAATAGAATTTAAAAAGAAGTAAAGTCTTCCGAGAAAAAGACATGCGCTTCTTGATTTAGGTCAGGAAGTTGTCGTCCAGACCAGTTGTAGAATCTACGAAAAACTTTAAAAAGTTTTCTGGAAAATCAGCTGGAAATCCACGGACCTCAGCATCAAACAGGGTCGCCAAGTGGTCAGACTTATCCTAACCATGAGAGGATCTGTCTCGTACAATGGGGGCACCATGCAAATTAGCTTATAAGACTAATGAATTAGATCCCCAGAAAGGATAATCTCCTTACAGATCAAAAATTAGCTTTTAAGACTGATATTACTCAATCCTTGAGATTGACCTTAAAGATTGAGAATTCAAACTCATGGAATTCAATGATATCTAAACTCGAGCTTGAACGAGAAATATTTTGATCAAAATTACAAACCGATTTGTTTTCTAAAACCCAATTTTCAATGCGTTCATTACCATTGAACGTAAAATCCTAGGAATTCACCTGGAATTCATTAGGTTACCTAAACCAAATCGGGTGTCAACCGTAAGAACGGTGGTTGCATAGCATGGTCGAAGACAGGAGCTTGTGTCAACTATAGGGTGATCTTTACTATTGCTCCTACAAAGGATAGTAATTGCATCCGACATAATATAGACCATAATCAAAAGCATGTCACGGGACATTGCCTCAACAGTTGCTTGTTCAACGCTTTCCTTTACAATCGAATGGTAGTTTACCGAAAAGAAATATACGGAGCAAGTATACTGGACGTGTTGCTTTCCTAATACAAGGTTAGCAAGTGGGACACAAAACCATAAGTTATGAACTAAAATTTTCAAATCTGAAACCCACCAAACCCACAAAAATATTTTGCAAACACCGGAGAAGGGTTATTCCGGAAAACTTATCTAGGGTAAAAGCTAGATGGAATTTTCAAAAGATCAAATGTTTTCATAAAGATCCAATTTCCTAAAGGATCTAAATTTTCATAGTCATGTGGGACTGTAAACCACATCGTTACTATCATTGTTTATACCGCCGTATAGAATTCACTGATGTACAAAGTGTGAAGAATAAAGAAGTGATTCTTGTAAAGTTTTATTCAAGTTCTATATTGCTTGAGGACAAGCAACGCTCAAGTGTGGGAATATTTGATAATGCTAAAAATGAACATATATTTCATAGCATTATCCTTCAAGAAAGACAATCTTTTGGTTGCAATTGTTCTATTTACAAGTGATATTCGTTTAAATAATAAAAGGTGAAGACAAAAGACAGATTCGACGATTTGAAGACGCAAACGACCAAAAAGCTAAAAAGTACAAAGTACAATCAAAGTGGTTCAAATTATTGATGAGAAACGTCTAGAAATTACAAGAGTACGAGCCGCGAAATGCAAAGTACAAGATATTAGATTGTACGCAAGGACGTTCGAAAATCTGGAACCGGGACATGAACCAACTATCAACGCGCGACGCAACGGAGCTAAAATTACAAGTCAACAATGCACAAGAATATAATATAATATATAATTAATTATATAAAATTATATATATTATATTATATATTAAATAAATACACGCAGCCCACGTTTTGGAATCATTTGGAGCAGGAAAATATCACCATGCGATCGTATGGCCTGGAAGAGTTAATTCCATGCGGTCGCATGGCTTACTGTATCATGCCAAGTCCTATAAAAAGGCAGTTTGCTCGACTGATTATGTACACCTAATTCAATCTTCTCCCTAACTCTCAAAATATATATATATATATATATATATATATATATATATATATATATATATATATTTATATTTATAATTTTAATTTTAATTTAAGATTAATAATAATAAGGTTATGATAGCGAATGTTGTAAGTTTGTAAGTCGCAATTATGTCCGTGTAACACTACGTGATTAATAATCATTGTAAGTTATGTTCAACCTTTTTAAATTAATGTCTCGTAGCTAAGTTATTATTATGATTATTTAAATCAAAGTAATCATGATGTTGGGCTAAATATTAAAAATGGGGTTATTGAGCTTTGTACCATAATTGGGGTTTGGACAAAAGACTGACACTTGTGGAAATTGGACTATGGGCTATTAACGGGCTTTATAATTGTTTAACTGAATGATAATTCGTTAATTTAATATAGAGATTTACAATTTGAGGTAATTATAAATAACCACATACACTCGATCGGATACGATGGGCGGGATATTTATAAATACTAATAATCGTTCATTTAACTGGACACGGGGATGGATTAATATTCATTGGACTCATTAAAACAGGGGTGGATTACATACAAGGACACTTGGTGTAATTGTTAATAAAGTATTAAAACCTTGGATTGCACACAGTCGATAACCTGGTGTAATCATTAACACTTTATTAAAACCTTATTACAGTTTAAGTCCCCAATTAGTTAGAATATTTGACTTCGGGTATAAGGATAATTTGACGAGGACACTCGCACTTTATATTTATGACTGATGGACTGTTATGGACAAAAACCAGATGGACATATCGAATAATCCAGGACAAAGGACAATTAACCCATGGTAATAAATTAAAATCAACACGTCAAACATCATGATTACGGAAGTTTAAATAAGCATAATTCCTTTATTTTATATCTCATCGTACTTTTTATTTACTGTCATTTTATTTATCGTACTTTAAATTATTGCACTTTTATTTATCGCATTTTTAATTATCGTCATTTACTTTACACTTTAAATTAAGTTATATTTTTTTATTATTTTACATTAGGTTTTAATTGTGACTTAAGATATAAAATCGACAAACCGGTCATTAAATGGTGAAACCCCCTTTTATAATAATAATAATACTACTTATATATATATATATATATATATATATATATATATATATATATATATATATATATATATATATATATATATATATATATATACAAATATAGTTTTTAAAAATATAGCGTTAAAGTTGGCTAGCTCCCTGCGGAACGAACCGGACTTACTAAAAACTACACTACTTTACGATTAGGTACACTACATATAGTGTTGTAGCAAGGTTTAGGTATATCCATTCAATAAATAAATAAATAACTTGTGTAAAATTGTATCGTATTTAATAGTATTTCGCAATAAAAATATAACTATTTCGTATACACCTCGCATAACATCAATAACTTGGTAAATTTTTCCCACACTTGGCTTTTATTTTTCTTTCTTTGCCTTTTTATTTTCCTCTATTCCATTTTAAATGAATTCAAGCGTTTTAGGTTGTTTCTCAATTTATGTCCTTTTCGAGGTAACAATAATTTCGGTGTTAACACCTAGTTTTATCGTTCATAAATATGTATAAATATGATTATGAGTTCATTTAGTTAAAAAATTTTAAAAATTTTACTAGAAGTGGGTAGTCAGTATATCAGACTAGGTCTGTTCTTTATTATCAGAGAGCACTAGATTCTAATACAACTACTGCGTTACTAGTAAAGTTTAACGGTGGCTATTAAACTAAGTGTATAAGTAAAAAAAATTTAAAACCGAAAGAATTTAATCCCTTCCCACACTTAAGATCTTGCAATGCCCTCATTTGCAAAAAATCAGTAACAATTTAAATTATTGAGGGTGATTAGCGTAGAAAAATGATTTAATTTTTACCAAAGTTTCCAAACATATAGTTGTTTGTGTTGAATGATAAATGGTGCACATCATTTGTTCATTCCTGCAGTTGTTATTTCACATTTATTTTGCATCTTGTCGTCAAAATTAGTTGCTTTTGCTGAACTTAATGCAAGTCTTTAAAAATGCGCTGTTTTACCCTGTTGTGTACATGACATAAAATACATACAATACAAATATAAATATGCATGGTAATTTGAAATGAGACTTAATATCCCACTTTCAAATTACAAAAATGAAATATTAGTAAAAAATATTAAACATTACATAAAAGTATCAAAATGTTAAATATTTAACTTAAATAGATAAAAATAATAAAAGATAAGAAATCACCAATGGAACACTATTGATTTGGATAGGGATTCCAGTTCATATCTTCGTTCGGGTTCCATGGTTGGTGATAGGTGTCCTGGTAGGCGTGGTTGGGGTCGTACATGTTAAAGGGTGGTAGCATGTCGGGCTGATGTGGTGGGTAAAAAGCAGGCCGAGTCGGGTTATAGTTATTTGGTACCTGATATGATAGCTGGCTCATGATTTGGTACTGATGAACTTGCCAGCTATCGTGTTGGCATTGCCTGGATCGCTCATACTCATTCGCGGCTTGCCACTGCTCATACTGATGATGCCTAGCCTCGTTATTCATTTCTACTTCATCTACACGCTGAAAAACGTCAGTAAAACTATCCCTAATGACATCCCTGATGTCATCTGCTTCCTCCATCTCCTCATCCGAACCCCTCTCTACCTGTGGATGGTTGCCCCGATATGGCATTGTCGTATTGCGTCTCCGAGTTAATACCTTTGCACCTTGATAGACCTGCAAACTTATAGTCTCGTCTTGTTCCCGAACCCACCTAAATATTGCTCTTTGTCTTCACAAATCCCCCAAAACCGACATTCTCACCCTTCTGGTAGTGATATCTACACAACCAATTTTTACAAATGGACAACCAAACATGCTTTACAGTGTTGTACCATCATCAGACCCCCATGTTCCCTATCTACACCTAAATACTCTCCAATGAGAGTAACAAAAATGCCTCCTCCTATTATTCCCCCGTCCTGTATACTTTCCACAACTTTGGACAAATAAAAACCAACACAGTAGGGGATATTAACAAAGCCGCTAGTGTCTTGAATACACTTAAGGTAGAATAAATCGTGTAGGGTCATTTTCTCCTTGTTGTTACCTCTTTGTGTAATCGAGTTTGCTAAAAATATATGTATTATACAGAGCTCGACTCTATTAATATCTAAATAGGAGTGTCTTCCACCCCGCGTAAACACATTAAAATTTGACATACGCCTCCATATGGCGTTAGCATCAAAATCTCTATCTACCCTTTCACCGTGATAAATTAAAGTTGTACAATCAGGTGATAATAATTCAGTGGGGGTGTAAATCTGTAAAGCTCTAGCCATGTCTATCATAGACATCCTGTATATCCTACCTCCAAGTAAAAACCTAAGAAAACTCTTATCGTCTAACCTATCTACATCCTTATTTAAGGCTATAGTACTCATTAGCTCAACACACCACTCCTTATATACAGGCCTACGAGTGGTAAATAAACGTTCCCAGTCGGGAAAAGCAGAGTTCCCATACCTTTGAATTAGTAGCTGCCTAACTGAGTTAGCTAGGTTGACCCTTACCAAAGGCTCCCAATCAATTACCCTCGGTACTTCCACATTTTTCGTTATCAGTTTATATTTGTTACTTTGGTACGTTGGGTAATCTCTCCAGCTTCGATCAAATCTAAGATTGGGGTGTAACTCCTCTTCATGAATTCTTGAGTGTTCTATTACATGGTGAACGGGAAATACTACGTAGGCGATAAAAAATTGTGGCTCCGGCTCATAGTATAGCACATATTGATCATAATGTTGTTGTTGTTGTTCCTGTTGTTGCTCCGGTTCGTGATATTGCATCTCTGGCTGTGGTTCCGGATCAGGTTGCCTAGACGATGATGATGCACCATCAGTATTTGTATTTCTCTGCAAAACATATTAAACACAAAATTTGTGCATCCAAATATGCATTAGTGTTAGCAAAATAACAAATTAAAACAATTACAATAACATGTTTAATCCATATTAAACTTATACTAATTTTCATATTTTTATCAATTCTACAATTTTTTAAATAAGTATATATAAAAATGTATACAAATTTCATAAGCATTCAACTCAAATAACATGTTAAAATAATTATTACTAGCAATTAAACAAGTTTCAAATGGCATTTACATCAATTTAATCAAGTTCATGAATTTTAGACTTAAAAAGTCCACTTTGATGCTCAAAAATCATATTTAGGATCAAAGTTTGGATCATTTAGCTACCTAAACATGTTACACTACTTAATTTAGCAATAAATCATAACAAAAATCGGCCAGAACCTGTTTATATCATAAAGTCCCAAATTGCTCCAGAACACAAACCCTAGATTTCTAAAATTTTTGAAGTTTAAGGCTTCAAATCATGACAAATAGCACCAATCTAGGTTGTACAAGCATAATATACTAACAATTTAACTCTAATTACACTAAAAATTATCAAACTAAGATTATTGCAATTAATTGAAATTATCACAAAAATTAGGAAATTTAGGAGTTTAGGGGTGAAATTTTTACCTTTCTGCTTCCCCATCTGAGAAAAGACATGATTATAGCGGATTATTGTGACGAATTTCATGAATTTTGGTGAAAAATTGCGAATTTTTGAGGGTGTTTGGGAGAGCTTTCGTGTATGTGTGTGTGAAAGTGGAGACAGAACAGCAGGTCAATGGCTTTTGATCCTGACCAGATTTTTAAGGCCATGCGACCGCATGGTATTGAAGCACAAACCCCATGCGATCGCATGGGGTGTATTTTCCTTTTTTTTTTTAAAAAAAAACCTTTATCTTGTAAAACACTTAATTAATTTAATTTTAAAAATTTGTTTCTTTTTAGAATGAGGGCGTTTCGGTACGTTGACCTAGTTTGTCCCTTGACAAAATTTTAAAACTTGTCACTTTAAAACAATTGTTTTAAAAGCAAAGATTTTTGGATTTTTTTAAATGTTTTTGGCATACTTTAATTCAATAAGATTAAAAATAATGATAACAAAATTTCTCGCCCCGCCCTTGGGTAAAGCAATTTCGGTTCAACGACCTAATCTTCAACTCACGATGAATTTTAGAAATCAATTTTTAACTTAATGAAATAAAGTACATTTTGTTTTTAAATTCACACCAAACTTAAATTTAAAATTCATAAATATTATTAATATTTATATATATTAATTTTACAAACTTATATTAAAAATATTAATTTTTAAAATATTTACAAACTTAAATATATTGATTTTAAAAATTTACAATATTAATTTTAAAAAACATGGTAAAAATAAAATTAAAATCTTTTTTTGGTCTTTTATCCCACTTTAATCAATCAAATATTAACAAAAATATACGTCCCTCTTTTGGGTAAAGTAATTTCGGCTATATTGCCTAGTTTTACTCCTGAAGAATTTCTGAAATATTTTGAATTGATTGATTAAAGATATTTATACCTTATGAATAAACGGTAAATTTCGCAGTGATGTAATAAATTTTTGTATGATATCAATAATTTCGGTTTTGCATACCTAATTTTATTGAATATCAATTTAATACTTTATAGTGAACGATTCAGCGTTTATTATCAAAAGGTTAAAAGCAATAAAAATAAAATAAAAATTGTACATACTTACCTGTGAGATAGAATTCTCAGAGACCTGCTTTAGTTGACTCATAGGAGAGTCATGTGATTTGGTTTTCTATAGCTACATAAGCGTAACCTCAATTTTTCAATAACTTTTCTTCTAAACATATGAACGGTCCTTCTCTACATACTAACAAATTCGGTATTTGAATATGTTTGATTATTTGAACATTTACCTTCGTGTGACCATTTTCCGCATTTATGACATCTTTCAAGGTGTCGTGCTCTTCTTTTTGTTGCGGATTTTGATTTTCCTTTACCAAAGTGTGTCTTATGATGATTCTTCCTGAGTTCTTTCCTCACTTCGTCCATTTTTCCTCTTATGAATGATACCAGTTCACTCGGGAAGATGGTATTATTACATTTAGTAATCATAGCGTGTAGTAGTAGACCATGGTTCAGATCAAAGGAATTCTTCATCTCGTAAAACCTAAAAGAAATAAAAATTCAGAATAGAGGGAGAAGACTAGTTCTTTAGGGTCTGCTAGGGAAAGACCATTCGGATTCCATTCTCGAGAACTACACTAAAACAGAAAATCTAACTCTAACAGAAATATATATTATCCTTAAAAAGACTTGATTCTCCTCACACTTAGTTAGCTGTAGTGTCGAAATTGTGATTAACTTCGTTTTCAATTGGGCTATCAACAACTTGTATATCTCTGACTTTTGCTTCAAGCCAATTGTTGATTTCCTCTGTAACTTTCACAAATTCAACTAACATTTCCTTTTCTTTAGGCTACAAATTGGATACTAATCGGTTACATAACTTAAAGTTACCCTTAATCCTAGCATCTTGAATCCATTTATAAAGTTTCTTCGTTGAACTGTTAAAAACGGGTTCATCTAATTTCGTATCAACAATGAGGTTCTTTGTTATCGGGTTATTATTAGGTGTTTCTTCATTTTCCCCACACTTAGGCGTTTTTATTGATTCAACAGTTTTGGCTGGTGGAGATCTAAACTTTCGGTTCACAAAGGTGACCGATTTGTCATCATCCCTAAGTGTCATTCTACCTTCTCTTACATCAATGAACACTTCGGTGGTTGCTAAAAATGGGCGACCTAAAATTAGAGGAATATCAAGGTCTTCCTTCATATTAATAACTATGAAGTTTGCAACAAAGGTCAAACTTCCCACTTTAACAAGTAAATTGTTTGCTATTCCAATCGAGTGTTTAATGGTTTGGTCAAATAATTGAACACCAATGTTGGTTGGTCTTAATTTACCCACACCTAATCTTTTGTATAAGGAAAGAGGCATAATATTTGCACTTGCTCCTAAATCTGCGAGTCCATTATACATAGCACCATCATTAAGCAAGCAAGAAATGATAAATTCACCTGGGTCTCCTACTTTAGTAAGTAGAGTTGGTTTGTTAACCTTTTCCAAGTGATCTTTTCTTGGTTCTTTCACTTCTACTTGAACTTCTTGTTCACATTTTTCTTCGTTTCTTGGAATGGGAGGTTTGTATAGGAATTCTTCTTCATCACTCCAATTTGAAGCTTCCCCGTCTTTCAATTTTTGTTTTTCATATGTTGTTGATAACATATTTATGTTTTCATTCTGAGGGTTTTCTTGGGTGGTGAAATTATGATTGACTTCATTGTCAACTTCCATCGGGCCATGTATGTAATGTTTAACTCTATGACCATTAACTTTAAATTCAATCCCATTTGAATTTATTAACTCTATTGTTCCGTATGGGAAAACTCTTTTGACTATGAATGGTCCAGACCATCTTGATTTCAATTTTTCAGGAAATAGCTTGAATCTTGAATTGAAAAGAAGAACTCTGTCTCCTTCTTTAAATTCTTTTGAACTTCTGATTCTTTTATCATGCCATTTCTTCGTTCTTTCTTTATAGATTAACGAATTTTCGTATGTTTCATGTCTTAATTCTTCTAATTCGTTTAGTTGACTTAACCGTAGACGTCCGGCTTCATGCAAATCAAGATTACATGTCTTCAAAGCCCGGAAGGTGACATGCTTTTCCATAAACAAGTTTAAAATGTGTGGTTCCAATTGGAGTTTTGTAGGCTGTTCTAAAAGCCCATAGTGCATCCTCCAATTTCATGGACCATTCTTTTAGATTTGATCCTACGGTTTTCTTTAGAATATGTTTTAAAGCTCGGTTGGTATTTTCAACTTGACCACTTGTTTGTGGATGATAAGCGGTTGAGATTTTATAAGTTACTCCATATCTTTTGAGAACTTTCTCAAGTTGATTGTTACAAAAATGAGTACCCCAATCACTTATTAAAGCTTTCGGTGTTCCGAACCTAGCAAAAAGATGTTTTAAAAAATTGACTACAACTCGTGCATCGTTAGTTGGGAGAGCTTGTGCTTCCGCCCATTTAGATACATAATCAATGGTAACGAGAATGTAGAGATTATTATGAGATTTTGGAAATGGACCAATAAAGTCAATACCCCAAACGTCAAATACTTCACATACTTGAATGACATTTTGTGGCATTTCATCACGTTGATTTATTTTTCCGGCCCTTTGACAAGCATCACAGGATTTACAAAGAAGGTTTGCGTCTTTGAAAATTGTAGGCCAATAGAATCCAACGTCGTAGACTTTTCTTGCTGTGAGTTGAGGCCCATAATGCCCTCCTGTTGGTCCTGTGTGACAATGGTTTAAGATTTGACTAGCTTCATCTCCGAATACGCATCGGCGTATTATTCCATCGGGACAACTTTTAAACAAATGTGGATCTTCCCAGAAATAGTGTTTTATATCACTAAAGAATTTCTTTCGTTTTTGGTACGATAACCCTTTTTCAAGGAATCCACATACTAAGTAGTTTGCATAGTCTGCAAACCATGGAATTTCATTATAATCGATCTTCAAAAGATATTCATCAGGAAAGTTATCTTGTATGGCCGATTCATTTAGAACTTCTAATTCAGGATTTTCAAGACGAGAAAGATGATCAGCGGCGAGATTTTCTGCTCCCTTTTTGTCTCGGATTTCAATATCGAACTCTTTTAAGAGTAAGATCCAACGGATTAATCGTGGTTTGGCATCTTGTTTTGAAAATAGGTATCTAAGAGTAGAATGGTCGGTATAGACCACCGTTTTAGCTAGAACGAGATATGAACGAAATTTGTCAAAAGCAAAGATAATAGCAAGGAGTTCTTTTCAGTAGATGTGTAATTCGTTTGTGCTCCTTGTAATGTCTTACTAGCGTAATAAATAGGTTGAAATCATTTTTCAATCCTTTGTCCTAAAACGGCTCCCATTGCAAAATCACTTGCATCACACATGAGTTCAAATGGTAGATTCCAATTTGGAGTTATCATGATCGGCGCATTAGTGAGTTTTTCTTTAAGAATATTAAAAGATTTGATGCATTCATCCCAAAAGATGAATGGAGCATCTTTTTCTAGGAGTTTATTCATAGCAGTGACAATTTTAGAAAAGTCTTTTATGAAACGTCGGTAAAAACCGATGTGCCCTAGAAAACTCCTAACTCCTCTAACATTGGTGGGGCGTGGAAGTTTAGCAATTACATCTACTTTAGCTCTATCCACTTCAATTCCTTCCTTTGAAATTTTATGACCAACAACGATGTCTTCTTTAACCATGAAATGGCATTTTTCCCAATTAAGAACTAGATTTGATTGTTCGCATCTAATAAGCATTCTTTCAAGATTAACTAGACATGTTTCAAAAGTATCACCGAAGACGAAAAAGTCATCCATGAAAACTTCCATGCATTCTTCTATCATGTCGTGAAAAATTGCCATCATGCACCTTTGAAAGGTTGCAGGGGCATTGCAAAGTCCAAATGGCATGTGTTTGTAAGCAAAAGTACCATAAGGGCACGTGAACGTGGTTTTCTCTTGATCCTCGGGTGCTATTGGAATTTGAAAATATCCGGAAAAACCGTCAAGAAAACAATAGTAACTATTTCCGGCGAATTTTCCAACATTTGATCAATGAAAGGTAAGGGAAAGTGATCTTTCCTGGTGGCGTCATTTAATTTTTTATAATCAATACAAACACGCCATCCTGTTACAGTCCTAGTAGGAATAAGCTCATTTTTTTCATTTGTGATGATAGTCATGCCACCCTTCTTAGGTATGCATTGAACTGGGCTTACCCATGGACTATCAGAGATTGGATAAATTAAACCTGCATCTAGCAGTTTAATAATTTCTTTCTTAACAATATCTTGCATATTAGGATTTAGTCTTCGTTGGCGTTGCACATAGGTTTTATGACCTTCTTCCATAAGGATTTTATGTGTGCAATACGAAGGACTTATGCCATTAATGTCATGAATCTTCCATGCAATAGCTGGTTTATGAGCTTTTAGCACAGAAATGAGTTGAGATTTTTCATTTTCCGTAAGAGAAGACGATATTATTACAGGTAATTCAGATTCACCATGTAAATAAGCTTATTCCAAATGGTTTGGAAGTGGCTTTAACTCTAATGTTGGTGGTTCTTCTATCGATGATTTGTATCGATATCTGTCTTCCTCTTTTAGCATTTGAAGTTCTTATGTTGTTGGTTCATATTCATTAGCCATGAGTGCGGCTAATATTTTAGCTTCATCAATTCGTTCAGTTCCTTCTCCTAAAGAACATTCTCCTGTTCCTTGTAATTCTGGAAATTCTTCTAACAATTCTGCATGTGAATCTATAGTTTGAATGTAATAACATGTATCATCTGCAGATTGTGGCTGTTGCATGGCTCTATCAACAAAAAAGGTAACACTCTCATCCTCTATACTTAGGGTCAGTTTCTTACCAAACACGTCTATTATTGCTTTAGCCGTGTTTAAGAATGGTCTTCCTAATATAAGAGGAACTCGAGAATCTTCTTCCATGTCCAAAATAACAAAATCTACTGGAAATACTAAAGTACCCACTTTAACTAGCATGTTCTCCATTATCCCTCTAGGATATTTTACTGATCGATCGGCTAGTTGTATACTTATTCGTGTTGGTTTCAATTCTCCAAAGTCTAGTTTAGCGTATAATGAATACGTCATTAAATTTATACTAGCACCTAAGTCTGTCAATGCTTCTATTGAACTAAGACTACCCAGAAAACATGGAATTGTGAAACTTCCTGGAGCTGAGAGTTTTTCTGGTAGTTTATTCAATAGCACTGCAGAACAATTAGCATTCATTGTAACAGCTGAGAGTTCTTCCATTTTCTTTCTATTTGTGATTAGATCTTTCCGGAATTTGGCATATCTTGACATTCCTGAAATCACATCAATGAAAGGAAGATTGACATTTATTTGTTTAAACATATCCAAGAATTTGGATTACTCGGCTTCAAGTCTTTCTTTTCTCATTTTACTCGGGTAAGGAAGTGGTGGTTGGTATGGTTTAATATAAGGTTTAGCCTTAACTGTGTTATCTTCATTAACCTTTTCAACTACCGGTTCTTTTTCCTTATCTTGCTCAGGCTGTGGTGCCTGTGTAGTAGAAGTAGAGTCATCAGAAATTACAGGTATTTCAGGTGGTTTAAGTGTGATACCACTTCTCGTGGTAATGGCTTTAGCTGTTTCATTCCGGGGGTTAGCATTTGTATCGCTGGGTAGACTCCCCGGTTTTCTTTCACCAATTAACCTTGCTAGGTTACTCACTTCTTGTTCCAGATTTTGAATAGAAGCTTGTTAATTTCGAAGTGCTTGAGCATTTTGTTCATTCGTTTGTTTCTGAGATGTGAAAAACTGCATTTGAGATTCAACTAGCTTCGACATCATGTCTTGTAAATTTGGCTTTTTATCATCGATTTGTGGTGGTTTATTTTGAAAAATAGGTCTTTGCTGATTGTAAGTATTGTTAGACACTTGTTGATTGCTAGGACCTTGTTAGTTGTTGTATGGAACATTTCGGTTATAATTCTGATTGTAGTTTGGTCTTGGCGGTTGATAATTATTTTGATAATTATTTCCAGGCCTTTGGTTCATGTATGAAACATTCTCTCGTTGTTCCATTATTTGTTCAATAATGAGACAATCTTTTGTCAAATGTGGTCATCCACACTGCTCACAACTAATTCGTACTGCGTGAATATCTTTAGTCATCTTTTTCATTCGTCTCTCGAAAGCATCTAACTTTGTGGAAATGGAATCAAAGTCATGGCTAGAATCAGCTCTAGCCGCTTTAGATGAACGAGGAATATCTTTTTCCTGGTGCCACTCATGTGAGTGGGAACCAGTGTTATCAATAATTTTGTAAGCTTCAGTTGCGGTTTTCTTCATAATGGAACCACCAGCTGCTATGTCGATGTCTTTTCGTGTAGTAATGTCGCATCCTTGGTAGAATATTTGTACTATTTGATAAGTGTCTAAACCATGTTGAGGACATCCTCTCAACAACTTTCCAAATCTTGTTCACGCCTCATATAAAGTTTCATTTGGATTTTGCGTGAACGTAATAATTTCTCCTTGAAGTCTCACGGCTTTAGATGCCGGAAAGAATTGTTTAAGAAATTTTTCAACTAAGACATCCCATGTATCAATCGCTCCTTCAGGTAAAGATTCTAACCAATCTTTGGCTTCTCCCTTTAAAGTCCAGGGAAATAACATGAGGTAGATCTATTCATCCTCAACTTCTCTGATTTTGAATAGAGTGCAGATCCTATTAAAGGAACGAAGATGTTCGTTTGGATATTCCTTTGGCGCACCACTAAATTGGCATTGATTAGTTACCATGTGTAGGATTTGTCCTTTGATTTCATAATCTGGTGCATTAATGTCTGGTTAAGTAATGGCATGACCTTGGCCAGTACGTTTAGCCCTCATTCGGTCTTCCATACTTAGAGGTTCCAAATTTTCCATGATTGAATTTGTTGAATCTGAATCACTAGAGGATTCTGACTTAATGGTTTCTTCCTCGACAATCTCGGGTTGAGTGATTTGTGGTTCAGGAGGATTGATTAGTGGTTCAGGATCTCTGAATTGTCCCTGAATATCCTCCGGATTCTCAATTGTGAGGTCTGGTTCAAAAAATGAATTATCGGAAATTTGAATCGGAGTACTTGGTTGACTAGATGACGATTCTAAAGAAAAATCAACGGCGACAATGTTGGCTAGATGTCTTGATCGAGTTACAGGTGGTGAACGTATGAAAGGTGGTGAACGTTTTGCTCGGTGCATTCAGAGAATATCCTATTAGTTATAAAAATAAAAAAATTTATATAAGTTATCAAATTAATAGACTTTTCTGATTTTGCCCACGTTTTGAATAGCCAATAGATGCAGCAGGTAGCCAGGACCCATTAAATCGGAAGCCCACAACTCGCCACTAACAAATCCAACTATTACTACGAATCAGAAAATTTTGGATGTCTATCAATTTAACAACTTAAAATAATTTTTCATCGAAATTTGAAGAAAATAAAGAAAATTCTATGTCCTAAAAACTAGAGCGTCGAAATGAAAAAGAAAAAGCGCGTCGAAAAATAAGAAGTCGAAAAATAAGCGTCGAAAAATAATAATAAGAAAGTAGCGCGTCAAAACTTAAAAGGTACTAAAATTTATAAATGGCGTCGCAAAGTTCTAATGCACCTAAATCTTAATCTATAGAAAATGCACTTAAGGGATTTTACGGTAAATCTTAGAAATCTAAAAATAAAAATAAACTACGGCAAAATACTAGCCTTAAAACTAATTACGAATGAAAAATACAAATATTACGAATAAACGATTAAAAAGGTACAAATTATAAAAATAAACTAATGTGATAAAAATACAATTTTATGAAAATATTATTTTTATATTATATTTTATAAAAGTACTAATCTATATAACTAATTAAAACTTAAAAATACAAATTTAATTAAAAACTAAAACTAAATATTAAATAACTAAACCCAAGTTTAATTAATTAATTATAATTATTATTAATAATCAAACCCTAATAGTACGTCCAAGGATCTAGACCTGTCACCTCAGTTCATGCGGTCGCATGAGCTGAGGGTTATATCTTCATACGGTCGCATGCCCAGCAGGCTCAGATGGGTATGCAGGTTCAAAAATCGCAGGTTCTGTTTTTTTTTTTTTTTACTTTTTACTTAATAATCTTTACAAATTACTACAAGTAAAATTTATTAAAATAAACTTATATATTTTTAAGAACTAAAAAAATACTTTTATATTTTATATTTTCTTTTTAAACACTTAAATAGATATATATTATTATTATTATTTTTTATGTTTTTATATTTTTGTTTTTTTTATATATAGCGTTTCGCTTCGGCGTTAAGTGTCCCCGGCAGCGGCGCCAAAAATACTTGATGTTATGCGAGGTATATACGAAATAGTTATATTTTTATTGCGAAATACTATTAAATACGATACAATTTTACACAAGTTATTTATTTATTTATAGAGTGGATATACCTAAACCTTGCTACAACACTATAGGCAGTGTACCTAATCGTAAAGTAGTGTAGTTTTTAGTAAGTCGGGTTCGTTCCGCAGGAGCTAGCTGAGTTTAACACTATATTTATTTTAAACTATATTTGTATCAATATATATATAAGTAATATTATTATTATTATTATTATAAAAGGGGGGTTTTTACCGTTTAGTGACCGGTTTGTCGATTTTATGTCTTAAGTCACAATTAAAACCTAATGTAAAATATTAAATATAAATACAACTTAATTTAAAGCGTAAAATAAATAACAATAAATAAAAGTGCGATAATTAAAAGTGCGATAAATAAAATGACGATAAATAAAATTGCGATAATTAAAAGTACGATGAGATATAAAATAAAGGAATTATGCTTATTTAAACTTCCGTAATCATGATGTTTGACGTGTTGATTTTAATTTATTACCATGGGTTAGTTGTCCTTTGTCCTGGATTATTCTATATGTCCATCTGGTTTTGTCCATAATAGTCCATCGGTCATAATTATAAAATGCGAGAGTCTTCGTCAAATTATCCTTATACCCGAAGTCAAATATTCCAACTAATTGGGGATTCGAACTGTAACAAGGTCTTAATACTTTGTTTAATGAATACACCAGGTTATCGACTGCGTGTAATCCAAGGTTTTAATACTTTGTTAACAATTACACCAATTACCCTTGAATCTAATCCACCCCTGTTTTAATGAGTCCAGTGACTATTAATCCATCCCCGTGTCCGGTCAAATGAACAATAATTCGTATTTATAAATATCCCGCCCACCGTACCCGATTAAGCGTATGTGGTTATATATAGATACTTCAAATTGTAACCTTTATATTAAATTAATGAGGTATCGTTTAGTTAATATAAAGCCCATTATTTGACCATAGTCTAATTTCCACAAGTGTCGATCTTTTGTCCAAACCTCAATTATGGTACAAAGCCCAATAACCCCGTCTTTAATATTTAGTACAACATCAATATTACTTCGGCTTAAATAAGCATAATAATAACTTAGTTACGAGACATTAATTTAAAAAGGTTGAACATAACTTACAATGAGTATTAATCGTGTAGTGTTACACGGACAGAATTTTGACTTACAAACTTAAAACATTCGCCGCTATAACCTTATTATTATTAACTTAAAATTAAAATTATAAATATATTGAGAGAGTAAGATTGAAGTATGATGAAGGTGTTTATTTCAGCCAGAATTCGTTGCATTTATAGAACCTTACCAGCTACAGCACTCCATGCGACTGCATAAATTTAAAGCTTCCAGGCCATGCGATCGCATGGTCGCCTGGGACAGCTCACATACTTTTATTTTCTTGTTTGCCGACATTTTATTTAATAATATATAATATAATATATATAATCATATATATATTATATTATATTCTTATGCATAGTTGACTTGTAATTTTAGGTCCGTTGCGTCGCGCGTTGATAGTTGATTCATGTCCCGGTTCCAGATTTTCGAACGTCCTTTCGCACGATTTAATATCTTGTACTTTGCATTTTGCGGCTCGTACTTTTGTAGCTTTAAGACATTTCTCATCAATAATTTGAACCACTTTGATTGTACTTTGTACTTTTTAGCGTTGTGGTCATTTGCGTCTTCAATTCGTTGAATCTGTCTTTTGTCTTCACCTTTTATTATTTAAACAAATATCACTTGTAAATAGAACAATTGCAACTAAAAGCTTGTCTTTCTTAAAGGATAATGCTATGAAATATATGTTCGTATTTAGCATTATCAATGGTCATGACTGACTATAAGTATGTTTTCATGACGCATACGAGCTGAAAATTAGAGTTTTATCATCAGTGAGTACTATGGATAAAATAATTTGCTTAAGTGAAGCGTACGAGTGAAGTTATCACAAAAGAGTGAAATGAGTAAGTGTAGATTCGTCATATCTTTTGACGTAGATAAGATTGATTTCCAGAGTTCAAGGGATTTGGAGAAAATCTTCGTAATAAGATTTGATTCTTCGGTAATCAAGGAAATTAGGATCGGCTTTAAATGCGATCATCTGTTTTTATTGCTCTGTCGGATATTTTATTATAAATCGACCCTCTTCGTTTCCTTATTTCCACAACTCAAACCTTCTATTCTTTCTCCCCCAATTCATACTTTTTAGCATTCGCCAACATGCTTCATCCAGTTCTGATTCTTGATATACTCCTAACTTTCATATCTATCGTTCTTCTTTTTCATCTGCCACCGGAGGAATCTATTCACTTCTATTATACTCTTGGTTTTATAGTGTTTTTAGTTCTCCCGTGTCTTTACGTTGCAATACTTATTGATATACATGGTTTGTAATTTATGCGCTGTCGTCGGGCTTTATATCTTTTCTTATTTTTCGGAGTCCCTGCTCTTGTCTTTCTATAATCATTGACATACACAGTTAATGCTCTCTCCTATTTGCTGTAATTTATACTCCCATTTTTATTTCAGAGCTTCATTCTTTTGTTTTCTCTTCCTGACTTTAAGTCAAGCGAAAAATGGTCCAGAATTCGTAGGTATGAATTTTGAAATGAACATAATTAATGTTCTAAGAAGGAAATTGTAATGACACGATCTTGATTTGTCAAATTACCAGAATATCCGAAAAAATAGAACTATCAAGAAGATATGTTCTTAATGTGTTTGGAGATGAGGTAGAATGTAAGAGTCTTGTAACATGGCACATGATGATGATATGGTCTGTGAATCATCAAGATCTATTTAGAAACTCAGCATGACTTACTGTAATATAATCACGTCGATCAAGTGTTATTATATTATACTAACTCATGCTTCAGTTCCCAACACTACTTCAATAACATTCATATTTTAAACTTGAAGGTTTCAGAATTTAGAAACTAAAATAGTTTCTTTCATGATGTAACACAGACAGCGCGAAGAGGTAAATGATTTCGGATAATAATAGTTATGAAGATATCTTCAGAAACATCGAAGATATTTATAATGAAAGATATGATGATATCTTAGAACATTTAAGATCAGAGGATGATGAAGAATATTGTCCTCAAGGGTTTAGAGCAAGGAGCAAGGTATTTGTTAAGGATTTCAGGAGACACTGAATCATTTGGATTCTTTGAAGGTAGATTTCGTCTTTGTGATTTGTCCACAGCCTCCTTCATGGTTTGCTCAATCCGTTTTCCAGTACCAAACCTTCTCTTTTTCTGAACTTTACCAACACACTATTCTTTATCATCAAACTTTTAACTGTTACGGTTGTCTACAATTTCTGCTGCTTCATTCAGCTATTACAAAAATTCAGAGAGCTAATTCGTAGATTGGGGTGTTTTTTAGAAACTTCACATTCAAAATATGTAAGTTTAGGAGATAGACGTTATATGTATATATATAACTGTTGAAGTGAAAATGCTGCGAGATTCGAGATTGATGATTGATGATTTTCGATAGTTGGTATGGCAAATTTTGTTACAGGATGTAGATGAGTAGAAGAGTAGATTTTCAATGAGTACATATAATGATTTTTCGGAGAGACTTACTCCAAAGGGTAACGGAGTTGCTCGTACATCTGCTGATAATGTTGTGGAATATAAAAGGTTCTCCGGTAACAAAAGGGTAATCATATATATCAGGGTTATTATAAGGCTACTCCGGATGAAAAATCGAAATTGACTTGTTGGAGCTGTGACAGAATTTGCTACTTCGAAAAGGAATCGTAAAGTTATTTTTGCTAATAAATGCCAAAGGATCTGACGCGGGTACATGTTAAACTATGACTTTGGTTTCTAGAGTTTCTAGGTGTATCGCTATACGCGTAATCCTTCTTTCTGTTGTTAATGTGTGGTTGGATCATCCTCTCGATTGTTCCTTAGTTGAGGTGTTTTCAAGAATTTTAAAGGGTTTGAACGCAGTTTGTCATCGTCAATATACATATGATGTTCTTGAATTTTGAACGACATGAATATTTTTCTGGTCGTTATGAATAGAAGTGATGTTCTAGCACAGTTTTGAATTCAAAGTATGGCTTTGAAAGATGTAGAAATCTAAGAGTGATGTCTTCTGTTAAATCTTGACTTGAATTTTGATTTGTTAAAATCAGAATATGTAATCAAATTTGGATGAGAATGGTTGTTTTGATTTCTATGAAAGAATGTATATTGTTGTGAAAGTAGTGGGTATAGTTGATGATTTGTTGAATTAGAATCGAAGAATGTAACATATTAATTGTGAATTTATATATCTCTCGGGTGTTACCTACCCGTTAAGAGTTTCACAAGTAATATTTTTTACAAAAGAATTTTATTACAATCTTTATGAAAATATATATGTATATATATTTTCTTCAGATGTAATATAGATTTAATGAGTTAATATTAAATTAAAATCATTTGATTTGCAGTTAGAACTAGAATTGAATAATTCCTAAAACTTTAGAAATTACGTAATCTTTGTTGAGTATTATGAATTAATGCTTCATTATTCATCTATCGATATTTCTTTAGTGAATGATGTTGATGTTCGTTGAATTCTTGTGAACTTCGCAAGGTACGAATGATGTTGTCTAGAAAGTTTCGAGTACATCGAAGATGAAAGTATAAAATCAAACATGTAATTGATTAATACACTTGGTTTATTATGAAATGGGATTCATTGAGTTGAAACAGAGATTGTAGTTAATGATGGTTAAGTCTTTAACGAAGGATGTACATTATTGCATATTAGTAATATGAATTATCCGAGTAGTATCTACCCTTATTCAATTCATACATAATAGCTTAGTACGAAAAGATATGCTATGGTTTCCAAAATTTATATATATGTGATATACATATAAATTCTTCAGTGGAAATGAGTTAATACTTCATAACTCATTGATATGACATACTTGTTGTTGATTAGTGATAATGCTAAAAACGAACATATATTTTATAGCATCATCCTTCAAGAAAGACAAGAGTTTAGTTGCAATTGTTCTATTTACAAGTAATATTCGTTTAAATAATAAAAGGTGAAGATAAAAGACAGAATCGACGATTTGAAGACGCAAACGACCAAAAGGCTAAAAAGTACAAAGTACAATCCAAGTGGTTCAAATTATTGATGAGAAACGTCTAAAAATTACAAGAGTACAAGCCGTGAAACGCAAAGTACAAGATATTAAATCGTACGAAAAGGCGTTCAAAAATCCGGAACCAAGACATGAACCAAATATCAACGTGCGACTCAACGGAGCTAAAATTACAAGTCAACTATGCACAAGAATAAAATATTATATATAATTAATTATATATATATATATATATATATATATATATATATATTATATATTATTTTAATCAAAGCAGCCCACGTTTAATTCACCTGGATGAGCTGGATATAAGAGCTTCGCGATCGCGGAGATATAAAGAAGAAAACCATCGCGATCGCGGAGTAAATAGGACACAATTGGCCTATAAAAGCTCGCGCATTCTGCCGAATCCATCATCCCTTTTTCTTTCTTTTTATCAACGTAAAATATATATATATATATATATATATATATATATATATATATATATATATATATATATATATATATATATATATATATATATATATATATATATATAATTTTAATTATAATTTTAATTTAAGTTTAATAATAATAAGGTTATAGTGGCGAATGTTTTAAGTTTGTAAATCGAAATTCTGTCCGTGTAACACTACGCGATTAATACTCATTGTAAGTTATGTTCAACCTTTTTAAATTAATGTCTCGTAGCTAAATTATTATTATGTTTATTTAAGCCGAAGTAATCATGATGTTGGACTAAATATTAAGACTGGGTTATTGGGCTTTTAACCATAATTGGGGTTTGGACAAAAGACCGATACTTGTGGAAATTGGACTATGGGCTATTAATGGGCTTTATATTTGTTTAACTGAATGATAGTTAGTTAATTTAATATAGAGAATTACAATTTGACATATCTATGAATAACCACATACACTCGATTGGACACGATGGGCGGGATATTTATAAATACTAATAATTGTTCATTTAACCGGACACAGGGATGGATTAATAGTCAATGGACTCATTAAAACAGGGGTGGATTACATACAAGGACACTTGGTGTAATTGTTAACAACGTATTAAAACCTTGGGTTACATGCAGTCGATAAGCTGGTGAAATCATTAACAAAGTATTAAGACCTTGTTACAGTTTAAGTCCCCAATTAGTTGGAATATTTTACTTCGGGTATAAGGATAATTTGACGAGGACACTCGCACTTTATATTTATGACCGATGGACTATTATGGACAAAAACCAGATGGACGTATTGAATAATCCAGGATAAGGGACAATTAACCAATGGTAATAAATTAAAATCAACACGTCAAACATCATGATTACGGAAGTTTAAATAAGCATAATTCCTTTAATTTATATCTCATCGTACTTTTATTTACCGTCATTTTATTTATCGTACTTTAAATTACTGCAATTTTATTTATCGCACTTTTATTTATCGTCATTTACTTTACACTTTAAATTAAGTTATATTTATATTTAATATTTTACATTAGGTTTTAATTGTGACTTAAGTTCTAAAATCGACAAACCGGTCACTAAACAGTAAAAACCCCCTTTGATAATAATAATAATATTACTTATATATATATTTATACAAATATAGTTTAAAATAAATATAGCGTTAAACTTAGCTGACTCCCTGTGGAACGAACCGGACTTACTAAAAACGACACTACTCTACGATTAGGTACACTGCCTATAAGTGTTGTAGCAAGGTTTATGTACATCCATTCAATAAATAAATAAATAACTTGTGTAAAATTGTATCGTATTTAATAGTATTTCATAGTAAAATATAATCTATTTCGTACTACACCTCGCACACATCAAGTATTTTTGGCGCCGCTGCCGGGGAACAAATCACGCCGAAGTGAAACGCTATAAAAAAATTAGTTTTTAAGCCATTTTTGTAAAAATATAATTTTATATAAGTTTTAAAATATAAAAACATAAAAAAAGTATATATTTCTATATTTTTAAGTGTTTAAATTAGAAAGTTTTTATTTATTTTTAGTTACAAAAACTAATAAGTATTTTTTTAAAGTTTTATTTAAATTATATTTTCTATAAATTAAAAAAAGAAAAAAAATATCGAACCAGTTTGAGCCTGCATCAGATTCTGAGCCTGCACATCTCCGTGATCGCAGAATTATAAAAGCAAAGGTCTACGCGATCGCGTAGCCTGCTCCGACAGGTCTGATCCTTAATCTGCACAAATTAGGGTTTAATTTAAATTTAATTATTATTATTAAACCTAATTAGGGTTTTTAGTTAATTAATACATATTTAGCTTTAATTTATATTTTGTAATTTAAGTTTATTTAGTTTTATTAATTTATAAATTAATACTTTTATAAAATAATAATATAAATATAATATTTTTTATAAAAATAAGTAATTTTATCATTTTTTTTGTATCTTTTTATAAATTGTATATTTTTAATCGTATAATTTGTAATTTGCATATTTTTCGCTCGTAATTAGTTTTAAACTTAGTTTTTGCCGTAGTTATTTTATATTCCTAGATTTTTAGGCTTTGCCGTAGAATCCCTTAAGTGCTTTTTCTTTAGATTAAGATTTAGGCGCTTTAGAATTTTACGACATCACTTATCGCTTTAGTTTTAAATAGATTTTAGTACCTAATTAAGTTATTGCCGTTTTGGATATAGAATTCCTTTTAAGCTTTCATTCCTTTAGACGCAATTTTTAATATTTAGTTTTTAGACTTTTAAGTTTCGATGCTTTACTTTCTTATTATTATTTTTCGACCTTTTATTTTCCGACGTTTTTCGACGCACTCTTTTTCTTCCTCTTATTTCTCGACGCTCTAGTTTCTAGGACATAGATTTTATCTTCAAAATTTCGACGAAAAATTATTTTAAGCGGTTAAATTGATAGACATCCAAAATTTTCTGGTTCGTAGTAATAGTTGGATTTGTCAGTAGCGAGTTGTGGGCTTCCGATTTAAAGGGTCCTGGCTACCTGCTGCATCTATTGGCTATTCGAAACGTGGGAAAAATCAGAAAATTCTATTAATTTAATAACTTATATAATTTTTTATTTTTTATAACTAATAGGATATTCAGTGAATGCACCGAGCAAAACGTTCACCACCTTTCATACGTTCACCACCTGTAACTCGATCAAGACATCTAGCCAATATTGTCGCCGTTAATTTTTCTTTAGAATCATCATCTAGTCGACCGAGTACTCCAATTCAAATTTCCGATAATCCATTTTTTGAACCCGGCCTCACAATTGAGAACTCGGAAGATATTCAGGGACAATTCAGAGATCCTGAACCACTAATCATTCCTCCTGAACCACAAATCATTCAACCAGAGATTGTCGTGGAAGAAACCATTAAATCAGAATCCTCTAGTGATTCAGATTCAACAAACTCAATCATGGAAAATTAGGAACCTCTAAGTATGAAAGACCGAATGAGAGCTACACACACTGGCCAATTTATGCGCCAGATTATGAAATCAAGGGACAAATCCTACACATGGTAACTAATCAATGCCAATTTAGTGGTACGCCGAAGGAAGATCCAAACGAACATCTTCGAACCTTTAATAGGATATGTACTCTATTTAAAATCAGTGAAGTTGAGGATGAACAGATCTATCTCATGTTATTTTCCTGGACTTTAAAGGGAGAAGCCAAAGATTGGTTAGAATTGTTACCTGAAGGGTCGATTGATACATGGGATGTTTTAGTAGAGAAATTTCTTAAAAGATTCTTTCCGGCATCTAAAGCTGTGAGACTTCAAGGAGAAAGTGTAACGTTCACGCAAAAGCCAAATGAAACTCTATATGCAGCGTGGACAAGATTTTGAAAGTTGTTGAGAGGATGTCCTCAACATGGTTTAGACACTTATCAAATAGTACAAATATTCTACTAAGGATGCGACATTACTACACGAAAAGACATCGACATAGCAGCTGATGGTTCCATTATGAAGAAAACCGCAACTGAAGCTTACAAAATTATTGATAACACGGCCTCCCATTCACATGAGTGGCATCAAGAAAAAGACATCGTTAGATCATCTAAAGCGGCTAGAGCCGATTCTAGCCATGACTTTGATTCCATTTCCGCAAAGTTAGACGCTTTCGAGAGACGAATGGAAAAGATGACTAAGGATATTCACGCAATGCGAATTAGTTGTGAGCAGTGTGGAGGACCACATTTGACAAAAGATTGTCTCAGTATTGAACAAATAATGGAACAAAGAGAGAATGTTTCATACATGAATCAAAGGCCTGGAAATAATTATCAACCGCCAAGACCAAACTACAATCAAAATCAGAATTATAACCGAAATGTTCCATACAACAATCAACAAAGTCCTAGCAATCAACTAGTATCTAATAATACTTACAACCAGCAAAGACCTATTTTTCAAAATAAACCACCACAAACCGATGATAAAAAGCCAAATTTAGAAGATATGATGTCAAAGCTGTTGAATCTCAAACGCAGTTTTTCACATCTCAGAAACAAACTAATGAACAAAATGCTCAAGCATTTAGAAATCAACAAGCTTCAATCCAAAATCTGAAACAAGAAGTGAGCAACCTAGCAAGGTTGACAGGTGAAAGAAAACCAGGGAGTCTACCTAGCGATACAAATGCTAACCTCCAAAATGAAACAACTAAAGCCATTACCACAAGAAGTGGTATTACACTTAAACCACCTGAAATACCTGTAATTTCTGATGACTCTATTCCTACTACACAGGCACCACAGCCTGAGCAAGAGAAGAAAACAGAACCGGTAGTTGAAAAGGTTAATGAAGATAATACAGTTAAGGCAAAGCCTTATGTTAAACCATACCAACCACCGCTTCCTTACCCGAGTAAAATGAGAAAAGAAAGACTTGAAGCCGAGCAATCCTAATTCTTGGATATGTTTAAACAAATAAATGTCAATCTTCCTTTCATTGATGTGATTTTAGGAATGCCTAGATATGCTAAATTTTTGAAATATCTAATCACAAATAGAAAGAAAATGGAAGAACTTTCGGCTGTCACAATGAATGTTAATTGTTCTGCAGTACTGTTGAATAAGATACCAGAAAAACACTCTGATCCATGAAGTTTCACAATTCCATGTTTTCTGGGTAGTCTTAATTCAATAGAAGCATTGGCAGACTTAGGTGCTAGCATAAATTTAATGCCGTATTCATTATACGCTAAACTAGACCTCAGAGAATTGAAACCAACAAGAATAAGTATACAACTAGCAGATCGATCAGTAAAATATCCTAGAGGGATAATGGAGAAAATGCTAGTTAAAGTTGGTACTTTAGTATTTCCAGTAGATTTTGTTATTCTGGACATGGAAGAAGATTCTCGAGTTCCTCTCATATTAGGAAGACCATTATTAAACACTGCTAAAGCAATAATAGACGTGTTTGGTAAGAAACTGACCCTAAGTATAGAGGACGAGAGTGTTACCTTTTCAGTTGATAGAGCCATGCAACAACCGCAATCTGCAGATGATACATGTTATTATATTCAAACTATAGATTCACATGCAGAATTGTTACAAGAATTTCCAGAATTACAAGGGACAGGAGAATGTTCTTTAAGAGAAGGAACTGAACCAATTGATGAAGCTGAAATGTTAGCCGCACTCATGGTTAATGAATACGAACAAATAAAAGAAGAACTTCAAATGCTAAAAGAGGAAGACAGATATCGATACAAATCATCGATAGAAGAACCACCGATATTAGAGTTAAAGCCACTTCCAAACCATTTGAAATACGCTTATTTACATGGTGAATCTGAATTACCTGTAATAATATCGTCTTCTCTCACGGAAAATGAAAAATCTCAACTCATTTCTGTGCTAAAAGCTCATAAACCAGCTATTGCATGAAAGATTCATGACATTAAAGGTATAAGTCCTTCGTATTTCACACATAAAATCCTTATGGAAGAAGGTCGTAAAACCTATGTGCAACGCCAACGAAGACTAAATCCTAATATGCAAGATGTTGTTAAGAAAGAAATTATTAAACTGCTAGATACAGTTTTAATTTATCCAATCCCTGATAGTCCATGGGTAAGCCCAGTTCAATGTGTACCTAAGAAGGGTGGCATGACTGTCATCACAAATGAAAAAGATGAGCTTATTCCTACTAGGACTGTAACAGTATGGCGAGTTTGTATTGATTATAGAAAATTAAATGACGCCAGCAGAAAAGATCACTTTCTCTTACCTTTCATTGATCAAATGTTGGAAAGGTTAGCTGGGAACAGTTACTATTGTTTTCTTGACGGTTTCTCCGGATATTTTCAAATTCCAACACCCGAGGACCAAGAGAAAACCACATTCATATGCCCTTATGGTGCTTTTGCTTACAAACGCATGCCATTTGGACTTTGCAACGCCCCTGCAACCTTTCTAATGTGCATGATGGCGACTTTTCACGACATGATAGAAGAATGCATGGAAGTTTTCATGGATGACTTTTCAGTCTTCGGTGACACTTTTGAAACATGTCTAGTTAATCTTGAACGAATGCTTATTAGATGTGAGCAATTAAATCTAGTACTTAATTGGGAGAAATGTCATTTCATGGTTAAAGAAGGCATCGTTCTTGGTCATAAAATTTCAAATGAAGGAATTGAAGTAGATAGAGCTAAAGTAGATGTAATTACTAAACTTCCACATCCCACCAATGTTAGAGGAGTTAGGAGTTTTCTAGGTATTGCCGGTTTTTACCGGCGTTTCATAAAAGATTTTTCTAAAATTGCCACTCCTATGAATAAACTCCTAGAAAGGGATGCTCCATTCATCTTTTCGGATGAATGCATCAAATCTTTTAATATTCTTAAAGAAAAACTCACTAATTCGCCGATCATGATAACTCCAAATTAGAATCTACCATTTGAACTCATGTGCGATGCAAGTGATTTTACAATGGGAGCCGTTTTAGGTCAAAGGATTGAAAAACGATTTCAATCTATTTATTACGCTAGTAAGACGTTACAAGGAGCACAAACGAACTATATAACTACTGAAAAAGAACTCCTTGCTATTGTCTTTGCTTTTGACAAATTTCGTTCATATCTCGTTCTAGCAAAAACTGTGGTATTTACCGACCATTCTTCTCTTAGATACCTATTTTCGAAACAAGATGCCAAACCACGATTAATCCGTTGGATCTTACTTTTACACGAGTTCGATATTGAGATCCGAGATAAAAAGGGAGCAGAAAATCTCGCAGCTGATCATCTGTCTCGTCTTGAAAATCCTGAATTAGAAGTTCTAAATGAATCGGCTATACAAGATAACTTTCCTGATGAATATCTTTTGAAAATCGATTATAATGAAATTCCATGGTTTGCAGACTATACAAACTACTTAGTATGTGGATTCCTTGAAAAAGGGTTGTCGTACCAAAAACGAAAGAAATTCTTTAGTGATATAAAACACTATTTTTGGGAAGATCCACATTTGTTTAAAAGCTGTCCCGATGGAATAATACCCCGATGCGTATTCGGAGATGAAGTTAGTCAAATCTTAAACCATTGTCACACAGGACCAACAGGAGGGCATTATGGGCCTCAACTCACAGCAAGAAAAGTCTATGATGCTGGATTTTATTGTCCTACAATTTTCAAAGACGCACACCTTCTTTGTAAATCATGTGATGCTTGTCAAAGGTCCGGAAAAATAAATCAATGTGATGAAATGCCACAAAATGTCATTCAAGTATGTGAAGTATTTGACGTTTGGGGTATTGAATTTATGGGTCCATTTCCAAAATCTCATAATAATCTCTACATTCTCGTAGCCATTGATTATGTATCTAAATGGGCGGAAGCACAAGCTCTCCCAACTAATGATGCACGAGTTGTAGTCAATTTCTTAAAACGTCTTTTTGCAAGGTTCGGAACACCGAAAGCTTTAATAAGTGATCGGGGTACTCATTTTTGTAATAATCAACTTGAGAAAGTTCTCAAAAGATATGGAGTAACTCATAAAATCTCAACCGCTTATCATCCACAAACAAGTAGACAAGTTGAAAATACCAACCGAGCATTAAAACGTATTCTAGAGAAAACCGTGGGATCAAATACGAAGGAATGGTCCATAAAATTGGAGGATGCACTCTGGGATTTTAGAACAACCTACAAAACTCCAATTGGAATCACACCTTTTAAACTCGTTTACGAAAAAGCATGTCACCTACCAGTAGAAATTGAGCACAAAGCATTTTAGGCTTTGAAGACATGTAATCTTGATTTGCATGAAGCTGGACGTCTACGGTTAAGTCAACTAAACGAATTAGAAGAATTAAGACATGAAGCATACGAAAATTCGTTAATCTATAAGGAAAGAAAGAAGAAATGGCATGATAAAAGAATCAGAAGTTTAAAAGAATTTAAAGAAGGAGACAGAGTTCTTCTTTTCAATTCATGATTCAAGCTATTTCCTGAAAAATTGAAATCTAGATGGTCTGGACCATTCATAGTCAAAAGAGTTTTCCCATACGGAACAATAGAGTTAATAAATTCAAACGGGATTGAATTTAAAGTTAATGGTCACAGAGTTAAACATTACATAGATAATCTAATGGAAGTTGAAGATGAAGTTAATCACAATTTTGACACCACAGCTAACTAAGTGTGGGAAGATTCGAATGTTTTAAGATCCTGTATTTCTGTTAGAGTTAGATGTTCTGTTTTCGTGTAGTTTTCAAAAATGGAATCCGAATGGTCTTTCCCTAGCAGACCCTAAAGAACTAGTCTTTTCCCTCCATTCTGAATTTTTATTTCTTTTAGGTTTTACGAGATGAAGAATTCCTTTGATCTGAACCATGGTCTACTACTACATGCTATTATTACTAAACGTAATAATAACACTCTCCCGAGTGAACTGGTATCATTCATAAGAGGAAAAATGGACGAAGTAAGGAAAGAACTCAGGAAGAATCATAATAAGACACATTTTGGTAAAGGAAAATCAAAATCCGCAACAAAAAGAAGAGCATGACACCTTGAAAGATGTCATAAATGCGGAAAATGGTCACACGAAGGGAAATGTTCGAACAATCAAACACATTCCAATACCGAGTTCGTTACTTTATGCAGAGAAGGACTTTTCATATGTTTAGAAGAAAAGTTATTGAAAAATCGAGGTTACGCTTATGTAGCAATGGAAAACCAAATCGAACGACTCTCCGATGAGTCGGCTAAAGCAGGTCTCTGAGAATTCTATCTCACAGGTAAGTATGTACAGTTTTTATTTGTTTTTATTTATTGCTTTTAATCTTTTAATAATAAACGCTGAATCATTCGCTATAAAGTATTAAATTGATATTCAATAAAATTATGTATGCGAAACCGAAATTATTGATATCATACAAAAATTTAATTGATCACTGCAAAATTTACCGTTTATTCATAAGGTATAAATATCTTTAATCAATCAATCCAAAATATTTCAGCAATTCGTGAGGAATAAAACTAGGTAATTTAGCCGAAATTACTTTACCCAAAAGAGGGACGTATATTTTTGTTAATATTTGATTGATTAAAGTGGGATAACAGACCAAAAGGATTTTTATTTTTACATTGTTTTTAAAATTAATATATAACTATATTATTTTAAATGTAAGTTTGAAAAATTAATAATATTTATATAAAATTTTATGCATTTTAAATTTAAGTTTGGTGTGAATTTAAAAACAAAAATGTACTTTATTTCATTAAGTTAAAAAAATGATTTCTAAAATTCATCGTGAGTTGAAGACTAGGTCTTTGAACCGAAATTACTTTACCCAAGGGCGGGACGAGAAATTTTGTTATAATTATTTTTAATTTTATTGATCTAAAGTATGCCAAAAACATTAAAAAACTAAAAATATTTGCTTTTAGAACAATCGCTTTGAAATGACAAAATTTAAAAAATTTTGTAGAGGGACGAACTAAGTGAACGTACCGAAACGACCTCAACCCAAACAAAGGAACAAAATTTGAAAAATTAATCCATTAATTTTTTTATTAATAAAGGTTTTATATATATAAAAAAAAAGCTTAGCGATCGCGGAGCAGTGAAGGTATATTCCTTCGTGATCGCGGAGGTACCAAATTTCAGAACAGATAAACTGGTCGACAGACCAGTTTCTTCACACACACCACACATATTTCTCTGCGAAAAACCCACGAAAAATACTCCCAAAAACGCGATTTTTCACCATTAATCATCAAATTTGTTGCTATATAACAATGAGGAGATTCCTACCTAGAACCCTTTCAATGAGAATGGTAATTTCTACATCCAAACACCCTTTAATTTCGAATTTGTAGTGTTCTTGATAGAATTTTTACCTAATTTGAATTTGATGATTTCTAACTTGATTATAGTTCAATTGTTTGTATATTATGCTTGTATAACCTAGATTGATGCTATTGAACATGATTAGAAGTCATAAATTTCAAAATTTTTAGAAATCTAGGGTTTGTGTTCTTGAACAAATTTGGGGCTTTTTAATATAAACGAGTTATGGCCTATTTTTGTTATGAATTGATGCTAAATTAAGTAGTGTAACATTTTTAAGGTGTTAATTGATCCAAACTTTGATTACAAACATGATTTTTGAGCCAATTTGTTGACTTTTTAAGTCAAAAATGCATGAACGAGGTTATTTTGATATGAATGCCATGTGAAACTTGTTTAAATACTAATAATGGTTATTTTGACATGTTATTTGAGTAAAATGCTTATGAACTTTGTATGCATTTTCATATATGCTTATTTGAAAAATTGTAGAATTGATAAAAATATGAAAATGAGTATAAGTTTAATATGGATTAAACATGTTATTGTAATTGTTTTAAATTGTTATTTTGCTAACACTAATGCAATTTTGGATGCACAAATTTTTTGTTTAATGTGTTTCGCAGAATGAACGAGGTGAATCTTCATCAGCGCCACAAAACTTTAATACTTATAATGAAAATGACGAGGATCAAGATTTCAGTGAACAATACAAACAAAATCAACCGCACCCTTTTATCCCATTGTCACGAGCAGTTGAAGCAAATCTACACCCGAATTTAGTTTTTGACAGATTTTGGGCAGAGTATTCAAAATTCCAGCGGAACTTAAACATTCTGCAACCTAAGAATGTTGAAGTGCCCAGGATAATAGATTGGGCACAGTTAGAAACAGTGAGATTGGCCGAGCCAATTAGAGGATTACTTACACAAAGGTATGGTAATTCTACTTTCAATGATTGGGTTAGTCTATTCACTATACGTAGACCTGTGTATAAGGAATGGTGCGTTGAGTTATTAAGTACTATTGAACTAAATGATGAAGTAACTAGTTTAACAGATAAAAGTTTTATTAGAATCTTATTAGGAGGTATAATGCACCGTATGTCTTTATTAGATATGGCTGAAGCTTTGTGTATTTATACGCCTGAAGAACTATTAACTGAAGATTGTAGACAGTTGATAAGTAATGGTAGAAGGGTTGATCAGGATTTTGATATGAATGAGTTGTGGAGTAGAATGACTAGCCATAATCGTTTTCATGGGGGTCAATATTCTTATACTGATATAGATAGAGCTGAGCTCAGGGTAATCCATAGATTCATTTCCAACTCTATTACACAAAGGGGTAAAAATAAAGATAAAGTGAATGAAAATGATTTATTTTATCTAATGTGTATTAGAGACCCACAGAGCTTTGTAAATATTCCTTATTGTATGGGTTCTTATTTGTCGGAAATGATAAAGGGAATGCGGAACAATAGTATTATAGGGGGTTGTATTTTTGTGACTTTAATTGCTGAGTATCTCGGTGTGGATAGTACTCAGGGAAGGGAATTAGTAGAAGAACCCATTCCTCATGATCAGATTGATATACGAGTATATGTTGGTGCAAAGGTTTTATTGAAAAGAAATAACATTGCACTGCCATATCAAGGGAGGCATCCACAGGAAGAGCGTAATCAGAATCAAGATAATGAAGCAGGAGGAAATCAGATGACAGAAATGCAAATATTTATGGCCCAACATGAGTATGAAATGGCTAGACAACGAGCATTTCAAGATTGGCAGTATCATCAAAGCCAAATCATAAGTCATTGTGCATACATAAATACAAACTACATTCCTACTCAAATGGCCATATTTCCTCCATGGACTATACAGACCCGACCAATGTTCCCTTCATATAACCCAGCTCAGGCATTCTACAACACTTATGGCTATGAATGGGATCCTTACTGGAACTATCCTCATCAACCGTAGTTTTATTTTATTCCTATTTTGAAGTTTGTAATATGTAATGTTATTACTCTTTAATACTTATTGTGATACTGTAATAATTTTTAGAGTTTTCTAACTTTATTTTTTTAAATAATTTTTGAATGTGGGGTAATATACCAAAATTCAAAAATATGTATATATGTATGTTTGTAGTTTATCTTATGTATAAAACAGGGTAAAACAGCGCATTCTCAAAGACTGGCATTAAGTTCAGCAAAAGCTACTAATTTTGACGACAAGATGAAAAACAAATGTGATGTATCAACAGACGGAATGAACAAATGAAGTGCACCATTTACCATTCAAACAAACAACAATATGTTTGGAAACTTTGGTAAAATTTAATCATTTTTCTACGCTAATCACCCTCAATAATTTAAATTGTTACTGATTTCTTGCAAATGAGGGCATTGCAAGATCTTAAGTGTGGGAAGGGATTAAATTCTTTCAGATTTTAAAAAAAAAATGACTTATACACTTGGTTTAATAGCCACCGTTAAACTTTACTAGTAACGCAGTAGTTGTATTAGAATCTAGTGCTCTCTGATAATAAAGAATAGCCCTAGTCTTATATACTGACTACCCACTTCTAGTAAAATTTTTAAAAATTTTCAACTAAATGAACTCAAAATCATGTTTATACATATTTATGAATGATAAAACTAGGTGTTAATACCGAAATTATTGTTACCTCGGAAAGGACATAAATTGAGAAACAACCCAAAACGCTTGAATTCATTTAAAATAGAATAGAAGAGAATAAAAAGGCAAAGAAAGAAAAAATAAAAGCCAAGTGTGGGAAAAATTAACCAAGTTATTTAAAACATATATCACATATTTTTGTACAAATAATTGAAGATACTTTTGTTTTGGACGATATTAATCCATTTTACCCAGGCTTTTTTTTTTTGTAATATAAATGGAATTTAAAAGGAAGTAAAGTCTTCCGAGAAAAAAGACATGTGTTTCTTGATTTAGGTCAGGAAGTTGTCGTCCAGACCAGTTGTAGAGTCTACGAAAAACCTTAAAAAGTTTTCTCAAAAATCAGCTGGAAATCCACGGACCTCAGCATCAAACAGGGTCGCCACGTGGTCAGACTTATCCTATCCATGAGAGGATCTGTCTCGTACAATAGGGGGCACCGTGCAAATTAGCTTATAAGACTAATGAATCAGATCCCCAGAAAGGATAATCTCCTTAAAGATCAAAAATCAGCTTTTAAGCCTGATATTACTCAATCCTTGAGATTGACTTTAAAGATTGAGAATTACAAACTCATGGAATTCGATGATATATAAACTCGAGCTTGAACGAGAAAATATTTTGATCAAATTACAAACCGATTTGTTTTCTGAAAACCCATTTTCAATGCGTTCATTACCATTGAACGTAAAATCCTAGGAATTCACCTGGAATTCATTAGGTCACCTGAACTAAATCGGGTGTCAACCGTAAGAACGGTGGTTGCATAGCATGGTCGAAGACAGGACCTTGTGCCAGACCGAAAAATTATAGGGTGATCTTTACTATTGCTCCTACAAAGGATAGTAATTGCATCCGACACGATATACACCATAATCAATAGCATGTCATTAGACATTGCCTTAACAGTTGCTTGTTCAACGCTTTCCTTTACAACCGGAAGGTAGTTTACCGAAAGGTAATATACGGAGCAAGTATACTGGACGTGTTGCTTTCCTAATACAAGGTTAGCAAGTGGGTGACACAAAACTATAAGTTTTGAGCTAAAATTTTCAAATCTGAAACCCACAAAATCCACAAATATATTTTGCAACACTGGTGAAGGGTTATTCCGGAAAACTTATCTAGGGTAAAAGCTAGAATGAATTTTCAAAAGATCAAATGTTTTCATAAAGATCCAATTTCCTAAAGGATCTAAATTTTTATAGTCATGTGGGACTGTAAACCACAACGTTACTATCATTGTTCATACCGCCGTATCAAAATCACTGATGTACAAAGTGTGAAGAATAAAGAAGTGATTCAAGTATGTTTTTATATTCAAGTTCTATATTGCTTGAGGACAAGCAACGCTAAAGTGTGGGAATATTTGATAATGCTAAAAACGAACATATATTTCATAGCATTATCCTTCAAGAAAGACAAGCTTTTAGTTGCAATTGTTCTATTTACAAGTAATTTTCGTTTAAATAATAAAAAGGTGAAGACAAAAGATAGAATCGATGATTTGAAGATGCAAACGACCAAAAGGCTAAAAAGTACAAAGTACAATCCAAGTGGTTCAAATTATTGATGAGAAACGTCTAAAAATTACAAGAGTACAAGCCGCGAAATGCAAAGTACAAGATATTAAATCGTACGAAAAGGCGTTCGAAAATCCGGAACCAAGACATGAACCAACTATCAATGTGCGACTCAACGGAGCTAAAATTACAAGTCAACTATGCACAAGAATATAATATTATGTATAATTAATTATATATATATTATATATTATTTTAATCAAAGCAGCCCACGTTTAATTCACCTGGATGAGCTGGATACAAGAGCTCCGTGATCGCGGAGATATAAAGAAGAAAACCATCGCGATCGCGGAGTAAACCAGGACACAATTGGCCTATAAAAGCTCGCGCATTCTGCCGAATCCATCATCCCCTTTTCTTTCTTTCTATCAACGTAATATATATATATATATATATATATATATATATATATATATATATATATATATATATATATATATATATATATATATAAAATTTTAATTTTAATTTTAATTTAAGTTTAATAATAATAAGGTTATAGTGGCGAATGTTTTAAGTTTGTAAGTCGAAATTCTGTCCGTGTAACACTACGCGATTAATACTCATTGTAAGTTATGTTCAACCTTTTTAAATTAATGTCTCGTAGCTAAATTATTATTATGTTTATTTAAGCCGAAGTAATCGTGATGTTGGACTAAATATTAAGACTGGGTTATTGGGCTTTGGACCATAAATGGGCTTTGGACAAAAGACCGACACTTGTGGAAATTAGACTATGGGCTATTAATGGGCTTTATATTTGTTTAACTGAATGATAGTTTGTTAATTTAATATATAGAATTACAATTTGACGTATCTATAAATAACCACATACACTCAATCAGACACGATGGGCTGGATATTTATAAATACTAATAATTGTTCATTTAACCGGACACGGAAATGGATTAATAGTCAATGGACTCATTAAAACAGGGGTGGATTACATACAAGGACACTTGGTGTAATTGTTAACAACGTATTAAAACCATGGGTTACACGCAGTCAATAACCTGGTGTAATCATTAACAAAGTATTAAGACCTTGTTACAGTTTAAGTCCCCAATTAGTTGGAATATTTGACTTCGGGTATAAGGATAATTTGACGAGGACACTCGCACTTTATATTTATGACCGATGGACTATTATGGACAAAAACCAGATGGACGTATCGAATAATCCAGGACAAAGGACAATTAACCCATGGTAATAAATTAAAATCAACACGTCAAACATCATGATTATGGAAGTTTAAATGAGTATAATTCCTTTAATTTATATCTCATCGTACTTTTATTTACCGTCATTTTATTTACCGTCATTTTATTTATCGTACTTTAAATTACTGCAATTTTATTTATCGCACTTTTAAATTTCGTCATTTACTTTACGCTTTAAATTAAGTTATATTTATATTTAATATTTTACATTAATTTTTAATTGTGACTTAAGTTCTAAAATCGACAAACCGGTCACTAAACGGTAAAAACCCCCCTTTTATAATAATAATAATTTTACTTATATATATATTTATACAAATATAGTTTAAAATAAATATAGCGTTAAACTTAGCTGACTCCCTGTGGAACGAACCGGACTTACTAAAAACTACACTACTCTACGATTAGGTACACTGCCCATAAGTGTTGTAGCAAGGTTTAGGTATATCCATTCAATAAATAAATAAATAACTTGTGTAAATATGTATCGTATTTAATAGTATTTCGTAGTAAAATATAATCTATTTCGTACTACACCTCGCACACATCAGTTAGTGATGTTGTTCGTGATGATTGGTGGAGCTTGTGATGTTGTAGGTGCTGCTGATGCTGGCGATGCTGACGGCACTGACGGTGTTGGTGATGCTGACGGTACTGTTGATGTTGTTGGTAAAACAAGTCTAGCTTGTAAATCGTGTACCATTCCGATCAGGGTTTCATTTCATCATTTCTATTTGCCCACTTATCTGGTTTATGATTAAGGTTGGGATAGATAATCTCTAAGACTTTAGAGATTACATAATTGTCGCAGAATGTTTCTCCAATGAAGTTATGAATCAATACTTCATCGGTTATTGTTGTTGGTACTCCTTGGTATCTATGGTGTGTATGACGTTGATGTTTATGGGGCAGTTTATGATGTTGAAGTATGGGATGTGGATGTTGTTGTTGATGGTGATAATGGTACTGTTGGTGTTGATGATGGTGGTACTGTTGATGCCAGTGATGCTGCTGGTGCTTATAACCTTTGCACCATATTCTCCAAAGCCACTACCTGAGCGCGAAGCTCGTTAACATCTTCTATTACACCGGGGTGATTGTCGGTTCGGACGAGCGGATGAATAAGATCTAAAATTCGAGATAGTATATAGTCATGACAAGATACTCTGGAAATGAGAGAGAAAATGGTGTCTCGAACAGGTTCGCCGGTAAGTGCTTCGGGTTCTTCGCCAAGAGGGCAATGTGGTGGATGGAAGGGATCACCTTCTTCTTATCTCCAGTGATTAAGTAGGTTACGTACTCATCCCCAATTCATCCAGAATAGATGATGGCTTATTGGTTGATCCATTCCGGTCACACTGCTTTCAGAGTCCGAGTGAAACTCCGTATCGGAATAGCTGTCGGAATCCGAGAAACTAGAACTGGTGGCGTATTCCATTTCGTACGATTGAATAAAAGATTTTTTGATATGAAATAATTTCTGGCTATCGGATGGTATTCTAATCATATAGAATATCTATATATATAGAACAAAAGATTTCGTAGATTACGGAGGAATTTACGGAATATATCAGGCAATGTTTACGGTAACAGATACGCTAAGATATGAATTAGCAGATACGCTAAGATATGAATTTTGTCTATACACTATTCATGCAATCAATGCAGTAAGATGTGTCTAGACTAAGAATGATAAGCATGTAATTTTCGACAAAAATGATAAGCAAAACTTTTGACATGCTGACACGGTCGAAGTCCAGACTCATTAATGCATCTTAATATCTATCAGTTAGACACACTAATGCAAGACCTGGTTCGCTAAGACCACCGTTATGATACCACATGAGACGACCCGTCCTAATCCATAAGGACGAATACATTAACATATGGTTACATTGCGAGGTATTTGACCTCTATATGATACATTTTGCACACATTGCATTCGTTTTAAAAGACAAACTTTCATTTCATCGAAAGTTGACAGGCATGCATACCATTTCATAATATCCAAACTATAAATGACCTAATTTGTCATTTACTTAATAATAATCTTTATTGAACTCAACGACTTGAATGCAACGTCTTTTGAAATATGCCATGAATGACTCCAAGTAATATCTTTAAAATGAGCAAATGCATAGCAGAAGATTTCTTTAATACCTGAGAATAAACATGCTTAAAAGTGTCAACCAAAAGGTTGGTGAGTTCATTAGTTTATCGTAATCAATCATTTCCATCATTTTAATAGACCACAAGATTTTCATTTCCATTTCTCATAAATAAACATCCCATACATAGAGATAAAAATTATTCATATGGTGAACACCTGGTAATCGACCTTAACAAGATGCATATAGAATATCCCCATCATTCTGGGACATCCTTCGGACATGATAAATTTGAAGTACTAAAGCATCCGTGACATGGATGGGGCTTGTTGAGCCCGATAGATCTATCTTTAGGATTCGCGTCAATTAGGGGCTAGTTCCCTAATTCTTAGATTACCAGACTAAAAGGGGCATATTCGATTTCGATCATTCAACCATAGAATGTAGTTTCGATTACTTGTGTCTATTTCGTCAAACATTTATAAAAGCGCATGTATTCTCAGTCCCAAAAGTATATATTGCAAAAACATTTAAAAAGGGAGTAATGAAACTCACAATACTGTATTTTGTAGTAAAAATACATATGACGGCATTGAACAAGTGTAGGGTTGGCCTCGGATTCACGAACCTATATTAATTATATATATTCATATGTTGGTCAATATCTGTCTAACAATTTTGGGTCAAGTCGTAGTGTATCACAATCCTAATGCTCGAGATTATCATGCAAAAGTCAACAAAAGTCAATTTGACTCAAATTGATTTTCAAAATTTATACATGTTTATATAACTTAAATATAGTCGTTTTATATATTTAATTATATTCATCAGATTTTATTAGAGTAAATAATACAAGTCATTTATTAATAAATAAAAATTTATATTAAAATTTATATATAGAAATAAAAAATATTCTTTTATATATCTTAATTAATAAAATTTATAAAGTTCACTTAATATCATAAAAATATAGTGGTATGTATTATTAATATAATTATATTACATGTGGTAAAATATCTTTGTATCACATTTTAATTTGATAAAATAATATCGATAGTAATAATAATAAGTAAAAGTTGTAATATTTTGTAATAATAATAATAATAATAATAATAATAATAATAATAATAATTAATATTAGTTTTAATGATAATACTACTACTAATAATAATAATTATAATAATACTGCTAATAATTATTATAATAATAATACTAATAATAATAATAATAATAATAATAATAATAATAATAATAATAATAATAATAATAATAATAATAATAATAACCTTAGTGATAATAACGATAGTATTAATAATAACAATAAAATTTTTAAATAATGATACTTATATTAATAACGATAATGATAATAATAATAATAATAATTATTATTAGATAATAATAACGACTATAATAACGATGATAATAATAATCACTTTTAATAATAATACTAAAATTAACGATAATTCAGTTGACTATATCTTTTAAACCGTTCAACGAAATCATACGCTTTCTAAATGAAAAGTTATTAATTTTTCGCCAGCTTTCCAACGACATGCATATCATATACCTTATCTCAGTCGCATATGTATTAAATTCGTGATTTATCATAAACTATATATTGACGAAATAAAATATACAAGCATGCATAATCATAAATACTCGAGCACTAGTCAGGGATACACTATTAATATATAAAAGATAAGATATGAGTGCACACATATCAATATTGAGATTCAATATTGCAGGAAAATACGTAGACGCAACGGAGATGATAAACACTAGTTTGACCTCACAAGCTATACCCCTGATCCATACCCATAACCTCCATAGCTATAACTCATAATTTCCTTAGCTCTATCCCGCTCGAAAAATCCGTTTTGAAATAACACGCTCATTACTTCGTCGTAGTATTTTATGTGAATAATACTAATACTGATAATTATAATAAGATTAATAATAATAATAATAATCTTAATAATAATAATAATAATAAATTTAAATAAATATTATGAAGTAGAATCAGAAATATGAATGGATTGAATCGAGCAGCAAATCGATCGAGCTTTATAGCCCAAGACCTGGACCCTGTAGCTCCGCGATTGCGGTATTATTGTGTGTCTGAGCTCCGCGATTGCGGAGCACCCTTTTCCAGCTCACTCTTCAATCATTTGACGCTGCCGACGGTTTATATATTTATTTAATATATAATATATTTAATTTATATAATTAATTATATATAATATTATATTCACGTGCAAATTTAACTTATAAATTTAGTTCTAAAGACTTGTACGTTGTCGCTAGACTAATGTGCCAGTTCCGGTTTATCGAACGCATTTTCGTACGCTTAGAAAACTGGTACATTATGTTTCGTGTATTGTACCTTTATCAATAATTAGACTTAATCATCGATAGACTATATTACCCAAAGTATAATCTTTACATTTAAGTGTTGTGGTCACTTGCTTCTATAAATCAACGTTTCATTATATATACATATGATAATTTAAATTTAAATCAAAACGTTTTGTTATCTAATTAATATTATATTAAATCATTTTGTAAAATATATATATATATTTATACTTATATTTTAAAAATATAAATTCGTACATATCGTATGTAATTGAAATATCTTATTTAATAATATAATATTTGGTTTTTCAAAACTATTTATATTTCAAAGTTCATTTTAGAACCGTTTAAATAATAGAAGTTATTATATCATATAACGTTTATATTTTAAATCATATAATTTATTCATGCATCAAATTCTCATAAGTTAACTTATCTAAATATCAATTAATTCAATAATCGAATACTAATATCGTTTATTAAATAATTCAAAATATATATATGTAAACACGTTTTTAATTACACGATGAAAGATATATATATATATATATATATATATATATATATATAATTAAATCACGGATCGTTATCATTTATAACTTGTCAAAAGGTTTCTAGAAAGATTCTAAATTTTAAGATAACGTTAAAACCTTTAACCTTATTAAAATGACTCAGTAACAATGTGTTTTAAGTGGTTCCAGAAATTTATAAAGTTATATTCCTTTTTAAAGAAGACGTAACACTCAAATCGTATTACATAATTTCTAAAATTCATAATAATAAAAGATAACAATATTAATCTTAATGACTACTTCTTGACATGTTGTAAAATGTACTATCCTTTCGAAATATATCATAGTATGTTTTATATTTTTGAAACAATAATTATTTGTACTTGTGATTTAATATAGATAGCATAAAACTTTAATTAGGTTTTATATACATTTTCAAATTACATTATGAAACATTTTAATAATAGACTTCTTTTAGACTGAAAACGTTTTCGTACGTTTGAAATTTAATCAAATAACTATTATATAGTTTATCCTTCTAAAACTAATTATATTCAGATCACATAATTTATTACTAGAACTTATGTTTATCTTAAATCCTTATAAGTTTGTATTAACTTGTTTAATAACAATCAAGTGTTACTATATCTATTAATTGTATTCGAAACTGCTAAAATATAAGTTCAATATACTTTGTCTATATATATATATATATATATATATATATATATATATATATATATATATATATATATATATATATATATATATATATATACATGATGTTATGCGAGGTGTATATGAAATAGCTTATATTTTACTAGGAAATACTATTAAATACGATACAATTTCACACAAGATATTTATTTATTTATAGAATGGATATACTTGAACCTTGCTACAACACTTATAGGTAGTGTACCTAATCGTACAGTAGTGTAGTTTTTAGTAAGTCCGGTTCGTTCAACAGGGAAAAAAAATCTTTAAACAAAGCTTAACGCTATATTAGTTTTATTTTATAAAAATACAAATATATAAGTAATATTATTATTATAAAGGAGGGTTTTTACCGTTTAATGACTGGTTTGTCGATTTTAAAAACTTTAGTCGCAGTTAAAACCTAATGTAAAATATTAAAAATAAATACAACTTAATTTAAAGCGTAAAGTAAATAACGATAATGAAATTGCGATAAATAAAAGTGCGATAAAATAAAATTGCGATAATTAAAAATTGCGATAATTAAAAGTGCAATTAAATACAATGATAATAAATAAAAGTGCGATAATTAGAAGTGCAATTAAATATAAAATAAAGGAAATTAAATATGAAATAAAAGAATTATGCTTATTTAAACTTCCGTAATCATGATGTTTGACTTGTTGATTTTAGTTTTATTCCCATGGGTTAGTTGTTCTTTGTCCTGGATTATTTAATATGTCCATACGGATTAGTCCATAGTAGTCCATCAGTCATAAATATAAAGAGCGAAAGCCTTCGTCAAATTATTCTTATTCCCGAAGTCAAATATTCCAACTAATTGGGGATTCGAATTGTAACAAGGTTTTAATACTTTGTTTAATGAATACACCAGGTTATCGACTGCGTGTAAACCAAGGGTTTACTACTTTGTTAACAATTACACCAATTACCCTTGAATGTAATTCACCCCTGTTTCAACAAGTCTATTAACTATTAATCCAGTTCCGTGTCTGGTAAAATGAATAATTATTGGTATTTATAGATATCCCGCCCACCGTACCCAGTCAAGCGTATGTGGTTATATATAAATACGTCAAATTATAAGTTTGTATATTAAATTAACAAGGTATTGTTTAGTTAATATAAAACCCATTAATAGCCCATAGTCTAATTTCCACAAGTGTCGTTCTTTTATCCAAACCCCAATTATACAAAGTCCAATTACCCAATTTTAGTATTTTTAGCCCAACATCATGATTACTTCGGTATTAAATAAGCATAATAATAACTTAGCTACGAGACATTAATGAAAATAATATAAACATAACTTACAATGATTAAAAATAGCGTAGCGTTACACGGACATAATTTCGACTTACACCCTTACAACATTCGCTAACATACCCTTATTATTAGGATTTAAAATTAAAATTAAAATTAAAATATAAATTATATATATATATATATTTACGTATATATTGAGAGAGAGATAGATTATGGATATTAAAAATGATCAGAATGTGTTGCCTTTTATAGGGATTTTCGAATTTGGCTGCTCCGCAACTCACGGCATTTTTGCTCTTCAAACTCCGCGAGTCGCGGAGTTTGAAATTCCAGCTCACTCCAATTTGGATCTTAGTCTGCCGACGGTTTATTATATAAATATAATATATATATATATATATATAATTTATATAATTAATTATATATTATATTATATTTATATACATAGTTAACTTGTAATTTTTAGTCCGTTGCGTCGAGCGTTGAGAGTTAACTCTAGTCCCAGTTCCGGATTTTCGAACGTCCTTGCGTACAATTTAATATCTTGTACTTTGCATTTTGAATCTTGTACTCTTGTCATTTTGAGACGTTTCTCATCAATAATTGGAACCTTTTTTTATTGTATTTTGTACTTTTGAGCTTTTTGGTCGTTTGCGTCTTCAATTCGTCGAATCTGTCTTTTGTCTTCACCTTTTATTATTTAAACGAATATCACTTGTAAATAGAACAATTGCAACTAAAAGCTTGTCTTTCTTGAGGAATAATGCTATAAAATATATGTTCGTTTTTAACATTATCAAATATTCCCACACTTGAGTGTTGCTTGTCCTCAAGCAATATAGTCTTGAAATACTAGAATCACTTCTTTATTCTTCACACTTTGTACATCAGTGATTTCTATACGGCGGTATAAACAATGGTAGTAATGATGTGGTTTACAGTCCCACATGACTATAAAAATTTAGATCCATTAAGGAAATTGGATCTTTATAAAAACATTTGATCTTTTTGAAAATTAAATCTAGCTTTTACCCTAGATAAGTTTTCCGGAATAACCCTTCACCGGTGTTTGCAAATTGTTTTTGTGGGTTTGGTGGGTTTCAGATTTGAAAATTTTAGCTCAAAACTTGCGGTTTTGTGTCACCCACTTGCTAACCTTGTATTAGGAAAGCAACACGTCCAGTTTACTTGTCCCGTATATTACCTTTCGGTAAACTACCGTCCGGTTGTAAAAGAAAGCGTTGAACAAGCAACTGTTAAGGCAATGTCCCATGACATGCTTTTAAATATGGTCTATAACGTGTTGGACGCAATTACTATCCTTTGTAGGAGCAATAGTAAAGCTCACCCTTATAATTTTCCGGTCTGGAACAAGGTCCTTTCTTTGACCATGCTATGCAACCACCGTTCTTACGGTTGACACCCGATTTGGTTCAGGTGACCTAATGAATTCCAGTTGAATTCCTAGGATTTTACGTTCAATGGTAATGAACGCATTGAAAATAGGTTTTCAGAAAATAAATCGGTTTTAATTTTGATCAAAATATTTTCTCGTTCAAGCTCGAGTTTAGATATCATTGAATTCCATGAGTTTGAATTCTCAATCTTTAAGGTCAATCTCAAGGATTGAGTAATATCAGTCTTAAAAGCTGATTTTTGATCTTTAAGGAGATTATCCTTTCTGGGGATCTGATTCATTAGTCTTATCCAGCTAATTTGCACGGCGTACTCCCCATTTTACGAGATTAATCCTTCTCATGGTTAGGATAAATCTGACCACTTGGCGACCCTGTTTTATGCTGAGGTCCGTGGATTTCCTGCTGATTTTAGAGATGACTTTTCTAGATTTTTCGTCAACCTACAGCTGGTCTGGACGACAACTTCATGACCTAAATCAAGAAGCGCGTTTCTTTTTCGGAAGACTTTACTTCCTTTAAATGATGGAATTGATTCATCGTGTAGATCCATCTTTCTTACAGTAAATCGGGTAAAACTGTTTAGTTTAGTCCAAAGCAAAAGTATCTTTAATTATTTGTTACAGAAATATTTGACATATGTTTAAAATAACTTGGTGAATTTTTCCACATTTGGCTTTTATTTTTCCTTTTTGTTCTCCTCTATTCCATTTTAAATGAATTCTAACATTTTGGTTTGTTTCTCAATTTATGTCCTTTCCGAGGTAACAATAATTTCGGTGTTAACACCTAGTTTTATTGTTCATAAATATGTATAAACATGATTTTGAGTTCATTTAATTGAAAATTTTGAAAAATTTTACTAGAATTGGGTAGTCAGTATATAAGACTAGGGTTGTTCTTTATTATCAGAGAGCACTAGATTCTAATACAACTACTGCTTTACTAGTATTTCTAATGGTAACCAAGTGTATAAAGTAAAAATTTTAAAAATTCGAAAGAATTTAACCCCTTCCCACACTTAAGATCTTGCAATGCCCTCATTTGCAAGAAATCAGTAACAATTTAAATTGTTGAGGGTGATTAGCGTAGAAAAATGATTAACTTTTACCAAAGTTTCCAAACATATTGTTGTTTGTGTTGAATGATAAATGGTGCACATCATTTGTTCATTCCGTCTTGTTGTTACATCACATATATTTTGCATCTTGTCGTCAAAATTAGTTGCTTTTGCTGAACTTAATGCCAGTCTTTGAAAATGCGTTGTTTTACCCTGTGGTGTATATAAGATAAACTGCAAACATATATACATATTTTTGAAGTTTGGTATATTACCCCACATTCAAAAATTATTAAAATCTAATAATAATAAAAGTTAGAAAATTATAAAAACTATTACAATATCAACATAAGTGCTAAATGTAGTAACATTACAAAAATAAAATAAATAAAATTAAATAAACTAGGGTTGTTACTGATACCAGTAGGGGTTCCATGCATAACTGTATGTGTTATAAAATGCTTCAGCTGGGTTATAAGTAGGATACGGTGGTTGCATCTCTATATACCAGGGAGGGAATACGGGCGTTAGAGTCGGAATATAGTTTCTACCTACATGTTGGCAATGAGCTATGATTTGGTTTTGATGAACTTGCCAATCTTCAAATGCTCAATGTCTAGCATTTTCATACTCTTGTGAAGCTATAAACCTTTGCATTTCTGTCATTTCATTTCCCCCTCCCACATTACCTGACTGTTGATTTCTCTCAACCTGTGGATGTCTTCCATGGTATTGTACTGCGGCGTTATTTCGCCTCTTCAAAACCTTAGCACCATGATATACATTTAAACCAATTGTATCGCGGGGTTCTGGTTCTTCGATTAATAATCCCCCCCGACTTATATCCACATTGAGATACTCAGCAATTAATGTAATAAATATACCACCTCCTATTATATTGTGCGGTCTCATCCCCTTAACCATAGCTGATAAATAATAACCCACACAATAAGGTATACTTACAGCGCTTTGTGGGTCTCGAATACACATGTGGTAAAACAAATCCTGTTCATTTACCTTTTCCTTATTCTTACCTCGTTGTGTAATCGAATTGGCTAAAAACCTGTGAATTACTCTTAATTCAGCTCTATCTATATCCAAATAAGAGTAATTTCCCCCTTTAAATCGGTGATGGCTAGTCATTTGACTCCATACACCATGCGTATCAAAACTTTCGTCTATCCTCCTACCATTTAATATCAACCCTCGACAATCGACAGATGCTAGCTCCTCAGGTGTATATATACGTAAGGCCTGAGCCATGTCTAGTAGAGACATGTGGCGCATCGAACCTCCTAACAAAAATCTAATAAAACTTCGATCGGTTAAACTAGCTACCCGATCATTTATTTCTATACTACACAATAATTCTTCACACCATACTTAAATTTAAAATGCATAAAATTAAAAAAATCACACCAAACTTAATTAAAAATTCATATTATAAATTCACACCAAACTTAAATTATATTTTTGTTTTTATACATACAAACTTATATTAAAAATATTAATTTTCCAAATATTTACAATTTTAAAAGTTTACAATATTTATTTAATATTAATTTATTAATTTTAAAAACATGGTAAAAATTAAAAATCTTTTTGGCTTTTATCCCACTTTAATCAATCAAATATTATCAAAAATATGCGCCCCTCTTTTCGGTAAAGTAATTTCGGTTCCATGACCTAATTTAACTCATGACGAATTTTTGAAATATTTTGGGTTGATTGATTAAAGATATTTATACATTAAGAATAAACGTTAAATTTCGCAGTGATGTAATAAATTTTTGTATGATATCAATAATTTCGGTCGCAAGACCTAATTTTATTGAATACCAATTTAATACTTTATAGCGAACAAATTAGCGTTTATTATCAAAAGGTTAAAAATAAAAATAAAAATAAAAACTGTACAAACTTACCTGTGAAATATAATTCTTAGTGATATGCTCAAGGCCACTCATAAGATAGTCGGACTAATTGATTTTCCATGGCTACATAGGTGTAACCTCGAGCATTTAATGTTTTTTCTTCTAAACATATGAACGGTCCGTCTCTGCATAAAGTAACAAATTCGGTATTTGAATAGGTTTGATTATTTGAACATTTACCTTCGTGTGACCATTTTCCGCATTTGTGACATTTTTCAAGGTGTCGTGCTCTTCTTTTCGCTGCGGATTTTGATTTTCCTTTACCAAATTGTAACTTATTATCTTCGCATCTGGATTCTTTTCTTACTCCGTCCAATTTACCTCTGATTAATGATACTATTTCACTCGGAAGTGTGTCATTATTACGTTTAGTGATCAAAGCGTGTAGCATTAGACCATGGTTTAGTTCACAGGAAGTCTTCATTTCGTAAAAACCTAAAAAAATAAAAATTCAGAATGGGGGGAGAAGACTAGTTCTTTAGGGTCTGCTAGGGAAAGACCATTCGGGTTCCATTTTCGAGAACTACACGAAAACAAAAAATCTAACTCTAACAGAAATACATATTATCCTTTAAAAGACTTGATTCTCCCCACACTTAGTTAGCTGTGGTGTCGAAATTGTGATTAACTTCGTTGTCAACTTCCATCGGACCATGTATGTAATGTTTAACTCTGTGACCATTAACTTTAAATTCAATCCCATTTGAATTTATTAATTCTACTGTTCCGTATGGGAAAACTCTTTTGACTATGAATGGTCCAGACCATCTTGATTTCAATTTTCCAGGAAATAGCTTGAATCTTGAATTGAAAAGAAGAACTTTATCTCCTTCTTTCAATTCTTTTGAACTTCTGATTCTTTTATCATGCCATTTCTTCATTCTTTCCTTATAGATTAAGGAATTTTTATATGCTTCATGTCTTAATTCTTCTAATTCGTTTAATTGACTTAACCGTAGACGTCCAGCTTTATGTAAATCAAGATTACATGTCTTCAAAGCCCAAAATGCTTTGTGTTCAATTTTTACTGGAAGATGACATGATTTTCCATAAACGAGTCTAAAAGGTGTGGTTCCAATTGGAGTTTTGTAGGCTGTTCTAAAAGTCCAGAGTGCATCCTCCAATTTTATGGACCATTCCTTCGGATTTGATCCTACGGTTTTTTCTAGAATACGTTTTAAAGCTCGGTTGGTATTTTCAACTTGTCCACTTGTCTGTGGATGATATGCGGTGGAGATTTTATGAGTTACTCCATATCTTTTAAGAACTTTCTCAAGTTGATTATTACAGAAATGAGTTCCCCGATCACTTATTAAAGCTTTCGGTGTTCCAAACCTTGCAAAAAGACGTTTTAAAAAGTTGACTACAACTCGTGCATCGTTAGTTGGGAGAGCTTGTGCTTCTGCCCATTTAGATACATAATCAATGGCAACGAGAATGTAGAGATTATTATGAGATTTTGGAAATGGACCCATAAAGTCAATACCCCAAATGTCAAATACTTCACATACTTGAATGACATTTTGTGGCATTTCATCACGTTGACTTATTTTTCTGGCCCTTTGACAAGCATCACAGGATTTGCAAAGAAGGTGTGCGTCTTTGTAAATTATTGGCCAATAGAATCCAGCATCATAAACTTTTCTTGCTGTGAGTTGAGGCCCATAATGCCCTTCTGTTGGTCCTGTGTGACAATGGTTTAAAATTTTACTAGCTTTATCTCCGAATACATATCGGCGTATTATTCCATCGGGACAACTTTTAAACAAATGTGGATCTTCCCAGAAATAGTGTTTTATATCACTGAAGAATTTCTTTCGTTTTTGGTACGATAATCCTTTTTCAAGGAATCCACATACTAAGTAGTTTGCATAGTCTGCAAACTATGGAATTTCATTATAATCTATCTTCAATAGATATTCATCAGGAAAGTTGTCTTGTATGGCCGATTCATTTAGAACTTCTAATTCGGGATTTTCAAGACGAGAAAGATGATCAGCGGCGAGATTTTGTGCTCCTTTTTTATCTCGGATTTCAATATCGAACTCTTGTAAGAGTAAGATCCAACGGATTAATCTTGGTTTAGCATCTTGTTTCGAAAATAGGTATCTAAGAGCAGAATGGTCGGTATAGACCACCGTTTCTGCTAGAACGAGATATGAACGAAATTTGTCAAAGGCAAAGACAATAGCAAGGAGTTCTTTTTCAGTAGTTGTGTAGTTCGTTTGTGCTTCTTGTAACATCTTACTAGCATAATATATAGGTTGAAATCGTTTTTCAATCCTTTGTCCTAAAACGGCTCCCATTGCAAAATCACTTGCATCGCACATTAGTTCAAACGGTAGATTCCAATTTGGTGTTATCATGATCGGCGCATTAGTGAGTTTCTCTTTAAGAATATTAAAAGATTTGATGCATTCATTTGAAAAGATGAATGGAGCATCTTTTTCTAGGAGTTTATTCATAGGAGTGGCAATTTTAGAAAAATCTTTTATGAAACGTCGGTAAAAACCGGCATGCCCTAGAAAACTCCTAACTCCTCTAACATTGGTGGGATGTGAAAGTTTAGCGATTACATCTACTTTAGCTCTATCCACTTCAATTCCTTCCTTTGAAATTTTATGTCCAAGAACGATGCCTTCTTTAACCATGAAATGGCATTTCTCCCAATTATGTACTAGATTTGATTGTTCGCATCTAATAAGCATTCGTTCAAGATTAGCTAGACATGATTCAAATGTATCACTGAAGACTAAAAAGTCATCCATGAAAACTTCCATGCATTCTTCTATCATGTCGTGAAAAATCGCCATCATGCCCCTTTGAAAGGTTGCAGGGGCGTTGCAAAGTCCAAATGGCATGCGTTTGTAAGCAAAAGTACCATAAGGGCACGTGAAAGTGGTTTTCTCTTGGTCTTCGGGTGCTATTGGAATTTGAAAGTATCCGGAAAAACCATCAAGAAAACAATAGTAACTATTTCCGGCTAATCTTTCCAACATTTGATCAATAAAAGGTAAGGGAAAGTGATCTTTTCTGGTGGCGTCATTTAATTTTCTATAATCAATACATACACGCCATCCTGTTACAGTCCTAGTAGGAATAAGCTCATTTTTTTCATTTATAATGACAGTCATGCCACCCTTCTTAGGCACGCATTTTACTGGGCTTACCCATGGACTATCAGAAATTGGATAAATTAAACCTGCATCTAGCAGTTTAATAATTTCTTTCTTAACAACATCTTGCATATTAGGATTTTGTCTTCGTTGGTGTTGCACATACGTTTTATGACCTTCTTCCATAAGGATTTTATGTGTGCAATACGAAGGACTTATTCCTTTAATATCATGAATCTTCCATGCAATGGCTGGTTTATGAGCTTTCAATACAGAAATGAGTTGTGATTTCTCATTTTCAGTAAGAGAAGACGATATTATTACAGGTAATTCAGATTCACCATGTAAATAAGCGTATTCCAAATGGTTTGGAAGTGGCTTTAACTCTAATGTCGGAGGTTCTTCTATCGATGATTTATATCGATATCTGTCTTCTTCTTTTAGCGTTTGAATTTCTTCTGTTGTTGGTTCATATCCATTAGCTATTAGTGTAGCTAACATTTCAGCTTCATCAATTGGTTCAGTCCCTTCTCCTAAAGAACATTCTCATGTTCCTTGTAATTCTAGAAATTCTTCTAATAATTCTGCATGTGAATCTATAGTTTGAATATAATAACATGTATCATCTGCAGATTGCAGTTGTTGCATTGCTCTATCAACTGAAAAGGTAACACTCTCGTCCTCTATACTTAGGGTCAGTTTCTTACCGAACACGTCTATCATTGCTTTAGCCGTGTTTAAGAATGGTCTTCCTAATATGAGAGGAACTTGAGAATCTTCTTCCATGTCCAGAACAACAAAATCTACTAGAAATACTAAAGTACCAACTTTGACTAGCATGTTCTCCATTATCCCTATAGGATATTTTATTGACCGATCGGCTAGTTGTATGCTTATTCTTGTTGGTTTCAATTCTCCAAGGTCTAGTTTAGCGTATAGTGAATACGGCATTAGATTTATACTAGCACCTAAGTCTGCCAATGCTTCTATTGAACTAAGACTACCCAGAAAACATGGAACTGTGAAACTTCCTGAATCAGATAGTTTTTCTGGTATCTTATTCAACAGCACTGCTGAACAATTAGCATTCATAGTAACAGCCGAGAGTTCTTCCATTTTCTTTCTATTCGATATTAGATCTTTCAGAAATTTAGCATATCTAGGCATTCCTGAAATTACATCAATGAAAGAAAGATTTACATTTATCTGTTTAAACATATCCAAAAATTTGGATTGCTCGGCTTCAAGTTTCTCTTTTTTCATTTTACTCGGGTAAGGAAGTGGTGGTTGGTATGGTTTAACATAAGGTTTAGCCTTAACTGTGTTATCTTCATTAACCTTTTCAACTACCGGTTCTTTTTCCTTATCTTGTTCAGGTTGTGGTTCTTGTGGAGTAGGAATAGCTTCATCAGAAATTACAGGTATTTCAGGTGGTTTAAGTGTTGTACCACTTCTTGTGGTAATGGCTTTAGCTGTTTCATTCCGGGGGTTTGCATTTGTATCACTAGGTAAACTTCCCGATTTTCTTTCACCTATTAACCTTGCTAGGTTACTTACTTCTTGTTCCAGATTTTGAATAGAAGCTTGCTGATTTCTAAATGCTTGAGCATTTTGTTCATTGGTTTGTTTTTGAGATGTGAAAAACTGCGTTTGAGTTTCAACTAGCTTCGTCATCATATCTTCTAAATTTGGGCTTTTTATCATCGGGTTGTGGTGGTTTGTTTTGAAAATTAGGTCTTTGCTGATTGTAAGTATTATTGGATACTTGTTGATTGCTAGGACCTTGTTGGTTGTTGTATGGAACATTTCGGTTATAATTCTGGTTTTGATTGTAAATTGGTCTTGGCGGTTGATAATTATTCTGATAATTATTTCTAGGCCTTTAGTTTATGTATGAAATATTCTCTCTTTGTTCCATTGTTAGCTCAATACTGAGACAATCTTTTGTCAAATGTGGTCCTCCACACTGCTCACAACTAATTCTTATTGAGTGGATATCTTTAGTCATCTTTTCCATTCGTCTCTCGACAGCATCTATCTTTGCGGAAATGGAATCTAAGTCATGGCTAGAATCGGCTCTAGCTGCTTTAGATGATCTAACGATATCTTTTTCTTGATGCCACTCATGTGAGTGGGAAGCAGTGTTATCAATAATTTTATAAGCATCAGTTTCAGTTTTCTTCATAATAGAACCACCAGGTGCTATATCTATGTCTTTTCTTGTAGTGATGTCGCATCCTTGGTAGAATATTTGTACTATTTGACAGGTGTCTAAACCATGTTGCGGACATCCTCTTAATAACTTTCCAAATCTTGTCCATGCCTCATATAGAGTTTCATTCAATTTCTGTGTGAACGTAACAATTTCTCCTTGAAGTCTTACGGCTTTAGATGCCAGAAAGAATTGTTTAAGAAATTTTTCAACTAAAACATCCCATGTATCGATCGCCCCTTCAGGTAACGATTCCAACCAATCTTTGGCTTCTCCCTTTAAAGTCCAGGGAAATAACATGAGATATATCTGTTCATCCTCAACTTCTCTTATTTTAAATAGTGTGCAGATCCTATTAAAGGTACGAAGATGTTCATTTGGATCTTCCTTCGGTGCACCACTAAATTGGCATTGATTAGTCACCATATGTAGAATTTGTCCTTTGATTTCATAATCTGGCGCATTAATGTCTGGATGAGTAATTGCGTGACCTTGGCCAGTGCGTTTAGCTCGCATTCGGTTTTCCATACCTAAAGGTTCTGTTACTTCCATAATTGAATTTGTTGAATCTGAATCACTAGAGGATTCTGATTTAATGGTTCGTTCCTCAACAATCTCTGTTTGAATAATTGGTGGTTCCGGAGGAAAGATTAATGGTTCAGGATCTATGAATTGTCCCTGAATATTCTCCGGATTCTCAATTGTGAGGTCGGGTTCAAAAAATGGATTATCGAAAATTTGAATTGGAGTACTTGGTCGACTGGATGACGATTCTAAAGAAAAATCAACGGCGGTAATATTAGCTAGATGTCTTGATCGAGTTACAGGTGGTGAACGTACAAAAGGTGGTGAACGTCTTGCTCGGTGCATTTAGAGACAAACCTTACAAGCATGCATGCATTCTTTTCCATGCTTTTAACCTCATTACCCATCTTAGCTTACACCTCCATCCCACACTCTAAAGTTTGCAATTTGACTTCCCATTTCTATACCAAAACCGTCGGCATCCATATGGGTGTGAGGGGTTTCATTTCAAACTCATTTTGATACTTATTTGCTTGCACTCTTTCATTTTACACACACACACATACAAACACCACTTCAAACTCTCTCAACTTTCTCTCTAGTTTGTAAGTAACAACATTTTTTTTTCTTCTTTCTCTTCTTTGTAAAAACCGAAATATATAAGCAAACATCATCATCATTCACTTGAATTAATACTTGTTTGTTGTTGTTGTTGTAAAGATCAAGTTCTTTAGCTTGCATCTTCATGGATCTTGGTTACTTCCATCTCTTTTTGATGAAGAACCGAGAACAAAGAACCTAAAACTTACTAGTTGGTGGTTCTATATTTAAGTGTTTTCAAGACTAAAAATTCATAAGTTTTATAATCTTCCTTGTTTTCATGTTTGTAGACTTAAATCCTAAGATTCAAACTTTGATTTGAATCTTCCTAAGTATGAAACAAACATGACATAATACTTGTAGATCTAGTTTATTTCTTCATGTTACTTACTTTAAATTTGTGTTTGATGTTCATGGTCGAGTATTATTAGTTAAAACTTGATCTTATACTTCTTGAAACCAAAGTTAACTTTGTAAGTTCAAGAACATGGAAGTATAACTTTTTAAGTTATAACTTCATATACTTGTGTTGGATTTAACTTAAGAACTTTAGATCTAGACTTTTGGGTCTAGGATCTTCAATATCTAACTAAGAACTATGTTCTACAACCTAAGATCTTGTTTGCTTAAGTTTAATTTCAAGTTGTAGCTTAATATTACTTGTATAACTCTTGTATGTGTTGGATCTAAGATTTGGATGTAACTTTGGTTCATCAAACTTCATACAACTCTTAAGTGAGTTGTGCAACATGTCTTAGACTTACACTTGTGTCATGATAGTCAAAACTTGGTTAATATTACTTTTAGAGTTCATGTATGTGTCGGATCTAAGATCTTGATGTAACTTTGGTTCATCAAACTACTTGCAACACTTAATTGATTTGTGCTACATATCTTAGACTTTCACTAGTGTTATGATGGTCAAACCTTGGTTAAGATGATGCAAACACATAAACGAGTTGTACACTTGAAGCTATATGCATCAAGGATGAGAACCGTGATGAGCATCGGGCACCAAGAACCCACCGGAACACTCTAGCTACTGTTTTCTGGGTTTTACCCGACCACCTGGGCTGCTGCAAAGATGATTTTCAGTTAGCTCTGTTTGAGTAGATAATTTTTCATTTAAGACTCGTCTTAATCCGAGTTACGGTTTAGGATTTATGGCCCTCCGATCGTCACTATGTCCTTTTAACGTTGTGTTAAAAATTCTGACCTACTCGCACTTAAACCGTCGCCACGGTCAAACGAAGACGAGTTTAATTCTGGAATTCTTACAGAAACTAAAAGACTCATATATGGAGCCATGGCCACTAGTCTCACCTCAATTCAATTTGTATAGTGGCCGTGGTGACCAAACGAAGTCAGGCTTTGTTCTAAACCCTAATCTTGACTTAAAACTTACTTTACACTTTTGACTAAATGATGAATGATGATGATACTTAAGACCTAATTTACATACATTTAAACCTATTGGGACGATTTACTAACTTAGTAATTTTTGACTTAGGTTGAGGACTTTCCGGACCTACATACTTGCTTACTTTCCCGTGTCATCTTTACTACTACTTTACCACTATGAGTTATAGCATCCCTTTTTACTTTAACTATTTTGGGAACTGAGAATACTTGCGCATTTTACGTTTTACATACTACGCACGAGTACTTAAACTTTATATATGTGTGGGTTATACAACGGCATAAACATTCCCTTTAGCTCGGTAACGTTTAGTCATTGGTTTTTGAATCGGTGAACGCGAATCTTAGATATGGATCCATAGGGTTTGACATCCCCACTCGGGCTAGTAGCGCTAGCATTTAACGGGTGTTTAATACTTCGTAAACATACGCACTCGCCAAGTGTACTTTCAGGGGGTTATAAACGTTAAGTTAGTTACCAAGTGCCAACGATTAAACATATACTTTACATACTGTTTTGAAACGCTCTTTGTAGCACTGAAATCTCGTGGCCTACCTTACATTACTGTTATACTTAAACTATAGCTCACCAACCTTTGTGTTGACGTTTTTAAGCATGTTTTTCTCAGGTGCTTAAGGTTAGCCGCTTCCGCTGTTGTACTAGTCTTGCTGTAGACACCCGCTGCTTTAGAGATGTCACCGCATGAACGTTTATTTGCATTCAAACTTTATTACATTTGAAACAATGATTTGTAACGACCTAAGGGTCACGCACTATTATCTTTGCTTCTGTTCATAGAAGCATACTTTTGATGTAAAACATTCGACGTTAGTTATGACGTCACCTTTTATCATGAATGCAAACTTTTTTTGAAAACGCATATAGTGTTTGACCTTGTAATGATCCTGTTGTTGATGGTCCGTACATGTTGATTTAGTACGGGGCGTCACAATATGTGTACATATAACGTCTATCTCCTAGATTTACATACTTCGAATGTGAAGTTTCTGAAAAACACCCTAAACTGCGAACTAGTTCTCCGAAATTTTTTTGGAAAATGCTGATAAAGCATCAAAAACTGTAAACGACCTTAACAGTAAAAAGTTTGATGATAAAGAATAGTGTATTGGCAAAGCTCAGAAAAAGAGAAGTTTTGGAACTGGAAAATGGATTAAGCAAAGTATGAAGGAGGCTGTGGACAAATCACAAAAACTGAACCTGCCTTCAAAGAATCCAAATGATTCAGTATCTGCTGAAGTCATTAACGAATACCTTGCTTCTGACTCTAAACCCTTGCGGACAATATTCTTCATCATCCTCTAATATTAGAAATTCTAAGATATCATCGTATCTTTCATTATAAATATCCTCCATATTTCTGAAGATATTTCCATAATTATTCTTATCTGAAATCATTTACCTCTTCGCGCTATCTGTTTTACATCATAAAAGAAACTATTTTAGTTTCTAAATTCTGAAACCGTCGAGTTTAAATTATGAATGTTTTGAAGTAGTGTTGGGAACTGAAGCATGAGTTAATATAATATAATGACACTTGATCAACGTGATTATATTACAGTAATTCATGCTGAGTCTCTAAATGAAACGTGATGATTCACAGATCATAACGTCATCATGTGCTATGTTACACGACTCTTGTATTCTACTTAACCTCTAAAAATATCAAGAAAATATTTCTTGATGATTCGGTCTTTTCCAGGGTATTCTGGTAATTTGATAAATCAAGATCGTGCCATTACAAATTTCCTTCTTAGAACGTTAACTATGTTCATTCCGAAATTCATATCTGCGAATTCTGGACCATTACAAGAGATGTTTAATCGCAAGAAGAAGAAACGAAAGAATGAAGCTCCGAAATAAAAATGGGAGTATAAATCGCAGCAAATAGAAGGGAACATTAACTGTGGATGACAATGATTATAGAAGACAGAAGCAGGGACTTCGAAATATAAAGGAGGATATAAAGCCCAACGAAAACCCAGAAATTATAAACCATATATATCGATGCAGATAGCAATATAAAGACACGGGAGAACTAAAAATACTATAAAACCAAGAGTATAGTAGAAGTAAATAGATTCTTCCAGTGGCAGATGAAAGAGAAGAATGACAGATATGAAGGTTAGAAGTATATCAAGAAGCAGAACTGGATGAAGCATATTGATTAATGCTTTAAAATATGAATTGAGGAGAAAGAATAGAAGGTGTGAGTTGTAAGGAAACGAAGGGGGTGAATTTATAGTAAAATATCCGACAGAGCAATCAAAACAGATGATTGCATTTAAAGCGGATCCTAATTTCCTTAATTACCGAAGCATCAAATCTTGTTACGAAGATTTTCTCCAAATCCCTTGAACTTCGAAAATCAATCCTATCTACGTCAAAAGATATGACGAATCTACGATTACTAAATTCACTCTTTTGTGATAACTTCACTCATACTCTTCACAAAAATCGAATTGTTTTATCTATATTACTCAATGATGATAAAACTCACATTTTCAGCTCGTATGCATCATGAAAACATACTTATTGTCAACCATGACCATCCCGATCAAATTTCGGGGACGAAATTTCTTTAACGGTAGGTACTGTGACAACCCGAAAATTTTCGACCAAATTTAAACTTTAATCTTTATATGTTTCCGACACGATAAGCAAAGTTTGTTAAGTTAAATCTCAAGAATTTTAAACTATGTTCATACATTCATTTAACCTCGATCAAATTCCAATGATTCACGAACCATTATATGAACGGATATGATTATATATGTATATGTGTATATATTATAACTTGAAAACGTTAACAAAGTATTAGACGTATAATACTTTATATGAACAAATTTTTTTCGATATATGTTTAATATATCTATCGACGGAACTAAAAGATAATATCAAATGAATTAATTAAACTGATATTTTATTAGCATTTATCAATTCCATAAGTATTGTGATATTATTATAAGTCTCTGTTGAGAGGTTCACGTTGATTTGAGAAATTTTTCCTTGTTAACAGCATTCGGAATAAATGGTAAAGTGATTTACAAGTAAGAACAAAAGTGTCAATTAACGGTAACTGGACAAAAGTTAGTAGAGATTCCTGCTTAATTTTCAATGCATGCTTTACAATAATTGTCTCGTGTCTCTTGATAAGTTAATTATTATTTAGTTTTCTTAATATTGAAAACGTTTTACGATATAGATGAAACCTTTTAAAGAATGATTTTGAATATAACTAATTTTGGAAAACTAAATTATATTTATTCGATTTGGTACGAACCAGTGGCGGATGTAGGATTCGTTGTCACTGGTGTCACTCTTAAAAGTCAGAAATTTTTTTCAACTAGTTGGGTTATGTTTCTGATGCACCGAGCGAGATAAGAAAATATGCTTTTTAAATTTTTGCAAGAAGTCAGGCAATTTTTTAGTTTATAATCTATTTAAGCTACATATTTCATGTCCATTTTTTTTATATATATTACCCGGCGAAATTTATTGTCTTGTTTAGAATTTGTATACGCCGTTTATAACTGAAACCACACCGTATCTTTTTTTTCTCCACTTATCTAACCTACGTGTGTGTTAAATTACGGATTTATTAGTTTACATCAACTTAAGATGTTGATAACAAATAAAAATATTACGGACTGTTACTTTTATAAAAAGTTGAACTTGTATTCATAAAGATCTAAGATATAAATTTATTGAAAACATAATAATTTGAGAAGAAAAAAGATGTTAAACGACTCCATGGTAAACTCCACATTAAATTTGACCAAGTGAAATACTCCGTAGACCGTAGTACTCCCTCCGTCGCAATTCTATTGACCGGTATTTCTTTTTGGGATGTCCTAAATTAATTGTCCACTCTCATAAATGGTAAAGAATAATGTGGTAAAGTTTTGTTGTGTCCATACTTTATACATGTAAGACAAAATATAGGTAAAACGTAAGGGGTAAAACTGGAAAGTTAATGGAAAAGTATATGTGTCAGGTACTTTTTATTAAACTGTGTATTTTTGTCTGGAGGTAATAGATATGAGACGGAGGGAGTAGTTATTTTAGTACAATTCATAATTTATTCTCCGTATGCAAGTACTCAATATAAAAAATGTACTGTAGTTTGTATTTCCGAGGTCATGAGTCCTGACTGTGTGTACCTTTTATAGGGGGTTGGAATGCTAAAATATCAAACTTAGGGACCTTAGTTATTATTATACTATAATACAATCAACAAATATCACAAAGAAACTATTTAAAAAACATCTTCTTCCTCGTTGTGCAACCTGCAAATAGATTCTACCGCAAAAACAAACCTTAAACCTGCAAATATTTCTACCACAAAACAACATCTAACTCTTAAAACTCAAGATTTCACTGGTAGCACAGTAGATCCTCCATGGGTAGCACTACCTAAAAATCCAATTTTTTTACACTATATCGATTTATTTCAGTGGTGTCACGTGCTACCACTCCCTTACTAGTAGATCCGCCCCTGGTACGAACACGTTTTTTGATATAATAGAATGTGATTATAAAATGTTTTTATGGAATTTCAATGATATGAAAATAAAAATAAAGATAAAATAAAGATTTCTAATGAGCACCAAAAGACTACAACATTTCATCTCAAGATTGCAAGTTAAAATGATGGAAATTACTAAACCTACGCATTTGCACGAGAAAAATAATAACTAATTCATACTGACTCGAAAAAGGGTGATTCCGGTGTCCAGACGTCCGTAACTCAAAAATCTACAACTTTCGTGAAGAAATCATACACGGATCACGTACCCATCTACGTGAGATGCGTAATGTTTCAAAAGATTATGCAGAATTTGTAATCTTTACGCGAAACGCTTAATGTTATGTTTGCCGACATATTTTGAGGCGGCTTCACTATTCTTCACTGCTTTTCACTATTTTAACACGTTTTACATATATTATATTTTTATATTTTTATTATTATATTTTTATATTTATTCTATATAAATCGATCGTGTTTCCTGCTCGACTCATTCATCATTCCATCTATCTATCTGATCACATATATACTCCGTAATATTTTTTATTATTTAAATTATTATTATTATTATTAAGATTAATATTCTTATTATTAATCTTTTAAGAAGTATTATTATTATTATTATTATTATTAGAATTATACATAAAATATTACGACGGTGTCATGAGCGAATTATTTCAAGACGGAGTTTTCGAGTGGGATAGGGCTAAGGAAATTATGGGTTATAGCTATGGAGGTTATGGGTATAGTTCGTGGGCATGCTCATGAGGTCAAACTAGTGTTTATCATCTCCGTTGCGTCTACGTACCTTTCCTACAATATTGAATCACAATATTGATATGTGAGCACTCATAACTTAACTTTTATATATTATTAATGTATCCCTAACTAGTGCTCGAGTATATAGGATTATGCATGCTTGTACATTTGACATTATCGCTAGATAGGTTATGTTGAATCCTGAAATTAGATACATATGCTACTAAGATAAGGTATATGATATGCATGTCGTTGGAAAGCTAGCGAAAAATTAAAAACTTTTCATTTAGATATCGAATGGTTTCGATAAACGGATTAGAAGTTATAATCAACTGAATTTTAGTATTATTGTTAAAATGATTATTATTACTATCGTCGTTATTATCGCCGTTATTATTATTATTATCTAATAATAATAATAATAATAATAATAATAATAATAATAATAATAATAATAATAATAATAATTATTATTATTATTATTATTATTATTATTATTATTATTATTATTATTATTATTATTAATATATATATCATTATTTAAAAATCGTTATTGTTATTATTATTATTATTGTTATTATCATCAAAAATTATTATTAATATTATCATCATTATTATTATAATTACTAGTATTGTAATTAATATTATCATAATACTTATTAGTATCATTATTTTTAAAACTAATATTAGTATTAACTAATTAATATGATTGCGATTATTATCACTATTATGAATGCGATATAAAAGAGGATTTAAAAACTATTAAAAAAATCGATTAGGAAATAATGAGTATATATATCATGATGAAATAAAAATATTGTAAGTTACTGATTTAGATAAAAATATCATTTACATCATTATTATTATTAAAAGTATTATTAATATTAAAACTATCATATTTTTTTACAAAAATTATTTTTAATAGGAATATCATTGTTAATATAAAATATCATTATTATTATCATTTTAGTATTATTATTAATAAAAATTATCATTTTATCATAATATCATTTTTAGTAAATATAAATATTGTTATTATTATTAATAGAATAATAATAATTATTATTACAAAATAATACAACTTTTACCTACTATTGTTATTATCGATATTATTTTATCAAATAAAAATGTCACGTGTAATATAATTACATTAATAATACTTATCATATTATTTTTATGATATTAAATGAACTTTATAAATTTTATTACTTAAGATATATAAAAGTATATTATATTTTAATATAAAATTTTATTTATTAATAAATGAATTATATTTTTACTATAATAAAATCTGTTAAAAATATTTAAATGTATAAAACGACTATATTTAAACTATATAATAATCATGTATAGATTTTAGAAGTCATTTTGGTCAAAATGACTTTTGTTGACTTTTGCATATTAGTCTCGAGCATTAGGATTGTGGTACACTATGACTTGACCAAAATTGTTAGACAAATATTGACCAACATATAAATATATATAATTAATATAGGTTCGTGAATCCGAGGCCAACTCTGCATTGTTCAGTTGTTCAATATCGTCATATGTATTTTTACTACAAAATACAGTATTGTGAATTTCATTTGCTCCCTTTTTAAATGCTTTTGCAATATATATTTTTGGGACTGAGAATACATGCGCTGCTTTTATAAATGATTGATGAAATAGACACAAATAATCGAAACTACATTCTATGGTTGGATTAACGAAATCGAATATGCCCCTTTTTAGCTTGGTAGCCTAAGAATTAGGGAAATGGCCCCTAATTGACGCGAATCCTAAAGATAGATCTATGGACCTTGACATGTCCCATTCGAATTACGAATGCTTTAGTACTTCGATTATCATGTCCGATGAGAGTCGCGGAATGATGGGGATATTCTATATGCATCCTGTTAGTTCGGTTATCAAGCGTTCACCATATGAATGAATTTTTATCTCTATGCAGTTTGCGAAATGCCTGATATGAGATTAAGTTTATGAGAAATTGAAATATGAAATCTTGTGGTCTATTAAAATTATGAAAATGATTGATTACGATAAACTATTGAACTCACCAACCTTTTGGTTGACACTTGAAAGCATGTTTATTCTCAGGTTTGAAAGAAATCTTCCGCTGTGCATTTGCTCATTTTAAGGATATTACTTGGAGTCATTCATGCATATTTCAAAAGACGTTGCATTCAAGTCGTTGAGTTCATTAAAGATTATTATTAAGTGAATTATAGATTAGATCATTTATAGTTTGAATATTATGAAATGGTATGCATGCCTGTCATCTTTCGATGTAATAAAAGTTGCCTTTTAAAAACAAATGCAATGTTTGTAAAATGTATCATATAGAGGTCAAATACCTCGCAATGTATCCATATGTTATTGTATTCGTCCTTATGGATTTGGACGGGTCGTCTCACAATTTACATGGAAAGGTAGATGAGAACAAATATAGTTCAAGTGTAAAGCACATAATTATTCTATGTTATTGTTTTGAAAAGTATAAAACAATAGGACAGAAAATGATTTGATGACATGGTTTGGATTTGCTTAATGTTAGTTATTTGACTAGAACTTATAACATAGTTCATTTGTGACTACCAAAGGGCTATGCTATTAATTTTGTGTTTCTAGTTTTTGGCAAAGTATATTTTTTTTGAAAGGCAGCACTCGACATCGAATACTCTCATTTGTCACGCACGCACACACTTTCAGGAGAAAACTCGAATAACATTGCAGGAACCTGATCCTTGAACTATCCCTCCGCTACGTTGATTTTTCCCCTTCCCTTTTTGGTATCACTCTATAATAATCTCCAACGATAGATTGTCAACTATTTTTCGTCAGTAATCCGGTAACTATCATCTAGACAATCTGATTGATATTCGTGTAGTGTTTTGGGCGACTTATCCACTAAATTTGAATTCTATGCTACACAAATTTAAGTCAAGAAAAGGTTTAAATAGAGTGATCATGGAACTAGTGTGAGCTTTCAAATTCCTCACACTTATAAATGTGTATGAGTTTTTTACATTTATAAGTGTAAAGTATAGTAAGACTTTCACATATAAATTGTAGAAAAAATTGTTCACATCTATTAATGTGTATAAACACAAACTTACTCACATTTAAAATAAATTTGGTACACCTCATTTCTTCACATAAAAGGAAATGTGTACAAATCCAGTGTGACAAATTAACTTAAAACTCTTAGACCGTCTCCAACGCAGGCGTGTTGCACGGATTTTGGACCCAACACGCCACCCAACACGGGTTAGCGCGGCGTGTTGGGGTTGTAAGGGACACGCGTGCTGGAAGTTAGCACACAACAAATGGCCGCGTGTTTGTACCCTTTTCTGACGTGGACTCACCCCACCCACATACCATGCAACGGAAGCTTTTTTTTTTTTTTTATTTCTAGCCCTCATCTCAGTATATATACATAAAATAAATATACACTATATTAAATCAAACAAACATATTCACTTTCAAACACAACAAAATCAAACACAACTCAAAAACACTTCATCAAAATCAAACACAAACAATGTCTCATCCGAATGAGTGGTCGATTTATAACAACATTATGACCGGCACCGGTGGACCGACTACTCCGGGCTCATCATCTTCATCTCGATCTTCTTCTCTTGGTTTTGCCAACTATACCACTAGCTCGTTTAATATGAGACAACAAGAAATTGAGCAACAAATTCAAAGATTACAACAAATCCAAAAATTACAAGAGATTTAAAGAGAGCTCGGTTTTAGCCCGTAACAACTCTCACAACTTCAAGGTCAAATACAACCAAAAACTCAACCACAAACTCAACCTGACATTGAGCCTGAACAACCCGGTGGCGTGAGGAGAAGAAAACACCAACGAAAAGGCAAAGATAAGGTATGTGAACCAATCCAAAAAAAAGTTTGGACATCGGTCGAAGAGGTTTGGTTGGCGCGATGTTGGTTTGATGCGTCCGAAAATTCGATTGTCGGAAACTCTCAAAAATATCAATCTTTGTGGAATAATGTAATGAACAAATTCAACAATAACGAGCATGTATGGTATCGAAATGAAGATGCGTTATCGAGGAAATGGCATTATGTAGACATGGGGTGTAAAGCTTTTCAAGGTTACTATGAGGCGGAAAAACGCAATCCAAGGCGTAGTGGGAAAACCGAACAATGCTTTTACGAGGGTGCGGTAAACGCGTATTGTACTAATGAGATGAAGACGTGGGCGTTTAAAGATGCTTGGGAATTTTTAAAGGACAAACCAAAGTGGATTGCGCCTGCTCCGGTTGGTGGAGTAGTTTATGGAGGTTTGCGTGATGAGGATGACGAGGAGGTCGCGGTCCACATGATTGATATCGCGGATGATCGTCCTGATAACGTGCTTTTAGGTGATGATCCGATTGAAAGGCCCATGGGAAGGAATTGAGCAAAGAAGGCGGCTAGGACTTATGCATCTTCCGACGCAACGCAAAGCTCTCGGTCAACAAAATCTTCAACGTTTGAAGAGTTATATGAACAACTTAACGAGTATAGGTCCGAAGTTGCACAGAAAAAGCTTCAACAAATGGACGCAATCACCAAAGCGGAACGTATGAAAAGTTGCACTCGAAGCCACAAAATTTCTGTCGAACTTGGACATTAATAACATCGGGAACCCGAAAGAGAGAAAGCGTTGCATGAAGATGAAGAAGAACCTGCTCCAAGAGTACGGCGACTTAATTCAGTTGTCGGATGAAGACGACGAGTAGTAGTTTAATTTTTTAGGACTTTTTTTTAAGAATAAAGTAAGTTTATGTCGTCTTTTTATTTATTGTAATTTTCTATTTTTAGGACTTTTTTAATATAATCGTATTTTTATTATTAATTTTAGTGTGTTTTATTAAATTAATTTGTTATTATAATTTCAAAATAATAATATAACTAATTAAACAAAATAAAATAAATACATGAAAAATGAAAAAGAAATAAAAAATACTCCACCCCTACCCAGCAACACGCCACTCAGCACGTCGCCCATTACACAGCAGTCTAATAGCATGCTCATCAAGCATCCCACATTCACCCAGCAACACGCCAACACGCCCTACAAGGTTAAAAATGGTTTAAGTGTAATTATATTTCAATAAGTGTCTAGGGATCCCAACCAAGTACAACGAGCAAGATTAGGCCATTCGTGTGTATCTAACAAAATATCCTACTAATTACATTGAACTAAACTGAATGGCATAAAAGATCGGAATCCTACTAAACTTAACATGTTGATCAATGAGGTTTGATCATCAGTTATACACTACGATTATTTTTAGTGGTTGAACAAAAAATAGTGATCAAGTCAAAATTGACCTGAGTGCAAAAGATTGTTGTGACTAACCTTCGGAAGGGGTTCCTTCGGTTAACGCGATGGGTTTGAAGGGTGTTGTGGTGGTTGACTTTTTCCGAGCCTCCAAGGTGAACTAATCAAAGTGATCAGTAATGGTAAGTGAATGCTGATTGTTTTTAATGTGTTGTAAATGATTGATTATGTAACTACCGTCAGTCCACTAACCCACGATTACCACTCCTGGAATCCTCTAATCATGCCCACTAACTGCTCCACGTTCTCCTGGTTTATCTGGCGGACAAGCGACTGAGCAGACTAAGTCAACACTCAACGGTAAGCTACGGGTGGCGTAGCGTGAGAACAATCATGACCGAAGATGGTGTTGACTTAGGTGTAATGCAACCAGGAATTGAAGCTAAACATCCAGCTAAGAAGTATGCCATGCATCTCAGGTGACGGTCATGGTGGGACGTACGTCATTAAGTCCCCACAGTTTGGTTGGAATCCAATTACCTTGAATTGTAACCAAACTACATTAAATAAAATACTATAAAAAGCCATCATTACTGACACGCCATAAACGTCAAATCCTGTTCCCTCGTAGGGTGTGCTAGGGATGATGTCAGCACTCATTTCGTTTTACAGCTGTAAAAACAGAAACGACGCGAATCCAACGGTTGTGCCTCAACATTCCTAGGACACGCATTCGATCAGGATCAAAGCCCATGAACTGGGCCCACAGTAAGTTTCTTCTATAAAATAGCGTTTTTACCTCCTCATTGTTACATCTCTTTCTCCGCCTCCTTATTATTAAAAAATTCTTATCTCCTCACCATTCGCGTGCCGTTTTCATTATAAGGTAAACCAAAATGTCTAAGGCTAACGTTTCTACTGAAAATACTACCGTTACGATGGAAGAGATGGAGAAATTTATAGCCGAGTATCCGGTACTTCAAAACGTACCGACGATGGTAGCGATACCCGGCCAGCGTGCCGATGAGCCGCCACAAGGATACTTTACCTTGTATTGGAAAGCGGTGGCATTGGGCAACTTGCGTTTTCCGTTGAGCCCATTCGTGGCGGCTGTGCTAGACCATTATCACATTAGCGTCTCTCAATTACATCCTCAAGCATGGCAGTGTGTTACAATTTTCGAGATGTTTTCTAGGGCACAAAATAGACCCGCGAGTCTGAACGTTTTCCGAGCGACGTTCAAACTCACTGCTTCCGGAAAGGGATGGTACACTTTTGAGAAAAAGTGCAACTTTACCACCAAGAAGTCTCCGTCCCTCCATGGTTGGAGGGGAATGTTCTTTTTTGTTGGGACCGAACTGCTGGGCGAAGGGCGTGCCCACCTCGCACAATGGCATTCCAAACGTTCTCCAGATGTTTCCAAAACTCCAGACGTTGACCAAGGGGAGAGGGAGCTTTTTAATTTATGTAAGGACGCTACGTTAGAGATGCGTCCTTACGGCGAGGTGATACTGAAACTCTGCAATGTTTAGCATTATTGGCCATGGAGTGACAGAGTGCCATTAATCATGTGCGATGGAATGGGTATGCTCTTCGTGCCGCTACGTCTTTAAACTTGTAAGTATTCTGCTCATTTAATTTTTCTAACTCAATTTCTTTTGCAGAGATGGATTTCAACAGAGTGCTCCGCCGCCCTTCTCTTGACGGTGTTTCCTTCAAGAGATTCCCAAAAGCCAACCTTCCAGAAGGTCATCCGTTGAAGGGTGATAATGCTAAAAACGAACATATATTTCATAGCATTATTCCTCAAGAAAGACAAGCTTTTAGTTGCAATTGTTCTATTTACAAGTGATATTCGTTTAAATAATAAAAGGTGAAGACAAAAGACAGATTCGACGAATTGAAGACGCAAACGACCAAAAATCTCAAAAGTACAAAAGACAATCAAAGAGGTTCCAATTATTGATAAGAAACGTCTCGAAATTACAAGAGTACAAGATTCAAAACGCAAAGTACAAGATATTAAATTGTACGCAAGGACGTTCGAAAATTCGGAACCGGGACCAGAGTCAACTCTCAACGCTCGACGCAACGGACTAAAAATTACAAGTCAACTATGCACATAAATATAATATAATATTTAAATAATTCTTATAATTATTTATATATTATAATAAATAATAAAAACCGTCGGCAAGAAAGATTCCAAACTGGACTGAGCTGTAATTTCAATCTCCGCGACTCGCGGAGTTTGAAGGCCTAAAATGCCGCGAGTCGCGGAGCCCCAAGTTTTGAAAGTCCCTATAAAAGCAACCGAATTATGAGCATTTTTCATCATCTTTTTCTTCTTCTCTCATAATACTACGTAAATATTTATATTTATATTTTAATTTTAATTTTAATTTTAATTATAATTCTAATAATAAGGGTATGTTAGCGAATGTTGTAAGGGTGTAAGTCGAAATTCTGTCCGTGTAACGCTACGCTATTTTTAATCATTGTAAGTTATGTTCAACCTTTTTATATTAATGTCTCGTAGCTAAGTTATTATTATGCTTATTTAATCCGAAGTAATCATGATGTTGGGCTAATTACTAAAATTGGGTAATTGGGCTTTGTACCATAATTGGGGTTTGGATAAAAGAATGACACGTGTGGAAATTAGACTATGGGCTATTAATGGGCTTTATATTTGTTTAACTAAATGATAGTTTGTTAATGTTAATATAAAGATTTACAATTGGGCGTCCCTATAAATTACCATATACACTCTATCGGACACGATGGGCGGGGTATTTATATGTACGAATAATCGTTCATTTAACCGGACACGGGAATGGATTAATAGCCACTAGAATAATTAAAACATGGGTGAAATTATGTACAAGGACACTTGGTATAATTGATTACAAAATATTAAAACCTTGGGTTACACTCAGTCGACATCCTGGTGTAATTATTAATTAAAGTATTAAAATCTTGTTACAGTTTAAGTCCCCAATTAGTTAGAATATTTAACTTCGGGTATAAGGATAATTTGACGAGGACACTCGCACTTTATATTTATGACTGATGGACTGTTATGGACAAAAACCAGACGGACATATTAAATAATCCAGGACAAAGGACAATTAACCCATGGGCATAAAACTAAAATCAACACGTCAAACATCATGATTACGGAAGTTTAAATAAGCATAATTCTTTTATTTCATATTTAATTTCCTTTATTTTATATTTAATTGCACTTCTAATTATCACATTTTTATTATTATTGTAGTTAATTGCACTTTTAATTATCGTACTTTTTAATTATCGCAAGTTTATTTTATCGCATTTTTATTATTTGCAATTTCATTATCGTTATTTACTTTACGCTTTAATTTAAATCTTGTATTTATTTTTAATATTTTACATTTGGTTTTAACTGTGACTAAAGTTTTAAAATCGACAAACCGGTCATTAAACGGTAAACCCCCCACCTTTATAATAATAATATTACTTATATATATATATATATTTGTATTTTTATAAAAGTAAACTAATATAGCGTTAAGCTTTGTTTAAAGATTTCCATGTGGAACGAACCGGACTTACTAAAAACTACACTACTTTACGATTAGGTACACTGCCTATAAGTGTTGTAGCAAGGTTTAAGTATATCCATTCTATAAATAAATAAATATCTTGTGTAAAATTGTATCGTATTTAATAAGTATTTCCTTGTAAAATTTAATAGTATTTTATATACACCTCGCGAAACATCAAGTATTTTTGGCGCCGCTGCCGGGGAACTTCTTAAAAGCCGGAAGCGCAACGCTAATATAAAAAAAAAAGATTTTTATTTTACTTTTATTAAAATTCGTTTTTATAAAAGTACGTTTTAAATATTCGAAAATATAAAAAGAAAAACAAAAATTTATATATTTTTAAGAGTTTGTTAAAAGTTTTATAAGTTTCTTTATTTTTATTTTAGTTTATAAAAATATAAGTTTTATTTAAATATCTTTTATTTATATAAAAACAGAAAATTAGAAAACATAAAAAAAAAAAAAAAACGCGTAGATTTAAAACTATTCCAGGGTTGAAATTTGGAACCCCGCGACTCGCGGGGTTTGCTGTTTGAAATACCGCGACTCGCGGAGGTATTCTGACACGCGACAGAACCCTAATCAGGCATTAATTACGAATAATTATTATAATTATTAATATAAAACCCTAATTAGGTTTTAATTAAATAATTATTTTAGTTTTTATTAATATTTTGTTTAATTAGTTTAATTAATTTGTAAAATTAGTAGTTTTAATAAATAAATAATATAAAAATAATATTTTTTTAAAAATTGTACTTTTTACAACTTTTTGTATATTTTTATATTTTGTCCCTTTTCAATCGTTTTAACGTAATATTTGTATTTTTAGCTCATATTTAGTTTTAAACTTAGTTTTTGCCATAGTTATTTTTACTTCTAGATTTTTAGGCTTTGCCGTAAAATCCCTTAAGTGCTTTTTATTTAGACTAAGATTTAGGTGCTTTAGAATTTTGCGACGCCTTTTTAAGTTTTAGTTTCTTTTTAAGTTATTTCCATTTGGGATATAGTTTTTCCTGTAAGCTTTAATATTTTTAGACACTCTTTACTATGTACCAATTATCATTCCAATTAGTTATCTCAATTTGCGATTATAATTTTAAGTTAGTTGTAGTAATAAGGTTAGGTTAGTCAAGTGTTTTAAGTTTTATAAGTTTCTTTTATTTTTCCGTCACCTTTTATTTTTCAACCATTTTTCTTTTTCGACCTTTTTCGACGAACTCTTTTTCTTTCTTATTTCTCGCTATTCTAGTTTTAGGACATAGATTTTTATTCTACTTCTTATCTAAATTTCTTAAAATTACGAAAATTTATTTTAAGTGGTTAAATTGATAGACATCAAAATTTTCTGGTTCGTAGTAATAGTTGGATTTGTACGTGGACCGGGTTATTGGAGCCAAACAGTCCTCAATTATATTGAGACCAAACGAATCCTGCCCCTCTGCTGCATCTTTTGGCTATTCGAAACGTGGGCAAAATCAGAAAAGTCTATTGATTGGATAACTTATTATAATTTTTCTTTCCTTTTAAAAACTAATAGGATATTCAGTGAATGCACCGAGCAAGACGTTCACCACCTTTTGTACGTTCACCACCTGTAACTAGATCAAGACATTTAGCAAATATTACTGCCGTTGATTTCTCTTTAGAATCGTCATCCAGTCGACCAAGTACTTCAGTTCAAATTTCCGATAATCCATTTTTTGAACCCGACCTCACAATTGAGAATCCGGAGAATATTCAGGAACGATTCGTAGATCCTGAACCACTAAACTTTCCTCCGGAACCACCAATGATTCAAACAGAGATTGTTTAGGAACGAACCATTAAATCAGAATCATCTAGTGATACCGATTCAACAAATTCAATTATGGAGAATCTGGAACCTTTAAGTATGGAAGACCGAATGAGAGCTAAACGCACTGGCCAAGGTCACGCAATTACTCATCCAGACATTAATGCGCCAGATTATGAAATCAAAGGACAAATTCTACACATGGTGACTAATCAATGCCAATTTAGTGGTGCGCCGAAGGAAGATCCAAATGAACATTTACGTACCTTTAATAGGATCTGCACACTATTTAAAATCCGAGAAGTGGAGGATGAACAGATATATCTCATGTTATTTCCCTGGACTTTAAAGGGAGAAGCCAAAGATTGGTTGGAATCGTTACCTGAAGGGGCGATTGATACATGGGATGTTTTAGTTGACAAATTTCTTAAACAATTCTTTCCGGCATCTAAAGCCGTAAGACTTCAAGCAGAAATTGTTACGTTTACACAGATGCCAAATGAAACTCTATATGAGGCGTGGACAAGATATGGAAAGTTATTAAGAGGATGTCCGCAACATGGTTTAGACACCTGTCAAATAGTACAAATATTCTACCAAGGATGCGACATCACTACAAGGAAAGACATAGATATAGCAGCTGGTGGTTCTATTATGAAGAAAACCGAAACTGATGCTTACAAAATTATTGATAACACTGCTTCCCACTCACATGAGTGGCACCAAGAAAAAGATATCGTTAGATCATCTAAAGCAGCTAGAGCCGATTCTAGCCATGACTTAGATTCCATTTCCGCAAAGATAGACGCTGTCGAGAGACGAATGGAAAAGATGACTAAAGATATCCACTCAATACGAATTAGTTGTGTGCAGTGTGGAGGACCACATTTGACAAAAGATTGTCTCAGTATTGAATTAACAATGGAACAAAGAGAGAATATTTCATACATAAACCAAAGGCCTGGAAATAATTATCAGAATAATTATCAACCGCCAAGACCGATTTACAATCAAAACCAGAATTATAACAGAAATATTCCATACAACAACCAACAAGGTCCTAGCAATCAACAAGTATCCAATAATACTTACAACCAGCAAAGACCTAATTTTCAAAACAAACCACCACAACAAACCGATGATAAAAAGCCGAATTTAGAAGATATGATGACGAAGCTAGTTGAAACTCAAACGCAGTTTTTCACATCTCAGAAACAAACCAATGAACAAAATGCTCAAGCATTTAGAAATCAACAAGCTTCTATTCAAAATCTAGAACAAGAAGTAAGTAACCTAGCAAGGTTAATAGGTGAAAGAAAACCGAGAAGTCTACCTAGTGATACAAATGCTAACCCCCGGAATGAAACAGCTAAAGCTATTACCACAAGAAGTGGTACAACACTTAAACCACCGAAAATACCTGTAACTTCTGATGAAACTATTCCTACTCCACAAGAACCACAACCTGATCAAGATAAGGAAAAAGAACCGGTAGTTGAAAAGGTTAATGAAGATAACACAGCTAAGGATAAACCTTATGTTAAACCATACCAACCACCACTTCCTTACCCGAGTAAAATGAAGAAAGAGAAACTTGAAGCCGAGCAATCCAAATTCTTGGATATGTTTAAACAGATAAATGTAAATCTTCCTTTCATTGATGTGATTTCAGGAATGCCTAGATATGCTAAATTCTTGAAAGATCTAATCTCAAATAGAAAGAAAATGGAAGAACTCTCGGTTGTTACCATGAATGCTAATTGTTCAGCAGTGCTGTTGAATAAGATACCAGAAAAACTATCTGATCCAGGAAGTTTCACAATTCCATGTTTTCTGGGTAGTCTTAGTTCAATAGAAGCATTGGCAGACTTAGGTGCTAGTATAAATCTAATGCCGTATTCACTATACGCTAAACTAGACCTTGGAGAATTGAAACCAACCAGAATAAGCATACAACTAGCCGATAGATCAATAAAATATCCTAGAGGGATAATGGAGAACATGCTAGTTAAAGTTGGTACTTTAGTATTTCCAGTAGATTTTGTTGTTCTGGACATGGAAGAAGATTCTCAAGTTCCTCTCATATTAGGAAGACCATTCTTAAACACAGCTAAAGCAATGATAGACGTGTTCGGTAAGAAATTGACCCTAAGTATAGAGGATGAGAGTGTTACCTTTTCAGTTGATAGAGCAATGCAACAACCACAATCTGCAGATGATACATGTTATTATATTCAAACTATAGATGCACATGCAGAATTTTTAGAAGAATTTCCAGAATTACAAGGAACAGGAGAATGTTCTTTAGGAGAAGGTAATGAACCAATTGATGAAGCTGAAATGTTAGCTACACTTATAGCTAATGGATATGAACCAACAACAGAAGAAATCCAAATGCTAAAAGAAGAAGACAGATATCGATACAAATCATCGATAGAAGAACCTCCGAAATTAGAGTTAAAGCCACTTCCAAACCATTTGGAATACGCTTATTTACATGGTGAATCTGAATTACCTGTAATAATATCGTCTTCTCTTACTGAAAATGAGAAATCACAACTCATTTTTGTGTTGAAATCTCATAAACCAGCCATTGCATGGAAGATTCATGATATTAAAGGAATAAGTCCTTCGTATTGCACACATGAAATCCTTATGGAAGAAGGTCATAAAACCTATATGCAACGCCAACGAAGACTAAATCCTAATATGCAAGATGTAGTAAAAAAAGAGATTATTAAACTGCTAGATGCAGGTTTAATTTATCCAATTTCTGATAGTCCATGGGTAAGCCCAGTTCAATGCGTGCCTAAGAAGGGTGGCATGACTGTCATTACAAATGAGAAAAATGAGCTTATTCCTACTAGGACTGTAACAGGATGGCGTGTATGTATTGATTATAGAAAATTAAATGACGCCACCAGAAAAGATCACTTTCCCTTACCTTTCATAGATCAAATGTTGGAAAGATTAGCCGGAAATAGTTATTATTGTTTTCTAGATGGATTTTCTGGATATTTTCAAATTCCAATAGCACCCGAAGATCAAGAGAAAACCACATTCACGTGCCCTTATGGTACTTTTGCTTACAAACGCATGCCATTTGGACTTTGCAACGCCCCAGCAACCTTTCAAAGGTGTATGATGGCGATTTTTCACGACATGATAGAAGAATGCATGGAAGTATTCATGGATGACTTTTCAGTCTTCGGTGATACATTTGAATCGTGTCTAGTTAATCTTGAACGAATGCTTATTAGATGCAAACAATCAAATCTAGTACTTAATTGGGAGAAATGCCATTTCATGGTTAAAGAAGGCATCGTTCTTGGACATAAAATTTCAAAAGAAGGAATTGAAGTGGATAGAGCTAAAGTAGATGTAATTGCTAAACTTCCACATCCCACCAATGTTAGAGGAGTTGGGAGTTTTCTAGGGCATGCCGGTTTTTACCGACGTTTCATAAAAGATTTTTCTAAAATTGCCACTCCTATGAATAAACTCCTAGAAAAGGATGCTCCATTCATCTTTTCAGATGAGTGTATCAAATCTTTTAATATTCTTAAAGAAAAACTCACTAATGCACCGATCATGATAACACCAAATTGGAATCTACCATTTGAACTAATGTGCGATGCAAGTGATTTTGCAATGGGAGCCGTTTTAGGACAAAGGATTGAAAAACGATTTCAACCTATATATTATGCTAGTAAGACGTTACAAGGAGCACAAATGAACTATACAACTACTGAAAAAGAACTCCTTGCTATTGTCTTTGCTTTTGACAAATTTCGATCATATCTAGTTCTAGCAAAAACGGTGGTCTATACCGACCATTCTGCTCTTAGATACCTATTTTCAAAACAAGATGCTAAACCAAGATTAATCCGTTAGATCTTACTCTTACAAGAGTTTGACATTGAAATCCGAGATAAAAGAGGAGCAGAAAATCTCGCCGCTGATCATCTTTCTCGTCTTGAAAATCCCGAATTAGAAGTTCTAAATGAATCGGCCATACAAGACAACTTTCCTGATGAATATCTATTGAAGATAGATTATAATGAAATTCCATGGTTTGCAGACTATGCAAACTATTTAGTATGTGGATTCCTTGAAAAAGGATTAACGTACCAAAGACGAAAGAAATTCTTCAGTGATATAAAACACTATTTATGGGAAGATCCTCATCTGTTTAAAAGTTGTCCCGATGGAATAATACACCGATGTGTATTTGGAGATGAAGCCAGTAAAATATTAAACCATTGTCACACAGGACCAACAGGAGGGCATTATGGGCCTCAACTAACAGCAAGAAAAGTTTATGAAGCTGGATTCTATTGGCCTACAATTTACAAAGACGCACACCTTCTTTGCAAATCCTGTGATGCTTGTCAAAGGGCCGGAAAAATAAGTCAACGTGATGAAATGCCACAAAATGTCATCCAAGTATGTGAAGTATTTGACATTTGGGGTATTGACTTTATGGGTCCATTTCCAAAATCTCATAATAATCTATATATACTCGTAGCCATTGATTATGTATCTAAATGGGCGGAAGCACAAGCTCTCCCAACTAACGATGCACGAGTTGTAGTCAACTTTTTAAAACGTCTTTTTGCAAGGTTTGGAACACTGAAAGCTTTAATAAGTGATCGGGGTACTCATTTCTGTAATAATCAACTTGAGAAAGTTCTTAAAAGATATGGAGTAACTTATAAAATCTCCACCGCATATCATCCACAAACAAGTGGACAAGTTGAAAATACCAACCGAGCTTTAAAACGTATTCTAGAGAAAACTGTAGGATCAAATCCGAAGGAATGGTACATTAAATTGGAGGATGCACTCTGGGCTTTTAGAACAGCCTACAAAACTCCAATTGGAACCACACCTTTTAGACTTGTTTATGGAAAAGCATGTCATCTTCCAGTAGAAATTGAACACAAAGCATTTTGGGCTTTGAAGACATGTAATCTTGATTTACATGAAGCTGGACGTCTACGATTAAGTCAACTAAACGAATTAGAAGAATTAAGACATGAAGCATACGAAAATTCGTTAATCTATAAGGAAAGAACGAAGAAATGGCATGATAAAAGAATCAGAAGTTCAAAAGAATTTAAAGAAGGAGACAGAGTTCTTCTTTTCAATTCACGATTCAAGCTATTTCCTGGAAAATTGAAATCAAGATGGTCTGGACCATTCATAGTCAAAAGAGTTTTTCCATACGGAACGATAGAATTAATAAATTCAAATGGGATTGAATTTAAAGTTAATGGTCACAGAGTTAAACATTACATACATGGTCCGATGGAAGTTGACAACGAAGTTAATCACAATTTCGACTCCACAGCTAACTAAGTGTGGGGAGAATCAAGTCTTTAAAGGATAATATGTATTTCTGTTAGAGTTAGATTATCTATTTTCGTGTAGTTCTCGAAAATGGAACCCGAATGGTCTTTCCCTAGCAGACCCTAAAGAACTAGTCTTCTCCTCCCATTCTGAATTTTTATTTTTTTTAGGTTTTTACAAAATGAAGACTGCCTGTGAACTAAACCATGGTCTAATGCTACACGCTTTGATCACTAAACGTAATAATGACATACTACCGAGTGAACTAGTATCAGTAATCAGAGAAAGAATGGACGGAGTTAGAAAAGAATCCAGATGCGAAGATAATAAGTTACAATTTGGTAAAGGAAAATCAAAATCCGCAGCGAAAAGAAGAGCACGACACCTAGAAAGATGTCACAAATGCGGAAAATGGTCACATGGAGGTAAATGTTCAAATAATCAAACCTATTCAAACACCGAATTTGTTACTTTATGCAGAGACGGACCATTCATATGTTTAGAAGAAAAGACACTGAATGCTCGAGGTTACGCCTATGTAGCTATGGAAAACCAATTAAACCGACTATCTTATGAATGGGATAGATCATATAACTAAGAAATCTATTTCACAGGTAAGTCTGTACAGTTTTTATTTATTTATTTATTTTATTTTATTTTTAACCTTTTGATAATAAACGCTAATTTGTTCGCTAAAAAGTATTAAATTGGTATTGAATAAAATTAGGTTTGGCGACCGAAATTATTGATATCATTCAAAAATTTATTACATCACTGCGAAATTTAACGTTTATTCTTAAGGTATAAATATCTTTAATCAATCAACCCAAAATATTTCAAAAATTCGTCATAAGTTAAATTAGGTCTTGGAACTGAAATTACTTTACCGAAAAGAGGGACGCATATTTTTGATAATATTTGATTGATTAAAGTGGGATAAAAATCCAAAAAGATTTTTAATTTTTTACCATGTTTTTAAAATTAATATATAAATCTTAAATTAATATTATAAACTTTGTAAAAACAATATTTTTAAAATTGTAAATATTTGAAAAATTAAAATAAGTTTGGTATGAATTTATAATATGAATTTTTAATTTTTAAAATATGAATTTTTAATTTTATGCATTTTAAGTTTTAAGTTTGGTGTGAATTTTTAATATTAATTTTGAATTTTATATTTAAATTGTGTGAATTTAAAAACAAAAATTTACTTTATCTCATTAAGTTAAAAATATGATTTTTAAAATTCGTCGTAAGTTGAAGACTAGGTCTTTGAACCGAAATTGCTTTACCCGAGGGAGGGACGAGAACTTTTATTATCATTATTTTTAATCTTATTGAATTAAAGTATGCCAAAAACATTAAAAAACCCAAAAATCTTAGCTTTTAAAACAATCGCTACAAAAAGACAAATTTTAAAATTTTGTCGAAGGACGGACTAGGACATCGATCCGAAACGACCTCGTCCTAAATAACAAGGGAAACAAAATTTTAAAATTAATTACTTAATTGTTTTAATTAGTATAAGATATATGTTCAAATAAAAAAAAAAAAAAAGCAAACTCCGCGACTCGCGTAGTTTGAAGGGGAAATCTCCGCGACTCGCGGAGGGACCAAAACCCAGAAAAAAAATAAAACGTAAAAACAGATCAGTTCACTCCCCACAAAAACACACTGCGAAGAACACAGCGAAAAAACCCCGAAAATACACGAAAAATACACCCAAAAATCACAATTTTTGACTGTTAATCACCAAATTTTTTACTAAAATCATGTTGAGAAGGATGCTATCTAGGAATTACTCAAGAAAAACGGTAAATTTCTACACCTAAACACCATTTAATCCGAAATTTGGTGTTCTTGAGCCATTTTTTTCCCAATTTGATTTTGATGCTTTTTAGTGTAATTATGCTTAAATTGTTTATGTATTATGCTTGTATAACCTATATTGATGCTATTTAACATGATTAGAAGCCTTAAACTTCAAATTTAGAGTAATCTAGGGTTTGTGTTCTTGAGCAAATTTGGGGCTTTTTGATATAAACAGGTTATGGCCGATTTTTGTCATGAATTGTTGCTAAATTAAGTAGTGTAACATGTCTAGGTAGTTAAATGATACAAACTTTGAGCCTAAACATGATTTTGAGAATTAAAGTGGACTTTTTCAAGTCTAAAATTCATGAACTTGATTTTTGAGAGATAATGCCATTTGAAACTTGTTTAATTGCTAGTAATGATTATTTTGACATGTTGTTTGAGTTGAATGCTTATGAACTTGGCAAACATTTTCGTATATGCTATTTTGAAAAAGTGTAGATTTGATGAAAATATGAAAATGAGCTTAAGTTTGATATAAATTGATCATGTCATTGTAATTATTTTGATTGATGATTTTGCTGACACTAATGCATATTTGGATGCACAAAAATTGTGTTTGATGTGTTTTGCAGACTGAAAGGGGTGAATCTTTATCCCAAGCCCGCAATGCTCCTGCTGAGAATGCGGAACAACAGGAGGTGGATAACTACTACAAGCAGGATATACCTCATCCAGTCATGACCTTTTCTGATATGCACTTGGAAGAGTTGCACCCGAACCTGAGATTTGACAGACTTTGGATAGATTATCCAAAATATCAAAGGGGTTTGCATACTCTTCATTCTAAGGTTGTTGAGGTACCGAGGGTCATAGAATGGGGACCCTTAGAAGCTGTAGAATTGGCCGGGCCAATTAGGGAATTACTTGTACAGAGGTATGGTAATTCTACTTTTAATGACTAGGTACATTTATTCACCATGCGTAGACCTGTATATAAAGTATGGTGTGAAGAATTGTTGTGTAGTATAGAGTTGAATGATCGGGTAGCTAGTTTAACCGATCGTTCTTTTATTAGATTTTTGTTAGGCGGTTCGATGCGCCACATGTCTTTAATAGACATGGCTCAGGCTTTACGTATATATACGCCTGAGGAGTTAGCATCTGCCGATTGTAGAGGGTTGATACTAAATGGTAGAAAGATAGATGAAAATTTTGATACACACGGTGTGTGGAGTCAAATGACAAGCCATCACCGTTTCAAAGGGGGAAATTACTCTTATTTGGATATAGATAGAGCTGAATTAAGAGTAATTCATAGGTTTTTAGCTAATTCGATTACACAAAGGGGTAAGAACAAGGAAAAGGTAAATGAACAGGATTTGTTTTACCATATGTGTATTCGAGACCCACAAAGCGCTGTAAGTATACCATATTGTGTGGGTTATTATTTATCAGCTATGGTTAGGGGGATGAGACCACATAGCATAATAGGAGGTGGTATTTTTATTACTTTGATTGGTGAATATCTCGGTGTGGATATAAGTCGGGGGGGATTATTAGTAGAAGAACCAGAACCCCGCGATACTATAGGTTTAAATGTATACCATGGTGCGAAAGTTTTGAAGAGGCGAAATAACGCCGCAGTACAATACCATGGTAGACATCCACAGGTTGAGAGAAACCAACAGCAAGGTAATGTAGGAGGGGGAAATGAGATGCAAGAAATGCAAAGGTTTATAGCTTCTCAGGAGTACGAAAATGCTAGACAGAGAGCATTTGAAGATTGGCAAGTTCATCAGAACCAAATCATAGCTCATTGCCAACATATAGGTAGAAACTATATTCCTACACCGAAACCCATCTTCCCTCCCTGGTCTATAGAGATGCAGCCACCGTATCCTACGTATAACCCTGCCGAAGCATTTTATAGCACCTATGGTTATGCCTGGAACCCCTATTGGTATCAATATCATCCCTAGTCTACTTATTATTTATTTATTTTTTTTTATTTTGTAATTTGTAATGATTGATACGTTTAATACTTTTGTTAATATTGTAATAGTTTTTATAATTGTCTAACTTTTATTCTTAGATTTTAATAATTTTTGAATGTGGGGTAATATACCAAACTTCAAAAATATGTATATATGTTTGCAGTTTATCTTATGTACACAACATGGTAAAACAACGCATTTTTAAAGACTGGCATTAAGTTCAGCAAAAGCAACTAATTTTGACGACAAGATGCAAAATATATGTGAAATAACAACAAGACGGAATGATCAAATGATGTGCACCATTTATCATTCAGCAAACAAACGCCAATATGTTTGGAAACTTTGGTAAAATTTAATCAATTTCACACAAATCACCCTCAATAATTTAAATTGTTATTGATTTCTTGCAAATGAGGGCATTGCAAGATCTTAAGTGTGGGAAGGGGTTAAATTCTTTCGGATTTAAAATTTTTACTTTATACACTTGGATACCATTAAAAATACTAGTAAAGCAGTAGTTGTATTAGAATCTAGTGCTCTCTGATAATAAAGAACAGCCCTAGTCTTATATACTGACTACCCAATTCTAGTAAAAATTTTCAAAATTTTCAATTAAATGAACTCAAAATCATGTTTATACATATTTATGAACGATAAAATTAGGTTTTAACACCGAAATTATTGTAACCTCGGAAAGGACATAAATTGAGAAACAAACCAAAATGTTAAAATTCATTTAAAATGGAATAGAGGACGATAAAAAGGAAAATAAAAGCCAAGTGTGGGAAAATTTACCAAGTTATCTTAAACATATGTCACATATATCTGTAACAAATAACTGAAAATACTTTTGCTTTGGACTAAAATAAACTGTTTTACCCGATGAAAGAAAAGAAGAGATGGATCTACACAATGAATCAATTCCATCATTAAAAGGAAGTAAAGTCTTCCGAAAAAGACACGCGCTTCTTGATTTAGGTCATGAAGTTGTCGTCCAGACCAGCTGTAGGTTGACGAAAAATCTAGAAAAGTCATCACTAAAATCAGCAGGAAATCCACGGACCTCAGCATTAAACAGGGTCGCCAAGTGGTCAGATTTATCCTAACCATGAGAAGGATTTATCTCGTACAATGGGGGGGGCACCATGCAAATTAGCTGGATAAGACTAATGAGTCAGATCCCCAGAAAGGATAATCTCCTTAAAGATTAAAAATCAGCTTTTAAGCCTGATATTACTCAATCCTAGAGATTGACCTTAAAGATTGAGAATTACAAACTCATGGAATTCAATGATATCTAAACTCGAGCTTGAACGAGAAAATATTTTGATCAAATTATAAACCGATTTGTTTTCTAAAAACCCTATTTTCAATGCGTTCATTACCATTGAACTTAAAATCCTAGGAATTCACCTGGAATTCATTAGGTCACCTGAACTAAATCGGGTGTCAACCGTAAGAACGGTGGTTGCATAGTGGTCAAAGACAGGACCTTGTGCCAGACCGAAAAATTATGAGGGTGAGCTTTACTATTGCTCCTACAAAGGATAGTAATTGCGTCCGACACGTTATAGACCATAATTAAAAGCATGTCAGGGGACATTGCCTTAACAGTTGCTTGTTCAACGCTTTCCTTTACAACCGGACGGTAGTTTACCGAAAGGTAATATACGGAGCAAGTAAACTGGACGTGTTGCTTCCCAAATACAAGGTTAGCAAGTGGGTGACACAAAACCGCAAGTTTTGAGCTAAAATTTTCAAATCTGAAACCCACCAAACCCACAAAAATATTTTGCAAACACCGGTAAAGGGTTATTCTGGAAAACTTGTCTAGGGTAAAAACTAGATTTAATTTTCAAAAGATCAAATGTTTTCATAAAGATCCAATTTCCTTAATGGATCTAAATTTTTATAGTCATGTGGGACTGTAAACCATATCGTTACTACCATTGTTTATACCACCGTATAGAAATCACTGATGTACAAAGTGTGAAGAATAAAGAAGTGATTCTAGTATTTCAATACGATATTGCTTGAGGACAAGCAACGCTCAAGTGTGAGAATATTTGATAATGCTAAAAACGAACATATATTTCATAGCATTATTCCTCAAGAAAGACAAGCTTTTAGTTGCAATTGTTCTATTTACAAGTGATATTCGTTTAAATAATAAAAGGTGAAGACAAAAGATAGATTCGACGAATTGAAGATGCAAACGACCAAAAAGCTCAAAAGTACAAAAGACAATCAAAGAGGTTCCAATTATTGATAAGAAATGTCTCGAAATTACAAGAGTACAAGATTCAAAACGCAAAGTACAAGATATTAAATTGTACGCAAGGACGTTCGAAAATTCAGAACCGGGACCAGAGTCAACTCTCAACGCTCGACGCAACGGACTAAAAATTACAAGTCAACTATGCACATAAATATAATATAATATTTAAATAATTCTTATAATTATTTATATATTATAATAAATAATAAAAACCGTCGGCAAGAAAGACTCCAAACTGGACTGAGCTGTAATTTCAATCTCCGCGACTCGCGGAGTTTGAAGGCCAAAAATGCCGCGAGTCGCGGAGCCCCAAGTTTTGAAAGTCCCTATAAAAGCAACCGAATTCTGAGCATTTTTCATCATCTTTTTCTTCTTCTCTCATAATACTACGTAAATATTTATATTTATATTTTAATTTTAATTTTAATTTTAATTATAATTCTAATAATAAGGGTATGTTAGCGAATGTTGTAAGGGTGTAAGTCGAAATTCTGTCCGTGTAACGCTACGCTATTTTTAATCATTGTAAGTTATGTTCAACCTTTTTATATTAATGTCTCATAGCTAAGTTATTATTATGCTTATTTAATCCAAAGTAATCATGATGTTGGGCTAATTACTAAAATTGGGTAATTGGGCTTTGTACCATAATTGGGGTTTGGATAAAAGAACGACACGTGTGGAAATTAGACTATGGGCTATTAATGGGCTTTATATTTGTTTAACTAAATGATAGTTTGTTAATGTTAATATAAAGATTTACAATTGGGCGTCCCTATAAATTACCATATACACTCTATCGGACACGATGGGCGGGGTATTTATATGTACGAATAATCGTTCATTTAACCGGACACGGGAATGGATTAATAGCCACTAGAATAATTAAAATATGGGTGAAATTATCTACAAGGACACTTGGTATAATTGATAACAAAATATTAAAACCTTGGGTTACACTCAGTCGACATCCTGGTGTAATTATTAAACAAAGTATTAAAATCTTGTTACAGTTTAAGTCCCCAATTAGTTGGAATATTTAACTTCGGGTATAAGGATAATTTGACGAGGACACTCGCACTTTATATTTATGACTGATGGACTGTTATGGACAAAAACCAGACGGACATATTAAATAATTCAGGACAAAGGACAATTAACCCATGGGCATAAAACTAAAATCAACACGTCAAACATCATGATTACGGAAGTTTAAATAAGCATAATTCTTTTATTTCATATTTAATTTCCTTTATTTTATATTTAATTGCACTTCTAATTATCACATTTTTATTATTATTGTAGTTAATTGCAATTTTAATTATCGTACTTTTTAATTATCGCAAGTTTATTTTATCGCATTTTTATTATTTGCAATTTCATTATCGTTATTTACTTTACGCTTTAATTTAAATCTTGTATTTATTTTTAATATTTTACATTTGGTTTTAACTGCGACTAAAGTTTTAAAATCGACAAACCGGTCATTAAACGGTAAAACCCCCCCCCCCCCCTTTATAATAATAATATTACTTATATATATATTTGTATTTTTATAAAAGTAAACTAATATAGCGTTAAGCTTTGTTTAAAGATTTCCCTGTGGAACGAACCGGACTTACTAAAAACTACACTACTTTACGATTAGGTACACTGCCTATAAGTGTTGTAGCAAGGTTTAAGTATATCCATTCTATAAATAAATAAATATCTTGTGTAAAATTGTATCGTATTTAATAAGTATTTCCTTGTAAAATTTAATAATATTTTATATACACCTCGCGAAACATCAAAGGGAGATGGTGTTACTGCTGGTTCATCCACCAACGCTGCCAGTGACGTGGCAACGACACAACCTACAACCGGCTCAACTCCTGTCACCAATCCGGATCCGATATCCGTCGCACCTCCCACGCTTCAGCCGGAATAGCAACTTCAACAGAAGAAACGCCCCCATTCTCCCCCAAAAGTGACAGCCACAACTGGCGGTCACAAGAAGAGGAAAACGCCACGAGAAGTTGCAGAGAGCAACTTAAAAACTTTTGAAGAGATTCCCAGCCAAGGTGGGTATTATGAAAACCCTGATAATAACCCCACTACGTCACCAGAATCTCAATGGGAGAAACTAAGCAAGTTTGTTATTTCTCCAGGGTTACGCATGGGAGTTCATATAGTCCATCTCCAAGATTCATCTGACGCCCAAGGAAAGGCGTCGGAAAAAGACATACTGACGGCGTTCGGTTCTGGAGACGCGTCCGGCCAACGTTCTACTTCTTTGGAGCAGCCTTATTCTCCTGGTTTTGGGAAACAACCCACCTTCAGCCACATCGAGACTATGTGGAACATCTCTCACAGCGACACTCTGTCGCATTTTGAGTATCTGCAACGGATTTGCCCTCCGGCACTTTACGAGGTGGTCCGAAAAATGCCCGATAGTGCCGCTCATCGCGCCAGGGTTCAGCACATTTATGAAGGGTTGGTGCTGACCCGGGACGAGCTACAGTGGACTATTGATCTGGACCAATGTGCCCGTCGCGCGGAGGCTGACGGTAAAGAGCTGAATGTTGAAATTGTCAAGATCAGGGAGGAGCTGGAACGGGCTAAGCAAACCGCTGCTGCAGCGGAGGTTGAAAAGAAGAAGGCCTTAAAGGAGGCCCAAAAGGCTATCAAAGAAATGGCCTTGCGCGCCGAAAAAAAACAAACTGCGCTAAAGGACTGGAGGCGGCGCATAAAGAGCTGGCGGAGGAGAGAGAAAGTAATGAACTCCTCACCGCCGAGAACCAAGAGTTTGCCAACCGAAAGGTAGCAGACGACTTTCTAGAGCTTTGCAGCCTCATCCCCTCTATTTTTTATAAGGCTCTCAAAGTGCCAGAGGTGAAAGAGCCGTTCCAGAATTTGGTTGACGCTACGAGGAAACTGGAGCTCTTGGACGCGTACACCACGTTGGTGGAACATGTTGAAATAGCGGAACCAATTCCGGAAGCAATCCGAAACATGGCGGATGAGGACGCCTACGACCTCCACGACGCGGCGGTCAATGCTTGCGCGGCCATTAAGGTGCCTTTTATTGAACAGATTGGGTCGACGCCGGACCTTACTTTGGCTAAAGTGAAGAAGATGATCCCGTAGTTGTAGGGATTTTTGTAATTCTGTATTCATTTTTGATCCTAATGATTGTAATTAAGTCAATGAAATATCATTTCCTTATGATCTTGTTATTTTACTGTGTTCCAACTGTAGTAAAACATGTTTATATAAATATGTACGTACCGTCGTCACGGTAACGCACCGTTTGTCAAGGTTACACTTGATAATTGTCTACTTAGTGCTGGGATTAATGCGACGAATACGAAATCCGAAGGCACCCCGTTCCGATGGCTAGGCATACCTCCAATACGCCTGGCGTCGCCAATTGAAAGGACCCGTTCATATACATTATAAACGATTCACAATAGTTGATTACATCGCGAGGTATTTGACCTCTATATGATACATTTTACAAACATTGCATTCGTTTTTAAAAGACAAACTTTCTTTACAACGAAAGTTGACGGCATGCACACCATTTCATAATACATCCAACTATAATTGGCTTAATAATAATCTTGATGAACTCAATAACTCGAATGCAACGTCTTTCAAAATATGCCATGAATGACTCCAAGTAATATCCTTAAAATGAGCTAATGCACAGCGGAAAATTTCTTTAATACCTGAGAATAAACATGCTTTAAAGTGTCAACCAAAAGGTTGGTGAGTTCATAGGTTTATCATAACAATCATTTCAATATATTAATAGACCACAAGATTTCCGTTTATAAATATATGTACACTCGCAAGTGTATAAAAGTATTCTATAAGTTGTAGGCACCCGGTAACAAGCCTTAACGTTCATGTTTTACCCTCTGAAGTACACCAGATCAGGTGTGTTTAAAATAACCTCGAAGTACTAAAGCATCCCATAGTCAGGATGGGGTTTGTCAGGCCCAATAGATCTATCTTTAGGATTCGCGCCTACCGTACATAGACAAGTAGTTTAATGTTACCAAGCTAAGGGTATATTTCTGGTTTAAACCCACGTAGAATTAGTTTTAGTACTTGTGCCTATTTCGTAAAACATTTATAAAAACAGCGCATGTATTCTCAGTCCCAAAAATATATATAAAAGGGAGCAAATGAAACTCACAATACTGTATTTCGTAGTAAAAATACATATAACGTCATTTAACAAGTGCAAGGTTGGACTCGGATTCACGAACGTATCAATATTGAGATTCAATATTGCAGGAAAGTACGTAGACGCAACGGAGATGATAAACACTAGATTGACCTCACGAGCATACCCATGAACCATACCCATCACCTACATAGCTATAACCCATAATTTCCTTAGCTTCGACTCATTCAAAAAAACTATTTTGAAATCACTCGGACAGCACTCCGTCGTAATATTTTATGTATACTAATAATATCTTGAAATAATACAAAGAAAATATATATATGTAATTCGATTGAGAGAGTTTAGAGAAATATATTTTCAAGTTTCTATGAAATAATGAAACCTATTGAATTCTATTTATAACAGATTTTTGAATTATTAAAGTGAATTATTAAAATATGAATTATTAAAGTGAATTATTAAAGTATGAATTATTAAAGTATGAATTATTAAAGTGAATTATGAAAGTGAATTATTAAAGTATGAATTATTAAAGTGAATTATTAAAGTGAATTATTAAAGTATGAATTATTAAAGTAAATTATTAAAGTATGAATTATTAAAGTGAATTATTAAAGTATGAATTATTAAATTGAATTATTAAAGTATGAATTATTAAAGTTAAAGTAAAATAAAAGTAAAGTAAAAGTAAAGTTAAAGTATAGTAAAAGTATAAAACTATATACGTATAATAAGCGTATAAGTATATATAATATTAATTTAAATCGTTATATATATTTAATAAAATAAAATATAAATATCGTTATCTTTATCATACTGGTTAAGTAATGAGTTGTCAAAAGTGGTTCTAGATATTTATAAAAGATATATACGTTTTAATAATAAAGTTATTTTTAAACTGAAAACGTTTTTTTTTTGTACTTTTGAAACTAAATTAATAGAATATTATGGAAACCAATTCTCCACTAACTTTTGTCTAACTTTCGTAAATGACACTTTTTATTTTTATTTATAAATAGCTTTACAAATTATTCTGAATATCGTTAAGAGGAATAGATTTTCTCAAATCATAGTGGACCTCTCAACAGAGACTTGTAATCATAATTCAATGTTTCTGATAATTCAATCATTTAATATATATTTTTTTTTAATTTCGTGGAAAATCATATTGAAACAAATACGTTCGTGTAAAGTATTATACGTTTAATACTTTATTAATAATCTCAAGTTATAATATATATATACATAACATATCTATTTATATATAACGGTTCGTGAATCGTCGGAATTTGGTCGAATTTATAATGAATGTATGAACACAGTTTAAAATTCTTGAGATTTAACTTAACAAACTTTGCTTATCGTGTCGGAATAATATAAAGATTAAAGTTTAAATTTGGTCAGAAATTTCCGGGTCGTCACAGTACCTACCCGTTAAAGAAATTTCGTCCCCGAAATTTGATAGAGGTCGTCATGACTAACAATGAGAATGTTATTATAACGATTATAGAGTTTTATCATGTTCAAGAAGAATGGATAAAATAATTCGATTACTCGAAGCGTGTGAGTGAAGTTATCGTAAATGAATGAAATAAGATAATAGTGATTCGTTGTATCTTTTAACGTCATCACGATTGATCTCCGAAAAGAAAATCTTTGTAATCTATATTAGATTTGATTATTCGGCGATTAAGGAAATTATGATCCTCTTCGAATTAATGCGATAATCCATTTTGATTTCTCTGTCGGATATTTCACTATAAATCCACCTCATTTGTTTTCTTACAACTCACACCTTCTCAACTCATATTTTAAAGTATTTGTCAATATGCTTCATCCAGTGCTGATTCTTGATATACTCCTCACTTTCATATCTGTCGCTCTTCTTTTTCATCTGCCTCCGAAAGAATCTATTTACTTCTACTATACTCTTGGTTTTATATTGTTTTTAGTTCTCCCGTGTCTTTATATTGCTATATGCATTGATATATACGGTTTGTGATTTCTGGGTTATTGTTGGGTTTTATATCTTCCCTTATATTTCAAAGTCCTTGCTTCTTCTATAATCATTGTCATCCCCAATTAATGCTCTCTTTTATTTGCTGTGATTTATACCCCAATTTCTATTTCGAAGTTTTGTCCTTTCGTTTCTTCTTCTTGCGATTAAGCACCACTTATAATGGTCCAGAATTCGCATATATGAATTTCGGAATGAGCATTGTTAATGTTCTAAGAAGGAAATTGTAATGGCACGATCTTGACTTGTCAAATTACTAGAATACCTCGAAAAAGGCCGAATCATCAAGAAATATTTTCTTGATATTTTAGAGGTTAAAGAGAATACAAGAGTCGTGTAACATAGCACATGATGACGTTATGATCCGTGAATCATCACGTTCCATTTAGAAACTTAGCATGACTTACTGTAATATAATCAAGTTGATCAAGTGTCATTATATTATACTAATTCATGCTTCAGTTCACAACACTACTTCAAAAATATTCCTATTTTAAATTCGAAAGTTTCAGAATTTAGAAACTAAAATAGTTTCTTTTATGATGTAATACAGACAGCACGAAGAGGTAAATGATTTCAGATAAGAATAATTATGGAAATATCTTCAGAAATATGGAGGATATTTATAATGAAAGATACGATGATATCTTAAAATTTCTAATATCAGAGGATGATGAAGAATATTGTCCATAAGGGTTTAGAGTCAGGAGCAAGGTATTCGATAATGACTTCAGCAGACACGGAATCATTTGGATTCTTTAAAGGTAGATTTCGTCCTTGTGATTTATCCACAGCCTTCCTCATGGTTTGCTCAATCCGTATTTTTCAGTACCAAATATTCTCTTTTTCTGAGCTTTGCCAACACACTACTCTTTATCATCAAACTTTTTACTGTTAAGTTCGTTTATAGTTTTTGCTGCTTCATCAGTATTTCGAGAACTAGTTCGCAGTTTAGGGTGTTTTTCAGAAACTTCACATTCAAAGTATATAAGTCCAGAAGATAGACACATATAATTGTTGGCGTAGACATGCTGCGAGATTTCAAAATACTGATTGCTAATTTTCGATGATTCATATGGCAATTCTCGTTACAAGATGCAGATGAGTAAATGATGGGGTTTTGATAAATATAAAGATTTTTCGGAAAGTCAAAGATCAATGAAGTTATTAATAAGTTTACTGCTAATGTGGCGAGATATGAAAGGTTCCCCGGTAATATTGATGAAGAGGTAATCATTATAATAAGGCTTATTCGATTGAACAATTGAAGTTGGTTTGCTGGAGCTGTGACAAAACCGTCTATTTTTAGAAGGGATTGAAAAGTTATTTTAGCTAGTAAATGTCAAAAGGTCTGACATGGATACATGTTAAATTATGACTTTGGTTTCAAGAGTTTTTCAGGTACGTAACTGTGGATAACATGTGGTTGGATCATCATCTCGATTGTTCATTATTTGAAGTGTCTTCAGGTATTTCGAAGGGCTTGAACACAGATTATAATCGTTAATATACATACGATGTTCTAACACAGTTTTGTAGTTAAAGTATAGCTTTGAAAGATGTAAGAATCTAAGAGTGATGATTTCGGTTATATCTTGAATCGAATTCTGAGATTTTAAAATTAGAATATGTAATTAGATTTTGAATGAGTATGGTTGTTTTGATTTCTATAAAAGAATGTATATTGTTGTGAAAGTAGGGAGTATAATGGATGATTTGCTGAATCAGATTCAAAGAATGTAACATATTAATTGTGAATTTATATATCTCTCGGGTATTACCTACCCGTTTAAAAAAATTGTCACAATTAATATTTTGTACAAAAGAATTTTATTACAGTCTTTATGGAAATATATGTGTATATTTCTTCAGATGCAATATTGATTTAATGAGTTAATATTAAATTAAACTCACTTAATTTATGGTTAAGGCTAGGATAGATAATTTCTAAACTTTAGAAATTACATAATCGTCATTGAATGTTTTCCCAATGAAGTTATGAATCAATACTTCATCGTTGTGGTATTCCTTAGTATCTACAGGGTGTATGACGTCGATGCTCATGGGACAGATTGTGAAGTTGAGGTTTGCGATGCGGTTGTTGTTGGTGGTGGTAATGGTACTGTTGATGTTGTTGATGGTGGTACTGGTTATGTTGTTGGTGCTGCTGCTGGTGTTTGTAACCTTTGCACCATATTCTCCAAAGCCACTACCCGAGCGCGAAGTTCGTTGACTTCTTCTATTACACCGGGGTGATTGTCGGTTCGGACGAGCGGATAAATAAGATCTAGAATTTGGTGTAGTATATAATCATGACGAGATACTCTGGAAATGAGAGAGAAAATGGTGTTTCGGACAGGTTTGCCAGTAAGTGCTTCAGGTTCATTGCCAAGAGGGCAATGTGGTGGATGGAAGGGATCACCTTCTTCTTGTCTCCAATGATTAAGGAGGTTACGAACCCATCCCCAATTCATCCAGAATAGATGATGACTAATTGGTTGATCCATTCCGGTCACACTGCTTTCGGAACTTGAGTGGGATTCCATTTCGAAATCCGAGGGACTTGAACTAATGACGAATTCCATTTCGTACGATTGAATAAAGAATTTTTCGATATGAAATGATTTTTCGGCTATCGGGTGGTATTCTAATTATATAGAGCAAAAGGTTTCGTAGATTACGGAGGAATTTACGGAATATGTCAGGCAAAGTTTACAGTAACAGATACGCTAAGATATGAATTAGCAGATACGCTAAGATATGAATTTTGTCTATACACTATTCATGCAATCAATGCAATAAGATGTGTCTAGACTAAGAATGATAAGCAGATAATTTCCGACAAAAATGATGAGCAAAACTTTTGACATGCAGACACGGTCGAAGTCCAGACTCACTAATGCATCCTAACGACTATCAGTTAGACACACTAATGCAGACCTGGTTCGCTAAGACCACCGCTCTGATACCAACTGAAAGGACCCGTTCATATACATTATAAACGATTCACAATAGTTGATTACATCGCGAGGTATTTGACCTCTATATGATACATTTTACAAACACTGCATTCGTTTTTAAAAGACAAACTTTCTTTACAACGAAAGTTGATGGCATGCACACCATTTCATAATACATCCAACTATAATTGGCTTAATAATAATCTTGATGAACTCAATAACTCGAATGCAACGTCTTTCAAAATATGCCATGAATGACTCCAAGTAATATCCTTAAAATGAGCTAATGCACAGCGGAAAATTTCTTTAATACCTGAGAATAAACATGCTTTAAAGTGTCAACCAAAAGGTTGGTGAGTTCATAGGTTTATCATAACAATCATTTCAATATATTAATAGACCACAAGATTTCCGTTTATAAATATATGTACACTCGCAAGTGTATAAAAGTATTCTATAAGTTGTAGGCACCCGGTAACAAGCCTTAACGTTCATGTTTTACCCTCTGAAGTACACCAGATCAGGTGTGTTTAAAATAACCTCGAAGTACTAAAGCATCCCATAGTCAGGATGGGGTTTGTCAGGCCCAATAGATCTATCTTTAGGATTCGTGCCTACCGTACATAGACAAGTAGTTTAATGTTACCAAGCTAAGGGTATATTTCTGGTTTAAACCCACGTAGAATTAGTTTTAGTAGTTGTGCCTATTTCGTAAAACATTTATAAAAACAGCGCATGTATTCTCAGTCCCAAAAATATATATAAAAGGGAGCAAATGAAACTCACAATACTGTATTTCGTAGTAAAAATACATATAACGTCATTTAACAAGTGCAAGGTTGGACTCGGATTCACGAACGTATCAATATTGAGATTCAATATTGCAGGAAAGTACGTAGACGCAACGGAGATGATAAACACTAGATTGACCTCACGAGCATACCCATTGAAAGGATCCGAAACTAATCATCCGGACGATGTCCATATTGATTACAAACGAATTACAACAGTTGATAACATCGCGAGGTACTTGACCTCTATATGATACATTTTACAAATGTTGCATTTATTCTTAAAAGGCAATCTATCTTTACATAAAAAAATTAATAAACTCGTCAAACATTTCTCGATATCCAAATGACCTAAACTGTCATTTACTTAATAAATGTCTTTAATGATCTTCAATGACTCGAATGCAACGTTCTTGTATCATGGCTTAAATGGTCCCAACTAGTATCCTTAATATGAGCTAACGCACAGCGGAAGTCTTAATTCATACCTGAGAATAACATGCTTTAAAATGTCAACATAAAGTTGGTGAGATATATAGGTTTGATGCTAGCAGCGATATAACGATGGACCACAAGATTTCATATATAAACATTTTAATAAAAATATTCTAAGTGGTTGAGCACTTGGTAACCATACTTAACAATTAATCACGTCGCATATTCCCTTTAATATGAAATCTTACTACACTGTACCAAGTGTAGTCACGAAACGAAGTACTGTGCAACCGTTGAATACTGGTCGTCCAGTCCGGTTGGGGTTGTCAGGCCCGATAGATCTATCAACAGGATTCGCGTTTACAATACCGCTGTAAATATTAGTTACCAAGCTACAGGGAAGTATGCCAGTGGTACAACTCAACGTAGAATATATTTTTCAGTTACTTGTGTCCATAATGTAAAACATAAAATACATGTATTCTCATCCCGAAATATTTAGAGTTTAAAAGTGGGACTATATACTCACTTTCGTCTTGAAGATATATATATAATTTGACTTGGTCTCCGGTTGATATCACGAACCTATCCATATATAATATATCAATACCTTTTCTTTTTTAAACAAACGTCACATATATATACTTGTTATACTTTTAATACTTTGAATAATTCCTTAGTCCGTAGTTAGCAGTTCGTTGTTAGTAATTCAATTTTAATGGTTCATATTTAGATGTTTAATAAACCCCCAATGAAATAAATAAAACCCTCATCGTATATGTATTGGTCGAGATTAATCTTGACCCACGGTACCGGTGTTGTCAAATGACGTGTTGCGTACATAAAGTACCGGTGTTGTCAAATGACGTGTTGCGTACAATCATGGGATCTTATCATTAATCTTCTCGTATTGTTTACGGGTGATCCTGAACCATATAAAATTGAATTATGAGTACATATATATAAAATATCATGTTATTTTAGAAAGATGTGATTTTATTTAATTTTTCCCAATTAATCCCGAAGTTAAACAAGTCTTGGATAACCAATTTTGTTTCGGTCATAGTTTCTTCGTTACAAATCCGTTTTCGTTGATTCAACTTGCCATCTCCTTGGATCGAGTCCCTCTTTAAGACTATGAACTGAAAATACCTTGGTTTGTATTCAAAATCACACGGCATAGGTGAAACTTTAGTGAAACTTATGAAGTTAAACATTTTCCTTTATTTAAACAACCTTAAATGATTATTTTTCTAAAAATACTTATACTTTGAATTAAATCATGAAATTTTTATGTGTTATCATATTCATAGTAAAAATCATTTTTCCAGAACATAAACTTCCAACTCAAAGTTTAAGATAGTTTTTAATTATCCAACCCAAAACAGTCCCCGGTGGCACTCCGACGTCGTAAAAACAGTTTTTAAGATATTCTTTGAAAAACCAAATTATACCTTGTTAAATTAGCATATATTTAAGTTATATTACAGGTCTTGAAGTATTTTAAAAGTTAAGTTAGAAGGATCTATTTAGTTTGCAAACAAGTTTGAAAACATTCAAACTATGTTCTTGTCGTTAAACTTTTATACCACAAAATAAGATAGCTATATATATATGAATCGAATAAGGTTATGAACATAGATACTACCTCAAGTTCCTTGGACAAGGTTGCTGTAAAATAGGAGTAAGAAGCTAGAATCAAAAGGGTGATGGAAGTGGATGAAAGATTGGAAGTAAGTTTGTGTTCTTGGAAGGATTTCTTGAAGTGTTTTTGTATGGTTTTCTTATGGTGTTTAAGTAAGGTTTTTGAAGCTAGATCTTCATGGAACTTTGCTGAATGTTTATGGAGTTTAATGTTCTTGAGAGTGTGGGTGTTTTTAGCTAGAGAATGGAAGTAAAAATGAAACAAAATGAGAATACATATATACTCCTAAAAAAATGTTTATGTAGTAGACATGGACAAATTTTTAGTTTGTATTTTTGTAATTAGTCTTACAATCATTCAAAAGTAATTACCTTATACATAAGGCATGAACAAGGGCTGGTTAGGTGGTGATTTGATGTGTATATACCAATAGTAAATACGTATAGAAGCTAGGTATGATACGAGTACAAATACTCTAGATATACGTATAGAAATTTTGTGAAAAATGGAATGAGGATTCAAATATAGCTATCTTTTGTGAATACACTTATATGATTTTATGTATTTAAGTCTTTAAAAGTGATTAAATACATTACTTATACGATATATGTATAAACATTATAAGTCTTAAGTATTTATGTCAAATAACGTTACGTATAGTTATCGTTTTGAAAACTTAAGTTAGTAGTTTCAAAATATACTTATAACTTATTGTTATTAATACAAAATGAGATATTAAAACATTCATTAATCATGTTAAATATGTATATATACATATATATACACAAACGTATAATTATCATATATTTTATAGTTCGTGATATCATCGGTCAAACTAGACGGTCAAACGTTGTGTAAAACTCTTTTCGGAAACATAAATCTCAACAATTTGGATTGCTTATCATGTTGGTAAGGTTTAATTTATGTAAATATTAATCTTATAAGTATAGAATGATCGAGAAAGTGCGGGTCAACTTTAGGGTTTTTGCTTATCGTGTCGGAACCATATAGAGATTAGAGTTTAAATTTGGTCGGAAATTTCCGGGTCGTTACAGTACCCATCCGTTAAAGAAATTTCGTCCTCGAAATTTGGTAGAGGTTGTCATAAACAACAATAGGAATGTTTTCATGACGAATATGAGGTAATAATGAAATTTTATCATTATTGAAAGATTTAGATAAAACGATTTGGTTATGTGAGACGCACGAGCGAAGCTATCACAAAAGAGTGAAATGAGTAAATATAGAATTGTTGTAACCGATGACGTGATTATGATCGATTTCCGGGATTTAAGGGTTTTAAAGAAAATCTTATGTAATAAGATTTAGTTTTGCGGCGATCAGGATCTTCTTTGATTTAACGCGGCAATCTGTTTTGATTTCTTTGTCGAATATTTCACTATAAATTTACCTCCTTCCCTTTCTTTCTTCCCACATCTTCTATTCTTTCTCTTTAGTTCCTACTTTAAGACATTCGCTAATATGCTCCATCCCATTCTAACCCTTGTTATATTTCTAACTTTCATATCTTTCATTCTTCTTTTTCATCTATCACCAGAAGAATCTATTCTCTTTTATCCTTTCCTTGGAATTATAATGTTTTTAATTCTCCCATGCCTTTACGTTGCAATACGTATTGATATGCACGGTTTGTAGTTTCGGGGTTGTTGTTAGGTTTTATACCTTCCCTTATATTTCGATGTTCCTACTCCCGTCCCTTAAAATCATTGTCATCCACAGTTAATGCTCTCTCTTATTTGCTGTGGTTTATGTTCCTATTTCTATTCTGAAGTTTTGTCCCTTCATTTCTTCTTCCCGTCCCCGAGCCAAGCGAACAATGGTCCGAAATTCGTAGGTAGGAAATTTGGAATGAACCTTGCTATTGGTTTTAGAATGAAATTGTAATGGCACGATCTTGATTTGTTAAATTACTCGAATATTCCGGAAAAAAAAATAGAACTATCAAGGTGATACGTTCTAATATGTTTGAAGACTTGATAGAATGTAAGAGCCGTGTAACATGGCACATGATGACGGTACTGTGAATCATCACATTCCATTAGAAACTTAACATGACTTACTGTAATATAATGAAGTTGATCAAGTTTCATTATATTATACTAATTCATGTATCAGTTCCCAACACTACTTCAAAACATTCATATTTTTAAACTTAGAGATTTCAGAATTTAGAAACTAACACAGTTTCTTTTATATTGTAGCGCAGATGTTACGGAGAGTTAAATGATCGCAGATAGGAATAGTTGTAAAAATATCTCCAGAAATATGAAAAATATGTATAACGAATGAAGATATCTTATAATATCTAAGATAAAATGATGGTGAAGAATATCATCTTGAAAAGTTTAGAATAAGGAGCAGTGTTCTTACTAACGGTTTCAGCAGGCACTGGATCATTTGGATCCTTTGAAGGCAGGTTCTGTTTTCATGATTTGTTCACGGCCTCCTTCATACTTTGCTCAATCCGTTTTCCAGTTCCAAACCTTCTCTTTTTCTCAGCTTTACCACCATACCATTCTTTATCATCAATCTTTTGATTGTTAAAGTCGTTTACAGTTTTTGCTGCTTCATCAGCATTTCAAGAGCTACTTCATAGTTCAGGGTGTTTTTAGAAATCATGAAAGGATTTGAATGCGAATTGTAATCGTCAAGTTACGAATGAGGTTTAAGATAAAATCAAGTGGCAAACTTGAAGAATTGTTTAGTTTCATATGTTACAATCAACATTTTAATTCATTTTAATTGTCCAATGTTTTCTTCTTTATGCCACTTGTTGGATTCTGGTAGGTCAAAATCCGAATATGAAATTTGATTGAAAATGGTTATTCTGGGGTGAGCGGATACGAATATCGGTGGTTGTAAGTAAGATAATAGATAACCGTTGAATCAGATTCAAGAATGTACAATATAACTTATTAATGTGAATTCTAAATATTCCTCGGGTACTACCCACCCGTTAAAATATTTTCATCATTAATAGTTTGTACGAAGGAATTTTTAATTACTATCTTTATGAAAATATACTTGCATATATATTTTCTTCAGAGATAATCATAGATTTAATGAGTCAATAAGATATTAAACTCATTTGATTTATCGTTAATTCTAGATTACATAATCTCTAAGACTTTAGAAATTACATAATCGTCATACGATACGTAAAGCGAAGATAATCGATGTAGAACGATATATAGAACGAAGATCATACTCGAAGTACAGATATTGAGTCGTGTGATGTTGATATTCGAGATACAGATTGTGATGTTGAGATTGTGATTGGGGTGATAAAGGTACTGTTGGCGTTGACGATGGTAGTACGGATTATGCTGCTGGTGCTGCTGTTGGTGTTTGTAACCTTCGCACCATATTCTCCAAAACCACTACCCGAGCACGGAGTTCGTTGACTTCTTCTATTATACCGGGATGATTGACGGTTGGAACGAGCGAATGAACAAGATTTGAAATATGGGATAGTATGTAATCATGACGAGATACTCTAGAAATGAGCGAGAAAATGGTGTTTCGAATGGGTTCGCCGGTAAGTGCTTCAGGTTCATCGTTAAGAGGGCAATTTGGTGGATGAAATGGATCACCTTCTTCTTGCCTCCAGAAATTTAGTATATTACGAACCCATCCCCAGTTCATCCAAAATAGATGATGGGAAATTGGTTGATCCATTCCGGTGACGCTGTTCTCGGAGCTCGAATGGAAATCCATGTCGGCGTAGCTATCGAAGTCGGAGGAATTCGAACTGGATGAAGAATTCATCTTGTATAGTTGGAGAAATGAATTTTTTTGGTTTGGAATAGATTATAGGAGTTGGGTTTGGTACTCTTCAATACATAATTTTCATATGTATATATAATACCGAAATCCCGTGAATTACGGAGAATCTTTGAAATTCGTCGGGCAATGTTTATAGTAATAGATACGCTAGGATATGAATTTTGTCTATACACTATCGATGCACTAGATGCAGTAAGACGTGTCTAGACTAAAGAATGATAAGCAGGCAACTCCCTAAGGATGATAAGCAGATGGTTTCCGACTAGAAATGATAAGCAAAACTTTTTAGCAGGTAGATACGGTCAAAGTCCAGACTCACTAATGTATCCTAACAACTACTAGTTAGACACACTAATGCAATGCCTGGTTCGCTAAGACCAACGCTCTGATACCAACTGAAAGGATCCGAAACTAATCATCCGGACGATGTCCATATTGATTACAAACGAATTACAACAGTTGATAACATCGCGAGGTACTTGACCTCTATATGATACATTTTACAAATGTTGCATTTATTCTTAAAAGGCAATCTATCTTTACATAAAAAAATTAATAAACTCGTCAAACATTTCTCGATATCCAAATGACCTAAACTGTCATTTACTTAATAAATGTCTTTAATGATCTTCAATGACTCGAATGCAACGTTCTTGTATCATGGCTTAAATGGTCCCAACTAGTATCCTTAATATGAGCTAACGCACAGCGGAAGTCTTAATTCATACCTGAGAATAACATGCTTTAAAATGTCAACATAAAGTTGGTGAGATATATAGGTTTGATGCTAGCAGCGATATAACGATGGACCACAAGATTTCATATATAAACATTTTAATAAAAATATTCTAAGTGGTTGAGCACTTGGTAACCATACTTAACAATTAATCACGTCGCATATTCCCTTTAATATGAAATCTTACTACACTGTACCAAGTGTAGTCACGAAACGAAGTACTGTGCAACCGTTGAATACTGGTCGTCCAGTCCGGTTGGGGTTGTCAGGCCCGATAGATCTATCAACAGGATTCGCGTTTACAATACCGCTGTAAATATTAGTTACCAAGCTACAGGGAAGTATGCCAGTGGTACAACTCAACGTAGAATATATTTTTCAGTTACTTGTGTCCATAATGTAAAACATAAAATACATGTATTCTCATCCCGAAATATTTAGAGTTTAAAAGTGGGACTATATACTCACTTTCGTCTTGAAGATATATATATAATTTGACTTGGTCTCCGGTTGATATCACGAACCTATCCATATATAATATATCAATACCTTTTCTTTTTTAAACAAACGTCACATATATATACTTGTTATACTTTTAATACTTTGAATAATTCCTTAGTCCGTAGTTAGCAGTTCGTTGTTAGTAATTCAATTTTAATGGTTCATATTTAGATGTTTAATAAACCCCCAATGAAATAAATAAAACCCTCATCGTATATGTATTGGTCGAGATTAATCTTGACCCACGGTACCGGTGTTGTCAAATGACGTGTTGCGTACATAAAGTACCGGTGTTGTCAAATGACGTGTTGCGTACAATCATGGGATCTTATCATTAATCTTCTCGTATTGTTTACGGGTGATCCTGAACCATATAAAATTGAATTATGAGTACATATATATAAAATATCATGTTATTTTAGAAAGATGTGATTTTATTTAATTTTTCCCAATTAATCCCGAAGTTAAACAAGTCTTGGATAACCAATTTTGTTTCGGTCATAGTTTCTTCGTTACAAATCCGTTTTCGTTGATTCAACTTGCCATCTCCTTGGATCGAGTCCCTCTTTAAGACTATGAACTGAAAATACCTTGGTTTGTATTCAAAATCACACGGCATAGGTGAAACTTTAGTGAAACTTATGAAGTTAAACATTTTCCTTTATTTAAACAACCTTAAATGATTATTTTTCTAAAAATACTTATACTTTGAATTAAATCATGAAATTTTTATGTGTTATCATATTCATAGTAAAAATCATTTTTCCAGAACATAAACTTCCAACTCAAAGTTTAAGATAGTTTTTAATTATCCAACCCAAAACAGTCCCCGGTGGCACTCCGACGTCGTAAAAACAGTTTTTAAGATATTCTTTGAAAAACCAAATTATACCTTGTTAAATTAGCATATATTTAAGTTATATTACAGGTCTTGAAGTATTTTAAAAGTTAAGTTAGAAGGATCTATTTAGTTTGCAAACAAGTTTGAAAACATTCAAACTATGTTCTTGTCGTTAAACTTTTATACCACAAAATAAGATAGCTATATATATATGAATCGAATAAGGTTATGAACATAGATACTACCTCAAGTTCCTTGGACAAGGTTGCTGTAAAATAGGAGTAAGAAGCTAGAATCAAAAGGGTGATGGAAGTGGATGAAAGATTGGAAGTAAGTTTGTGTTCTTGGAAGGATTTCTTGAAGTGTTTTTGTATGGTTTTCTTATGGTGTTTAAGTAAGGTTTTTGAAGCTAGATCTTCATGGAACTTTGCTGAATGTTTATGGAGTTTAATGTTCTTGAGAGTGTGGGTGTTTTTAGCTAGAGAATGGAAGTAAAAATGAAACAAAATGAGAATACATATATACTCCTAAAAAAATGTTTATGTAGTAGACATGGACAAATTTTTAGTTTGTATTTTTGTAATTAGTCTTACAATCATTCAAAAGTAATTACCTTATACATAAGGCATGAACAAGGGCTGGTTAGGTGGTGATTTGATGTGTATATACCAATAGTAAATACGTATAGAAGCTAGGTATGATACGAGTACAAATACTCTAGATATACGTATAGAAATTTTGTGAAAAATGGAATGAGGATTCAAATATAGCTATCTTTTGTGAATACACTTATATGATTTTATGTATTTAAGTCTTTAAAAGTGATTAAATACATTACTTATACGATATATGTATAAACATTATAAGTCTTAAGTATTTATGTCAAATAACGTTACGTATAGTTATCGTTTTGAAAACTTAAGTTAGTAGTTTCAAAATATACTTATAACTTATTGTTATTAATACAAAATGAGATATTAAAACATTCATTAATCATGTTAAATATGTATATATACATATATATACACAAACGTATAATTATCATATATTTTATAGTTCGTGATATCATCGGTCAAACTAGACGGTCAAACGTTGTGTAAAACTCTTTTCGGAAACATAAATCTCAACAATTTGGATTGCTTATCATGTTGGTAAGGTTTAATTTATGTAAATATTAATCTTATAAGTATAGAATGATCGAGAAAGTGCGGGTCAACTTTAGGGTTTTTGCTTATCGTGTCGGAACCATATAGAGATTAGAGTTTAAATTTGGTCGGAAATTTCCGGGTCGTTACACCCATGAACCATACCCATCACCTCCATAGCTATAACCCATAATTTCCTTAGCTTCGACTCATTCAAAAAAAACTATTTTGAAATCACTCGGACAGCACTCCGTCGTAATATTTTATGTATACTAATAATATCTTGAAATAATACAAAGAAAATATATATATGTAATTCGATTGAGAGAGTTTAGAGAAATATATTTTCAAGTTTCTATGAAATAATGAAACCTATTGAATTCTATTTATAACAGATTTTTGAATTATTAAAGTGAATTATTAAAATATGAATTATTAAAGTGAATTATTAAAGTATGAATTATTAAAGTATGAATTATTAAAGTGAATTATTAAAGTGAATTATTAAAGTATGAATTATTAAAGTGAATTATTAAAGTAAATTATTAAAGTATGAATTATTAAAGTAAATTATTAAAGTATGAATTATTAAAGTGAATTATTAAAGTATGAATTATTAAATTGAATTATTAAAGTATGAATTATTAAAGTTAAAGTAAAATAAAAGTAAAGTAAATGTAAAGTTAAAGTATAGTAAAAGTATAAAACTATATACGTATAATACGCGTATAAGTATATATAATATTAATTTAAATCGTTATATATATTTAATAAAATAAAATATAAATATCGTTATCTTTATCATACTGGTTAAGTAATGAGTTGTCAAAAGTGGTTCTAGATATTTATAAAAGATATATACGTTTTAATAATAAAGTTCTTTTTAAACTGAAAACGTTTTTTTTTTGTACTTTTGAAACTAAATTAATAGAATATTATGGAAACCAATTCTCCACTAACTTTTGTCTAACTCTCGTAAATGACACTTTTTATTTTTATTTATAAATAGCTTTACAAATTATTCTGAATATCGTTAAGAGGAATAGATTTTCTCAAATCATAGTGGACCTCTCAACAGAGACTTGTAATCATAATTCAATGTTTCTGATAATTCAATCATTTAATATATATATTTTTTTTAATTTCGTGGAAAATCATATTGAAACAAATACGTTCGTGTAAAGTATTATACGTTTAATACTTTATTAATATTCTCAAGTTATAATATATATATACATAACATATCTATTTATATATAACGGTTCGTGAATCGTCGGAATTTGGTCGAATTTATAATGAATGTATGAACACAGTTTAAAATTCTTGAGATTTAACTTAACAAACTTTGCTTATCGTGTCGGAATAATATAAAGATTAAAGTTTAAATTTGGTCAGAAATTTCCGGGTCGTCACACCAATGTCGTCCAAAGATCAGATGATGTCATTGTTCATGGCATAAGTAACTTGTGAATGGAATTACATTATTACATTCATACGAAACACCGAAGTGCTGCCATAAAAGTTATGCAATACATTAACAATGAAAATTGAAAGATGCATTTAACTGAAACAACTAAAAAACAAAGTCTAATGCGCTACGCGCTTACATTTGTGGTGATCAATCACAAACTTAGGTAAAATGAAAAAGAACAAATTTCAACAATGGAACATGTCGAAATACTTTAAACATAAAACTTCTTTAAGTTTGTCGCGTGCCAAGTACGCGGTACAAATTTGCCATCATGCGTCTTGAGGTTATACGCCCCGTTGCCAATTGCTTCTGCAATCACGTACGGGCCCTCCCAGTTGGGTCCCAATTTTCCAGTGTCCTCGACCCGGCTGGCATTGTTGGTACGCCACACAAAGTCACCGGGGCGGAAAGTACGTTCCTTCACACGCTGATTGTAGTACTTGGCAATCTTTTGCTTATTAGATGCTTCCCTGATGACGGCGGTGTTGCGCCTTTCTTCTAAAAAGTCCAAATTTTCTTTCAAGCTAATGATGTTGGACTCATCGTTGAATTGCATAACACGCTGGGTTGGAATAGCAATTTCGGTGGGAATCACCGCCTCGGTACCATAGACAAGGCTAAATGGCGTTTCTTTGTTGCTTCCTTTTGGCGTGGTGCGGAACGCCCATAAGACTTGTGGAAGCTCATCTGTCCAACCTTTTCTGTCCGTGTCTAACCTTGCATTTATCCCGGCAACGATATCCCTGTTTGTGACTTCCACTTGCCCATTTGCCTGCGGATGGGCAACGGAACTAAAAGTTTGTTTGATATTTAACCAGTCACACCATGAATGAAACGGATCGTGAGCAAACTGTTTGCCGTTATCGCTGACAATTTCATGTGGTATTCTGAAACGGCACCCGATTTCTTCCCAAACAAAGTTCACCATCTGTTTTCCCGTTATGATCTTCAAGGGTTTGGCTTCGACCCACTTGGTGAAAAAATCGATTGCAACAACCAAGTGTTTTTCGTCCGGGAAGGGGCCTACCAAATCAATTGCCCATTTGTAAAAGGGCCAAGCAGACGTCACAGGAATCAGCTCATGCGCTGGCATGCGAATTATCGAGGCGTGACGTTCACATGAAGCACAAGCCTTAATGATTTCTTTCGTGTCACGGTACATGGACGGCCAAAAATACCCTAGCCGCATTATCTTTCCCACAACGGTCCTAAATCCTGCATGCATGCCACAAGTCCCTTCGTGCACCTCCCTTACAATTGTTTCCGCCTCGCTTGGACCGACACACCTTAAAAGTGGTGCCGTGAAGGATTTCTTGAATAGAACTCCGTCCCTCAACAAATACATAGGTGTTTTCATACGAATCTTACGTGCCATTGACCCGTCGACTGGCAACATCCCGGTCTTTAGATACGTAACAATGGGACTCATCCATGTCTCGACCTCCTCTACAGGGGCCGCCTCCTGTACCACGTCAGTGGATTTTTGACTAAGGACCTCCACCCAAACGTCCTTGGCGATGTGGCTGAATATGCTTGATGCGAGCTTGCTGAGTGCGTCGGCCTTTTTGTTCAAGGATCGCGGCACCTGCGTTATTGAAAAACGCTCGAATTTGTTGGCCAGTTCTTTGGCCAATGCCAAATAGTTTTGCATAGCCGAATCTCTAGCTTCAAACGTCATGTTCATTTGGTTTGCTACGAGTTGAGAATCAACCGACACCTACAGATTTTTAATTCCCATTTTTTCAGCCATTCTTAAACCAAACAGCAATGCCTCATATTCCGCTTCATTATTGGAGGCGGGGAACTCAAAACGCAACGCGTAAGTGTGTTCCTCGCCGTCAGGGCTAATTAGGATTAGACCTGCACCTGAACCGTCAGAACTTGACGCACCGTCAGAGAATAGTTCCCACGTGACGGTGTTCGGTATTTCTTCGACAACTGGCTCTGGTGACGCGGCGCCTATAAATTCAACCATAAAATCTGCCATGATCTGGCCTTTGACAGCGGTACGGGGGGAGTAATGGATTTCATGTTCGTCCAATTCGATTGCCCACTTAGCTAGTCTGCCCGAAACCTCCGGTTTGCTCAATACCTGCATGGAAAACTTGTTAGAATAAATTTCATCCAATTTGCTCCGTTTCCGACCGCCGTACCGTACCTATTTAATAGGTGAATCTGTTAGCACCAGCATTGGGTGCGCTTGAAAGTACCGTCTCAATCGTCTTGTGGTGTGTACTAAAGCGAAAATAAGCTTCTCAATTGGTTTGTAGTTAACTTCGCCATGTTGTAGCACTTTACTCACAAAATAAACTGGCATCTGCGTGCCACCACGTTCCGCGACGAGCACCGAGCTAACAGCCTCAGTTCCCGCCACCAAGTAAATTGTAAGAGTTTCGCCTGAAAACTCTTAACACGTTAGCATTACAAGATATAAAAATTCGTAAAAAATTATCACGGAACGGTTACTTTACCCGGTACCGGTGCCGTTAATGTCGGCAACGTCCTGATCAAGGTCTTCATTTCCTGGAAAGTGCGATCCACTTCAGGGGTCCAATCAAAGTTCCGTCCTACGTTTTCCTTCAACACTTTGAAAAATGGAAGTGACCGCTCCGCTGCTTTCGACAGGAATCTGGATAACGCTGCCAGTTTTCCGTTCAAGCTTTCCACTTCCTTCCTTGTTCGCGGGGCTACCATTTCTTCAACATCTTGAATTTTCTTAGGGTTTTCCCGTATGCCGCGCGTGTCCCAAAAACTTTCCCTCTTCGAATCCAAAGCTACACTTGTCCGGATTCAGCTTCATGTTGATTCTTCGCAGTGAGTCGAACGTTTCTTGGATGTCTGTCAAAAGATCCGGCTCGGTGTGACTTTTGATTACTATGTTGTCGACATATGCCTCCACATTTTGACCAATTTGTTTACTAAACGCAATGTCGATGACGCGCTGGTACGTGGCTCCAGCATTTTTCAAACCAAAGGGCATCTTTTTGTAACAAAAAATGCCTTGATCTGTGTGGAACGCGGTTTTGTCTTCGTCACGTTCTGCCATCTGGATCTGGTGGTATCCTTTGTAAGCGTCGAGGAAACATTTGAAACAAAAACCCACCAGCGACTCTACCTTCCAATCTATCTCTGGCAACGGATAATTATCCTTGGGACAAGCCTTATTGATGTCTTTAAAATCGACAAACATTCGCCACGAGCCGTTCGCCTTCTTGACTAATACTGGATTAGCGACCCATGTCTGATACTTAACCTCACGTAGTATGTCTGCCTGTACTAACTTTTCTACCTCGTTTTTTAAGAAGGCGCTACGTTCCGGAGCCATACCCCGTTTTTTTTGTCTCACAGGAGTTATACTTGGGTTAGCGTTTAAGCGATGTTCTGCTACGGTGCGGGGTACTCCCGTCATATCAGACTCTTGCCACGCGAATACATCGACGTTGTTTGCCAAAAGTTCACATAACGCGCTTTTCATCGCATCGGATAGCGTTTTCTCAATCTGAACCGTCTTTTCGGGAAAGGAATGGTTAATGATGACACTCCCCTCATGCTCAACCGGTGCCGTCCGCTGTAGCGGCTGCTCGACCTGGCCTACAATCGGTATTCGATCAGAGTAAACGGTTGCAACGCCTAACGGGGTTGGGAATTTCATCATTCCGTGTACCGTAGAAACTATAGCGCCGAATTCACACAACGCTTCCCGTCCCATGATAACGTTATACTTCAATTGGCTTCTAACGACCACGAAATTCAGGGCTACTGTTCGCCGCTTCTCATTTTCTTCTAACGTAACATCAATATTTACCCGGCCCAAAGGCCAAGTGGTTTCTCCCGTGAAACTCGCGACGGGATGAAGCGGTGGTTTTAACTTATCCTGCACATCCTATGGTAACTGTAAGAAGCAATGTTCGTATAAGACGTAAACGGCGCTTCCTGTATCCACATAAATCCTGGAGACCTTGCACCGTCCCACTGTGGCAGTTATCATCACGGGAAAATCGGTAGGACGGACTCTCCAAAAAGTAGAAAACGTGATAGGGGCACATTTCCATTCCTCCAAAACTTCTGCCTTTCGAACGTGGCTTGTGTGCCACATTTGTATCATGTGGATGTGCTTTTCAGGAGCTTTTTCTTTTCCTCTTTGCCAAGAAAATTTCTTTGCCCCAGGGGTTTTAACACGTGACGGCTTCAGATGGTCAAATTCCCCAAGCTTTAATCGTTCGACTATCACCTTTTTAAGTTCCCTACATTCATCCACATCATACCCCTTATCTTCATGAAAGATACACCACTTACTTTCGTCCACAGCGAAGCGTGGCTGCATTGGTTTCGGCGGCGGAAAATCTTTGCTTAGTTCCTCCGTTGTCAGAATCTTCTTAGGCGTTTTCGACAACGATCTTATCAAACTCTCCTCTTCTGCCGACAACCTTTTTGGGGCGTACCGTTCGTAAGGACGATAGCTGTTACGGTGGTCAGACTTGTGGCTAGAACGCCCGTAACCCCTGTTGTTGCCGCTTCCACTTCCTTTGTACTTGTTACCTGCGTTGCCTTTGCTGTTTCCCTTATCGTCTTTATCGTGCCGGTCCGTTGTGCTGTGGTCCCCAACGGCAGCATCTGCAAACTCCTCGGAACGTACATAATCCTTTACCATTTTCACGGCCTCAATGAACATCTTCGGCAGCTTACGCCGCATCGAATTTACTAACGAAAAATAACGGGTTTGACAGATTCCCATGATGTACGCGGAGATCTGCTGCGATTCAGGCATATCGGGGATCTTTTGGCACTCCGTCGTGAAGCGAGAAGTGAAATTCATCAGGGATTCACGCGTCCTCATTTTGATGCTGTGCGCATCCAGGTGAGTGAGTTCGGTGCTTTTAAAGTTCTGGAAACGTTGCACGAACTTAGTTCTGAGGTCGGTGTAGCTGGATATGCTCAAGGCAGGCAACTTTGCGAACCATTCTCTCGCGATGGCTTGTAGCTGTCCCGGGAACATGTGGCACGCCGTCTGACTATCCCAATGCTGCGTCTTGACGGCGTGTTCGAATTGCTACAGAAAGTCTCCCAGATCCGTGGTGCAGTCATACATTCCTAGCGTGAGAGGGGTAGTAAGGACGGCGGGCAACTGATGGGTGGCTATCTCTCGAGTAAACTTCTCCGACGTCGCGGAAACTTCAAACGTTCGCTTAATGTTGTCTCCCATCATAGCGTACCAATTGTTCAACATGTTATCCGCCATGCCAGGCTGCTCGACCTGAGCGCTCATGGATTCTGGTGCGGCTAGAATTAAGTTCTCGATTAAGTCCTTTTGTGCCTCCTCTCTGGTTTTGCCAGAACTCTTACCAGTCCCTGACGCTGAACGTATAGAGCTTCGTGGATGAACTTTGGACATACTAGTTGGTTTTTCGCCGCCTTTGGACATGAGCGACGGTAAAACAAATCATCCTTTTGCCAAAAAAACGTATCGCTTCTTCGCCACCGATGGGTTGAAGCTGGCTTAAGTTGGCTTCCGGGGTTCCTGTCCCCTCGACGTCACGCTCATTGGCCTCATCATCATCGTCAAATTGCAACCTAGTACGCTTGATAGAGTCTGGTGTCTCGTAAACGCTATCGTCAGTGGGCTTCAAAGGATCGTACGGGTCTTTGCCAGTGTTGGCGGTTGTTGACGGATTGGAATCGCCTGTCATCTTGTGTAAAAGTATTGATCAAACGGTCCCACGGATGGCGCCAAATGATCAAGCCAAAATTGACCTGAGTGCAAAAGATTGTTGTGACTAACCTTCGGAAGGGGTTCCTCCGGTTAACGCGATGGGTTTGAAGGGTGTTGTGGTGGTTGACTTTTGCCGAGCCTCCAAGGTGAACTAATCAAAGTGATCAGTAATGGTAAGTGAATGCTGATTGTTTTTAATGTGTTGTAAATGATTGATTATGGCTAGTATTTATAGGAGAAAGATGGCGGTTATTCTAGGTAACTACCATCAGTCCACTAACCCACGATTGCCACTCCTGGAATCCTTTAATCATGCCCACTAACTGCTCCACGTTCTCCTAGTTTGTCAGGTGGACAAGCAACTGAGCAAACTAAGTCAACACTCAACGGTACGCTACGGGTGGCGTAGCTTGAGAACAATCATGACCGAAGATGGTGTTGACTTAGGTGTAATGCAACCAGGAATTGAAGCTAAACGTCCAGCTAAGAAGTACGCCATGCGTCTCACGTGACGGTCATGACGGGACGTACGTCATTAAATAGCTTGAAACTAAATAGAGTATGTTTTTGTTTTAAATCACTCAATAATTAGTTGTTTTGACTTGAGTTACCATGTTTATTTCAAGGGAGATGATCCTCACACACTACTTTTTGATTCATGTACACTAAATTACCTATTTTACCCTTAGTTATACTTTCAATGATAATATATTTACAACTTCCTAGGGACATAACTGTAATTTTATGAGACAAAAGTGTACATGGATCAAAAAGTGGTGTGTAAGAATCACCTCTTCAAATAAACTAATTGTGATTTCTTAAAATAAATTGATAAAGGGGGATGATTCTCACACACAATTTTTTGATCCTCACACACCAATTGAGTATTATTAGAAGAGTAAAAGGTTAAAATAGGTGTGTGAGGATCAAAAAAGTGTGTGTGAGAATCATCCCCCATTGATAAAAGGATACTAGTACGGAGTATTAAATAATGGAAAAGTGACTGATATTGAGTCGTAGAAGCAAATACTCATCGGCTAATGGAGTAGGTAGCCGTAGCCACCTCGGCTGCCATGCCTTTAAGGCTTTAACTCCAAATCAATTTTCAATTTAAAGAAATTTAAAAGAAAAATTAGATGAAAATAAGATTATAATTAAGGGCAAGTAAATCTTTCCTATATTAAATCTTTCATAACCATGAGAGTAGTGGTGACATGGTAAGACCCTGACCTTCCAATGTAGAGGTCAAGGGTTCGATTCCTTACACCCACAAAGTTATTCTCCCTCATAGCCACGACGGTTCGCCTGCAATGACTTCGGGCTGCTCGCAAAGCGGTTAGTCGCCCAGAGATTGGTCAGTTAAAAAATATTGGATACCCAGGTTACCAAAAAAAAAAAGTAAATCTTTCATATTAGTAGTTGTTCGGCGAACGTTATTACATATCAATTATCTTCTCGAAATGATAAATATTTCCATATAGATAAGGTCGAGAGGAGGACGTCACGTTCGAATAAATTGGAAATCTAGAACTAAAGATATAAAAACCGGGAAGGCTTTGAAAGCACCTACCCTTTAAAACCTATAAAATTCCGAAAAACTTGTTTTGTGTAAAAAATTAACTAGTTTTCCCGTTCTTAAAAATGCAAAAATGATTTTATTAAGGTCTTGTTTTCCCCAGGCCAAATTTTTATTGGTTCCGCACGTGGCGTTCTTGATTCAGGTTAGTGAAGTTTGTGGGTAATCATGAAGTTCGATATTGAAAGATTGAGTTTTGTTGAAGGCTTGAACCTTGCGATTGCTTGTTGAAGTTTACACATTTGGATATTTGCATATGAAGATTTTAATGGTGTATCTTAACTCTATTTTTATTGAAGACGCTTCGGGTATGTTAATCTTGTATTCAGTTTTATTATTTTGAAGATAAGCTTACTTGAGGACAAGCAAGGTTCAAGTGTGGGGGAATTTGATATTGATCCATTTATACATAATATTACTCGCGATATCTTGTTCTTTTCGGGTACAAAACGATGAAGATTGAAGAATTTGGTTCGTGGATATGGTAAAAATGATTGTTTCAGCTTAATGAGTCTTCGTGTGGATGTTTTCAGCGAGTTTCGGTATCCAAAGAACAAGTTTGATTGAAAAGTTAAAGCCAAAAGTCGAGCTGCTGTTCTGATGCATCTCGACCGCAATTCACTCTAATGCGGTCGCAATTCGTCCTAATGTGGTCGCATGAAAAATCTCGCGGTCACATTATATTAACAGAAGTTCAGTTTGTAGAGAGGCAAATCTCGCGGCCGCAATTCAGTCTAATGCGGTCGCAAATCGATCTAATGCGGTCGCCAGAGAGGCTAATGCGGCCGCAATTTTTGGATCGGCCAGCCAGCGAATTTTTTTCCTATAAATAGGCTTTTATCCCCATAACTTTGGTCAGTTTTAGTTTTACGAAAAAAATAAGTTAGGGTTACGAATTTTTGAGCTTTCTAAGGTATTTTGGAGTATCTAAACACTAGAATTTCAATTGTTAATCATTGGTAAACTCGTGTCTTTTATTTTAATCTTTACAATGGTTGATTATTGTTTATCCCTTTGCTTGTGTGCTTTGATTATCATTATCAGTAGCTAAATTCTTTGTATTTGCTTAGATGATTGAACCTAGGTGAAGGATTGCTTGATCTTTTGTATGTATTAATAATTGCACGTGATTGTGATTCTTAGTTACTCCCATTAATTGATCCCATTGATTATTAGTTTGTTGGTTGATGTAACGAGAGTTACTAGATCAATTAATTTATCTAGGTTATTGGGAAATAAATAGATAGGTTGAATTACATACGGGAGACCGGTGTAATTAGATTAGTAATTAATCCCATCAATTGAGTAGGTAATTGTGAAGCCTAAATAGGGGCGCCGATTTACCCTTCAACTGAATCATAATCTTGAGTAATTACAACTAATTGATTGTGTTCTTTAGAAGCGTATGGGAGACCAACGTGAAAAAATGACACTTTCATGATATAATTGGTAACTAAGTAAGGGACACCAGCTTATCTTACTAATTGATTAATGTACTTGGTTAACGAGAGTTATACTTAGGGATTTAATTACATTGCTCTTAACAAAAGCAATCCGGAACCTAATGAATTGAATCTAAGTGAATACCCCTTATCTATTTGAACTCGTATTTACTTTCTTTGTTTTAATTAATTTTAAATCAAACCCCCATTTTACAACTAAAATCTTCAGAATAATTAATAATTTTCAAATCCTAAACTTTGCTCCCTGTGGACGAATTCGTAAGTATATTACAATAAGATTAGATGTGCTTTGCGCATATCAAATATTAACCCTCATATCCAATGAAGTATATCCATGGGTGAAAACCTGACGGTTTAAGTGCTCACGCATATGATATTTTTATTTATGCTTGTCTGTTTGAGTACTGAATGCATGCTCAATCATTGAAACTTACTAGAAACGACACTGAACACGTTAATTTGAAGTCAAGACTTTACTGGTTGACCTATGATTTACTATTTGACCAACTTGAGTAATACTATGAAATGGTTGACTTTTGTTTACCATGTTGATTGTGTTGACTTTAGTTGACCATTGGTTGACTTGTGTTGACTTTGACTGTAATTGTGAGTTGGACTCGACCAATAGGATTTGTTAACACTATGACCTGACCTAGCTTATTAGACACTTATTGACCAACTTATTTCTTTAGGTTGAGCTTCGGGGTTCACAAGGTTTGGCCACATCAAGGCTAGTTCGGAAAATCATTGATTGTAGGCCTTGAGATCGTTTCCGACCGCTTTTAAAGTTCTTAGCTCTTGTTCGAGCCTTCGAGTTTCTTCACAAGGGAAATATTCGACGATCATCTTTTCCCTTAAGTTGGCCCAAGAGAGGGCGTGAGCTTCATCGGTACCCACCGATTGTACATAGGTGTTCCACCATGTGAGGGCGACACCAGCGAAAGTGTGAGTGGAGTATTTGACCTTATCTTGGTCCCGACAACCGCTTATGCTAAAGACGGCCTCCGTTTGTTCGAACCATCGAGTGAGAGTAACCGGTCCCCCGGTCCCATCAAAAGTGTGAGTTTTGCACCCCATGAAGGCTTTCTAGGAGCACCCTTCGCTTGAGTTACCGGCCCCTTGATTGTTGTTGTTATGGTTGTTATTATTGTTGTTGTTGGAGGAGTGACCGGCCATGGCCGCATCCACGGCGGTGGCTATCATCCGTTAAAGAGCTTGTTCGGGAGTCTCATGGCGTGGCACACGGCCAGGAGGCATTGTTCCTTCAAAACACAAGAATACCGTTGATTAGTATTTTTAATAATACTAATCATGATATGGAATAAGAATAGAGAGAAAAATTTTCCTTGACTCGCCTTAAATTCTTTATGCCATAATGTCGGAATGTTCATATGAGTCACCATAATATAATCCCGGAAATTATATTACCCTAATTCATATGTGCATTTGACATTATTTCACTAAGTCAAGGTGGCTTGTCAATCAAATTAAACAACATGAGATTAAGATTAATTAAGAGTAGATATGAGTAGAAACGTTCGAGTATAAATGCACAAGTAGTCAAGTAATTCCTACCTCAAGTCTATATGCCGGTTGTAGTCTAGACTCACTAATGTACCCTATGACTCGGGGTTGACACTAATGAACTCTAAATCCCTACAACCAACGTTCTGATACCATCTGTAGAGACCCGACAAAATCGTCATTGACGGCGCCGTCTACTTAGGTCCCGTTACGTGGTCATAAGTCTTTAAAACAACGTTTGACCAAAAGTATGTCGCATTCATTTCAAAAGTAAAGATGTTTCAAGGTTTACAAAGTAGTTCGACAAAAGACGCTCCATGTATGCATGTATACTTGACATCCAAGCAAGTATCTAAAGTAATGAGCTGAAGCATGTATCACAAAACGTTCAAGGACCTGAGAAAAACATAGAAATCTGTCAACGAAAATATTGGTGAAATCATAGGTTTAAGTAAGTAAGTACAAGTGAACCACAAGATTTGTAACATTGATATAATAGTAATACATTCCAAAAGTTTGTTTCACGAGCACCCAATTATCAATGCTTAACATTCCTTCCATAGAACCCCATCACAATAGTGTTAGAACATACACTGTTTCTCGAAAATATATTCCATTCGTAAACGGTAGCGAACCGTTTGAATGAGGGTTTGTCAAACCCATATGGCCATATAACATACGTTCTCGCTTACACCCGGCAAGTGTAACTAATGATAATCGAATTGAGGATTTTTGTTCAAACTCGTATGTAGAATGTTTGTTTTCCTGTACTTGTGTTCACTTAGTAAAAAGAAACGTTTATGTTTCTCATCCCAAATGTAAGTTCCAAAAGAGTAAAAGTGGGACTATGATCTCACCTTGTGTGCACGTAGGTATAAGTGCTTCAACAAGTAAACGTGTGCAAGAAACGAATGCTAGTCTTGACCTAAACAAATAGGTTTGTATCAATATCGGTAAACACGGTCGGTCAAAGTGTTCAATTAGTCTTATGGCTCGTTACGAATCGATTACATAGCATGTGGATCAAATTGTCAGGTTTCATGCAAGATACAAGTATAGAAGCATGTTAGAACGATCGCATAAACATTTGGTTAAGTTTGACAAAAGTCAAACTTTGGTCAAAGTCAAAGTCAACGGGGTTGGGTCGGGTATCCGACAATTTTTCCATGATAAGAAAGTATATATAAGCATGTCGGCCAAGTTTCGTGTTAATCGGAGTTACGAGTAAGCGGGGGTGAAAACATGAAAATCAAAAGAATTTGGGACAGTCCAGAATGGTGCGCCGCGCGGGGTTTTGGCGCGCCGCTCCATTTCTCGGTTCAGCAAGTCTGGCAGTTTTCAAGTGTTCCAAACGAGCTAAACTTTAAACAAACATAATTTACGAACCGTAAACACTTAAAACGCGTATCTTATATCGTTGGAAAGGTATTTTGACAAGGAATACAACTAACCACAATTCACCAATCGAAAACATCATTTGCAACAACCGAATTTCCAAATTAAATGCTCAATTAATGCTCATCATTAATGTTCAAGTTCATAAATGCACAATCATGATTCGGGAATTAAATGCACACATGTGATACGCCGTTTCGAAGATAATTAAACATACAATACAACTAAACACTTACTAATAACATCTCATGTCATTCAAAGCATCAAAGGTTCATTTCAAGTTCATCAAACCCTAACCTAAATCCACCAAAATCACTAATCAAGTTCATGAAGTTTTCTAAAGCAACCTACACATCAAATTGAAGCTAGTGATACTAGGAACACATTTAATACTTGCACTTTATCATATCAACAACATTTAAGCAACCAAATCATCAATCAAACACACCAAACTTTCAAGTTCATGCTAGTTACTAAAAATAACAAGATCGAATACATAAATCATATATTCATGTTAGACTTGAGCCATAGACACTAATTAACAACTTTATAAGTTAAAAACATCAAGTACACAAAATCTAGTAATTTTAGAAAGTTACCCAAATGTAATGAAATCGGTATGGAATCAAAGAGGAAGTTGCAAGGATTTCAAATATGTAATTTGTTTGGATTGAAGCTTACTAGATTTGATTTGGATGATGAATCTTTGTAATGGAGAATTGAAAGAAAATGTGGAAGTGTTAAAAGAAAATGGAAATGGAAAATAGAAATGAAAGGAGATGGGTGTTGACTAGTCAAAAGCTAGTCACATCTTTACTTCCTTGGCGAAACTAGTCCCTCGAGTTCGGTTGCGGTTGCGGTTGCGTGAATTACCTAAATGAGATATTTTTAAAACGCGTATTAACGAAGGATGTTATAATCATATAACGGACTTTAAATAATTAAACGGAAAAGTAAACGGAAAAAGGCGGGATGTAACATTACCTACTCCTTAAAAGAAATTTCGTCCCTAAATTTAAGTAGTCGTTGTTTCTTCCTCGGAATCTTGTGTTTCCAGAACCGGGAACAAGTGAGGGTATTTCTTTTGCATTTGATCTTGCCTTTCCCAAGTAAACTCGGATCCTCTTTTGGTATTCCAATGAACCTTGACAATCGGGATTCGGCTTTGTTTCAACGTCTTGATGGAGGTGTCCACAATTTCAACCGGTTCTTCCACAAAATGAAGTTTGTCATCAATAGTAAGTTCCTCGAGAGGGATGACGATATCGGGTTCGGCAAGACACTTTTTCAAGTTAGATACATGGAAGGTAGGATGAACGGAGCTCAATTGAGATGGAAAATCTAAACGATAAGCAACGGTTCCAATACGCTCCAAGATTTCGAAAGGACCAATATACCGCGGATGTAGCTTTCCGCGTTTCCCAAAACGGATTACACCTTTTCAAGGTGCGACTTTTAACATTACGCGATCACCGACTTGAAATTAGAGGTCGTTGGGTCGTTTGTCGGTATAGCTCTTTTGACGACTTCGGGCCGTCCTAAGCCTATCTCGGATTTGAACGATTTTCTCTGTTGTTTCATGAATGAGTTCGGGTTCGGTGATTTGTGTGTCACCTACTTCGGCCCAACAAAGAGGTGAACGACATTTTCGGCCATATAAAGCTTCGAATGGTGCGGCGTTAATACTCGCGTGATAACTATTATTGTAGGAGAATTCGGCGAGAGGAAAGTGCTTATCCCAAGCTTTTCCAAAGTCGACAACGCAAGCTCGTAGCATGTCTTCCAAGGTTTGAATTGTGCGTTCACTTTGTCCGTCGGTTTGTGGATGGTATGCAGTGCTCATGTCTAAACGTGTTCCCAACGCTTCTTGTAAAGTACGCCAAAATCTAGAAACAAAACGGCCATCTCGGTCGGAGATAATCGATAAGGGTACACCGTATCGGGCTACGATTTCTTTAATGTAAAGTTGTGTGAGTTTCTCCATGTTGTCGGTTTCCTTCATGGCTAGGAAATGCGCAGATTTGGTGAGACGGTCAACAATAACCCAAATAGTATCATAACCGCCAACCGTCTTTGGTAGTTTGGTGATAAAATCAATCGTTATCCTTTCCCACTTCCATTGCGGGATTTCGGGTTGTTGAAGTAGTCCGGATAGTCTTTGATGTTCGGCTTTAACTTTGGAGCAAGTTAGGCACTTTCCAACATAAGTAGCAACGTCCTTTTTAATGTTCGGCCACCAATATTGTTCTTTAAGGTCATGGTACATCTTATTGGCACCGGGGTGAATCGAGTATCGTCACTTATGGGCTTCGTCTAAAATAAGGCTTTGCAAGTCCCCATAACTAGGCACCCAAATTCTTTCGGCGAAATATCGGAGTTCGATTTCTTTAACTTCGAATCGAGAGGTGAGGACGTTCAAGTGTTCAAGAGAGATGTTTTCATCCTTGAGAGCCTCGTCTTGGGCTACACGAATTTGACTATTTAGGTTGGTGTGAATGGTGATGTTTAAAGCTCGAACACAAAGAGGCACAGCTCTTTCTTTTCGACTCAAGGCATCGGCTACTACGTTTGCCTTTCCCGGATGGTAACAAAGCTCACAATCATAATCGTTTAAAGTTTCAATCCACCGTCGTTGTCTCATGTTTAGTTGCTTTTGATCGAAGATGTGTTGAAGGCTTTTGAGATCGGTGAAGATTGTAATTTTGGTTCCATAAAGATAGTGTCTCCACATTTTAAGTGCAAAGACAACGGCTCCGAGTTCGAGATCATGTGTCGTGTAGTTTCGTTCATGAATTTTGAGTTGTCGAGAGGCATAAGCAATGACTTTCTTTCGTTGTATCAACACGCACCCAAAACCATGTTTCGAGGCATCGCAATATACAACAAAATCATCATTGGCTTCGAGAAGTGACAAGATAGGAGCGGTGGTTAGCTTTGTCTTCAAGATTTGAAATGCGGATTCTTGTTCGGCTGACCAAATGAATTTCTTTTCATTGTGAGTTAACGCGGTTAGAGGTCGAGCAACCAAAGAGAAATCCTTGATGAATCTACGGTAGTATCTGGTGAGACCCAAAAATTGACGAATGTGAGTAGGGGTAGTAGGAGTCTCACATATACTAATGGCTTCGATTTTTGTTGGATCAACTTTAATACCTTGATCACTTACAACATGACCAAAAAATTAAACTTCCTTCAACCAAAATTCACACTTGGAGAATTTGGCATAGAGTCGTTCTTGTCTCAAGAGTTCAAGCACAAGTCGGAGATGTTATTCGTGCTCTTCTTCGCTTTTAGAATAGACCAAGATGTCATCGATGAACACAATGACGAATTTATCGAGATACAGTTTGCACACGCGGTTCATAAGGTCCATGAACACAGCTGGTGCGTTAGTGAGACCAAATGGCAAGATAAGGAATTCAAAACTACCATAACGAGTCCGGAAAGTGGTTTTGGAGACATCTTCCCCCTTAACCCTTAATTGATGATAACCCGAGCGGAGGTCGATTTTTGATTATACTCAAGACCCTTGTAGTTGATCAAAGAGGTCATCGATGCGAGGAAGAGGATATCGGTTCTTAACCATCAATTTGTTTAGTTCACGATAGTCAATGCACATTCGTAGGGATCCATCTTTCTTCTTAACGAATAAAATCGGAGCACCCCAAGGTGAATGGCTAGGTTGGATAAAACCACGATCAAGTAGTTCTTGGATTTGACTTTGCAATTCTTGCATTTCGGATGGAGTGAGTCTATATGGTGCACGTGCTACGGGTGTGGCTCCCAGAACAAGGGTATCAAGTCAATTTCAAACTCATTACCCAAAATATTTAACGTACACCCCCGGTAATATGTGTCGGCACTCAATAGTTTCCTGTTGGCCACTTCAATGGTATAAATGGTATCTAGTGGGAGTGGTGGAGTGCTAAAAGAATGAATCAAAGTCTTGGATACAAAGCATTTATCGGCACCCGAATCGAATAAACAAGTAACATAAGTGTTGTTGAGAAGAAACGTACCCGTGACTAATTCATTGTCATCTCGGGCTTCCTCGGTGTTGATATTGAAAGCTCGGCTGCGCGTATTCGGGTTATCTTTCTTCTTCGGGCATGCATTTCTATAATGGCCCGTTTGGCCACATTCGTAACAAGTGCCCGTTTTTGGTGCATTGGGCCCCTTTCGAGCGATGGGGGTGACACTTTTATATTCGTTGGCTTTATGACCAACTCCTTGGCACCGATGGCAAATTAGCTTGCCACATTCACCAAAGTGGTGCTTGTTGCATTTGTTGTAAAGAGGTAGGTTTCCGGCATAACCTTTCTTGCCGTCGGAGGTGCAAGGCTTCTTGGCAAAATTGTTGTTGCTTGATTGGGGGGCTTCCCATTTTCTTTTGTTGTTACCGACTTATCCTCGGCTTTAGGTGCCGGCACTATAATTTCTTCCACCGTTTCTATCAACTTGTGGGCCATGTTCAAAGCTTCTTGATGATTAGTGGGTTTAGATGACATTACCCCATGTTTGATGCTCTTTGGAAGACCATCCATGTAAAGTTCAACCCTTAAAGCTTCGGGGTTCACAAGGTTTGGGCACATCAAGGCTAGTTCAGAAAATCGTTGATATTGAGATCGTTTCCGACTACTTTAAAAGTTCTTAGCTCTTGTTCGAGCCTTCGGGTTTCTTCACGAGGGAAATATTCGACGATCATCTTTTCCCTTAAGTCGGCCCAAGAGAGGGCGTGAGCTTCATCGGTACCCACCGATTGTACATAGGTGTTCCACCATGTGAGGGCGACACCGGTGAAAGTGTGAGTGGAGTATTTGACCATATCTTGGTCCCGACAAACACTTATGCTAAAGACGGCCTCCGTATGTTCGAACCATCGAGTGAGAGTAACCGGTCCCCCAGTCCCATTCAAAGTGTGAGGTTTGCACCCCATGAAGGATTTGTAGGAGCACCCTTCGCTTGAGTTACCAGCCCCTTAATTGTTGTTGTTGTGGTTGTTATTATTGTTGTTGTTGGAGGAGTGACCGGCCATGGCCGCATCCACGGCGGTGGCTATCAACCGTTGAAGAGCTTTTTTGGGAGTCTCATGGCGTGGCACACGGCGAGGAGGCATTGTTCATTCAAAACACAAGAATACCGTTGATTAGTATTTTAAATAATACTAATCATGATATGGAATAAGAATAGAGAGAAAAATTTTCCTTGACTCGCCTTAAATTCTTTATGCCATAATGTCGGAACGTTCATATGAGTCACCGTAATATAATCCCGGAAATTATATTACCCTAATTCATATGTGCATTTGACATTATTTCACTAAGTCAAGGTGGCGTGTCAGTCAAATTAAACAACGTGAGATTAAGATGAATTAAGAGTAGATATGAGTAGAAACGTTCGAGTATAAATGCACAAGTAGTCAAGTAATTCCTACTTCAAGTCTATATGCCGGTTGTAGTCTAGACTCACTAATGTACCCTATGACTCTGAGTTGACACTAATGAAATCTAAATCCCTACAACCAATGCTCTGATACCATCTGTAGCGACCCGACAAAACCGTCATTAACGGCGCCATCTACTTAGGTCCCGTTACGTGGTCATATGTATTTAAAACAATGTTTGACCAAAAGTATGTCGCATTCATTTCAAAAGCAAAGATGTTTCAAGGTTTACAAAGTAGTTCGACAACTAGTTACATAACAAAGTTTAAAGTACAATTGAAACATATGCGACACAATTTGAAAGTAGCCAAAAGACGCTCCATGTATGCATGTATACTCGACATCCAAGCAAGTATCTAAAGTAATGAGCTGAAGCATGTATCACAAAACGTTCAAGGACCTGAGAAAAACATAGAAATCTGTCAACGAAAATGTGGGTGAAATCATAGGTTTAAGTAAGTAAGTACAAGTGAACCACAAGATTTGTAACATTGATATAATAGTAATACATTCCAAAAGTTTGTTTCACGAGCACCCAATTATCAATGCTTAACATTCCTTCCATAGAACCCCATCACAATAGTGTTAGAACATACACTGTTTCTCAAAAATATATTCCATTCGTAAACGGTAGCGAACCGTTTGAATGAGGGTTTGTCAAACTCATATGGCCATATAACATAAGTTCTCGCTTACACCCGGCAAGTGTAACTAATGATAATCAAATTGAGGATTTTTGTTCAAACTCGTATGTAGAATGTTTATTTTGCTGTACTTGTGTTCACTTAGTAAAAAGAAACGTTTAAGTTTTCTCATCCCAAATGTAGGTTCAAAAAGAGTAAAAGTGGGACTATGATCTCACCTTGTGTGTACGTATGTATAAGTGCTTCAACAAGTAAACGTGTGCAAGAAATGAATGCTAGTCTTGACCTAAACAAATAGGTTTGTATCAATATCGGTAAACACGGTCGGTCAAAGTGTTCAATTAGTCCTATGGCTCGTTACGACTCGATTACATAGCATGTGGATCAAATTGTCAAGTTTCATGCAAGATACAAGTATAGAAGTGTAACGACCCGAAAAATTTCGACTAATTTTAAACAAAACTCTCGATACGATTTAATATTCTTGACACGATAAGAGAAATCTGTTAGGTTGAGTCTCAAAAATTTTGAACCGTTTCATATATTCAATTGACCTTCGACTGCTCTCGACGATTCACGAATAACTATTTGTAAATAGATATATATATATATATATATATATATATATATATATATATATATATATATATATATATATATATATATATATATATATATATATATATATATATATATATATATATATATATATATATATATATGTGTGTGTGTGTGTGTGTGTGTGTGTGTGTGTGTATAAATGTGTATATAATTACTACCTGGAAATATATAAAAAGGTATCTATATATGAATAGATTACATATAACATATATATTTTGTAATTTTGAAGTTATTTTGTAAGCAAAGGTAACGCTCAATTTTCATTCGATTGATTGTAAACGAGTTAAAAAGGGACTTACGTGATTTTTTAAAATAAATGGTGATCCAAAAATGAGTTTTATAAATTGTAGGCTTTTATCCGCCATGGATTAACAACGAAGCACGAAATCCAGCCCCTAAAACAAATAGAACTCAATTATTACGGCTGCTAAGGAATATCCCATGTGTTCTCTTTGATTATTATATTTATTAATTTATATAATTAGTCATCCTAATTCTATATATATACATATATGTATATGATAGATCACACCACCTCAATCATTTGATCTACCCTTCTCTCTCATTTTCTCTATCTCTTGCATCTGTTCTTGTTTTATGTATATCACCACCTTGCACCTACTACAACCTTCCATCTTCACCATCATTGAACTACCATCCTTTCTCTTATTTTTCTAAATCGGCCGGACCACTCAAGTCATCAAAACAACCACTTTGCAAACCTACGACCACCGTGGCATGTTATTTACGTTTTGCAACTCAAACCCATGACAACCATCACCTTCCATCTATTCCTCCCTCTTCTTTTCGTGACAAAACCGAGAACCACCTTCATTAGATCAACCATTAACCATCACTACCATCTCAATAGTATCACCTTCACCACCACCGAAGCTACCATCTCCGCCAAGTCCAACACCCAAAACTACCACTACTGCCACCATCTTCTTCTCGTTAAACCATCATTGAAGCCATTCTATATATTTCTTTTGTTTTCATTTGCAGCACCACCGTGACAATCATCGACTACCACCCTAGACGTCACCCAACCATCACCATGATTCAATCACATGAACACTTTATCACCTTGATCATCACCACAAAACGTCATCCCATCATCTCTCTCATCCGGTCTCTCTTCTCTCTTTCTCACTATCTCTTATTCTTGTTATTTTGTGAAACCGAGATCAAACCCGTTAAACTACTCGCCACCTTTCTGTTTCCATTTCTTGTTCGAACAAATCGTTACGGTACACTCAGCTGCTATGGCTTCCTGTTCTTGTAATCTTCATTACTATAGCCGAGTTATGAACACCCTTGAATAAATTGATGATGCCACAATTAGCTAATTTTCCTTTTGTCGGGCAAGATAAAGAAAAGAAATATATGTTCACTATTTTAAAAAAAATTTGTCAACTTGTTATATCATTACCACATAATGGAACAAAAAGGGGGTTAATTGGCCGACAACTTCAAATAACAAAATCCTCACTTCATTGCTTTATGTGGCTTCTTACTTTGTTTCTGTACAAATCGCAAAGCCATTGGATTCGGTTCCAACTTGGGCCGTTAGTTTAATTATAGGATTGGGCTTGATTAAGTGGTTGGGCCGAAGACTAAATTTCTGTTGGGCCAAGAACATAATAACGTCTCACTAAATTTTTTTTATTTCCCTTCTGAATTCCGAAGCTATATATGATGATGATGAATTGATGTTAATTGAATGGTGATTTGATAATGATATATGATATGATGATGACGAGATGAGAGTTTAGGAAAATGATGATTGTTATGATTCCATGATGATGATGATCAATTAATTTTAGAAAAGAAGAATATGAATACATAAATCGGGTTAAATAAAATTAAGTATGTTATTAATTCAGAAAAACCAAGATAGATGAGTGGTTTGTGTGTGTTCCGGGTTAATGAGAGGTCGCGGGTTCGAGCCCCATCTCGGGCAGTTAATTCTTTAAATGCTAAAAAGGTATAATTTGATATTATTATTCTTATAGTTACTATCATTATTACTATTATTCTTATAGTTACTATCATTATTACTAAAAGTGTAATTATTTTTTTTAAAAACTATCATTTTAAATAAAATAATATTATTATTAAAATTAACATTTACATTAAAAATTATCATTTTATTATTGAAATTATCATTTTTCTTATCATTTCTAACACTAGTATTATTATTTTTATCATTATTAGTATCATTAATTTATCAAATAAAGATTTTCTATATAAAAATATATTTATGACATGAAACATAACTACATTAATATCAACATTACATATTATATTAAATGATAATTTAATGAGTAATTTGTATATTAAAATTTAATATGTTAAGTATTAGTTATATAACATATATAGATTAGAAATAAATTTATCTATATAATATATAATATAACAAGTATGTTAATAATAATAATAATATATATAAACTTGTTCGATTGTTATTTTGTGTTAATATACATACATGATATAGGTTCGTGAATCCGAGGCCAACCCTATACTTGTTCAATGTCGTTCTATATATTTTTACTACAAAATACATTAGGTGAGTTTCATTTGCTCCCTTTTTAATTGCTTTTGCAATATATTTTTGGGCTGAGAATACATGCGCTGTTTTATAAATGTTTTACGAAAGAGGCACAAGTACTAAAACTAATTCTATGTGGGTTTAAACCAGAAATATACCCTTAGCTTGGTAACATTAAACTACTTGTCTATGTATGGTAGGCGCGAATCCTAAAGATAGATCTATTGGGCCTGACAAACCCCATCCTGACTATGGGATACTTTAGTACTTCGAGGTTATTTTAAACACACCTGATCTGGTGTACTTCAGGGGGTAAAACATGAACGTTAAGGCTTGTTACCGGGTGCCTACAACTTATAGAATACTTTTATACACTTGTGAGTGTACATATATAAATGGAAATCTTGTGGTCTATTAATATATTGAAATGATTGTTATGATAAACCTATAAACTCACCAACCTTTTTGGTTGACACTTTAAAGCATGTTTATTCTCAGGTACGAATTAAGTCTTCCGCTGTGCATTTGCTCATTTTAAGGACATTACTTGGAGTTGATCATCGCAATGGAACCAAATGTTAATGACTTCGTCCAGGTGGATAAGGACGGGTCTTTACAGGTGGTATCAGAGTGATGGTCTTAGCGAACCAGGTCTTGCATTAGTGTGTCTAACTGGTAGTCGTTAGGATGCATTAGTGAGTCTGGACTTTGACCGTGTCTGTGTGTCAAAAGATTTGCTTATCATTTAGTGTTGAAAATTATTTTCTTATGATCCATAAAGTTTAGACACGTCTTACTGCCTCTATTGCATAGACAGTATATAGATAAATTCATATCTTAGCGTATCTGTTATTGTTACCTTTGCCTGACAGCTTCCGTAGATTTCTCCGTAACTTATGGGATTTTAGTATTATATATACATATGTAAATTATGTATTACAGGGTACTAATCTACATCCTATAATCTATTTCTTATCGAAAAGTCTTTCATCTGATCGAACGAGATGAATCCCTCAACCAGTTTGAATTCCTCGGATTCCAACAGCTATTCCGATATGGAGTTTCACCTATCAGCGTCACCAGAATGAATCAACCGATCAGTCATCCCCAATTCATCTGATGGGTTCGTAGTCGACTTAATCAATGGAAACGAGAAGAAGGCGATCCTTTCCATCCACCAAATTCACCTCTTGGTGAAGAACCTGAAACACTTACCGGCAAACCTATCCGAAACACCATCTTTAGCCTCATCTCCAGGGTAGCTCGTCACGATTATCATCTATCTAAAATTCTGAACCTTATTCATTCGCCCATTCCTACCGACAACCATCCCAGAATAATAGAAGAAGTCAACGAACTTCGCGCTCGAGTTGTAGTTTTGGAAAATATGGTGCAAAACTTACGAGCACCAGTAGCATCACCGACAATAACAATGCCACCGACATCAACAATCCAAGTTTCAACATCACACGCCTCAATATCTCATTCTGTACCTCGAGCATAATCATCGTTCTACGCATCGTTCTATCTACTTTATCTTCATTCTACATATCGTTCTACATCGATTATCTTCGCTCGACATGGCGATTATGTAATTTCTAAAGTTTTAGAGATTATGTGATCTAGTATTAACGATAAATCAAATGAGTTTAATATCTTATTGACTTATTAAATCCATGATTACATCTGAAGAAAATATATATGCAAGTATATTTTCATAAAGATTGTAATTAAAATTCTTTTGTACAAACTGTTAATGGTGAAAATATTTTAACGGGTAGGTAATACCCGAGGAATATTTAGATTTCACATTAATCAGTTACACGGTACATTCTTCGACTCTGATTCAACAGTCAGTCACTATCCTACTTGTATCCATAGATATACGTATCCGTTCACCACAGAATCCATTTTCGTTCAATTTCATATTTGGATTTTGACCGATCAAAATTCAACAAGTGGCATAATGAAGAAAACATCGGACAAAGTAAAATTTGTTAGAAACAAACGAACTAACTAATTGAAATATTGTTAAGAATCCACGCTAACTATTCCTAGCTAACTGTTCCTAGCTAACTGGTTACATTTTATTTATCGCAATTTAATTATCACAATTTACATTCTCGCAATTTTATTTATCGTCATTTAATTTCTGTATTTATTTTACGCACTTTAAATAACGGGACACGTATACAAGGTTTCGACATATCATATTGACCCATCTATATATTTATCTTGGAACAACCATAGACACTCTATATGCAAATGACGGAGTTAGCTATACAGGGTTGAGGTTGATTCCAAAATATATATATATATAGTTTGAGTTGTGATCAATACTGAGACCGGTACACAGGTCACGATACGTATTAATTAATTCAAATGTTATATATTAAACTATATATGAACTATTGGACTGTTAAATGTAGACTATAGACTGTGGACGAATAATATTGGACAATTAAAATGAATTAAAATACTGATTATAACATATGAAACTAAATAATTCTTCAAGTTTGCCACTTGATTTCTTCTTAAACCTCATTTGAATCTTGACGATTTCAATCCATGTTCAAATCTTTCATGATTCTTGAAGACACCTCAATCGAGAGGATGAGCCAACCGTACTTCATCTATGAAGGAAGAGATTAACGCATATAGTTATGCACCTGAAAAACTCCCGGAAACTGAGTAAAGGTTTAACACATATCCGTGCTAGCTCCTTTGGCGTTATTATTACCCAAAATAACTTTGCAATTCCTTTCCAAATTAGACAATTTTGTCACAGCTCCAGCAAGTTGATTTCGACTTTTCATTCAAAACAACCTTATTATAACCTCGGAGTATATACGTGATTATTTATTGTTACCGGAGAACCTTTTATATTCCACCATATTACCATCAGCATTTAATCATCTAAAAACACAATTCTCCTGAAACCACCTCGGTTTGATAACCGATGACCCAGATCCGTTAACTTTGAAAATGCTGACGAAGCAGCATGTTGTAGATGGTCTTAATGGCCAAAAGTTGATGATAAAGAAGGAAGTGTTAGGAACGCTCGATAGAAAATTTGGTACTGAAAATCGGATTGAGCACGCCATGAAGGAGTCTGTAGACAAATCACCAGGATTAAACCTATACTTAACAAATCCAGACGATTCAGTATCTGATGAAATCTTTAGCTCCTTAATTAGTCTAAATCCTTGCGGACGAATTTCTTCATCATCTTCTGATCTTAAATATTTTAAATTCTAAGATATCATCGTATCTTTAGTTATAAATATCTTTGATATTTCTGAAGATACCTTCATAAATATCTTTATTCAAAAATTATCTATCTCTTCGTGCTATCCGTGTTACGTCATAAAGGAAACTATTTTAGTTTCTAAATTTCTTTAAAAATTCGAGTTTGAATTATGAATGATTTCCTAGAAAAGTGTTGGGAATTGAAGCATGAGTAGTATAATATAATGACATCAGGCCAATGTGATTATATTACAGTAAATCATGCTGAGTTTCTAATGAAACGTGATGATTCTCAGTACCATCATCATGTGCCATGTTACACAACTCTTTCATTCTACTTAATTTCTAAGCATATCACGAAAATATTTCCTTGATATTTCTGTTCTTCCGTAACTCCGACAATCTGCTAATAAATCGTGCGATTACATTTTATTTCTGATTAGAAGATTTCTTTAAACTCCTTGAATTCGGAAAAAAAACAACCTTGACTATGTCAGAAGTTAAGACGAATCTCTAATCACTACATTTCACTCTTTTGTGATAATTTCACTCGTACGCTTCACATGATCGAATCATTTTATCCATATTAATCGAAAATGATAAAACTCTATTTATCCACTCATATTCGTCATGAAAACATACTTATTGTCAACCATGACGATCTCTACCAAATTTCGGGGACGGAATTTCTTTAACGGGTGGGTACTGTAACGACCCGGAAAATTTCGACTAATTTTAAACGAAACTCTCAATACGATTTAATATTCTTGACACGATAAGAGAAATCTGTTAGGTTGAGTCTCAAAAATTTTGAACCGTTTCATATATTCAATTGACCTTCGACTGCTCTCGACGATTCACGAATAACTATTTGTAAATAGATACATACATATATATATATATATATATATATATATATATATATATATATATATATATATATATATATATATATATATATATATATATATATATATATATATATATATATATATATGTGTGTGTGTGTGTATGTGTGTGTGTGTGTGTATAAATGTGTATATAATTACTACCTGGAAATATATAAAAAGGTATCTATATATGAATAGATTACATATAACATATATATTTTGTAATTTTGAAGTTATTTTGTAAGCAAAGGTAACGCTCAATTCTCATTCGATTGATTGTAAACGAGTTAAAAAGGGACTTACGTGATTTTTTAAAATAAATGGTGATCCAAAAATGAGTTTTATAAATTGTAGGCTTTTATCCGCCATGGATTAACAACGAAGCACGAAATCCAGCCCCTAAAACAAATAGAACTCAATTATTACGGCTGCTAAGGAATATCCCATGTGTTCTCTTTGATTATTATATTTATTAATTTATATAATTAGTCATCCTAATTCTATATATATATACATATATGTATATGATAGATCACACCACCTCAATCATTTGATCTACCCTTCTCTCTCATTTTCTCTATCTCTTGCATCTGTTCTTGTTTTATGTATATCACCACCTTGCACCTACTACAACCTTCCATCTTCACCATCATTGAACTACCATCCTTTCTCTTATTTTTCTAAATCGGCCGGACCACTCAAGTTATCAAAACAACCACTTTGCAAACCTACGACCACCGTGGCATGTTATTTACGTTTTGCAACTCAAACCCATGACAACCATCACCTTCCATCTATTCCTCCCTCTTCTTTTCGTGACAAAATCGAGAACCACCTTCATTAGATCAACCATTAACCATCACTACCATCTCAATAGTATCACCTTCACCACCACCGAAGCTACCATCTCCGCCAAGTCCAACACCCAAAACTACCACTACTGCCACCATCTTCTTCTCGTTAAACCATCATTGAAGCCATTCTATATATTTCTTTTGTTTTCGTTTGCAGCACCACCGTGACAATCATCGACTACCACCCTAGACGTCACCCAACCATCACCATGATTCAATCACATGAACACTTTATCACCTTGATCATCACCACAAAACGGCATCCCATCATCTCTCTCATCCGGTCTCTCTTCTCTCTCTCTCTCACTATCTCTTATTCTTGTTATTTTGTGAAACCGAGATCAAACCCGTTAAACTACTCGCCACCTTTCTGTTTCCATTTCTTGTTCGAACAAACCGTTACGGTACACTCAGCTACTATGGCTTCCTGTTCTTGTAATCTTCATTACTATAGCCAAGTTATGAACACCCTTGAATAAATCGATGATGCCATAATTAGCTAATTTTCCTTTTGTCGGACAAGATAAAGAAAAGAAATATATGTTCACTATTTTAAAAAAAATTTGTCAACTTGTTATATCATTACCACATACTGGAACAAAAAGGGGGTTAAGTGGCCGACAACTTCAAATAACAAAATCCTCACTTCATTGCTTTATGTGGCTGCTTACTTTGTTTCTGTACAAATCGCAAAGCCATTGGATTCGGTTCTAACTTGGGCCGTTAGTTTAATTATAGGATTGGGCTTGATTAAGTGGTTGGGCCGAAGACTAAATTTCTGTTGGGCTAAGAACATAATAACGTCCCACTAAATTTTTTTTATTTCCCTTCTGAATTCCGAAGCTGTATATGATGATGATGAATTGATGTTAATTGAATGGTGATTTGATAATGATATATGATATGATGATGACGAGATGAGAGTTTAGGAAAATGATGATTGTTATGATTCCATGATGATGATGATCGATTAATTTCAGAAAAGAAGAAGATGAATACATAAATTAGGTTAAATAAAATTAAGTATGTTATTAATTCAGAAAAACCAAGATAGATGAGTGGTTTGTGTGTGTGCCGGGTAAATGAGAGGTCGCGGGTTCGAGCCCCATCTCGAGCAGTTAATTCTTTAAATGCTAAAATGGTATAATTTGATATTATTATTCTTATAGTTACTATCATTATTACTATTATTCTTATAGTTACTATCATTATTACTAAAAGTATAATTATTTTTTTTAAAAACTATCATTTTAATTAAAATAATATTATTATTAAAATTAACATTTACATTAAAAATTATCATTTTATTATTGAAATTATCATTTTTCTTATCATTTCTAACACTAGTATTATTATTTTTATCATTATTAGTATCATTAATTTATCAAATAAAGATTTTCTATATAAAAATATATTTATGACATGAAACATAACTACATTAATATCAACATTACATATTATATTAAATGATAATTTAATGAGTAATTTGTATATTAAAATTTAATATGTTAAGTATTAGTTATATAACATATATAGATTAGAAATAAATTTATCTATATAATATATAATATAACAAGTATGTTAATAATAATAATATATATAAACTTGTTCGATTGTTATTTTGTGTTAATATACATACATGATATAGGTTCGTGAATCCGAGGCCAACCCTATACTTGTTCAATGTCGTTCTATGTATTTTTACTACAAAATACATTAGGTGAGTTTCATTTGCTCCCTTTTTAATTGCTTTTGCAATATATTTTTGGGCTGAGAATACATGCGCTGTTTTATAAATGTTTTACGAAAGAGGCACAAGTACTAAAACTAATTCTATGTGGGTTTAAACCAGAAATATACCCTTAGCTTGGTAACATTAAAATACTTGTCTATGTATGGTAGGCGTGAATCCTAAAGATAGATCTATTGGGCCTGACAAACCCCATCCTGACTATGGGATGCTTTAGTACTTCGAGGTTATTTTAAACACACCTGATCTGGTGTACTTCAGAGGGTAAAACATGAACGTTAAGGCTTGTTACCGGGTGCCTACAACTTATAGAATACTTTTATACACTTGTGAGTGTACATATATAAATGGAAATCTTGTGCTCTATTAAAATATTGAAATGATTGTTATGATAAACCTATGAACTCACCAACCTTTTTGGTTGACACTTTAAAGCATGTTTATTCTCAGGTACGAATTAAGTCTTCCGCTGTGCATTTGCTCATTTTAAGGACATTACTTGGAGTTGATCATCGCAATGGAACCAAATGTTAATGACTTCGTCCAGGTGGATAAGGACAGGTCTTTACAAGAGGCATGTTAGAATGATCGCATAAACATTTGGTTAAGTTTGACAAAAGTCAAACTTTGGTCAAAGTCAAAGTCAACGGGGTCGGGTCGGGTATCCGACAATTTTTCCATGATAAGAAAGTATATATAAGCATGTCAGCCAAGTTTCGTGTTAATCGGAGTTACGAGTAAGCGGGGGGTGAAAACGTGAAAATCAAAAGAATTTAGGACAGTCCAGAATGGTGCGCCGCGCGGGGTTTTGGTGCGCCGCTCTATTTCTCGGTTCAGCAAGTCTAGCAGTTTTCAAGTGTTCCAAACGAGCCAAACTTCAAAGAAACATAATTTACGAACCATAAACACTTAAAACGCGTATCTTATATCGTTGGAAAGGTATTTTGACAAGGAATACAAATAACCACAATTCACCAATCTAAAACATCATTTGCAACAACCGACTTTCCAAATTAAATGCTCAATTAATGATGAGCATTAATGTTCAAGTTCATAAATGCACAATCATGATTCGAGAATTAAATGCACACATGTGATACGCTGTTTCGAAGATAATTAAACATACAATACAACTAAACACTTACTAATAACATCTCATGTCATTCAAAGCATCAAAGGTTCATTTCAAGTTCATCAAACCCTAACCTAAATCCACCAAAATCACTAATCAAGTTCATGAAGTTTTCTAAAGCAACCTACACATCAAATTGAAGCTAGTGATACTAGGAACACATTTAATACTTGCACTTTATCATAACAACAACATTTAAGCAACCAAATCATCAATCAAACACACCAAACTTTCAAGTTTATGCAAGTTACTAAAAATAACAAGATCGAACATATAAATCATATATTCATGTTAGACTTGAGCCATAGACACTAATTAACAACTTTATAAGTTAAAAACATCAAGAACACGAAATCTAGTGATTTTAGAAAGTTACATTTGGGTAATGAAATCGGTATAGAATCGAAGAGAAAGTTTCAAGGATTCCAAATATGTAATTTGTTTGGATTGAAGCTTGCTAGATTTGATTTGGATGATGAATCTTTGTAATGGAGAATTGAAAGAAAATGTGGAAGTGTTAAAAGAAAATGGAAATGGAAAATAGAAATGAAAGGAGATGGGTGTTGATTAGTTAAAAGCTAGTCACATCTTTGCTTCCTTGGCGAAACTAGTCCCTCGAGTTCGGTTGCGGTTGCGTGAATTACCTAAATGAGATATTTTTAAAACGCTTATTAACGAAGGATGTTATAATCATATAACGGACTTTAAATAATTAAACGGAAAAAGGCGGGATGTTACATGTGGTACAACTCAACGTAGAATATATTTTAAGTACTTGTGTCCATGGCGTAAAACATAAAATGCATGTATTCTCATCCCAAAATATTTTTAGAGTTTAAAAATGGGACTATATACTCACAGTTGTAAAAGTATATTAATAATAAGTTTTCAACTTATTAAAAATATGACCGCCGTCCTTGGATTCACGAACCTATAACAATAATAACGATTCAGATAATAATACGACATATGAATAAAATAAAACAAGTTCATAGAATACTTATATATTAATTTTTAACATTTTTTATGTTAGTAGTCCTTTGTTAGTAGTCCAAAATAGTCCGAAATGTCCAACAGTCCAATAATCGGTATATATATATAATCTTAGAATTACCCCACGACGTATTGTATACGTATTGTCTTTGCATCAACCCAGAGACGTATTGTATACGTATTGTCTTAGAATTTATCAAAATGTATTGTATACTTATTGTCTTAGGATTTATCAAAACCTATTGTATACTTATTGTCATGGAATGTACCAAGATTATTATATATATACAATCTCGGAATTAACTAAGATTATAATATTTTGTTATACTAATGATAACATGTCCAAATATATATAGGATATAGGAAAAGTTAGCAAGGATATGGTTAATATAGTTTTTACAATATAAATTTCGTCCATACAACGTTAATTTTAGCAGATTTTGTTTTGCTCGCCAAATATTCATTACAACTCCGTTTAAAGTGAATCAAATTGCTATGGATTCCTTAAGAAGTTAATTTTACAAAACCAATTCAAAAGTTCATCCCAAGTAGTAATTTTTTAGAGCTTTACCCTCTTTTTGTGTTGGTGGACAGATTTGAAAAAATCCCGGCATCCACCCAATATATGATTTTTGATAAAATACTTCCACTTTGTCAAAAATCATGAAAAAAATACTGGAAGTCTTATTTACATATATTAACATATTTCCAAAGTCTTAGCCTCAAACTCAAAGTCTAAGATAGGGTTTTAATTCCAAACCCAAAACAGCCCGCTTTTTACCGAATGGAGATTAAACGATATATGTTAAGTTTCAAGGTGTTCTTCATATGTACAAGTTATAAGTCCTTATATTAACTTAATATAACATCATAATACATATAAATAAGTGTTATTAGAGTTAAGTTAGAAAGATTAGATTAGTTCTTCAAACAAGTTTAGAATCAACTAAACTATGTTCTAGTTTATAAACTCTTATATAGATAGCTATAAACATATGAATTGAACAAGAGTTGAAGTAGAGTTTTTACCTCAAGTTTAGAATGTAAAGTTGCTGGAAAGAAGTAGTAGAACAAAACTTGAGAGAGTTCTTGCAATTGTGTGTGAAAATTGGAAGTAAAATTTGGAAAATGAATGTGTAAAAATGAGTTAGAAATTGTGCTTATTTATAGGCTTGAAAATTTGGTTTTTAGTGAAAATATCTAAGATAAGTTAAAATGTAATATGTCATGGATGACATATTAAATTGATTAGGTCATGGATGACATATTACACAAATAATTGCAGTTTTCTATTGGTATATACCAATAGTAAATACTTCTAGAAGCTGTGTATAATACGGGTAAAAATACCGTATGAATGTGAGTAGAATTCTTGAGGAAATTGAACAGAAATACGAGTATAGCTATCCTTTATATGTATTGGTATATTATAAAGTGTATTCAATACTTGTAAGGATTTATTTATACTCGTAATAAATTATATGTAAATACATTTTAACATAAGGTAATTATGTCATTTAAATGGTAATATATATATTGTTTGAAAACTCTTTAAATTAGTAGTATGGAATATATATATATATATATATATATATATATATATATATATATATATATATATATATATATATATATAATACTTTGTTAATATACTTAATGAGATATTTAATTATCATATTTTCAAGTTAAATATATATAAATCCATATATATACACAATAATTAAACAATTAAACAATTAAATCAAGTTATGACGTTCGTGAATCGTCGGAATAAAAGGGTGACCAAAAGCTTGTGTAAAACTCTTTCCGAAGGTTCAACATTTATTAAAATTCATTACTTATCAAGTCGGAATTATATAAAGATTAAGTTTAAATTTGGTCGGAATTTTCCGGGTCGTCACAGTACCTACACGTTAAAGAAATTTCGTCCCGAAATTTGATCGAGGTCGTCATGGCTAACAATAAGAATGTTATTATGACGAATATAAGTTGATTCTTAGGGTTTTATAATTAATGAGAAATATGGATAAAATAATTCAATTACTCGAAACCTATGAGTGAAGCTTCATAAAAGAGTGAAATGAGAAAATAGGGATTCGTCTTATCTTTTGACTTCATCACGGTTGATCTCCGGATTAAAGAAAATCTTTGTAATCTATATAAGATTTGATTCTTCGGCGATTAACGAAATTATGATCCTCTTCGATTTAATGCAATAATCTGTCTCGATTTCTCTATCGGATATTTTTACTATAAATCAACCTCCTACGTTTCCTTATTTCCACATCTCCCATCTTTTATACTTTTTTCCTTTCTTCGTACTTCCAAAACATTCGTCAATATGCTCCATCCAGTTTTAATTCTTGATACATTCTTGACTATCACATATGTCATTCTTCTTTTTCATCTTCCACCGGAGGAATCCGTTAATTTCTACTATGCTCTTGGGTTTATAGTGTTCTTAGTTTTCCCGTGTCTTTATATTGCTATACGCATCGATATACACAGTTTGTAATTTCTGCATTGTCTTCGTGCTTATATTTTTCCTTATATTTTGGAGTTTCATGCTTCCGTCTTCTTTTTCCGACTTCAAGTCAAGCGAATAATGGTATAGAATTCATAGATATGAAATTCGGAATGAACATAGCTAATGCTCTAAGAGAGAAATTGTAATAGCATAATTTGACTTGTGAAATTACCAGAATCCAAAGGAAATATAGAACTATCAATAGAATATGTTCTTAATATGTTTAGAGATTAGATTGAATGTAAGAGTCATGTAACATGGCACATGATGACGTTATGGTCTATGAATCATTACATTCCATTTAGAAACTCAGCATGACTTACTGTAATATAATCACGTTGATCAAGTGTCATTATATTATACTAACTCATGCTCCAGTTCCTAATATTACTTCAAAAACATTCATACTTTACACTCGGAGGTTTCAGATATTTAGAAACTAAAACAGTTTTCTTTATGATGTGATACAGATAACGCGAAGGAATAAATTATTTCAGATAAGAATGGTTATGAAAATATCTTCAGAAATATGAAGGATATTTATAATGGAAGATACGATGATATCTTAGAATATTTAAGATAAGAGGATGATGAAGAATATTGTCCGCAAGGGTTTTAGAGTAAGGAGCAAGGTATTTGCTAAGGATTTTAGCAGACACCGAATCATTTGGATTCTTTGAAGGTAGATTTTGTCCTTGTGATTTGTCCACAGCCTCCTTCGGGGTTTGCTCAATCCATTTTCCAGTTCCAAACCTTCTCTTTTTCTGTGCTTTGCTAACACAATATTCTTTATCATCAACTTTTGACTGTTACGGTTGTCTACAGTTTCTGCTGCTTCATTCAGCTTTTTCAAAACTTCATAGTACTGATTCGTAGGCTGAAGTGCTATTCCGGATTTCAGAATTATAATTACAGAAAATAACATTATATGTATATGCAGAAATGATGTGAGATTCAAGAATAATTATTGATGCTTCCTGGGGTTTGGTATGACAATTATTGTTACAAGATGTAGATGGGTACATGACAAGGTTTTATAGTGATCTTTCAGAGAGATTTAAGTCAAAGAGTAATAAAGTTGCTGGTAAAATTACTACTAATGTGGTGGAATATAAAAGGGTTCCCCAGTAACGATGGCGAAAAGACAACATATATATCAAGGTTATAATAAGGCTACTCCGGATGAAAAGTCGAAGTTGCCTTTTTGGAGCTGTAATAAAATTCGCTATTTTGAAAAGTGATTGTAAAGTTATTTTGGGTAATAATAATAATGCTAAAGGATCTGACATGGATACGTGTTGAACCTTTGCTTAGGTTCAAGTATCCGCCGAATGCATATCTATAGGCATATATTCTTCGTATGTATCGTGTGATTGGTTCATTCTCTCGATTGTCCTTAGTTCAGATGTTTTCAAGAATTTTGAAGGGTTTAGACGCAGGTTGTCATCGTCAATATCCGTATAATGAATTCGTCATGAATCTTGAATGATACGAATATCTTTATGAGTTCTGTGAATGAAAGTGATGTTCTAGTATAGTTTGAATTTAAAGTACGATTTTGAAGGATGTAGGAATTTAAGATTGATGGCACTTCTTAAATCTTGACTTGGATTTTGATCTGTCAAAATCAGAATATGTAATTGAATTGGTATGGAAAATGGTTGTCTTGAATTTTTTGAAATGATGTATATTGCTATGAAAGGAGAGAGTATAATTAACGATTGTCGAAACATCGTTGAAAATGTACAGTGTAACATATTAATGTGAACTTAAGTATTTCTCGGGTATTACCTACCCGTTAAAATAAAATTTTACAAGTAATATTTTGTACAAAAGAATTTTTATTACAGTCTTTATGAAAATATATGTATGTATATTTTCTTCAGATGTAATATGAATTTAATGAGTTAATATTATATTAATCTCATTTGGTTTACGGTTAGAACTAGAAATGAATAATCCCTAAAACTTTTGAGAT